>NC_082725.1:13019235-14348466 GCF_030144855.1 Hypanus sabinus
TCCCCCCATTTCCAAAATGTAGATACGATCTGAGACATCCCTGACCCTGGCACCTGGGAGGCAACATACCATCTGGGTGTCCTGTTCACATTCATAGAATCTGCTGTCTGTTCCCCTCACTATCAAGTCCCCTATCACTGCCGCTCCCTTCTTCGCTCTCTCTTTCCCTTCTGCACCACAGTCTCATGCTCAGTGCCTATAACCTGGTCACCGTGGCATTCTCCTGGGAGGCCATTCCCCACAAAAGTATCCAAAGCAGTATACTTGTTTTGTGGCGTGCCATAATACTGTCTTTTTCGTTGCTAGCACATCACAAAAGACTGAGTTCTGTGCACAGGAGATTCTGCAGATGCTGGGAATTTTGAGCAACACATACAAAATGCTGGAGGAACTCAACAAAACAGGCAGCATCTATGCAGAGGACTAAACCATCAACATTCAAGCTGAGACTGTTCATTAGGACTGGAAAGAAAGGGGGCAGAAGCCAGAGTAAGATGGTAGGGAATGAGGAAGGAATACAAAGTGAAACCAAGTGGGGGGGGAAGGGTTGAAATAAGAAGTTAGGAAGTGCTAGTTGGATAAAGTAGTAACTTGATAGGAGAGGACTGTGGACAATGGGTGAAGTGGGAATCCAGAATGAAAACAAGAGAGAAGATACTGAAACTTGATGTCGTGTCATCAGGTTGGAGGCTACCCAAGTGAAATATAATGTGTTACTCTTCTAACCTGAGTGAGGCCTCACCATGGCAGTGGGGAATGCAATGGACCAACATGTCAGAATGAGAATGGGAAGTCAAATTGAAATAGAACATTACAGCACAGTACTGTAGTGGCTACTGGGAAATCCCACCTTTTGCAGCAGACAGAGTGAAGGTGTGAAGTGGTCCCCCTCTCATCAATGTAGAGAAGGCTGTTCTGTGAGCACCAGATACAATAGTTGACTATTTGTAGACTTTGCCCAAGATGAGATAGCTACACTTGTTTTTCATCACAAAAAATGTACTTATCAAACCAAAAGAGCACACATCTTTTGTTTTTAACATATTGCTAATTAGTTTAACTGATGGGACGATTTTTACTGTGGATGATCATTATTGCAGCTGGTTCAATTTCCATTGGGTTCCCATTGTGTCACTGGCTGAAGGTGTATATTACTAAAGCTTCTCTGGATCGCCACAACTGGAACCAAACTATTGAATGCACAAATCATCAGAAATTGAAGCCAATCCATTTTAGTTGCTCTCCTCTTCCTTTGCCATCCATCAGGGAGAATTAAAACTGCCCTTTAGTGGTGGCTTGTCATGGATTCCAGTTGTAAATTAAAATCAATAAATCCTGATTGTTTTGTAAAGAAGCATCTACTCTATTCACATTATAAACATGGAGGTTCTGCAGATGCTGAATGAATTCAGTAGAGCTGGCAGCATTGATGGAAATTAATAAACCGTCGATGTTTCAGGCCGAGAACTTTCTTAATGACATGAGCATCACCATTATATTCACATCATCTCCATTTTATCATGGTAGGTTTAATTAGATCTGATAGTTGCAACAAGATATTCTTTAACAATAGTTCAGCAACCAATTGGAGAGTTTTGAAAACTCCAATTCAACTCCAACTCCAATTACCCAATTCCATCACTACTGCTCATGGAGTTGTTGACTCAGTTCAGAATTTAATAAAAAAAACTGACAGGATAAGATATAGAAGCAGAATTAGCCACTTGGCCCATCAAGTCTGTTCCCTCTCAACCCCACTCTGCTGCATTCTCCCTATAATCTTCCACGCCCTTATTAATCAAGAACCTATCAACCTCCTCTTTAAATATATCCAATGATTTGGATCCACCATTGCCTTTGGCCACACGCTGGCTAAATAAATTCCTAATCTCTGTTGTAAAGGTGCGCCTTCTATATTGAGACTGCTCTCTGGTCTTAGACTCTTGCACCACAGGAAACATCCTCCTCATGTCCATTCCATCTAGGACTTTTAGTATTTGATGGGTTTCAGTTAGATCCTCACCTCATTCTTCTAAACTCCAGTGAGTTCAGCGTGGACCAATTAAACTCTACTCATACATTAACCCTTTCATTTCTGGGATCATTCTCATGAACCTCCCCTGGACCCTTTCCAATGCCAGCACATCCTTTCTTAAATAAGGGGCAAAATCTGCTCACATACCCCAAGTGGAGTTAGATTATAATACTCAGGGTCTTACTTCTCAGTTTTCTACTTAACCCCCTATATTTTCTCTTCCTACCAATGTAGTCAGTATCAATATCTACCACAATTTCTAGCTGTTCACCCTCCCCCTTTGGAATGCTGTGGACCTGACCCCAGCACCTGGGAGGTCACAAGCTGTCTCTTTCATATCCACAGATCTCCTGTCTGCTCCTCTAATTATGGAATCCCCTATCACTACTGCAATCTTCTTCTTCCCCTTGCCTTTCTGAACCTCAGAGCCCATCTCAACCAGCCATAGAGTTATAGAACATAAAACATGGAAATCTACAGCACATTACAGGCCCTTTGGTCCACAATGCTGTGCCAATCATGTAACCTCTAGAAATTGCCTAGAAGTACTCTACCGCATAGCCCTCTATTTTTCGAAGTTCCATGTACCTACCTAAGTATCTCTTAAAAGATCCAATTGTATCCACCTCCACCACCATCACCAACAGAGCATTCCACACACACACCAGTCTCTGTATGAAAAACCTAACTTGATATCCCCTCTGTACCTACTTCCAAGCACCTTAAAACTATGCCCCTTCGTGTTAACCATTTCAGCCCTGGGGAAAAGCCCCTGGTTGCCCACATAATCAATGTATGTCATCTTCTTATACACTTCTATCGGGTCACCTCTCATCCTCTGTTGCTCCAAGGAGAAAAGGCCATAAGGCATGTTCTCCAATCTAGGCAACATCCTTGTAAATCTTCTCTGTACTCTTTCTATAGTATCCATATCCTTCCTGTAGTGAGGTGACCAGATCTGAACACAGTATTCCAAGTGGGACTTGGCCAAAGTCTTATGTAGCTGTAACAATACCTCACGGCTCTTAAATGCAATCCCATGGTTGATGAATGCCAACACACCATATACCTTCTTAACAACAATGTCAACCTGTGCAGCAGCTTTGTGTGTCCTATGGACATGGACCCCAAGATCTCTCTGATCCTCCACACTGCCGAGCGTCTTAGCATTAATAATATTCTCTGTTTTCAAATTTGACCTACCAAAATGAACCACTTCACACTTATCTGAGTTGAACTCCATCTGCCACTTCTCCACCCAGTTCTGCGTCCTTTCGATGTCCTGCTGTAACTAAGGACAGTGGCAGTTGCGGCTTTCTCCCGGTCTGCACTATAGGCCAATTTCATTTCCCTCTCCTGTCACCCATTTACTTGCCTCCCTTAACTTAGGGGTGACTACCTCCACATAATTCTTATCTATCACTTCCTCATTCTTCCATATGAGCTGGCAGTCTTCCAGCTGATCTCCAGTTCCCTAACATGGCTTGTAAGAAGCTGCTTCTGGTGCAGATGTAGATATCAGGGAGACTGGAGGTCACATTTCACATTAAGAATATACCACTGGCCCTAGACCTATTCTCACTGCACTAGCTATGTACTAATACACAAAGAAAGATAGAAACTCACCAAAACTTTAGCTAGCGCCTTCACCTCTTCTTGCATAAGCCTCTTGAGCCAAAACTTAACTACTCTAATACTGGCGATTCCGTTTAAACCTCACTTCATTTTGTTGGCTTTTGCCAACTGCCTAGTAGTTCGTAATGATTGAAGCCCACTGAAAAATCCTGAAAGGCCCCGAGCTTTTTTAAAAGATATCCTGCTGCCCCACCAAAACAAGCGACTGCTTGCAATGATTGAAGTCCCGGAAGGCCCCGAGAGCAAATGACAAAGAATACGATCGATGATCATCATTAAGAGAGATATAGGAAAATTCAATGAGTTCAATGTAAGGTGTCTGCCTGATACTCCTATATTTGTTGTGTCAAGCTATACAATGAATCTAGAAAGAAAATAAAACTCACATGCGCTGAAGTACAGTGAAAAGCTTGTCTTGCACACCATTCAAGCAGATCAATTCATTACATCAAGGTAATACGAGATAAAACATCAACATAATTCAGAATAAAATGTAATACTTACAGAGAAATTGAAATGAAGGTAGACAATAAGCTGCAAGGTCAAAACGATGGGTTTGTGAGGTCAATTCCTCTATCGTACTAGCGAGCCGTTCAGTAGTCTTTCAACAGCGGGATAGAAACTGTCCTTCAGCCAAGCAGTATGTGATTTGAGGTTTTTATATCGTCTAGCCGATGGGAGGGAAGAGCAGAGCAAACACCTGGGATGGGTGGAGTCTATGACTATACCGGCAGCTTTACTGAGGCATCGTGAAGTGCAGAAAGAGTCCATTGCGGGGAGGTTGGTTTCCATGATGTGCTGAGGTGAATGTCCCAAACCATTCACTCCATTTTGTTTCACTTGACCTATTGAATAATTCCTGCTTTCTCTGGTTTTATTTTATATTTCCAACATCTGAAGTATTTTGTTTTTTTGTGATGACACCAAGTTGTGTGAGCAGCTAATAATATTTAAAAATTCTTAAAGTAATTATGCATAAAGTAAGAAGTGCTGTTTTTCAGTTGATATTAACATAGTTCACAAGATAAAAATAAATGCCCAAGATTATATGAAAGCTCAAATATGTTAAGCACATATTTAACATAAATTCAGAATTAGTTTTTTTAAACAAGAATGGAATCTTGAAATAATTAGCTTAGGAAATAAATTTCAGTTATGTTATTTATAGCAAGATAATTTTCACTTAGAATCACAGAGGGACAACATGGAAACAGGCCTTTAGGCTCTGTGTCTGCTCTAACCATCACCCACCCATTTACACTAATCCTATATCAATCCCATGGTTTATCCCAATTTTTCCAACAAGTTGCCCCGGATCCTACAATTCACTTGCACACAAGAGGCAACTTACCCACCAAATGACACCACATTAGGACTTCGTTGGAAACCAGCACACCATAGGGAGAATATGCAAACTGCACATATTCAGCACCTGAGGTCAGGATCAAGCTGGGGTCTCCTTCACTGTGAAGCAGCAGCTCTGCTAGCTGAGTCCCAGTGCAAATTTTCTGAATAACAATTATGGCTTAGAACTCAATTATACCTTATTTACTGATGACAGAATTTTCAATAGTGTTTCTTGCAAATTAGTTCCTTAACTTCTGTTGTTTATATTAGAGAATACTTGTGCAGAATTACTTGTGAATTTGCACAAACAATAGCCTCCACAGCATCAAAGATATCTAAAAAAGGCATTGCCTGATAAAATCATTAAGGACCCCATTATTCAGGACATGTCCTCTTCATATTACAGTACTACGATAGGGAGGGGTTACAGAAGCCTGAAGATGTGAAGATGCACACTTATCATTTTAAGAACAGCTTCTTCCCCTCCACCAGCAGATTTCTGAATGGACAGTGACCAACCCATGAATATTACCTCACTGTTCCTGCTCACCTTTTGTACTACTTATTTTTTCATATATATATAGGATTGTAATTCATAGTTGTCAGTGTATTCTATTGTCCTGCTGCTGCAAAGCAACAAATTTTCTGCCATACAGTACTGTGCAAAAGTCTTAGGCACATATATAGCTAGTGTGCCTGACTTTTACACTGTACTGTAGTATTTTATGTATTGTACTGTACAGCTGCCAGAAACAAAAACAATTTCATGATATATGTGAGTGAAGATAAACCTGATTCTGATATGGGTGTCTATTGTGGACTGAGAATGGGAGGGGGGCAAGGAGAGTGGAATCATGGCTGGGAAAAGAGGAAGGAAGAGGGGAGGGAGTGGAAAGCACAGAGAAGTATTCTGTCATGACCAATAAACCAGTTATTTGGAATCAAATGACTTTGCCTGGTGTTTTAGGACAGTGTGCATCTGCACCTGCACCCAACTGCCACCCCTGGCACTCCTTCTCTGCCACCTGTTCCACACCCCATCCTTACCATTCCCATCATATTTTGCTCCAGATTTACGAACTTGCTCCCCACTCCACCTTGACAAATACAGTACTATGCATAAGTCTTAAGCATCCAAGCTATATATAATTACTTAAGACTTTTGCACAGTACTGTATGTCAGTGACGACAAACCTGATTCTGATTTCATTTGAAGTGGAAAATTGTTGATTGTTGTTTATCTAAAGATAATTAATAAATTCTACCTAATTATTCTGTCCATTTTGTAAATGGGTAGGCACTAATACTCTGTCTGTCAGGATAATTAATTTCTCTGTATGATCAAACCAGATGAGCTAGATATTCATTGTTTCTAAATGTCATTCCAGTGTTTGGAAGTAAACTTTTTCAGCTTATGTTAGAAGAACTCGCATCTATTCATCAACTAAAATGCACCCAAACAACTGCAAATCCAAACTAAAACAGAAAATGCTAGAGGAACTCTGCAAGTTAGCATCTTTGAAGAAACAGAATTAAGATTTAAAATGAAAAAAAACAGTAAATGCTGCGAAAACCTCAACCTGACCTGTTGAATACTTATAGCCTATTTTTTAATCTCAAACTTATACCGACCTATAATTTGTTTGCGTTTGGTTTTATTTGCCTACTAGCATAATCTGTTGTTCACCTGCTTTATCCAGTTGTTATGGTGTACCCAGTCTGAGCACAGTCCTCTGTTTGGCCTTTGACATGAATAAAGTGAACTGTGTTAGAATGGATTCTGTGGAACAGGAATGCTAATGCATCTGCGCCCCCCACACATTTCAGTCATCAAATGTACCTCCCATATAACTTGGCTTGGAAAGTAATTATTTGCCTTGATGAGTTTCTGCAGCAGAGCAACCAAATCTGTCAGACCTACAGGATCTGGATTCAGCACAAGCAAAAAAGGTCAAGGGACTGCTCCAGATTTTAGGCTGCGGCCGCTCGGATGGGCAGGTTCTAAGACAGAACACATCAAAACATCAAAGCTATTAGTAGCTGCCTTCCAGCTTTTCGGCATTCTAACTGGTAAGAGGATAGATACAAAGGTTCATGAAATTGAAATATTAGTCAGTTAATAATACAATTCTCACAATTGTTTTATCCTACAATTTCTGCAGGGATTACCTTAGAAGAAATTTCCAGTGAAAGAACAGAATTTGCAATTTAACCCAGTTATTTCTGTTCAGGTTGTAGTCAGAAAGCTTTGAAAAGATTTCTGATTTTAATGTCTCAAACAACCACATCAAGTCATCAAAGTTCCAACTGAGACAGAAAATGATGGAAATACTCGGCATGTCAAGAAACTTTGTAGAGAACAAAATAGAGTTAGTTCTACAGGTAATCTTTCATCAGAGTCTGAAGGGAGCTGAACGTTTATTTCTGTTTCTCTCTTCACATATGCTAACTGACTCCCTAAATATTTTTATCACTTTGTTTAATTTCTGTTGTCTAATATCTGTAGTATTTTACCTGTGTCACCTATTTGTGCCTGGTCAGAACCAGTCTTTAGCTAAATACATCAACTTGTTAGTCATTATTCTATCCAATGTTTAAACCTGTCTGAATAGCTTGCAGCCAGCTTATTTTGGACAGATTAATCTCTAAGGCTTTTTTTTAAATGGGTACAGCAGTTTCTTAATCTTTAATGGTATGAAAATTGCCTAGCATGTTACAGCTCCAATAGTGTTGCAATTGCTTATAGCTCATATCCTTATTCAGTTGTCTGAAGAAAGTATTGCAGTCTTGGGTATTTTCTGTGAAACTCAAATCTTTCTAACATAGCATTATTTAATAAGTTACTTTCTGTAACCTGACATTATGCAAGGATCATAAACACAAGAGATTCAGCAGATGCTGGAAATCAAGAGGCAATGCAAGGATCACCATATTTCTTGGATTTCATTTTATTGCTCTCAGTAAGGGTGTGGTGAAATAAAACATGTTCATTTGTACATTGGTTATTTGTCAGTCTTTGTCTATTCATGTATAGTTTTTCTATTTTATTTTTTACTGTAAGTAACTGAAAGGAAATGAATCTCAAGGTGGTATATGATAACATATATGTGTTGGCCATGACAGATTTAAAATATAGAAGAAAACGTCAAACTGGAATGGGTCAATGACAGTGGAAGCAGACAGATCAATTGTCTTTGCTTCTGCCGAGTGCTTGGAAATGGAGGTTGCCATTTTGTGGAACTGTTTTACATCCTCCATTTTGTGAGATGAAGTTGCTTGGCTTTCTGTGTTTTAAAGTAAACATAGTGATGCTTCAGGTAATCTGCTGGACTAGAGATAATTTCCAGGAAGAAATTACTTGTAAGGTGTCCTTTGGTATAATATAACATGCAGATTTGTGAATGTTGGGGTTGGTGCCTGCCTGGAGTGATTGTAGCTGGTTACTGAAAAGAACAAAGAGCCATAAATTACTAATTGTCACTTGCTGGGAAGAGGGCAATAAATGGATGCTGGCCTGGAGCAGAGAAGCCAACATAAAGGTGTTAAAGGTCAGACACATAACCTACAGCCAGACACTGGAATGCAATATTCGAATTGGTGAAGAAGTAATATAAAAGTGGACTCTTTGAGTGTGTTATCAGCGATAATTCTCTCAGAAACCCATCATTGTGAGGAAGAACCCCAATGCCAGGGGCTGGGAGAAGAGAGGATCGGTCTTCTGGCCAATGAGATGCCCTGTTTTAGTGTTGTAAATTGGACAAGTTGTCTGAGTGAGTATTGGTACAGTGGGAACAGTAGAGTTCATGCTTTAAGTTGTTGGTCCGGGGTCAACATAGTTATGTTGTTGTTTGTGCAGAGACGATAAAGTGCAAGCTTCAATTAATTACGAGTTGCATGAAGAACTTCCTAACCTAGGTCCATTGACGAATAGTCAACATTTTAGTGTTCCGGGGTGCGCTCGGGAAAAAGATTGATGTCTGGTACCCTAGTTTCGAGCTGAACCACCCATGAGGCTTGGATATTAAAATGGGAAAAGAAAGGAACAAGAAGTACCCAGGCGGCTCAGAAAATTGGAGAGAATACTTTCATGATTTGAGTAAGTGGCCCGACTATGAGGTGTGAATAGGAAAGATTGAGAGTACATCCGACTGAAGTGAAAAGACAAAAACTGAAACTGGCAGAGGAATTGTGTAAGTGAAGGGAAGAGCTGGAGAGGGAGAGGAAAGAAAATGAAATTCTGAAGGAGCAGGGTCAGGCAAATTTGATCCACATGACACAGTTTCAGACTCAGTGTGAACGTTTAACAAGAGAAATAGAGAAATGGGAAGAGGAATGTAAAAAGGCTAGTACCGAAGTAGAGAAATGGAAAAGTCAGTGTCAGGATTTACAGACAGCTATGAACGTTGTGCAGAAATCGGCAGCTGAGAACAAAGGCAGTGCCGATCACACTAGGTGCTTAAAATAAATCCAGAAGCTGCAATGTCAGCTCTCAGCTCAGAGAGGAGTGATATGTGCATTTGGTGCAAGAGGTGATGATGATGGTGATGTAGTTTGGGATAATTTAGTGTATGTGATGACACACCATAGTAGGATGACTGAGGGAGTGGCCTTGCTCCCCATGGAATTTTCCAGGAGGGAGTGAAAACTTCAACAACCACTGCCCCAGTGGCGCCCTTTGTTACAGATAGAGTTCAGGAAACACCATAGCAAGGAGCACCAGTTGTGACACAATATTCTACCCATTTTGATGTACCTCAATAAAGTAGACTGGGAGACGATCCTCGGGAGCTTTTCCAGCGTGTGGTGAACCACATATACCTGTCTGGACATGCCCCCCCCCCCCCCGCTGACTGTTCCTGTGGCTCCTCCCGCAGACCCCTGTATAAAGGCGATTGGAGGCACTGCTCTTCCCTCAGTCTCCAGGATGTTGTATGATGGTCGCTTGCTGCTGACAGTGCTTTTCTTCCAGTTAATAAAAGCCTACCTCGACTCACATCTCCAAGAGTTATTGATGGTGCATCAATTTTATTAACTGGAAGAATGGATAGTATTTTACATCCAGAAAAATTGGACATTGATCCTCAAGCTCCAGAAGCAGCTGTTGCCTTTGAACTCTGTCTTGCATGCTTCCAATCATACCTGGAAGAGATTCCCGTGACTGAGCCTGCTATTATGCACAAAATCCTCCTTTCCAAAGTCAGTCCGAAGGTATATTCCCTTATCAGGGACCTGCCGACCTACCAAGGGGCACTGGACACCCTCAAAAGACAGCACCTGCGGCTGGTGAACACTGTCTACGCAAGACATTGCTTAGCGATGTGGCGGCAGCGGGCTGGAGAGTTGAGCGCTGAGTTTGTCCGAGCCTTACAGACACTCGTGCGGTCCTGCGACTGCAGGGGACTAATGACGGAACAGCATGTGGAGCTCCTGGTACAAGACGCCTTCGTTACAGGGATCAGGTCAGTGTACGTGTGCCAGTGGCTGCTGGAAAACGCCGATCTTACCTTACGCTCGGCGATCGAGCTGGCCGACATGCTGGAGGCTGCTCTGCACAATGCTGATGCTGTCCAGCTGCACGATCTCCCACTGGTCCCGTGGACGCTGCAGACCCTGCCACCCTCTGGCGAATTGACCTCAGCTCCTGCCAGTCGCAAGTCCATGCAGTGTTACTTCTGCGGACTGGAAAAGCACCCCAGAAAATGCTGCCCGGCCCAAGAAGCTACCTGCTCCAGCTGCGGAAAGAAGGGCCATTTTGCCAAGGTCTGTAAGTCTGAACCACGAGCGGGGTCGAGCAGCTCTGCGTGCGAGGCATGGGGGCCGCCATCTTGCCTGCCCGCCTCGTGTGAGGCATGGGGGCCACCATCTTTGTCGGCGCCACCTCACCGAGCCTCCAACCCACGGGTGCTTACCAGGCACCAAGATGGCAGTTCAGGGGGCATCACATGATGACGTAGGGTTGAGACGTTGGGAATCCAGCTCCCTCGTAAAAAGTAATGAAATAGGGTTTAAATGAAGAAGAGTTAACAAATATCTATTAGAAACTATTTATAAGCAACTCAGGATTATCTTTTGATATGGCTCCTAAACTGAAACAGAAGAAAGCTACTACTTCGAAGACTGCGCAAATCGGTGGGGAAAAAGGCCTAACCATCTCAGCGAAGCCTCGGACTCAAGTTGGATCTCCTCCCGGCGAAGTGCATGGCACTTCTGATGATGCGGGAAAGGAAGTTGCAGCATTGTCGGCAGTCTCTAAGAAGAAACAGCAAGAACAACACATGCGTGAAAGTATGCATGAACAGATATTAACAAAACTACAAATCCCAACTACGGCTGGAAGTGAAATTGGAAGTGGATCGGAAGTAGAAACAGACTCTTTGGGAAATTCAGAGGAAGAAGAAGAGGAAAAGAAGGAAGAGATTAAAGGAGACATAAAAGATATCCTGATATATATGACAAATGAATTAAAAGCTATAAGAACAGATATGACGAATGAATTAAAAGCTATAAGAACAGATATAAGAAGGATGCAGAATACACTTGATAATGTGGTGGAAAAACAAAAGAAGATGGATAATAAAGTTAAAGAGATGGAAGTAAAAGTGGAAGAAAACACTGAAAGAATAGACAAGATAGAAGACAATAATCTTGCCTGGACAATAGAAAGAAAATGGATGTTGGGAAAAATGGATGCGCTTGAGAACTCTAGTAGATGAAATAATATTAAAATTGTTGGTCTTATGGAAGGTACAGAGGGAGAAAATCCAATAAAATTCTTTCAAGAATGGATTCCGAAAATTTTGGAAATGAAAAAAGGAAGTCAAGTAATTGAAATTGAAAGAGCACACAGAGCTTTAAGACCAAGATCTCAACAAGATCAAAATCCAAGATCAATTTTGATAAAATGCTTAAGGTACCAAGATAAAGAAATTATCTTGAAGGCAGCTACTCAAGGTGCTAAAAAGAGAAATGGGCCATTGATAATAGAAGGGAAAAGAGTTTTTTTTAATCCAGACATAAGTTACAATCTTCTGAAGAGGCGTAAGGAATTTAATCCAGTGAAAAAATCTTTATGGGAAAAGGGCTATAAATTTTTATTGAGCTACCCAGCAAAATTGATAATTTTCCTGGATAATGGAGAAAGGAGTTTTTTCGTTGACTACCGGAAAGCGGAGAAATTTGTACAAGAATTACCTGATGTCCATGAAGAGGAGTAAAGAATTATAGAAATGAAATGGACTAATGATGAAGACTGAAACAAGGTTGGACTTGATGGGCATTTATAAGGAAAAAAAATAGTCGAGGAGTATTAATTGGGAGTAGAGACATTAATTATTTTCTTTTTTTTCTTCACTAATATATTTTCTTTTTTTTTTGCGGGGGAGCTGGAGGAGCTCCTGACCGATGGCTGCGAGTTTCACGTGTACAATCATGGCGATTGCCATGACCCGTAAAATAGGGGGGGGTAATGTTGTGTTCTTTTTATTCACAACATTAGTGGGGGGGGGTATTTTGGTTTTTTTTCTTATATATTAGTTATCTTTCTTCTATTTTTCTTCTTTTTTGCCTGGATGGTTGGGGAGAGACTCATAGCAACATGGAGAATTTTAAAGATTTCCCAAGGTACTATGAATGATTAATTTACTTAATCAATCATGCAAAGAGACCTAGGAGTCCTAGTTCACCAGTCAATGAAGGTGAATGAGCAAGTGCAACAAGCAGTGAAGAGGGCAAATGGAATGTTGGCCTTTGTTACAAGGGGAATTGAATACAAGAGCAAGGATGTTCTTTTGCATTTGTACAGGGCCCTGGTGAGACCACACCTGGAATATTGTGTACAGTTTTGGTCTCCAGGTTTAAGGAAGGACATTCTGGCAATTGAGGAAGTGCAGCGTAGATTCACTAGGTTGATTCCTGGGATGGCAGGGCTGTCTTACGCAGAGAGATTGGAGAGATTGGGCTTGTACACGCTGGAATTGAGGAGATTGAGAGGGGATCTGATTGAAACGTTTAAGATAATTAAAGGATTTGATAGGATTGAGGCAGGTAATATGTTCCAGATGTTGGGAGAGTCCAGTACCAGAGGGCATGGATTGAGAATAAGAGGTCAGTTATTTAAAACAGAGTTGAGGAAGAGCTTCTTCTCCCATAGAGTTGTGGAGGTGTGGAATGCACTGCCTCGGAAGACGGTGGAGGCCAATTCTCTGGATGCTTTCAAGAAGGAGCTGGATAGATATCTGATGGATAGGGGAATCAAGGGATATGGGGACAAGGCAGGGACTGGGTATTGATAGTGAATGATCAGCCATGATCTCAGAATGGCGGTGCAGACTCGAGGGGCCGAATGGTCTACTTCTGCACCTATTGTCTATTGTCTATTATTAAGTTTTAATGTTAATGGAATTAATGGACCTGTGAAAAGAAGAGTTTTAACATATATTAAGAAAATGAAAGGAGATAGAGCTTTTTTACAAGAAACACATTTAACAGAAACAGAACATAAGAAATTAAAGAGAAATGTCATTGCAGCTTCATTTAATTCAAAATCGAGAGGAGTTGCAATTTTGGTTAATAAATCTTTACCAATTAAAATACAAAATGTAATAATTGATTCTGGGGGGAGATATGTGATTATACATTGTCAAATTTTTTCAGAATTATGGACTTTTATGAACATTTATGCACCAAATGAAAATGATGCAAAATTCATACAAGAAGTTTTTTTGAAATTGGCTGATGCACATGATAAAATATTAATAGGTGGAGATTTTAATTTTTGTTTAGATCCAGTTTTGGATAGGTCAACTAAAGTTGCTACACAATCAAAAGTAACAAAACTAACTTTATCATTAATGAAAGATTTAAACCTGATTGATATATGGAGAAAAATTAATCCAAGAGAAAGAGATTATTCATTTTATTCAAATAGACATAAAACTTACTCAAGGATTGATTTTTTTTTTATTATCAAAAAATATTCAAGATAGAGTGAAAAGTGTGGAATATAAAGCAAGAATATTGTCAGATCATTTCCCCCTTGATAATGACAATGATAATGATGGATAAAGAGGAATCGATCTACAGATGGAGATTTAATTCAATTCTATTAAAACATTGTGGCGACCCATTTCCTAGCGTATCCAAACCGACTCACAGTTAGATAGCCTACGGGGGTTTGCGAGCACAGAGCTTTGGAGCCTCTGCGCCATGGGGGGCCGGTTGACAGAGGCTTAAAAGTGAGGCTGAAGTTTTCGAATAAAGTTTTTTCCTTCGACTGCAGTTACCGACTCCGTGTCGTAATTTTAGCGCTGCGTGTAGCGCACCGCTACAATTGGTGACCCCGACGGTCCAAACGATTTTTGGACCAGAAATGACCGACGCCGCCTCTGCTCATGCGGTTTCGTTGAAAACTGCCAGGTTTCTGGACACAGCGCCCGGACCTATGGTTCCAGCAAGCCGATGCCCAATTCCACGTTCGCCAGATCACCTCAGAAGACACCCGCTACTACTACGTGGTGAGCTCCCTCGACCAGGACACAGCGGCCCAGGTTGCGGAGTTCGTACAGTCGCCCCCGGCAGACGGCAAGTACACGGAATTCAAAGCCCTGCTCCTCAGGACTTTCGGACTCTCACGGCGCGAGCGGGCTGCCCGTTTACTGCACCTGGATGGCTTGGGCGACAGACCTCCTTCGGCGAGATGTTGCCTCTGGCCGACGGACACACACCCTGCCTCATGTTTGTGCAGGCATTCCTGGAGCAGCTGCCCAAGGACATACGCCTGCTGCTGTCCGACGCGGATTTCAGTGACCCCCGGAAGGTGGCAGCCCGGGCGGACTTGCTGTGGAACGCCAAGAAGGTGAGCGGGGCGTCCATCGCACGGATCACCCAGCCACGCTCCCGGCAGCAAACCAGTCCAGGCCCGGCCGCAGAGCCCGCCAACCCCCGGCCCAATGAACAATGGTCCTTCTACCACCAGCGGTGGGGCGCAGAAGCCCGCCGTTGTCGCCCGCCCTGCGAGTTCCCGGGAAACGCCAGGGCCAGCCGCCGCTGATGGCTACGGCGGCTGGCCATCGGGATAGCCTCCTGTATGTGTGGGATAGAAGGTCGGGACGCCGGTTTTTGGTCGATACTGGGGCTGAGAGCGTTTTACCTCCGACGAGTTACGACACCCGCAGCAGGGCACCGGGGCCCCCCCTGAGGGCCGTGAACGGCAGCACCGTAAGGACCTATGGCACCCGTCAGGTGCAGCTACAGTTCGGCTCCAGCCAGTTCACGTGGGACTTCACACTGGCCGCCGTAGCCCAACCGCTTCTGGGTGCGGATTTTTTGCGGGCTCACAGCCTGCTGGTCGACCTGCCCAGGAAGAGACTGGTACACGCCGAGACCTTTCAGACGTTCTCCCTGGGTGCAGCCTCTGTCAACCGGCCCCCCATGGCGCAACCGGCCGAGTTTCCGGCGCCTCGGCGCAGAGGCCGACCTCCCAAGCAGGTTCTGGCCCAGACTGTGGACATTGGGGGGTGTATCGCCGGTTCTGGGGGGGGGGGGGGTTATGTGGTGACCCATTTCCTAGCGTATCCGAACCGACTCACAATTAGATAGCCTACGGGGGTTTGCGAGCACAGAGCTTTGGAGCCTCTGCGCCATGGGGGGCCGGTTGACAGAGGCTTAAAAGTGAGGCTGAAGTTTTCGAATAAAGTTTTTTCCTTCGACTGCAGTTACCGACTCCGTGTCGTAATTTTAGCGCTGCGTGTAGCGCACCGCTACAACATCAAGATTTTTGTGATTTTATGAAAAAACAAATTCAATTTTTTTTGGATACAAATCTACATTCAGTTGAGGATAAAATTGTATTATGGGAAGCGATGAAAGCATATTTAAGGGGTCAGATTATAAGTTATACATCTAAAATTAAGAAGGAATACACAGCAGAAATAGATCAATTAGAAAAAGATATCATAAAGTTAGAAAAAGAATCTCAAAGATATATGACAGAAGAAAAACAAAGACAACTTGTTAATAAAAAACTACAATATAATACACTCCAGACATATTGTAAAGAAAAAGTAATTATGAGCACTAAACAGAAATATTAGGAATTAGGTGAAAGATCACATAAAATTCTTGTTTAGCAGTTGAAAACAGAACAGGTTTCTAAAACAATAAATGCAATTAGAACAAGTGTAAATAAGGTTACTTATAAGCCTTTAGAAATTAATGAAACTTTAAAAAATTTTACACTGAACTATATCAATCAGAATCAAAAAATAAGATTGCTGAGATAAATAAATTTTTATCACAAATAACCCTTCCAAAATTGAATTTGGAAGAACAGAAAGGATTAGATATGTCCTTTACATTAAAAGAGGTTGAAGAAGCTTTAGGATCACTTCAGAGTAATAAATCCCCAGGAGAAGATGGTTTTCCTCCTGAGTTTTATAAAAAATTTAAAGATTTATTAATTCCTCCTTTTATGGAATTAATATACCAAGTGGAAAGAATGCATAAACTCCCACAATCTTTTTTAACAGCGATCATAGCTGTATTGCCAAAAAAAGATAAGAGATCTTTTAAAACCAACATCATATAGGCCTGTTTCTTTGTTGAATACAGATTATAAAATACTAGCAAAAGTTTTATCTAATAGAATATCTAAATATTTACCAAAATTAATACATATGGATCAAACAGGTTTTATTAAAAATAGACAATCAATAGATAATATAACTCGGTTATTTAGAATAATTCATTTGGCACAAAAAAGAGAGGAAATGAGTGTGGCAGTTGCTTTGGATGCAGAAAAAGCATTTGATAGATTGGAATGGAATTTTTTATTTAAGGTATTGGAAAAATATGAGTTAGGAAAATCTTTTATACAATGGATTAAAACTTTAAATACTAATCCTCAAGCTAAAGTAGTTACAAATGTTCAGATTTCAACACTATTTTGCTTAATGAGGTCAACTAGACAAGGCTGCCCATTATCACCTGCTTTATTTGTATTGGCAATAGAACCATTTGCTGAATTAATTAGAACAGATTCAGATATTGGGGCTTTAGAGGTAATTAAGAAGAATATAAGATTAATTTATTTGCTGATGATGTTTTGATTTATTTAACAAGCCCATTGCAATCTTTGCGAAGATTGTCTTTTAGATTGGAAGAATATGGGAAAGTATCAGGCTATAAAGTAAATTGGGATAAAAGTGAAATTTTACCCCTTACCAAAGGAAATTATAATCAATGTCGATTAGCAACTCAATTTCGATGGTCAATAAATGGGATAAAATATTTAGGTATTAGAGTTGATAACGATGTAAAAAATTTATATAAACAAAATTATTTGCCATTATTAAAAAAAATAAAAGAGGATCTTGATGAATGGATGATGTTACCAATAACATTAATAGGTAGAGTTAATGCTGTAAAAATGAATATATTTCTGTGATTGCAATATTTATTTCAAACTTTACCAATACAATTACCTCAGAAGTTTTTTCAAGAACTGAATTGGAAAGGAAAGATGTCAAGAATATCATTGGAAGAATTGACATGTAAATTTGATTTAGGAGGGTTACAACTTCCAAATTTTAAGAATTATTATAATGCAAATCAACTTAGATTTATTGCGTCTTTTTTTGATGAAGAAAAACCGGCATGGATTAGAATAGAATTAGATAAGATAGGAGAAAACGTACCAGAAGATTTTATATATAAATGGGAATCCAAATGGATACAGGAAAAAAAATAATCTCCTATATTAAGACACTTGATTGATTTATGGAATAAGGTAAATATGGACGATGAGATAAAGAAATCTTTATTAGCAAAAAGAACTTTAATTCAAAATAGGCTTATTCCTTTTACAATGGATAATAAACTTTTACATAATTGGTTCCAAAAGGGGATTAAACATATAGGTGATTGTTTTGAAGGAGATATATTGATGCCGTTTGATCAATTAAAAAATAAATATAAAATATCAAATAACACTCTTTTCTGTTATTTTCAATTAAAAGCCTATTTATGAGAAAAGCTGGGACAAACAATGTTGATGCCAAAACCTAGTGAAATAGAAATATTAATTCAGAAAGGAAAAATTAAAAAAATTACATTTTGTATGTATAATTTGATTCGAAAGCAGACAATTAAATTAGGAATTCATAAATCAAGACAAAAATGGGAATCTGATCTGAATGTTAAAATTGATGGAAAAAACTAGTCAAGATTATGTTCTGATAGTATGAGAAATACAATAAATGTTTGACTTAGATTAATACAATATAATTTTTTACATCAATTATATATAACACCACAGAAAATAGATTAAATTCAAATATGTCTGACCAATGTTTTTGATGTAATCAAGAAATTGGTACTTTTTTACATTCTACTTGGTCTTGTTTTAAAATTCAACCATTTTGGATAAATTTAATACTTTTATTGGAACAAATTATTGGAGTACAACTCCCACATAGTCCACTATTATTTTTATTAGGAGACATTGAAGGTACAATAACGAAACTTAAATTGAATAAGTATCAGAAAAAATTTATAAAAATTGCATTGGCAGTAGCCAAAAAAGTTATCGCAGTTACTTGGAAATCTGATTTATATTTAACTATGGATCGTTGGAATAATGAAATACATAGTTGTATTCCACTTGAAAAAATTACGTATAATCTAAGAAATGAATATGATATATTTTTGAAAATTTGGTTCCCATACTTACAAAAGATAGGATTAAATACATAGGTCCTTTGAAGATAAAATTATAGTAATTGGGGAAAGTAAAAATAAATATCAAAATTATTTTGAACTCCATGGAGCATGTGGGGATCCTCCGATATCCAGGTAATCTTTCTCTTCTTCCCTTTTTTTTTCTTTCTTTAGATAAGGGTTAAGGGGGGGAGGGTTAATATTATTTTTCTTACTATTTTATCACCACATTTATTCTTTGTAATTTCTAAAATTTAATTAATAAATAATATATTTTTTTAAAAAGACGGCAAAAAAGACGGCGGTTCAACTCTGGCCTCAGTAACCCTCGACCAAAGTGCCCCACACCAGCTTGCAAGGTCAACGATGGACATCCTGGTGGAGGGGCACAGGACTAGCTGCCTGTTTGACATGGGCAGCACTGAGAGTTTTATTCACCCGGACACGGTACAACGCTGCGGACTCGTGACACGGTCAGTAAGCCAGAGGGTCACCGTGGCTTCTGGGTCGCATTTCACAGACATCTGGGTGGGTTGTAAAGCGACACTGGTGGTGCAGGGCACAGAATATCGGGACTTTGCGCTACTGGTCATGCCTCAACTGTGTGTGCCTGTGCTATTGGGGCTGGACTTCCAGAGCCACCTAAAAAGTGTGACTATGGCATATGATGGGCCCCTCCCACCACTCACTGTCAGGAATCCTCAGTTTTGTGGGACTTCATCATATACCCCGCTACTGACCACACACCGACCCGCACATCCCACCCAGCACCATGCTGACAGCTGCGCTACTGACACCACTCTCCACTCTCAAGATCCCTCCCCCACCGCTGTTCACCAACCTGACCCCCAACTGTAAACCTGTGGCAACTAAAACAGGAGGTGCAGCGCGAGGGACAGGGCCTTCATTCAGTTGGAGGTGCAGCGGCTGCTCAGGGAGGGGAATCATTGAGTCAAGCACAAGTCCTTGAAGGGCCGGGCAGAAAAATAGGATGGTCGTGGACTATAGCCAGATCATCAATAGGTTCACGCAGCTTGACACGTACCCCCTACCCCGCATCGTGGATATGGTCAACCAGATAGCTCAGTACAAGGTGTACTCGACCATAGATCTGAAATCTGCTTACCACCAGCTCCACATCCGCCCGGAGGACCGCCCCTACACCGCCTTCAAGGCAGGCGGAGGGCTCTATCACTTCCTGCACGTCCCCTTCAGTGTCACAAATGGTGTCTCTGTCTTCCAGAGGGAAATGGACCGGATGGTGGTCCAGTGCCAACTGAAGGCCACATTTCCATATCCGGATAACATCACCATCTGCAGTCACACCAACCTCCAACGATTTTTCCAAGTGGCCAAAGCTCTGAACCTTACCTATAACAGGGACAAGTGTGTGTTCGGAACCACCCGACTCGCTATCCTTGGGTACGTCATGGAGAACGGGGTCATTGGCCCTGATCCCAACCGTATGCGTCCCCTGTTCGAACTCCTTCTTCCCACCACCCTCAAAGCTCTCAGACAGTGCCTGGGCTTCTTTTCCTATTACGCCCAATGGGGCCCGCCCCCGGTCAAGTCTACCACATTTCCCCTCTCAGTCGAGGCCTGCGCGGCCTTCAGCCGCATTAAAGGGGACATTGCCAAAGCAACGATGCATGCGGTGGACAAGACCATTCCCTTCCAAGTAGAGAGTGACACCTCCAACTTCGCGCTGGCTGCTACCCTCAACCATCAACCAGGCAGGCAGCCCAGTAGCATTCTTCTCTCGTACCCTCCAAGGCCCTGAAATTCGGCACTCCGTGGTGGAGAAAGAAGCCCAGGCCATTAGGCACTGGAGGCACTATCTCGCCGGCAAAAGGTTCACCTTGCTGACCGACCAGCGCTCAGTTGCATTCATGTTCAGCAACCAACAGTGGGGCAAAATCTAAAATGATAAAATTTTGCAGTTGAGAGTGGGACTCTCCACCTACAACTATGAAATCCTGTACCGGCCTGGAAGGCTCAATGAGCCCCCTGATGCCCTATTTCGGGAAGCATGTGCCAGCGCGCAGCTAGACTGGCTATATGCCCTCCATGCAGTTCTTTGCCACCCGGGGGTCACCCGATTTTACCTTTTTGTGAAAGCCCGGAACCTGCCTTACTCCCTCGAGGACATCAGGACGATGACCAGGGACTGCCAAGTCTGCGCTGAGTGCAAACTGCACTTCTACCGTCCTGAAAAGGCACAACTTATCAAGGCCACCCGCCCCTTTGAGCGACTGAGTGTTGACTTTAAAGGCCCCTTTCCCTCCACCTACTTTCTCAACATAATCGACGAGTACTCGCGGTTTCCCTTTGCCATCCCCTGCCCCAACACCACTGCCACGTCTGTCATAAAAGCCCTGCACCAGCTCTTCACTCTGTTCGGATATCCCTGCTATATTCACAGTGATAGAGGGTCCTCCTTTGTGAGTGACGAGCTGCGCCAGTACCTGCTGGCTAGGGGCATTGCTACTAGTTGGACCGCGAGCTATAATCCCCGGGGAAATGGACAGGTGGAGAGGGAGAATGTCACAGTGTGGAAGGCCACACTTTTAGCCCTTAAGTCAAAGGGGTTGCTGGTCTCTCGCTGGCAGGAGGTCCTCCCTGAGGCACTCCACTCCATCTGCTCGCTGTTATATACGTCCACCAATGCCACCCCTCATGAGCGCCTCTTTTCTTTTCCAAGGAAGTCTGCCACTGGGACCACCCTACCGGCTTGGCTGATGTCCCCAGGGCCAGTGCTGCTCCGGAAACATGCGAGGAGCAATAAATACTCCCCGCTGGTCGAGAGGGTTCACCTACTACATGCGAACCCCCAGTATGCCTACGTGGTCTTACCTGATGGACGGGAGGACACGGTCTCCGTCCGCGACCTGGCGCCCGCAGGAGCAGCAGACCACTATCGGAACACTCCACGGTAACTATGAACCCTGTACCCACCGAGGTATATACCCACCTGACACCGCGTACACCAAGCCCTACACAGACTCCTCACGACACTCCCATACCGGGCGCCTTGCCCACGTATGAGGGATCACTGACGTCTAATGGACTGATACCTCAAGTCAGGCCGGAACCAGCACAACCACCATCTCCGGTGCAATCACCGCCAGTGCTACGTAGATCGCAGCGACAGATTCGACCACCTGATAGACTTAAGCTGTAAATATACTTGTAAAAAACTTCGCTCCATGGGGACTCTCTTTTAAAACAAAGGGATGTGATGAACTACATATACTTGTCTGGAAAGGCCCCCCCCCCCCCCCCCCCCGCTGACTGCTCCTGTGGCTCCTCCCACGGACCCCTGTATAAAGGCGATTGGAGGCACTGCTCCTCCCTCAGTCTCCAGGATGTTGTATGATGGTCGCTTGCTGCTGATAGTGTTTTTCTTCCAGTTAATAAAAGCCTACCTCGACTCACGTCTCCGAGAGTTATTGATGGTGCATCACAGCGTATTCAGCAGCAAAGGATAATTCATGGTTTAGTTGAAGCAGAGGAACTGAAGTTGACTCTTTTGAGTTTAACTTCAGTGTTACACCTAGCCATACCAAAGGGACAGGCACGAGACCAAGGGACTCTGGGTGATTTACAGGAGGCTATATTAGAAGCTGCAGGGGCTAATCGAGGTGACCCGGTTGAGGCTTTGCATAAGTGCAGACAGCAGAAAGGGGAGCACCCCTCTGCATTTGTAACCAGGTTATGGCTGGTTTTCTTGAATGTTTATGGTCCTGCTTTGGATAGGAGAAATTTGACCCTATGACAGATCTGTAACTGGCTCATGACCTTGGTATCACACAGTACTGAGGAGAGCAAAAGAGTGTTAGAATTGTTTGATCCCAGTGACCCTAGACACACTGAGGTACTTAGGAAAATGATTAGAACATGGGAGAAGGAAGTGCAGGAGTTCGATTATAATTTAAGGAATACTGTAGAGGCAGATAAAGTGTTCGCTCTTCGAGAAAACACGCAGGATATTGTGTGGGGAAATGCAGGTCAGGATGGAGGCCAGCAGAGAGATTGTAGAAGTGAAGTAACAGTGCTGGAGTGCCCTTCCAGCCAATCAGGGAGGCTGTTGTCGGGGACAACCATCCCAGTACTTTACTCAAATCTGCTGCTTCAGCTGTGTTAATGTGGGACATTATACCTAGAACTGTACAGCAAACAGTTCATTCAATCTGAATCCTAACACAGATTAGAGATGGAAGTTACAGAGAGGTCCGAAAATATCGGAACTTTGGTTAATATGGTGGTGTCATGCTTTAAACTTGTTGAATGTTGTTTACTTGTGCATGATGAATAACATACGGCATCTCTAGACTTTAAGGTCTCAGAGTAACACATTTCCTCAGTTCTGTCTGATTGAGTATTTTGGCAACGGTTTAAACTTTAGGAACAAGAGTATGGTTAAATTGTGCAAAATGTGACCACGTTTGAGTTCACTTGAGAGTATGTATCTGAGAGACTGCAAAGGCTGCTTTAAGTGGTGGTGCTCTTAAGAAGTTGTGTCAATGTGTTACTGTGTCAGGGGCTCCCACCATGCAGATTTTTTCCTTCTTGATTCTTTGGAAAATGTGTAAAAGGTTTTCATGGTGGGAATTAACTATTTTTTTGAAGTTTTGCAGACACTTATAGAAGGTTCTGAAGGAAGAACAGTGCAAGCATTGATTTTTGTGTTTTGTCTGATTGGTCAAGGCATCAATGGTGTATGGTGAGAGGGCAGGTGTATGGGGTTGAATGGGATTCAGGATCAGCCATGATAAACTGGTGGAGCAGACTCATTGGGCTAAATGGCCTAATTCTCCTCTGTCTGTGGTGTTATGGTTTTGTCTGTTCATCTTGTGTTTCTTTATTTGTTTTCAGTGGAATTGGTTTTAGGGGAACTTGATTTGCACACTAGCCATGTGTGATCTAGGTTGAGATGGAAATTTGCATACCTCTATTTCTTTTTTTAATTGAATTTTCAAATAGGTTACAGAATGAAAAAAATTATTTAAAAAATTATCAACCCTTCTCCCTCCCCCCGAATATATCCCTGTAGAAAGAGAAAAAAAAGAGAGAAGAAAAAAGAAAGAAAGGAAGAATGCCTGGATATCAGAAGATCCCCACATGCTCCATGGAGTTCATAATAGCTTTAGTATAGATATTTATTTCTTTCCCCAGATAACCAATAATTTTATCTTCAGAGCACCTATATATTTAATCTTATCTTTTGTAAATAAGGGTGCTAAATTTTCAGAAATATTTTATATTTATCTCTTAAATTATAAGTAATTTTTCAAGTGGAATGCAGCTAAAGATTTCATTCTTCCAACGATCTATACTTAAGTATGAATCCGATTTCCAAGTAACTGCAATAGCCTTTTTGGCTACTGCCAGTGCAATTTTTATGAATTCTGTCTGATATTTAATCAGTTTGGATTTCAGTTTAATCCCTTCAATATCGCCTAGTAAAAATAATGTTGGATTATGAGGAAGTTGTGTTCCAATAATTTGTTCCAATAAATTTCTTAAATTTGTCCAAAGAGGTTGAATTTTAAAACAAGACCAAGTAGAGTGTAAAAAAGTACCAATTTCTTGATTACATCGGAAACATTGATCAGATAAATTTGGGGTTTAATTTATTTATTTTTTGTGGTGTAATATATAATTGCTGTAAAAAATTATATTGCACTATATTTTTTGTTATTTCCAACTAAGGGCTTATTTAAGAGATAAATTGGGTCAAACAATGTTATTACTGAAACCTAATGAAATAGGAACTTTAATTCAAAAAGGAAAAATTTAAAAATTTATTTCTTGTATGTATAGTTTGATTCAAAAACAGGCAATTAAACAAGGAATTCATAAGTCAAGACATAAATGGGAAACTGATTTGAATATTAAAATTGAAGAAACAAGTTGGTCAAGACTATGTCTTGACAGTATGACAAATACAACAAATGTCCGGTTAAGGTTAGGGCATACCTCTATTTCTAAGGGAAAATGGGCATTCTGGGAAATTCAGGTCAAAACCCTTTGGCAGGACTGCTGAAGGGTTTCGGCCTGAAATGTCGACTGTACTTTTTTTCCCCACAGATGGTGCCTGGCCAGCTGAATTCCTCCAGCATTGTGTGTGTTGCTTAGATTTCCAACATCTGCAGATCTTCTCGTTTGTGATTCGGGGAAATTGCTCATTAATGGACAGTTAAATTGGGAATTGACCAGGGACAATCACGGACAGGTAGAGGACGAAGTAGACCTGCAGGTGGTCGATGAGAGACCTTTCCCCGGGCACAGATGGAACAAGCCGAGACATAAGAACGGGTGTCTCCCTCCATGGATAGCCACCAAAAGTGCTTCCTCAGGAGAGCCAGGGTCCGATCACTCCCGGAATGGCAGGCGAACTGGGATGTGTGCCCCTGTCGGAGAACCTGAGACCTGACGGCGACGGGCACATACAGGCGATCGCCAGGTCCATTGCCGGGGTCGGGGTCGTCCCGCTGGGCTTCCTTTACTTTGGCCTCGATCTCCCAAATGAGGGTGGCCACCACGCAGGATGGTGGGAGGATAGTCTCGGGACTGGAGGTGTCATCCTTGGAGTCATGTTGGCGGGATAGTTCATCTGGCTTCCTGTTCTTGGATCCTGGACGGTACGTGAGGGTAAACTTGAACCGTCCAAAAAAAATGCCCAACAGCCCTGGTGGGAGTTCAATCGTTTGGCGGTCTGAATATACCCCAGGTTCTTATGATCAGTCCACAGCACAAACAGGTATTCTGCCCCCTCTAACCAGTGCCTCCAGTGCTAGTTTGACCGCCAGCAGTTCCCAATTCCCCACGTCGTAATTCCGCTTGGCGAGGGTAGAAGGCTCAAAAGGGTGAAGCTTTTCGTCTGAACTTGCCCATTGGGATAGGACCGCTCCTACCCCAGAGTCAGAGGCGTCCACCTCAACGATGAATTGGCGTGATGGATCAGGATGGGAGCAGTGATGAAATGCCTCTTTGGGTCTGTGAATGCCGAGTCTGCTTCGGAGTCCCAGCAAAACAGTGTGTAAGCGAGGTAAGCCGGGTAAGGGGGGGGGGGGCGCCACTCGATTGTAGTCTGTGATGAATCTGTGGTAGAAGTTTGCAAACCCCAGGAATCGTTGAAGTTGTTTGCGTGTCATGGGTCTAGGCCATTCCTCCATGCCCCGATCTTCTCGGGGTCTGCTTCTACCTGCCCGCTTTGAATGATTTCGCCTAGGAAACGGACCAATGGGACGTGGAACTGGCATTTTTCTGCCTTTGCAAATAACAGGTTTTCTCACAGTCTCAAAAGGACTTGACGGACATAGTGTACGTGTTCTTGGAGGCTGCTAGAAAATATCAGGATATCATCAAGGTGAACAAATACGAACAGACTGATAAAGTCCCTCAGTCATTGATCAGGGTTTGGAAAACAGCAGGAGCATTGGTGAGGCCAAAGGGCATGACTAAATATTCAAAGTGCCCCAGAGGTATATTGAAGGCCGTCTTCCATTCGTCCCCCTCTCTCATCCTGACTAAAAGGTAGGCATTGTGAAGGTCCAGCTTTGAGAAAATGGTGGCTCCATGCAGTGTTTCAAATGCCGAACTAATGAGGGGTAGAGGGTACTTGTTCTTAACTGTTATATTATTTAGGCCTCAGTAGTCGATACAAGGGCGAAGCGTCCCATCCTTTTCCACAAAAAAGAAACCGGCGCCTACCAGGGAGGATGAAGGCCTGATAATGCTCGCCACGAGGGACTCGCTAATGTATTTCTCTATGGCCTCTCTCCGGTCAGGATAGGTTAAAAAGGCGACTGGTGGGTAGTGGGGCCCTGGGGAGAAGGTCGATGGCACGATCATATGGGCAGTGTGGAGGCAGGGAAAGGGCTCATTGTTTACTGAACACCTGTCCCAAGTCATGGTACTCCGTGGGGAAGCGGGACAAGTCGAGGGGTTCCGAAACAGGCGGGGTCACGGTAGCTTCTCTGGGAGATGGGACCGACCACGGACAGTTGGCATGGCAAGATGGGCTCCATTCGGCTATCCTCCCAGTAGACCAGTCGATACGGGGATTGTGTTGGGTCAGCCATGGATACCCTAGAGCTACTGAGGCTTGAGGTGAATGAATGAGACTGAATCGTACCTCCTCCTGATGGTTGCCGGATAGGATCAAGGTCAGGGGAGGCATGCAGTGGGTCACCCAAGACAGCAGTTTTCTGTCCAGGGAAAGGGTCTCCGGGGGGGGGGGGGTGGTTAACGGCTCACGAGGTATTCCGGCCTGGGTGGCTACCTCCTCGTCCAGCAGATTGCCCTCAGCACAGAATCCACCAAAGCGGATAAATTGCCAGGTGGGCGATTGCCAGAAGGGACCATGACATTTATAGTGGAAGCAAGTGCACGATGCAGTTTGTTTTGAAGTCTGCGGAGTCCACAAAAAGTGAGAAGTTCACCACATAACTGACAGAAGTGCCCTTTCCAGGACTGGTTGCCACACACCTGAGACTTTGCAGGGGTTACCAAAGTGGGTGCCAAAAATCCATGTTTGGATCACAAAATGTCAGTCACCTCCGAAATGCACAGTGTTACTGACTACCCACTGCTTTTTGGGTTTGATCGAAGCTTGCACTCTTCACTCGCACTAACAATTCTGCTGTCCAAACACGACTCTCCACCGAAGTGGGTCTCTCTCAAAGTGTGTCCCGCAGCAATCTGCATGACTGCTTTTATACTGTTGGGATAGGTCAGCGCATGACTCTACAAGAAACAAAGTCACAGATTTCTGGTACATCACGTACTGTTCCAAGAATTGATACTGGGGTACATGACACACAGATGGTACCTGGCCGAGCACTGAAGACCTGTGCTGATGAACTGGCTACAGTATTCACTGATATCTTCAACCTCACACATCAGCAGTCTTGAGTAATCCACCTGCCTTAAGCAAGCTTCAATTATACCAGTGCCCAAGAAGAACGTAGTAACCTGCCTCAGTGACTAGGTCTGACAGAACAGGTCAACAGAAGATGCCATGTCACTGGCTCTTCACTCAATCCTGGAACATCAGGATAACAAGGATGCATACATCAGAATGTATCTCATTGACTACAGCTCTGCATTCAATACTCTCATCCTCTCAAATCTAATCAATAAGCTTCAAGACCTAGTCCTCAATACTTCCTTGTGCAACTGAATCCTTGATTTCCTCACTTATTCAGTTAGTTTGGATTGGCAACATAATCTCTTCCACAATCACTGTTAACACAGGTGCACCACAAAGCTGTGCACTTAACCCCCTGCTCTACTTACTTTGTACTTATGACTGAGGTTAAGCACAGCCCCAATGCCATATTCAAGTTTGCTGGTGACACCAGTGTCATTGGCTGAATCAAAGGTGGTGATGAATCAGCATATAGGAGGGAGATTGAAAATCTGGCTGACAACCAAAATCAGTAACCCCTCATTCAATGTCAGCAAGATCAAGGAGCTGATTATTGACTGTAGGAGGAAAAAAACTGGAAGTCCACGAGCCAGTCCGCAGCAAGGGATCGGAGGTGCAGGGGGTTGAGCAACTTTAAATTCCTTGGCATTATGATTTAGGAGGATCTGTCCTGGGTCCAGCATTAAGTGCCATTATAAAGAAAAGACAACAGCAACTCGACTTAGAAGTTTATGAAGATTCAGGATATCATCTAAAACTGACAAACCCTGTGTGGTGGAGAGTATATTGACTTGTTGCATCATGGCCTGGAATTTAAACACCAATGTCCTTGATTGGAAAATCCTACAAAAAGTAGTGGATACAGTGCAATCCATTCCGGTTAAGGCTCTCCCCACCATTGAGCACAACTACAGGGAGCACTGTTACAGGAAAGCAGCATCCATCATCAAGGACCCCCACTGTGCAAGCCATGCTCTCTTCTGTTGCCATCAGGAAGGAGGTACAGAAACGTCAGGACCCACACCACCAAGTTCAGTAGTGGTTATAACCCTCAGCCATCAGGCTCTTAAACCAGAGGGGAGAGCTTCATTCAACTTTACCTACCCCCGACACTGAACTGTACCCACAATCTATGCACAATCTTCAGAGGACTCTTCATCAAATGTTCTTGATATTTATTGCTTATTTATTTATTTGTATTTGCACAGTTTATTGTCTTTTGCACATTGGTTATTTGTCTGTCTTGTGTGTGACTTTTCTTCAATTCTAATGTGTTTCTTTGTAATTATTGCGAATACCCACCAGAAAATAAATCTCAAAGTTGTATATGGTGACATATACAGTATGTACTTTGATAATAAATTTATTTTAAACTTTGAACTTTGCTAGTTCAGCACTTTGTTAAAAACTCAAACCATGATCCATTACATTTCTAACACAGGGTATAATGATGCAAAAAAGGAATTGGGTTTCTGGACATGGTTAAGCCAATGGTACTTTTCAAAACTTGTATTATTTGTTTTTACACTCCAAATAATAATGTAGTTTACACTGGCAAATAATAGTGAATGTCATCATTTTACAACACATTCACTTTGGAACAGCAATGATTCCCTTGCACCTGTTGTTGCCATTGGCACAGTCACAGAGAATGGCATTCATTGTCTTAACACATTGATATAATTACCAATTTGTAACAGTTACAAACTGATTTTCAGCATGTAAGTGCTTCATTACCTTACATCAGGGATGTCCACACACAACCTTTGCATATTACATAAGGTGTCTGCACTCTGAAAGTTGCTCCAAACTTTGCACTTAAGGACCCAGCAATGCGAAGAACCATTCTGTGAAGACAGCATAATCAGATAAGACTACTGCAAAATCAGAGAGGCTTCATCAGAAACTAGGCCGAGGGTCAGAATTTGAAAGGGTGAGTATATTTAAGTTCCTGGGAGTCAACATCTCAGAAGATCTATCCTGGGCTCAACATATTGATGCAATCACGAAAAAGGCACACCAGTGCAATACATAAAAATTATTATGAATTACAATCATTGTAAAAATAAATAAATTGTGCAAAAAGAGAGCAAAATAGTGAAGTAGTGTTCAGGCGTTCATGAACCATTCAGAAATCTGATGGCAGAGGGTAAGAAACTCTTTCCAAGACATTGTGTGTGCATCTTCAGACTCCTGTACATCCTCATTGATGGTAATGAGAAGAAGGCATGTCCTGGATGGTGAGGGCCTTTCATGATAGACCATAAGCTATAGGAGCAGAAATAGGCCATTCAGCCCATTGAGTCTGCCCCATCATTCAATCATGGGCTGATCCAATTCTTCCAATCATCCCCACACCCCTGCCTTCTCCCCATACTCTTTGATGCCCTGGCTAATCAAGAACCTATCTATCTCTGCCTTAAATACGCCCAGTGACTTGGCCTCCACAGCCACTCATGGCAACAAATTCCACAGATTTACCACCCTCTGACTAAAGTAATTTCTCCGCATCCCTTCTAAATGGACATCCTTCAATCCTGAAATTGTGCCCTCTTGTCCTAGACTCTGTACCATGGGAAATAACTTTGCCATATCTAATCTGTTCAGGCCTTTTAACATTCGGAATGTTTCTATGAGATCACTCCTCATTTTCCTGAACTCCAGGGACTACATCCAAAGAGCTGCAGCTCATACTGCAACCCTTTCATTCCTGGACTCATTCCCATGAATCTTCTGTGAACTCTCTCCAATCTCAATACAGTATATCCTTTCTAAAATAAGGAGCCCAAAACTGCACACAATACTCCCAAGTGTGGTCTCATGAGTGCGTTACAGAGCCCAACATCATACTTCTGCTCTTATATTCTATACCTCCAGAAATGAATGCCAACGTTGCATTCGCCTTCTTCACAACTGACTCAATCTGGAGGTTAACCTTTAGGGTATCTTACATAAGGACTCCCAAGTACCTTTGCATCTCTGCATTTTGAATTCTCTCCCCATCTTAATAATAGTCTTCCCATTTATTTCTTCTACTAACATGCATGACCATACACTTTCCACATTGTATTTAATTTGCCACTTCTTTGCCCATTCTTCTAAACTAAGTTTCTCTGCAGGCTCTCTGTTTCCTCAATACTACTCGTTCCTCTGCCTATCTTTGTATCATCGACAAATTTAGCCACAAATCCATTAATTCCATAGTCCAAATCATTGACATACATCGTAAAAAGCAGCGGCCCCCAACACCGACCCCTGTGGAACTCCACTGGTAACCGGCAGCCAGCCAGAATAGGATCCCTTTATTTTCTTCCCAATCCTCTATCTTCCCACTAGCTTTGGCTTCCTTGTATGCCCTCTCTTTTGCTTTTACTTTGGCTCTGACTTCACTTGTCAGCCATGGTAGTGTCCACAATAGATGCCACTTTCTTGAGGAATCACCTTTCGAAGGTGTCCTTGGTGATGGGGAGGGTTGTGCCTGTGATGGGGCTGGCTAAGCCTACAACCCTCTTCAGCCTCATGCGATGCTGGGCATTAATGCCTCCATATCAGATGATGATGCAGTCAAATCAGAATGCTTGCCACCACGCTCCTGTGGAAATTTACTAGTGTCTGTAAATTGTTGATTTCCTTACAACATTTAGATCTCTCTGAATACTAACATCTTTCAATCTCATCAATTAAAAATAATCTGAGTTCCTCTTTCTGTTGAAGAGGATGAATTCATACTTTTGCATATTATATTCCATTTGCCCCATTCTTGTCTATTCACTTACTCTGCGTTCTCCATTAGCCTGCCTGTCTCCCTCCTTACAGCCAACACTGCCACCCAGTGTATATCTGTCACAAATTTAGATACATTCAGTCCCTTATGTAAATCTGTGGATAGTGAACATGTGTGGCCACAGTACTGATTGCAGTGACTTACAGCTTGACACAGCCTCTCAACCTGAAAATGAAATGCTTATTCCATCTCTTCAGGTCCTGATTATTAATCAATCCCTGCCAGTATATTAGCCCAATACCGTGCACTATAACTTGTCCAATAGTTTCTTGTGTGACACTTTATTAAAGTCTTTTGGAAGCCCACATTACTGGTTCCTATGTACTCTTTTGCTAGTTATAACTTAAAAGAAACTATTAAAAAATATAAACACAAGAGATTTTGCGGTTGCTGGAATTCCTGAGTAACAGATGCAAAATGCTGGAGGAACTCAGCAAGTCAGATAGCATCTGTAGTGGAAAATAAACAGTTGATGTTTTGGTCTGAGATCCTTCACCAAAAACAAGGGGGAGTGGAAGAGTAATTCTGGATTATGGAGTGAAGATTTCTACCATGAATCCTGGATTATTGAGGGGGAATGGTACACTGGAGGTAGAGTTGTAGAACAGAGAAATACGGAGAATGAGATGAAGGTCAGCACTCAATATTATTTGCCCCATCACTGAAATGTTCCCACAACCTATGAATTCACTTTCAAGGACTTTACATTTCATGTTCTTGTTATTACCTGTTTAATGATTATTAATTTTTTCTTTCTTTTAGTATTTGCACAGTTTGTTGTCTTCTGCATGTTGGATCTCTGCCCTTTTGATGCAGTCTTCCATTGATTATATTATGATTATTGGATTTATTGAGTATACCCATAAGAAAATGAATCTCAAGGTTCTATATAATGACATATATGCAGTTAAATAATACATTTACTTTGAAAATTATTCTCTGCAGGGTCCCCCAGTGTCTTGTACAATCCCAATCTCATTCTGTTGGGGCAGGAAAGGAAGTTATCTTTATTCTTCCGTATTCATCCATTGTTAAATGGTTTATTATAGTCAAAGATACTGATATATAGTGAAAAACTCTTATCGATTCAACTTAAACTGAAGTACCCCCAGTAGACACTGTATTAGGTACAGGAATGGAACTTGGTGTGGCCTTAAGCTTTTCCGATGGCAGCAGCAAGAAGAGAGCATGGCCTGGATTGTCAGGGACCTTGATGATGGATACTACTTTCTTGTGGTAGTGCTCCTTGTAGATGTGCTCAATGATTGCCTCTGATTGACTGGGCTGTATACATTAAATTTTGTTTTCTTTTCCATTCTTGGGATTAGCATTTCCATATCAGGCTATGTAACAACCAGTCAGGATATTCTCCACCATGCATTTATAGAAGTCAGTCAAAGTTATAAACGACATGTCAAATCTGTGCAAACTTCTAAGAAAGAAACAAGTGAGAAAGTAGAGGTGCTGCTTGTGCCTGCTTTGTAATGGCTCTTACTTGCTAGTCCAAGGACAGATCCTACTTCTCGGGGAGCTGAATGTATCAGTTGGGAATAAAAAGGAGCTGGGTGCAAATATCAGTCAAAGAATGTAACCAGTGTTTATTCATTAAAAGAGATATAGGAATATTTAGTGAGTTCTATATAAGGAGCAATGAGAGTATTCTAACTAGTTGCATCATAGCCTGGTTTGGCAACACCAATGCTTAGGGACAGAAAAGGCTACAGGAAATGATGGACACACCCCAGTCCACCACAGGTAAAGCCCTCCCCACCTTTGAGTACTCTTACATGTAGTGTTGCCTCAGGAAAGCATCATACTACATCAAAAAGCCCCACTATCCAGGCCACACCCTCTTCTCACTACTACCATCAGGCAGGAGTTACAGAAACTTCTGGTCCCACACTACCAAGTTCAGGAACAGTTATTACCAGACAGCCATCATGCTCCTGAACCGGTGTGGATAACTTCAATTACCACTTCTCTGAACTGATTCTATGATCTACAGACTTACTATCAAGGACTCTTTACAACCCTTGTTCTCAGTCATATTTTTATTTGCACAGTTTGTGTTCTTTTGCTTAGTGGCACATGTCAGTCTTTGTCTCCCGTGTATTTTTATATAGTTGGTGCGTGGCCTAGTGGGCAAGGCATCAGACTAGTAACCTGAAAGTCACTGGTTCAAGCCTCAGCTGAGGCAGCGTGTTTGTGTCATTGCTCTGTGACGTCACCAGCCAAGCTGCATGGGTCCTAGTGCCCTTCCTTTGGACAGCATCGGTGGCATGGAGAGGGGAAGGCCTGCAGCTTGGGCAACTGCTGGTCTCCCATACAACCCCAGGCCTGTGCCCTTGAGACCAACGGATACCACACAAAATTTTTATATAATTCTATTGTATTATTTTGCATAAATGACTCCAAGAAATAAATCTCAAGGCAGTATATGGTAACATATACATACTTAGATAATAAATTTAATTTGAACTTTGAGGTGTGTGTCTGATTTTCCTACATTTTTCACTGTGTTAGGCTATATACTGAATCTGGCAAGAAAATTAAACTCGCATTTAAAGATTCGTGTTCAATTCTGTCACTGTCTGTAAGGAGTTTGTACATTCTCCCTGTGACCATGTGAGTTTCCATTAACATTCAAAAGAGGTGAGGCTTAGCAAGTTAATTGGGTGTAATAGGGAGAGATGGGCCTGTTGTGCTAGAAGGGCCTGTTAATCAATCAATCAATCAATCCAATTCAATTATCATCGATAAGTAAAGACAGTCATTAGTCTGAACTTTGTAGTGGACAGATACTGCATTGATCCCAAAGGAAATTACAATGTCACAGTAGCATTACAAGTTCACAAATGTACAAATATTGGAAGAGAAGCAAGAAAGAATAAAAAATATGTTGTCACTTCCCCAGCTATAGGTTGACTCATTTTAGAGCCTAATAGCTCTCTCTGGAGCAGCACAGTTGACTTAGTCTATTACTAAAAGTGCCACTAGTATTATGGCAGCTCTCAAGACTTACAATAAATTCACCATTTTCAGATAATTAGTAAATTCATTTGTTATTGGCACAGTCAAAAAAAGTATCAAGGTACAGTCAAATAATTGTTTTGCATGCCATTAATACAGATCATTAAATCAAATCAGTACATTGAGGTAGTACAAGGATAAACAAAAAGTGCAGAATAAAGCATTATATTTGCAGAGAATATTTTGTACAAGCAGATAATAAGGTGCAGGGCCTTAATGAAGTAGGTTGTGAGGTCAAGAATCTATCTTATTATAATTGAGAGCCATTCAGTAGTCTTATAACAATGGGATAGAAGCTGTCCTTGAGCTTGGTTGTACACGCTTTCAGGTTTTTGTATCTTTTGCCTGATGGAAGGGAAGAAAAGGATGGGATGCTGGGTGGAGTGTTTTGAGTATGTTGGCTGATTTGCTGAGACAGGAGTGCAGACAGAGTCATAGAGGGGAGGCTGGTTTCTGTGCTGAGCTGTGTCCACAATTCTGCAGGTTTTTGTGGGTCTCGGTAGAGCAGTTGCCATACCAAGCTGTGATGCACCTGAATACAATGCTTCCTATACTGCATCTTTGAGGTGGCATTGTAGCCTAGAAGTTAGCATAATTTTTTTAATTATTTTTTTATACATTTTACAGATTAAAAAACCCCAAATCACAATGAGGAACATTAATACAGTGCAAAATTAAGCATACAATGACAATATGGTATAGAGAAAGAGAATTTTAAAAAAAGCACCTAAATTGAAGACAAGTAAACTTAGTGTCCTCCCCAAGCCCCACAACACAAAAAAAAACTCCAGACCAACCACAACACAAAATAGAGAATATAAATCAGGACAATCAAACTCCCAGACTGTGAATACACTTAGCAACAGAGGATAGTAATGCCTACTACCAGAAAAAAAAAGGAGCTGAAAGCAAGGGACTGAAAAGAAAAAAAACCCTAGTCAAGAGGAAGGTTATGAAAGTACTCGATAAAAGGTCCCCAGACCTTATGGAACTTTAGGTCCGAATTAAGAACTGAATAATGAATTTTTTCGAGGTCCAAGCAGGCCATAATGTCGTTAAGCCATTGAGCATGAGTGGGTGGGGCAACATCTCTCCATCTAAGGAGGATCAAGCATTTAGCCAGGAGAGAGGCAAAGGATAATATTCGGCATTTGGTCGGACTCAGACATAATTCTGTCTCGCCCCAGAAACCGAACAAAGCAATTAAGGGGTTTGGTTCTAGGTGCTGATTGAGAATATACGATAACGTAGTGAAGACATCTTTCCAAAATTTCTCCAAACTAGGATAGAACCAGTACATATGAATGAGAGGGGCCACGCCCCTCTTGCATTTATCACAGAGCGGACTAATGTCAGGGTAGAATCGAGATAGTTTAGATTTAGACATATGGGCTCCTTGAACAATCTTAAACTGTAAAAGGCAATGGCGAGCACAAAGAGAGGTTGAGTTAACCGATTTGAGAATCGAGTCCCAGCTCTCAAAAGATAAGGAGGTATTTAAATCATGCTCCCATGCCATTTTAATTTTATCCACAGGGGCCCGTCATAAGGCTGCTAATTTATCTTGGATAATTGATATTAAACCTTTACCTAGTGGATTAGTGGAAAGAAATAAGCCCATAGCATTTTTCGCAGGCATTTCAGGGAAGTTAGGAATTAAAGGAGCAATAAAGTGTCTAATTTGGAGATATCTAAAAAAATGAGCATTGGGCAGATTGAACTTAACAGAGAGCTGCTGAAAAGAAGCGAAGCGATTATCAATGAAGAGATCTTCAAAATGTCTAATGCCCTTCCTATACCAATCAGGGAATGCTGAGTCATACGTAGTAGGTAAAAAAAGGTGATTATGTACGATAGGGCTGGAAACGGGAAAAACCATGGAAACCATAGAATTTCCTAAACTGAGCCCATATACGCAAAGTGTGTCTAACAAGAGGATTAGCTATTAATCTGGACAGACTGCTAGGGAGTGCAGAGCCAAGAAGTGCAGAGATAGATAATTCTTTAGTGGAGCTCAACTCCATCGCCACCCAGTTAGGGCACTTGGGTTGGCCATGGAAGAAAGACCAGAAGGTAGCACAACGTATATTAGCTGCCCAATAATATAAACGAAAGTTAGGTAAAGCCATGCCACCCTCTTTTTTAGATTTTTGGAGATGGATTTTATTAATTCTAGAGTGCATATTCTTCCACAGATATGACAAAATAATAGAGTCTAAGGAATCAAAAAAAGATTTAGGAATAAAAATTGGGATAGATTGAAATAAGTATAAAAATTTGGGGAGAACATACATTTTAACAACATTAAATGACCTACCAAAGACATAGATAGAGGTGACCATTGTACCAGACTCTGTTTTATAGTTTATTAAAGTTTGGCAACGTTTTCACAAAAGAGATCTTTAAACTTCCTTGTGACTGTAATTCCAAGATAAGTAAATTGATTATGGACTACTTTAAAAGGGAGATCACGAAATGTTAATTCTTGTGCTTCTTTATTAATTGGGAAAAGTTCACTCTTATGTAAATTAAGTTTATAGCCAGAGATCTCCAAGATAAGTAAATTGATTATGGACTACTTTAAAAGGGAGATCACGAAATGTTAATTCTTGTGCTTCTTTATTAATCGGGAAAAGTTCACTCTTATGTAAATTAAGTTTATAGCCAGAGATCTCCAAGATAAGTAAATTGATTATGGACTACTTTAAAAGGGAGATCATGAAATGTTAATTCTTGTGCTTCTTTATTAATCGGGAAAAGTTCACTCTTATGTAAATTAAGTTTATAGCCAGAGATCTCCAAGATAAGTAAATTGATTATGGACTACTTTAAAAGGGAGATCACGAAATGTTAATTCTTGTGCTTCTTTATTAATTGGGAAAAGTTAGCATAATTCTTTACAGCATCAATGACCAGGTTCAAGTTCTGCTGCCTGTATGGGGTCTGTACCTTCTCGCTGTAACTATGTAGGCTTCTTCTGGGTGTTCTGGTTTTCTCCCACATTCCAAAGACAGCTGGGTAAGTAGGTTAATTGGTCACATGGTTGTAATTGGGTGGTGAGGGCTTGTAGGGTCAGAAGGGCCTGTTGCCACAAAATATCTGTCAAAATTGGTGATGGTCACTGGGTCATGCAAAATTAACACCAACAGTGTCTGTAATGTGAGAGGAAGGCAGAGCACCCAGAGAAAACCCATGGGGTCCCAGGGAAAATGTACAAAATTTTTTAAGACAGTGGCAGGAATTGAATCCCAGCCTTAAGTTGTAATACCATTAAACTAACTGCTAAGCTACCACAAAGGCAATTTAACAGAGGTCAATTAACCATAGAATAAACTAAAGTTAGTTTACTTATAGCAAGACAGGTTTCACTTAGAATCATAGAAAGACAACGTGGAAACTTGTATTTAGTCTCTGTGTCTGCACCAACCATCACCCACCCATTTACACTAATCCTATATCAATCCCTTTTCTTATTTTTCCCAATCCATCAACTTGCCCCAGTTTCCACCATGCACTTGCACACAAGAGACAACTTACCCACCAAATGATGCCACTTTGGGACTTTGTTGGAAACCAGTGCACCGTAACGAGAATATGCAAACTGCACGCATTCAACACCTGAGGTCAGGACCAAGCTGGGGTCTCCACTGCAAAGTAGCAGCTCTGCTAGCTGAGTCCCAGTACAAATTTTCTGAATAACAATTATGGCTTAGAACTGAATTTTACCTTATTTGCTGATGACAGAATTTTCAATAGTGTTTTGTACAAAAATCATGAATTAATTCCAGTTGATTACATTAGAGAATCCTTGAACAGCATTATTCTTGAAGTGGAAGTTTGTTGATTGTATGTCAGAGTATTTCTAAAAGTAATTGATGACTTCTTCTATTTAGCCTGTTTATTTTTGAAAAAATAGGACATTAATACTTTGTCAGGATAATTCATTTCTCCGTGTTGGATTTCTAAATCTATGCCAGTGTTTGGAAGTAAATTTTCCCCACTTGTGGCTGAAATAACACCAACAGATTAACTAAAACACATCCAATTATATTATAGCCTACTTAGAATCAAGCCACAAACCAGGGGCAGAAGTAAAAAAAAAACAAAAAAATAACTAAAGATGCTGAAAATCTGAACTAAAACAGAATATAATGTAGACACTTGGCAGGTTAGGCTGCATTTTTAAAGAAACAGAATTAAGATTTAAACTTAAAAACAAGAAATGCTGCAAGTACTCAATCTTTCTTGTTGAATATTTTGAGCTTTTTTTAAAATCAGATTTACACCATCTACAGATTTTAAAAAAGTAGAATTTCAAATTGATGCCCTTTCTTACAAACTGGGAATAAAAATAAAGCAAGCTTAAAGATAAAGAGTACAACAGGGTGACAAAAAATATTGTGATTCAGTAGGAGTGGCAATGGGACAGTGCAGGACAGAATTAATTTACTTTTTAATTTAGAGATACAGCGCAGTAACAGTCCCTTACAGCCCAATTGGGAGCCTGTGCCACCCAATTACACCATGTGAGCAATTAACCTACTAACCATTATGTCTTTGAATTGTTTTAAGATTACTGAGGAGCCAAGTTTAGTCTGAAGGAAGTACAAAAACAAGATGGAAGAAGCAGAATAATTACGTGAAAAACCAGAATTTTTTCCCCTGTAGTCTTTTTCTTCTAGCAAATTGAAGTAACGTGGGGGGCTTCTTTACACAGAGAGTGGTGGGAGTGTGGAATGAGCTGCCAGATGAAGTGGTAAGTGCAGGCTCACTCTTAATATTTAAGAAAAACATGGATGAGAGGTGTAATGGTCCAGGTGCAGGTCAGTGGGACTAAGCAGAAAAATAGTTTGGCACAGCCAAGGAGGGCCAAAAGGTCTGTTTCTGCATGGTAATGTTCTATGGTTCAAATTATCCAGCTTCAATGTAGTTTGACATCTCTTTCTCCTTAGATTATCACAGTAAATTGGGTTTTGCACATAATTTTGGGAAGATGCTGCTTGACCAATGATGCACATGTTATTGATGTTCATTATCCCTAAGCAAAGTTTTGAGGCTGCTGTTCAACAACAGCTGAATTTATTTCTTTTTCCATTCCAGGTGGGCATTCTCAGTAAAGGAGAAACATGCACTCAGAGGCCATTTTATTAGGTACCTCCTGAAACTAATAAAGTGGCCACCGAGTGTATGCTTGTGGTCTTCTGCTGTAATAGACCATCCTCTTCAAGGTTTAATACGTTGAGCATTCAGAGATGCTGTTCTGCACATTGCTGTTTTAACACGTGGTTATTTAAGTTACTGTCACCTTCCTGTCAGCTTGAACTAGTCCGGCCATTCTCCTCTGACCTCTCTCATTAACAAGGCGTTTTTCCCCATAGAACTGCCACACACTGGATGCTTTTTGTACCATTCTCGTAAACTCTAGAGAATGCTGTGCATGAAAATCCCAGGAGATCAGCAGTTTCTGAGATACTCAAACCTCTCTGTCTGTCACCAACAATTATTCCACTGTCAAAGCCAATTAGGTCTCATTCTTTCCCTTGCCTATGTTTAGTTTGATCAACAACTGAACCCCTTAACCAGCATATCAGCATATTTATAGATGCATTTGAGCTGTGCCTAGCCACACAATTGTAGGTGTAGAGAGAGTATGAAGGTAGGCTAGCCAATAATATAAAAAAGGATACCAACATTTTTACAGCTATTTAAAAGTAAAAGAGAATTGAGAGTGGATATCAGACCACTAAAAATTGACGCTGGAGAGGTCATAATTGAAGCAAACTACTGGAGGACAAACTTAAACAGTATTTTTCATTAATCTTCACTGTGGAAGGTACAAGCAGTATGTCAGAAATTCAAGAGTATCAGGAGGCAGAAGTGAGTGTAGTTGCTATTACTGAGGAGAAGGTGCTTGGAAAACTGAAAGTAGTTAAGTCACCTGGACTAGATGGACTACACCCCGAGATTCTGAAAGAGATAGCCGAAGAGATAGTTGGAGGCATTAGTAGTAATCGTTTAAGGATCACTAGATGCCAGAATGGCTTAGAAAGATTGGAAGATTGCAAATGTCACTCCAATCTTAAAGAAAAAAGGAAATTATAGGCCAGTTAGCCTGACTTCAGTAGTTGGTAAGACTGAATCAATATCCAATATCCTGATTGGGAGTTTTGCTAGTGCCTCTCAGGAGAATTTAAACTAAATTTGCAGGTGGCTGGGAACCAGAGCACCAGTTTAGTAAGGGAAGGATCGGACCAGAAGGTATATGTCAGAAAGGTACGTAGAGGAGTTGGCCAAAATTGATTGGAAAAGAACACTGGCAGTGATGATGGCAGAGCAGCAATGACTGAAATTTCTAGAAGCAATTCAGAAGGCAAAGGATATATACTTCCCAAAGAGGAAGAAGTATTCTAAAGGCATGATGACACAACCATGGCTAACGAGAAGTCAAAGCCAACATAAAAGCCAAAGAGAGGGTATATAATAGAGAAAAAATTGTGGGAAGTTAGAGGACTGGGAAGCTTTCAAAAACCACCAGAAAGCAACTAAAGTCATTAAGATGGAATACAGAAGTAAGCTAGCCAATAATATTAAAGTAAACATTAAAAGTTTCTTTAGATATATACAGTGTAAGAGAGAGGCAAGAGTGGATATCGGATCAATGGAAAACAATGCTGGAGAGGTAGTAGGATTAATGTGAATCCCAAAGCATTCTATACATACATCAAGATTAAGAGGTTAGCTAGGAAGAGGGTGGGACCACTCATGGATAAAGGGGAAAACATCTGCTTGAATGCGGAGAATGTGAGTGAGGTACTTATTGAGTACTTTTCTTCTATATTTACCAATGAGAAGGATTTGGAGGACCAGGAGATCAGTGCTGAATGTATAAATATTTTGGGACATTTGGAGGTCAAGGAGGAGGAAGTGTTGGGCCTCCTAATGAGCATTAAAGTGGATAAAGTCCCCAGGCCCTGGTAGGATTTGTTAAAGGAGGCAAAAGCTGAGATTGCTGGGCCCTTGACCAGTATCTTCAAGTCCTGTCTAGGCACAGGCGAGGTCCCGGAGGACTGATGAGTGGCTAACATTGTACCTCTATTTAAGAGGGGAACAAGGGAATATCCTGGGAACTATAGACAGATGAGCCTTACATCAGTTATAGGGAAATTGCTGGAGAAAATTCTTAGTGATATGACATAGGAACATCTGGAATTTCATGGCTTAATTAGGGAGAGCCAGCATGGCTTTGTGCAAGCCAGGCCGTGTCTTACCAACCTGACTGAGTTTTTTAACAAGGTGACGACAAAGATTGATGAGGGTAGGGCAGTGGATGTTGTCTACATGGATTTTAGTATGGCACTTGACAAAGTCCCTCATGAGAGGTTTATCTAGAAGAATAAGATGCATGGCGTCCATGGTGAATTGGCTGTTTGGATTCAGAATTGGATTGCACGTAAGAAGGCAGAGGGTAGTGGTTGAAGGGAATTTTGAGCTGGAGGTCTGTGAGTGGAGTTCTGTAGGGATCTGTGCTGGGACCTCTGCTGTTTGATGTGTATAAATGGTCTGGATGAAAATGTAGATGGATGGGTTAGTAAATTTGCGGATGATACCAAGATTGGTGGAGTAGTGGATGGTGTAGGGGACTAGCAAAGAATACAGCATGATATAGATCAGTTGCAGATATGGGCTGAGAAATGGCAGATGGAAATTAACCTAGATAAATGTCAGGTGTTGCACCTCGCTAGGACAAATACAAGGAGACAATACACTATCAGAGGAAAGGTCCTTAAGAGTGTTGCTGAGCAGAGAGTTCTTAGGATCCAGGTTCATAATCCCTTGAAAGTGGCTACAGGGGTCAATAAGGTGGTTAAAAAAAAAACTTTTGGAATGCTTGCTTTTATTAGTTGAGGATTTGAGTTAAGAGTCAGGACTTGATAAGACTGCAAATTTACAAGACTCTGGTTAGGCCGCATCTGGAGTATTGTGTACAGTTCTGGTCGCCCCACTATAGGAAGGATATTGAGGCTTTGCAGAGGGTGCAGAAGAGGTTTACCAGGATGCTGCCCAGTTTCATGGGCATGTGCTATCATGGGAGGCTGGATAAACTTGGTTTGTTTTCTCTGGAGCAGCGAAAGCTGAGGGGAGATCGGATAGAGGATTATGGGAGGCATAGATAGAGTAGACAGGAGGTATCTGTTTTCCAGGCTTGAAATGTCCAGTACCAGAGGGCATGCATTAATGTTGATGGGGTAGGTTCAAAGGAGATTGGAGGGGTAAGTTTTTTTTACTCAGAGTTGCAGAGACCTGGAATGCACTACCTGGTATGGGGGTAGAGGCAAATACATCAGCGGATTTTAAGAGATGTTTAGATAGGGACGTATATGTAAGGAAGATAGAGGGATATGGACCTTGCATAGGTAGGAGGGATTAGTGTTTGTTTTTTTAGCTGCTTCAGCATATTGTAGGCCAAAACACCTGTTTCTGTGCTGTACTGTTCTGTGTTCTAAGATGTTGGAGTCTGTTATTAAGGATGCGGTTTCAGTTTCAGGATACTTAGAGGCACATGGTAAAATAGTCCAAAGCCAGTATGGTTTCATTAAGGGAAAATCTTGCTTGACAAATCTGTTGGAATTTTTTGAGGAATTAGCAGCCAAGATAAACAAAGGAAAGTCGCTGTATATTGTTTACTTGGATTTTCAGAAGGCACTTGACAAGGTGCCGCACAAAAGCATGCTTAATAAGGTGAGAGGCCATGGTATTACAGGAAAGATACTAGGATGGATGACAGATGGCTAACTAGCATGAGGCAAAGTGTGGGAATAAACGGTCTCTTTTGGCTGATTGTCGGTATTGATGGCTTTGTAGCTAAGCTTGTGGAAGATACAAAGCTACATGGAGGGGCAGGTCATCTTTAGAAGTACTTAAGACCGTACAAAGACCAGCGGTTTTGGAGACAACCTGCCCGAACCAGTGTGTGGTGGAACAATTTTGTAAATGAAGTTGTGGTTCCTGAAGAATGGTGTGATAACTTTAGAATGTCCAGGAGCTCCTTGCTTCCTCTAAGTGAACTATTATGTCCTCACATCAAAGGCCAGACAACACGAACGAGATCACCGGTAGATGTATTTAAAAAGGTCGCTTGCACTTTGTACTACCTAAGAGACGAAGGAAGGCTCAGGAAAACGGCTAACGCGTTTGGATTATCATGGCAGGTGGTGTCCAAGATAATTAGAGAAGTATGCAAGGCTATAACTGTACATCTGGGCTCTGCATATATCAAGATCCCACACAGAGTCTGAGGTGAAGTACCTTGTAACCAACTTCCACCATGCTCACAGCATGCCACAGTGTTTGTGGGCGGCCGAATGCACACACATTGAAGTTAAACAGCCTACAACAAACTCCACTGATTACCTGAACAGAAAGGGCAGACTTTCTTTGAGCGTACAGGCCACATGTGATTACAAATACTACTTCATGGATGTTGTTGTGAAATGGCCAGTCTGTATCCATGATGTTCGTACATTTGCAAATTCAAAAATTAATGACTACATGAAAAACGAGAGGGTCCCCTCTTACAGATGAGTTGTGGTGGAGGCTGAGGATGCCATTCCTGTTTTTTTTTGCTGGGAGACCCTGCATACCCCCCCCCCCATGCCTTATGTTATGAAAGAGTACACCTTACAGTGGTGTGACCCCACAGGAACAATACTTTGGTATATCCTTGTGCAAGTCAAGAATGGCAATTGAATGCTCTTTTGGACGTTTGAAGGCAAGATTTGGTGCTCTGCGCAGTGCAATGGACATAAATATGGAGGACCTTCCCTTTGTTACTTATGCATGCTTTGTGCTACAGTTTCTGTGAGACAAACAAGGAGACTGTCCCTGAGCAGGTGGTTACTGCGGCTTTGCAGTATGACAGAGAAGTTCAACCCCCCACACAACCTAACAATTTCAGAACAGATGGCAATGAGACTGAAGCCAGAAGAGTTAGAAATGTACTCACCAAATAGTTTGACCCATAACTTACTGAATAAATAAGTATACTCACTTTGCCGTTTTCTGTCCTAGCTTGTATGAACGTGGTTTACCTATTTATGCAAGTACTACTTCTCTGACAATAGATGTGTAACAGCCTGATGTAACATTGTATGGAAATACAAGATAACACTGATGCAGACATGTTTTATACATTTAACAAAGTGCTTTATTAATGTATTGCTTGTGCAAACATTCAATAGATGCAATTGTCACTACTTCTATAATGTCATTTTTAAGTAGTAGCTTATGTTTGGCATAGACGTGCAAATGTTAAGGCCAAAAAAAGGATAATTGTAAGTTTCAATTTTACTCAGGCAAAAATAAAATCACTTTTGCCCAGTAACTCATTTTATTGCACATGTTAAATACAGCAAAATAATACAGAAAGACATGGCAAAAGTAAAGGCAAACAAATGAGGTAACAGCTAATTTCACTTTTGCCCAGTAACAAGCCTTATTGCATTTAGTTGTAGCTGTCGACCACTGTCATCGGTAAAGAGACTATAGCTGAAGGAAATGTTTGCAGGGTCACCCCTCTGTGGGAGTGGGGAAGATGTTGGTGGGGCCACCCCGGGTATGTATAGTTATTGCAGAGGCTGTGAGGCTGGTATTGTGGCGGTGAAAAGTACTGGGGGTGGGGGGGAGCCATCATATTCCTCATCATTGCAAATCCCTCTGCAACACAGTTAGTCAGTGTTTCAATGTTCCTCGTCAGCTGGGTCATATTGTCCATGAATTCCCTGTCGGTTGCCTCCATACGCTCCAGTATTCGTTTGTATAGTTTTAAATCCTCCTGCGCGCAATTTCCTTTCAAGTTTTTCTCGTCTGTAACTGGACGAACGGCGAGATTCGACACAAAACACGTCGCAGCCATCACCTGGTCCAAACCATCGGGGTCGGACGTACTCGTCGAAGCGGATGAAGAGGCTGCACATCGGCCGCTGTGATGTGCGTCGACCCAATCCTCCAGATGGCACGTTTCAATGCCGCTTTGACTTCCCCTTGTGGCTGGTGAACCCACCCCAGAGCTGCTCAGCCTTGTCCACTTCTTCGTCCCGCGTCCACTGCCTGCCGGTATTTGTGGCAAATCGCCTGAAGCTCGGTTACAATAATTGTCTTGGTCATACCGTCCAATTTGTGCGGGTAGTCCTTACCCAGAGATGCGGACCGCTCTGCCGCGAGGTCCGGGTCGAGGATGTCGTTGGGCACGACTCCCGGTCCACCTTCTCCGCTTCTTTGCGTTTGTAACTCGCAGAAGCAGCTCGACTTCGTCGTCTGGCCAAACGAAGGAGTCCAGCCTGCTTTTTCCAGCGGAGGTTTTCTTTGTATTCCTCGAAGACTTTCTTTCGCTGTTGTTGGAGGTACTCTAGTGTTTGAGCACAACGCCGCCGCGGAAACGGAAAAAGTCTCCTTTTTCTGCAGATCATGCCCAGTAGGAGATTCGTCCAAATACCGGTTTAAATGTGAACGGAGGTATTTTCAAAACCGCCTGGTGTGGACGCCTATCGTTTTTACGCGAAACCGGCATTTTCAAAATGATCCGGTCTAGTGTGAGCATTTTATCGAGACTTGGCAGTTCGATCTGTCCCAATGCTGGAAATAGAGCTGCCCTGCCCTTTTGCTCCGCTTGGTGTCGCTGTTGAGGGTGGCCGTGCGCATGCGTCGTGATGTTGCTGCAGAGGCAGACCGTGCGCATGCGTCGTGGTGTCGCGTCCCGATTTCCATGATGGCGGATCGGCTCTCGGGTAAAAGGCGTCCTGTTGATTTTTGCGAATGAGCAATTTTATACTAATATATAACCCTGAACTTTGCCTTCATTCTGTAAGTTAGCGCATTTAAGTCGATTTAGCCAAAAAAAAAGTGCCGCTATGCCCTAACTGGAGCTCACTACACGATTTCCTCTACGCTGGGTGGGGGAGTGGGGGAGAAAGAAAACAAACACAGGATCAGAAAACCTCCATTCAGTCTGCAACGGTGATCAAGAACTTCAAGTCGCGTCTCCCACACTTGTGAGCCAATCCTCAGTAACGAGAAGGAAGGGTAAGTGTGCTCCACACCGTGAACTGTGAGACAGGCTGCGTAGCAGACAAAACCACCCGCTATGACCCATGGGCTAAGAAATGCACAATGACTTGTCCAAGTCAGTCTCTTAAAATACATGTAAGAATTAAAACATAAAAGAGTTGTGCCCCCACAAGTTGATAGGGTTGGTGTATTGAATTGAATTTTGATTTATTGTCACTTACAAACCGCCACTGCAATGCAGTTAAAAAATGAAACAACGTTCCTCCAGAATGATATCACAAAATCACACGACGTAACAGACTACACCAGAAAATCCACATAACGTCTGGCAATCCCCAAATCCAGAGTCCAGAGAGGCTGCTATGTATTAATATCGCGCTACCATCTTAGTGTGTTCCTGGAAAGGAGCTCCAAATCGACCAGACAAAACAAGACTACCCAGACACACCAAGTCAGGAGACCAACTCTACCACCCAACAAACCAAAAACTAAAGCTACAAGACCTACACAAAACCACATAGTTACAACATATTGTTAAAACAGTGCAAACAATACCATAATTGATTTAAAAAAACCACAGTAAAAATAGTCCAAATAGAATTAAAAGTCTATAAGTTCGAAAGAAACCACCAGATAGTTTCCACAAGTCCTCAAGGTTCCGATAGACTGGTCATCCGTCGAACTTCTGAGCCTCTGAACATCCCCTCTGGCACAGCCTCTCTGAGCACCATCCTCTGCCGAGCGCACTACAACGCCCCTGCCAGCGACCACCAGCAACTTGACCCCAAGGACTGGGGGCCTGCTCTTCCCAGCAGAGACCTGGACCTACAGCAGCAGCAGCAACGAAGAAGGCCTTCCTGGGGATTTCCAGATGTTCCTCCATGCTCCCATGTCTGTTTTTCATCAGATTAGGATTGTGCGTGAACAGATGTCAACTCCGAAGAGGCACTGCAAACTGCGTTGCATCGCCATCTTGAATTTATACCTTTGGCCTTTATTAGTTGGGGCAATGAGTTCAAGAGCTGCTGGTAATGTTTCAGCTCTATAAAACCCTGGTTAGACCACACTTGGAATATTGTGTTCAGTTCTGGTTGCCTCATTATAGGAAAGGATATGGAAGCTTTAGAAAGGTGATCTGCCGGGATGCTACCTGGATAAAAGAGCATGTCTTATGAGGAAAGGCTTTTCTCTGTGAGGAGTATGAGCAGTGACCAGATAGAGGTAGACAAGATGATAAGATAACACGGCAGAGACTTCTTCCCAGGATGGAAGTGGGTAATATAAGGGGGCATTATTTAGAGGAGGATGTCACGTAGTTTTTATGTTGCCAGTACTTAGTGCACAGAATGCCCTACCAGGAACATTGTAGAGGAAGATACGGGGTATATTCCCAGATATTGAGTGACTTATTCACCTTTTCCTGTATTTTATATACTCATTTCAAAAGGTTTTGTCCATCAACATTACACAATTGGTGCCACAACAGAACAGGCAGCTTTAAGAAATGAATAATATTGGGATAATTTATTTGCCATATGCAAAGTAGCTGGATGTTGAACAGCTAACATTGAAGCATAATTCTTTTCTGGAATTTGATCTTGACCTGAGTGCATAAGCAAATTTTATGTTCTGCAGAATGAAAGATAGTAGGACAAGATGAAGGGGAGTAGAATGAGATAAGGTAAGGGAACTTTGGATGACCCAAGAGGTTCTAAATTTAATTAGGGAAAAAGAAAAACATTTCAAAAATTGATTGATCTTAGTATAGGTGAAAAGGTTGGGACAACGTATGGGCCAAAGTGCTTGTCATTGTGCTGTAATATTCTATGTTCTATATAAGATAGCAGGAAAGTGCTCAAGCAGACAATTGGGAAGGTCAAAAGAGGACATAAAATGTCTTTGGTGAACAGGAAGAAGGAAAATCACAAGGCATGTGATACATTAAGAAAAGTAGGATAACTAAGGAGAGGGTAGGTTGACTCGATAAAGGAGGGAATTTGTGCTTGGAGTCAGGGCAAGTGGCTGAGGGTTGAAATGAGTATTTTGGGTTGACATTTACTGAGGAGAAGTAATTGGAAGGTAGTGAAAATAGATTGGGGCTTGTTAAAGTGTTAGGAAGAGGTAGTGCTGGGTGTTTTGAAAAGTATTAACGAATAAGTCCTCACAACCTGATGTCCAATATCCCAGAACACTGGGAACTGCTGGGGTTTTGTCAAAGATCTTTGTGTCCTCATGTATACCAGGCAAGGCTCCAGATGATTAGAGATTAGCAAATTTTTTTTTCAGGCAGTCCAAGTGAATGATGAGGGTAAGGCAGTGGACATTGTCTACATTGACTTTAGTTAAAAATTGCTCAACCATACTCACTATCGAAGACATCTTCAAGAAGGCAGCATCCATCATTTAGGACCCGCAGCACCCAAGACATTCTCTCTTCTTGTCACCATGTGATTAAAAGTAACACAATAACAGTGTAACGTCATTACAGTGCCTGTGACCCGGGTTCAATTCCGCTGCTGTTAGTGAAGAGTTTGTACATTTTCCCTGAGACCATGTGGGTTTCCATCGGTTTCTTCACACATTCCAATGACATATGGGATTGGTAGGTTAGTCACACGGGTGTAATTGGGCTGTGCAGATTCATTGGGCCAGAAGGGCCTGGAACCATGCTGTGTCTCTAAAATAAAAACTAATGTTGAGGTCGAAATTGGATATTATCAAATGGCAGAGTAGGCATAAGTACTGATTGGGCTACACCTAGTTGTTATGTTCTGAATAATAACAATTGTAAGATAGCTTTGCATATGTAATCATATTTGCAAATTTGTCATTTTATCATTAGATATGCTACAGGATGAAGGCTGAGAGCTGTGAATAGATGAACCCAGTTTTGTACTAATCCTGTTAGGCACTTGGTTGAATACTCAGCCTATTCACACAATTACTAGGAGGCAACAAAAGCTCTGGCGAGAAATCCTCAAACTGACATTTTTTCTCATTCATAAGTGTTTATTTTCTATAAGGACATTAGAGTTAATTAGTTATTTGCTGCCTGTTATGCCGCTGGCGTTTAGGGTAGCAATTAGACTAAGTAAATTCCCCTAAATCTATAACTGGCGCTTCTTCAGATATTTTCTCCAAACATTAATGTGAATTAAAAACTGTATTTAGATTTAAACAATCAAAATACTTACCACTACCCCTTTACCTTCTGAGTGCAGCGTTTTAAGATTTGCTTGCAATTATATTGCTGCTGCTTGTTTTGAACATTGAGCTGGAGAGAAATTCACTTGCTGAAACCTCACACTTAATCATTCTAAAAGCAAATTAAAAGTTGCTGACAGACTAAATGAGGGGATATCACACTGTATGACATGCTTCCAGCTATTGGAATTCCAAATTGAAAAAATATGTTTAATCCTTTATTACACACTAACACTAAAATCATTTTATTCATCCGTAATTCGTGTAAAACAAAAACAAGCGTAATTGGATCAAATTCAAACAAGGACGAGCAGTTAATGAAAAATATGCTCTCCCTACTCACCCACTCTATACTGCTAAAGAGGTCACCTGGGGAGTATATTTGTTTATTTTAACTGGCACCCAATGGCGCATGCCACCCAAACCCATGTGTGTTACCTTGACCCAGTGAGGATATACAACACAAATACAATACAGGCTGACAATATACAGGTATGTGGCTCCTACATCAATCAAGATAAAACTGCAATAAATGTGACTTCATATTTAGCTAATTCTTCATAGAAGTCAATAACTACACTTTCAGAATGCTTTTTCAATTTCCTAGATGTTGTCATCTATGGAGGGAGCTTCAGAAGGAAACCAGATAGTATTCACCAAGTAATTTGTCCTCAGGACAATTCTCATATAATTTATCCCTTTAAAAATAATTATAGGCCACTTTTTTGAAATCTCTCTTGTAAAATAACATCAATAAGTTAATTGAGTTGCATAACCTGGGGAACAGGCTGTTTCAAAATGTTATATTCAGATAACTAGAGACGCTATCAGAATTTCCTATTTTTTTTCTGTGAGGTGATATTTTAGGTGGAAAACAAAGTGTAGAAAAATATTAAAGGCATTTTGGTTTGATAAAACAACATTGATCAGGGTGGTGGAGTCACCCATCAAGAGAAGCTGTCTTTTTAAACCCTTCCTGCCCACTTCACTATCTATTATTACGGGTGCTCCTGTGCTTGTCTGCTTACCTGGCCGATCGCCACATCCACTTAGTGTCCAAAAGCCCATCACTCAGTCTAAAACTTTCATAGATGCACAGTGGAGAGATTCTTAACTGGTTGCTTCACAGCTTGGTATGGAAACACCAGTGCCCCAGAACAGAATAGGCCACAGAAAGTGTAGGCACAGCCCAGTCCATCATAGGCAAAGGCTTCTCCACCTTGAACACATTTGCAAGGAACGCTGCCACAAGAAAGCAGCATCCATCATAAAAAAAAAACCACTATCCAGGCCGTGCTCACTTCTTGCTACTACCATCGGGCAGGAAATACAGAAGTCTGGTAAGTGAGTTTTCTCACAACTCTTCGCTTTGGAACATCATATCAGAGATGAATGGTTGGTAGTGGGAGCAGAAGGCAGTGAAGGTGCAAGAATATAGAAGGGGAAATGAGGTGTCTGTATGGTTTTGAATGCTTATAATAAATGTTACATTAGCACCACGGGAGGGCTTTTGTGCCATTATGCCGATGATCCTTATACATCAGGAGAGAAATTTATGACACATTGGGAATGACCAATAAGGATTGTTCATGGTCCCATTCTCAAAATAAGTAAAATTAATCCCAAAATAGGTAATACAGCATGGAAACAGTATTTATTTATTACCAGGAAACTTTGATTTTCTGTTGACTAAAAAGCGTTGTTGCCTTTTCTTCAAATGTTCATTTTATTATCTGAAATTCTTCAATTCTGTGAGTAGCCAGGAATCCAAGAAGGAAAAGAAAGGCAGCATAATCATCTACTTCCCTGCAAAAACAAAACAGAAGAGGCACATCAACCCCCAAATCCCTCCTCCTGCTCAAAAAAAACAAGCAAAATGGACCAGGCACATTGACCCCCAATTCCCTCCTCCCACACAAAAACCAAGCAAAACGGAATAGGCACATCAACCCCCAAATAAAAAGGAACAAAACAGATCAAGCACATTGACACCCAAATCCCTCCTCCTGCACAAAAACAACGAACAAAATGGATCAAGCACATCGACCCCCAATTCCCTCCTCCCGCACAAAAATACAAAGAACATGATCTTGTCTCCATTGACCGCGCTCTCCAAATTTGCAATTAACTCCTAAACTGCGTCTTTTGAAGGCTTGAGGTTTTCGCTACCACACACCCCCCTCCCCAGTTGGACTGATGACACAACAAAACAAAAGAGTTTTCAATAAAAAGCAACAAAAGACAATAATTGTGTTTTTTTTATTCTGTGCAATATGATCTATACACTAAGGAAGTAGGTGGACTATGTTTAAGCAGATATCTACAACATTTTTTGACAACTATAACAAACAATTAAGTATATTTTTAAAAAATTAAGTACTTTGGTTTACAAACAGTATGGGTAAGCATTTACTACTCCAAAATCATACATTTTGATTTTAAAAAAATGGACTTCTCTGGATATTTGACATTTCTCATACTAATTAAAATGAATAATGTGTAGCTTATATAAAGTCCCTATTATATACAAGACTTTGACATTCTTCCATAAAATGCAGGGTGAGGTGTTGGGTGGTTATTTACCTAGTGAATATGTCTTTGAAACACCACTGTCAAAGTTTGCAGCATTTCCAGGCTTGTGAAAGTTTCAATATTTAACAGGACATATTGAACAACACATCAAATCAATAATGAAAAAGCACTGAACTTGCAAATGTACATTCCAGAATTTTTCCCCCAGCTACCATACACACAAGAGAGATGATTTTCTTTCCATGAACAAAACTTTTTTTTGCCAGCATATTTTCTATTTTTGGTTACCTATATTCATAGAGGCTTGAAACACCAACACACTTAATTCTGACATTTGATATATTTCAGATACATACGGGAAAACATAAAGGAAAATCATTTAAAGAAATCATAGATTACCACAGGAAAAATGTGATCAAAACGTTAATCAATCTCACATTAATCAGTATGAGCAGCTCTCAAATGAATATAAACTCTTAACATCTAAAATTTCGAACAAACATCCAGCTATCTTTTCAAACAAAAAATATATCCATATTTTGCCTTTGTAATGAAGTGTTCTCTGTCACTGCACGGTACAACTGGCAGAGATTTCAGGAGTTTTCACACGCAAAATTAAACTGCAGTACAAGAATTACTAGCAATGATGCCCTCTTCTAAGGGCTATATGAAGTCAGTATTCTACTAAGTACAATACAAAGGGTTATTTTAAGTTGAATAAGAGAAAAAGTTGTAAAATTACTGATGTTAACTTCAGATTGCTGTACAAAAAGACCTAGATGATTAAGATGGAGCTGTGTTTTTAAAAAGTGCTTTTATTAAATCATAATTACCAATCTTGAAAAATTATTTGAATTATTATGGACTCTCAAGTTCTCCATTCTAAGATTAAAATGTTTTTACATTAAAGATATATACCATGTGTTTAACTTGATTAGTGCTGTATAACTGGAATGAGTGAATTCCAGTTCATACAGTCTAGTTTAATAAATGTGAGAGATTTGTGGTAGATTTCATGGTCTTTATGATGGTTGTTTCTACACACCTGAAACTTCCCCACAAGCTAATATCAGAATGACATCAGTAGAAAGCCACACCTCAGAAATGGTTGATTTTGATTGAAGAATTACTCAGTTTACAGGTGACTGCGAAACTTGGACTATTTTGTTTTTTTTTGTGAACTCAATTAAACACAGCAACCGAATCTCTTTCTACTTATTTGTGCCTAATACTTTTGTGGTACTGGATGGAGGAGAACGACAACAATCCTTAAATATTCTGCAATCAATATTAGATAGCGGCAATGGCTCCCACAACAACCAAAAAACTTATAAATTAAGTAGAACTTAATGTTTCACAAGTGCATCAGCATATGATACTTGTTAAATTATAAATCAGTTGAAACATGTTGCCTGTGGTTAAAAATGAGTGGAAAACACTGGTTGAATTAATAGTCAATTTATATACAAACTATTTACAGCAATGTAATTTCTTAAGTACCAAAAACTTGTATATCAGGGCAATAAACTAATGAAAAACATTCTTAGTATGGAATGAACAAAAGAGACAGAAAGCAAGTTGGATACCTGATCTGTGTTTAAATAGCACCTTACAAGGACTCTACAACTTAAGCTCTCAGAATTATTTATTTACGCATTTATTATTACTTTGTTTTGCATTTGCAGTTTGTCTTATTTTGCACATTGGTTGTTTTCAGTCTTTTTTGTGTAGTTTTTCATTGTACTTCTTCATTCTACTGCAAATACCCACAAGAAAATGAAACTCAATGATAATAAATTTACTTCGAATTTCATACTTCAGGATGTCATAAAGCACTTTGTAGGCAATGAAGCACTTCAGAAGTGCAGTAAATGCTACAATGTTGGCAATGGAAGAGCCTATTTGCAAAGTGCAAACATCCACAAACAGTAATCAGACAATGACCAGATATACTGCTTTAGTAAGATATAAATAAGAATTAGCAAGAACAATGCGGATAATTCCCTCCCTGTTCTCTCTTTGATAAAACTTCTGTAGATGTGTGGTGGAGAATATATTGACTGGCTGCAAACAGCCTGGTATGGAAACAGCAATGCCCTTGAAGGGAAATGTGGGTACAGCCCAGTCCATCACTGGTGAAGCCCTCCCTATCTTTGAGCACTTCTAATGAAATGCCGTAGGAAAGCAGCATCCATCATCAGGGACTTCCACTACCCAAGACATGCTCTCTTCTCACTTCTGTCATCAGAAAGAAGGTACAAGAGCCTCAGGACTCACACCACCAGGTTCAGGAGCAGTCACTACCCACAACCATCAGGCTCTTGAATCAAAGGAGGTAACTTCATTCTACTTCACTTGTCCCATTATTCGAATGTTCTCACAACCTACAGACTCACTTTCAAGGACTCTTCATCTCATGTTCTCAATTATTATTAATTATTTATTGTTATTTCTTATTATGTTTGCAGTTTGTTGTCTTTTGCACACTGGTTGAATGACCAAATTGGTGCAATCTTTCAATAATTCTGCTACGGTTATTATTCTATGGGTTTACTGAGTATGCCCGCAAGAAAATGTGTCTCAGGGTTGTATATGGTGACATATATGTACTTTGAGAACAAACTTACTTTGAACTTTAAAACTGCCAAATTATCACCTATGCACAGTTGGAAAAATAGATGAGACCTTAGATGAGAAGTTAAGATTTCATGTGAGAGAATATTTGTCATTTCCTTTGGTACTGCACAAGGAAGTTAAATGATTTTCATATTCAAACCTCTGGAGTGTTTCTGTTGTAAGAAATTTCATCAGGATAACACATCAAATCAGGGCTCTATGCAGATACTATATAGAACAACTTTGCATAAGGGAAGGGTGATAATCATCAATGTTTATCGCTCATTCAATTACTGTTGATTCTGGGTATTTGCAGTATGCAAACTAGCTGTAGCCCTTTATATCTTATAACATTAATTGCATTTTACATGTTCATTTTTTGCAAGTGCTTCAGAACATGCTTAAATCTGATATGCAAATGCAAATCCTCAGACCATAAGGCCATAAAATTTAGGAGCAGAGTTAGGCCATTTGGCCTATCAAGTCAGCTCCACCATTCCATCATGGCTGATTCAATCTTCTGCCTTCTCCCCGTTTTCTTTCATGCCCTGACCAATCAAGAATCTGTCAACCTCTGCTTTAAATATACATAAAGACTTGGCCTCCACAGATACAGCTCTCATTTGCTGTCCCACTTATTAATGTAGCTGACATACAACAATGCTAAAATATCTGTCCTCAATAATTTACATTTTACAATTAGATGACCTCATTTCCATTACAAAACAAATTAAATCAAAGTTTGCAATGTTATGAAACAGCCTTGTGCATAAAGATGTTTAGAAGTACTGAACTATAACACATCGATATTGACCAGATTTTGCCTTTTCGTACCTGGAACCATAATCTATACTCAGTGGCCGCTTTACCAGATACAGTACACCTGTACAGCTACTTGCTAATGCAAATATCTAATCAGCCAATCATTGTGGCAGCAACTCAATTGATAAAAAAGCATGCAGACATAGTCAAGAGGTTCAGTTGGTGTTCAGACCAGACAGCAAAATTGGTAAGAAATGTGACCCAAACTACTTTGACCATGGATTGATGGTTGGTGCCAGACAGGGGTAGCTTGAGTATTTCAGAAACTGCTGATCTCCTGGGATATTCACACACAACCGTCTCTAGTTTGCAGAGAATGGTGTGAGAAACAAAAAACATCCAGGCAGTGGCAGTTTGATGGGTTCTCATTAATACCTTGTTAATGAGAGTGGTCAGAGAAGAATGGCCAGAGTGGTTCCAGCTGTCAGGAAGGCAACAGCAACTCAAATAACAGTGGAGTGCAGAAGGCCCTATCTGAATACACAATATGTCCTTGAAGTGGATGGGCCACAGCAGCAAAAACCACAAATATAGAATCAGTGGTGACTTTTATTAGGCACAGGAGGTGCAAGATAAAGTAGCCAGAGTGTATATCTACCTATGTTCCAGGCACAAACAATAGATTTTACCATTCTTGTGATATCCTCAATAATGTGACTACATTTCCATTTTGAGTGTCCATCATTTATACTTCTTTCTCAACCTTTGCTTCATCAGATGACTTAATCACCCTCTGGAATGCCACTCAAAGCATTATATTTATAGTACCTTTAATGATAGGTCTAATGGATCAAATAGTGGCATTTAGTAATCCTTCCTAGTACTCTTCTACCTCAAATTATCTAAATGCAAACAATCAGGACAATATTTAAATCAATCAACTTAGATTACAAAACGTCTAGCAAAAGTTTATGTTAAATGTGTGATGAGCTTAGGTGATATCTTGGTCTAGCCAACTTCACTAAATTCTTCATTAATAAGAAGAGCACACCAAACAAAAAGAAATATTAAAAAATACTTAATCTCTGTGTCTTTCTAGAAAATGAAAATCCAGAAAATATACACTTTTTCCAATCTAAACCCGTGAAAGTGCATTCTATCAGAACTCATATCAAAGGATAAAAGCCTGACAATCAGAATTGTTTATCATGTCACCTCCAAATGATGCTAGAGCTGCCTTAGTATTGACCAACAAACATGGGAGTATACAGCAAAAAAGCTCATCGGGTAAATCTCTCTACTAAAGGCTGGTAATTACTGAAGAAAATTCTGGAGTTACATTCATTTTGAAAGGCAAGGACTGGTTAAGGAAAATCGGCCATGACTTTTGAGGGGCAAATCCTGTCTCACTACTATGATCAATTTTTTGAAGGAAGTAATCAAGATTATTGGTAGATATTAGTACAGTAGATATTGTCTATATGGGGGCATTTGTCAAGGTTGTACACCTTGGTCTGCTCCTGTACATTAAGGCACATGGAATGCAGAATTGCCTTATTGATAGAAGGCAAAGGGTAATGATGGTAGGATTTTTTTCAGACTGGAAGTCTGTGACTACTTCATATACATGAATGACTTGAATGTGAATGTTCGAGTTATGATTTGAAAGTTTGCTGTTGACAATAAAATTGATGTGGATAGTGCTGAGGATTATCTAAGGCTACAGTAGAATATAGATCTGTCAGAAAGATGGACAGAGCGATAGTACATGAAATTTAATCCATGGTGGTACATTTTGGGATAGACATGGTCATTGGTAAGGTACTTGGGAACATTGAACAACAGGGATTAGGAGACCTGGCCAACAGTTCCCTGAAAGTGGCAAATCAGGTGGATAGGATGGTGAAGGCGGGCATATAGAGATGCATAGGTCTGGGCATTGAAGAGCTGGGATGTTATTCACAAAACAGCATTGTGTGCAGCTCTCATCACCATGCCCAAGGAAGAATTTGACTGTGCTGGGGAGAGTACAGAGGAGATTCACCAGGATGTTGTGTGGCTTGGAGAACTTCCATTATGAAAAGGAAATGGAATCGGCTCGATTCATTTTCCCTGGAATGAGGGAGGCTAAGGGGTGACCTAATGGGTATAGATGATCAAAGCCTCTCTCCTGAGGTATGAGCATCAAATACAAGAGGCTGTAGTTTAAATAATGATAGGAGACTCAGGATGGAAAAGTCTGCAGAAAACAGTGGATACAGCCCAGTCCATCACAGGCAAAGCCCTCCCCACCAACGAGGACATCTACAAGGAGAACTGCTAAAAGAAAGCAACACCCATCAAGGATGCCCCTTGCCCCCCATAATCCCCATCCAGGCCATGCTGTCTTCGCACTGCTGCCATCGAGCAGGAGATACAGAAGCATCAAGTTCCACGCCACCAAGTTCACAGACAATTATTATGTTCAGACATCATGGACTCGTGAACTGCACATTGGTTATTGCCAGTCTTTATTTACCCAGAGCTTTTTGTTAATTCTACTTTATTTCTTTATTTTCCTATAAATGCCTGCAAGAAAATGAATCTCAAGGTAGTGTATGGTGACACATTACAGACTTTGATAATGAATTTTGCTTTGAGGTTTAGGGTTAAAGTACACCTTTAAAAGAAATGAGAGATAGTGACTGATTTCTGGAATGTGAGCCAGAAAAAGTGGTGGTGGAATCAGATACTATTACTTTACAGCACAGAAACAGGCTCATCTAGTCTACGTCAAAGTATTATACTGCCTAGTCCCTTCCACTCTCACCACCCTCTCAGTGAAGAAGATCCCCCTCATGTCCTGCTCATTTAACCCATGATCTTGAGTTCTAGTCTCACCCAACCTCAGTGGAAAAAGCCTCCTTGATTTACCCTATCTATATCCCTCATAATTTTATATACCCCTTTCAAATCTCCCCTCATTCTCCTACACTCCAGGGAATAAATTTCTAACTGATTCAACCTTTCCCCATAACTCAGGTCCTCAAGTCCCAGCAACATTCTTATACATTTTCCCCTGTACTTTTTCAATCTTACTGATATCTTTCCTGTAGGTAGGTGACCAGAACTACTCACAATATTCCAAATTAGGCCTCACCAATGTCTTATACATCTATAGTATAACATAGAAGGATGCAGTCCTAAGTGCAGGTAAATGAGAATCGGGGCAACGGGCAATGGTGGGCTGGCAATCATTTCTGTACTGTACAACTCCAAGATTACCTGTTAGATGTATATTTTCCTGACAGTCTATTGCATTAGAAATATTAACAAATGCAGTAAAGTTTTTAATCCAGCACACATGGGACTCTGGTGGTGCTGACTAGCAAACTTTGCTATTCTAATTAATACTCTTTAAATTCACTTGTTTAAAGATATTATACAGTGTAGCAGTATAATAAATTTTCCACCAAACCCAGCAAGTTCTGAAAGTGCACGTGGACTACGGCCATGGGGAACTATAGGGAGATTAGGAACCAGCACCCAGCGAGCCAGATGCTAAATCAGACAACAGACCAGAGTTTTATTGCAGTCAGCTAACTAAAGCAACACACACAAAATGCTGGAGAACTCGGCAGGACAGGCAGCATCTATGGACATGCATGAACAGTTGATGTTTTGGGCCGAGGCCCCGCTTCAGGACTGGAAAGAGAAAGCGAAGACACCAGAATAAAAAGGTGAGGGGAGGGGAAAGAGGATAGCCTGAAGGTGAAGTCAGGTGTGTGGGAAAGGTAAAGGGCTGGAGGAGAAGGAATCTGATACAAGAAGAGAGTGGACCATGGGAGAAAGGGAAGGAGGAGGGTCACCAGACAGGTGAGAAGTGGGAGGAGGGAAGAATTTTATGGTGTATACTAAATAAAAAAGAGGCTCTAGAGTAGGGATAAAACTTCTCAAAAACAATTAATTCCTGTTCAGAGGAGGCCTCAACTACATTATTCAAAATGCAAAATTCATGAACTATTATCAGCAACTTTAGAAATACGATCTACGTTTGGTCATGATTTTGAAAAAATACTGCTCCAAGTAAATAATTACTATGTGCTCCAAGAGCAAGACCAAACAACAAATTTCACATTATATGCTGGTGAAAAATAAACATGATTCTTATTCTCAAAATGCTGGTGGAATGCAGCAAGCCAGGCAGCGTCTGCAGATTTCCTCCTGTTTGATGATTCTCATTCTGAGCACTTTGCATAATAGTCACAAAGGTTGTGAAGTCTGCCTAGGATCATTGCCTAAACAATATTTGCATATTCATAATAAATTTTGAAAAGAGAATCAAATCCATCCAATAAAGGTAGCCTCACTTATTCCAGATGCTGTGGAGAGAGATATTTGGAAAAAATATGTAATTGATTTTCATTTCTGCAAGTATTTCAGACATTGCCTTGCATCCAGTACTCTAGAACAACGGCGCACATGCAACTGAGTAGCTGTCTGGTGGGTGATGGGGTTTCAGCAGCCGCTTATTTTGCCCTTTTTAAATAAAGAATCAATATTAAGATTATACCTGGGATCTATTTCAGACTAAGGATAAGGAGATACTTTTGGTTGGTTGTTGCTGAGCTTCTAAGATGGGTTAGAAAAATCCCATGTAAATTTAATTCTCCCCCTCCCCCCCCCCCCAAAATAAAAAAGCACATGAATACTTTGGGCTGGGTTGGACTTGCTCTTGATTGAGAAGCCAATAACTTGTATACCTGACCTCAATAAAACCAAGTGCTTTTCTGGTTATTTCACCTAAAAGCTCTTTTCCAGGTTTGAAACTTTACCAAATCAGAGCTCATCAGAGTGACAGATTGCACATAGTAGAGAGTATGAGTACAATAGCACAGAAGTATGCAAACAGTGGTGACAATAAGTCATGGAACATATTACATCCTATGCAAACGAACAGCTTCCAAAATGACATGGTCACATCCACCCTGTTAATGAACTGATAGACGAGAGTGCACGGCAGATACACAAACATACAAATTACAGAAAGTATAATGATCAGAAATATCGTTTTCACCCACATACAAGCTTATTATTCCAAAATGTACTTAATATTCCTGATAATCCTTTATGGTCACTCCACACATGAACTTACAATACTGTTATAGCTGTAGGATATTTTCAGATGTACTCAATTCTTTACATTCACTTTGTCTTTTTTTAATGCTGGTAGGTTGACGTTGATTTCTGAGAGTAGATAGGAACACTCCTACAAGCTGATTAGCTTTTCCATTGTATCTGGTAATCCTCAATTCACTTAATTTTCAGCGGGTGTGGTAAAGTCTCCAGTCGGAGAGCATCAAAACACAGTGTAAATTGTCAGATTTTTCAAGCTGCAATCGTCATTTGTAGTTGGTCACACTGTAAAGAACAGTGAGCTTCCCAACAGAAGCTGAAGTCAAACTCCATTCAAAAAGCAAACCAAGATTTGTTTTCCCATGCAATCATTTCCATGAGCTAAAATCACAACCTTCCTTCTTTGAAGACCGAACATTCCACATTTCAGTGGCGAGCAGAATTCTGCAAATCTCCAGCGGTTCAAAACTAGCTGCAATTTCCAAAGTGAACTGTATCTTAAATTCACACAACTGCTTCAGAATTACCTTTTGGTATTAATTCCACATAGAAATACACGATGAAGCTTCCCTATTAGCAGCTTGTTAATAATAACTGTAAACTTTAAATAAAAATGACTTTTAAGTTAAGTTTAAAAGGAAATGGAATGGACTCCTTTGTTTTAAAATTAATCTCATACAATAGCAACCATGGCAAAAATAATAATATAAAATTTTGTCTTGGTATCTAAAGTTCATTAAATATGTTTTTCACATTAAATCACAGAAAACTTTACAAACTGACATTCCAAATCAGATACTGGAGAAAATTGTACGCTTTATAGTTCACTTTAGAAAAGGAACAGTGCTTGTAATTGGCAACATAAGCAATTAACCTCACTTTGTAAAACTGATAAACCCTCTTCTCCCCTTCCTGTCTCATTTCTCATTTATTCCTGAATTATTCAATTCATATATTAGGAGCATTTCCATCACAAACAGCTCTAAATGCAAGCTCAATATCATGTTTCTATTCTGTTGAAGTACTCATGTAATACCCCCTCGCTGTTTATTCTCATGGTTAATTTAGTAACCATGCTACTAAACCATTCAGTTACATTTCCATATCTAGCAGAACTACTTCTCAGGCATTCAAGGAGATTCTACTGGAGGCAGTTAGATACTTGCATGCAGATTGCTTAAACAATACAATGAATTTCACCTTCATTAGGAGACTTGGTTCACACAGCTGCCCAAGCCTCCATTGTCAACACCAGCTCAGTGGGTTATTGTGAGCCCACCCATCACAAGTCCACCGTGTTTATCTGTCCGTTACTGCTTTATAATTAGTTGTAATGCCTCATTGCGAGACATGACCAAAATCAGGATTCTCGTTTTCCTGGATGTGAAACACCAAGCAAGAGTCCTTATGAAATGTAGATTCCGGCCAGCCTTAGGAAATCCAACCCGTGGTTAAATGTACTTCTACCATTTGCTTCCTGCGAACATTTTCCCAAACACCGCCACCAAGATCAAAGCTTCAATGATTATAAATACAAGAAGGAGACTGTGGGTGATAATTGAATCCCGATAGATAAAAACCACAAGTTTGTAATATGAAAGCGCCCCTACAAGCAGCTCTGATAAAAATCTCTTGAATAATTGTGGCTAATACTGATGGGCCAGGTAAGCAAAGGTTACACAAGCCCCCACTGCAGCAATGCTCAAAACAGTCCTAAGCGAAGGCCATGGAACATGGAAAAGAGGCTGCACATTGTTTCCATAAAGTTCGACAAAGGCGTCCTGAAAAAAATAGAAATAAAAGAAAATTAGTCAGAGTCATAGACCATTACAACACAGAAACAGGCCCTTTGGCCAATCTGCTATGTGCCAAACTATCATTCTGCCGAGTCCCATCGCCCTGCATTGAACTCTAGCCCTCCGTACTCCTGTCCACATACATATCCAAACGTCTCTTAAAATGGAACCCTCATCCACCACTGGCAGATCATCTCACACTTGCACTAACTACCCTCTGAGTGAAGACGTTTCCCTTGATCATTTCACCTTTTACCCTTAACCCATGATTTCTATTCTCACCCAACATCAGTGGAAAAAGCCTGCCTGCATTTACCCTGTATATACGACTCAATTTTATATACCTCCATCAAATCTCCCTTCACAGTGAAGAAACATTTCACAAAATATTAAAAATATTATGCAGTTGATTAAAATCAGTGCCTCCTTGGGATGTTATCGCCATTTCTTGATGTTAACTGAATGTGTAAAATGGATAAAATTTTAGCCGGCAGAGTTCATTTTAAGTGTATTCTTCCACTGACTTTTAATCTAGCTCACAGAACTGAAATATGAATAAATGTTATACAAAACAGTAGCTACTTTATTAGATACACCTGTCCATCTGCTCATTAATGCAAAAATCTAATTAGCCAATTATATGGCAGCAACCCAGTACATAAAAGCATGCAGACATGGTCAAGAGATTCAGTTGTTGTTCAGATTAAATATCAGAACAGGGAAGAAATGTGTTACAAACACAAGAAAATCTGCAGATGCTGGAAATCCGAGACAAAACACACAAAATGCTGGAGGGATTCAGCCGGTCAGGTAGAATGTATGGAAATGAATAAGTAGTGGACGTTTCAGACCAAGATACTTCAATGGGAAACTATGGAATGATTTTTGGTGCCAAGTAGGGTGATTTGAGTATCTCAGAAACTGCTGCCTCCTTGGGATTTTCACGCACAACAGTCTCTAGAGTTTACAGAGAATGGTGTAAAAAAAAACAAAACAGAAACGCCTATTGAGCATCAGTTTTGCAGGCGAAAATATCTTTTGAATGAGAGAAGTCAGAGGAGTTGGGTCAGACTAGTTCAAGCTGACGGGAAAGCAACAGTAACTCAAGTAACCATGTATTACAACAGTGGTGTGCAGAAGAGCATCTCTGAATGCACAGCACATCAAACCTTTAGGTACAGCAACAGAAGAGCAGAGACATACAGTATCTATGAAAAGAATTCCCCTACCCCCAGAAATTTTCATGTTTTATTGCATCACAGTGGATTAATTTGGACGTTTTGACACTGATCACCAGAAAAAGACTTTGCGTCAAAGTGAAAACAGATCTCTACAAGGTGATCTAAACTAATTACAAATATAAAACACAAAATAATTGATTGCATAAGTATTCACCCCCTTCAAGTCAGTATTTAGTGGAAGCACCTTTGGCAGCAATTACAGCCTTGAGTCTGTGTGCTCTGCACATTTGGACACTGCAATTTTTCCACATTCTTGTTTACAAACTGCTCAAGCTCTGTCAGATTGTATGGGAATTGTCAGTGAACAGCCCCTTTCAAGTCCAGCCACAAATTCTCAATTGGATTGAGGTCTGGACACTGACTTGGCCAATCCTGGACATTAACTTTGTTGTTTTTAAGCCATTCCTGTGTAGCTTTGGCTTTATGATTGGGATCATTTTCTTGCTGAAAAACAAATCTCACAAGTCGCAGATCTCTTGCAGGCTGCATCAGGATTTCCCTGCATTTTGCCACATTCATTTTACCCTCTACCTTCGCAAGTCTTCCAGGGCCTGCTGCAGTGAAGCATCCACACAGCATGATGCTGCCACCACCATGCTTCATGGTAGGGTTGGTGTGTTTTTGATGATGTACGGATTTTGGCTTACGCTAAACTTAATGTTTATAGTCTGCTGGCCAAAGAGCTGAATTTTGATTTCATCAGACCTAGAACCTTCTTCCAGCTGACTTCAGCATCTCCCACATTCCTTCTGGCAAACTCTAGCCAAGATTTCATGTCAGTTTTTTTCAACATTGGCTTTCTGTTTGCCACTTGCCCATAAAGCTGCAACTGGTGAAGCACCCAAGCAACAGTTGTACATACAGTCTCTTCCAACTTAGCCACTGAAGCTTATAACTCCTCCAGAGCTGTCATAGGTCATTTGGTGGCCTCCCTCACTTGTCCCCTTCTTCTACGGTCTCTCAGATTCTGAGAGCAGCCTGCTCTAAGCAGATTTACAGCTGTGTCATATTCTTTCCATTTCTTGATTATTAACTGTACTCCTAGAGAGTCAGTGACTTGGAAATGTTCTTGTATCCATCTCTTGTGCTTTTCAATAACCTTTTTGCGGAGTTGCTTGGAGTGTTCTTTGGTCTTCATGTTGTAGTTTTTGCCAGGATACTGACTCACCAGCATTGGACCCTCTAGATACAGGTGTATTTTTACTACGATCAATTGAAACACCTTGACTGCACACAGGTCTCCAAAAACAGATCCCTATTTAACTAATTATGTGATTTCTAAAACCAGCTGGCTGCATCAGTGATTTGGGTGTCATATTAAAGGGGGTGAATACTTATGCAATCAATTATTTTGTGTTTTATATTTGTAATTAATTAAAATCACTTTGTAGAGATCTGCTTTGACTTTGACATGAAAGAGTCTTTCTCTGGTTATGTGTCAAAAAAAAAGCCAAATTAAATCCACTGTGACTCAATGTTGTAAAACGATAAACCATGAAAACTTACGGGGGGAGGGGGTGATTACTTTTTAATAGGCATTGTACACTGTGACCACTGTATTAGATACAGGAGGCAATAACATGGTCACTTGAGTGTCGAGTACATATTTAGGAGATGCCTAAACAGCCCCCTGACAGTATGTTAGATTACGAATCACTGCTGAATTGGTCAGCATTTTGCTAACTTGCAAATTAGTGAAGTTGCTATACTAATCTCAATATCCAACTAATTCCAACCTGATCACACTTTTATTTGACCCACCAATAAAATGTGACCAACCCATAATTAATGCCAAAATGACTTCTTAGTTGCTTCTTAGCTTTAGAAATTGAAACAAAACTAGGAACAGACACTAAGTATAGCTAAGCAGCATTCCATGTCTACAGATCATTCAGAACAGGATCAAGGATCAATTTTATCCATTTACCCGTATTAGGAATCTGCTGTGGTGTGTGTTGGTGCGACATTCAACAAACAGTAACATGATAAAGAAATACATAAAATATCAAGTTAAAATATGACATGAATAAAATGTTTATAAATAGCAGCTAAATAAACAGAATTATAAAAAGTGTTTACAGTACAGTGCCGTGACCGGGGTAATAGATAGAGAGGGTTAGGAGTGGGGCTAGATTGAATGGTTGATCAGATTAACTGCCTGGGGGAAGAAAATTTTAAAATGAAGTCTAGTTTTTGTTTTAAAAGCCCAATAGCATTTCCAGAAGGAAGCTTTTGGATAAGGCAGTTTGCCAGGTGGGTAATGCCACAATGGAGATATTTGTTAAAATGGAGATATTCGTTAAAATGCATTAATACTGCATACATTTAATTCATAATGATGCATGATTGTGTCTGTCTATTCCAGTGAAGATAAGCAAAGCAAAAAGAGAACTCTGAAAAGTCCTTCCAAGCCTCCGGAATAAGTTAAACTTGGAACATCAAGAGGGATTTGAGGCAAAGTGCAGATACAAAGATGGGTGGAGGGGTAGGCAGTGCTGAGGATGCAATGCAATTACAACAGGACTTGGACAAATTGGAAGAATGGGCAGAGAATTGGCAGATGGGAAATGTATGATAATGCATTTGGTAAAAGGAACAATATAGTGTGGACTATTATCTATATGAAGAGAAGGTTCAAACATTAGAGGTGCAGAGGGACTTAGAAGTCCTCGTGAAAGACTCCCAGGTTAATTTATAGGTCGTGCCTGTGGTGAAGAAGTCAAATTCAATGTCAGCATTTATTTCAAGGGGAATGGAATATAAAAGCAAAGAGATATGCCGAGCCTTTATAAGATACTAGTCAGGCCACACTTAAAGTACTGTCAACAATTTTGGGTCTCATATCTCACAAAGGATGTGTTGTCACTGGAGAGGGTCCAGAGGAGATTCATGAGAACAATTCTGGGAATGAAGGCGTTAATGTATGAGCAGAGTTTGGCACCTTTGGGCCTGTACTCACTAGAATTTAGAAGAATTCGGGGGAATCTAATTGAAACCTACCAAATGTTGAAAGGACTGGATAGGGTGGATGTGGAGAGGATGCTTCCTATGGTGGAGGTATCCAGAACTAGAGGGCACAGCCTCAAAATTGAGGGGCGACCCTTTAAAAACAGAGGTAGGGAGGATTTTGTTTATTGGAGAGTAGTAAATCTGTGGAATGCTCTGCCACAGACTGCGGTGGAGGTCATGTCTGTACGTATATTTAATGCGGAAGTTGATAATTTCCTGATCAGTCAGGGCATCAAAGGATGTGGCGAGAAGGCTGGTGTATGGGGTTGAGTGGGATCTGGGATCAGCCATGATGGAATGGCGGAGCAGACTCGATGGGCTGAATGGCCTAATTCTGCTCCTATGTCTTATGGTCTGTCTAAGCTTGGAAGAACTCAGAGAAAGAAAACTTTATGACCAGCAGAGGGCAGTATGGTTTCATAATAACAACATGCAGGTCAAATTATAAATTTAGTATTTATTTCATGATACAAATTATATCAAAACCTTTCAGCAAGTTTCCTGTTATCTTTGCCCTTAATCATTAGGATTTAACAAAAACTGGAGAGAAAACAATGATCTAACAAAATTAAACTATTTATTAATACTAAGTGCAAGCACAAAGGTGAAGGACGCGCACCAGTCCCAACAAGGCTAAACATTAATCAGGTTGTGCTAAATGTACATTTCAAGGATGAGAAGCAAGATTGAGCCAGGCAAGAATCCACAGTTCCAAGGTCTTGCTGAAATACACAGTAATGCTGGCCGAGGACAACACCAGGAGGATGGCCACCAACTGAAATGTCAATAATTTTACTACACTTAAAGGCAAATTAATTGATTATGAAGCTATCTGCAAGTCCTGTAGGAGTGAAAAGCACCATTTAACTGCGGGTTTCAACATTCAACCAACTACATCTTTAAAGTTAAATTACCAACAATCAAGGGTTTACCATTCAAATCACTGAGTCAAAAATCAATTCCATCCCTGAACCAATTGCATTTTAACAAACTATTTCCATGCTTGCGGTGGTCAAGACAGGTCCTAACCACCCTCCCCCATGCTGTATAGCCTCAAAACACATTGCACAATGTCAACAGATCAATGTCAATGATTACGATAAGACAAAATCACTTATAATTTTTCCTCACCTCTTGTCTCATACTTCATGCCAAAAGTTTGTTCCCCCAGGTAGCTAACCTGATCAACCATTCTAGCTAACTCCATCCCAACCCCCTCTTGTCCCCTCAAAACTGTTCAGACTCTTGATCAGATCTCTTGTATGACAGGTAGACACAATCTAACTCATTATGATCTTGCACTTTATTGATCAGCTGCACTGTACTTTTTCAGTAGCCTTTATACTTTATACTGCTTTGTTAATTGTCTGACCTTATTGTATGCATACTGTTTTGGACAGATTAAATCATTATGCATTGTTATGTTAATGCACTGTGTAATGATCTGATCTGTATGAACAGTATGAAAGTCAAGCTTTTCACTATACTAAGCCAATACCAACAATCGCCTTGACTTCTGTCCGGTAAATTACCCTCTCACTCTGATACACCATCCCTGCCCAGTCTCTTGTCTCAGCACCAAAGTCCACATGTCACTGCCTTTCTTTGAACAATATTTCTACATGTTTCCCGTAAAACTGTTTAGTTCCAGTCCCATTAAACTGTTCCACCCCATCACTGTGTAACTTCATATTGCAATAGATAATGCAGTTGGGCATCCTTCCAACAATGACCCTCAACTTGAAGCCAGCAGGTCCACTTTAAAAATACAAGAAAAACTTTCAGACTGAAAGCAGTTTTCTTACAGTAGTAGAATCAAAGAGCACTACAGCACAGAAGCAGATCCTTCAGCCCATCTGGTCTGTGCTATACTATTGTTCAGCATTGACCTGCAGCAGGACAATAGCCTTCCATCCTCCTCCCATCCATGGATCTATATAAAATTCCCTTAAATGTTTAAATCAAACCTGCATCCAGCAATTCTGCTGGCAGCTCGTTCAACACTCACTCCACCTTCTGAGTGAAGAAGATCCCCATCGTGTTCCCCTTAAATGTTTTACTTTTGCCCTTAACTAGTCTCAGCCAACCTCAAAGAGAAAAGCTTGCTTGCATTTACTGTATCTACACCCTCCATTTGGATGGCAGGGTGGAGATACGTCACTACCAAAGGAGGTGTAAGGCACTCCTTCCCTCTACTAGGCTGCAGGTCACCCTTGGGCAAGGTGTAGCACCTGTTTAGCCCCTGATCAGGGTCATGTGAAGCCATGGGAGCAGGTGGTTGATGGTCATATGAGCAGCTGGTACATATCACAAGTCCTGGTTATGCAACCACAGACACCAGGCAGACAATCTCTGAAGAGTATTGATAATGACTGGGGTCGCCCATCTTGCAAAAACACTGTCCAGAAGAAGGCAATGGCAAACCATTTCTGTAGAAAAGTTGGTCAAGAACAATCATGGTCATGGGACCATGATCAACCATGTCATACAACATATCACATAATGATGATGATGTATCATTTTGTATCCTTTATTCATTACTACTGTGATTTTTTTTTGCTTCAGTACAGTGACAGATTTGCTCTGCAACAGATCTCAGTATCCGGCTTATTACCACTGACATAGATCATGAAATGTGTTGTTTTGTAGCAGAAGTACAGTGCAAGACTTTTAAAAAATATTAAAAGTCGCAAAGATAAATAAATATATAAATAGTGTGAGAGAGGAATAGTGAGGTACTGTCCAAGGGTTCATGGACCCACAAATTAATCAGTTTGATAAGATCTGTCATTGTTCAACTTAGGAGGCTGCGGGATAACCTTATAGGTTTGTCAACAGCAGTGACCACATTTACATGGAGCGCTGCCACAGGAAAGCACTATCCATATCAAGGGCCCCCACCATCCAGGCCATGCCCTCTTCTCACTGCTACCTTTGGGGAGAAAGTACAGAAGCCTTAGATCCCACACCACCAGGTTCAGGAACAGTTATTACCCTTGAACTATTAGGCTCTAAACTGCCATGGATAATTTCAAACACCACAGCTCTGAATTAATTCTACAACCTAGAGACCCACTTCAAAAGACTCTTTACAATTCATGAGCTTAGAACTACTTTAATTTACGCAGATTGTCTTATATTACATATTGCTCTTCGTTTATGTATAGTTTTTCGTAAAATTCTATTGTATGTTTCCCTGTAAATGCTTCAAGAAAATGAATCTCAAGGTGATAAAGGTAACATAAATGTACTTTGATAATAAATTTACTTTGAACTTTGAGCTTATAAAATTAAGGAAGCCATAGATGGTATAATTCATTGGGCAGAGGCATTTTAAGAGGGTGCAGATTTCAGGAGAGGGGGGATATTTTAAAGGAGATCTCAGGGGTTTGATTCTTGGCGGTTGTTTGTAGAATTTCAGGTAGTGACAAGGAGTACAGGAGTGAGATAGATCAGCTCATTGTGTGGTGGTGCAACAACAACCTAGCCCTCAACATCAGTAAGAACAAGGAGCTGACTGTGAACTTCAGAAATGGGAATTCAAAGGAACACACACGAGTTAAGGATGCCCCCATCACCCTGAACATCCCCTCTTCTGGCTGCTACTATCAAGGAGGTGGTACTGAAGATACACTTAACATTTTAGGAACGGCTGCTTCCCCCCCACGATCAGATTTCTGAACAGACAAACAACAAATCAGTAGCTGGTAACTCCAATCTATTAGAAAGGGAAATGTGGTTGTGGAGGGTTTAATCCTCCACAGGTTCCTGGACCAAGAGCTGGGAAAAGGTAGTGGAGACTGCACTACAGAGCATTCCCTGAGCAGGACGATGCAGGAGCAACTGCAGTCGGAAGCAAGAACCCTAGTGTATTACCAGGAACACTCCTAACATTGGTGCTGGAGTCAGGTTGGAAAAATCCACCCCAGTGGTTTATTTTACCTCATTAAACAATCTAAATAGTAGTTCTTTAATTCTCTTCCACGTATTCACCACCCCCCCCCCCCCCCCGCCACTCCCCGGAAGTTTTCATGCTTTATTGTTTTACAACATTGAATCAGTGGATTTAATTTGGCTTTTTTTTTTGACACTGATCACCAGAAAAACTCTTTCATGTCAAAGTCAGAACAGATCTCTACAAAGTGTTCTAATTTAATTACAAATATAAAACACAAAATAATTGGTTGCATATGTATTCACTCCTTTAATAAGACACACCAGATCATCACTGGTGCAGCCAATTGGTTTTAGAAGTCACATGATTAGTTAAATGGGGATCTGTTTTTGAAGACAAGGTATTTCAATTGACTGTAGTAAAAATACACTTGTATCTGGAAGGTACAACTGTTGGTGAGTCAGTACCCTGGCAAAAAATACACCATGAAGAAAAAAGAACACACCAAGCAACTCTGTGAAAACGTTAATTGAAAAGCACAAGATAAAAAGAAAATTTACAAATCACTAACTGTAATCCAAGGGATATTCAATCATCAAGAAATGGAAAGAATATTGGCACAACTGTAAATCTGCCTAAAGCAGGCTGTCCTCAAAAACTGAGTGACCGTTCAAGAAGGGTACTAGTGAAGGAGGCCACCGAGAAACCTACAGCAACTCTGGGGGAGTTATAAGCTTCGGTGGCTGAGATGGAGAGACTGCACATACAACAATTGTTGCCCAGGAGCTTCACCAGTCATAGTTTTATGGGAGAGTGGCCAAGAGGAAGCCACCATTGAAAAAAAACTCACATGACTTCTCGGCTAGGTTTTGCAAGAAGGAATGTGGGAGACGCTGAAGTCTCCTGCATTCAGAAGTTTCTATGGTCCGATGAAACCAAAATTGAGCTTTTTGGGCATCAGACTAAACACTATGTTTGGCATAGATCCTGCTGATCTGCACCTGGACCACAGCCATCCACGTACCCATCCAAATTTTTCATGTTAAAATTGAACCTGCTTCCACCACCTCCGCTGGCAACTTGTTCCACACTCACATCACTCTGAGTGAAGAAGTTCCCCTTAAACATTCTACCTTTCACCCTTAACCCGTGACCTCTACTTGCATTTACCTGATCTATACCCCTCATAATTTTGTATACCTCTATCAGATCTCCTTTCATTCTCCAGGTAATAAAGTCCTAACCTATTCGAGCTTTCCCTGTGGGGTTCAACGTGTGGATTGATTGATTTATTTATTTATCAATCTATCTGTCTATCAAGATACAGTGCAAAATAGGCCCTTCCAGTCCTTCAAGTTGCACAGTCCAAACAATCCCCCAATTTAACCCTAACCTAATCATGGGACAATTCACAATGACCAATTAACTAACCAACTGGTGTGTCTTTGGACCGTGGGAGGACACCAGAGCGCCCGGAGGAAACCCATGAGGTCACAGAGAGAACGTACAAACTCCTTACAGACAGCGGCGGGAATTGAACCCAGGTCGTTGGTTCCGTAAAGCGTTGTGCTAACCACTATGTTACCGTGCCACCCTAATCTAGGTGGAAAGTGGGGTAAATGACTGGACGAGAAATTTCTCCAAGGTTTATGGGTCTGGTAGACATTACAGAGAAAGGAGGGAAGGGCTTTTGATGGATTTGTGAGCAAGCAAATGCTTGGAAAAGAAGCACAACAGACCAGAAACCTGTAATGATGAGCAAGCGTAGCAGTGACGTGAACGGCTTTTGGTGTAAGTTAATATACATAAAATGCTCAAGTTTACAGAGGGAGGCTAGAGAGCAGGAGAATAGCTGAATCTAGAATGACCAAAAGCTCAGCCCAAGGTCTCTTCAGCAGATGGTGCTGAGACAGTGACAGAGATCTGCGGGAGGAACACCAGGGGAACTGAGAAAAGATAATGTGGCTACTCTCCCTTTTCCTCTCCACTGCAACTAGGAAACAGCATGCCAATATTCACTGGCCACAGCAAATATTTTGTTTTAATCCACCCAATGCACAAAATGCAGAGTAGAGAAGCGTAATGTTCCAACTTTACAGAAAGCCAATAGTGAGGGGGAGGGGGTTGGTGGGGAGAGAGGGTGAGTGGCGAATGTCACTGCGAGGGTCAGAGTCCCCTGCCATTCACGTTCATCTTTACAACTGAATGAAATGACGATGATAAAAATAAACAGGCAGCAGTTGATGAGTATTGCAGGAGGTTTCATTCAGCAGCTGGGCGTTTGGTTGTATTATTAGCTCACCATCAGCAATGTAGACAAAAAAGGAAGCGAGAGCTTCCTGATGAATTAAGTGCTGAACAGCTGGTCAGGAAGTGACTTTATTCCCACAGCTATCTCTGTTGGTTTAACAGGATATCCTTACTGCACAAGCTGAATGAAGCAGAGCGAGGGTTCCATTTAATGAACGGGATTGCCCTACTGCTTTTCAAAAAAAAAGTGTACACATAATGTATTAACTGGGCAATGCCGCATTTCTGGATCCATACACTGCTCCCAAACCTTTAGAGAAACGGGTCTGCTGTCAAATTGGATTAACATGGAAAGAGAGAATTAAAGGTGATGTGTGACATTTTGTATTTCTAAAACAGCAAGCCAGGTACCGAGAGGATATCAAATTGATCTCAAGTTCATCAACAGCTTATTAGATTGAAGGTAAATTAAGTCGCTGTGTCCTCATTTACAAGTAAATGTGTGAAAGGTGTACAATTCATTACATGCAAGGCAAATATCAATTGTCTACATTTTAAATGCTATCATAATGTGCCATGTCGTACAATGTGGGTGATCATGGTCTTTACTGTGATTGTTCTGGTCAAATTTTTTCTACAGAAGTGGTTTGCCATTGCCTTCTTCTGTGCAGTGTCTTTACAAGACGGGTGACCCCAATCATTATCAATACTCTTCAGAGATTGTCTGCCTGGCGTCAGTGGTCACATAACCAGGACTACTTGTGATATGCACTAGCTGCTCATACAACTATCCACCACCTGCTCCCACAGGTGCACGTGACCCTGATCGATGGGAGGGGGAGGGGGGTGGTAGAGGAGCAGGTGCTACTCCTAGCCCAAGGGTGACCTGCAGGCTAGTGGAGGGAGGGGGCGCCTTACCCCTCGATTGGTAGTGACAAATCTCTACCCAGCCACTTGAATTTAAATGTCCTACAGCTAAAACCTCTGCCAGATCAAATACAGTATTATGACCAGTAGGATAGTCAGAAAGCATACTTTAGTAAGCATCATAAAGTTTAATTAAAATGTATATTTTAAAAAGCAAAATGGAGGAAAATGTAATCCATTATGTATTCTGTCATTCCTTCAATAAAAATATATTTTAAAAATATATATTTGATGAAACAATATGATGCTTGCTAACCAAGTCTTGGTATCGTAAATCCAGTCCATGGAACTGTGATTTGTTTTTCTTCACAAAAACAAATGATCCTGGAAGCCAATGCCCTAATGAGAAGGGAGTTCTTACAGCCAAAGCCATATGGTGTCATGGTTAGCATAATGCTATAAACAGTGCCACCATCACCAATCGAGGCTCAATTCCTGCTGATATGCAAGGAGTCTGTACTTTCTCTCCTGGGTTTCTTCCCACAGTCTAAAGACGTACGGGTTAGAGTGAGTAAGCGTGGACAAGTTCTGTGCTTGCTGGAAATATGGTGACACTTGACGATGCACTAAGCCCAATCCTTGGACTACGTTGGTTGTTGACACCATCTACATATTTTCACTGTATGTTTCAGTATTCTGATGAACATGGCCAGTCTTTAAATCTCACCTCCCAGCAGCAACCTGCCAGTGTGAAAGTGGCCTGAGTGGGTAGGAGGCATCGCCAGCTCACGGCCCTGGCATAAAATGGGCTCTGATTCTGATTCACCGAGAGCACAGTCTTGAGGAAGAACTGAGGGGCCTGGTTGAACCTCTCCGGGGGTATGGTCTTCAGGCTGCTGGATGAAGTGGTGGCAGCTCTGGACAATGAGGTATTGGTGGTGGTGATTACTAACGGTGGTTACCGTTGGAGGCACTGTGTCATCTCTGTGGATAATCATTAGTCAACTGTTAAAGCATTTTTGACCCAAAAGCAATGAAGGACTCTCCAAGGAGTCACATCTGTAATGATAAAAACACAGCATCAAGATAACAACTAATATTCTGTGAGTTTAGACACAAATGTTGGCCAATGCACCAGGGTACACTGCCTGCTCACTCATGGATTTCACTCTGGAATGTCTTGCAACCATATAGGGGGGCAAATGGAGACTTAGTTCATTGTGATAACACAGCTCACTTCTCTTTAATATGTTTACTTTGTTCAGTTCAGTATCTAGTTTTATGTTTTGGCATTGGAGTTGGCTTATTATTGTCATGTGTACCAAGATACAGTGAAATGCTTGTCCTGCATACCATTCATACAAATCAGATCGTAACACAGCGCTTTGAGGTAGAATAAGGTATAACAATAACTGTGTGCAGAATAAAGTGCAAAAGTTACAAAGGAAGTGCAGTGCAGGTAGATGATAAAATGGAATATCATTACAAGGTGGACTGTGAGGTCAAGGGACCACCTAATTGTACAAGAGATCATTCGAGAGTCTGATAACAATGGGATAGAAGCTGCCTTTGAGACTGCTGGTACATGCATTCAGGTTTCTGCATCTTTTGCCTGATGTTAGAGAATAGCAGAGTGGATGCACAAAGTTGATGTTTTCTCATTCTCCAAATGACTTGTAATCACACCAGATTTAAAATTATCTTTTAAAATATAAACTAGTTAACTGTCTGCCCAAATAAGTAGATCAGCTTAACCCATTATTTATAGAAATGGCAGAACAGTGAGTGATTAAACTTCCAGATCAGGATCAGAAAATTGATATTACTGACATAAGATGTGAAATTTGTTGCTTTGCAGAGGCAATATAGTGCAAACTCATCTCAAATTACAATAATGTTTTTGTAGAGATACACCACCAAACAGGTTTTTCTGGCCCTTTGAGCTTCACCACCCAGCAGTCTGCTCATTTAGTCCTAGCCTAATCACAGGACAATTTACAATGACCAATGACCCCACCAACCAATAGATCTTTGGACTGTAGGAGGAAACCGGAGCACCTGGAGGAAACCCACACAGTCACAGGTAGAAACTCCTTACAAGTGGCAGCAGATAAATAGTGCAAGAGAAAGGGGAAACGGGGTAGTGTTCATGGACTCGAGGACTGTTCAGAAATTTGATAGCAGAGGGAAAGAAGGTTCAGTGTGAGTCTTCAGCCTCCTGTGCTTCCTCCCTGATGGTAGTACTGAGAAGAGGGCATGTCCCAGATAGCACATAGCTGCTTTGTAATAATAAAGTGGGAGTAATTTACATAAAATTAGTTAAAATAGAAAAATAGCATATTTATTGCAAAGAGAACTATCTGAAGTATGCGAAGGATATATGTCGGGTAGCATATGGTGGTGAGTATTTAAGTGCCTAAGGGAGTTTTTTTTTTAATCACTATTTCGAAAGGGTAATATTTGTATTTGAACTTTTAAGTCCCCATAGTGAACCCTTAGGAGTGACCTCCTTTCCTGATGAATCCAGGTTGAGATTGGCAGGGCCCAAACTTGAGTACAAGAAGAAAGGGTGTGATGATTTCTTACTACCAGACAAGAGTAAACCCATAAGAGGTAGGTGCATCATTAAGCTATTTGGCCCATCCAGTTTGCACAGCATTCGATCATGCTGATTTATTATCTTTCTCCACCCAGTTCTCCTGCCACCTCCCCATAACCTTTGACACCCTTACAACCTCCATTTCAACAAAACCCAATGACTTGACCTCCAAAGCCATCTGTGGCAATGAATTACACAGATTCACCACCGTCTAAAGAGATTTCTCCTCATCTCTGTTCTAAATGGACATTTCACTATTCTGAAGCTGTCCCCTCTGGTTCTAGACTCTTCCACTACAGCAAGCATCCTCTCCACAGCCATTCTATCTAGGGCTTTCAATATTCAATATATTTCGATAATGTCCCCCCTCATTCTTCTAAACTCCAATGAGTTCAGGTTCAGAGCCATCAAATGCTCCTTAAATGTTAATCCTTTCACTACCCGAATCACATTCCTGAACCTCCTCTGTAACCTCTCCAATGCTAGCACTACTTTTCTTAGATACAGGATCTAAAACTGCTCTCAATATTCTCACCAATGCTTTATAAACCTCTGTATTATATCCTAGCTCCTACATCCTAGTCCTCTTGAAGTGAATGCTAAGATTACATTTGTCTTTCTTACCACCAAATTAACCTGCAAGTTAACCTTAAGGGAATCCTGCTCAAGTATTCCCAAATCCCTTTGCACCTCTGTCCTATGAATTTTCTCCGTTTATAAAATTGTCTACGCCTTTATTCTTTCTACAAAAATGCATGACCATACACTTCCCTGCAATATATTCCATCAGCCACTTTTTTGCCCATTCTCCCAATCTGTCTAAATCATATAACCATATAACAATTACAGCACGGAAACAGGCCATCTCAGCCCTTCTAGTCCATGCTGAACGCTTACTCTCACCTAGTCCCACTGGCCTGCACTCAGCCCATAACCCTCCATTCCTTTCCTGTCCATATACCTGTACGAACCTGCATCTACCACTTCTACTGGAAGCTCGTTTCACACAGCTACCACTCTCTGAGTAAAGAAATCCCCCCTCGTGTTACTCTTAAACTTTTGCCCCCTAACTCTCAACTTATGTCCTCTTGTTTGAATCTCCCCTACTCTCAATGGAAAAAGCCTATCCACGTCAACACTATCTATCCCCCTCATAATTTTAAATACCTCTATCAAGTCCTCCCTCAACCTACTACACTCCAAAGAATAAAGACATAACTTGTTCAACCTTTCCCTGTAACTTAGGTGCTGAAACCCAGGTAACATTCTAGTAAATCTTCTCTGTACTCTCTCTATCTTGTTGACATCTTTCCTATAATTCAGAGACCAGAACTGTACACAATACTCCAAATTCGGCCTTACCAATGCCTTGTACAATTTTAACATTACATCCCAACTCCTATACTCAATGCTCTGATTTATAAAGGCCAGCATACCAAAAGTTTTCTTCACCACCCTATCCACATGAGAATCCACCTTCAGGGAACTATGCACCATTATTCCTAGATCACTCTGTTCTACTGCATTCTTCAATGCCTTACCATTTACCGTGTATGTCCTATTTGGATTATTCCTACCAAAATGTAGCACCTCACACTTATCAGCATTAAACTCCATCTGTCATCGTTCAGCCCACTCTTCTAACTGGCCTAAATCTCTCTGCAAGCTTTGAAAACCTACTTCATTATCCACCACTACTCTCTGGCATCTCCCATCCAGCCACTGTTGAATCCATTGTACTACTTCAATATTAATACCTAACGTTCCTAACTAACCTTCCATGCGGAACATTGTCAAAGGCCTTACTGAAGTCCATTTTAGAAACATCCTCTGCTTTACTTTCGTCAACTTTCCTCATAACCTCTTCAAAAAATTCAGTAAGATTTATCAAACATAACCTTCCACGCACAAATCCATGCTGACTGTTCCTAATCAGACCCTGTCTATCCAGATAATTATTTATACCATCTCTAAGAATACTTCCCATTAATTTACCCACCACTGACGTCGAACTGACAGGCCTATAATTGCTAGATTTACTCTTAGAACCCTTTTTAAACAATGGAACCACATGAGCAATATGCCAATCCTCTTACACCATCCCCGTTTCTAATGACATCTGGAATATTTCTGTCTGACCCCTGCTATTTCTACACTAACTTCCCTCAAGGTCTTAGGGAATACCCTGTCAGGACCCGGAGATTTATCCACTTTTATATTCCTTAAAAGCACCAGTACTTCCTCCTCTTTAATCTCATAGTTTCCATAATTTCCCTACTAGTTTCCCTTACCTTACACAATTCAATATCCTTCACCTTAGTGAATACCGAAGAAAAGAAATTGTTCAAAATCTCCCCCATCTCTTTCGGCTCCACACATAGCTGTCCACTCCGATTCTCTAAGGGACCAATTTTATCCCTTTTTGCTATTAATATAACTGTAGAAATCCATTGGATTTATTTTCACCTTACTTGCCAAAGCAACCTTGTATCTTCTTTTAGCTTTTCTAATTTCTTTAAGATTTTTCTTACATTCTTTATATTCCTCGAGCACCTCAGTTACTCCATGCTGCCTATATTTATTGTAGATATCTCTCTTTTTCCTAATCAAGTTTCCAATATCCTTTGAAAACCATGGCTCTCTCAAACTTTTATCCTTTCCTTTCAACCTAATAGGAACATAAAGATTCTGTACCCTCAAAATTTCATCTTTAAATGACCTCCATTTCTCTATTACATCCTTCCCATAAAACAAATTGTCCCAATCCACTCCTTCTAAATCCTTTCGCATCTCCTCAAAGTTAGCCTTTCTCTAGTCAAAAATCTTAACCCTGGGTCCAGTCCTATCCTTCTCTATAATTATATTGAAACTAATGGCATTGTGATCACTGGACCCGAACTGCTCCCCAACACATACCTCTGTTACCTGACCTATTTCATTCCCTAACAGAAGGTCCAATACTGCCCCTTCTCTAGTCTGTACCTCTATGTATTGCTGCAAAAAAACACATTTTACAACCTCCAAACCATCCATCCCTTTTACAGTATGGGCTTCCCAGTCTATGTGTGGAAAATTAAAATCTCCCACAATCACAACCCTGTGCTTACTACAAATATCTGCTATCTCCTTGCAAATTTGCTCCTCCAATTCTCGCTCCCCACTAGGTGGTCTGTAATACACCCCTATAAATGTTACTACACCTTTCCCATTCCTCAATTCCACCCGAATAGTCTCCCTAGACGAGCCCTCTAATCTATCCTGCCAGAGCACTGTTGTAATATTATCTCTGACAAGCAACGCGACACTTCCCCCTCTTGTCCCTCCTATTCCATCACACCTGAAGCAATGAAATCTAGGAATATTTAGTTGCCAATCACATCCCTCCTGCAACCATGTTTCACTAATAGCCACAACATCATATTTCCAGGTATCAATCCATGCTCTAAGCTCATCCACCTTTCTTACAATGCTCCTGGTATTAAATTAAATGCATTTAAGAAATTCTCCACCTCTTCCTCTCTGTTTATCTCTAACAGTACAAAGAACTTTACTGTCTTCTTTTTCTTCCTTCTCCCATACATCTGTCCCTACACTCTGGTTCCTCTCCCCCCTCGTATCTAGTTTAAATCCACTGGAGCCTCTCTAGCAAACCTACCTGCAAGAATATTTGTTCCCCTCCAGTTCAGATGTAAACCATCCTGCCGGAACAGGTCCCACCTTCCCTGGAAAACTGCCCAATTATCTGTAAGTCTGAAGCCCCCCCCCCCCCCCCACCTACAGTATGTCTTCAGACATGTGTTGATCTGCACTTCTTCCTTCTGCAGGCACTCTCTACTTCCTCAGCACTACCTGCCCCTCCACCTATCTTCATATCAGCTGCAAATTTGTCATCCAGATCTTTGACATATAATGTGAAAAGAAGTGATCCCAACACCAACCCCTGTGGAACACCATTAGTCACTGGCAGCCAACCAGAATACACCTCCTTTTTCTCACTCTTCGCCTCCTGCCAATTTCTTATCTATGCCCAGTGTCTTTCTTGTAAAACCACGGGCTCTTATCTTGTTAATCAGCCTCATATGTGGCACCTTGTCAATTGTCTTCTAAAAACAAGTAAACAACATTGACTGACTCTCTTCTGTCTACCCTGCCTATTATCTCCTCAACGAATTCCAACAGATTTTTCAGGCAAGATTTCCCCTTAAGGAAACCCCTTCTTTTTGTCTTTTCTGTTCAATTTTTCAGTCTTTGTGTGTGGATTTGCATTGAATCTATTGTACATTTTTGTTCTACTGGGGATGCCTGCAAGAAGATAAATCTCAGGGTAGTATTTGGTGACCTACAAGCACTTTAATAATAAAATTAAGTTTGTAATTTGAACTTTGAGGAAAAGACAGTTGGCGTTTCGGGCCATGACACTTCATCTGTACTATATTACTTAACAAGCAGGGTAACGCACGATCCACTGCATGTCGTCCTGAAGACGGGTCTCGGCCCGAAACGTCAACTACTTATTCATTTCCATTAATACCGCCTGGCCTGCTGAGTCCCTCCAACATTTTGTGCGTGCTGCTTCAATCTAACAATATTCATTTCAGCCAGAAAGCAAACTATTGAGCATTGCAAGACTTTGAATTTACCAACACAGCAGTGTCCTTCAGGGGTCAACAATCTGAATGCTTTTCAAGTGCTTTTACAGGGATTATTACAGTCTCTCCCTTGACAACAAACAGTAAAATTCATGAGAATTGCACCTTGGAAAATGCAATACAACCGGTTCAAGCTTATTCTGCATCAGCTGATGGCCATGGGTTACAAATTATACAGAATTAGCCTACTGAAGGGATTATTTCTCTAAATCAATTATCACATGATGCAGTCACAGACTTCTTGTTTAGGTATATACAAGGCAGTCACACCTAAAAGCATTCAGATTGCCTTTATTTCCCATTCCCTACATGTACTAAGAATAAAACCATTGAGTTGGTGATTTAGGAATTGTGACTGCAACGGTGCGTGCTGGTAATATCGGAACCCAAATACAGAGGGAAAACAAGACTCCAATGTAGAGATGGCAACCAGAGTTCCAACAAAATATCAGTTTCTTGGCCAAGGGACACTGAGCGATGCAACATGCTCAAAGCTAGGATGCCCAATTGGCGCTAATCAGGAGTCTGTTTAAATGATACTGGTAACAATGAATCCCAGAGCCCCTCAAAATAAACTTTAAAAGTTTAAACAAAAAGCACTGGGAGACCAGATTATAAAGGTCAAATTGCTCAAGAAAAATACACATCTCTGAACAATTGACAACTCTCATTAAACAACAATTAACTAGTTCGTGTGCTCTAAAAAAACCTCAAGAGCCCAATGCTGTCTGGCACCCGACACTGGCCTGAAGAGCTCATTACAATGACAAAGTTTGCTTACGGGAATCCTTCAAATTGGATATACTTCCTTTAATGCAAATTTAAACCATTAACTACAATGAAATACAGTAAGGGTGGAAGTGCAATAATAATGATAGAAACTGAAGTTACAAAGTCAAGAACCAAGGCCTTGTAACAGATTTACAGAAAGATTACCACACAAGTCCTGTTGGCAAGTCAATTCCATGCTAGATGTGGTCAAGACAAATTCTGCCAGTCATAATCCTCTGCTTTAACACACAAAACTCTGGGGAAACACAGCAACTTAGGCATGGAGGGACCTAACTCTCTATTCAATCCCTTAGCAATAGAACCCCATATGCTATTTACCTTTCTAACAAAGTGCTATCCTTACATGCAAACTCTGAATAAAAGCTAGCATCCTTCCTTGTTTTTTTTTAAACCATTTTCCCAACCTGTCCTGACACACCAGGCAAGGAGATTTGATTCCAAACAATTGGTTTATTGATCAGTACAGAATGTCTCTCTGGTGCTCCCTGCTCCCTCCCCTCTCCCTTCCCCTTTTCCCAACCATGATTCCCCTCTCCCTACCCCCTTCCCACTCTCAGTCCACAATAGAGACACATATCAGAATCATGTTTATCATTACTTAAATGAAATTTGTTTTTGTTTTTTGCAGCAGCAGTACAGTACAATATATATATAAAATTACAACAGTACTGTGCAAAGTTATAAGGCACCCTAGCCTAAGATTTTTGCACAGCACTGTATGTTAACCCTTTCATTCTGGGATCATCCTTGTGAACCTTCTCCAGTGACATCCCATCCTTCCTTAGATAAGGGACTCAAAACTGCTCAGGTGATATCAGAATCAGAATCAGACTTTAATTGCCAAGTACCTGTACACTTATGAGGAATTTACTTCCGGCAGATGTTGTCTCTCTGCTCATAACAGATGATAAATATAAATGATAATATAGATTATCCATACAAGTAGTGCAATCCAAGTAACATAAGGTGCAGTCAGGCTTTCTAGTGCCTCCAGTTTATCAATTTTCTGCTAAACAGATTCTCAGATACTGAAAACTTAACTACCAAGACAGTACATTTGTACAGGTTTAGTGGTAGACAGGAAGACTCACAGACAAATCTTACATTGATAGTCTACCTTTTAGAAACTACGTGTTTGAGGATGCAGAATTATTACCTTCAATCATATCAGATTCATGTAAAACTAATTCATTATTAATTCATTTATTTTTACTTAAAGATACAATGTGGAATAGACCCTCCAGCCCCAATGAGCCATGTTGCCTAGCAAACCACCTATCTAACCCTAGCGTAATCACAGGACAATTTACAAATGTTAGGGTGTTTTCTAGAGTTATGGAAAATAGCAAATACAGGAGTTACGAACGTCCAACTTACAAACAACTCGTACTTACGAATTGAGGAAGGAGAACGCCGTATGCCATTTTGAGTCGTTGCAGTTGTTGAGTGTGTAACACTGTGTAATTTGGCTTAAATTTTTCTTAGTACGATTCACCCTGACCCCCCACTTTTCCAGTCAGCTGATGGCACAGTGAGATCAGCGCCGGGCTCAAGAACGGAAGTTCCCAAGTTCGATCCAGTGACAGACCGCTCCCGGGTGCACCGGGTTGATGTCGAGCTCACAACTCGACCTCGTAAAAAACACTGCCACCTCCAGTTTCAATTCCCACATGGAATATTGAGGAGGATCAAATACCCAAACCCAGCACAGCCCCCACTTGTCCCATTTAACCTGTCTCAATACGGTGGACTTTAGGACCCAGGGAATTCAGTGCAGTGGTCCTTAGGACCCGGCTGAGCTTGGGACCTGCCGCCCACAGTGTTTCTGTTCCATTGCTGGGAAACAATCATAATTCAAAATAAAGTGGAAATAATAAAGCATTTGGAAAGAGGTGAAATGTCATCAGTCATTGGAAAAGCGTTAGGCTACGGTTGGTCAATGATTGGAACAATTTTAAAGGATAAAGGATAAAGTGAGAATAATGGAGCATATGAAAGGCCCTGCCCCGATGAAAGCTACAATTATTACTAAGCAACGCAGTGGTTTAATTATTGGAATACATACGTGTCTTTTAAGTGTTTTATATGCATAGAAAGATAAAATATATGCTATATATTAAGACAAACGTTTGACTAACTGACACTAAATAATACCGGATGTACTTGTTCCGACTTATGTACAAATCCGACTTAAAGATGGACTCAGGAACAGAACTCGTTCGTAACCCGGGGACTGCCTGTACTAATTTTAACAGCAGCCAGTCTTCAGACCTGAAAATGGATTGCAGATTGAATTTAAAACGCAACTTTGAACAATGGCCACAGAAGCCTGCATATATGCACGAATGGCCCAGGGTCAGTGGAAATTAATGTTCATTTTGGGTGTCTGGAGTGTGGGTGCAAATAAGGACGTGTTTGAAAACTATATGTAATTCAAAAGAAGCATTGTACATATATTGAAACTTTGGAATCGTCCCACTGTTACATTTGATCTTTAGCATATAAAAATGTAATGTAATATTGAGTCCATCAGGGCTTTTCTTCCAAAAGTGTCTCAATATGATGCCAGTTGCTCATTTTTGCTGAATAAAACACTTGTATATCCACTAGCTTCAGTGTCTATTCAGTGAATTTCTTCACGTCACAACACAGTGACCAATTGACCTAGCTACCAGTACGTCTTTGGACCGTGGGAGGAAACTGGAGCATCAGGAGAAACCCACACACACATGGGAAAAACACACAAACTTTGTTATACAGGACACAAGAAGTGAACTCAGAACTATGACATCTCAAGCTTAACTGCTATGCCATCATTGCTTAGAGTATTCATTATATCTTATCACATAGGGTTGAATGGAGCGTTAAATATCTCTCTCTCTCTCTCAATCTCAATTAGGATACTGGACAAACAGAGGATTTTCTTACCAGTCCAGGATTAACCTTGCGTTGTTGCAACTTCTCTCCATTTTAATGGGATAGCACCTCCTGCTCAGATTATTTATTTTTATATTTAAATAGGATCTCCCACCTTCTGCAATGGCACAAGTTTAAAAATACAGCAGGTATTGCAAACTTGACATTGAAAATAAAATCCGTAAAAGGACAGAGTGTTGAATGACATCATCTCACTGAAACAAAACCAGTCTGGTCTCAAAGCAACATCAATTTGCATGGCAGCAACAGTCAAATTAAATTGAACATCCAGCCACGTAAAGGGACAAAAGGCAAAGTGATTGGAGCAAGTTTGAAGGATTATCTTAAAGAAGGAGAGGAAGCCTGGCCAAGTGGTTTGGGCATTAAATTATACACCCGAAGGCTATGTATCTAGAGATAGGCTCTACAGGAATTCAGCACTGAATGTCCAGGCTCAAATAGAGGAGCTTAGCAATCCTAGAGAGTATAGGAATGGGACATGGAGAGGGTTAATAGTTAACAAAAAATTTTCAAACAAGTATTTTGTGTTTTACGTATAATAGTACATTCAACCAGAAAAAAAACAAACAAGAACACATGTTCCTTGTATACTCTTAACAGATCAATTACATTGGGCTCACTGATTTGTCCTAAGAATGAATCCTCCAATGAAACCATCATTATTACCGTTATACTATTGTTTAAGAACAAACAGTTTCAATTATGCAAACAAAACAAAAACTCGGCTTCACATCAGGGATAAAAGGTAACCTTGTGCTAATTAATGGCCTGCAATCTCACAACATAACATCACCAGAAACACATTATTAGGTAGCAGATATTTTCTCATGGACTTTCTAAATGAGTGAACAGCCCACCTTCTCTTTCCCTCTTTTTCCCTTCTCCTCACCTACCCATCACCTTCTTCTTGTGTCCCTTCTTCCCTTTCTCCCTCAATGTTCTCCTCTCCTTTCAGCCTTTTATCTCTTCCACCTATTACTTCTTTCCAACATCTCACTTCAACCTCCCCCCCCGCAATCCGCCCACCCTCCCCCTTCACCTGGTTTCACCTATCACTGCCAGCTTGTACTCCTTCCCCTACCCCCATATTATTCTGGTTTCAGCCCCCTTCCTTTCCAGTCCTGATGAAGGGCTTCACAGCAAAATGTCAACAGTTTCCTCTCCATAGATGCTGCTTGATCTGCTAAGTTCCTCCAGCATTGTTGCACAGAACTTAATTGACATATGACACACTTGCCAACGTCCTTCCTACCTAAAAAAAAAGCCCCACACTGAGTGAGCATTTATCAGTTAGGTTCACACTTGCTGATGTTGCCAAGTTACCAAAACCAGCTGAGAGAATATGTGTAACAAGTGAGCTAGATGCCAGTCAATGTTCCAGAATAACTAGGGTAGAGGTTACTGTAAGAAGAACCATGCTATAGACCACTTAACAATAATTTATAGGGGGCCCTACCCAAATGGGGGCTAAAAGATAACTAGAACAAAATAGAAATCTCAGTCACAAGGACCTTATTTTAAAGAACATAGTTTTTGCTGATAGAAGAGCATTCTTAAACCCATGGAACATAATTAGGGAAAACAATTGAAAATAGTTAAGAAAATCAGCTTTGCATTCCTCTTTTGAAACAGTGTGACAGGTGGACATCTTGATCGGGTCCCTTTAATAACATCTTGTCAACATTTGGTTGTTGAATACTATGGATACTATCAACATTGCAAGCATAGAGAGGAATGTGGCCACCGACAAGGCAAGAACTATCAACTAAAACATGGCAAAGTGACAAAAGAGAAGCTCCGGGGAAAGTGCCCAAAAAAGGAAGTGTTCTATCCATTCAATTAAGTAACTAACTTCAGATTCGGAATCAGGTTTATTATCACTGACACATATTGTGAAATTTGTTGCCTTGCAGCAGCAGTACTATACTCTGCATTAATAAAGTACTGTGTCACAATAAGAAAAATAAAAAAAAGAAGCAGTGCAATAAGAGGGTAAAATAGAGGGGCAGTCTTCATGGACTGTTCTGAAATTTAATGGCAGAGGACAAGAAGCTGTTACTAAAATGCTGAGTGCATGTCTTCAAGCTCCCATGCCTCCTCCCTGATGGTAATAATGAGAAGAGGGCATGTCCAGGTCCTTAATGGCGGATGAGGAATCGCCTTTTGAAGATGTCCTTGATGGTGGGAAGCTAGTGCCCATGATGGAGCTGGCTGAGATTATAACTCTGTCCACTGGCCCCTCCATACAAAACAATGATGCACTGAGTGCAAGGCTACTGTTGTGACACCACTCAACCAGCTGATCTATCCCACTCCTGTATGCCTCCTCATTACCATCTGAGGTTCTGCCAATAACAGTTGGGTTGTCGGCAAATTTATAGATGGCGAGCGAGCTGTGCTCAGCTGCACAGACGTGTGTGCAACTTCTCTTCAACAACCTAATCTTTGAAAGGGTTGCTCAAGTTTAATACTGGAATGCTAGTAAAACAAACTTTAATATTGTTACATAATCAAACAACATTTGTACCAAACAACAGCATAATTTAGATAAAAGGTTAGGTTCTTTTTGAACTAGAGAGGAAAGGGGAATTGAATGTTATACAGAAGCTCAAGAAAGCTTCAAATCCAGTTGATACATGAATTCATCTCCTGTTTGGACTCTTAGTTATGGTTCACAGTATTTATTTACCTGTAAGCCACCTGTAGGGGAATGGGGAAATTAAAGTCAAGGACTTACCAACAATTGATAAAGTAGTTCAGCTAGCTAAATAGCATATCTTCTCTACTTGATCAACCTAAATTAGCTTCCCAGTAGAAATTATATTGACAACAATTATATTGTCTAATTGATTGAAAAGGTTTTCCACTACTACAGGCAATGCCATTAAAAAGACAGCTGAGAATGAGGTGTTCATGTATGATCTTGGGATGATAGGAGTTCCTTTCTTAAATTCAATTTTGATGCTTCAGGATTATTCTCAAATGAACACCAAGGAAGATAAAAGGGTTAAAATAGGCTGTGATACATTCCAAAGTAATTTTCATGAATTCTTCTTCTTCTGATATTGATTTAGATAGTGAATTTTTATAGTGTGGATAATGATGCAACCACTTGTCTTCAACCAGCAACTGCACACAAATATTTGAACACAAAAAAAAACACGAAACAAGAGAGCAGATTGGGGGACCACGTGGTTATGCACTTTTGCTTCATCCACAACAAGCGATTTCACAGAGGCTAACCATTATGATTCCATTGCCCATTCCCATTCTGATATGTCAGTCCATGGCCTTCTCTACTGCCATGATGAGGCCACACTCAGGCTTCAGGAGAAACACTTCATATTCCATCTGGATAGCCTCCAACCCACAGCATAAACATCAATTTCACTTCCAATAATTTCTCCCCCTTTCTATTCCCTATTCTGGTTCCCCTCTCTCTTCTTCTCTTCTCCTCACCTGCTAATTCGCTCCTCCTGATACCCCTCCACCTTCGCTTTCTCATGGTCCTCTCTCATCAGATTCCCTTCCTGTTTCCACTGATCATCTCACAGCTTCTCACTTCATCCTCCCACCTTCTCCCTCACCTGGTTTCACTGACTCCCTTCTAGCTTCCATTCCCCCATCTTCTTATTCTGACTTCTTCTGCATTCCTTTCAGTCCTGATGAAGGGTTTTGGTCCAAAATGTCAACTCCTTACTCTTTTCATAGATTTTGTTTGTTTGTGTGTTAGGTTAGTATCACGCAGAAAGAATAAGTCACCCAGATCCTCAAGCCTGCTCCGTCCATCAATGCAATTTGATCTATTCCAGACCACAAATCCTCTTCCGTGCTAGTTACAGCTTTTCCTTAATTCCACAACCTTTAAAGAAATTATCTACCTCCTCTTTAAGTACTCTAATGGTATACCTTTCACAACCCTCCAGGTCGAAAATCTAACGCACCTCAGTCTTTAATGGCCACCCCTTGTCTTGTAAAAATTTGTTTCTATCTGAAACTCTCCCATTATTGGTACCACCAGGTTCAGGAACAGTTATTACCCTTCAACCAGACTCCTGAACCTCTGTGGATAACTTCACTCACCTCAATACTGAATTGAGTCCACAACCTCTAGACCCACTTTCAAGAACTCTACAACCCATGTTCTCAGTATGTATATATGTATGTATTTATCTATCAATTTATTTATAATTAACTTTTTTTTTGTATTTGCAGTTTATCTTCTTTTGCACATTGGTCTTTGTGTATAGATTTTCATGGATTTTATTGTATTTTGTTGTCCTATGGTGAATGCCTGCAAGAAAATGATATATACATACTTTGATATTAAATTAATTTTGAACTTTCAGTGTAACTTCTCATGCCCTCTCAGAACTTTGACTGCTTCAATAAGGTTACCCCTTCTCCTTCTACTCTTCAATGCAGTTTCTCCAGGTTGCTAGGCAACAGGGAGCTTACTTTAGGCCTTACCTTACAACCATCACAACTAAATTCACTTTGCTAGGTATTAAGGGCTCAAATCCAAGGGTAGCTCGCACACTTGACAAGTGAATTACTGGGAACCTCAAGAGGGTCAGACCATTTAATTTTAAGTGAAGTTGAAATAACCTTAAAAATCAATCTGCAAAAGCAATAACAAACTTTCATGAGGTCCAAAATAATACAGACAAGTGCCTTTCTCTTTTCTGCCTCACAATAAACCTCAGCACGTCAGGCAGCATCTATAAACTGTCGACGCTTCAGGCCGAGACCCATCATCAGGTCTGGTCTGCTGAGTTCTTCCAGCATTTTGTGTGTGCTTTGAAGATTATCTTTAGTTGGCATACGTTCATCATAACATACAGAGAAATGTGTTGTTTATGTGAAATCGAGTCAGCGAGGATTGTGCCGGGCTGCCTGCAAGTGCTGCCATGTTTCTTCCAGCGGTAACACCTCTTGTGTTTATCATTTTGACTGAGCTCTCTTTGGCTTCATCACCATGCAACTGATTTGACACTATTCTGACTCACTCAAGTCTAAAGTTGCAATCAAAGTTCTCGTGTCCTAAGTGACTCATTAAGAGGTGCCGTTGACTTGAAACAAGCAGAAGTTCAGAATCAGAACCAGAAATGGGTTTATTATCACTAGCGGGGGTCATGAAATTCGTTACAAGCATGAGAAAATCTGCAGGTGCTGGAAGTACAAAGCAACACACACAAAATGCAGGAGGAACTTCATGTGCTCGTGAAATTTTGTTATGTAGAACAGTACATTGCAAAACGTAACAATAAAAACTGTAAACTACAGTAACTGTGTGTGAGTATGTATTGATTGTGTGTGTGTGTGTGTGTGTGTGTGTGTGTGTTATGTCCTTCCTGGTGTGGTTTGTTGTTTTATTTTTAATTACTAGATCTCACTGCTGCTGTTGATTACTTAATATCACGTCTCCAAGTTGGCCATTTTATATCATTTGTACATTTCATTTAGTCGCTAGTAGTTAGAAGGAATTTCACGCATATTTGAATCTACCTTTCATGAAAATGCAAATATGTATATGCAAAAATGAAAACATATCTGTGTGTGTGTAGGGAGCTAGTGTTCATGGGTTCAATGTCCATTCAGAAATCCGATGGCAAAGGGGAAGAAGCAGTTCCTCAATCATTCATTTTTAGAGTGCATTTCAGATAATATGATAATCCCACTGTGTTTTGTCAATGTAAGGCAGTATTAACATTGGGGGGTGTTAGGGATTCATTAGACAAATCAGCTGCTTGCTTAAAGATTAAACCATGCAGAGAAGGTAAATGTTATGACTGTGGTGCAGCTGCTACAGCTATAGGCTCACAGGTCCAGTAACTCTTCCAGCCTGGCCTCCAGTGCTGAAAGGATTTTAATTAACGTAAATTGTGGTACTTCCTCTTCTGTTTTACATTTACCAAGACCGTTAATAAAAAGGACAGAGGCAGCTCAGGAAAGCAAGTTTCTGGGTTATTTTTTCTTCATGGTCAAGAGAAAGAAGTGCTAATCTTTGGGTCCCTCACAAAATGCCTCAGACAGGCACCAGGGAGAGGAGGGACAGGAGGCAGTGCAGGAGAGAGCAGAGGCTCGTCAAGCACACTAGCTCTGCCTCTGTACTCCCTCACAGGTGGCAAACTGTGCTGTAGCCCTGTTGCTGGATATAGCCTTAGTCTGCGTAAGTTTGCCATTGTCAATGCTTACCAATCTTTGTTCTGATCAGGAAAGTGAGCAAACTGGAGGGGTTCAAGGAAGGTTCACCTGGATAATCTCTAATAATGGAGAGGCCTCCTCTATGGAAAGATTAAATAAGTAGTTCGCTACTCATTGCAATTTAGAAGTATGAGCGGTAATGTTGAGGGTAAATAATGGGAGGGCCTCGGCCAAAAACACAGACTGTTTATTCATTTCCATAGGTGCTGCCTGACCTGCTGAGTTCACCCAGCAGTTTGTGTGTGTTGCTTTGGATTTCCAGCATTTGCAGACTTCCTCGTGTTAATGCTGGGAGGGTGTTCCTCTCATGGAGGGGCCAGAATTAGAGGTCGAGGGTGCTCTTCAAAGATCAAAGTGAGGATGAATTTCTCTTCTCAGAGGGTTGCAAGTCATGAAAATTGTGAGGTAGGATAGATTTCCAATCAGTAAAGAATTTTGGGAAGAGGGCAAGAAAAAGACTTGAGGAATGTTGGATCAGCACTGATCCTAATGCTCATTGAAGCAGGCATGCAAGGCTGATGGCCTACTCGCGTTCCTACTTCCTACGGCCTTGAACACGACTCAGTTGCTAAAATCAGTCGACCTTCCTTGTTTCTGCCACACACAGCTCACTTTACCAAGCACCCAACCAGAAACCTTCAACCGCTGGGCAGTCAGCAGGCAAAGTATTTCAAATCCTGAGCCACATTAACTTTAAAAAAAATTAAGTATATGTAGTGTGCTTCACATTCAGAGAGAAACCGATATGACAAGACAAGAATTTCAAACACAAATCAATTTCACAGTTCAAACATAAGCAGGCCTTTTGTCTTCCTTTGACAGAAAGGTATCCAACTACATTTTACACTCAGCAACATATGAACTTCCATGCACAAGTAAGATACAATAAGGAAAATAGAGCATACAACATAACCTATTTACTGGCAACAAACAAAGCAGAAAACATTTTGATTTGAATACCACTGTATGACTGTCACGCTGAATCACAAACCTCTGCATAAATTAATCAGCCGAGGGAAATTTACAGAATCAATTTCATAAAAATTGGTAAAAAGAAAACACAACTTTCATGCCTACTACTTTCAGATTCAACAATAAATAATGAAACACGACAATTTGAAATAACAAGGCATGAAAACACCAAAACCTCCCAATTCCACACAGGGAGTTTCCTATCAAGTTTCTTTCTGAAAATCAGCCCAGCGACTAACCTGCTCACAGTGTATGTATGAGGAATTAGATAAATGACCATCCTGATTGATATACCATCTTGATATATTCCTCCATGAGTATAAAATTTTTGACACACTATTGAATCAAAAAATGCATAAAAACAGATCAGAGGTAGGTGGGCTTTTCAATGAAGATATCTTGAGCCAAAGTACAGTCAGTGGTCACTTTATTAAGTACCTCCTATAACCTGGTCTTCTGCTGCTCCAGCCCATCCACATCTGCTTCAAGTTTCGATGTGTTGTGCATTCAGAGATGCTCTTCTGCACCCCACTGTTGCAACATGTGGTTATTTGAGTTACTGTCACCTTGAACCAGTTTGGCCATTCTTGCCCACAGAACTACTGCTCACTGGGGGGGGGGGGGGGGGGGGGTGTGTGTGTGTGGTGTTTTTTTTTACACACACCTTTCCCTGCAAACTCTAGAGAATGATGTGCGTGAAACCTCCAGGAGATTAGCAGTTTCTGAGATACTCAAACCACCCTGTCTGACACCAACAATCATTCCATAATCAAAGTCACTTATTACATTTTGTTCCCCCATTCTGATGTTCGGTCTGCACAACAACTGAATCTCTTGGCCAAGTCTGCTTGCCTTTATGCATCGAGTTGCTGCCATCATTAGTTGATTGGATATTTGCATTAACAAGCAGGTGTACAGGGGTACCTAATAAAGCAGCCACTGAGTGTAGATGATGGTTCCATGTCTTGACCATGTCTACATGCTTTTACGCAGTGACTTGCTGCCATGTGACTAGCTGATGAGATAATAAAGTGACCTCAGAGCATATGTCCCTTGAAGAAGATACATTTACACATGGCTTCTCATGGCCGAAAACAGAAAACTGATCTGAAGTACAGATACTGGACTGAAGCAAGAAATAGTAAAATGATGAAAACTGAAACAAATTTTAAGGAAGGTCTTCAAAAAGTTTCAATATATAGTAAGCCCAAAAAGAGAAAGTGACTTCCAACTTACTTTCAGAAAGTTAAGTTGGGTATGTGGGAGCATTTTGGAAGAAAAACTTCATTCAATTATGTTTAGTATTTAGACGTTTCTTAGAAAAGGACAAAGGCAGACTAGGAGCCAAATGGAGTAAGGCCAATTTTATTTGGCTGTTGTCTGATCTATTGAAGTTTGGCTGCAACAAGTTACTTGTAGGCAAATCAAAGCATCAGGAATAATACAAGAAGAGATACTAAGGATACAGAACACATGCATTCCCAATAAAAGGATATTTTAATTCCAAAATTAAAGCCCTGAAGAGACTGAGAAACAAACAGAATGGAATTGCATCAAAGGGGGAACATAACAAATACTGTAGATTTCTGTTAATTGGGGCACATTGGGACCAGTACATTTTGGCCCAATTAAGTGGCTGCCCCAGTTAGCCACTTCCATAGAAAAAGTTCAAAAGGTATATAAAAAAAAGACAAAATCCTGTTTAACTAAGATTTTAAATAATACAGAAGAAATGAGAACATTCTCAGTGCTGCTACAATACTATAGAACTGTGCAGTAGTCCCTAGTAGTTATCGATGGAGGAATTCCTTCAGTGTTCTTTTGATTGATTAGAGTCCATGAAAATGAGGCAATACGTTGTGGGAACATTTCAACGATGGGACAAGGGAAGTTGAGTGAGGTTATCCCCTCTGGTTCAAGAGCCTGTTGGTTGAGGGGTAATAACTGTTTTGCCAACAAATAAAGATTTGGAGGATATGGTTGAAAGTCGCGTGTATACAAGTGCATGTGACTTTCAACGATGCACCCTCCAAATCCACATTTCCATTGTAATATTCAAGATGACTGTCAATATCTTCAGATTCTTCATTGTCCCTAACTTGCTGAAGTAATAAAATCAATTCATTATCTGTCCTGACTATTTCTGGCATCTATAAACCTGAATATTTGAAACTGCAGTGAGCAAAATTGCTCAGAATTGTCTTACTGCTTACTATCAATTATCAGTGACAAAAATCACTGTCTTTTGAACACAAACGCACTCGACTGACACAGTTTTAAAACTGATCTCTTTAAGCCTGGTGTATTGTCTAGGTGCACGCGACTGATGGTAGAGAGAACTTGTTCGAAAAGCCTCCTGCCCCAATTAAGCGGCATAGTGTCCCACATAAATGAAAGGAATCCCGACTGTTTTCCTCTATTGCTTTCTGGTCTTTAGGAGTTGTCCCAACTAAGCAGCTGCTCCAATTAACCAATGGCCTAATTAACCAGAATCTACCATATTGTGAATTCGACAATGCTTCGTGGCTAGATTAAAGAAAGCACAGGCCTTAAATTAGAAAGGAAATTGGATATATATAAAAATGATTAGCAAATACGGCATCAAGGAGAAACCAAAGATGCTTAATATAAATATACAATGGAAAAGAGGATTACCATTCACTGTAGAGTTTGGAATATAATCTGTGTGGAGGTGCAAGTCAAGTGCCTGATGCTATGTAATCAGAATCAGGTTATAGATGCCAGAAATGGTCAGCAGAGATAATGAATTGATTTTATTACTGACATACAGTACTCAGGGGACGGATGAGTGTGGGTTAGATCTTAAGGAAGGTGAAGCATCTCCCATAGCTTCTCCTTTCCAGGTGTAGTGATTGCTGCAGGACCATTGTTAGGTGCAGGAGGTTGCTCGCATATGGACTCTGTGCCCATAGCAATGCCTTAAGGTGGCGCCCCTGTTCCTACTGCGTTTGCTAGGTCATGGCGCAACCAAGTGCCCAGCGGTATAACTAGGCGGGCAGGCTGGGCTCACCAGCCTAGGAGAAGGACAGCTCCAATACCAAGCCTGGGTAGATGGGACTCATTAGCCCTGTCTGGCATCTGTCTGAGAGAACTCCGATACTCAACCTACAGCCTTGTGGTCACTGTGGTTGTTGCAGCTCACTGTGTCATTGTGGAACGTCCCCCAGACTAAAGAGTGGAATTGGTCCACGAGCACTGATCCTCACTGTCAACCTACGCAGCACAGGCAGGAAGAAAAGTCCTATAGCGATGGGGTTTTCCCTCCTGATCTTCGCAAGTGAAGAACCAGCCATCATCAACAGTACTGTGGAAAAGTCTCAGACTTCTGCATAATTCTGTATTTGTTCACGTGGAGTGGACAGCAAGTTTGTAAATTCAGCAGGAGCAAAGGATGTTGGGAATGGCAAGGGTGCAGCAGCACCGGAGGGGTGTTGGAAAGTTGGCAGAGGAGTGCCAGGGGTAGGGATTGGCACGGGTGCAGACGTACCCAGCCTTGGGACACCAGGCATGGTCATTTGATTCCAAACAATTGGTTTATTGATCATTTCAGATTATCTCTCTGGTTCTTCCTGGTCCCTCCACTCTCCCTTCCCCTTTTCCTAACCATGATTCCCCTCTCTCTGACCCCTTCCCACTCTCAGTCCACAATAGAGACCCATATCAGAATCAGGCTTAGGTCATGAAATTTGTTTTTTGTGGCAGCAGTACAGTACTATAGCACTGTGCAAAAGTCTTAGGTACCCCAGCTAATTATATGCACCTAAGATTTTTGCACAGTACCATACATCATGAAATTAGTTGTCTCGTGACAGTAGTACAGTGCAAGACAAAAGTTACTATAACTTTCAATTGATAGAATGACAGCTGGATAGATCAAGAGAGGAATAATAAGTTAGTATTCATGGATAATTCAGAAATCAGCTGACGTAGTGGAAGAAGCTATTCCCAAATCACTAAATGTGGTGTCCAGGTCACTGTGCCTCGTCCCCGATGGTAGTAATGAGAAGAGACCATGTCTTGTTGGTACAACATACACTCAGTGGCTACTTTATTAGATACACCAGTATACCTGTTCGATAATGCGAATACCTACTGTAGTCAGCCAATCATGTGGCTGCAACTCAATGGCTAAAAGCATGCAAAATAGTCAAGAGGTTTAGTTGTTCAGAACAGGCATCAGATTGATTGCTGGTGCCAGACGGAGAGGTTAGAGTATCTCAGAAATTACTGATCTCCTGGGGTTTTCACGCACAAGTCTCTAAGAGTTTATTGAATTGATTTTATTACTCACATCCTTCATATACACGAGGAGTAAAAATCTTTCCGTTACGTCTCCATGTAAATGTGCAATGAGCAAATGGGCTAATTGAGTATCTCAGAAACTGCTGATTTCCTGGGATCTTCACACACAGTTTCTTGATCACTCGTTACCACAGTGGTGTGCAGATTAGCATCTCTGAATGCACAACATATCGAAGCTTGAAGTAGATGGGCTGCTGCAGCAATAGACCACATCAGGTTCCACTCCTGTACCTAATGAAGTGACCACTGAGTGTGTGTTCCCCATATGTCTTCAAAGAAAGTAGACGAAACCTAGATAGAGAGTTGGGTGGAGGGGCGGAATGGAGAGGAAGCAGAGTAGATTATGGAACCCAATTTAGCAGCCAGTGTAAGTACACAATTCAGTTTGAAGCACCCAAGAGCCACAGGAAACCTTTCAGTTGAATAAGTGTCCCAATAATATTCAAAACATTCTTGTGTCAGCAGATTCCAGCCTCAAAAGTTTGACAGCTCCAAATGCTCGATGCAGAGTCGTCAATCAGTGGAAGGGCATTCTGCAGACCAATATTAAATACTCTTGATCCCAGCGCGTCGACAGTATGAGATGTTGAGTAGAAGCCTTTTTAGATTCATTCACAAAAGTAAGTTTCTAATATATTGCTGTGCATTTGTAAATAAAAACATGCATCATGTTTGGACTCTTGATGGGAAGAGAGAGAAAGGTTACCTTGAACAGTGGAGTTACAATCAGATTAGCCATAAATTTATTAAATAGCAGAGCAGTAGTGAGGGAGAGAGCCTGTGGCTTGTCGAAGTAGTGGGTTATGGACTGTAGTTTTTGATCAACCTAGATTACGGTTGGCTGGTGGGGACTGATGCTTCCTGCTGGGGCAAGTTGGGGGAGAGTTGATGCTTTGCTGTTGCTTGTGCGTGAGAGGGAGTGGGGGGTGGGTTTTAAGGCTCTAATGTTTTCCTGTCATTCATTCTTTGTTTCATGGATGTCTATGAAGAGTAAGAATATCAGGTTGTACACCGTATACACTCTCTGATGTCAAAGGGAACCATTAAACCATTGAGCAGCCTTGAGAAGCAGAGGGCTCAAATTAGGTTTTCATATGATAACTCCAGTGCTCACTTTAGGGAGATAATTGGGGAATATTTTAAGTTTCCTAGAAATAATTTCATCTCCTGTTCCTCTGACGGAGATAATCTGATTTCTTAGAATCAAAACATGGTCCCATAACCCTAGCTGCTCTTCAAGTATTCTATTTTTTAAATAGAGATTATAATGGAATTTTTGTGAACAGCCAGACAATTTTAAAAATTACATGCAATGCAGTAAAAATATTTGAACCATTTGTGAAGGTCACTGAGCAAACTCAAATTGAAAACGAGTCGTGGATATTATGAGTCATACATTGTTCACTACCATTTGCATTTGGTGAAATCCCTGCACTGAGCCTAAATTAGCAATGGGTGCATGACCTTGGATTTCAATGGAAACAATATGGTCTAAATATAGAACTTTTTGTGATATCCTTGAATAAATTTAAGCATGGGAATTATGAGGGAAGATTGTATCATAATCGACAAATAAAGCTAATATTTAAATGACTTTATTTTTAGGACTCTTTTCTTTCAACTCAATAGAAGCACATTACAGGACGTTCAACTTGTAGCATTCTCATCAAGCCATCTAATTTCCGGTAAGATGGTGGCGCGCTTGGTTGCAGTGGCCGCATCAGATTCACCAAATGGTGGCTTAAGTACTTTTCTTTTGATCACAAAATCCTGATGGACATTGGTAATACAAAATACTGCAAGTCCTGCTTATTGGTGAGACTGATGGTGGGGAAGATGCATAGCACTGGTTGCTGCATGGACTAGGCCCCCACGCCAGTTACAGCCACCAAGGGGAGGTGGTGTAGTAGAGAACAGAGACATAGCAGCTGTGCTAGAATCTACGCCGGGTTAGCGGCTGGCCCATGCAAGCAGGCTCTCCCATTGATGCTGCTCCTCAGAAGACAAGCTAGATTCTCTTTGTTTGTGGCTGACCCAAGGCAAGGTGAGGAACTGCTGTGCGCTTGTTTTTGTAGAAACATCTCCAGGATGACATTCCATGCACCATCAACCTTCAGGCCGTGCCACTCAGGAACTTGTGCTAATATTATTTTGTGACTGTATGTGTTGTGAGTTGCAGGTACTGTGTTTTGCACCCTGGCCCCGGAGAAGCACAGTTTCATTTCGGTGTATACATTAGTAAGGCGGAATGGCAATTGAACTTGAACTTCATCCTAAGCAAAGGTAAGCCACTCCTGTTTTCCCAGAAGTCAGTTCCAACTGCTGCCAGAGTTTCTTCCTGAGAATTCTCCATCCATGATCAAGATGGTCCTCGCTTCATTATGGCTTATTATTGAGGCCATTAATTTATACCCTCCTCTCTTTGCTACCATCAGGGAGGAGGAACAGGATCCTGAAAACACACTCTTAATGTTTTAGGAAGAGCTTCTTCCCCTTTACATCAGATTTCTGAATGGACCAGGAACCACCTCGTTACTTTTGCTCTCCTTTTTACACTACTTATCTGTTCATACACTCTAACTTTGTAATTTATAGTCTATTTTATGTAATGTACTCTAAATCTGCCATAAAACAAATTTCATGACATATGCCAGTGAAATTTTGATTCCGATCTTTTGTTTATTATGACAGTGTCTACCAAGATGAGCGGGCTGGCTGACTACTTACAAGAGGCAATACAACGCTGAGAATGAAGAGGGGTGCTGCATAGAAGTGGGGACAGGGGAAGGGGTGTGGTGAGGTGTAGGGGAAAGGAGGAAGGAGGGAAACCCCACTGTGCAATTAAACAGAACAGAAAGCAAGACAAAACCAAGCCACCTTTCCCCTTTCTCCATCTGCACACACTCCCACCCAAACAACTGTGGCAGAATCAAACTGTTAAATTTTACTTCCTTCAGCAACCAAAATCATTTAGTAACATATGAAAGTCTAACAAGTAATTATTCCTGTCCATTTGGCTGATCTAAAGTACCAGAGCAAAGTACAATTCATTGTAGCACTTTGATTTTCAATTACTCCTCTTTTCAAAGCCATATCCCATTGTATTGCTGCATTATCCGGTGTGGACGGAACATAACATATTTGTCATAGAGCCAAAAAGCAAATGACATACAAGTGCTGGGTGGCAGGGTACAAATGGTATTTTAGATTAGGACCAAATAGCATTGTCAGAAATCAAAAACACACACAAAATACTGGAGACACTCAGCAGCTCAGGCAGCATCTGTGGAAGTGAGTAATGTCGATGTTTCAGGCTGAGACCCTTCTTCAGGGCAGGAATGGAAGGGGGAGATGCCAGAATAAAAAGATGGGGGGGCGGGATTAGAGGATAAGAGGTCTATTCTCTATGGGGGAGAATAGACCGTGTATAATTAATGTACTGAGTAATGACATGAACTACAAGATAGGTTTTTAAATTTAGTTTCTTGTCACATGTATATTGAAACGTACAGTGAAAAGCGTTATTGGCATCAAATCAAATCAAGTGAGGCAGCACATTTGGATGAGGCAGCCAATCAAAGGCTATTTGTTCATCCTGTACGCCCTTTTATCCTCCACAGTCACAAGCTGACACTAACAACATCAGGTATTGCAGGACCATCCCATGAGTGCGTTGCTCAATAGCAGTGGAGCTGGACTTGTGTATCGTTGTAGTGTTGTTGCCTGGACTTGTTGTGGGACGTTGTACTGTGACAGTGCACAGTGCAAGTGATTGTCTTGGATGTTATCGGGATCGCAAGACCCTGCTGGACACTAGTAATGTAGAATACTGCAAGTCCGGGATACTGGTTTATTGGTGAGGGGGAGCTGTGTCACCTCAGTTGTGGTGAGGACCAGGCCAAAGCTAAGGGCTCGCCTGCTGCAGCAGTCCAGGAGAGGAGATGCCACGGTGATGTAGGAGAGCCTCTGAGGGCCACACTGGAATCCATACCGGGTTGGTACCTGGCCCCTCCCGTCAATGCTACCCTCCATCGTTTGCTCAGAGGAGCGTTCATGCCGTTCAGGGACTTGAACTGTATATATTTTTCTTTGCGACTGTACATCTTTCTGAAATGGTAACCATATGTGCTATGCACTATGTGCTGTTGGTAATGTATGTTGCAATTTGCCCCTGGAAAAATGCTGCTTCATTTGGCTCTATTCATGTATGGCTGAATGATAATTAAACATGAACTTGCACTTGGGGCAGCTGCAAGTGAAACTATGCTTCTGGTACCAACATAGCATGCCAGTAACTTACTAACCCTGACCCATTCATCTGTGGAATATGAGAGGGAGCCGGAGCACCTGGTCACAAACTGTGTCATAGTACTTGTGAAAATAATAAACCAATAACTTTAAGCCTCCTCAAACATTCTTGTAGATATTTTGAGGTGCTCTGTCTTAATGCCACATTCCCACATTATCATCACATTCCTTGATTCGCTTAATACCCAGAAAGCTGTCGATCTATTTTGAATGAACTCAGTAAATGTGTATAACCATCTGTCTGAGGTATGGAATTCCACATTATCATCAACACCACATGACAAAAATTTACCTCATCAATCCTAAATAGATTACCCCTAGTTCTGAGAATATGACCCTTCTTCTAGACCACCCCCCCAGCAAAGGAAATATATTTTCATGGGCATTTAGTCCTCCACCCCATGCAAGATATCCAGAGGATTTTCTGACTCTTCCTAGAAGAGTGACCCAGCTTCCTTCCACCAAGACGTGTATTTGCTTGGGTAAACTTTTCCATCAATTCTTTCTCAGTCAGAGGGGTAAGCGGGGGAAACTCGCCCCCATAACTGCCTGCTTCTCGAAGTAGAAATGCAATGGCCTGTTTTGATCACTGAAGTGCTGCAGTCAGATGTGAAAGCTCCAGGAGAAGGGGAGTGGTTGGTGCTGATGGAAGTGTACATAAGCCAGTGGGTTGAAAAGGAAATGGTGGGAAGATGTGTCAGGCGCCAGAGTCTCATCAAAGACGGAGAAATTTGTTTAGAATGACTAATTCACTACAGAGCTTGTGACCTCTCCCTCATTTTCAGCTACATTGATAACCTGCAGCAAAATAATGATTTTTTTTTTAGTTCTGTACAGACACAGGAAGCAACAGGTATAATTTCTACCCTGCACATGGTCCATCTTGAAATTGTCTCTTCACATTCTGGATCTGTGTTTCCAGGTCAGGGGGCAGGCTGGTGACAAACATCCTGTTTTCTTGATTATACTTCCTCCCACACTGCCTGTAGTAAGGACCGTTATATTCCTCCTTCAAGAAGCAGGGCATATAGTAAAATGCTAAATAAGTTAGATATATTTTTAGAGACATACAGTCCTTCCACACTCCACCCCATGTGAGGATATCCTGAGCATCCTTGATTCTTCTTTGAGCAGCAACCCAAACAGTTTCCTTCCACCAGTAAACACATTTGCTTGAGTAAACATGCTCTTACACTAAGCAACTTTTCCTCCAATTCCAAATATATATCTAGCATTTAACTTTTTGCCTGCTTCCATCATATCTGTTTAGATGACTGAGCTTTCCAAACTGGTGCCTCTGGGAAGTCTTCCTTCTTCCTGAAATTTGCCTTTCCCTTGACCATATCTGACAGCGCAGTTAACCACTTCTTATCTATTTCCCTCAACTCTGCTCTCAACCCTTCTCCTCCTGAGCAAAATGGATGAACCACAATTAAAGGAATGTATGAGATGATGTGACACATGGTGGAATCTCATGACCCATTGATCCAAAGCACAGAGTCCCCAGCGACACACTTTTCACCCCACTAGCCTCTGATCAGAATCCAAATTAGAATCAGGTCTATTATCACTGACATACGTTGTATTTTTTTTTTGTTTTGTGGCATCAATACAGAACAAGACATTTTAAAAATTTCATAAGTCACAAAAATAAATAGATAAATAGCTCATGGGTTCATAGGCCATTCAGAAACCTGATGGTGGAAGGGCAGGAGCTGTTCCTAAAACACTGAATGTGGGTCTTCAGGTTCCTGTATCTCCTCCCCGATGTTAGTAATGAGAAGCAGTCGTATCTGAGATGGTGAGGGTCATATGTTGCCTTCGTGAGGCACCATCTATTCAAGATGTGCTCAATCGTGGGGAGGGTTGTGTCCATAATGGAGGTACATAGCTGAGTCTACAACCCTCAACAGTCTCTTTCGATCCTGTGTGCTGCAGCCTCTGCACCAGGCTGTGGTACAACCAGTCAGAATGCTCTCCAACTGCAGAAATTTGCTTGGATATTTGGTTACCAGATCTCCTCATGAAATAGATGCTGCTGATGCATTATTTGTGATTGCATCAATGTACTGTGCCCAGGCTAGGTCCTCTCGAGATGACATTTTTCACTATTTGTTCAGCTTTAAATGAGATCCCACCACTGACACATCTTCCCACCAACCCCTTTGCAACTCACTCATTCCATCTAAAGATAAAGATGAGCAGTATTTGTTGCATATACAGTGTCTATAAAAATATTCACCTCCTCCCCCCCAGGAAGTTTTCATGTTGTTTTACAACATTGACTCCCACTGGATTTAATTTGGCTTTTTATGACACTGATTAACAGAAAAAGACTTTTTCAAACTGATAAATCATGTAAATTAATTACAAATATAAAACACAAAATGATTGATTACATAAGTGTTCACCCCCTTCAAGTCAGTATTTAGTGGATGCACCTTTGGCAGCAATTACAGCCTTGCATCTGTGTGTATAGGTCTCTGTCAGTTGTGCACATCTGGACACTGCTATTTTCCCCCATTCTTCTTTACAAAACTGCTCAAGCTCTGTCAGATTGCTTGGGGATTGTGAGTGAACAACCCTTTTCAAGTCCAGTCACAAATTCTCAATTGGATTGAGGTCTGGACTTTGCCACTCCAGGACATTAACTTTGTTGTTTTTAAGCTATTCCTGTGTAACTTTGGCTTTATGATTAGGATCATTGACTTGTTGGAAAACAAGTCTTCTCACAAGTCGCAGTTCTCTTGCAGACTGCATCATGTTTTCCTCCAGGATTTCCCTGTATTTTGCTGCATTCATTTTACCCTCTACCTTCACAAGCCTTCCAGGGCCTGCTGCAGTGAAGCATCCCCACAGCGTAATGCAGTCACCACCAAGCTTCACGGTAGCGATGGTGTGTTTTTGATAGTGTGCAGTGCTCAGCTTACATCAAACATAGCATTTAGTCTGATGGGCAAAAAGCTCAATTTTGGTTTCATCAGACCATGAACTGTCTTCCAACTGACTTCAGAGTCTCCCACATGCCTTCTGGCAAACTCTAGCTGAGATTTCATGAGTTTTTTTTTCAAGAGCGGCTTTCTCTTTGCCACTCTCCCATAAAGCTGCGACTGGTGAAGCACCCGGGCAACAGTTGTCATATATACAGTCTCTCCAGTCTCAGCCACTGAAGCTTGTAACTTCTCCAGAGTTGTCATAGGTCTCTCAGTAGCCTCTCTCACTAGTTCCATTCTTGCATGGTGACTCAGTTTTTGAGGGCAGCCTGCTCAGGGCAGATTTACAGCTGTGCCATATTCTTTCCATTTCTTCATGATTGACGTAACTGTACTCCGAGGGATAGTCAGTGACTTGGAAATGTTCTTGTGTCCACCTCCTACGTGAGCTTTTTCACACAGTTGCTTGGAGTGTTTCTTGTAGGTCTCCGAAAACAGATCTCCAATTGTGTGACTTCTAAAACCGATTGGCTGCACCGCTGATGATTTGGCGTGTCATACTAAAGGGGGGGGGGGGGGGAAATCAATTATTTTGAGTTTTATATTTCTAATTAATTTAGATCACTTTAAAGAGATCCATTTTCACTTTGACACCAAAAAGTCTTTTCCTGTTGACCAGTATCAAAAAAGGCAAATTAAATCCACTGTGATTCAATGTTGTATAACTTCCAAAGGGGAAGTTCCAATAGCACTGTTCATCAAAATATAAGAGAATTGTGCCATTTGCTTCAACGACCACACTCCTAGGAAGTTCTGGGGGCAGTCTGCATGTGCCGCCATTCTTCCAGCCACAACTGTCTTTGGAAAGCAGGACACCAGAACGCCTTAGGAACCGCAAGCAGTCATGGGGAGAATGCACAAACTCCTTTCAGACAACGGCAGGCGCTGTAAAGCATTACGCTGACCTCTATGCGCCATCCCAACCACGCTACTAACTGCCCCTTTCTCATAGCGTCCTTCTGTTCAACTGCAAGAAACACAGTTGCCCTTTCACCATAAGAAGACGGAGATCCAGGGTGAGAGGGAGAAGCATTTAAGGAGGGTCTGAGGGGAGAATTTTCACACATACAGGATGGTCGGTGTACGGAATGAGCTGCTAGAGGAGGTAATAGAGGTGGGTGCAATTAGATTCAGATTTATTTATCACACATACGTACATTCAAACAATGAAACGTGTTGCTTCTGTTGACAACTAAGACACCCAAGAACACGGTGGGGGCAGCCCACATCTCACATACCAGCACCATCACAGCATGCAGAGAAAGCTCAGCACAACACAGCAACACACAACACACAACACACGCAGCACCAATAACAACAGAAACAAATAAGCCTCTTCCCTCCCTCCCTCCCACGGTCCCTTCACACAGACAATGTTTAAATTACTATGGTACACTGATTAAAATAAAAAACATTTGGACTACTACATGGATAAGGTGGGTTTACAGGCCAAATGCAGGCAAATAGGATTAGCTTAAGTAACGATAATACCATAACACCATAAGATATTGGAGCAGAATTAGGCCATTCAGCTCATCAAGTCTTCTTTGCGATTCCATCATGGCTGATTTATTATCCCTCTCAATCCCATTCTCATGCCGTCGCCCTGGTACCCTCTGACATGCTTACTAGTCAAGAACCGATCAACCTCCACTTTAAGTACACCCAATGGCCTGGCCTCTACATGGCTCTGTGACAATGAATTCCACAGATTCATCACCCACTAGCTGAAGAAATTCCTCCTGATCTCTGTTCTAAAGGGACGTCCTTCTACCCTGATCTGTATAAGGGTTTGAACAGTTTTTTTCCATACTATACCACTCTAGGAATTTCTAAACCACTTTATGTCTCCAACAGTCCTTTCAGTTGAAGCAGCCATTCACTTCTTCCATCCAATGTGTTGAGCATTCATGTCTCACAACATGCTCTCCACTGCTTTGTGGATCGGGTGGAGTTGGCCACTTTTTGGAGCTCCTACCACAGTTTACATAGGTGAACCCTGAGCATCCAATTGCCTGTCACTTTAACTCCCCATCTCACTGTGAACAGATTGCCTGTGACCTCCTGCCACTTTTCTATAACACAATTCAAAGTTTCCCTCTCAGCAAACTGTCTCATGATACATTCCAAAGAGGAGCAGGGGGTGTGCACAGGTCAATAGATGTGTCTCAACTCACAGAATATTTGTTACCTTGCTTCTGGGTCTTTAACGTTACAGATGTAACTCCTCGAATCCAATACCAATTACAAAACAAAAGTGCCTCCTGTTTTTGGCTAGGTAAGACTTGCGGAGAAAAGGCTCTCACCTATGAAACAAATTGGGAACTTCAATACAGTGTTGGATCAGGGTGTAATTTTGATATTTGGTACTTGTTGCAGCTTAACTTTCCTATGCCTGTTTTTATTTTTATATAATTACCCATATAATGCAATTATTCAGTGAATTTTCCAGTTCCCCAATGCAAACTTGAGGAAGAGCCCCTCACCTTTCATCTAATCACACCAGTCTCTTGGACTCAATATGAAATTCTCTATTTGTATCAGAACTGGCTAGTTTTGTTTTAAGTAATCAGTCTGTACTATTAGCTGTTTCATTCTCTCTACAGTCTTGCTCTGAAGTGCAGGGTATTTCCCAGAGCTCTGACACACTTTTGTGTTTTTGTTATCTCTGTACCTAAATTCAGGACCCTATCAGCTATTTATTAAGTCACTGGCCTCAGCTTTTCACCTGCCCATCACTGGCCTCGTCCTTTGTCCTATCCATCTCTCCTCCAGCCTCCAAGCAACTTGTTTTGGGTCCTTGCCCTGAAAATGTAACTGTTCTTCCTTCCATGCTGCCTGATCTGCTTAGTGCTGCACCCACTCTGTTTTTATTGAACACGGACCACTGTGGGTGGGTACCGAGCCAACGATGAGTTGAAGCTTAGCTTCTTGTACATCGACACACTGAAGTTTGGCAGTTCTGGGTTGCCTGACCTCGGTTCAGGAATCAGAGTTGCTCGTGTTGTATCCTGATGCTTTCGTGATCCAAAGGTTCTTCAGAAGTTAAAAAAAAGGCATAAAGCTTGTTGCTTACAGCCGGTTAGCGACGCATGGAGCAAAAAACAACAACGGAGTGGTATGATAAAGTAATGGTGCGTGCTGGGAGCTCACCGAGATGAAAACGCGCACACGCTAAATCCCGAGCCAAGAGAGATTGGCTCTGTGCACAGGAGGCCCAATCGATTCACCGTGTGATCGATCAGCCGCATGCGCACCTGCCACAGGCTCGATACAGTTCACTGCCGCTTTACTAAGTGTTACAAGAGCGAAAAATGTAGAAGAGAGAACAAAAACAAAAGGGGAAAAAGCAGCCGAGTTTGGCTCACACTCAGATAGTGGTAATATCAATTAGCCTATAAAATGACCAGATTCAAGTGAATGACACCTGCGACTGGAAACAGAGTAGCTATACTTTAACGACTGGAAAATACTCTGACCAATTGTATGTACACAGATGATTATATAAAACTACAAACAAGCATAGTAGACTATAGTAAACAAGCATAAACTACAAGAATTATAGCAATTTTACACCCGAATCCAACATTGTGTTGTGAAGTTTCCAATCTGTTCAGCAGATTACAGCTTTTCTTCCACAAGTTTTACTTGGTGTGGTAAACTACATATACCTGTCTGGACACGCCCCTCTGCTGACTGCTCCTGTGGCTCCTCCCACAGACCCCTGTATAAAGGCGATTGGAGGCACTGCTCCCCCCTCAGTCTCCAAGATGCTGTGCTCCGTTTTGCTGCTAATAAAAGCCTATCCTTCGCCTCCCATCTCCGATAGTTATTGATGGTGCATCACTTAGTCTAAAATGGAAGGCATTTTTTTTATAAATTGGTATTGCTATTGGCTTCAAGGAGTCACAGTATAAAAGACAAGGCAGCAGGATAACAACTAAATATTCTTTGGGTTAAGTCATAAATATTGACCAGTGTACCAAGGCACGCTCCCCGTTTCACTCTGCTCTGGATTGCATCATGGGATGTCCATAACAGGGCAAATAGAATCTTGGTTCATCTTAATAACACAATTCGCCACAATTTAATATGTTATATTTTGTACTGTTTAGTATCTAGTTTTATGCTTTGGTATTGGTATATTATTGCCAAGGTACAGTGAAAAGCTTGTCTTGCATTCTGCTCACACAGATCGAATCATTTTGCAGCGTAGAATGATTATCGCAGAAGTAACGAGCAGATCTGCAGGGAGCACCTTGCAATGAGTGACCGCGCTCCGACATCATCTTGCATCAATGTTCTGTTGTTTGTGTTTCCATATATTGCTCAATATGCATCGGCAATCTGTTCTCTGTGTCTTAGAAATGAAGCAGGAAGAATGATTAGGGAGACAGAGATGGGTCTATCGTTTGGCCATACTTAAGCTTTAAATTCTAAGCAATTCCTTCCAATTTCCATTTTCATTAAAAGCCCAATAGACTTACACTAAGTATATTTTGTGTCACGCTACATTCCTTCTACCTTTAATTTTACTTTGTTCATAACTTTTTAAATATTATTGAAACACCTGTCATTCTTTTTTCATTTATTACACAAGTAAAAGAAGCTGCCTCGAAGCTCAAAGTAAATCTATTAGCAAAGTACATATACATCACCATATACAACCCTGAGATGCATTTTCTTGAAAATCCAAGAAACATCATCGAATCAACGAAAGTCTGCACCCAACAGAACAGAGAAACAACCAGTGTGCAAAAGAGAACAAATTACGTAAATACAAATGAAATGAAATAAATAGATAGGCAGATAAGCAATAAATATCAAGAACATGAGAGGAAGAGCCCTTGAAAGTGAGCCCATAAGTTGTGGGACGATTAGTGATAAATATCTATGGACTGGTGAACTCTTAATTGAAGTACCACAAGTATTTTCCTGTCACACAGTGGATGTCACATTGATGATGCAGAATGAAAGGAGGAGCACTAGTCCTCGGGAGGTACAATCAAGTTACACTGTTTGTACATCCCAAGAATCCAGCTGGAAGTTCTTCAGTTTAGCTGCTTGCCAAGCCAATAAAGTCCAAAGATTGTCCAAGAACATTGAAGTCTAACGTTGCTGTTTCCAGGTAACAAACACAGCACTGTGTCAGACAATAAACTGACCTTCTTGTGAAGACTCATTGGGGGGGGGGGGGGGTTTCTTGTAGCACCTTCTGTTTGACTGCAGACCAAGATTTTTGACCGTAGTCCGAGATGCACTGACAGCTTCCAGCGCCAATGTAGCATGTCCACAAATGACTAACCCTAACCGTACATCCTTTTGAAATGTGGGAGGAAAGCAGAGCACCCACGTGGTCACAAGGGAAATGTACAAACTCCTTACGGACAGTGACGGGAATCGAACCCCAATCTTACACAATCATCATGAGAGACTCATCATGAGGCATATCAAGACCCCTCACTGGACCCCCCCCCCCCTGCAGTTTGCGTACCGTCCCAGCCGCTCAACAGATGATGCCATTGCCACCACCCTCCACCTGGCCCTAACCCACCTGGACAAAAACGACACATATGTTTGAATGCTGTTCATAGACTTCAGTTCAGCATTCAACAAAATCATCCCTCAGAAACTGACTGGAAAGCTGAGCCTACTGGGCCTGAACACCTCCCTCTGCAACTTGATCCTAGACTTCCTGACTGGGAGACCTCAGTCAGTCCAGATTGGGAGCAGCATCTCCAACACCATCACACTGAGCACAGGGCGCCCCCAGGGCTGTCTGCTCAGTCCACTGCTGTTCACTCTGCTGACCCACGACTGTGCTGCAACACACAGCTCGAACCATATCATCAAGTTCGCCGATGACACGACCGTGGTGGGTCTCATCAGAAAAACGAATCAGCTTACAGAGAGGAATTGCAGCGACTAACGGACTGGTGCAGAGCCAACAACCTATCTCTGAGTGAACAAAACAAAAGAAATGGTTGTTGACTTCAGCAGTGCACGGAGCGACCAGTCCCCGCTGAACATCGACGGCTCCTCGGTAGAGATCGTTAAGAGCACCAAATTTCTTGGTGTTCACCTGGTGGAGAATCTCACCTGGTCTCTCAACACCAGCTCCATAGCAAAGAAAGCCCAGCAACTACTTTCTGCGAAGGCCGAGGAAAGTCCATCTCCCACCCCCCCATCCTCATCCTCATCTACAGGGGTTGTATTGAGAGCATCCTGAGCAGCTGCATCACTGCCTGGTTCGGGAATTGCACCATCTCGGATCGCAAGACCCTGTAACATATAGTGAGGTCAGCTGAGAAGATCATCGGGGTCTCTCTTCCCGCCATTACAGACATTTACACTACACACTGCATCTGCAAAGCAAACAGCATTATGAATGACCCCATGCACCCCTCATACAAACTCTTCTCCCTCCTGCCATCTGGGAAAAGGCACCGAAGCATTCGGTCTCTCACGACCAGACTATGTAACAGTTTCTTCCCCCAGGCTATCAGACTCCTCAATATCCAGAGCCTGGACTGACACCTTACTGCCCTCTACTGTGCCTATTGTCCTGTTTATTATTTATTGCAATGCCTGCATTGTTTTGTGCATTTTACGCAGTGCTGGGTAGGTCTGTAGTCTTCTGTAGTTTTTTTTCTGTTTTTTTTTACGTAATTCAGTCTAGTTTTTGTACTGTGTCATGTAACACCATGGTCCTGAAAAAAATTGTCTCGTTTATACTATGTACTATACCAACAGTAATGGTCGAAATGACAATAAAAAGTGACTTGACTTACAGCTAACCGCTGCTTTGCCACTGTGCCATGGTGGTTATCAACCAGTGCCAGCTCAGAAAAAAGCAATGATTGGTAGCATATATTTAATACTTTAAGCACTCTTCTTGTATGCTTAACTGCCTTTAAAATAATCGCAGTTTAAGTACCAGCTTGATTATCACCTTCCACAGACACTCCACGTGCCTCAGTTCAAATCACTTGCACTTGACAAGATATTCTCACTGGATTCAAATTTATATTTTACATCACAGATATTAGGTCAGTACCAAGTCAATTAATGATTTCAAGGCCTGGATGCTTATAGACTTATTGTCTGACCATTTGAACTCAGCATTCTCTTCCTCTCTCCCCCACAGATCCTTAGTTTCTGTGCCACACTGAATGAGCAGGGAGTACATCTGTTGATATTGCTCCATGCTGAGCCACCATCACAACACTGATTTCTATTGGCTGAGTACTTAAACATATCCACAGCAACATCTTCTTTCCTCCTCCACCACTACCAGCTGCTCGAGAAGGGAACCCTGTCCCTCCTCACCATGTATCCAAGGTCCAGTGAAGTGGTAATTTAAACAAAATTCAGAGTTGGTTTATACACCAGACTTTTGACATTTTAAGGCTGCACATTTTATAGCCCTGCTTTACTATTGAAGACGTCAGGCTGCAGAAGTAATTTAATCTTTGGTTAAAATACAAAAAGCATGGATGCAACATGTCAGTAAGGGCGAGATTTTGATCTGGTAAACTGTACTGATTTATTTTGGTTTGAGGAACTTTTGGCTCAGAGTTTGAGTGAAATAGATGATGGAGGACGTCAAGGTTGGGAGTCCAGCTTATAAGAGCCCTCATATTTGTTGACACTGGCCAATGAGAGAAATCCTCAGTGTGCTGAACGTACGTGGTGTAATTGAGTCCCTGCAGCTGGCTGCCCACAAGCTACTGAATGCCTGCATTAATGGCCGTGCATGATTTGGCTCAAGACTACAGCAATTTTAAAATATTTGACAGTGCTTCCTGTTGTGTCTAAAATGAGAGAATTTTCTAGAACATTGGTTTACAATGCGGTTATCTTACAAGCTAGTGGCTAAATAAGTTTCTTACGCAGATTGGGCAAAAAGGGCATTATGTCATTTTAATGAGAGACCTCCCTTTGTGTTTTATCACTTATACTCAATACTCCATCTGTTTTGCAAAGATGTGTGGGAACCCACTTTGATTTAAGCACTGCCCAAGTGTGTTTTCACTGAAAGTGTATCTCGTCCTTTCTCATGAAGGAAGGGATCAGTAACGTTTCAGAAAATGAATAGAGAATTAGAAGTTATGTAACTGGACTGTCATTCCTGAAACTGCTTAAATGAGGCAAAGTTTCTGATCATGCAAATTTAAATCTACACAGGGCACTGCCACAAGAAAGCAGCATCTTTCATTAATGACCCATCACTCTCCCCCCAACCCCCCAAACATCCAGGCCACTGCCTTCAGGAAGGAGGTACGGAAGCCTCAGGTCCCACACCACCAGGTTCAGGAACCGTTCTTATCCTTCAGCTAACAGGCTTCTAAACCTCAACATTGAACTGAGTCCACAAACTATAGATTCACTTTCAAGTTTTCATGTTCCCTGCATTATTTATTATTTGTATTTGCTCAGATTGTCTTCTTTTGTACATCAATTGTTTGTCAATCTTCGTGTGTAGCCTTTTATTGATCGATTTTTATTGTATTTCTTTGTTCTGGTGTGAATGCCTGTAAGTAAACGAATCCCAGGGTAGCATCAGGTGATAGATAATAAATTTACCTTAACCTTGAAGTTCTAGTCAAAAGACATTTGGACACCGAATGATATGCAGTGCAGATTCACTGAACAATCTTTAATTCCTCCTGATAATACGTGTTTGAATAGGTCTCCTGCCAAACTCAGGTTCACATCTTTGGTGTTTGCAAAACGCTATCTGAGGACTAGAATATAAAAGCAAGAATGTACCGTTGAGACTTTATAAAGCATTGATGAGGCCTCACTTGAGAGTATTGTGAGCAGTCTTGGGCCCCTCGTCTTGGAAAGGACGTGCTGAAACTGGAGGGTTCAAAGGAGGTTCATGAAAATGATTCCAGAATTGAATGGCTTGTCATATGAAGAGCATTTGATGATTCTGGGCTTGTATTCACTGGAATTCAGAAGAATGAGGGGTGACCTCATTGAAATCTATTGAATGGTGAAAGACCTTGATAGAGTGGATGTGGAGAGGATGTTTCCTAAGACCAGAGGGCGCAGCCTCAGAATAGAAGGGCGTCTTTTTAGAACGGAGGTGGAGAGAAATTTCTTCAGCCAGAGAGTAGTGAATCTTTGGAATTCTTTACAACAGGTAGCTGTGGAGGCCAAGTCTTTATATATACTTAAGGCAGAGGTTGATAGATTCTTGATTGGTCATGGCATAAAGGAGTATGGGTTGAAGGCAGGATATTGGGGCTGAGAGGAAAATTGGATCAGCCAAGATGAAATGGCAGAGCAGACTCAGTGTGCCAAGTGGCCTAATTCTGCCCCTATATCTTATGATCTTGATGATTCATGATGCTGTAGGAACATGGTTTGCCATGACTGTTCCTCTTGGCTAGCAAGTGGCCTCATTTAGAATTCTCAGTCTGACTAGTTGATCCATTTTGTGTTCTATTGGCTGGCATGGTCCAGGTTGTACAAGACCAGGCTTGAGGAAAGGCAAATGAGTGGAGGGTGATCAAATGGAAATGAGTGGAGTTAAGGGAAAAGCAACAGTGAGGTTTGATGCATAATATTTACATATGGTGTCAAATCCACTTGAATTTTATGATCTGACATTTCTAGTCTGAATCTTGAGTGACTCACCAAGTAACTTTGAACAAAATATGTTGCTGTTTTGGTTGAGTTTTGCTTTGAAAGTGAGTCATAGAAACAACACTGGCGATGATCATATTTAGCAGCTCTTTCTTATTTCTCAGTCTTTCTCAATTTAAATGTCACTACTACATTGAAGGTTAATGGCTCTAATATCATAAAAACATAACTGATCTAAAAATGTTCTCTTGGAAAACCCAATGTGAGTACTGGATACCACACATGCTCTACTTATTCAATCAGTATACTTGCATGTTAACTGGTAGCACTTATACAATAATCATTAAGTTCAGCAAGCACCTTTTCTAGGATGTGTTTTAAACTACTTCTCTTAAATAAAGTGGTTTTTGGAAACTTGAAACTTCAAATGTGCCAGACTGCAATGCCTTAAGCATACAAAAGAGAAAAATGATTAAATTATTTCTGAGTTAATTGGATGCAGTAAAATTTTGATCCATTGGAGAACAGTACAGTGCACTACAGTACAGGCCCTTCAGCCCACAATGTATTGCCAAACTCTCAACCAACTCCAAGGTCAATCTAGCCTTGCCTTCCATATAGCCCTCTATTATTCTTTCATCCATGGGCCTAGGAGTATCATAAATGTTCCTTATGTATTTCCTACTAACACCACCTTTGGTAGCTATCTACCATTCTCTGAGTTAAATCTACTGATATCACCCCCGCCCCCCACCATGCTTCACTCCAATTACATTAAATGTGACCCTTGTATTAGCCATTTCTGCCCTGGGAAAAAAATCTTGGCTATCCTTTCGACCTCCTCCAAGAGGACCATAACTTTGCCTGACTCAATGACCCGTTGGCTGGAGTCAGGGCTTTATACTTTGGCTCCTGATAGGGGCACCCATGCCAAATGGGCCAAAGGGTAGGGGCCAGACTAAGAATGGTCCTCCAGGTTCGGGGGTTCAGCTCAGGACTGATAAAACATAACTATTATGGAAACAGCAATGAAGAATCCTTCTACATCTGAGTTTGACTGTATTCCTGAGTCTCCACCCGGGACTTGCATGACTGACAGTAGGAAGCTACTGACGTGATGAAGAAAGCCCTGAGTGTAGCCAGAGACAGATGACCTTCATTGCTGCCCTAAGTGCCACCGGTGTAATGGGCAATGTGTGTGAGATCCACTTGATCTACGTTTCTTCTCATCTTGCATAAATCTATCAAGAGACAAACTGTCAGGAAACTCCTGGAAATGAGGTATTCGCACACAACATTTTTCCAAGGGACTTTGCTAATTGCTTTAGCTTTATTTTGCATTAAACATAGTACCTGTATTGTATTTGAAAATGTATTTTTGCCAACTCATCACAATGTATTAACTGTTTTCAATAACTAGCCTCAAGATGCCTTAATACAAAAGTGCTATCTATGTGCGATGTGAGGTTTATTTTCCGAGCACAGATCACATTTACTAAACCAGACGCTGTGCAATCTTGGATCAAGTCAGAGGTTAAAAGTGAGAGTCAGCATGTATTTCTCTTATGTAATGCATGCCGTCCCATACTGAACCGGTTTTTTTAGGCTTGATGCTGTACTTAGCATTTTCTTTAGTTTCACTTCTGTTGATCTTCATGCATGTCAACCTGCCTGTAAATGGAAATTCCACCCTCCCATTACTGTGTGAAGGCTGTGATCAGGGGCTGTCCTTTCTTGTTGAGTAGGAGTGGATTAAAATAAGAAAACAAATACATTAGCGCTCCCACCAGCAATTTTCAAGATTCTCTAAATGGGGAAATCCCCCATAGACTATAACGAGAAGCCCCCTACCTTACTTTCCGAAAGGCTGTATTTGGTGCCCAAGGGAAATCAGATTGTACAGAAATGCTTTCATTGGTTTATAAACATTAATATTTTTATTGGATTTTAGAATATAATAATGTGTGGAGATTTTCAGTTTCCAGTGATAGGCCTGGCCTCAGACACAGAATTAATGCTTTGATGGCCCATTGCCTGGGTGGATCCAACTGATTAACCATAATCCACACCCCTGATCGAATTACTGGGCAAAAAAATGGATGCTTGTGGTGCGCATTCTAAGGGCCACTTGGCTCCATGTTTCTGAATTCCACCGCTTACGTTCGCTGCGTTTGATAACCCATGACAAAATCTTTATCAGTCATACACTAGAACAATACCACTTCATGCACTTACACAGCAATACGCTTAACAAAGAAGAGCACTACAAGGCACTAGGTGAGCCTCACTGGAGTAAAATGCTGACAGTGAGGCAAAAGATATAACATTAAGGTAGTTTTGTATCAGGATAACTTTTGAAGAGCATCTTCAAGGTATTTGAGCCACTGGATAAAAGTATCTTCAGGCAGACTGACACCACATCAAGAAATGCTGAAGGTTCTTCTAGTGTCATAGACAATTTTCATAATTTACTCAATAGCTACTATCAGGTGAACTTAGCATTTGATGATTTGGGGCACCATCTCTCAAGTGCTTTACTAATGAGGGCCACTTGGAGAAGTATGGAGTAGATAGGGTCGTAAGAGTTTGCATTGTGTAGATGGACTGAAGGGCCTGTTTCTGTGCTATAGTGCTCTATGACTATGATAGCACAAATAGTAAGGAAGTGGTAACATGGCAACAGAGATTCACAAAAACATTGAAATTTGAATTAAAAGCAGTAAATTACTTCACAATCTCTGAAATCAAATGTCAACTTTTACAGAGACCTACACTCAAAGGTGATGAAATAGAAAATAACTGCAAAAAAGTCCAGAACAAAAACAGAAAGTCCTGGAATTGCTCAGTGAGTTAGTCAGCATCTGTGGAGGGGGAAGAAAGAGTCGAGTTCAAAGTCCCTTCATCTTAACTAGAAGTGTGATAAAGTGAGTGAGTTCTGCTTTGCAGAGATAAGAGGGATAGAGAGAACAGGATTCCTGATAAACAAATCAAATCACAATGACCAAAGTAATACCAGCAGGAAAAAACAAAAAAAAATTGGACAGGGAAGTACAGCCACATTTATGGAGAGTTTAAAAGATGCTTTCTTAATTTCAATATTAAGTCCCAAACAAAAGATGAGGTACTGTTCGTTGTGTTTACTTTGGAACAATATAAGAGTCCAACGATATACAGACCAAATTGGATGGAGAATTAACATAATAGGCAACCAGAAGATCAGAGTCACTGATGCAGACTAAACAGAGGTGGTCTTACAATCTGGTCATTCAATTCATGAGACCAATTCCTGAGCACCAAATTCAATATAGTAAATGGGAAATGAAATGCTGCTTCACCCTGAAGTTTTAGTCGCTGAATAGAGATAAAAGAGGTAAAAGGTCAGGGTTTACATTTCCTGAGGATTGGTTGATGGAGCAGAAGACAAAGGTTGATGTGAAACAAAGAAAAGGATCCCTTCAGAATGTTGAAGACAGTGAGGGGGGTGGTGGTTGAAAAAAGTAATGAGTGGTACTAAAATCCGACTGAAATGGTTCCATCTCCTGAACATTCCATGTCATAGCAACCACAATCCGTGTTGCCCTGAATTTCTGCTTGGAACTCTCATAGTTGGAAACGTTAGCTTTGGGGTTGGGGTTCTATGTTAATCAATCTGATAAAAACCTACCATAATTTTTTTTTTAAGACTTTTGCCAGGTCATCTCTCAATGATCTGTTATCTAGACAAAAGAACTCCAGCCTGTTTGGTCCTTCCAGGGATGAAATCACTTCCTTCAGTATCAATCTATTCATCACAAGAAACAATTATGGGAATTTACAACTCTGGTAAGGGTGTTCAGCAAGTTACATTCATTTTGCCTTTTAATTCTTTTATGAGCTCCTTTTAGAAAAGAGAAGAGAAGGAATTTCTTTAGCCAAAAGGTGGCAAATCTGTGGGATTCATTGCCATGGGCAGCTATGGAGACCATGTCATTGGGTATATTTAAAGTGGAGGTCAATAGATTCTTGATTCATTAGGGTGCTAAAGGATATAGGGAGAAGGCAGGAGAATGGGGTTGAAAGGGATAATAATTCAGCCATGATGGAATGAAGGAACAAACTTGATGGGCCAAATAGCCTAATTCTGCTGCAATGTCTTATGATCTTAACAAGGTCAAATGTTCTGTGAAACATTGCTTAGGTGGCCATGTGGAGCCCAATGCTGTATTTGCACTGTACATTTCTGGCAACATATCAGCATGGTCTGTCTACTCACACACCTACAAAGTGCACAAATGCTGTCTGAACAGCCAGTTCCAGGAAACACTGTAAAATCAGAACAAAGAAAACAAGCCCTGAGGAATTTTCGGGCAGTGGCATAGTAACAGTACTTGATAGTGACCTTTAGAAAAGCTGCCCACAAAGATTGGGCAGCCTTTAAGCTGAGAAATCCCCCTCTGTACATGCAGTGTGCTGAGCACTTTGTCTGCACGGTGATGGGGCAAGAGTAACGGCGCAACTCACGCTTAAATAAGCAGAAAATATAGCGTGAATAGAGATGGACAAAGCAGGGCAAATGATCTGCCGGCTGTCAATAATGGGAGCTGGTGGAAACCATTGTCATTTTTGGTAGGTTTAGCTTGGTGCTATAGAGCTGTTTTGTGAGATTCGGAGAGCAGGCTTATTGACACTGTTTTCCCCAGAAGGCAGTGTACTACAGAAACGGTCAGTCAAAATTAACCGTAGGAGGCCCAGTCGATCAATCGGCCACCTGCGCACATTCTTACAGTTGGTCCGAAATGGTTCATTTAAGACTACGGGTGAGGAAGGAATAGGGATTAGAAAATATAACTGGAGGACAAGCCCTTACCTCCGAACTTCCAAAGATTATGACTAATCTTTGACTTTGTCACCTCTTTCGGGCACCCAATCCAGTCTCTTAATTCTCTTTATCCAAAAATAACATCAATCTTTCAAATACATTCAGCAACTCTACCTTTTCCTTGGGTAGGGAATTTCAAAGATTTAAATATTTGCTATGCTTTGAATCAAGAAACTTATCAAGTCACAGTCCTGAATTATTTAGAAGGTGATCAACTCTACATCGACCTTTTCAAGACCACTGGGAAATTTGTACATTTCAATGAGATCACATCTCATTCTTCTGAACACAAGAAAGTATTGGTCTAATCTGTTTAGTGTCTTCACGTAGGATATCAATCCAGTCAGACATTGTGGTATCTCATCTATTACACTGTACACCTCCCCTTGGTATGAACCTGGCCTGTACACAATATTCCAAGAATGGTCACGCTAAGACTCTGTTTAATAAGTTGCCTTTGTTCACATCCACCTCCATTTGCAGTAAATGTCAGCACACCTTATTCCTTCAAGCAACACACACAAATTGCTGGTGGAACACAGCAGGCCATGCAGCATCTATAGGAAGAAGCACTGTTGACGTTTCGGGCCGAGACCCTTCATCAGGACTAACCGAAAGAAAAGATAGTAAGAGATTTGAAAGTGGGGGGGGGGGGGTATGCGAAATGATAGGAGAAGACTGGAGGGGATGAGGTGAAGCTGAGAGCTGGAAAGGTGACTGGCAAAAGGGATACAGATCTGGAGAAGGGAAAGGGTCATGGGAAGGGAGGCCTAGTAGAAAGAAAGGGGGAGGGGAGCACCGGCGGGTGATGAAGAACAGGCAGAGTGATGGGCAGAGAGACAACGAAAAGGGAAGGGGGGAAAAATAAATCAATCAGGGATGGGGTAAGAAGGGGAGGAGGGGCATTAACGGAATTTAGAGAAGTCAATGTTCATGCCATCAGGTTGGAGGCTACCCAGATGGTATGTAAGGTGTTGTTCCTCCAACCTGACTGTGGCTTCATCTTGACAGTAGAGGAGGCCATGGATAGACATATCAGAATGGGAATGGGACGTGGAATTAAAATGTGCGGACACTGGGAGATCCTGCTTTCTCTGGCGGACAAAGCGAGGGTGTTCAGCAAAACGGTCTCCCAGTCTGCATGGGCCTCACCAATATATAAAAGGCTGCACCGGGAGCACCGGACGCAGTATACCACACCAGCTGGCTCACGGGTGAAGTGTCGCCTCACCTGGAAGGACTGTCTGGGGCGCTGAATGGTGGTGAGGGAGGAAGTGTAAGGGCAGGTGTAGCACTTGTTCCGCCTATAAGGATAAATGCCAGGAGGGAGATCAGTGGGAAGGGTTGGGGGGGTTGAATGGACAAGGGAGTTGCGTAGGGAGCAATCCCTGCGGAAAGCAGAAGGGGGGTGGGAGGGAAAGATGTGCTTGGTAGTGGGATCCCGTTGGTGGTGGCGAAAGTTACAAAGAATTATACGTTGGACCCTGGAGGCTGGTGGGGTGGTAGGTGAGGACAAGGGGAACCCTATCCTGAGTGGGGTAGATGGAGGGTGGGGGGAGGGCAGATGTGCGGGAAATGGGAGAAATACGTTTGAGAGCAGAGTTAATGGTGGAAGAAGGGAAGCCCCTTTAGAAACATAGAAAACAGGTGCAGGAGTAGGCCATTCGGCCCTTCGAGCCTGCACCACCATTCAGTATAATCATGGCTGATCATCCAACTCAGAACCCCATACCTGCTTTCTCTCCATACCCCCCCGATCCCTTCAGCCACAAGGGCCATATCTAACTTCCTCTTAAATATAGCCAATGAACCGGCCTCAACTGTTTCCTGTGGCAGAGAATTCCACAGATTCACCACTCTCTGTGTGAAGAAGTTTTTCCTCATTTCAGTCCTAAAAGGCTTCCCCTGTATCCTTAAACTGTGACCCCTCGTTCTGGACCTCCCCAACATCAGAAACAATCTTTCTGCATCTAGCCTGTCCAATCCCTTTAGAATTTTATACGTTTCAATAAGATCCCCCCTCAGTCTTCTAAATTCCAGTGAGTATAAGCCTAGTCGATCCAGTCTTTCTTCATATGAAAGTCCTGCCATCCCAGGAATCAATCTGGTGAACCTTCTCTGTACTCCCTCTATGGCAATAATGTCTTTCCTCAGGTTAGGGGACCAAAACTGCACACAATATTCTAGGTGCAGTCTCACCAAGGCCTTGTACAACTGCAGTAGAACCTCCCTGCTCCTGTACTCAAATCCTTTTGCTATGAATGCCAACATACCATTTGCCTTTTTCACTGCCTGCTGTACCTGCATGCCCACCTTCAATGACTGATGTACAATGACACCCAGGTCTCGTTGCATCTGCTCCTTTTCCTAATCAGCCACCGTTCAGATAATAATCTGTTTTCCTGTTCTTGCAACCGAAGTGGATAACCTCACATTTATCCACATTAAATTGCATCTGCCATGAATTTGCCCACTCACCTAACCTATCCAAATCACCCTGCATCCTCTTAGCATCCTCCTCACAGCTAACACCGCCGCCCAGCTTCGTGTCATCCACAAACTTGGAGATGCTGCATTTAATTCCCTCGTCTAAATCATTAATATATATATATTGTAAACAACTGGGGTCCCAGCACTGAGCCTTGTGGTACCCCACTAGTCAATGCCTGTCATTCTGAAAAGGTCCCGTTTACTCCCACTCTTTGCTTCCTGTCTGCCAACCAATTCTCTATCCACATCAATACCATACCCCCAATACCGTGTGCTTTAAGTTTGCACACTAATCTCCTGTGTGGGACCTTGTCAAAAGCCTTTTGAAAATCTAAATATACCACATCCACTGGCTCTCCCCATCCACTCTACTAGTTACATCTTCAAAAAATTCTATAAGATTCGTCAGACATGATTTTCCTTTCACAAATCCATGCTGACTTTGTCCGATGATTTCACCTCTTTCCAAACGTGCTGTTATCACATCTTTGATAACCGACTCTAGCATTTTCCCCACCGCTGATGTCAGACTAAATGGTCTATAATTCCCCAGTTTCTCTCTCCCTTCTTTTTTAAAAAGTGGGGTTACATTAGCCACCCTCCAATCCTCAGGAACTAATCCAGAAACTAAGGAGTTTTGAAAAATTATCACTAGTGCATCCACTATTTCTTGGGCTACTTCCTTAAGCACTCTGGGATGCAGACCATCTGGCCCTGGGGATTTATCTGTCTTTAATCCCTTCAATTTACCTAACACCACTTCCTTACTAACATGTATTTCCCTCAGTTCCTCCATCTCATTAGACCCTCGGTCCCTTACTATTTCCAGAAGATTATTTACGTCCTCCTTAGTAAAGACAGAACCAAAGTAGTTATTCAATTGGTCTGCCATGTCTTTGTTCCCTATGATCAATTCACCTCTTTCTGACTGTAAAGGACCTACATTTCTCCTGACCAATCTTTTTCTTTCACGTATCTATAAAAGCTTTTATAGTCAGTTTTTAAATTCCCTGCCAACTTTCTCTCATAATCTTTTTTCCCTTTCCAAATTAAGCCCTTTGTCCTCCTCTGCTGGTCTCTGAATTTCTCCTAGTCCTCAGGCGTGCCGCTTTTTTTTGCTAATTTATATGTTTCTTCTTTGGACTTGATACTATCCCTAATCTCCCCTGTCAGCCACGGGTGCACTACCTTCCCTGGTTTATTCTTTTGCCAAACTGGGTTGAACAATTGTAGTTCATCCATGCGATCTTTAAATGCTTGCCATTGCATATCCACCGTCAACCCTTTAAGTATCATTTGCCAGTCTATCTTAGCTAATTCACGTCTCATAGCTTCAAAGTTACCCTTCTTTAAATTCAGAACCTTTGTTTCTGAATTAACTATGTCACTCTCCACCTTAATGAAGAATCCTACCATATTATGGTCACTCTTACTCAAGGGGCCTCGCACGACAAGATTGCTAACTAACCCTTCCTCATTGCTTAATACCCAATCTAGAATGGCCTGCTCTCTAGTTGGTTCCTCGACATGTTGGTTCAGAAAACCATCCCACATACATTCCAAGAAATCCTCTTCCTCAGCACCCTTACCAATTTGGTTCACCCAATCTATATGTAGATTGAAGTCACCCATTATAACTACTGTTCCTTTATTGCACGCATTTCTAATTTCCTGTTTAATGGCATCCCCAACCTCACTGCTACTGTTAGGTGGCCTGTACACAACTCCCACCAGCATTTTCTGCCCCTTAGTGTTATGCAGCTCTACCCATATCGGTTCCACATCCTCCAGGCTAATGTCCTTCCTTTCTATTGCGTTAATCTCCTCTCTAACCTGCTATGCTACCCCACCTCCTTTTCTTTCCTGTCTATCCCTCCTGAATATTGAATATCCCTGGATGTTGAGCTCCCATCCTTGGTCACCCTGGAGCCATGTCTCTGTGATCCCAACTATATCATATTCATTAATAACTATCTGCACATTCAATTCATCTACCTTGTTACGAATGCTGTTTGCATTGACACACAAAGCCTTCAGGCTTGTTCTTAGAACACACTTAGCCCTTATACAATTATAAGTCTTCCCTTGTTTAAAAAAGGAAGACATCTCCTTCATCCTGGAATGAAAAGTCTCATCTTGAGAGCAGATGTGGTGGAGACAAAGGAATTGTGAGCAGGGGGTGGCATTTTTGCAAGAGACAGGGTGGGAAGAGGAATAGTCTAGGTAGCTGTGAGAGTCAGTGGGCTTATAGTAGATATCACTAGATAAGCCATCTCCAGAGATGGAGACAGAAAGATCAAGAAAGGGTAGGGAGGTGTCGGAAATGGACCAGGTAAATTTGAGGGCAGGGTGAAAGTTGGAGGCAAAGTTAATGAAGTCAACAAGCTCAGCATGCGTGCAGGAGGCAGCGCCAATGCAGTCGTCGATGTAGCGAAGGAAAAGAGGGGGCCAGATACCCGTACAGAGTTGGAACATGGACTGTTCCACAAAGCCAACAAAAAGGCAGGCATTACTGGGACCCATGCGGGTGCCCATGGCTACACCCTTGGTTTGGAGGAAGTGGGAGGAGCCAAAGGAGAAATTATTGAAAGTAAGATCTAATTCCGCTAGATGGAGGACAGTGGTGGTAGAGGGGAATTGGTTAGGTCTGGAATCCGAAAAGAAGCAGAAAGCTTTGAGTCCTTCCTGGTGGGGGATGGAGGTATATAGGGACTGGACAACCATGGTGAAAATAAGGTGGTGGGGCCCAGGGAACTTAAAATCATTGAAAAAATTCAAAGTGTGAGAAGTGTCATGAACATCGGTGGGAAGGGATTGAACAAGGGGGAATAAAACAGTGTCAAGGTATGCAGAAATGAGTTCGGTGGGGCAGGAGCAAGCTGAGACAATGGGTCTACCTGGACAGGCAGCTTTGTGGATCTTGGGTAGGAGGTAGAAATGGGAAGTGCGGGGTGTGGGAACTATGTGGTTGGTGGCAGTGAATGGGAGATCCCCAGAGCTGATAAGGTTGGTGATGGTGTGGGAGACAGTGGCCTGGTGCTCCTTAGTGGGGTCATGATCAAGGGGTAAATAAGAGGAGGTATCAGCAAGTTGTCTCAGCCAGGTAGAGGGCAGTACGCCAGACTACAACAGCACCCCCTCCCCCCTTATCAGTGGGTTTTACAGAGAGGTTGGGAGCGGAGAGCAGAGTGTTCGGAAGGAGTGAGGTTGGAATTGGAAAACGGTGTGGTGAAGTTGTGATGGGTGATGTCCCATCGGCAATGAGCAATAAAGAGATCCAGAGCAGGCAGAAGACCAGACCGGGGTGTCCATGAAGAGGAGGAGCGTTGAAGACGGGAGAAGGGGTCATCGGTGGGAGTAGGAGAGTCCTTGCCGAAGAAGTGGGCTCGAAGACTGAGCCGGTGGAAGAAGAGTTCAGCATCATGGCGTATGCAGAACTCGCTGTGTGGGCGAAGGGGGACAAAGCTGAGGCCCTTACTGAGGACAGAGCACTCTGCCTCAGAGAGTTGAAGGTCGGAGGGAATGGTAACGACCTGGCACGGATGAGAGATGGGATCAGAGGGGGAGGTGGAGGCTGGTGGTGTTGGTGGAGAGGGGAGGGTTGGGGTGAGAGGAAGATGGAGCCCCTGAGGGTCCAGGAGTTGACAGTGGGATCTGAGGGAGAGGGGATGCAGAGTGGTGGTGGGGGTAAGGGGAGACGGGAGACACAATCGCAGCATGTGAAGACCCGGCCTGGAGTTCAAGGCTGGAGTCGCAGTTGGAGGCTGCTCAATTGCTTTGAAGGTGTCCATGGTCATTGGAATCCGCGTTGATGGTGCTGGAGCCCGGGTTTTGAAAAATAAGATATAGGAGCAGAAATAGGCCATTTGGCCCATTGAGTCCGCACTGCCATTTCATCATGGCTGATCCATTTCCCCCTCAGCCCCAATCTTCTGCCTCCCCTTCCCCCCCCCCACCGTATCCCTTCATGCCCTGACCAATCAAGAATCTAATGACCTCTGCCTTAAATATACATAAAGACTTGGCCTCCACACCTACCCATGGCAACTAATTCCATTTCTCTGGCTAAAGAAATTCCTCCTCATCTCTGTTCTAAAAGAACACCCCTCTATTTTGAGGCTGTGTCCTCTCCACATCCACTCTATCAAGTCCCTTCACTATTCTACATGTTTCAATTAGGTCACCCCTCATTCTTCTAAATTCCAGTGAATACAGGCCCAGAGACATCAAACACTTTTCACATGACTAACTGTTTAATCCTGGAATCATTTTTGTAAACCTCCTTTGAACCCTCTCCAGTTTCAGCACTTCCTTTCTAAGACAAGTACTCAAACTACACATAAATCTCCAAGTGAGGCCTTACCAGTGCTTTATAAAGTCTCAACATTACATCCTTGCTTTGCTATTCTAGTCCTTTTGAAATGAATGCTAACATTACATTTGTCTGCCTCACCACAGACTCAACCTGCAAATTAACCTTTAGGTAATCCTGCGCAATGACTCCTAGGTCCCTTTGCACCTCAGTTTTTTGCATGTTCTCTCCAGTTAGAAAAGAGTCAACCCTTTCATTTCTACCAAAGTGTGTGACTGATACTGCATTCAATCTGCCACATCCAAATCATTGACATATAATGTAAAGAGAATCATTCCCAACACAGACCCCAGTGGAACACCACTAGTCAACAGCAGCCAACCAAAAAAAGATCCTTTTATTCCCACTCTTTGCCTCCTGCCAATCAGTCACTGCTTTATCCATGCTAGAATCTTTCCTGTGATACCATGGGTTCATAGTTTGTTAAGCAGCCTCATATGCGGTACCTTGTCAAAGGCCATCTGATAATCCAAGTTCACGACATTAACCGAATCTTCTTTGTCTATCCTGCTCGTTATTTCTTCAAAGAATTCCAACAGATTTGTCACAAAACATTGTCCCTTGAGGAAACCATAATGACTATGGCCTATTTTATCACATGCCTTCAAGTATCCCAAGAACTCATCCTTAATAATCAACTCCAACATCTTCCCAACCACTGAGGTCAGACTAACAGGTCTATAGGTTTCTTTCTTCTGCCTCTCTCTCTTGAATAGTGTAGTGATATTTGCAATTTTCCAGAACTATTCCAGATTCTAGTGATTCCTGGAAGATCCTTCCTAATGCCTCCATGATCTCTTCAGCCACATCTTTCAGAACACTAAGGTGTGCATTATCTGCTCCAGGTTACTCATCTACCTTCAGACCTTTCCATTTCCCAAGAACATTCTCTCTAGTTATGGTAACTTCACACATTTCATGACCCCTGACACCTGGAATTTCCACCATATTGTTAGTGTCTTCCACACTGAAGACTGATGCAAAATACTTATTCCGTTCATCCACCATTTCATTGTCCCCTATTACTACCTCTCCAGCAATCTGATATCCACTCTTGCTTCTCTTTTAAGCTTTATGTATCTGAAGAAACTTTTGGTATCCTCTTTAATGTTATTGGCTAGCTTACTTTTGTCTTCCATCTTTACCTTCTTAATGAATGTTTTAGTTGCCTTTGGTTGGTATTTAAAAGCTTCCCAATGTCTTAATTTCCCATTCATTTTTGCTCTATTATATGCCCTCTCTTTGGCTTTTATGTTGGCTTTGACCTCCCTTGTTAGCCATGATTGTGTCATCTTGTCTTTAGAGTATTTCTTCCTCTTTGGAATGTAAATATCCTGTGCTTTCTGAACTGCTGCATAAATTCCAGCCACTGTTGCTTCTGCCGTCATCCCTGCCAGTGTTCTTTTCCAATCAAATCTGGCCAACTCGTCCTGCAGGCCTTTATTCCACTGTAATACTGATAAATCTGACTTTAGCTTCTCCTTCTCAAATTTCAGGATGAATTCGATCATATTATAAGTTGCTCTTCAGGATTATTTTACCTTAAGCTCACTAATCAACTCCAGTTCATTACACACCACCCAGTCCAGAATAGCTGATCCCTTAGAGGGCTCAACCATGAGTTTCTCTAAAAAGCCATCTCGCAGGCATCCTAGAAATCGCCCACTTGGAATCCCATACCAACCTGATTTTCCCAATCTACCTACATATTGAAATCCCCCATGACTATTGTAAAATTTTTATTTGGCATGCATTTTCTGTCTTCTGTTATAACTTGTAGACCACATCCTTGCTACCGTTTGTGGGTATGCACACAACTTCCATCAGGATTTTTTTATTGCTGCAGTTCCTTAGCTCTATCCACAACGATTCAACACCTTTTGACCCTCTGTCACCTCTTTCTAAGGATTTAACTTCATTATTGCTTGCTGTATTAGCATGTTAACCATAACTGATACATGCCCAAGGACACACGGCTACTTCTAACAACACTTTTTAATCTCTTCTGAACAAAACACTCTGCTGTATTTTCTGGATGCCTTCACATTTTATGCATTGATTTCCATCTGCCTTGTACTCAAGCAGGGGTTCCCAACCCTATTTAATGCCACGGGTCTCCACCATTAACTGAGGTTGGGAACCCCTGCTTAAAACTAAGCATTACGAAAGTGGGGAAGAACAGAATGTTTGTACATGGTATAATTCAGACTGGATTCAGAAGTAATAGGATTTGAAACGAATCAACTTGGATATTTTGAGAAAAAAGTTGTTCTCCCGTTTTGAGGTTGCAACTAGCAGACCAAATGAGGGAAACTAATGAAAGTCAACTCAAGAGATTCGGCAGATGCTGGAAATCCGGAGTCACATAAACAACATGCGCTAAGGTACTGATGATGGCATAAAAAAGATTGGAAACCCTTGGTTTAAAGCCTGATGTGCCACCCTAATTACTTGCTTCACTTTTTAAAAAAAGCATGACCCACACCAGTCAAGTAAAGCCCTGGTGAAATGGAAGCCCTTCATTCCATCCATGCGCCCATGGACATTACCTCAATGTTCCTGCTCTCTTTTTGCCCTACCCATTTATTTCTATTAGATTCACAGTGCTGTGCAAAACGTCTCAGTCACGCTGCTTTGTACACGTGCCCGAGACTTTTTGCACAGTACTATATTCGTCGACGTGGAGCAGAGAGCGAGTATGTAAATCTGGTGAGAGCAAAGGATGTTGGGAATTGTGAGGGTGGAGAACTGCAGGAGAGGTGTGAGACAGGTGGCAGAGGAGGAGTGTTGGGGCAGAGGAAGTTTGGGTGCAGACATACCTAGCTCTGAGACACCAGGCAAGGTCATTTGATTCCAAACAACTCGTTTATTTATCGTTACAGAATGTCTCTCTGGTCCTTCCAAGCTCCCTCCCCTTTTCCTAACCATGATTCCCCTCTCAGACCACAATAGAAACTCATATCAGAATCAGGGTTACATAATGAAACTTTTCTTCGCAGCAGCAGTACAGCGCAATACATAAAATTACTACAGTTCTGTGCAAAAGTCTCAGGCACTCAAACGGTATATATGTGCCTAAGAGTTTTGCACACTGTATATAAATATATTTCCTCCTGAAATTTGTAGTACAGTATATGTATTTCACAGTACTGTAGTGCAAAGCATGAAATTTCAGGCCATTCATCAGCGATAATAAAACTAATTCTGACTCTAACTCAATTTAATCAAGAGTTGCCAACACTTAGCACATCTGCACAAGCAGCTCATTTAACCATCTCCAGCTCTTCAGATTGCAAGACGAGGATTATTTCAGGTCATCTACAAGCTCCACAGAAGTCCCAGTAGTATACTTTACCTGGTATAAATAGCCTTAGCCACTTCCACAACGGACCCACTACATCAGCAGAAGTTCAGGCGTGGCGAGCTAAACCAACCACCACACAAGATGGGCAAACAAAGTAAACAAATACAGTCAACCAGTGTGACTGCTGAATACTGGTGATTTCCGTCCCATTGGGTAGGTCATCAATCTGAACACTATTTAGCATGAGGAACTCAAAAATATCAGGGTGTGGTCCTGAATTTAAATATTTCCATTGGTGGGCGGTACACTTGACTTCAATCACTCTTTTTATTTCCAACACAGCAGAATAAATCTACAACAACACACACAAAATGCTGGAAGAACTCAGCAGGTCAGGCAGCACCTGTGGAAATGAACAAACGGCCAACATTTCGTGCAGAGGCCCTTCTTCAGGACAGATTCTTCAGAATAAATCTACTCTCTCCGCACTACTAAACTCAACGTTATCCGCATTTCCTTCACGAAAATACAGAAATCCTTTTGGAATATATTTAGAAATATAGTTAAAGAAATAATTAATCTCAAAATGAAGAAACTGAACAACGCCTAGACAAACATGCTTGTTCATTACTTCCAACCAATGTGCTTTCACAGATCCAGTCACTCGATCCATTATATTTATTTAGGGATACAGCACAGTAACGGGTCTTTCTGATCCAAAGAGTCCGTGCAACCAATTTGGAATGTGGGAGGAAACCAGAGCACCCGGAGGAAACCCATGTGGTCATGAGGAGAACATTCGCTCAAGATTGTTGAACTGTTGGAACAAGTTACACTGAGAACAAATGAAAAAAAAAGTTTTTAATATAGTAGGAAGCTTTAGGCAGAATATTATGTGGGCCTTAAAGGCAACGTTGATTTTTCAGACTAGAAAAAAAAATCTATAGCAACAAATGTCTTTAAGTCACCGAGCAATTGCATTGCTGCCTCAGATGGCAAAGTATAGTTTCACGGCCACCTGGTTCCATTGGACCCTCAATCAAATCAGACTTGTTTTGTCTTCCAAACACCAGAGTTCGTTTTGAATTACGTGCATTAGTTACTGCTACTCTAGTACTAATCAGTATGCTGAAAGTCAAAAAAAAATCTAAATTCAGAAACTATCCAATGACTTACTACTTTCTTGTGTAGACAGACAGCTCAGTTAGACAGAAATAACGGGGAAACACCTCTCAACTAGAAAAAATAAATCATTTGGAAAGCACTTTAAATAATTTGGCAAGGAACTAGCCAAGAACTGAAACATTTATTATGTGATAAAACATTACCAAGCAGGCACACACAAAATGCACCCTTCTCTCTTTTTCCATTCCCCATTCTGGCTCTCCTCTTACCCCTTCTCTTCTCACCTGCCCCTGGTGCTCCTCCTCCTTCCCTTTCTCCAATGTCCATTCGCCTCACCTATCAGATTCCTTCATCTTCAGACCTTCATCTCTTCCACCTATCCCTCCCAGTTTCTTGTTTCATTCCCCCTCCCCGACCCATCTTCCTATTACCTGGCATCACCCGCCACCTTCTAACTTGTACTCCTTCCCCTCTCTCCGCTTTCTTATTCCTCTTCCTTTCCAGCCCTGATGAAGAGTGTTGGCCTGAAATGTCGACTATTTATTCCTCTCCATAGATGCTGCCTGATCTGCTGAGTTCTTCCAGCATTGCATGTGTTTCTCTGGGTTTCCAGCATCTGCCAAATGTCTTTCATTTATTACCAAGTAAACATTGTTGAAGGGGTACAATTATGTTGAGATACCAGAAGTTTAAGCCCAAAGGGACCTTGTTTCATTTTGGACAGTTAGAACACAGGAACAGACCAGTCAATCCACAGGGTTGTGCCAAACTAGCTGAAAAGCAATTCAAAAACACCCAAACCCTTATACCTACACCATACCCATATCCCACCATCCTCCTCACATCCATGTGCCTATCCAAACATCTCTTAAAAGCCTCTAATGTATTTGCCTCTACCACACCAGGCAGCACATTCCAGGCATCCATCACTCTCTGAGTAAAAAACTTACCCCTCACATCCCCCTTGAACCTAAACCCTCTCACCTTCATTGCATGCCTTCTGGTATTAGATATTTCAGCCCTGGGAAACAAGACATTCTCTGTCCATTCTATCTATGCCTCTCCTAATTTTGTAAACCTCTATCAGATCTCCCCTCAGCCTCCGGCACTCCAGAGAAAACAACCCAAGTTTATCCAGCCTCTCTCGATAGCACATGCTTTCTAAACCAGGCAGCATCCCAGTAAACCCCTTCTACACTCTCTCCAAAGGCTCAACATCCTTCCTATAGTGGGGCAACCAGTACTGTGTACAATACTCTTGCTGTTGAGGCAATGATGAGTTTTAAACAAGAATACACCTTGGTGAATGGGTAAAACTAGCAATTGCTTGTCGAACAGGAAAAAGATCCAGCCTGCTTATCAGGGAAGAGGCTGCAGCATCCACACCAGGACAGGTAGATTCACAAACTTCCAATGTGTCAGGTTGATCAACACCTCCACCCATTAACGAACCGCACCACCACTACACTCACATCAGCACTCCTCTCCACAGCCCCTCAGCAATCTTCAACCCACCCTCTGCAGTGCCATGTTACACCTACACTGACACAGTCACTGTCCTATTGTGTTTTCAAAAGTCCCGCTGCTACCCGGAATAATTTATCTTGCCAAAAGTCACTTTGTCACATTTTCATTTCCTGTTAGAGTTACCTTATGTACAGGTACTTCTACATCCAGCATCAGTTTATGCACGTGCAGTTAGTTTATGTATACAAGTTAATCTTATGTATATACGGCCATACTCAGTTACTTGTACACAAACACAAGAGATTCTGCAGATGCTGGAAATCCAGAGGAACACACACAATTCTGGAGGAATTCAGCGGTTCAGGCAGCATCTATAGAAAGGAATAAACAGTTGACCCTTCAGGCCAAGCCCCTTCATCAGGACTTGTACACTGTTTTGTATAGGATTGTTTTTATATTAACTGTGTTCTTTATGCTTATTATCTCTCTCTCTTCTGAAGATGTTGAGGATGTTACCAAAGTTCTGTATTCATGAATTTTGGACTATGGACATTTTCATTCCTATGGTTTTTATATTCTGTGTTGTCACCTTTTCTTTCTAGTTGTTTTTTCTGTGCAGGGGAAGAGAATCTGGGAATCAATGTACTTGTTGCACTTTTGAGTGGGGAAGGGGAGTTTAAGGATGTGTAATGATCGTGTTGCCAATCTTTATTTACGTGCAGTGGGGCTAAGTTTTCTGTTTCTCTTTGAACCGACTCCCATGGTTTTCTTTGTTCTGTGGCTATCTGGAGAAGAAGAATCTCAAATTTGTATACCACATACATATGTTGATAATAAATGAACCTTTTGAACCTTTATTTTGTTTATTTTAAGCTACACTGGATCTGCAGTAACAATAATTTCATTCTTTACAATTGTATACAGAAAAAAAAGACAATAAATAATCTTGAAGGACATCCACTGCAAACAATTCACGTAACAATGCATTGTTCTAATAAACTTAAGTAACATCTCCCATATTGTGTTAGGTGCAACCTAGATAAAGACACTTAAAACAACTTCATATGAATTCTGCAGGAAGCTTCAGGATGTGATAATTTATTCTATAGCATCAAAATCACCCAATTTCTTAGAAAAGATAGCTACCACTACCGGCGTTCTTAGAGTTCAAGTAACACAGCCTAACATTTCATCTAATTATAGCCAATGTAAGTCCAAAGTTCAAGCTCACCTGGCCTTCAATTATTTGCATAACCTGGACTTAAATGGAGGCAACAGCAGAATTCACAGTTCTGCAACATGAAAATCTCAGCTGTATCAAAAAGAGGGTGCCCCCTGCCTCCAAAAACCACTGGTCTGGTACAAGTCAGCCAATCAGAAGAGCTTTAAAATCAGCTTTTGTAAAAAGTCCCTTGCCTCTAAATAATTCTCCCTAGCCCAACTACAGTTTCAGTTTGATTTTTAGCCTAGACTACTTAGCACATGCCAAAAATAAACATATTTGCAATGAAAATCTATAAATAGGCTTGAAGTATTTTTTATGCCCTAGCTCACGTAGATATGCCTGGTTTGTGTTTAACACTATGCGGGAGATGTAGTGTCAGTGTTTATTACCAACTGCTCTGTTGATTATCATGTTGTGTCTTTGCTTTGACAAGCTGATTTAGACTTCACTCATTGACTTTAACCTGGTCCTAATATACAGACAATTTATAGATGCATCTACTCCAGGTAGATCCAAGATTCAAGATTGTCATTCTTCAGTACACAAATGTAGAGGAGAATGAAATGATTGTTACTTTGGATCTGATGCAGCATAAACAACACAATAAGCATAAAGAAAACAATAAACAAACAAAAATGCAATCAATATAAATATAAAAGCAGTGCTATAAAACACAATGTGCAAGTAACTGTTATATATGTACATAGACTGATTGGATGTACATAAAGTGATGCTAGGTGAGGAGTACACAGTTGTGGTGGGGTGGGTTAATGGGTCAAGGTGTTGATCAGCCTGATGACTTGGGGGAGTAACTATTTCTGAGACTGGTGGTCCTGTTGTGGATGATCCGTAGCCACCTCCCTGAGGGGAGCAGGACAAACAAAATTTAAAACTAGTTTAAAACTCAAAGCAAGCTTAAAACCAGTGTCATTCAACAGATATAAAATTAACTGAATTCTCCCTCCTGATACATTACTTTGGCCACACACTTTATAAATGTGCCTTTGAAGTCTATTACGCTCCAGCTACAAGATCCTGGATTATCCAGGAACAACTTGAGAGGCTATGCTAAATCAACCCATTCCGTAGGTACAGTATATGCAAGATGGTAGGATATCAGCCAGTTCAAGAACAGAGAAAATGTACTAAGATGTTACTGGGACTTGAGGACCTGGGTTAAACTGAAGAGATTAGGACTTCATTCCTTTGAGAGTAGAATGAGGAGAGATTTGGTCAAAGTTATGAGTGGTATATAGATACAGTAAATACAAGCAGGATTTTTTCCCCAGGGAGACTAGAACTAGAGGTCATGGGCTAAGGGTTAAAGGTGAAATGCTTAAGGGGAACATGAGGGGGAATTCTTCACTCAGAGTGTTGAATGAGCTGCCAGCACAAGTGATGGATGCAGGTTTGATGTCAACATTTAAAAGAAATTTGGAAAACTGCATGGATGGGAAGGGTATGGGGGCTATGGTCCAGGTGTAAATTGATGGAGCTAAGCAGAATTACAGTTCAGCATGGATGAGATGGGCCGAAGAGCCTGCTCCTGTATTCTACGACTCTAAAATCATATTGGAAAATGTGATCATAACATAATAGAAAGCAATATTCAGAGTTATTCACATTTGGGGGGGGCTCTGTTTGTCATTCCCCTTTGATGCTGTTACATTTTTCATTTCAACATTAAAGGAAGTTAAAAACTAAGTGCAGAAATGGGCTCATGCACAATGTAAGGGGATGAGGTCAGTTTTTATATCATTTGATGGCTCCCCTTTCAACTTCCTGGTATTAATATTGTGGAAAAAGGAATACCATTTGAATGACATACACGGTACACACTCCACACAAACCTTATACCTTCCAACTTACAGACAGAAGGCTCACATTCAAGACCAGGCCCTTGCAAGCAAAATCTGAAATTGATGACAAAATCAAATCCACTGAATTATATAAATTACAAGCAACATACACAAAACGCTGGAGGAACCTAGCAGGGCAGGGAGTATCAATGGAAAAGAGTAAACGGTCCACATTTCGGGCACAGACCCTTCATCAGGACCTGAGTTCCTCCGGCATTTTGTGTGTGTTGCTTGGATTTCCAGCATCTGCAGTTTTCTCTTGTATAGGAGTTACAATATCACAGCACATCACTGAATCCCCTCCGCCAATCTGGAACCCACTTATCAAGATGATGGGGAGGGATTTTCGGAGCTTGGACCAACTTGTCAACTAGCACATTTGAAGATGAAGCTAATCTTAAAAGCAGATTAGAGGCCGTCTTTGTTACATGTATGTCAATCATTGAAACATTCAGTGAAGTGCATTGTTGATGTCAATGACCAACACAGTTCGAGGCTGTGCTGGGGGTAGCCTGTAAACATCACCCTGCTTCCTGCAGCAACATAGCACGGCCACAATCTGCTAACCCTTATCTGTATGTCCTTGGAACGTGGGAAGGAAACCAGACTACCCAGAGGAAACACAGGCTGGAATACTTGACTCTCAAGTTAACCAATTCAGGTAAGGACAGCCTTGGTAAAAAGGTGATTGAAGAGAAAAGTCAAAGCTACAGTGGTGACTTTATTAATAACATACGTGTGAGGAGAGTCCTCTAGGACACCAAGCTTTGCAAACAATCTGGCTGAGCTTCAGGTAGCTGTCAGGGCAATGTGCTTATTGGGAAACCTCATCAAACCGCGAGGAAGTCTTCAATTGGTAATAATTGGTGCTAGGTACTGTTGGATGCTGGTGCTTCTGTGATCCAAAGTTTCTTTAGGCATCAAGAATAAGGTATAAAACTTCACTCAATTTCACGTCCCACTATTGAAATGTTCTCATAACCTATGGACCCGTATCATGTTCTCAATATTTATTGTTTATTTACTATTATTATTATTATTATTTATTTCTTTTTGTATTTCAACAGTTTGTCATCTTTGGCTGAAAGCCCAAATTGTTGCAGCCTTTGTTTGATTCTGTTTTAGTTATTATTTTGTGACAGATTTCTTGAAAATGCCCTCAAGAAAATGAATCTCAGGGTTGTATATGGTGAGAAATATGGATTTCATAATAAATTTACTTTGAACTTTGTTACTTCTGGCTGTTTTATTAAGTGTTACAACAGCAAAGAAGGAGTGTGGCAAGAGAAACAAAGACAAGAGAAGACTAAAAAGTAGATGTGGTCTTCTCATACCAGACTAGAGATCAACAGTTAACCAGTAAGAAAGTTAGAATCAAGTAATATGACACATGCTATTGAAACTAAGAAGTTTCTAGAAAAACACAGAGACAACTGTACTGTAATTACTGGGAAATTCACTGAAAAATTACATGCATATAGGTGGTTATAGAAAAATTATTCCTTAAGATTGTCCGATCCAGTGGGAGCAGTGGGAAAAACTCCTACTACCTATTGCATGCTGCTACTAGCCTGTGCCTCAAGTAGCCTCTGACAGCCCAGTCCAGTTTCTGATCTTCACATGGGGCTTCGGTACAAGGCCGGGTGGAAACGTTTCCACTGACAGGAAAAGGGGCCAAGGCAGGTTACTGGCACCTTGAAACCAGTTGCTCTGGGCAGCTGGAGTTCGTCAGCCATGGTTGGCAGCTCACCTGGGAGAAGCAAAACTCTGATCTCAACCCTCTGCTGCCTCGAGGCTACACCCACTCATGGGGAAGGCTTCGGAATTAAACCCCAAGGGAAAATTCCAGAGCTGGAGTCCCTAAGCAGTCCCGTGTTGAGTTCAATGCTGACTGGCAACTCCCGCGAAGCCGCTGGTGCCAAGTTGTATCGGTCTCTGCCGTTCCTTTGGATTCATGGGCTGCGTGGAGAGGGGGAGCTTGCTCCATGGGCAACAGTTTGCTCTCCATATTGTACTGCCCTGGCTTGCATATCATGTAGACGGCTGGATCACAACACCCATGGTCAAACCTGACCAATGGAGGGCCTCATATGAAAATACGAGCAAGCATAGTAAAGTTAAACTACAATAAAGATAACAATTCAACAATACCGTGTGTCAGACTAAATGATAGCTCAGTGCTAAAGGCTGGGTGGTGCTGAAGGGAGGCAGGGTTTCCTAGCCTGAGTGACTGCAAATCAGGGATCAAACTGACAGATGGCACGCGATAAGAGATAAGATCATGACTGCTGACACCTGAAAGGTGCTTGCAGCAGTCTGAGCTGGCATGAAAGAAGCATCCACCTGAGCAATCGAACAATGCACAAGATTTGTTGGTGCAGCATTCAGCTAAGAGTCAGCTAAAAAAAGTAATCAGAACTGGAAAGGAAGGCGTGGGGGAGAAGAGATAACAGAGGGTAAGGGTTCCTTCCATTCCAGTCCTGATGAAGGGTCTCTTTATTCCTCTCCATAGATGCTGCCTGACCTACTGAGATCCTCCAACGTTCCTTCACCTGCCCACAACCTCCCTCTGGTGCCCCTCATCCTTCCCTTTCTACCATGTTCACCCTCCTCTCCAATCAGATTCCTTTTTCTTCAACCCTTTATCTCTTCCACCCATCATCTCCCAGGTTCTCCTCATCTCCCCTCCCCTACCCACCCACCTGCTCCCTCACCTGGCCTCATCTATCACCTACTGCTCGTACTCCTTCCCTTCCCGCCACCTTTTTATTCTTTCCTCTTCCTTTCCGTCCTACAGCACGGAACAGGCCCCTAAGGCACACCAACCCACACCGCCCAGCAACCCGCCAATTTAACACTAGCCTCATCACAGGACAATTTACAGTGACCAGGCCTTTGGACTGTGGGAGGAAACCCACATGCACAAGAGAAGAAACATACAAACGTGCTTGCAGAGGATGCTGGAACTGAACTCTGAAGCCACAGCTGGAGTGGCATTGCGCTAAACGATAAACCCGTGAAGGGTTTTGGCTTGAAATGTTGACCATTTTTTTGCTGTTGTAGATGCTGACTGACCTGCTGAGTTCCTCCAGCATTTTGTGTGTGTTACTGTTGCTAACCACAAAGCTTCGCACTTTGGAAAATCGCAGAGTGAAATTAGTTGGCACTGACTAACTGGAATAGCCACAGAAAGTGAAAATTCAGGTCAGACATCATCTGTGGAGACAGGAGCAGTATTAACGTACCAAATCAAAGCATTGTGATAGCTTGATCTGCTACCTGCCTCTCACAAGATTGGCTTTGTAGTTTTATACTAAAAACCACAGTGGATTTTGCCTGAAAGCTAAAACGAGCAGCAGCAATGAATTTCACTGCATCCTGCACTGATCTAAATGGTTGGGTGTGGTGGGGGGTGTGATCTGTTAACCACCTATAGTGATTCACGGACCAGGCCCTCGGGTCATGGCATTGCCTGATGCAGCCACCCAGTGGAGGAGGCACTGGAGACGGTGCGGGGGAGAATAGAGGCACGGCACGTGCTGGGTTGGCGGCTGGCTCTCCCTTTCGGTGCTGCTCACCCGTGTTCGCTCCCTCGATTGCCTTCATCTGCGGCTGACCTAGCGTTGGATTAGGAACTGCTGCCTGCTTGCTCTTACAGGAACGTGGCTCCAGGACAACACTCCATGCCCCACCAGTTTTCAGGCCATTATCAGTCAGGGACTATATATTGTTACTACATGCACTGTGTGAGAATGTGAGTGTAGGGACTGTGTTATGTACTTTGACCGTGGAGGAGTGATGTTTCTTTCTTTCTAAATCTTTGTATTAGGAGTGATGTTTCATTTAGCTGTATGGTTGAATGACAAGTACACTTCCAGCACAGTTCACATTAACTACATATAGTCCAGAATATTAAGATCCTCTCAACATGTTCTAGGAATCGTTACCTATTCAGCAGATACTTGAAATAGAACCCATCCTACTTCCTACCAACGAATGATGAGAATTAGGAGAAAGCATGAGAATGGATGAGAAATCAGCCACATCCACATGGCGGACGAGGTTTGATGGTCTGAATGGCTTAATTCTACTCCTACACCTCATTATGACCTAGATCAGGGGTCGGCAACCTTTACCACTGAAAGAGCCAATATGGACCCGTTTCCCACAGAAAAGAAAACACTGGGAGCCACAAAACCCGTTTGACATTTAAAATGAAATAACACTGCATACAACGTTTTTTTTGCCTTTATGCTATGTATAAATGAACTATAATGTGTTGTATTTATGAAATCGATGAACTCTTACAGAGAAAACGAAATTACATTTCTGCATGCAACAAAAACATTTTGAACTCCGAAAAAAAGACGTTGGGTTGAAGGTTACTCCATAGTTAGCCTATCTTGGATCAAAAAATTAAAAGAAATTGCGCACTGGCTGGTGTCAGGCATTGGCAGTGGTGACGTATATTAATAGCGATAAAAAACACGTTGTAGCGGTGTGCTACATGCAGCGCTAAAATAACGACACGGGGTCGGTAAACTGCAGTCAAAGATAACTTTATTCGAACTAAACAGCCTTGCTTTTAAGCCTCCCTCAACCCGCTCCCCCCCCCCCCCGTGGGTGCGGATGCTCCAAAAGACACGTACTCACAAATCCCCGTAGGTTATCTCCCTTAGCCGGAACGCTGGCTAATTGTGAGCCGGTTCGGATGTGCCAGGAAATGGGGTCGCCACAACGTTTTATTTAGATTCTCCAAGATCACCATAATCTTCAAATTTAGAATTACATTTCAAAAACTAACAAACTAACATAAAATACATTTTAATTAAATATTCATCATTTATTTTCCAAAGCCATGGGGAGCCGCAGCACAGAGATGAAAGAGACGCATGCGGCTCCGGAGCCGCAGGTTGCCAACCCTTGACCTAGATCATATTGCAATTTCAAACACAAAGTACACTGCAGATGCTGTGGTCACTGCAACATGAACAAACAAGCTGGATGAACTCAGCAGGTCAGGCAACAGGGAGATCCTGTCTGTTGTGGCAGACAGAGTGGAGATGCTTGACGAAGCGGTCCCCCAATCTGCGTCGGGTCTTGCCGATGTAGAGGAGGCCACACCGGGAGCACCGGATGCAATAAATGACCCAAACAGACTCACAAGTGAAGTGTTGCCTCACCTGGAAGGACTGTTTGGGGCCCTGAATGGTGGTAAGAGAGGAGGTTTAGGGACAGGTGTAGCACTTACACTTACAGGTGGGATAAGTCCCTCTCTACCCCTCTCTGCTTTTCGCAGGGATCGTTCCCTCCGCGACTGCCTGGTCCACAAGTCCCTCCCTACAGATCTCCCACCTATTATTTTCTCCTAAATGTATTCTTGTTATTTTTGTACCATTGAGAATTGTACAGTCCTCAATTTATTTATATCTTGCTATCTTACTACATGTTATATATAAAATTATTATCTCTAGCTAACTTAGTTTAAAGATAATATCGGATTAAAAGGAGCACTTAACATGTTGCAGATAACAGCAGTAAATCAGATATTGCTTGAAGAACAAGTGACAAATTATCAAAATTGATAAAGTGTGTATATGTATACACACACACACACACACACACACACACACACACACACACACACACACACACACACACACACACATTTTATTAATATGTTAAGTGCTCTTTTTAATCCAATATTATCTTTAAACTACTTGGTTAGCCAGAGATCATAATTATAGTGGACTTGTTTCTCAACATTTATCTACTTACAAACCTTTTAACTTTTATTTTTCAAACTACTTAACCTAGGTGCCACTTACACCAAGATGTACTAGCTTTATGTTTCTAAAACTCACTTTTCCCAATGATTTAGCAATCTGCAAATGCACAAGTCCTACTATTTCGTGAATATTTTCTGCTGGAGGTTTCCCCCTGTGAGACTGTTAATTGCTCTACTTTATAACTCAAGCTCAAAGATGGCCTGTCGCAGAAAGCAATCCTGATTACATTCAATGAATGTAGCTCCCAAACTCTGTTTGAGAATCAGACTTGCCCAGTCTACCTGAGAATTAAAGTTACTGATGATAGCTGACGACCTGACCTACTTCGCCGAGCACCACCATAGAAAGTGGTATTTCCCCAGAGGCCACTTATTTTAATTCCACTTCCCATTCCCATGTCAACATGTCAGTCCATGGCCTCCTCTATACTGTCACGGTGAGGCCACACTCAGGGTGGAGGTATAAAACTTTAAATTCCGTCTGGGCACCTGCAACCTGCACTCGACGGCATAGAAATCGATTTCTCAAACTTCTGGTAATGCCCCCTCCCCTCTCTCAACTTATCTCCTTACTTGCCAATCACCCCCGTCTGGTACTCCTCTCACTTTTCTTTCTTCCATTGCCTTCAGTCCTCTCCTATCAGATTCCCCTTCTCCAGCTCTTTATCTCCTTCCCACCCCCTTCTGGTTTTACCTGTCACCCCGTGTTTCTCCTCCCCTCCTCCCACATTCTGACTACGTCCTCATCTTTTTTTTCCTCTAGTGCTGCCGAAGGGTCTCGGCCTGAAACGTCAGCTGTACTCTTTTCCACTGATACTCCCTGGCCTGCTGCGTTCCACCAGCATTTTGTGTGTGTTGCTTGAATTTCCAGCATCTGCAGATTTTCTCATGTTTATTGTTGCATTATCTTCCCTCCTAGCTTCATGTATTAATTATTTATCCTTCCAGTTGTGCTGCTGTTATTATTAGACCATAAGACATAGCCCATCAAGTCTGCTCCACCATTCTATCATGGCTGATTTATTATCCCTCTCAACCCCATTCTCCTTGTAACCTTTGACACCTTGACTAATCAAGAGCTCATCAACCTCTGCTTTAAATATACCCAGTGGCTTGGCCTCCACAGCTGCCTGTGGCAAAGAATTCCATTGATTCACCACCCTCTGGCTGAAGAGATGATTCCAGAAGGCCGCTGGCATGAACCTCGCAGCGGACAGGCTACAGGATGGGGTGCAAGCCGATGTTTGTCGATTAAAGTTCCCACTGATAGCCAATTAAAGCAACGAAGGAGACTGAAGCATTAAAGCAAGTATCGAGGTATGATCGGTTGCTCTGTACCGGAGAGGTAATGGTCTGCTGCTGAATCTGAGCCCCAAGAGTATTTGGGGGTTGCTGCGACTCTTCTGTTCCTGGTCATTTTTTTTGTGGAGAGGTGGGATTTGGGGGTTGATGATCCTGCTGCCTTTCTCTTCCATGGCTACCTGAAGAATTGTAGAATTTCAGAGTTGTATACCTTAATGATGAATGAACATTTGAACCTTTAAAGAAATTCCCCCTCATCTGTTCTGAATGGGTGTCCCTTTATTTTGTGCCCCCGATCCTAGACCATCGGAAACATCCTCTCCACAACCAATCTATCTAGGCCTTTCAATCTTCGATTGGTATCATCAATAAGATCCCCTCTCATTCTTCTAAACTCCAATGAGTACAGGCCCAGAGACATCAAATGATCCTCTTAGATTAACCCTTCCATTCCCAGAATCATTCTTGAGAACCTCCTCTGGAACCCCTCCAATGCTAACACACATGTTCTTAGATAAGGGGTTCAAAACTGCCCACACAAGTTCATTGTCAACAGACACACATATACATCTCTCTCCAAATGAAACAACGTTCCTCCAGACCACAGTGCACTTGCAAAGCACATATCACGCATAGCATATAAAACAAAATATTACCACAAATAAGCTGTGAACTTGGTTTAAGATTCCAGTGGTAACCTTAGGGGAAAAAATTGGCCAGAAAATGCATTAAAAAAAACTATGTGACTACTTTGGGTTTAATGGGCCTAACCATAAACAGTGGTGCTCCCAGATAATGGATAAATCGCATGAAGGATCGTAATGTTCTTTCCTGAACCACAACATGCTTACAAAGTTCAAAGTAAATCATAAAATGAGGTTGGGAAACTTCACCATATACCAATCGCATTTTACAATTAATTTTCAGCTATAATTTCATCACGCAATATGACAGAAATGCACAATACTTAAATAAAAGGAATAACTACACTCACTTGCCCCATCATTGAAATGCTTTCAGAACCAATGATCTCACTTTAAGGACTCTATCTCATGTTCTTGTCAATTATTGCTATTTATTTATATTTGTATTTGCACAGTTTGTTGTCTACTGCGCTCTGGTTGATCTTTCATTGATCCTGTTACAGTTACTATTCTATAGATTTGCTGAGTATGCCCACAGGAAAATGAATCTCAGGGTTATATATGGCGAAACATATACTTTGATAATAACATTTACTTTTAGCTTTAAACTGCTAGCCTTCTGCAGATGAAGCACATTTCTGTGAATCACTGATTTCACCCATTTCACCTATTTGGACTAAGCTTTATTTGTCAGGTGTACATTGGAACATACAGGGCATCTATTCTGTCAACGGCCAACACAGTCCGGGGATGTGCTGTGGGCAGCTGGCAAGAGCAAGCATACCATGTCTATAACTTACGAACCCTAACCTGTACATCTTTGAATGCTGGGGGGGGGGAGGGGGGGAAGCCCATGTAGTCACAGGGAGAACATACAAACTCTTTCGTGCCAGAGGCAGGAATTGACCCCCAATCGCTGATTGCTGCAGAGCATTCTACGAACAGCTACCCTACTGCGCCACCCAAATTTTACTTCCTCAAATGTGCATGGGTGCATCACAACTTCGACCTTGGCAAGACCTTCACTCCTCAAGCAGATTTGGAAGCTCAACAGGAAAAATCGTGACTCGGATCTTAACAGAAACGTTTGACTCAAGACACAGTCTGACTCCTTGCACGTGTATCACCCGAATACTTATGTCACCTTGTGCCATTATATTGGTGCCCCTCTCCAGCAGCCTCCTTTCAAGGAAGGTGCCAGAAATCCAGCCTTAACCAACCAGATCGACTTAGTTTAATCAACTAGATTTGATCTTGGAGTAGTTAAAAGGTCAGTATAACATCATGGGTCAAAGGGGCCGACCTGCACTGTTGGGGATCGATGTACACCTGTTCCGTTTTTTGTGGGGGGGGGGGGTTTGTGCAGGAGGAGGAGTTTGGATTTTGATGTGCCTGTGCCGTTTTTGTTCTTTTATTCTGCAGGGAGGGGGAGTTTCGGGGGGGATGGTGGTTGGTGATCGTGCTGCCTTGCTTTTCTTTCTTGGTTTCATGGCTACCCGGAGAAGAAGAATTTCAGAGTTGTGTACCTCGATAACAAAACGAACCTTTGAAACTTTTGAAGCTTTAATTCTATGAGCAATTTAAAAACCACTACGCAAACAAGTTTTTGCAAAGTTTGAAAATGTTACTATATTAACAATGAGCACAATTAATCATGAGGCAGCTAACTGGTGCAGAACAACAGTAGAACAGCAGAACAAAAACCCAGGTCCCATTGCTGGGCAGTAAATATTATCACAAGACAGGCTTTACTATTATGAGGATGTCAAATCTCAAGTGACTGATGGTATTTTTCTCTATTGGTTACTCATTTTCAATTGCCAGTTGAGCATTGTTACTTTCCAGTAGACCTCATAAACTTCACTTTTTCAGTCCATAAGACAAGAGAGGAGAATGAGGTCATTTGGCTTACCGAGTACGCCAGTCCATCATGGTTGACTTATCATTCCTTTTAATCCCAATTCAGCTGCCTTGTCTACATTACCTTATTAATCAAGAAATTACAGTACCAACCAATCAGCCTGCTCTCAATCATCAGCAAAGTAACGGAAGGGGTCATCAACAGTGCTATCACGCAGCACCTGCTAGGTAATAACCTGCTTATGTATGTCCAGTTTGGGTCCTGTCAAGGCCACTCAGCTCCTGACCTCATCAGCTCCTCGGTCCAAACATGGACCAAAGAGCTAAATACCAGAGGTGAGGCGAGAGTGATAACCCTCAACATCAAGGCAGCACTTGACCAAGTATAGCAAAAAGTGGAGTCAATGGGAATTAGGGGGAAACTCCTCTGCAATCATACTTGACACAACGGAAGATGGTTGTCATGGTTGGAGATCAATCACCTCATCCTTAGGACATCACTGCAGGAGTTCCTCAGGGAAGTTTCATAGGACCAAACATCTTCAGCAGCTTCAACAATGACCTTCCTTCCATCATAAGGTCTGAAGTGGGGATGTTTGGAGATGACTGCACAATGCTCTACACCATTCATGACTCCTCAGATAGTGAAGCAGTTCATACCCAACTGCAGCAGGACCTGGACAATATCCAGGCTTGGGCTGACAAGTAACATTTGAGCCACAGGTGCCAGGCAATGACCATTTCCGACAAGAGAGGGTCTAACCGTCACCTCTTGATACTGAGTGGCATCACCATCACTGAATCCCCTACTATCAACATCCTGGGGGGGTTACCATTGACAGGAAACTAAACTGGTCCAGCCAGATAAACACCTTGGCTACCAGAGCAAGTCAAAGGTTAGGAATCCTGTGGCGTGTAACTCACCTTCAAACTCCCCAAAGCCGGTCCACCATCTACAAGGCTCAGGTCAGGAGTACTCGCCACTCACCTGGATGAGTGCAGCTCCATCAACACTCAAGAAGCTTGACACCATCCTGTACAAGGCAGCCCACTTGATTGGTACCCCTTTCTCAAGCATCCAATCCCTTTACTATCGATGAGCAGTTGCAGCAGTGTGTACTATCTACAAGATGCAGTGCAACAACACAGCAAAGTTCCTAAAGCAGCACCTTGTAGACCCACGATCACTACCACCTGGAAGGACAAGAATAGCAGATACCTGGGAACACCACCACTTGGAAATCCCCCTCCAAATCACTCACCATCCTGACTCGGAAACATATCACCGTTCCTTCATTGTTGCTGGGTCAAACTCATGGAATTCCCTCCCTAACAGCACTGTGGGTGTCCCTACACCTCAGGGACTGCAGCGGTTCAGGAAGGCAGCCCATCACCACCTTCTCACAGGCAACTAAGGACGGGCATTAAAAGTTGGCTTAGCTGGTGACGCCCACATCCTGCAAATGATTAAATAAGAAGAACCTATCGACCTTTGCTTTAAATATACCCAATGACAGGGCATCCACAGCCGTTTGCAGTAATGAATTCCAGGGATTCACTGCTCTCTAGCTAAAGAAATTCCTCCTCACCTCCGTTCTAAAAGAGACATTCTTCTATCTTGAGGCTGTGCCCTCTGGTCCTAGACTCCTCACCACAGGAAGCATCAATAATACACTAAAAGAGTAAATCTGCCCCACTTGTTTTTCCTTGCAAAGTGTTCTTGAAAATGTACCTCACTAACTTACACTATAATTGGTTTGTGTTCAACAGTAAAATCTTCAAGTGAATCACTTTCTCGCTGGTAGTGTGACAACTGCTAAAACAGGCTGCAGCTCTGAAGAAACAATTTGGTTTAACTCAACCGACAGAATTTGCAACTTGATAAGCCGATAGTGACATAGGCTATAGGGTTTAAGTTACTAGGAAATGGGTATTCTTAGAAAATAAAACACATGCTTCTCGGCAAATTCCTAATAAAACCAACGACATAGAAAACCACAGTCACCACTACACCCAATATATATACACGTAGTTAAAAAGATCGAAAATACCACATAACCTGGCCTACATCTTTTAAAAGTTCAAAACCATTTTAAAACTTGGTGCATTTCACCTAAGTTTCAGTAAAGCAGCTGGACAGTTAGCACACAAGTTAAAGCTTAGAGTGACCTTTAATAGGCCTTTAATACTTCAATTCAATACACACATCACCGGAGTATAATTCACATTATTGGAAATCGGTATGATTGTGCGTGTGGTAAATGAGTTCAGTAGATGAGCCAGTTCTTAAGGCAACACAAACATTATTATAGCTTTCACTTCTGTTATCTCACACCATCTATGGCTTTGAAATTAAATGATAGTGACAATGAATATTAGGCCAAGCCCCAAAATCTACTATTGCCGGGGAATCAGTTACTATTCTGCCTTTCACACAAGTAAACAAGAACCATCATAACAATTTGTAAGGGACAATTTAAATATGTTCTTACTTAGAAAAGGGAGGCAGCAGAGCAGACCTGTTTAAAGCGGCATTTTTATTATTTTTCCATCATCCCTTATCCTTTGTCACAGGGATATTAAAAAAAGCATGTGCCAATAAGTCCATTCTCAAACTGACTTTAATGACATTCACTAGCTTACGGTGTAAATGTTCTTCCAGTCGTGACAAGTCATCAAGTCATACAGAATGAAAACAGGCCCTTCAGCCCAGCAAATCCATGCCAGCCAAGGTGCCATTCTAAGCTAGTCCCACTTGCTAGTGTTTGGCCTCTATATCTTCTAAACCTTTCCTATCCATGTACCTATACAAACGTATTTTAAAAGTGATTACTGTACCTGGCTCAACCACTTCCTCTGGCAGCTCATTCTATACACACACCACCCTTACTCTCTGTGAAGAAGTTGCCCTTCAGGGCTCTTTAATTTTTCTCTCTCACTTTAAGCCTGTGCCTTCTAGTTTGTGATTCTCTTTTTAATTTCTGTACTTTAATTAATTAAATTTAATTAATGTACTGAGACTCTGCGCGGAATAGGCCCTTTGAGTCACATTGCCCAGTAGTCCCCCCTATTCAACCCCAGCCAAATCACGGGACAATTTACAATGACCAACTAACCTACCAACCGGCACTTCCTTGGACTACGGGAGGAAATCGGAGCACCCGGAGGAGACCCAAGCAGTCACGGGGAGAACGTACGAACTCCTTACAGGCAGCGGCAGGAATTGTATCTGTACTGTAAAGTGTTGTGCTAACCACTACACTACTGTGCTACCCCTTGGGTGGAGGTTGGTATGAGACTGGGTGTCACCTTAAGGAGGTGTGCCACATTTTTTTTGTTGCTGTATACGCTATCGTAACTATATGTACTGTGTTTTGCCACCTTGGCCCCAGAGGAACACTGTTTCATTTGGATGTATAAATGTGTAGTTTAATGACAATTAAACTTGAACATGAATGTCTATAAGGCGCCTGCATTGCTATACAGCTGCGATAAAGAACTTTGAAGTTTATTTACTGATCTCTCCATTTGCAATACTGCCAGACTCCATAGAGTATTACGATGTTCACCTGCAAGACAGCCCATTCCTGTGTTAAAGAAATGCCCTCAGAAAAATGGATTGACAACTGAGTCTGCCTCAGTACTTGCAAGATCAGCATCTTTAAAACACAGCGAAGAAATCAAGGGTAACCATAAATCATGCTATCAAATCAGCTTGGTAAGTTGGTAAGAAGGCTGCACTCAAAGGCAGAATACAAGGTTAATGGCAGGGTTCAATTAACTGTGGGAAGGAACAGAGGGTCTTGGGGCTCACGTCCATAGAGCTATCAAAGTGCTACATAAGATGATAGGGTGGTAAAGAAGGTGTAAGGTGTGTTGGCCTTCATTAGTTGGGGGATTGAGTTCAAGAGCAGCAAGGTAAAGTTACAGTTCAATAAAACTCTTTAGTTTGACCACACGTGTTCAGTTCTGGTCACCCCATTATAGAAAGGTTGTGGAAGCTTTAGAGAGGGTGCAGAGGAGATTTACCAGGATTGCTGCCTGGATTAGAGAGTATACCTAAAGAGAATAGGTTGAGTGAGTTCAAGCTTTTCTCTTTAGAGAGGAGAAGGATGAGTGCTAACTTGATAGAGAGAGAAGTTCAAGATGATAAAAGGCATAAATTGAGTGGACAGCCAGAGACTTTTCCCAGGGCAGAAATTACTAATATAAGATGTTTGGAGGAATGTATGGGGTGGGTGGGGGGGGGGGGGGTGGATGTCAGGCACAAGTGTTTTTTATTTAACGGAGGATAGTAAGTGTTTGGAATGCACTGCCAGGGGTGATGGCAGAGGCAGAAACATTAGGGATATTTAGGAGATTCTCAGATAGGCATATGGATAAAATAAAAAGAGAGGGTTGTGTGGGAGGGGAGAGTTAGATTGACCTTTGGATAGTTTAAAGGGTCAGCAAAACACCATGGGCCAAAGGGCCTGTGCTGAGCTGTAATGCTCTGTATTCTAACTGCCTTTTATGTGGAGCTCACAATCTTTCTTGGAGTTGATGTCAGCAGAGAGAAAACAGGAAGAACTAATAACTAGTACTTAGTCCAGCACTGAGCACCCTACACAACTGTGTTACATGTGAACCAACATTTCCAAGTAGACACAACTGCCAATCTACATTGCACATCTACACTACTGTGTAACAGGCACCCAGTTTAATACTGGCCATCCTACACTACTAGGTAGCCAATTCATTATTAACCTTTCAACACAACTGACCAAGTTCATCTGACTATACACATATATAAACAGAACAACATTCTTCCAGACCACAGTGCACCAGCAATACATATATCACACACAGCACATAAAACAAAATACAACCACAAATAAGTTAATGAAAGATAATTCAAAATGCATGTAGTGCACAGCACAGGTAAACAGTAAGCCGGTAATTGTAAGCATCCTAACATCTTTATTCTCGGAAGCATTACTTCTAAAATTTTACTTCATACTTAACTGCTGAAAAATTCTTTATATTGGGAAGTTGATGACATTTTAAATATTCTGTGAGTAACATCAACAATTAAAGCCACATGCAGTAGAGTAATTAATGCATTTACTTACAGATTATTTTGTTTACTATTAACTCCACGTAGTACATGCATCCCCTTTCAGATCAAAACAACATGCTTCAGAATATAAATAGAGATCTCAAGATAAAGAAAACTGTGGGGGAAGTCTACTTCCCCAAAGTAGCATTTTAAGGCCACGATGACCTGACTAAGATGATCACAGGATGTTGTCTCACAATATGGTTGATGGTTTTAGAAAGGAAACAAATAAAAATAACATGATTATTGTATGGGAGGAAACCAGTACATAAAAGTTCTAACTTGTTCTGATGAAGAAAAACAGCAGAATTTACTATCCTCCTACAGAACTTTTCCCAAAAATTAAAACTATTTTCTGTTATTTCAAAGTTACTCTCTGAATGCTTCTGAAAACTCAGGATTCCTACACGAAAGGCTGGGTTGGAGGTATGGTGGGTGTAGGGCAGGAATTATTGATGGTTAACCCATATTTTTTTTCTCGCCATATGTCAACAGAGAGTTCAAGTTAGGGTTGAACTTGCTGCTTATTCAACCATACACATATATACAGCTAAACAAAATAACGTTCCTCAGCAACCAAGGTGCATAACTCAGTACATACACCTCACACATCCCATAAAATGATATTAACACAAATATATTAACAGATTTAAAAAAAGTATTCAGTCGATGTACAAGTTGACATAAAGCGCACGCATACACAACATATAACTCAATATGCAGCAGTATACTGCCACTGGCATTGTCATAGTGGCACGATAGTGTAGTGGTTAACACAATGCCCCACAGTACCAGCAACCCGGATTCATTTCCCACCGCTAGCTGTAAGGATTTGTACATTCCTGCAGTGACCGCATGGGTTCCCCCGGCAGCGCCGGTTTCCACCCACAGACCAAAGGCGTACAGGTTGGTAAGTTAACTGGTCAATGTAAATTGTCCTGCGACTATGCTCAGATTAAATTGGGGTGGCTGGCTGGCTGGCGCAGGGCCGAGAGGGCCTATTCTGCACACTATCTCAATTTTTAAAAAATACTTAAATAGTGTGCTGGGTGGTAGCAGGGTGTTCAGGAGTCTCACAGCTTAAAGGGAGAAACTTTTACCCAGTCTAACACTCCTTGTTCTGATGCTGTGGTACCTTCTGCTTGATGCTAGGTCAAAGAGATTGTGGGACGAATGGAAAGGCTCCTTGACCATGCTGGGTTACAAATTCTGGTCCATAAAGTAAAGACATACTATAATTTCCCCAGGTCAGCCAACAAGAGTCACCAAGCATCTTATCAAACTATATAATTCCAGGCTAATCTTTTCCAATCTTCATCTGAAGCCCTAATTAATATCGCTTCTGCCAAACGGCTCGGAAGGAACATCTCGCCCTGATTGTTACTGCCAGAGACCTGATGAAGTCTGTGAAACAGTTGATGAAATGCAGAGTTGAGAAAAAATCTGGTTCAAAGCAAGAGTAATGATGTGAAAGCTCAGCCATCTCCCAGCACAATATCCAGGCTCGGTAAGATTCAGTACACACTCAGCATTGCATTGGTAACTATACACACCGAGCAATGGGTGACCATCTGCCAAAGTGGATTTATTTCTAACCATTCTATCAGATTACGACCCAGCTTGTTATGATGAAGAATGACCTTATGGAAAGGAAAACACACAACAAAAAAAATAAGGCATATGGATGACAGCTGATTTAAACACTGAACAGCTAATCTTTCAGGATGCCTCCTACAAATGAGAAAACAAGAAAATCCTCTAGCAGATGGTAAACAAAGTAAATTAGTCTAGAATTATTTTGTTGTCGACAAACAGTATGACTCACTGACTGATCTCAGAAACCATTATTGTTTGGAGGACGGTTATTGATTGAAAATTTAAATGTATAACCACGTTCCGTATATAATGCAACGCGCACTACATGCTGGAGGAATTCAGCTGGCCAGGCAGCACCTGTGGGAAAAGAGTAAACAGCTGACGTTTTCGGCCGAGCCTCTTCATCGGGACTGGGGGGGTGGGAAGGGGTGAGATGCCTGAATTAGATCGTAGGGGGAGGGGTAAGAACCTAGGTGGGATGTGATAGGTGAAACCAGGTGGGTGGGAACGGTCAAGGACTGGAGAAGAAAAGATCTGATAAGAGGGGAGAGTGAACAGTAGGAGAAAGGGAAAGAGGAGCTGGGCCCGGGGCAAATTATAGACAGGTGAGACGATGTAAAAGGTCAAGAGCGGGTAATAGAGGAAGGAGCAGGGGCTGTTCACGAGAAGGAGAATTCAATATTCATGCCATCAGGCTGGCAGGTACTGTATATATTTTTATGAATTAAAATGATCATGTTTTGGCTCGTGCTTTATCTGACCAAGTGTATTCTCAGTCTGCCATGAAAAGACATGAAAAGATGGGTTTTTTAAAATTATCCAGTTCAGACCACAACAGAATACTGATGTTGCAGTTATGCAACATTGTGAAGCGCTGTGTCATTCCATAATGCAAAATAATCAGACCACTTACTTGCAATTGTGACAATGCATGAAGCAACACCTAACACTTGTAACAAGACAGCCAAGCTCAGTTGCCCAACCTAAACACCCACAAGAAAAGTCTAGGCTGGTCTGGAGGCGCCAATGCACACGGTCAAAATAAGCTGCTGAAGGTTGCAAACTCAGCCAGCTTCATCATGGACACTAGCCTCCTCACCAGCGAGGACGTCTTCGAATGCAGTGCCTCAAGAAGGCAACAATCAACAGTAAGGACCCTCACCATCTGAAACATGCCCCCTCCTCATCACAACTACCAGGGAGGTGCAGGAAACCGAAAAAACTTAACATCAGAAACAACTTCGTAACCTCCATATTAAGGCATGAATGATTCATGAACCCATGAACACTGCTTCCCAATATTGCACTTTTGTTTTAGATTTCTTACAGTAACATGTAATATATTTCATGCATTGCACTGTACTGCTGCCACAATACAACAAATTATATGACATACATCAGTCAGAATCAGATTTATTATTACTGACATATGTCATGAAATAAATCTGATAATAAATCTGATTCAGAGCTGTGAGAAGAGAATTCTGCATTCCCTTAATACCAGGCTCAATCATCTGCTAGTTTAGGTAATTATGAAAGTTTCAATGGGTCTTGTACATAAAGTCGTGCATTCATCTCGAACCAACTCTTCAGAACATAGTCAAATCTAAAAAGTCAGCTTATCTGTATGCTTTACAGGTCCTTCACACATAGAGAAACAGAATCAGTTTCAATATCACCAACATGTATTGCGAGATTTGTTGACTTTGTGGCAGCAGTACAATGCAATACATAATAACAGAAAAAAAAAGTGAATTACAGTAAATATATATATATATTTATAGCTAGATAAAATAGTGAAATAATTAGTGCAAAAATAGAAATAAAAAAGTAGTGAGATAGTGCTTATGGGTTCAATGTCCATTTAGAAATCGGATGACAGAGGGGAAGAAGCTATCCCTGAATCATCGAGTGTGTCCCTTCAGGCTCCTGCATCTCCTTCCTTATGGTAGCAAAGAGAAGAGGGCATGCCCTGGTTGATGGGGGCCCTTAATGATAGACTCCGCCATTTTAAGGCATTGCTCTTTGAAGATGCCCTGGATACTACGGAGGCGAGTGCTCATGATGGAACTGACTAAGTTTACAACTGTCTGCAGTTTTCTTTGAGCCTGTGCAGTGGCAACCCCACCCCCAGCTTCTCCCACACCAGACGGTGATGCAGCCAGTTAGAATGCTCTCCATGGTACATCTGCAGAAATTTGACTGTTTGTTAGGAAGCCATCATGTGGCAACAGTATATTAATCCAATAAACGTGAGCAAGCATCTCCTCCTGAGAACTTCCACTGGATGTCAGAATAGCTGTAATAAGGGCAACAAAGGATGCAGACTGTCCATACTAAAGTCATTGCTCCATCTGAGACTCCTCCAGTCTTTTCTTAAGAAGCATTATCAGAATATTTCCAAAACCTGGAATTATTCCATCAAAACTAAAAGCTAATTTGATTCATTGTCAACAAATTGGCTGCACCATCTGTCTACATAATAGAAAACACTCGTAGGTCATAAAACCTTTGGTGTGGAGGATGTGACTGACTGTACTGAACATTTTATTTTACAATGCGAGGCTTCATTTTCCCAAGGAAATTGATGCTGCTGTTTTTATTCCTTTATGCCCTTTATTTTTTTCCCCTTCTTTCCTTTAGAAAGGGTTAGAAAGAAAGATTAGCTTTATTTATACAGGTGTCCCCCTGCTTTAGGAGTGTTCACTTTACGCCACTTCACTTTTACAAAAGACCTACATCAGTAACATGTTTTCACATTGCAAAGAGGATTTTCACTTTTACGAAAATTTTTCCCGTATAAATTAATGGTTCTTCGCTTTACGCCATTTCAGCTTAAGAAAGGTTTCATAGGAACGCTCTACCTCTGTAAGGGGGGGGGCACTCCTGTACATCATAGCATCCAGTGAAATACGTCACTTGCGTCAAATCAAATTAGTGAGGTTTACGCTGAGGGCAAGTGTCACCTACAACTTACTAACCCTAACCTGTACATCTTTGGAAAATGAGAGGAAACCGGAGGGAATCCACACAGACACATGAAGAATTCCTGAGAGACGGCAGCAGGAATCGAACCTGGATTGATGATCACCGACGTTGTGAAGTGATTGTGCCAACCTATATGCCACCATGCTGCCCACATGGCTTCCTATCAAGGCACCAAGCAGTCTGTCAGGAAGCCATCACATGGCAACTGTTATTATTAATCCAACTCAATAAGTGTGAGGAAGCATCTCCTCGTGAGTACTTCCACGGGATGCGAGACGGGATGACAAGGGCAGCATTTAACTTCTATCCCTGATTATTCTCAGGAAGACAGTAATGGGTCATATCTTAAACAACCACAGCCCTTCTGTGAAGGTAATCCCTCAGTGCTAGGAATGGGCCCAATTACCACAAAGAACTAGTGATAACAACAAAGAAATGGCGATACCCATCCAAGTGCAATTTGAGGGAAACGGATAGGCGGTTGGAACTGCTGTGAGAATATCCTGACAGTCTGGTTCCTTAAGGTTGCTACAAGTCGGGGCTGGTAGTGGGGATAAGTTCCTACAGCCTATTAAATGCTCCCAATGGCGTGCATCTCAAATAACCTTTGATAACCAAGTCAAGCTCTTGGCCTTCATGTCTGGCTTACTGACTAAGCCCAGTGGAACCCTTTCCACTGACAGGAGAATGGGCAATGGCACCTTAAAACCAGTTGCTTCACACAGATGTGGTTGGCAGCTCATCTCGGAGGAGGAAAACTCTCGATCTCAAACCTCCACCACCTTGTGGCTGTAGCCAGACACAGGGAAAACCTCAGGGAGCAAACCCCAAGGAATAATCTGGAACCACAGACCCCAAGGCACAGAGTTGAATTCAACGCTGACTAGCAACTCCTGTGATGTGGCTGGCACCAAGCTGTGTCGGTTTCTGCTGTCCCGTTAGATTCAGCCACTGCACAGAGAGGGCAACAGCTTGCCCTTCCTATTATTCTGCCCTGACTTGCACGTCACATAAACAGCAGGAACATGAACAACTTTCATGGTTGACCCCAGCCAATGGAAGGCCTCAGTGTTAGTCTGATGTGGGAGGGAAGGGCAAGATTGGTCTTAACGGTATATTAAGAGGCCAGCACAACATTGTGGGCCGAAGGGCCTGTACCATACTTTACTACGCACAGTGTAATACATACAAATGCTGGAGGACCTCAGTGGGTCAGGCAGCAGAAGCAGGTAGGGGAGGGGTAGGAGCACAAGCTTGAAGGTGATAGGTGAAGCGAGGTGGGTGGAGGAGGGGGATGAACAGGGAGGCGAAAGGTGGAAAAGAGAAAGGGCTGAAGGAGGAGGAATCGAAGAGGAGAGGAGAATGGACCATGGATGTAAGGGGGGAGGAATCGAAGAGGAGAGGAGAGTGGACCATGGGTGTAAGGGAAGAAGGAGGGATCAGATAGAAGAGGAGAATGGACCATGGGAGTAAGGGAAGAAGGAGGGATCAGATAGAAGAGGAGAATGGACCATGGGTGTAAGGGAAGGAGGAGGAATCGAAGAGGAGAGGAGAGTGGACCATGGGTGTAAGGGAAGAAGGAGGGATCAGATAGAAGAGGAGAATGGACCATGGGTGTAACGGAAGGAGGGGTGGTGATAAGCAGGTAAGGAGAAGAGGTAAGAGGCCAGGGAGGGGAATATGGTGATACAAAATATTACAGAAAATAAGCATACAATTATATATGTATTCAATCAAAAATTTGCAGAAATGTAAAAGGAAAAGAAAGTTGGCGTGCAGGTGTTATTTGCTTAGAGATGGCGGTACTGTTATTCTGGGCAATCCCCATTTTTAAGTTAATCCCCTTTTATAATTAAAGATTTCTGATAAGCACAGAACTAAATATCTGAAGGCGATGTTTAAAAGATCATGATATATAAAAGGGTGTTTTTCCTTTCAATGACTCATGCAGTAAACTGGGAAATGTTTTATCAAACAAAAGAAATCAGCAATTCACCTTCATGCATCCGCAGAGGAGTGAAGAGGAATGTCAAATGAATAGTTTCACTGAGATAACATGTTGGTGTAAATGAGTGAACGACAAGTATGAAAGTATAAAAAAAACAACCTTGGAAACATCTGTATGCATTATTTAAAGCATTGTGTCTATTTCCTCAGCTTTAGAGAGGGTGCAGAGGAGATTTACCAGGATTCTGCTTGGGCTGGAGAGGCTATCGTATCAGGATAAGTTGAGCAAGCTAAGGCTTTTCTTTTTGGAGCAAAGAAGGACGAGAGTTGACTTGATAGAGGTGCATAAGATGATAAAAGGCATTGGTCAAGTAGACAACCGGAGTTCAGAGATCAAATCCGGTGCCCTTCCGTAAGGAGTCTTTGTACGTCCTCCCCATGAAATGCCTGTTTCCTCCAGATCACCAGCTTCCTCCCACACTCCAAAGATGTACCGGGTAGGTTAACTGGTCATTTATTTTAATTGTCCCTTGTTTAGGTCACGATTAAATCAGGATTGTCAGGGCGATGCAGCTTGAAGGGCCAACTCCGTGCTGTATCCCAAATAAAATAAAATAACAAATAAGATTTTCACCCCCAGGATGAAAATGGCTAATAATTTGAATGGGATTGCAGGAAACTATGGAGGGGGGGGGGTTTGCTAGAGATTATTATTTTATTTTATTTTATTTTATTTTATTTTAACACAGAGAGTGATGGGTGCATGGAATGCACTGCCAGAGGTGATGGTGGAGGCAGATACATTGTGGACATTTAATGCACTCCTTGAGCGGTACATGAATGATATTAAAAATGGAGGGCACTGTAGAAAGGAAGGGTTGAACTGATCTCAGAGTAGATTAAAAGATTGACACAACATTATGGGCCAAAGGGCCTGTATTATGCTATAATGTTCTATGTTCTATTTGCTATTGCACTTAAAAAGGATTGAGATCTTTCAAATGAACAGCCAAATTGCTAATTATGCCACACAGAATATTCTAAAGGAATGAAAGAAATAAGAAATATCAGAATCAGATTTATTTATCATATATGTAAAATTAAATAAGTGCAAAAAGAAAACAAAAAATAGTGAGGCGTTGTCCTTAGTTCATTATCCTTACAGAAATTTGATGGAAGAGGGGAAGAACCTGTTCCAACAATGTAGAATGTGTGTCTTCAGACTCTTGTGCTTCCTCTCTGATAGCATTAATGAGAAGGCGTATAGTAGCCATTCTGAAATTTGCACACAGCAAGCACCCACTAGCAATGTGAATCAGATGGTCTAACTTAGTGATGGAAGCTGACAGCTGAACGATTGCCAGGAACCAGGGAAAACTCTTTAGCTCTTCTTTGTAAAGTGTCAAGGGGGTTTGACATCCATCTGAGAGAGCAGATATGACCTTTGGATTGATGCCGTGCCCCATGGGTGTGACTCTTACACCTACCTCAGTGTCCTCACAAATCCTACAGATTATCAAGATAGGCTCTTGACAAATCCCTGAAGTAGGACTTTAAACTATAATCATTTGCCCCAGAGGTATCAGCAATAGATAGTATGAAAGGAACTCAACACTGCACCAACATTCATTGTTTAATCTCTTTTCAGGAGTGGGATGTGGACTGAGAAGCGGGCATCTAGACCAGGCCGCAGCAGATGCTGGAAATCCAACATAAAAACGCGAAATGCTGCAGGATTAAAGTCAGGAACAATGAAAACTAAGTACATGTTATAACACAACTGAGAACATGTAAAATAAAAATCAAACATGTAGAAAGTTGGCAAAGAGGGAACGGTGGGGAAAATAATGGGAATTTTTTCTGATCTGTATGTAGCTTAAATATTTAGTGTTCGTTGTTTTTAAAATTTTCTGTCTCCACTCCCCGTTCTCCTCTGCCTTCTATTTAAAATTTACTATAATGTGCAGTAAACAGTGAAAAAAAACTAAATCAGATCAATATTTCGTGTGACCACCTTTGCCTTTAAAACTGCGCCAATTCTGTTAGCTACATTGTTGTGCAGTTTTATAAGATTGCTGCAAATATCTTGGAGAACTTGCCACAGTTCTGCGGCAGACTTGGCTGTCTCACTCGCTTCTCTCTCTCTCTCTCTCTCTCTCTCTTCCACCCCCCCCCCCCCCCAGGTAATCCCAGCCTCAATGACATTGAATCACTCTGTGAAAACCATATTAAAAATCTAGGGTGCCTAAGACTTCTGCACAGTATTGCATATTTCATTATAGTTTATTGTAAATTTTATGTATTATACTGTACTGCTGCTGCAAAACAACTTCCACATCCCAAGTCAGCAATAATAAACCCGATACCGATTCAAGACATTAACTACACTCAGTAAACTCCGGTGAGCAAATCAAATCGTTCCTGCACATTCTCAAAACAGTACAGATGATCGGCATAGCCACAGTGGGCTCACAGTTCTGCTTCTGTGCTGAATGGAGTCCAATGGCAATCTCTACCCGTGTCCATTTCGCATGGAATAAAATGGTGAAAGATATTTTCAAACCCTTCTTGAAAAGTTGCGACATCTTGCCCGACTCCTTTGGTTCACCAGCCCAAGATTGCAGCAGCGTTCAAGACTAGATTAAGAACCCTGAGCCCGTGGCATCTATGTTCACAGAAACCCAGGGAAGAATGCAGAAGTAAGCTCCTCACATCCAGCTGCCTTGTCAAACAGTTTCTGCCCTCACTGCTTTCATCAAAGGCCACAGAGCAGAAGTGAAAGCAAAGCATCCTTGATCCTAAGGAATGCCTGAAGAAATGCGAGATTAAGTTTGTTAAATTTGCTGAATTTCAAGTTCCTCCACTTGGTAAACCAAAAGCTGATAAAGGGTCTCAGCCTGAAACATCGACAGTGCTTCTCCCTATATATGCTGCCTGGCCTGCTGTGTTCCACCAGCATTTTGTGTGTGTTGTTGTTTGAATTTCCAGCATCTGCAGATTTCCTCGTGTTAGCTGATAAAGGAGCCACCTCAGAAATCTTATGTCATCTCTCTTTAGTGAACCAAATTTCAGAAGAATACCAACATCGGGAAGGTATGAGAAGAAACAGATAGGGAAGAGTCTGCTGTAAACAGAGTCCAGTGTCAAACCATTGAGTGTGACCATCGAAGCCTGCTGTTAATTTCAATACTTTTAGGTTATACTATGACATGCTAAGAAATATCTGGTTTTTTGGGCATCCCAACCTACACGGAATATCAATTTACAAAGAACTTGTTTCTCTCAAGATTTGGCACTTGTCAAATCTGTCATTAGTTTGAATAAACTTGGGAGGCAATCCATTGGGGCAATTCTGTTATTAGCAGTCAAATAGAATCACATTTTTCCTCTCCTATCAGATTATTACTTCTTCAGCCTATCCAACCTTTTCCACCCATCAGTAGCAGCTTCTCACTTCATTCCCCCCTCTCCCACCCATCCACCTTCCCTCTCGCCTGCCAGCACGGACTCCATCCCCTCTCCTCACCTTCTTAGTCTGGCTTCTTCCACCCTTCCTTTCCAAATCTGATTTGGACCAAAACAATGACTGTACATTCTCCTCCATGGATGCTGCCTGACCTGCTAAGTTGCTTCAGCATTTTGCGTAGGCTGCTCTGAATAAATGTTTCCAGCAGATGCTGGAGGTCCGATTTTTTTTATATTATAATAAAATGATTGAAGATTTATGAAGCACAAACAAATGGTCCATAGGTTCTTCATCATTCACAACTCTCAGTCACCTTGCCAAGTTTTGAGTAAAACTTTTTTTAACATTACATTGAAAGAGCATGGACATAAATTAGATTTGAATTTTGCCAAAGTCAAAGCCACACATAACCATTGTGGTTGTCTACACAGATCCGACTTCACCCCCTAACTAAACTATCGTTTCTATCGGAGGCTAGATTAGCCACATTAGCTGGATTAGTGATCATTCAACAGCCTTAAGAAACCATTTACTTAATTGGGTTCATTGTTTTGCTGCGCTGGCGCCTATGAAGATAATGTGTTGATACCAGAGAGAAAAGAACATTACAGCTTTTGAAAATTGTAAACCACCAGCAGCAGCTGCACATAATTGCTCCTGCCGAAGGGTCTTGGCCAAAACGTCAGCTGTACTTTTCTCCCCCCCCCCCCCCCCACCCCTCCTTGATGCTGCCTGGCCTGCTGAGTTCCTCCAGCATTTTGTGTGTGTTACATGATGGTTCCTGTTTAGTTGGACCTTGCTTGAAACATTCATGGAACTTTCAGACTGCAGAGAGAAGGTAAGGGATACACCATAAATAAGATGTTGGTATTAATCCCCTCTATTGGCGTTCTGCAATGAAGTTTAAATACCACTTTGACCGGTTAAGCATGACTTACCCTAGAAAAAAAATCCACAATGATACTGCTGGAATGCTGAAGTTAGGCACAGCCTCTCACTAATACTTAACACTGAAGTGTCATATAGGGCAATAAAGAGAGCTTTTGGCACATTATAAACACGAGAAAGTCTGCAGTAGCTGGAAATTCAAAGCTACATGAACCAAATGCTGCAAGAGCTCAGCAGGTCAGTCAGCATCTATGGAACTGAATGAACAGTCGATGCTTTGGGCCCAAGACCCTTCTTCAGGACTCTTTAGCCTTCATAAATCAAGATGCTGAGTGCAGGAGTTAGGATGTTATGCTGAAGTTGTATAAGACATTGGTGAGGCTTAATTAGGAGAACTGGGTGTAGCTTCAGTCACCTACCTACAGGAAAAATCTCAGTAAGATTATAACAGTGCAGAGAAAATTTACAAGGATTTGCCAGGGTTTGAGGACCCAAGTTATAGGGAAAGGGTGAGTAGTTTAGGACTTTATTCTCCAGAGCAGAGGAGAAAGAGGGGAGATTTAATCATGTGTGCCCTTTTTCCCCAGGGCTGAAATGGTGAACATGAGAGGGCACAGTTTTAAGGTGCTTGGAAGTAGGAATAGAGGAGATGTCAGGGGTAAGCTTTTTTTAAAAAAAACTCAGAGTGGTGAGTGTGTGGAATGGGCTGCTGGCAACAGTGGTGGAGGCAGATACAAAAGGGTCTTTTAAGAGACTCTTGGATAGGTACAACAAGCTTAGAAATATAGAGGGCTATGGGTAACCCTACGTAACTTCTAAAGTAAGTGCATGTTCGGCACAGCATTGTGGGCTGAAGGGTCTGTATTGTGCTGTAGGTTTTCTATGTTTCTATGTTGATAGTGTATACAAAATTATGAGGGGTATTGATTGGGTAAATGCGAGTAGGCTTTTTCCACTAAAGTTGAGTGAGACTAGAAGTCATGAGTTAAGGAGGAAAGGTAAAATGTTTAAGGAGAACATGAGGGGGAACCTCTTCACTCAGTGTAACGAGCTGCAGCAGAAGTGATGGATGTGAGTTTGATTTCAACATCTAAGAAAACTTTGAATAGGTACATGGATGGCTGTGGGGTATGAAGGACAATGGTGTGGGTGCAGGTCAAAGGGACTAGAGAGATTAATAGTTTGCATGAACTACATCTGCTGGTCGGTGGTGTAGAGGCATCAGCACCGGTCTTTGAGATAAATGGTTCAAATCCAGCCGGCCCCTTGCATGCTTTCCATCCATGCTGGGTTGGGCGTTGAGCTAGCAATCTATTGCATCCACTGAAAATCTGTTGCAACTCGGCCTCGCAGAAAAACAAACACTAAGGAAACAGCAAAAAAAAAGCCACAGGGTGCAAAAAGGAACATTAACAAATGGACTAGATGGGCTGAAGGGCCTGTTTCTGCACTGTAGTGTTCTGTGACTCTATGACCTTTAGGAAGAACCACTTTAACAGAATGATGCTCAGGTACTGAACTGTTAGGAGTTGAAAGGAATTAATAACTCAATGGCTCAGCTTTAAATGACCGACATGTTCTAAGCAGATTTACTACTTTCCTACATATCCCAGGCCTCTCAAGGTCCAACCCTAAGTCCCCGTTGTGAGAGGTGGAAAAGGGTAAGGCTGGTCAACAGGGCTATGGTGAAGCTTTAGAGGCCAATCCCTTGTACAGTGGATGCAATAGATTGCAGACAGGATGATGAACTCCCATTGTACCATCAACTTCAGAGGAAGGAGGAGACGGGAGGTCATTGATGGCTAAGGGCCCAAGTAAATGAGTACGTATTCCAAGTTGTTATAGAAACTAGCACCAAATAAATGGCCAAGACCCAGCTAGCTAAGTGTGTAATAAATACATACAACAAACTGAAAACGTGCTCCAAATAAAAAGGATACCCTGTGGATACTCCTTGAAAGAGCCAACTACCAGACGATGGTGATGGCATTTGGAATGCAAACGGCTGAAAGATTGGAATGAGCTTTTTTCTTTAGAATCCATCTTGTGATTTACAGCTTGAAAGCTCTGAGCTCAGGTTCTAAAATGGAAAGATTCAAACAGCTCTCGTAGTAAATAAAACGCAACAACAATGGAAAAAAAAGTGTTTGAAGCAGCAGATATGACACTTGTACAACAGAAATATTGTAAAGACAGTCAAACCCAGGCCAGGAAATCTGGCAGACATTTACAAATAAGCTACTTTCAGTTTTAATACAAATTTTGAAAATTACTGTAATTAGTTTAGCCAATTGCTGTAAAGTTGACAATGTTAACCATGATCACAGTTCTCAATCAGTTATGTGAATTGGTTTGTATCATACAAGAGGCCTGCCTTGCAGTCCACTCTTATGAATTGTAGGGTCATAGAGTACTAAATCACAAAAGCAGACCCTTTGGCCAAACTGTTATTAGCTGAGTTTCATCGTTGTGTCCATTCTAATAGTACAACCGTGAATTTTCCTCAATTTTCCTCAATTGCCTGCTGCTCAGCATAAAGTCTAAAGCATTAACGCAACATGTCCTGATGACTGCAAAACCATGCGTTGACAAATGACTACGCAGGAGCTGGCCATCATGCAAGGCAGAAGTAGGTCCAGTGATAGACTGACGTCATGGAAGGCAGATAGGGACCAAACACATTAGAAAAGATGCTTAATAAGCAATAACAACCAAAAGAATTGTTAATATCTATGAACCCAGCTCTGTGTGAAAATATGCAAGATACCAGTCAAAATATTCAGTTTCACTTTTGACCTGAATGCAATGAAAACATTTTAGATCAAAAATAAAATCATTTAGTGAATCTCAACTTCACCACACAGCTGAACAACTCAAGCAAGTCTTTTTTTATTTGACATGTGCTCAGACTTGTGAGAATTATAAATGTTTAAATATATTTATGATTTCAAAATTACTTTCACTTCAAATGGAAGTGAATAAAATGGCCTGCTTCTCTTTCATCATATGAGAATATCCCTTGCTCCTTCAACAATGCATTCTAATTTAGTTCTGTATTCGGTATTTGGTCACACTGCAACTTTAAACGCTTAATTTATGGGTCATTGTTCTTAAAGACAATGCGTTTGATGTAAAACAATTTTCACATAATTCACACGCCCAGGTCTTTGGGTGTGTGCATTTGAGAAGCGTTTTCGAGATTTGCTCATAATCATAATTGTTCTTTAAATACAGCCATAATAAAATCATGAACATATCAAGATATAGCATTAACTATGCGATATTCCTAGTGCATGCTCAGAAGATGATAAAACAATCTCAATTATAGACTAAGTTGTGATTGGCTTTTTAAATCAATTAGCATCTGCTTTAAGATCATCCACAATAGGAAAGTTGATGTCAGCTTTTGTATATTCATTATATGCCTATATCCCAATACACCATAAATGTCAAAATGCACTCATTTCTAATACATTTTCAGTTATGAACATCATCCTCACCTTCATTTGAATGCCAACATTTAGAATTAATCATTTTAGGCCAAACGCCACAGACGAAGCTCAGATATGTACATGGGTGGGAGGGAGTTAGCGGGCTAAGGTCTCAGTGCAGGTTGATGGACTAGGCCAGGGTTGGCCAACCTATGGCACATGCGCCAAAAGTGGCGCATTGGATGATTAGAAGTGGCGCATTGCACCCCAGTGATAATAATAAAAAAGTAAGCCTACTCATGCAAAAAGTATTAACCAAAAACCGATTTGTAGAATAAAAATACTTATAACAGGAATTTAAGTAGCTTAGAACTAGAAATGGGTTTTACTGAGAATAAATCTAAATAATTAGCAATTATTTTTAGCAACCTTATTATTTCGTGCACATCTTTTGGCGAATGTTATCTTCTTTCACATTAATCTGTTTTCAATTTTTAAAAAGATGTTCAATGAGTCCAACTAGGAAAGAAGGACTTTTGTTCTGCAGTCGTTCCATAACTGTTCAACACACGTTTGATACTTCTTTGATCCTGAGGCACCAGGCGTCTGCACCAGCGGTGCATCGCAGGTTTTGCCAGTATGCAATTGACACTCATGCACTACGGAGTTGTGCTTTGTTCATCCTTTGTGAACATTTGCAGTTTTGTACTTTTTTGAAAATTAAAGCTTGTTTTTTTTACATTCAGTTAACCATCACAGTGCAAAAGAAAATCAGAAAGTGATAGTAAGCGTGAATTCAATGAACAGTGGGAAAATGAATTCTTATTTATAGCGGGTCCATCAGGAAAACTGTTGTGCATTGTTTGTGAAAACACTTTCTCACATAATAGAAGACAAAATCTTAACAGACACTATAAAACACAACATCAGACTGAAATAGAAGGAAAACTGAAGCTAGTGCTTGGGTCTGAGTTACGGAAAGAATATGTGATTAAGAAAAAGGAAATCAAAAGAAGACAAAATATATTTGTTAAAAGTCTCATTAAGGTAAGTAATGTTTTTATATTAAATCAAAATATCATGTAAAAATACTAAATATGTCTACATTAACACATTTTTACAAGAAATGAATGGGGGTACAGGAGTTGTATGGCGCATCTAAACTCGTGCATGAAAAAATTGACGCAAGGAATGTAAAAGGTGGGCTACCCCTGAACTATGCAGAATAACTATTCACCACAGATTAAAAGGAAGTTAAGGAACAATAGAGCAAAGTATGTATACATGTGATCCAATAGAAAGTACTTATTATCAAGTGGCATCAATAATGGAAAATTTTTCTACCCACATCCACAAAAACAAAGAGAAAGATTAAGATTGAATCATATAATATCAGTGGGCTTTTCTTGATTACTGGTATTTAACATTTTATTGAGAACAGTTTTGAGGAAATTTAATGATTAAATTTAATGTGTACAGATAAACAGTTTTCAGTCCTAATAAGGCAAAACTATTATAACAGCAAAGTTTTTTCAAAGAATAGCACTTTCACAAGATATTTCACAAGCAAAAATGCCACATATATTTGCAAAACATATAGCTTGATTATAATCCATGTCTTTCAAGTGAAAGGTCAGAGGTCAAATGAAGAAAAGTTCCACAGGGAAAGTTGCACAGTTCTTGCTACTTAACTGAGAGAATGTTTCATTTCCACTCATTTTTCTTTATTTCTCTCCGTGCTTTATGGCACATCGGTCTGCAGCCTTGCCGTTTCTTTAGCATTTCTCTATTGCTAGTTCAATGCACGACCCAGCATGGATGGAACACGTGCAAAGAGCCGGCCAGACTCGAACCTGAAACCACTTGTCTCAAAGTCCAGTTCTGATGCCACTACACCACCAGCCAACATGTTTACATTTATTAAGAACACTATCATAGTGATTAATCATTTGATGCTGTTGAATCAGGGTCTTCAGTGAAGCAACATGGAATAACTGCCTTTGTCGATTTATTTATTCAATTCAGTCCATCTATTTACTATTATGGTTTGTTTTCTTTTGCACTTTGCTTATTTGTCAGTCTCTGTGTGCAGTTTTTCCATCGATTCTATTGTATGTTTTTGTTTTACTGGGAATGCCTGCAAGAAAATTAATCTCAGGGTAGTATATGGTCACAGATGTTACAGAAATTCTTGGGTTTAGTACACTTACATTTAGCAAATGACTTCGGCTATCCGCCTTTGGGTCCGAGTATAAATTGTGGATTTAATTAGACTGCAGCTTGAACAATGGGCTCTGAAGAGCTGTGATTTCCAGACCAGACAATGCTGATTAAAATTTATTTGGATGGCTGTGGTGTGAATGCAAACTGGGAAGTGTGAAGTTTGTGTGTAGTTTCAAAGAAAGCTTTGTAGATACATTGTAAATATGGAATTGTCCTTTGATGTTTAGGACATAAAACATCAAGCCCCACGTTAGACCAGCCAGACATTTTGACTGAAAGCACCCCCATATAATGTCTGCTGTACCTTATTTTGTCGATTAAAGAACCCACCTCATATCTACCAGTACTTCTCTCCAGTGACTTCATTCACACAACAACACACAAGTACTTTAATAATAAAATTTACTTTGAACTATTACATCTATCAAGATGCTAGGCAGCTTTCATTATTTTCCTCTCATGTCCCATTAGGTCAAATCATAATCCAGTGGTTAAAGTATAATTCCACTATAATGGCTCAGAATTGACAGAGTGTTTATATTTTGTTTGCAGTAAGAACTGCGTAATGTCTCAAGTGCATAGCTTGGTCTACAAATTCACTCCCATTCTGATATGTCATTCCACATCCCATTCCCATTCTGATATGTCTAACCATGGCCTCCTCTACTGTCAAGATGAAGCCACACACCGGTTGGATATATTCTGTCTGGGTAGCCTCCAACCTGATGGCATGAACATTGATTTCTCTAACTTCTGTTAATGCCCCTCCTCCCCTTCTTACCCCATCCCTGATATATTTAGTTTTTTCCCCCCTCCTCTTTTTTTCTCTCTCTCTGCCCATCACTCCGCCTGTTCTCCATCTCGCTCTGGTGCTCCCCTCCCCCTTTCTTTCTCCCTAGGCCTCCTGTCCCTTGATCCTTTCCCTTCTCCAGCTTCACCCCACCCCCTCCTGTCTTCTCCTATAATTTCAGATTTCCCCCTCCCCTTCCTACTTTCAAATCCCTTACTATCTTTTCTTTCGGTTAGTCCTGACGAAGGGGCTCGGCCCGAAGTATTGATAGTGCTTCTCCCTATAGATGCTGCCTGGCCTGCTGCGTTCCACCAGCATTTTGTGTGTGTTGCTTGAATCTGCAGATTTCCTCGTTGTCTACAAATTTGCTGTTTTTCTATTCTCTGCTTGCATTTAACTAGATCCCACAAGATGACCCACTGAACTGCCCTCTCAAGTGTTCAGTGACATATTTTTTAAAAAGCACAACATAAATTGATGGTACCAATGTAGGAGTTAACAATGACCTACTAAAAGATCAGTCATCTCTCATACTGAAATGCTACCCATGAAAAGCCACAAGTACAGAAAGTCATTTGTGTAAAAATGTTGGTAGTTCAGTTTTTAATAACCAAAATATACCACTGGACCCACAATGCTCACGGTAACTTGTGATAGTAAATAATGTTTAAGTAAATGACAAAAATATTTTTGCTGAAATGCAACAATGCCAGCATTCAAAATAGCCTAGCTGGCAAGATGGATGGTCAGGAAGGGTTACACCCATGACCTTCTCGAACATGGGGAGGATCAGACAATCTTATCAGAGTTAAGATGTAAGAAAGGCTAAAGACTACAGGGTGTGGATATGCAAAGCAAAGGTCAGCCTTGAAAGTGCCTATTCTGATAATTCATAGCTCACTCAGCTTTGTGTACTTTCCCTTTCTCTACAAGAAAAAAATGTGAAAAATTCCCTGGTCTCAATTACAACCATTTACTGCCTGCCAGCATCTTTCCGCTAACTCAGGCAAGATGCAAATCCACGTGCAGCCGCTTACTGTGCTTGCATGTAAGCAATCAAAAAACTTTTAAAGAAGAATAAACTGATAGAGGTGCAGGGAGGTTCACAGAGAGGATTTCAGAATTCTGGGTGGGTAAGCTAAATGCAGGGTTAACAAGTGACAAGAGAGAGTGGGGATCTCATTGAAACCTATTGAATGCTGAAAGGCCTAGATACAGTTGCCACGAAGAGGATGATTCCCATATTTGGGGGGGCTCTCGGACCAGAGAGCACAGCCTGAGAATAGAAGGATCTTTCTTAAGAGGAGTTTCTTTAGCCAGAAGGTGGTGAACCTGTGGAATTCATTGCCACACAAGACAACTGCTGTGGGCAAGCCATTTAAAGCAAAGGTTGACAGGTTCTTGATTGGTAAGGGTGGCAAAGGTTACAGGGAGAAGACAGGAGAATGGGGTTGAGAGGGAAATTAAATCAGCCATGGTGGAATGGTGGGGCAGACTAGATGGGCCAAGTGGTCTAATTCTGCTCCTTTGTCTTATGGTCTTATAAAATATCTTCCATCCTTCATATTAAGCTTCCTTCCCAGTTACTGACACAATCTTCAAATGCAGCTCCCATTTTCTTAGTAAGTTCAGTATTTTGGTGGTGTACATAATTTTAGTCCCTTTGCTCACTAAGTGTCTCAGCTAAATGAAGATTATGGCATGACTCTACTTGGCCCAGAATAGACAAAATAGCAATACATAATTGAAAGTATTGGAGGTACTCAGCAAGTCATGCAGCACTTATGGAAGGGAATAAACGGCCAATGCTTCGTGCCAAGATCCTTCCTAACCTGCTAAGCTCCTCCAGCACTTTTATGTGTGTTGCTCAAGATTTCCAGCATCTGCAGAGTCTCTTGTGTTTATGGAAAGTATTAGTTAAATTGCAATGATTGGGATAATTGTGCTAAGTGTTAAGAGGATATATCTTTCAGCTCGCATCCAGCTAAGTTTCAACATGAGTCATTTGGATGGACTGAGCATTTTCTCCATTAGAGAATGGAAAGTTGCCTCACTACTCATACAAGGATACTTCTTTTACACACCAAAAACAGGTGGTAAATACACTATGAAAATATAAAAACTCTACTAAGGTATTGTCAGTTATTAGCATCTAAACTGAGATTGGATATTGCAAGAAGTATGAGACAGTTAGGTTTCGGGTGTGTTTGATTACTCTGAGCCTGTACTCAATGGAGTTTAGAAGAATGGGGGAGATCTCATTGAAATCTATTGAATATTGAAAAGCCTAGACGGCCTAAAGGTTGAATACCTCAACGGTGGAGCTGGTGGAGATGATGACACATCACAACGGCAAGTTATTAGCAACTAAATTGAGATTGGATATGTGAAATATCTGAGACATTTACATGTGAGGAGTGTTTGATGGTTGAGTCTGTACTCAATTGTGTTTAGAAAATGGGGGGGGGGGGGATTCTCCTCACCACTGAGCAAATCTACACAAAGCAATGTTGCAGGAAAGCAGCATCCATCATTAGAAAATGCCACCACCCAGATCATGCTCTCTCTTCACTGCTACCATCAGGAGAAAGTTATAGGAGCCTCAGGACTCAGGGACAGTTATTACCCCTCAACCATCAGGCCATCGAACCAAAGGGGATAACTGATTATTCTAGATCGGGTATTCAGCAATGAGGAAGGGTTAGTTAGCAATCTTGTCATGCGAGGCCCCTTGGGTAAGAGTGACCATAATATGGTGGAATTCTTCATTAAGATGGAGAGTGACATAGTTAATTCAGAAACAAAGGTTCTGAACTTAAACAAGGGTAACTTTGAAGGTATGAGACCTGAATTAGCTAAGAGAGACTGGCAAATGATACTTAAAGGGTTGACGGTGGATATGCAATGGCAAGCATTTAAAGATTGCATGGATGAACTACAACAATTGTACATCCCAGTTTGGCAAAAGAATAAACCAGGGAAGGTAGTGCACCCGTGGCTGACAAGGGAAATTAGGGACAGTATCAAGTCCAAAGAAGAAACATATAAATTAGCAAAAAGAAGTGGCACACCTGAGGACTTGGAGAAATTCAGAGACCAGCAGAGGAGGACAAAGGGCTTAATTAGGAAAGGGAAAAAAGATTATGAGAGAAAGTTGGCAGGGAACATAAAAACTGACTGTAAAAGCTTTTATAGATACGTGAAAAGAAAAAGATTGGTCAAGACAAATGTAGGTCCTTTACAGTCAGAAACAGGTGAATTGATCATAAGGAACAAAGACATGGCAGACCAATTGAATAACTACTTTGGTTCTGTCTTCACTAAGGAGGACATAAATAATCTTCCGGAAATAGTAAGGGTCCGAGGGTCTAGAGGGATGGAGGAACTGAGGGAAATACATGTTAGTAGGGAAGTGGTGTTAGGTAAATTGAAGGAATTAAAGGCAGATAAATCCCCAGGGCCAGATGGTCTGCATCCCAGAGTGCTTAAGGAAGTAGCCCAAAAAATAGTGGACGCATTAGTGATAATTTCACAAAACTCCTTAGATTCTGGATTAGTTCCTGAGGATTACAGGGTAGATAATGTAACCCCACTTTTTAAAAAAGGAGGGAGGGAGAAACCGGGGAATTATAGACCTGTTAGTCTGACATCGGTGGTGGGGAAAATGCTAGAGTCGGTTATCAAAAATGTGATAACAGCACATTTAGAAAGAGGTGAAATCATCGGACAAAGTCAGCATGGATTTGTGAAAGGAAAATATGTCTGATGAATCTTATAGAATTTTTTGAAGATGTAACTAGTAGAGTGGATAGGGGAGAGCCAGTGGATGTGGTATATTTAGATTTTCAAAAGGCTTTTGGCAAGGTCCCACACAGGAGATTAGTGTGCAAACTTAAAGCACACAGTATTGGGGGTATGGTATTGATGTGGATAGAGAATTGGTTGGCAGACAGGAAGCAAAGAGTGGGAGTAAACGGGACCTTTTCAGAATGACAGGCAGTGACTAGTGGGGTACCACAAGGCTCAGTGCTGGGACCCCAGTTGTTTACAATATATATATATTAATGATTTAGACGAGGGAATTAAATGCAGCATCTCCAAGTTTGTGGATGACACGAAGCTGGGCGACGGTGTTAGCTGTGAGGAGGATGCTAAGAGGATGCAGGGTGATTTGGATAGGTTAGGTGAGTGGGCAAATTCATGGCAGATGCAATTTAATGTGGATAAATGTGAGGTTATCCACTTTGGTTGCAAGAACAGGAAAACAGATTATTATCTGAACAGTGGCCAATTAGGAAAAGGGGAGATGCAACGAGACCTGGGTGTCATTGTACACCAGTCATTGAAGGTGGGCATGCAGGTACAGCAGGCGGTGAAAAAGGCAAATGGTATGTTGGCATTCATAGCAAAAAGATTTGAATACAGGAGCAGGGAGGTTCTACTGCAGTTGTACAAGACCTTGGTGAGACCGCACCTAGAATATTGTGTGCAGTTTTGGTCCCCTAATCTGAGGAAAGACATTCTTGCCATAGAGGGAGTACAGAGAAGGTTCACCAGATTGATTCCTGGGATGGCAGGACTTACATATGAAGAAAGGCTGGCTTGACTAGGCTTATACTCACTGGAATTTAGAAGACTGTGGGGGGATCTTATTGAAATGTATAAAATTCTAAAGGGATTGGACAGGCTAGATGCAGAAAGATTGTTTCCGATGTTGGGGAAGTCCAGAACGAGGGGTCACAGTTTAAGGATAAAGGGGAAGCCTTTTAGGACTGAGATGAGGAAAAACTTCTTCATACAGAGAGTGGTGAATCTGTGGAATTCTCTGCCACAGGAAACAGTTGAGGCCGGTTCATTGGCTATATTTAAGAGGAAGTTAGATATGGCTCTTCTGGCTAAAGGGATCAGGAGGTATGGAGAGAAAGCAGGTACAGGGTTCTGAGTTGGATGATCAGCCATGATCATACTGAATGGCGGTGCAGGCTCGAAGGGCCAAATGGCCTACTCCTGCACCTATTTTCTATGTTTCTATGTTTCTAACTTCACTCATCCCAACAATGAACTGTTCCCTCAGGGTTGAATCTCAGGGCTGTATATGGTGACATACTGTTTGTACTTTGATAATAAATACTTTAAACTCATTGAAACCTATCAAATACTGAAAGGCCTAGATGGAGTAGATGTGGAGAGGATGTTTCTTCTAGTGAAGGATTCTAGTAGCAGAGGGCACAGCCTCAGAATAGAAGGGCAACACTTTAGAACAGAGATAAGGAGTAATTTCTTCAGCCAGAGGGTAATGAATCTGTGGAATTCATTACCACAGGTGACTGTGGGGGCCAAGTTTTGGGGTATATTTAAAGTGGAGATTGATAGTTTCTTAATTAGTAAGGTTGTCAACCGTTACGAGGAGAAGGCAGGAGAATGGGGTTGAGAAGGAAAGTAAGTCAGCCATGATGGAATGGAGGAGCAGACTTGATGGGCTGAATGGCCTAGCTCTGCTCCTACATCTTATGGTATTATGGAGGCCAGTTGGTCTATCAGCTCATTCATAGAAAAGGCCTGTGATTAAAATAAGTGCAACATTTAAACTCAATGCCATCCAATCAGTTGGGTGAATGGAAAGGTAGCGAAAAGAAACTAAGCCAGAGGTACATAGAACAGCCCTAGTTAGATGAACAAAGGTGGCAGAGGAAACTGCAACATATGAAAGGATATTGAGATACACAGGACCTTACAATGGGGCCTTCATGTGCCCGTCCATAGATTACTGTAGAAAGGAGAAAGGCAGGGAATGTAGTTTAGGCAACACACTAGATCAAAGTTCAAGATAAATTTACTATCAAAGTACATATGTATCAGCATATACAACCCTGGGATTTGTTTCCTTGTGGGCATTCTCAATAAATCTATAATAAAATAACCACCACAATACGGTCAATGAAAGACCACACCAACTTGGGCGTTCAACCAATGTGCAAAATACAACAAACCGTGCAAATAAAAAAATGAAAGAAATAGTAACAAATAAATAAATAATAAATATTGTGAACACAAAGTCAAGAGTCCTTGAAAGTGAGTTCATAGGTTGTGGGTACACTTCAATGATGAGGCAAAAGTAGATATTCCCTTGGTTCAAAAGCCTGATGATTGAGGGGTATTAACTGTTTCTGAACTGGTGGTGTGAGCCCTGAAGCTCCTGTACCTTCTTCCTGATGAGAGCAGGACCTGAACAGTGGGGTTCCCAGATGATAGACATTGCTTTCCTGCGACAACACTTCATGCAGATGTGCTCAATGGTGGGGAGGGCTTTATCCACGATGGACTGGGCCACACCTACTACTTTTTGTAGGATTTTGTGGAATACTTATCCAGGGTTATTTCGGGATGATCTAATTCATCTGAAAGACCAACCACAACCTGTTCTATAATTGAGATTGTTGTATCATCTTCATGCATGAGGAAAATAACATTGATTGTGATTTGCCTGGAAATTGTTAATGTTTTTATTATGGCTGTATCTAAAGGACAACAAACAGATCTAATATTTGTCATCCGCTTTGCTGCACTCTTTTGAAACTTGCTTCACTGCCACTTGTCCCAGTTCTGACGAGAGATCATCAGCCAGAATCCCTGTCCTCCCTTTGCGGATACTGCATCAACTGCCAGCATTTCCACCAGTTTCAGCTTTTATTATGTGGAATACTTGCCTTCTGAGATGTTGCACTTAATATAAAAGCAGGGAAATTCGGCTGGAAGAGCAAGTGTACAAGTTGATAAGAGGCATTGATCTAGTGAGCAACCTGACACTTTTTCCCCTGGGTGGCAGTCACGAATACAATGGGGCACAATTTCATGGTGATTGGAGGAAAGATCAAGAGTTAAGCATTACTTTTTTTTAAAAAAAGGAGAGCGGTGGGTGCATGGAGTAGGCCAAACGGTCAGCCTGGACTGTGCAGTAATGTTCCATCCTTTATGTATATAATACTATTGCACATGAAGATTGGGTTTTGTTGTGGCAGCACATTTTAAGTACATGTGATGGTACCAGTGAGGATAAACAGATTTGCACTACTGTTGAGGATGGGAGGATTATAATTATGGGAAGGCACCGATATCCCAGATTGAGGCAGTGCTTCAAGGTGGCGGCATCCACCATTAAAGACCTTAATCTTCTTGTGCATGTCCTCTATGCATTACAACCATCAGGAGAAGATACACAATCCTGAAGACCCACTCTCAATGTTTTAAAACTGCTTCTTCCCCTCTGCCATCAGATTTCTGAACAGTCCTTAAACCTTGTTGCTTGCCTTTTTCAGTTTTCATTTGTAACTTTGTAATTTTTATGTCTTACACTGCACTGCTGCTGCAAAACAGGTTTTATGGTGTGTGTCAGTGATACTGACACACACCATAAACATGATTCTGATTCTGGGAATGGAGTCTGGAGGGAGATTTAGTTGAGTTATAAAAGAACACAGGAGACCTGGACTGAGTGAACAGTAAGTTCCTATTTTCTTCAGCAGAGAGGACAGCAACTCGGGAGCTCGGGAGCAGAGACTTCTAGCAGTAGTGACATAGGATCAGAGAATGTTGAATCTTTGTGGGTGGAGTTAAGAAACTGCAAGGGTAACAAAAAACATTATGGATATCATATATAGGCTCCAAATAGTAGACAAGATGTAGGGTTGAGATTGCAAAGGGAGCTGGAAAAGTCATATAATAAGGATAATGTCACAGTTGCAATGGAGGACTTCAACATGCAATGAAATTGGGAAATCATGTTGGTGTTGGATCACAAGAGAGGGAATTTGTTGAAATGCCTGTGAGATGACTTTTTAAGCTTGTGCTCGAGCCTTCTAGGGAAAAGGCCATCCTAGATTGGATGTTGTGTAATAACCCAGATCTTATTAGAGAGCTTAATGTAAAGGAACCCTTAGGAGACAGTGATCATAATATGATTGAATTCATACTACAATTTGACAGATAGAAGCACAAGTCACATGTATCAGTATCGCAATGGAATAAAGGAAATTACAGAGGCATGAGAGAAGAGCTTGCCCAGGTGGATTGGAGGAGGATACTTACAAGGATGATGGCAGAGTAAAAAATGGCTGAAGTTTCTGGGAATAGTTCACCAAGTGCAGGATAGACATGCCCCACATAAGCAGTTCTCAAATAGCAGGGCAAGCAACCGTGGCTGACAAGGGAAGTTGACTGCATAAAAGCCAAGGAAAAGGCAGATAACATAGCAAAAATGGGTGGAAAATTGGATGATTGGGAAGCTTTTAAAATCCAACAAAAAGGCAACTAAAAAAGCTATAAGAAGGGAAAAGATGAAATACGAGGGCCAACTAGCCAATAATATACAGTGATATAAAGAGTAAAAGGGTGCCGATATTGGACCACCGGAAAATGGCTGGTGGGGTAGTAATGAAGGACAAAGATGTGGCAGATGAACTTAATGCGTACTTTGCATCAGCCTTCACTGTGGAAGACACTAGCAGTGTGCCAGAGGTCCAAGACTGTCAGGGAGCAGGAGCAAGTGCGATGGCTATTACAAAAGGTAAAAGTGCTAGGCAAACTGAAAGGTCTTAAGGTGGATAAGTCACCTGGTTCAGACTGACTACATCCCAGAGTCCTGAGAGAGGTTGCTGAAGAGATAACTGATGCATTGGTCATGATCTTTCAAGAATCACTTGATTCTGGCATGGTCCCAGAGGACTGCATGATTGCAAATGTCCCTCCACTCTTTAAGAAGGGAGGAAGGCAAAAGAAAGGAAGTTGTTGGGAAAGGGTTGGAGTCTATTATAAAGGACGTGGTTTTGGGATACTTGGAGACTAATGATAAAATAAGTCAAAGTCAGCATGGTTTCTTTAAAGGGAAATCTTGCCTGACAAATCTGTTAGAGTTCTTCAAGGAAGTAACAAGCAGGGTGGACAAATGAGAGGCAGTGGATGCCATTCACTTGGATTTTCAGAAGGCATTTGATAAGGTGCCATACATGAGGCTGGTTAACAAGATAAAATCCTATGGCATTACAGCAAAGATACTGGCATGGATAGAGGAATGGCAGACAGGCAGGAGGCAGTGAGTGGGAATAAAGGGGGCCTTTTCGGGTGGGCTGCCAGTGACTAGTGGTGTTCCTCAGGGGTCAGTATTGGGACCGCTACTTTTCACATTGTTTGTCAATGATTTATATAATGGAATTGATGGCCCTGTGGCAAAGTTTGCAGATGATATACGAAGATAGGTGGAGGGGTAGGTAGGGCTGAGGAAGCAATGTGATTACAGCAGGACTTAGACAAATTGGAAGAATGGGCAAAAATGTAGCTAATGGAAAATGTACAATAATGCATGTTGGTAAAAAGAACAATAATGCAGACTATTGTCTAAATGGGGAGAAGGTCCATAGATCAGAGGTACAGAGGCCTTGGAAGTCCTCATGCAAGACTCCCAGAAGGTTTCTGTGGTAAAGAAGGCAAATGCAATGTTGGAATTTATTTCTAGGGCAATACAATATAAAAGCAAAGAGATAATGCTGAGCCTTCATAAGACACTTGTCAGGCTGCACTTGGAGTATTGGCAACAGTTTTGGGTCCCATAACTCAGAAAGGATGTGTTGTCATTGGAGAGAGTTTAGAGGTGGTTCACGAGTATGATTCCAGGAGTGAAGAGGTTAACATATGAGCAGCGTTTGGCAGCTTTGGGCCTGTACTCACTGGAATTTAGAAGAATGCAGAGGGATCTCATTGAAACCTACTGAATGGTGAATGGACTAGATAGGGTGGATGTGGAGAGAAAGTTTCCTATGGTGGGGGTATCCAGAACTAAAGGGCACAGCTCCAAAATTGAGGGGTGACCTTTTGGAACAGAGCTAAGGAGGATTTTTTTTAGCCAGAGAGTAGTAAATTTATGGAATGCTCTGCCAGACTGTGGTGGAGGTCAATTCTATGGGTATATTTAAGGTTGATAGTTCCCTGATCGGTCAGGGCATCAAAGGATATGGCAAGAAGGCAGGTGTATGGGGTTAAGTGGAATCCAGGATCAGCCATGATGGAATGCTAGAGCAAACTTGATGGGCTGAACGGCCTTGTTCTGCTGGTTTGTCTTATGGTCTGAGTTATTTTTTCAGCCAAATGAATACAATGGGCTGAATAATGATGCAAGTTTCTTAGATTTTAAATTCTCAACAAATGAGAGATCTCATGCTTAAATGATAGGCTTGGAAGAGTTAAACTGTAAACGCTCATGAGACTAACCCATGATTACACTACTGGCACAAATGACTAACGGGTCTGATTTTCTTTTCTATATAATTTGTTTTGTCATGTGAATTTCAAAGTTCAGTCGAATGAATCAAAGACACCGTGATGCCGACATTAATTTGCAATTCATACAGAAAAATTAAAATCACAAATATGAAAAACAGAAGTTAGCCACATGATTTTCAGCCAAAGCATCACGAGCTGAAGTCTTTTTGTGTGAAACTACAGTGAAGTTTCCACACTGGATTTAATCTACAATCTGGATTCAGAAAACAGGCTTTGGGAGAAGAGAGCAGATCATCTTCTGATCTTCATGCCATCACAGAAATAAAACAGAACTTCGCTGCACAGCCACAGGGTCTTTGGTCCACAGCATATATACTGACCAATTTAAACTATCCTATCTGCTATTCCCACTGGCTCACGAGTTCAGGGTTGCTTATCATAAAATTAAATCCTTGACTTTCCAGAGAATGTTAGGAATTTATTACTCCATGCAAAATACTATCATGCTAGGTCAACCATTAGGTGTAAGCAAGTTCAAGTTCATTGTTATTCGATCATACACATGTATACAGCTGAACAAAACATTAATCTTCTGGGGTCAAGGTGCACAACACAGTACTGTCACACACAATGAATATAGTTGCAATCCAGCAAACACAGACACAAAATAATATTAGCACAGTCCCCAAGTAACTCTGCCAAGCAGGAGAGTTGGGCATGGGACTTGCAACCCCATCCCATAAAAACCCCGGGCTTCAGAAACACCAAAACAACCCCCAAAGACCTCATCCTTGGGAGATGAAGGACCTTCACCCCTGGGGAAAAACTGAAAGACTGGCCCAGGAGAGAGAACTCTTTCGAGCTGTTGTTGGCGGCTCATGCCCCAGATGGGTGAAGAGGAGCAAGTCCCTGAGTGGCTTGGCATAAAGCTTGACAGGTTGACATAAAGTGTGAGGTGCGTGTTTATGTAAGACAGTATAATGTTACTGACACTATTAAACAGGCGTACAAATATGTGAAAATCTGAGTTATATCTTTTAATACTTTTGAGTAACAAAATACAATAAAAATGAGGCAATTAGATATGAGTGGAATTAGATCAGAGAATGGGATTGTATTGAAGTCATGGGGGTGTGTGGGGTATCCAGGGTGGGGTAGCACCTCTGGTGAATGGGTTTGTCTTGTCCAATCTGGGGCAGCTCGCTCACATTTGGTCCTCATCCAACACTCAGATTCCACCTCTGGCTCCAAGTAGCTGTTTGCAAGTAGCTGTTGGCCACACTCCGGTAAACCGGGTAAACCAGGTGAGGGTAGCTGGCAGCCTCAAACCCTGGTGAGATAGGGACATGCTTACCCTAGCATGCGAAGTCAGCTTCGGCGGACGGGGTGGATGAGAGCTACAGTGAGATCCAAAGGGCAGGAAGACAGTTCTGCAACGTTCAGTGGAGAGCAAAGGGTATGACAAGACACAGATGATTGACACAAGACACAGTGTCATCCACTGCAACCAAAGAAGACCTCAGTTTGTGACACTTGTTCACACCACTGGACCAAGGCTTCTTAGGTCGAGAGAGTGGAACTGCCCCAGTACAACGTCTTTTCCACTTCAAAAATTCTCCTGCACAGGTTCCCTGTCATCATCAGACAAGATGGGCAACCACCATTGGAGGCCAAATGGCTTAATTGTACTCATACATTTCACTTGATCCTTTCAGCATCTTTCTTAATTAGATGATAAGACATAGGAACAGAATTACACCATTTGGCCCATCGAGTCTACTCAGCCACTTCACCATGCCTGATCCAATTTTCCTCTCAGCCCTGATCTCCTGCCTTCTCCCCGTATCCCTTCATGCTCTGCCCAATCAAGAATCTATCAACCTCTGCCTTAAATATACATAAAGACTTGGCCTCCACATTTGCTTGTGGCAAAGAACTCCAAAGATTCACCATGCTCCAACAAAAGAAATACCTCATCTCCATTCTAAAAGGATGCTCCTCTATTCTGAGGCTGTGTACTCTGGTTTTAGACTCTCCCATCATAGGAAACATCCTCTCCACATCCACTCCATCAAGACCTTTCACAATTCGATAGGTTTCAATGAGGTCACCCCTCATTCTTCTAAATTCTAGTGAATACAGGCCCAGAGCCAACAAACATTCTTCATATGATAAGCCATTCAATGTAGGAATATTTTCGTGAACCTCCTTTGGAATCTCTCCAGTTTCAACACATCCTTTCTAAGATTAAGGGCCCAACACTGTTCACAACACTCCGTGAGGCCTCACCAGTGCTTTATAAAGTCCCTACATTACATTCTTGCTTTTGTATTCTAATCCTCTTGAAATGAATGCAAACATTGCATTTGCCTTCCTCACCACTGACTCAACCTGCAAGTTAACAATTAGGGAATCCTGCACAAGGACTCCCAAGTCCCTTTGTGCCTCAGTTTTTTTGTATTTTCCTCCATTTAGAAAAGAGTCAACTCTTTCATTTCTTCTACAAAAGTGCATGACCATACACTTCCAGACTCTTTATTACATCTGTCCCTTATTTGCCTGTTCTCCTAAACTGTGTCCTTCTGTAGCCTCACTATTTCCTCAAAACTACCTGTCCCTCCAAAGATCCTCATATCACCTGCAAACTTTGCAATAAAGCCATCAATTCCATCATCCAAATCGTTGACGTATAGCATTAAAAGAACCATTCCCAACACAGACCCCTGTGGAACACCACTAGTCACAGGCAACCAACCAGAAAAGGCTCGTTTTATTCCTACTCTTTGCCTCCTGCCAATCAGACCCTGTTTTATCCATGCTAGAATCTTTCCTGTAATACCATGAGCTCTTAACTTGTTAAGCAGACTCATGACTGGCACCTTGTCAAAGGCCTACAGAAAATCCAAGTACACATCAACCTATTTTCTTTTGTCTATCCTGCTTGTTATTTCTTCAAAGAATTCCAGTGGATTTGTCAGACAACATTTTCCCTTGAGGAAACCATGCTGATTACAGCCTATTTTATCATGTGCCTCCAAGGATCCTGAGACCGCATCCTTAACAATCGACTCCAACATCTTCCCAGCCACTGAGGTCAGACTAACTAGCCTATAGTTTCCTTTCTTCTGCCTCTCTCCCTTCTTGAAGAGTGGAGTCTTCAGGAACCATTCCAGAATCTAGTGATTTGAGGAAGATCATTACTAATGCTTCCACAATCTCTTCAGCTACCTCTTTCAGAACCCTGGGATGTACACCATCTGATCCAGGTGACTTACCTACCATCAGACAATTCAGTTTCCCAAGAATCTTCTCTCTAGTAATGATAACTTCACTGACTTCATAACCCTGACACATGGAACTTCCACCATAATGCTAGTGTCTTCCACAGTGAAGACTGATGCAAAATACTTATTCAGTTCATCCACAATTTCCTTGTCCATCATTACTACCTCTCCAGCATCGTTTTCTAGCGGTCCGATATCCACTCTTATCTCACTTTTATACTTTATGTATCTGAAGAAACATTAGGTATCCTCTTAAATATTACTGGCTAGATTACTTTCATATTCCATCTTTTCCTTCTTAATGACTTTTGTTAGTATTTAAAAGCTTCCTAATCCTCTAACTTCCCACTAATCTTTGCTCTATTATATGCCTTCCCTTTGGCTTTTATGTTGGCTTTGACTTCCCTTGTTGGCCATGGTTATACCATCTTGCCTTTAGAATACTTCTTCCTCTTTGGGATGTATATATCCTGTGCCTTCTGAATTGATTCCAGAAATTCCAGCCATCACCCTTCAGGTGTTCTTTTCCAAACAATTCTGGCCAACTCCTCTCTCGTGCCTCTGTAATTCACTTTAGTCCATTGTAACACTGATACATCTGACTTTAGCTTCTCCTTCTCAACTTCAGGGTTAATTTGATCATATTATGATCACTTCCCCCAAGTGTTCTTTTACCTTAACCTCCCTAAATCAATTCTGGTTCATTGCACAGCACCCAATCCAGACTAGCTGATCCCCTTGTGGGCTCAACCACGAGCTGCTGTGAAAAGCCATCTCATAGGCATTCTAGAAATTTCCCTCCTTGGAATCCCCCCACCAACCTGATTTTCCCCAAATCTACCTGCATATTGAAATCCCCTATGACTATTGTAACATTGCCCTTTTGGCATGCATTTACTATCTCCCGTTGTAATTTGTAGACCACATTCTTACTACAGTTTGGGGGTCTATACACAACTTCTATCAGGGTCTTTTTACCCTTGCAGTTCTTTAGCTCTATCCACAACATTTCAACACCGTCTCACCTTATGTCACCGGATCAGTTGTTAATACAGTTATAATATAGGAGACAAATGCCATAAATTGATAAAGTAAAGAAGCCATCAAGTGTTAATGACTTAGAACAAATGGAACTCTGCGTAATTCATGGCAAGGAAAATATCCTGTCATTTGAACAATGAAGCAAAGAAACCTTTACAAAATTTCAGTTGCTATTGCTTTGATCTATTTATCAACCCTCAGGCAACAAGTGAGGAGATACACCACCAGCCTGGAGTCTGAAATACTTGCCCCTCCAACTCATTGAAATCCAATTCACTTCATTCAGTGGCCACTTTATTGGGTACCTCCTCTACCTAATAAAGTGGCCACTGCATGCATGTTCGTAGCCTTCTGCTGCTAAAACCCATTCAGCTCAGGGTGATATTGTTGCAGAAGATCATAAGACATGGGAAGAGAACTAGGCCCTTTGGTCCATTGAGTCTGCTCTGCCATTCAGTCAGGGCTGATTTATTATCCATTCTCCTGTCATCTCCCCATAACCCTTAACACCCTAATCAAGAACTTAAAAACCTTCACTTTAAATATACCCACTCATGTTATAAATGTCATAAATATGGTCATCCATGGATCTCCACTCTATCTAAGCTTTTCAATATTCGATAGGTTCTTATTAATTAATAGTATCCAATAATTAAAAGAGATGTATATATTCAACACCAACTCAATGTTCAAAATTGCACATGCATTTTTAAATAAGACCATAAGACAAAGGAACAGGATTAGACCATTTAGTCCATTGAATCTGTTCTACCATTCCATTATGGCTGATTTATTAGCCCTCTCAACCCCATTCTTCTGCCATCTCCCCATAACCTTTAACACCCTGACTAATCAAGAACCTATCAACCTCCACTTTAAATATCCCCGATGATTTCGCTTCCACAGTCATCTATGGCAACTTTTGAGAAGTTTATGAACAGATCACAAGAATTGCCCAATCTTTTTAAGAGTCTGAAACTCATTTGTAGAAAACAGCACAGTAACTGTAGTAGAGCTCAGACTTAAATTTCTACATTTTCCAGTTGCGATAGAAAGTACTTTGACACTGATCTAATTCTTTCAAATACTCAGCCAAGTCTCTGACAAGAAAGATAAATTTCACAACATTTCAGGTTATGCTTTAAAATAGTTAGTGTGATGGTGAAGTCTTTCAGTGGAATTTTCCTTCTGCTTATTGAGATAATTATTAAATTGTGATTAGTACTAAACTCAGATAAGTACAATCTCCATTGATTCCAGAAGTTTTCCGAAAGAAAGCTACTTTAATACAATAAAGCTAAATATTATAATTGAATATTACATTGTCTTGTTCTAAAAAGAACATTCTGAATCAAAGGATGTAAATTATTTAAAATGTTTCAGAAAATAGGTTCTTGGCTGATGAAAATGTTCCATTCTGCCAAAGAACACAAAAAAATCATATTATTAATATAAATAAGACCTTCATATCTAAAAATATTCCATTGTATGGCTTCATGGCCCTTGTGGGTTGAATAGTCATCTCAAACAATATTTCCAAGGTTTTCTATTTGGAGACAGTTTTCTATTTTAATTATGAGTTCTAGAATTCAAACACAATTTGCCAATTAATTTAAAAAGGTGAAGTCAAGTAATGAAACATTCAGATAGCAGTCAAGCCAATTAGTATCACAGGACATGCCAGTGTGAATCAGGGATAACAATCCGTGCATTGTTTCAGATTGAAAAGAAGGGCAGACCCTAAACTCAAATTTATATTCTCCAACATCACACAAATTAACAAACATCTAGTTTAGTTTTCATACTTAAGACTTTCAAGACTCAACTCATGAATCGCAAAATATTAAAGTGAGAGTTAATTAAGAGCAAAATAAGTGCTTTGATCATTGTGGCTCCTATTTCTTCAATGTATATGTGCATTACTTATCAATGGACTGCTGAATTACCTCCAAATGTTGTAATAAGTATGTTATGAACTACAACTATAAATCATAAAAATGCAGTTGCAAGATCTGTTCCTAATTCAACAAAAGATTATTTTGTATTTAATGTGCTAAAATAGTCCATTGGAGCTTCAACATACTTGTCTCCTCCAAGATGGGAAAATTCATGTTGTACACATTAAAAGATCTGGGAATATTTGCAGCTAAGATTACTGCAGCTGGTTAATGAGAACTATACATTGTGGTAACAAAAGGAGGGCTTTGAAGAAGAAATTCTGTTGAAAGCATTTTATACAAGCTGATCTTTAGCTGTCACCTATTCTGAGCATGTTCTTTGGTTAAAAAAATTTGCAGTGGAGAATAGTTAGAAAAAGGAAACAACAGCCATAATAGTAGCCCAAGAGTATTGAGGAAATAGAACACCTTAATAATAAGCAATTGAAAAGTATTACTGCAACATATCTGGGCCTATAAAAGTTGTCTGTGCCAGTTTATCAATATTAAAATGGTGTTAGCAATCTCCCTAATCACTGAAAAGCTCCAAAAAACTTGCTATATTTGTTGATACCCACTTGAAAAGTTCACTTTCTGACTCCTTTAGTAATGCCACCTGCAATAGAGTGCAGGCATTTACTAAAAGACTGAAGGAAGCACCTTCACAGTGGTCTTTAAAATACAAGGACCAATCTTCAACCTCCTGAGAAGGACTGAGACGTGAATTCATACATGCTCCAACAACTGGTGGGTGGAACAGCACAATCTACCCAGGGAGACACAGGGATCCCTGATACTGAAGAACAGTGTGTAAGGGGGGGTGGGAGAGGGGCATCCTCTTTGTGCAATGTTGCCAGGAAGATGTCTGTCATGCTTGAACTTTAGGGAATCCTGACACACAACTGAATGCCCTGCCAGATCTGAATACTACCCCCACTATCCAGTCCAAGCTCTCATTGCCGCCATCCGGAAGAAGGTAGAGGAGCCCTGGGTACCACATGACTGGGTTCAGGAACAGTCATTATTATTCAACCTTTAGGCTCCTCAACCATCATTTATATTGGCAGTCACTTAACACTAAACTATTACACAATCTACAGACTCACTTTCAAGGACTCTATGATTTATGTTCCTAATATTACTTTTTTTATTATTATTATTAGATTGTTGTAATTATACAGTTTGTCTTCTTGTGCATATTGTTTTTTGTCCATCATTATGTCTATTTGTTGCTTTTCCTTGATTCTACAGTGTTTCATTATATCTACTGTGATTGCCTGTGAGAAAATAAATCTCAGGGTACATACATGTTCTTTGACCTTTGATCTTCACCCACACTAACAAACACATCCAAAGACTTCCCACCAAGGTAGGAGACGATTTCTGTTACACTGCACAAGTGTAACAATGCAAGAGGAAAATGTCAGATGTGGCATACCTCAGCAGGGACAGCTTGAGGTTTCTACGAGTGAGGTGGACCTTAACTCTGATTTTTAGAGTGGTGCAGTCACCCATGAGCACACATTTGAGGTTGTCCAGAATCTCAGATCTGAGGGGAAGTGTAGGGTGTGGAAGGATAGCCAGGCTTTGCTCTTTCAGGGCCCGTTTTGTGATAATGGCTCCCCGTGCCATCTCTTTTGTCAGAAGTCCTATTCTAGTCTTCTTGTTCATGGATCTAAATGTAACAACATCCATTTTTCCAGAGCTGTGCAGATAAATTTCAATCAGATATTTTACCATACTTTGTTTTTACTTTTATAAGGCTGCTTGCTGAAGGTATGTACTAGTAAATGTCTGCTGTCCTTAGGTAGTTATATTACTGAGGGAGACTAATAGTGATTTTTATAAATGAATGTTAACAAATATTACTAAGTTTTTGAAGACTTTCAGCACTGAATTTCATGCTAAATTAGGTTTGGGAAAAAAAACCTGTGATATTTTTAATTTTATTTAGAGATACAACAAGGTCACTGGGCCCTCTGGCCCAACGAGCTTCTGCACCCCAATTACACCCATGTGACCAATTAACCTACTAACCTGCATATCTTTGGAATAAGTGAAGAAATCAGAGAACCTGGAGGAAACCCACACAGTCATGGGGAAAACGCACAAACCCCTTACTGGAAGCAGCAGAACTGAACCCGGGTTGTTGGCGTTGTAGCCTCTCAAAGTCCAACCCTATGTCACCGTTATGAGAAGGGGAAATGGACAAGGCCAGCCAAAAGGGCTCTGGTAGAGCTGTATAGGCCAATCCCCTGTACAGTGAATACAATGGATTAGAGAAACATTGACGAACTCCAACCGTACCATTGACTTTGGACGATGGAGCCTATGCTCCATTAGGAGCCAAGAGCCCCAAGAAGAAGAAAGCTTGTCACGTTAGCCACAACGCTACCATGCCAGGCAATTTATTTAGTATGCCAATAATATAACTACATGGTAATTGCTGCCAACATCAACTCCAGCTTCGCAATGATCCAACTATGTGTTAAGGATCCAACTATATTCAGGAGTAATATTGTTTCAAGGAGCTGAACTGATGGTCATTATTAACAAAGCACAAACTGCCTAATTAGACAGAGGTGCCAGGAATTAGTTCACAGGTCTCCTCCCTGACTTGCAGTAGCCACAGCACAAGTGGCAGAGAACCTATCCTCAGCACCAAGACAACGAAATAATTTCTAATTGACTTCAGAAAGGCAAGTGGTCCCGAACAAGCCCCACTACTCATAAATGAGGTAGTGGAAAGGGTCTCCAGTTTCAAATTTTTGGGGATGAAAATCACCGAGGAGCTCTCTTAGTCCATCAACACAACCTTGATAGTAGGGAGGGGGGAATTGTAACATCATTAGAAACCCATCCCATCCGGGACACTGTCTGTTCAATCTCCTGCCCTCTGGAAACATCCTACATTAATTTAATATTATATATTCTCCCCTTTTTCTCATCAACCCTCTAAGATCCTTCTGCTCACCTACACAGTGGTCTATCTTTGCTAAGACAGGAAGACTGAGAAAACAGCTTCTTCCCAATGAATGTTGTGCAGCAGAATAATGCTACAACCCAGCTTGCCGTACTGCACGCTTTGTAAATATCTGACTTGCATGGACTAGAGTAGCACTGCAGTCTTATTGTCTTGAGCAATGACAATCAAGTTCTATTCTATTCTAGAGAATTAGTCATGGAGATATGTAACATAGCAATAAAACCTTTGACCCACAGAGTTCACGCCAACTAATGACCAACATCCACACTAATCCTACATTGAACTAATCTCTTATATTCTCCCCAATTTCTCATCATCACCTCCAAAGATGCTTCTGCTCACCTACACAACGTTCCAGCAACCTGCATGTCTTTGGAATGGAAACCGGCGCAATAGGAGGAGAGCCATGTGGTCAAACTCCACACAGAAGGGACCAGAGGTCAGGACTGAACCCAGTTAACTGGAACTGTAAGAAAATATTTTAGAGCAGGGGTCTCCAACCTGGGGTCCAAGGACCCCTTGCTTAATGGTATTAGTCCACAGCATTAAAAAAAGGTTGGGAACCCCTGTTTTAGAGAATAAAGTTTTACTTTAAAAGCAACCAAATGAAGCACTTAAGTACCCGCAGAAAAACACAGTTGGTGTATATTACATTTATGACGTGAAACAGTATCACTGGACCATTTATGCAACTAAAATATCCAAAACTAACATACATGGACATGAGTTGTATTATTTGTTTGCCACACTATTCAGTCAATTAAGGAAGCGTCTCCCAGTTTACAATATCATTCAGAGCAATTATTAGTATAATCAAGTACTTGATAGTCTTCCCACTCTAACCAGCTGCCATAGCAACTAATGTTAGGGTGCATTAAAAGCAAAGTAAATCTTATTAAGGATAAGATGATTTTAGCAATAGTATTGTTTAATGGCACCAACCAACTAGATTGACTAATTACCAAGTTGCTACAGAACAGTTAACAAAATGGCAGTTGCTTACATTGAGCAGACACATTAAACCTGGACCCAAATAGCATTGCACATGAATAATTTACAAGGGACAGACATTGAATGATTTTGTGATACAACCTTGCCTCACAAGGTTAATTGTACCTCAAAACTCAGGCAAGATTTGGTTCTATCAAGCAATTGCAATGTTCAGCAGAAGACATGGCTACAGTGGAATCCTCACGTGCAAGTTAAAGTATCCAGATTGATTTGAGCTGAAGTGGATTAGATAGTTAACTTGGCAGAGCATATCAATGCAGCTGAACACTTGCACTGACCAAGTCCCCCAATTTAATCTAAAGTTGCCACGATACTTCAGCTTCTGAGGAGAAAGTTCTCAACACTGTTCAAAACAAAAATGAAGTCATCAGTAGACTGTTGTGACATTCTACAAATACATCAGGATCTACACCAAAAAAAATAACAAAACACAGAGTCAGTTCTAAAATGCACGATTTACAGAGTTATAAGGCCAGTAAATTTGTGCTTTAATGTTGATAAAGAACTTAACATTTTTGCTAGAATTGCATCTGGAAACCAGGAAGAGGCACCACCCATTCCAAAATGCTAATTACACATATACATGACTTTCCAGGTTCTCCAGAACAGCAGATACCCCTACATTTAATCTATTAACTATTGCAATATCTCAAATACAAGAACCCACTGAGCATTACCAACAAACCCCAACTTCTAGAAATAAAAATCCTTCCCTCCATAAAGGAATTACTATCCGTGCCTTTGGAAAGAAATTGGTACCAAGTTGTTGCCAACAAATGGTGCTGTGCAGCTGAATGTACTCTTCAAAATATGTAAATACAGAATTATGATAAATTATGTAAATACAAAATTATGATAAATGAGCATCTTGTTCTGTAACAAAATCCAAGAGGAGTATACACAATCCCTTTACACAATCAGTGACCCAATCAGAAACACCACTACAAAACAAGGCCCTAACATACTCCTTTTGTCTTCAGCTGCTCCTTTAAACAATCCAAGGTTCTTGCTTTCACGATAGTTGGTGCACACCTTATTTCTCTAGTCTCAAAGCCAAGGAATAGAATTTCTACATGACCTGGAATAGATCTCAAAGCCAATGAGCAGAATCCCTATCTGATCTGGAATGGATCCCCGGTTAAGCTGTTTCTCAACTTCCAAGTTTTCATAGATAAACCATTTCTTTGAAACAGTCCCCTGTGATAGTAATGCAGAAGATTTAAGTATGACAGTATACACATTTCTACTGAGATAACATATTTGCCATAATAAATACATACAATGCCCCACTTCAATATGTTGTCTTGCATGACTAACTTCATTAGTCTTGATCACCTTTTGGTCTTTGCTGTTTCTGTTGCAAGTGTTATATCGGTACTTTACCTCTAAATGTACTTGTTCACAATTAGTGGCGTATCAAATAAAGATGGTATGAGGCATTTATCAATTATAAACTCAATTTATTTTGTAATTTATGAAGAAAACAGTATCATCCACAGTTTATGGATGAACTTTCAAGGTGTGTGTTGTATATAAAAGACATAACCATGACTTGGAAACCAAGTCAATTCAGGCCTTTCAATATTTGATGTTTCGATGACATCTTTCTCATTCTTCTAAACTCAATCAAGTTCAGGCTGATAGGCTAATGCTTTCATTCCAGGATCATACTTCTGAAGCTCCTCTGTATCCTCTCCAGAGCCAAAACGACACGGAGGTGAGGCTGGAGTCCGGGCTTCACATTTTCGCGGTTGGTAGGATCACCTGTTGCAAATAAGTCAAAGGGAAGAGGCCAGACAAACAGCTCCTCCAGATCCTTGCATCCAGCTCAGGGCTAACAATCTGGACTAGTTAAACAAAGCTGTGATGGAAAGTGAAGAGTCCTCCAACATCTGAGTGTGACGTCCATTCCTGAGTCTCCACTCAGGATCTGCATGACTGCCAGCAGCGAAAGCCAAGAGGAAGCCACTGAACACCTACACTGGGGGAATTCCAGGACCAGAGGTACACCCTCAGGATAGCAGGAGGCCTGTTAGAACAGAGATGAGAAGGTGAATCCTGAACACCCACCAGAGGTGGAGGCCTTGGCACCTGATTGATAAATGAGGAGAGGCAACATATACATTGTAGTTAATAAGATGTTTAAGATACAGGGAAAATAAGAGATTGAATGAAGTATTAGGAAGCTAGGCCACTTAAAATGTCTAAGTCATGGTCCTTAGGTGAAAAGTGCCGGGTATTACTGAGCAAGAACTCAGAAAATCATGCGAAACCTCCTTGGCTGCAGGCAAAGTACTGGCAGACTGGAGCATTGCTTAAAAAGGATAAGCAGCAATTTGTTGCCACTTAGCCTCAGACCAACAGGAAGACTTTGACAAATATTTGAAGAACAGTATAAATCTTAATTTAAAACTACAAAAATTAATCAATGACAAGATATAGTGAAAATCCTCAGGTATTTTTGTATCAATTCCACTTCTAGTGGTATCAACATTTCAAATAAAATTGCAGGTGTTTGCTGCAAACTGGTATAACAGTTATCACATAGATTATCACAGGAGGAAGCAGATACCCAAGCCTTCTTCCATGCAACAGATGCATCCTGATCTGGCTATGAAGCAATAATAGTCAAGATACAGATGGCTTCCTCTTATGCCTGTCTTTCACCAAAATTCACTCTCAAATGCAAGCAGAAATTATGGCATGAACGTATGGATACAAGAAAAGATGGGGGACATATTTCTGATACTTCACTGCAATATTTGTGCATCTCCTCCAACTTAAAGGTGACGTCATCATGTCCTTGGAGGAGGGGTATAGATAGGATAAATGCTGGAAGGCTTTTTCTACTGAGTTTGAGTGAGACTAGAAATAGAGGTCATGGGTTAAGGGTGAAAGGTGAAATGTTTTAGGGGAACTTCTTCACTCAGAGTGGTGAGAGTGTGAAATGATCTACCAGCAGAAGTGATGGACGCAGGTTTGCTTTCAACATTCATGAGAAATTTAGATAAGTACATGGGTGGGAGGGATATGGAGAGTTATGGTCCGGGAGCAGATGAATGGGACTAGGCAGATTAATAGTTGGCACAAACTAGATGGGCCGAAGGGCCCGTTTCTGTGCTGTAGAGTTCTATGACTCTATCAGTGGAAAGCCATTATTAGCCTCAAATTTGTTGCAACAGAATACAGAAACACTCCATAGCTCAAGAAAAACCCCGAAGTCATTTCCTGTATTATCAATAGCTCCAGAAGTTATAAAAATGAATTGAAGAGTTAACGATTTAAAACTGGTTTTGAGCCAATCAGTCATTCAAATCTGGAGGCAGTGCATTGAGAACTCTGTTGTAAACCCACCTCCCTTTGGGCAAGGATGAGGAGAAACAGTGAAAGAAAGAAAGTCTTGTCATTGATTTGGTAAGCACTTGCATCCAAAATTATTGTCGTCCAAATTAGCAAGAACATAACATACAAAAAAATGCTCAGTTGACTATTTAGTAACAGATATATACAAAGCCCTCACAGTTTACAAACGTACCACAAGCCAATGCCAAAATATTAAATGGTCACTGACCAAGATTATGGCAACCACATCCTGACAATTTCATCTTTTATATTCAGCCAAAATACTTAGAACTGAATTACGTCTCTTGTATTTAAATGGAAAATTAGGTACAAAATGAAGGAGCTGAGAAGAGGGGAAAAGACTGAAATGAAAAAGAAAGATTAAATAGACAATTTTGTGTGTATTAATTACATAGACCAGAAAGGTTATCTTTAAAAATCTCCTAAATATTTTGTAGTCAGAAAAAATGAGAAGCTACAGTAGTATCTCTGAACAAGGATCCATCACTGGCCCACAACAGTTGCATAGTTTAAAAGTTATGATAGTTGTTATTGCCAAACATGGTCCAGTCAAAGATTTAAATGAAAAATGAAATGTGCAAAAGCACATCTGAGAAAATCACAAGGGGATCTTGTTTGCCATTCTCTTGCAGATTCAGAGCAATGGAAACATTCCAGTAACGCAACTAATGGTGACATACAAGTAATCTCTTCCACTTTACTAATGCCTGTGCACTAGACAACAGATCTGCATTGCACAGGCATTTTCTTCAGGAAAATCTGGTGACAGGTTTATACTTGTGACACCACAAAGATTGATGAATCACAATATGGAAAAAAAATCAACATGACATGTTGTCTCCAGTTCAAATTTCATTAAATTCAGTTTTAATATTGTCTGCAGAATTTTACAACGGAAAGAACAGTCTAACCTTTTTCAATTAGCAAAAATCTCAATTCATTTGTTGCAAGTTTGTTTATGACATTGCTTCCCACAAGTCTTAAAAGTATCCCATATAGAATGAATCCATTAACAAGAGTCTACATCAAACTTAAAAGCTGTAATTGATTATAAAAATGCATACAAGTTTCCAAAAATATTTGAAATTATGCTCCACAGACCAAACTTCAACTTTAGGCTAGGACCTAAACTCGACGCAAGAGTGGAAAACTGAAAGGCCACAAATCCTGAATAAAGAATTGAAAAGCATTGGACATGAGTAACCATGGTGCTGTCTGTGCTCCCAACAAGTGCAAGGCATAAATCATTCACTAGAGCCAACTGCTTAATTAGTTCAGGAGGTTGTTAGGTAATTGACAAGTTTCATGGAGGGATTCAACCCAAAGCCAGCAAGTCTAAAGTTGCTGTACTTTACTCTTCGTCCATTTGACTCCCGACTGTTCATCTCAACCTGCAACTAAGGTTGGTGTAGGGCGCTCCAAAATATTCCCCAGGGGACCAAAAATTGATAGGTCAAGTCAGATTCTGTAATGCTGACCAGAAACTTAGGAAAGTTCCATCTGAAAAATACAGCATTCAAAACACTTTACGGTAATTCTGCAGCTGTGAACTCTTCTGGATTTCTTCCAGAATTTTTTTCTCTCTGAATGCTTTCTTTGAACAGACTTTTGCAACTTTTCCAGCACATTCTGAAACATAGCGTTTCTTCAGCAAAATTATTTGCATCTATTAGCTATTGTCTAATACCTCCAAAACAGCCTTAATCAAAGCAGCAATCGGTAATTTAAAAAAGTAAACAAAAACACTTTAGTCAGTACTGTTGCATGGCACAGTGCCCTGCACCACATCCAAAAATATGACCTCACAGTGCAAAAAAACAAAATCACATATCAAATGGAGGTGTTTTGTGGGCGGTTGAACCAAGGAAGAGGGCTGTGACAGCAGCATGAACGGTCCAAGATATTTTCAATAGCTTTAGAACTCCTAATAACTGTACATTTCAACAGCTACAGCATTTTGTTTATCCTCCCTCACAACCAGAATCAACCCCCTCAGGCACAACCCCCACAAGCGCAACCTCCCACCAGCACAGTTAATATCATCCTCCACACCTCACTCCTCCTTTCCACAAAACCACTGACGCTTTTTCTTCTTTTTAAAAAAAGACATTTCACCCAATAACAAAGTTATTTGTTCCACTACATGCCAACTTGTTTATTTTTCAGCTAGGTATGAACAGCCAGAGACAGAATCTAATGCTTGTGGAAAACAAAATAAAATTACCTTAATGGATGAAAGACCATTTTCACCATTACGTGGAAATTATAACCAAGAGGATATATTTCTAAATATAAATGAACATCAAAAACCAACAAAATAAAGTATGTTCAATAAAGACACCAACTATTTATTTATTGAGATACAGCACAGCCCAGCAAACCCACAATTTTATCCTAGCCTGATCACAGGACAATATACAATGACCAATCAACCTACCAAATGGCATGTCTTTGGACCATGGGAAGAAATAGGAGCACCCAGAGGAAACCCACTTGGTCACAGGGAGAAGATACAAACTCTTTAAGGGCAGCGGCGGGATTTGAACCCTGGTTACCTGCACTGTAACGCGTTGTGCTAACCACTATATCACTATGCAGCCCATTGTACAGACTCTTCACTGTAAATAAAGTAAATGAATGTAGACATTTCATAAAGTATAATCAAAGAATTTAACACTTATAGCAGAAGTCCAATGGGAACGCAATGCAGATAATTGGTCTGTTCGAATCTTTAAGAACCAAGTAGCTAAGTTTTCTTTTTGAAAAATAGGGCCATCTTTAAACATATCAACATCCTAGTTTAGACCATGTGTCTGCTGAAGAGAGTTAGGCATCAGAAGACCACCAGTCACAACATATCTGAGAATTCCTCTGAACCTTTTTTTTTGTCATCAAACCATCTCTGTTGAGCAGGGTGAATCATAATCAGATTGTCACTGACATAACCTCATGAAATGTGCTGTTTTGTGGCAGTTGTACAGTGCAGGCACAATAATTTTCTACAAACTACAATAAAAAATAATCTGTGCAGACTATGGTACTAGGTTTTAATAGTTGGGTTAATCTGGCATCAAATCAAAACATCCCCAACACAAGTTACTTGGTTAGAAAATATGAAATGGGCTCTTAAATTAGCAAACTGTGTTTAAATATACTGTATTAAACATAGATTATTTTGCTTCTTGCTTTGAAATCTTGGAATTATGCAGCTGCAAAAAATGCATCAAGTTTTTCACTAAAACTAGCTTCTAGATCCAATCATCAAAAAAATCAAATGCAAGATTAGGAAACTGGACTAACAATAGAAAATGTAGGAAAAACACAAGTGATAAAACAATCTGAATCTATATCTAATCACTCAGCAGGTCAGCCAGCATCTGTGGAAAGAAAATACATTGTCCATGCTTCAGAGTGAAGATCCTGCTGCTGTATGTAAGGAGTTTGCACGTTCTCCTTGCAACCACATTGGTTTCCTCTGGGTACTTTGGTTTCCTCTCACAGTCCAAAGACATTACATTTGGAAGATTAATTGGTCATTGTATATTGTCCTGTGATTAGGCTAGGGTTATATCAGTGGTTGTTGGGTGACGTGGCTCAAAGGGTTAATGTGCCAATTCTGCACAGTACCTCAATAAATAAACAAGGTAATAACCCAACTGGTCAACCACCCAACCGGTCGACCAGTGGACCAATCAAGGGTTCTCAATCAAAAGCAGTTATTGTTTTCATTCCAAAGGTCAAGCAACGTGTGGATATTTCTAGCATTATTGTTTCAGAGTTAAACATCTGCCAGCTGTTTGACTTTAAGGATTAGAAGGCTATGAGTTACACACCGCAACCTTAAAAGAAAAAGTGAACCATAACAAGATTGGAGGTAAAAATTGCGTTGATCTAGGGTTGCAAAAGCCCGCATGAAGTTAATTCAATAACACTGGCACCAACCACATTGTGACACACAAATGCATTTCATGGCGCAAAGGCACCTCGTTCTCCAAACACAACTGAAAGACATAAAAATGACTCAAGGGATCTTCATTCCTACGATTTCAAATCATTAAAGAGTTGTATCCAACTCAAGGCCAGCAATGAAGATCATTACTATATTTGCGCTATGGCAAAGCCACAGATATAATGTGATCAAAGCAAATGCAGCATAGTTCAATGGTTAGTTCTTTGCAGAATCTCAGAAAAAAGACAACTTTCACTCTACCTGCCCATCACTCACATTCAACATGCCCTTGAATGCAGAAATCTGCCCTGGAATCCGCATTTAGCCAAGCAACATACAAGAGCTTAAATTTCACGTACCGCCTACATTTTAGCAGGGATCACACATTTTGCAAATGCATTCGTTTCTGATTAAAGATTATGGTTATCAACACAAGCCAAGAAAATAAAAGTGATAAATTTCTTCACACCAATTCTTCTAAAATGCTTTTCATCCTCAAATGTTCTAATTCAAAAGCTCACTCCAATAAACCAAAAACCTTTCATTATATGTGCTTAGCAAATATCAAAGAAAGCAGACAAGATCTTGTTTAATGAAGATTACTACATTATATTAATCAATACTGTTTACTTTTTCAGTGATCACCCAACCATTGGGTATGACCAAATAATAGCAACATGATGTCTCAGTTACACATTCTCACATGTGCATTCAGCTGACTGCTCTGTATTGGTAAATAACTGCAGCAATCTATGTGGACTTGATTTCAAAATTAGATTGGGATACCAGAAAACATCTTGTGCACAATTCTAACCTTAGTTACACAAAGAAGGGGAGAGGGAACATCCAGAGCACCAAGTACAAGATATTGGTCAGGCCACACTTGAAATACTGTCTGTAGTTTGGGCCATCACACTATAGAAATACTGGAAGGAGTGCAGGAGAGAGTTACTAGGATGATGCCTGTAATAAAAGGCTTTAATTACAAGGAGAGATTGGATGCGCTGGACACAAGGGATTCTGCAGTTGCTGGAAATCTTGAGGAACACACACTAAATGCTGGAGAACTCAGCAGGACAGGAAACATCACTGGAGGGAAGTAAGCTGTTGACATTTCGAGACCCTTCACCAATTCCTCAACTAATAAAGTCAAGCATGCCATATTCCTTCTTTACCACCCTATCAGCCTGTGTCAGCACTTACAGGGAGTTATGGACTTGGACCCCAAGATCCCTCTGTACATGAATACTCTTAAGGCTCCCGTTATATACTGTGTACTGTCCCTTTACATTTGATCTCCCCAAGTACAACACTTCATACTTAGAAAGTAAAAAATAAACATCTGCCATTTCTCTGCCCATATCTGCAACTGATCTATATCCTGTTGTATTCTTTAGTAAACTTTGCCACTATCCAGAACAGCAACAATCTTTGTATCATCTTCAAACTTACTAACCCACCCATTCACATTTTCCTTCAAGTTATTTTTATATATAACAAACAGCAGAGGTCACAGTGCAGACCCCTGTAGAACACAACTAGTCACAGAACTTCAGCCAAAATGAATCGCAGTAATCACTATTCTCCATCTCCTATGGGCAAGCCAATTCTGAATCCGAACAGCCAAGTCACCATTGATCCCATTCATCTCAAACTTCTAGATGAACCAACTACGAGGGACTTTGCCTTACTATAAACTTCCATCACCTGGAATAAAACATGACCTTCCCCACACAACGTTATGCCAGCAGCCCTTAATAGGACAATGGTTTTCCAAATGTTCATTAATCCCATCCCAAAGATTCCTCTCCAAAAGCTTCTGGCACAAGTCTCACTGGTCTAGTGTCCAGAATTATCTCTACACCTCTTTTTGAACAACGTAACAACATTAGCTACGGTCAGTCCTCTCGGATTTCACCTGTGCTGGAGGTCACAAAGATCTTGGTCAAGACCTCAGCAATCACATCTATTGCTCTCCTTAATAACCTGAGGTCCACCCCATCAGGCCCCTGTGGACCTCTCCACTTTAACATTTAAAAGACCGAACAGTACCTTGTTCTTTATCTCAAAATGCCCTTGCATATTAGCACAGTCCATACTAATCTACCTCAGCATCTTCCACGTTCTTCTCCTTGGTCAACACTAATGTAAAGCAGTCACTTAGGACAATCCCCACTCCCTAGTTATCCTCTTGCCCTTGATGTATCGAATGGCTTCGAATTATCTTTAAGAAAATGTAAACCATTTATTGTTTTTCTTATGTTTTTGACTATTTTGAAGGAAAAACCACAAGTGTCAATTCATATTTTAACATCCTATTTTGAGCATAACCAAATAAATATCCACATTTACAAACCACAGGTCCTTTTATGTCCTTTTCAATGTCCTTTTATTGACCTTTTATCCAAATATTAAAAACTATAACAATAATTTTGACAGAAACATTAATATTTGATTTAGTATTAACTGCTATGAAATGGCCATTAATAAGCTATAAGCTTAATTAAATTTACCAATTGTGCCAGCACTAATGATCTTAAACACTATGGTTTACAAGACAAATATGTACCTGTGCACAACTCAAACTGCATTTTCCTAGCTAAATACTTGATCATAAAAGCATTCAAATTGAATAGAAGAATTTGTAATCATCATCTTGTTCTTTTTTTATGTTGACTAAGAGTTGTTTAATCTGGTCAATTAAAGAAAACTACATGTAATTACGTACCTATATGGCTGGCTGGGATTGGAAGACGCATTAGCAGATGTTTTCCTTTTATCCCATGCCAAAAAAATCAATTCTATTATTCTGTCAGATGCATTGCTTTTTGATCCCTCGCTTTTAATGATGTAATGTTTTTGAATTAAATACAAAGAAAAAAAAGTAGACATATAAACAAAGTGTATTTAACTCAGTCCAGTTCATTGATAAATTGACTGAAGATTTGCATTCTTTCAATTTGAGGTTATACGTTCAAAGTCTATTTAAAGGAAACATCAAAAGAATATTTAAAGAAAAATTAATTATTCAAAAATCTCAGATTAATTAGTCCTTTTTACTGTACATAATTATGATAACCCTTTAAGCTATAAACCTGTGTACCAACTCACCACACTTGGAACCACATGGTGACATGGAAATATACTAGTTATTGTGGAAATCTTAGAAACAACACAGAAGGAAGACATTTGACCTGTCATGATGACTGTCCTCGCTATTTTTCCTCCAGAGGAAGAGCACGTAAATCAACTTAATCTACTTTTTAATCATAGCCCTGCAAATTTGTCATTTTCCATTACATGCCCTACCCACATTTCAAAATTATTAATGGAATCCTCAACACAGCACTCCAAATCCATAAGACCATAACACAAAGAAGCGGAATTAGGCCTTCTAGCCCACCAAGTGTGCTCTGACATCCCATTATGACTGATTTATTATCTCTCTCAACCCCATTCTCCTGTTCTCTCCACCTAACCTTTAACTCCTTTACTAATCAAGAGCCTATCAACTTCCACTTAAGGATACCCAATGACTTGGCCTCTAGCAAAAAATCTCCAGACTCCTCACTCTCCAGCTAAAGAAATTCCTCCTCATCTCTGTTCTAAAGAAATGGCTGTGTATTCTGAGGCTGTGCCCTCTTGTTCTAGACTCCCCCACTATAAGAAACATCCTCTCCATGTCCACTCTATCTAGGCCTTTTAATATTTGAAAGGTTTCAATGAGATTCATCCCATATTCTTCAAAACTCCAGCAAGTAACATTCATTTAGAGAGGACTAGAATAAAAACATGGAATATAGAACATACAACAAGACCAGAGCCATCAAAAGCTTCTCATTCATTAACCCTTTAAACAGCATTCATCATCAGGGACACTTACCACCCGGGTCATGCTCTCTTCTCGCTGCTGCCATCAGGAAGGTGGTACAGGAGCCTCAGGACTCACATCACCAGGCTCAGGAACAGTTATTACACTTCAACCAACAGACTCTTGATCCAGCAGGGATAACTTCATTCAACTTCACTAGCCCCATCACTGAACTGTTCCCACAAGCCGTGCACTCATTTTCAAGGATTCTTCGTCTCATGCTCTAGATATTTATTATTTATTTATTATTGCTTTTTTTTTCTCCTTTGTACTTACACAGCTTATTACCTTTTGCACATTGGTTGTATGTCTGCCCTGTTGGGTGCGGTCTTTCAACAATTCTATGATGGTTTTTGGATTTGCTGGAATACCCACAAGAAAATAAACCACAGGGTTGTATATGGTGGCATATATGCACTTTGATAATAAATATACTTTGAACTTTAATCCTGACATGAACTGAGGGAAAAGCTATCTCAAGTCCTTTGTAAATGGATTTTAAACTTAAGACCACTGTAGTTGGTCGATGTATGAAAAGGAACATTATTCTCAATCCAAACTTTAAAAACATTCATTCGAAATTCACCCTTTTCTTTCCCAGGGGAAAGCAAATTTAACTCACCCAGATTTTCTTGTCTCATCAGTCAGATTTGAAAAGGCACGTAGAGAGAGAGAGAGAATTAATGCAGATAACCCTTAGTGTCCTGATTAAATCTTGAATCAGTAAAGATTTGCCACCTACAGTATCTCTGAGTTAGGAGTCGGTAGCATGGCAAATTAAAAAGTAAAGCCAAGATTCCAACAGGGTTCATCCTGACCACAAGATACAGAAGCAGAATTAAGCCATTTGGCTCATTGAGTCTGCTCCGCCATCCATCATGGCTGATTTATTTTTCCTCATAATTCCATTTTTCTACCCTCTCCCTGTAACCCTTTCACACCCTGACTGATCAAAAACCTATCAACCTTTAAATATACCCATGAGTTGGCTTCCACAGGCCTATGTGCCAATGATTTCCACAGATTTTCTGACTAAAGAAATTCATCTTCACCTCTGCAGGTTCAGTCAGTAAATGTTTATACCAATTTTCCTTCCATATTCCTCTCTCCAGAACATTTCCTTCCACCCTACCACAAAATGTCACTATACACTCAGTGTCACTTTACTAGATACAACTGTACACTTGCTCACTAATGCACACATCCAATCAGCCAATCATTTGACAGCAACTCAATGCACAAAAGCATGCCAACATGGTCAAGAGGTCTGGTTGTCATTTAGACCAAACATCAAAAAAGGGGGAAGAAATGTTCTCCAAGTGATTTTGACTGTGGAATTATCATTGGTGCCAGACAGGGTAGTTTGTCCATCTCAGAAACTGCTGATCCCCTGGGATTTTCATGCAGAGTTTGCAGAGAGTGGTGCCAGAAACAAAAGACATCCAGAGAGCGGCAGTTCTGTGGGAGAACTTGGCTCGTTAATGACAGGTCGGAGGAGAATGGCCAGACTGGTTCAAACTGATAGCAACTCCCAGGCAAACCTTGAAGTGGATAAGCTACAGCATCAGAAGACCACTAACGTGCTCTCAGTGGCCACTCTCAGGTGGTGGATGCACCTGATAAAGTGGCTACTGAGTGCATATTTTATAGGTGCCTGCTTAACTTTATGTTATGGATATAGTTTAATGATCACTTTTGTGCATATATTTCAATAAAAGGCAGAATACACACAATGCAAAACAATGTTACAGCATTGGCTGACTGGAAGCAAAACGAATGGTAAAAGCCTTTGTCCTCACATGGAGTCTATGCCATGCACCTGAGAATGCTTCCATCATGGTTCCTTCAGATAATTATCATACAGGTCAACACACAAAGAAACTACAAGAATAATAAAGGTGTTCAACCCATATGTCTAAAAGAGAAATGAGGCAATTGGCATACCAAGTGGCTCTTTCTATTGTTTTACCTTATTCAAACTCAGATGTTCCCAACCTGGGGTCCACAGGCCCCTTGCTTAATGGCATTGGTCCATGGCACAGGAAAGGTTGGGAACCTCTGTCGAGCTCAATGTTCTGCATAATGATTTGATTCTTGGCCTCATAATCTACCTTGTCAAGATTTTGCACTGTATTGTTTACCTGCAACCATGTGTTGCTGAGGCTTTTCATGTAATTCTGCATTGTTATTGTTTCACCTTGTTCTAGGTCAATGCAAATCATTTGAACTGTATGAGTAGTAGGCAAGACACACCTTTCACTGTATCTTTGTACATGTGACAATAATAAACTAATTTGGGATGTCACCTAAAACTTTGATAAACTTCTATAGAAGTGTGGTGGAGAGTATATTGACTGATTGTGTCACAGCCTGGTATGGAAACACCAATGCCCTTGATTGGAAATTCCTACAATAAGTAGTGGACAAAGCCCAGTACGTCATGAGTAAAGCCCTCCCCACCACTGGGCACATCTACATGGAGCACTGTCTCAGGAAAGCAGCATCCATCATCAGGGATCCCCACCACCCAGTTCATGCTCTCTTCTCACTGCTGCTGTCAGGAAGAAGATACAAACCTCAGGAGGCACACCACCAGATTCAGGAACAGTTATTACCCCCCAACCATTGGGAACTTGAACCAGAGGGATATCTTCACTCACCCCAACATTGAACTGTTCCCACAGCTTATGGGCATACTTTCAAGGACTTATTATCTCATGTTCTTGATATCTATTATTTTGTTTTTCTTTTCTTTTTGTATTTGCACAGTTCGAAGTCTTTTGCACATTGGTTGTCTGTCTCTTTGTGTGCAGCTTTTTTCTTTGATTCTATTGTGTTTCTTTGCACTTACTGTGAATGTCTGCAAGAAAACAAATCTTGGGGTTGTAGGAGGCGACATACATGTACTTTGATAATATATTTACTTTGAAACTTTGAATACCAATGGACTGTTAGCTTGGAAGGAAAATTCTCAGAAGAAAGGCACAGCACCAGTTATCACTACAATAAAGAGAAATTTAGCTACCCATGTCCATTAATGGTGCAAATAAAATCCAAGTCCTTCAGATTTTAATCTACCATATACACATCCAATTAGTCACTCAAACTGGAGCCCAATAATAATGAAATATTCAAGGTGCTCACAATCATATCAGTATTTAGATCAGTATTTCAAGCTGTTTTGCTGCATAATTGAATCAGAAGTTGTTCAATTAAGAATTAATAAATTGAAATTATATATGCTACGTCCAACAGATTTCAGGACAATAAGAATAAATCCGATTCTGATGTGCCACAACAAAGGCAGATGAACTCATTGAGATTTTACATTGAATGGGCAGCACACTATATTAGAGGATAACAAATAAACAAGATTTTACATAGAAGGGTCTGTGGTAGACAGACGTCTTGATGCAAGGAGGAGGGGACCAAAGACCCATACAAGTGGGTGGTGGGTTGGGAAAATAATAATCCCCAAAAGAACAGCTGTTGTTGAACAGCGCAGTGAGCAGGCATGATGCCGGCTTAACAGTAATTAGAAGCAATTAAATTGATGTGAGAAACTCTTGTGTTAGTTCACAATTTTTAACTGATAAACTTTAAAGACACATTTTTATTAGAGAAAGATCATCTAGAGAATTTATTAGAACAATGTTGTCAAAAGTGCAGTTGACCATGAGAAGCAAAAAAACAGTGTTAAGTGTAGTAATTGCTTAAATCTGAGAAAGATTCTTGGATTGAAATTGCTGTCAATTTCTGTTACATCACATCTAGCTGACCACATTCAAGAGAAGACCGAGCTGTATCATTAATGAATGAAGCTATCACAGCAACTGTTTGTGCAGTACAGAATGATGTTATCTACTACTGCTGTTGCCTTTCAGAGGTACACAAAGATCTATAAATACACACCCAAAATCTATTAATGTAAATAGGAGAGGAAGCGTTGTTGAAATAGAAACGTATTCCATGTCTTGTAAGCATTTTTACAAGGAAACAAAATGAAGAGAATGAATCAAAAAGAGAAGTACAGATCCAAAGACTACTCAAAACCTATTAACGTGGCTTTTAACTAACATATTTTTGTCTTTTATCTTCATGTTTATTTTTATTTTCATGATTGCACTTTATCCCATTGTAAAGCACTTTGAACTCTATCGTCTGTATGAAAAGTGCTCTATAAATAAGTTTATTTACCATCCTCGGACAAAATTGGCAGCACAATAATATGCAAGAATGTGAATCAAAACAGTCATGCGACTTACTGAGCGCTTACCACCCCTTCGCCCTCCGCAGCCCCCCGCCCACTCCGCACAGGTATTGTGTGTGGGTGGACAGAAAAATTGAAGTGACCGGCAGGCACTGAATGAAAAGGGCACGCACGGGTGTAAGGTGGGTGTGCAGCGGACTTAAGTGGGCAGGAGGGGGGAAATCTAATGAATATGTCACTGTGCAGATAGGTAGGTGGATAGTGCGAAGAGGTGGGCAGAGGTGACCAGCAGATACCACCGGAGGGGAAATGTGGCAGACAGGTGGGTGTCCGGTTTAGCAGTCACAAGAGTTCCCGCTCACTCACTCTCACCTACCCAGTCTCCATTGGCGCGGATCCAATCGGTGAGGCTGCCGTCAAGGTAAGCGGTCATCCAGGCGGCTATGCTGTCGACCAGCGACGCCATGTCCCTCCTCTTGATGCTCTCCACACACAAGGTGCCCCCGAACACGAAGAAAGCCACCACTCGGCCCCAGTTGACCCCGTCGCGGAATAGCTCCTCGGCCACCGCCTCGAAGCGGCGGCGGGCGGTGTCGGGCTCGAAGCGCATCTGCAGCGCAATGTCAGCGAACTCCTGCTGGTACTGGCGCTCGAAGCTGTCGCCCACCTCCCGCAGGACGCGGTGCGCCTTCTCGGCGGCGGCAGCGTGAGCGGGAGAGCGAAGGGACCCGCTGCGCACGGTCTGGCTGCCGTCGGCGGTGTCCGGCGGTTCCTCCCACACGTAGCCATGCCGGGAAAGCCGGTAGTACAGGTAGTGGCACACCAGGTCTCGGCTGCTGTATGACATTTTTCGGTCTGGGAAAAGAGGGTCCGGGGTAGGGAGACGACGTTGCCGATCAAAATCCAATATACAAAATCGGAATTCAGAACCAACCACTGCACATCCTCGGAAAACACCTTTCAGACTCCTCTCCTGCAAAGAGAGGTGTTTTCCCCAGACTCTGGGATATCAATCGGCTGTTCTCCGCCTCCTCAGACCTTATTTAAATGTGTTTGTATTCCCCCAAGCATGCTCTTCTTCAACGAAGGGGATTTCTTCAGTTTTTTTCCAAATAAACTCCGTTGTTGTTCCAACTGCTCCTGAACGTGTTGGTTTTAAACCGCCTCCCTCCTTACCGCCAGGGGAAAGTTCCGCCCTCGGCTCGCCGCAAGTTGCTCTTTATATTTTTTAAAACTTTCTCAAACTGTGTCTGATCCTAACTTCGATTACAGCCTGAAGTTTTCTGATTGGGCAGAAGTGGCGGTGGATAATGTCTGCGCCTTCCGCTGAAGGAAAGAGGAATTAACTTTTTCCTCTCTCTCCGTCTCTCGTTGGACCGGGGTTTTCCTGGCGGATTGTAACCGCACTGCTTCGCAAGGTTGGAGTGGACTAGAGTCCCCGGGCTGGGGAAGAATAGGCAGCGGCCAGCTGGGGCGCGGGGGCCGGAGTTAACACACACTTCTCGTCCCCTCGAAGTGATTACCAGGGCTACCGTTTGCAAAATGCCGCCAAATCCACAGAAGGGGACCTCGGTCTCTCCTCTCCCCTCCCCCCCTGGTTTTCCGCTTCCCAGATACCCCCGTGCAAACGCTTGGACACGCCGTCCTCCAAGGCGTTGCTAGGCGCTGCGCAAAGGAAAGGGGGATCCTGCAGACTGCAGTCACTTCCAAAGCTGGATCGCCATCGCTTCGCCCCGCTCAGCACCAGTCACCACTTTCTCTTATTTTCCTACCTCTTCATCTCATTTACTTCTCCAGAAGACACGCAATTTCCTGCACGTCACCGCGTTGTTCATTCAGTAAAAATCTTGATGAGAGAATGGGAGGCGCCAGTGCATGGCCGCCGCGACTCTATTGCTCGGGGCCGGCCAATCCAATGAGGAACTTGTGACCCTCGGTAGTGGAGGTCCGCCGAGTATGGTAGAGGATGAGTGTGCCACTTACGAATCCTCCACTTAATTCGGCGGGCAGCAGAGTTTAAGGAAGTATGTGGGCGAGCAGTTCACACACAACTCTTCATTCCAGGCACATTCGATGCAAGGGCGCTGTTCTAAAAGGAAATGTCCGGGGTGGTGGGGGGAGACATGAAATTTGTCAGTAAATTCTCTCAAATCAGGAAAAGAAAAGTTGACTTTTTCTCCTGGAAACAGGACGTCGTAAGGCTATCTGAATTAGTACCAAAATGTTCAAAGCAATCTGTATGTGTAAAGATTTAGCTCCGTTTCACCGGTTATCATTGCCCGAAGTGTAATGCGTTTCCTAAAGTTTATTGCCTGTGGGCGTGAACAGAATTACCTTATTAAATTAACTGATTTCGTTAATATTAACGAATTGTGTGGTCCCTGACTGTCATCTGAACCCAGAGGGTTTCATTCTACAACTGTCATCAGCCTTTTATTTTGACATAGCGTTCTTGCACAAGATCCGGATAATTTCTTTATTTTCGGGGGGGGGGGATTTTCGTTAGCTTGCAGTGTGGTAGATCTTTGGAATTCGTTGCCGCAGACCAGGACTTTGGATGTATTTAAAGCGGAGGTTGATAGGTTCTCGACTAGTAAGCGCGTCGAAGTTGACGGGGAGAAGACTGGGGCGGGATAGGGCCGAGAGGGGTGAAGGAGTGGCGGAGCAGACTCGATGGGCCGAATGCCCTAAATCCGCTCCAGTGTCTTATGGTTTTCTGAATTTCCGAGGAATCATGTCACACACAAGACTCGCTCATCAGCGGGAGAGGGAAATGCCTCAACCAAGTGAATCCAGGAGCGACCTTTGATATTGTTTTTGTCCGTCTCCAGTCTGGCAGGTGGACTGCACTTAGGGAGAAAACGATTAAGCGCAATGGACACGAGACGCGAACGTAGCTGACAGTTTTATTTCGAGTCTGTATCTTGTTTAAAAATGCACCTTGCTGTCGACAAAACCTTTGATTCTCTTGTCGCGATATTCTTGCCATTTTCTATTTTAAATGTTTGGTAACCGCGTTTGCCATGAAAATGCGCAAGTGTAGTTGCTTCCTCTGTCGACTCGAGGTGATCCAATCTTAAACGTCCTAAACTCAATTCCGATCCCAACTGTTTCCGAAATTACCTTTTCAATTGATTTCTAAAATAACTTAAAATCGTGTGTATACAAAGCGGAATGCATGTTTTTTTTAAAAAAAAATAACTGAATTTTATCAGCATTCCTGCCCCCATCGAAACTCATTTTGTTGATTTTGTTCCCCCTCGAAACCCTGAAGTTGTATGCTTTGGGTAAGGGATGGAGATTCCTCTTCTTCAGGCAGGCTCCTGGGATTGAGAAGCCTTCGTTCCCACTCGGGTCCCCGCGGGTTACGATGCTGAACCCGGTGTGGGACCTGTGGGCTAGTATTCCGCAGGTGGAACGGGGGGAGGTGGGGAGCTGCCATACGTGGTCGCGTCGAATGTGCATCCCGAGATCGCCAGAATCATTCCGCGGACAGGATTTCTCAGCGGTTTGTGAGAATTTTACACATTTTCGTGATGGCAGGAACTTAGGAAGCGTAGAAAGCGCGATGATATGATAGAAGTTAACCATCGAAAGGCTAGCAATTAAGATTGGCATTAGCAGAAGATAGAAAAGCCCGAAAGCGTACCCCCAGCAGATTTAAGGAAAGCTTCGATCCCGCTGTTATGACTATTGAATGGTTCCCTAGCGATAGCTTGGGATCTTAATGTCCCAGTCTACCTTGTTATGCGTCGCATCTTATTGTCGGTCTGTGCTTCACTATCCCTGTAACCTGTAACCGCAATGGGTTTATTCTTCATTCTGTTACTGTTTTCCCGTGTCCAGCATCGATACACTGATGCGATGAAATGGCCTCTGTGAATCAAATCCCTTGCAGAAGATTCTCGCTTTACTTCCAGTGCATGGTGACAATAATAATAAGCCAAAGAGCCTCGCGAATTTCTACGGTGGAGGCCATTCTAACCGGCTGCATCACCATCCGGTATGGCGGGGCCGCTGTACGGGGTCGGGACAGGCTGCACTCGCCGCCCCAGCGTCAGGAATATCTTCAGAGATGCCTCAAAAAGGCAGCATCCGTCACGGAGGAACCCCGTCACCCGGCACATGCTTTCTTCTTGTTTCTACCGCCAGTAAGGGGATGCAGAAGACTGCAAGCATATATTCAAAGATTCATGATGATTGGGGAAGGGAGAGGGGAGAGAGCGGAAAGCACCAGAGAGGCAGTCTGTAATGATCAATTTGGAAGCGAATGACCTTGCCTGGTGTCTCAGAGACAGGTGGATCTCCGGCAGTGCCGCCGCCCCCTCGCACTCCTTTCCTGCCACCTGTCCCACACCCGTCCCGTGGCGCTCCATCCTCGACACCCCCAACATCCTTTGCTCCCACCAGATTTACACACTCGCTCTCTGCTTCACGTTGAGAAAAGGTTTTAGGTACCCTCACTAATATATATATATATATAGTAGAGTAGTGTCTTTGTACATGAAACTTGCATCATACTTAATATTTATGAACTTACAATTAATTTTCATATTCAGCATCTAATATACACTCCGTGGCCTCTTAATTAAATCTGGTGTGAGCTTCTGCTGTTGTAGCCCATCCACTTCAATTCTGACATGCAGTGCATTCATAGATATTCTTCTGCATAACACTGTTGTGACCCATGGTTTCTTGAGTTACTGTCGTCTTGTCTGCTCGGACCGCTCTGGCCTCTCTAATTAACAAAGTGCTTTCACCCATAGACTGCTCGCTGGATTTTTTTTTGTGTTTTGTATTTATTTTGCACTTTCCTCTGTAAACTCTAGAGACACGTACGTGAAACTCCCAGGAGATCAGCAGTTTCTAAGATAATCGAGCCACCCTGTCTGGCACCAACGATCATTCCACGGTCAGAGTCACTGAGATCACATTTCTTCCCCATTCTGATGTTCAGTCTAAACAACTGAACCTCTTGATTATGTCTGCATCCCTTGAGTTGCTGCCACCTGATTGGTTGACTAGATATATGCATTAATGAGAAGGTGTGCAGGCGTACCTAATAAAGTGGCCACTGAATGATACTTCTTAGGGTAAGGGGTGGACATTGCTATCCTTAGTCAGTGTCCTGGGATTGAGAACTTGGGTTCTATGGGTTATGATGTTGAGGTTAGCATGGAGCTTGCACACTATTCTACAGGTTGTGGGTTTGCTCTCAGCATTTAAGAGATTTTTTTTTAATAAGTATATGGATGGGAGGCGAATAGAGAGCTATAGTCCAGGTGCAGGTGAACGGGACTCGACAGAGTAATAGTAGTGCGAGCAATCAAGCCCCGTATGATGTTCTCATAAGGGGTTGTCTATCGGTAGGTCTTCAGGTGGTTTTTGCAGCTAGTCTAGGGTCCACATAAATGGAGAATGCCTGTGTGTGACTTTAATGTGGGGAGGCTAATGCATACGCAGCTACCACACAGCCCTTGACAGATAAGGGTCAGGGTCCAGTGGGATGGATCACAAGATGACTGGGCAGGCAGAATAATTGTTCAGCATGGACTAGATGGGCTGAAGGGCATGTTTCTATCTCTTTAGCTGGAGAAGCAGGTAGAAGAGAGGCAGGTGTCTATATTGAGATCCTATGTGCTCCTGTCCAGTGTGCACCCCGAGTTTTACATAGTCATTTTGATCGATTATGGATAGGAATTTCCACCAGATATTGGGAATGTTACAAGACTGAGCATACTCTCGTATCACAAACACTGCAGATGCTGGTTATCCAGAGGAAAACACACAAAATGCTGGGGGAGCTCAGTAGATCAGGCAGCACCCATGGTAAGGAATATGGAGTCAGTGTTTGATGCCAAGACCCTTCTTTAGGACCTTCATTGTGAGCTCCTCTAGCACTTTGTGTGTAATATTCTTGATTCATTCTCTTAGTCGATCTGATGGCTTTTTGCCATGATAAAGCTCAGCATGTTTGCTTCAGGAAACTGGTGGGCACATCACTGACCTGACAGAGGATGTGGGCACAGGTCTGCTTATCCTGTTGGTGTATTTGGAGAACTTCACTGCTCTGGGAGGTTAATTGCAAGTGGAAAGTAAACAATGAATGGCAGGATCCTTAGGGAATTTCACTGTACAGAGGGATCTTGGGGTGCAAGTCCATTGCCCCATGACTGTGGCGACACCAATGGAAGGGTGGTAATGAAAATTTTATAGTATGCTTGCCTTCACTGGTTAGCACATTGAGCAGAAAAGCTGGGAAGTCATGTGGCAGCTGCATAAAACTTTAGATAGACCACATTCCTTCATCACATTTCAGGAAGGATGTAGAGGCTTTGGAGAGAGTACAAGAGGTCCACTAGGATGTTGTGTGGATTGGAGAACATGTGCTACAAGGAGAAGTTGACATGGTTGGACTGTTTCCTGTGGACCCTCAGAAGCTGGGTGGGTGGGGGGGGGGTGGAGTCAACCTGATAAAAATATGTGAGACTCACACATGTGGTAGACAGTCCGTCTTTTTCCTAGGGTGGAGATGTTAAATATTAGAGGCGATCGATTTAAGATGAGAGTAGAAAAGTTTAAAGGAGTTGCGTGAGGTAAGTTTTTTTTAATATGCAGAGAACAAGATATGATAGTGATATTTCAGAGGTATTTAGAGACACATGAATAGGCCAGGAGTGGGTGGATGCAGATTGCATGCAAGCAGGCGTGATTAGGTTAAATGGTATCATGATGGGTCGAGATGCAAGACTGAAGATTGTTTAATGTAATTTCCAGTACACAAGTATAAAGGAGTATGAAATACAGTAATTGCTACTCCAGATCTGATACAGCACGAAAACACAATACATATAAATACATACAGTAGATGGATTACAGTCATAGATGTATTGGGCATGCATTCAAAGGCACAGGAGTGTCGGTAAACCAGGTGACTCTGACTGGAAATGATAAAGTAGTGGTGGTGAGTTGTGTGGAAGGGTGAGTTAATGGATGGAGGTGTTGATCAGCTTGACTGCTTGGGGAAAGGAACTGTGTTTGAGTCTGTTGGTCCTGACATGGATGCCATGCACCTGATGGGTGGGTGGGATCCTTCATGATGTTACTGCCCCTTTTCCAGCACCTTTCTATATGTATATCAAAGGGTCTATTCCTGTTCTGTTCTATGTTCTCTCTACCCAGCACTTTCAGGAACCTGTTGTAAGTAGTTTATGATTTAGAAGCATGCGGAAAAATGGGGATCACAGCTGCCCGGTGGACAAAGTAACCATATGTTTGGAATCATCATTTTCAACCTGCAACACTTTCTGCCTCCGACATCCAGAGGCTTCACTGGTTCATAAAAGAATATGATGAATCCCATTGCTGGTGTTTGTCTTCATTGAGAACTGGCACCCGAGATGAGAGCAGTAGGTCATGTTTTCTACAATCTTGACTTGGCTTTTTAATCTTTAATCAGTGTTGTTGTACAGTGGGCATCATGGAGCTGTGGTGCACCCTTCTCAAATCTGATTGCCCACAGAAATTTGTCTCCATTTTGTGTCTGCCACAAAAGGGCGTGCAATCTCAGTACAGACTGGCGTAATGCAAAGCTGTGCCATTTTACTTGGCCTTTCTCACCACAGTGCTTCACATCATACCCAGCCATCTTCTCACTGCAATGAAGCTGATCTTCAAGACCAATGAGAAGCTACTAAACAACACCAAATGCTAGAGGAAGTCAGCAGGTCCGGCAGCATCTATAAACAGTCAACATTTTGAATTGAGACCTTTCGTCATGGGTCAAGATTTCCAGCATTTGCAGAACTGCATGTGTCCAACTATTAATCTATGTTACCTGTACTTGGAACCCTTGATCACTACAACTGAGGTGTGGTATGCAGAGAACACTTGCGCATGCCTGTGTTCAGAGACCATGTTACAAGTCATTGACTGAGTCAATAACTCACTGAGAACAGAGTAAGGACCTTAACCTAAACATCTAGAAACCTGGCTTACTGTTGGATAAAGAAAGAAAGAGAGTGAATACAGAGTCACTAGTCTCCCCATTGTTGTGCATTTAATATTTCAGTAGTATCTGTGTAATATTGTAAATATATTGTATGATTAAGCATTCTTGTTCTTTTAAATAATATGGGTTATATGTAAAAAAAAGTGAATTGCTTATGTCATCATGATACCATGTGATAACTGTGCACTGTATTAAACTAAGTTAGACTCACATCCCTGGCTCATTGTTCCCTTTCAATTAGTTTTATGTTTTGGAGTTACAAAACACAATACCCATATGACCGTATTTTAGAACAGAACAGATAATCAGAAGTCGCATTAAGAGTTATTTGCAGCCTACTCAAACTTCCATTGCCATAGATTCATAAGGTAATAAACTTGCCAGACTAACTTTCACAACTTCAAGATGTGCCAACTTGGGTAGAGAGCTCAATGACATGATGTATGTTAGCCATTGAGATGGGAATTAGTAGAAGATGCAATAACCTGAAAGCATGCACCACCAGATTTCAGGAAAGCTTCTATCCCACTGTTGAACAATCCCCTGGTAGGATAAGATGAATTCTTGATTTCACAATGGCCTTGAGACCTTACTGACTGAATATTCAGGATAGGGGATACAATGGTCCAAAGTGGCCTATTTTGTTCTGGATGGTGCTGAGATTAGTTACAGTGATCTAGGCAAGCAGAGAATATTCCACCATAACCATCCTGGTAGTCTCCTTGCCTATTCTCCCCTGCCCTCATGACCTACCTATCACCTCCCTTTGGTTCCCCACCTTCTTCTCCTTGTTCAATGGTCCACTTCCACCTATCTCCTCCCAGCTTCTCACTTCATCTCCCTTTCCCCACCAATGTTCCCTCTATTTATTTATTTTTTAACAGCTGCTCAGCCCCACCATTTCTCTAAGCAGAAAATTTTTACATGGCTTGAAAACTGCATGGCACTTTAAATATTTTATTATATATATACTCCAAATATTTAGAATGAAAATTGAAAAATTACATACTTCTGATTTTATTAATTGGTATAGTAAAATACAGTACAACAAAGAAAATCTTTCCCATTCATAAACTTTTTATCATCTCTCTTTATTCCAGCTGCAAGGCAACAAACGCTATGTGTGCAGGAGCATTTCGGTTATTGCATGGCCATGCACCTGTACAGCTCAGAGGGAACCGTGTCCCTCACTCACCCATTTTCTCCTTCGTCTGGGCTCAGCTGTCGCCTGCCTGCTTCAACTCTTGCCCTCACCTTCTTATTCTGGCTTCAGCCCACTTCCTTTTCAGCCCTCATGAAACGTTGAGTGTAAATTCCCCTCCATTGATGTTGCCTGGCTTGATGAGTTCCTCCAGCACTTCAGCTCTGTAGTTTTCCATTAGAACTAGTGTTTCACTGATGATGGAAAGACTTGGGGAAGTAGGAGGTGCAAAATTTACTAGACATAAATCTCAGCTTCTCTTGCAGGTATAACACTTTCTTCTAAAGTGTTTGTATCTGTTTGGAGTGGGCAGATCAATATTCAAAGTAATCTGATGATACCTTTGGATAGATCAGGGGTTCTCGGTCTTTTTTATGCCATGGACCAATACCATTAAGCAGGGGGTTTATAGACCTCACGTTGGGAACTCCCCAACCTGGGATGGAGATCAATGCTGCAGCTAATACAGTCCATCCCCATTTCAAATAAGTTGATTTTGCTCATAAGCCAGAAAATATATTTTTTAAGAGTTGCTTGATACAATAACCATATCTCCATGCTTTAACAAATGATATTAAAAGCACATAAGACTAATAAATGATAATTACTAAAAGTGGAAACATAGAAAACTAGTTCTGATATTCAGAATTTGAAGTTCAAAGTAAAATTTATTATCAGAGTACATACATGTCACCACGTACAACTCCGAGATGCTTTCTCTGTGGGCATACCTAGCAAATCTATAGAACAATAACTGTAAACAATGAACAACAAACTGTGCAAATGCAAATATAAACAAATAGCAATAAATAATGAAATAGCAAGATAAAAGAGTCCTTTTAGTGAGTGAAGTTATCCCCTTATGTTCAAGAGCCTGATGTTTGAGGGTTAGTAACTGTTCTTTGACTTGGTGGTGTAAGACCTGAGGCACCATCTACCTGATGGCAGCAGCGAGAAGAGAGCATGGCCTGGGTGGGGAGGATCTTTGACGGATGCTTCTTCTCAGCGGGACATATTCAGGGGGACATATGTATGCAGGTTAGACTTCTGAATACTATGAGAGCTTGTTTGTATATTGGGGTGGCTTTAACTTGGTGATTCATAACATGGGGGCAACACGTACCTTTTCTAACTGGCATGTGCTTAGTAACAGTGCAGAACCGGTACCTCACTGCTTATAGACTGCTACTGCCTGAAGACTTGACTTTATCTGGTACTTTCCAGTGAGTCACTACTTGCAGATCCCATCTGATAACCTCGAAATGGCACAATGTTATCACTTGATGGACGGGAATTTTGGCAGTGGTACAACTGCCAAGCTATACCATCTTCCTCGGCTAACTGGAAAGGGAAATGGTAATGGTACGATCCAGAGGAGATTCAAGAGAATGATCCTGGGGATGAAAGGGTTAATGTATGAGGAGGGTTTGATGGCTCTCAGCCTGTACTCCCTGGGGTTCTGAAGAATGAAGGAGGATCTCTTTGAAACCAATTGGATATCGAATGGCCTAAACAGAATGAATGTAAAGAGGGTTTCATACAATGGGGGATGTCTAGGACCAGAGGATGCAGCCTCAGAATACAAGGTCATCCCTTTAGAACAGAGATGAGGAGGAATTTGTTTAGTCAGAGGGCGGTGAATCTGTGGAACTGATTGCCATAGACAGCTGTGGTGGCCGAGTCACTGGGTATATCTAAAGCAGAGGCTCATAGGCTTTTGATTATTCATGGCATTGAAGATCATGGGGAGAAGGCAAGAGAATGGGATTGGGAGGGATAATAAATCAGCCGTGACAGAGCAGAAATGATGGGATGAAGGGGTTAATTCTGCTCCTGTATATTGTGGTTATCATATGTCCTGGTTTTGCCATCACTGATGCCAGGAGGCCAGTCTCTGAGGATGATTGATAATGTCTGGGGTCACCCGTCTTGTAAAGACATGGCCAAGAAGAAGGCAGAGGGAAATCACTTCTGTAGAAATATTTGCTGAGAACAATCACGGTCATGGGAAGACCATGATCGTCCACGTCACATAACAAAAGGATATATTATCGTAAAATTGTGTTGGGGGGTGAAGGTGGATTGAATACAAGGACCTACCTTAGCAAACCTCATTTCTCATTGTCCCAATTATTCCAAGTACTGTTTCTTCTTTGGTGAGTTGCAGCAGAGCTTGTATCTTTACGGTTAGCTATTGCAGTCTGTAATTATTCAATACACAACAGAGGTGTACAAGATGATAGGCAGCTTAGATAGAGTGGACAGCCCCATATTATTCCCTAGGATGGAACTGGCTAATATGAAGGGGGTCTAACTTTAAGGTGTATGGAGAAAGTATAGGGGTGTCAGAGGTAGCTGTTTTCACCCAGTGCCAGGTGCACTTCCAGGGCAGGTAGCGGAGGCAGATATATTAGGGACATTTAAGAGATTCTTAAATGGACACGTGGATGATAGAAAAATAGAGGGCTTTGCAGGAGTCACCTGAGTGTGGGTTAAAGGGCCCATACTGTGCTTTAGCATTCTATATTCTGTATCCTTCAAATTTTTTATGATAAAAGAGGATGCATTAGTGCAGGGGTCCCCCACCGGGTCTACGGACCCCTCAGTGAATGGTAGGGGTCAATGGCATCATAAAGGTTGGGAACCCCTGCAGTAGTGGGCGTTGCACAGGTCTCTGTTTGAGTAGCTGGCCGAAAGATGCAAGGGTGAAGCCTCTGTGTGAGGTTCCAGTAGATCTGACTTCTGGTTGAAGTCCTGACAGATTATTAACAAATGATTTTGTCTGTATTTTCATTGAACAGATGAAGGATGCAGGGTTGGAGTTGAGGAAGGATGACATTTGAAATTGTTTCACTGTTTTTGACCGTGTTGGATTTGGAAACATTTTGCAGCTCCTTAGGAATGCCTCCTGCAGACTTTGCAATGTGGTCTGGCGGAAAAATGGGACCTTTCCATACAAGGAGGCAAAATAAAACACGGAGCCTTTCCTCATATGTGCTGCCTTATTCTTAAATGTTCACCAGATCAAAGTTACAGTGAATCTGGGAGCATCTGTTAGAAGAACACTGTGCAGACTGGGTTTATGTATCGTTGCCCACTTGGAAAATTGTATTCCTGCTGATATGGTAAGCCAGTGAACAGCTGAGTGTACATTTACTGAGTTTCAAAGTCAGTTTCTTATCAATGTACATACACGTCGCTATGTATTAGCCGGAGATTCATTTTATTGCAGGCATTGACAGTCGAACAAAGAAATACTGTACAATAGAATCAATGAAAAACTATGAACAAAGACTGACAAACAGCCAATGTGCAAAAGAAGACAAAATGCACAAATAAAACAAATAACAAGTAAAAATAGTAATAGTTTTGTGCACTTTATGCAGTCCTGGGTAGGTCTGTAGTCTAGTGGCGTTTTTTTTTGTGGTTTTTTTTTACGTAGTTCAGTCTAGTTTTGGTACTGTTTCATGCAACACCATGGTCCTGAAAAAACGTCGTCTCGTTTTGACTGTGTACGGTATTAGCAGTTATGGTCGAAATGACAATAAAAAGTGATTTGAGTTGTAGAGTTCTTGAAAGCGAGTCCATAGGTTGTGGAGTCAGTTCAGTGTTGAGGTTGTCTATGCTGGTTCAGGAGCCGTAATAAGTGATCTGAACCTGGTAGTGTGGGACCCGAGGCTTCAGTACCTTCCTGCCGATGGCAGCGGAGAGAGGAGAGCGTGGCCTGAATGGAAGCTGATGTGTGTGAAGTTGATGCCCAGTTGTCATAAAAGAGTATCGGTGAACATTAATCTCACACCCAGCATTCCAGAACTACCTGACTAGCCTTTCCATCTGGACACAAACCTCCTCCTACTTCCTCAGACTTCAGTTTCCGAACTTGGGCTTCGTTCATTAGCAAATGTGGCGGACGGAGCGAAGACGTCTCTTTGGACTCGAAAATGGCGAAGTGAAGATATGTTGCCATCTAGTGGCTAAACACAGGTTGATTTAAACAACACACGCAGCGGATGCTGGCAGCATCGATGGAAAGGAATTTAATTTGAACAAGTTGTTCCAAACTCGGTCTCTGTACTGAGTCTGGCACAGCCATCACACGCAGTATTGAACAGTTACAGGATTTCTTTTCCAGATCAGAATTTGGATTATCACCGACGTCATGAAATTTGTTTTGCAGCAGCAGTACAAGAGACATAAAATTACAATAAATTAGAAATAAAATATATTTCAAGATTGTTTACTGTAATTCTTCAGTATTCGAGCATAAAGGAGAACAAAATGACTGTTACCGTGGATCCAATGTGGCACGAAAAAATAAGCAATTTAATAAAAAGATTCAATCCTCAGGCTAGTGGAAAATATCAGAGTACGGCCTTCCCAAGTTGGGTATGAAATGGTTCCAGTAGAATAGACAAAGTTATCATGTCAAGAATTCCAGCTTGAAGAGTGTTATCTTAGAGGCAGGGACACAGGAACTGGTGTTAAAACTCCTAAAAACCCAAACATGTCTTTTATTCATTTTCCTGCAGGTATTCACAGTAACTAAAAAATACAACAGAATTGATAAAAAAAAACTACACACAAACAATGAATGTCCAAATTGTGCAATGAACAGGAGCCTCAGGTCCATCTCCATCAGGTTCAAGAACAGTTATTACCTTTAACCATCAGCCTCCTGAAGCTGTGTGGATTACTGGCACTCACCTCAACACTGAACTGGTTCGACAACCTATTCAAGGACTCTGCAGCTCTTGGTCGCAATATTTATTGCTTATTTATTTATGATCATTATTTTTCTCTTTAATATTTACACATTTGCTTTTTGCACACTTTATTTCTCCATCTTGCGTGTGTTTCATTGATTCTGTTGTGTTTCTTTCTACTTACTGTGCATGCCCAGAAGAAAATGAATTTCAAGCTAGTATATGGTTACATGTGTGTATTTTGGTAATAAATTTACTTTGAACTTTGAAGATAACTGCTGTAAGGGGACTAATGAATGCACTGTAAATATCGGTTTTGCACGGACTGGAGTAGCACTGCAATCTTGTCTTGAGCGACGACAATAAAGCTCTATTTGCATCATGTCTGAATCCACAAAATCAGAGTGGAAGCAAGTTTTCCACAAATCTTTAAGGACTTGCACAATTGTTTCTGGAACATGTGGACTTTATAGTAATTAATTAGAACCAGAGATTAATATGAACTGAATTAAACCAATTTGTAATGGACAAAGGTGGTAGAAGTAGATTGACCTATTTATCCGATTGGATAGCTCTTTCAATGAAATGGCTGTAAGAATGGATGGGTTAAGTAGTCAACAATTGTAAAATGCATTTAATGGTTTACAGATTTAAACATCTCCTCAAAATCATTCTGAGTTAAAATTATTTGACCAATGTCCAGGACAAATAGCAGTTAAATGACTGAAACATCAAAGCACTGAAAACCATAAATGTGTACTGTAGTTCTGATGTAAACATTAAACACTTGGCAACCAGTTATCTTCATTTTCTTGCTTTATGAAATTCAAGTCTAAAGCTGAAATGACATGCCCCCAATGCTAAGTGGAAGAATAAATATTTTATTGGACCATAATTCAAGACTTTTAAGTGACAAAGCTAGACTGTTTCAACATGAACAAGTGAAAACATTAAAAGACTATAGAACAGTGCATAGTACAAACAGCAATTACAGAATTAGAAGGCAGGATTTAGAGACAGAACTAATACACACAGGATACCAATTAATCTTCCAATTGTAATGCTTTAATACAAACTTTAAAAATCTAACAGTCATGGGTGAATCAAAATTTAATAACTACAAATACCTTTATGAGTATGGCTTAAAGGCTCTTTCTTGTGCTTCTAAACAGCAAGCTTTATTCATGAATAGTAAAAATAAAATAGGACTTAAAAATCTAAATTGACAAAGATTAAATAATTTAATTATCACAAGATAGTGAACATCCAGAGTTTTAATTTGAACAGCAAGAACACCATTAGCAGTAAAATGTTACCAGCAATAACATAAATGAAATCTATTTTTATAACAATACAAAAATATTCAGGGTAGCTGTCAGTTACTAGTGAGGTCTACAGTAGCTAAGATTTTTTGCTCGGATTTTCTCTGGGAATACTAACCATCAGAACTGCTATTTTACACCACTACACATATTTTATAAATATACAAGGAAATGGGGAGCCAAAATAGATTTAAACTATACTTTGGTACACAAATATCATGGAGCAAAGGGGGTTTAAGTACAATTCCTCCCTCTTCATTTTTCCTCTAGTGATATCCCAAATCACTGGCGGGTCATCTTTGGAAGTTCACTGCCGGAGACTCTGAGGAAGGAAAGTTCAGTGTGGGGCACTATCAGAGCTGGTAAATGTGTACCATGGGAGCCTTTGGAGCGAATCACATGCCATGGCAGTAACCTAGGAAACGAGGAGGAAATAACAGGCCTAGAATAATAATAAAAAAAGGGTCCCTAGGTTTGAGATCATTGTGAAATCAATGGGAATTCTGCAGTATTGGGTTTGTGTCACCAGGCACAACATATTTTTCTATAACAATAAACAAACACTCCATTTGCAGCAGTATGATTTAATTTAAAAATTGTCATTTCTGCTACAGATATATTTTATATATTCACCTTTGTTTCACACTGGGAAAATGAGTAAGTCTGCCACATACATCTCCATGGATTGGCCAAGTTATTTTGAAAACCCCAAGACTCAGAAGAATCTCTTCAGTGCATCAAAGGGAAAGAGTTATATAGTACTCTCAAATGTGGCATCAGTAGAAAATCTACATTTGGAAGTCACTAGGTGTCTGAAGAAAATGTATTGCTCGATAACATATCCAACAGGGAATAATTGAGCATATTTCTAAAACTACACGTAATAACTTCTGCCTCAATGATAAGCAAGATCCGTGACTTACCCAAAAAAATGTTTGTATCTTGAAAATAACCAAGTATAAAATGCTATTTATGGATTATTTATAACAGAAAAAATTGATGATCCTGTTCTCAGAGGCTGAATAATTCACAGTATGGGGAAAGGAAGAAACTTAACTTTAAATATTGAATAGTTCAGCAAATATAGACACTTCTAATGTTATTTGAGAATTACTGTATGAGGAAAGGTTGCTGCTTTGCCATCATTACATTTACACTTGACACATCATACAGAAAAAGCAATCTAGCATCTTATCCAGAGTGGCATTTCTCAATAGTCAAAGCTGTGCAACCTCAGGGGAAGCTGCTCTTAAATGAGTATTCTATGGAAAAAACGACTGATGGCGCATTTGTTTTACATCTTAATGATTTAACAGAAGAAGAATACTGTTCACATTAAAATTCTTGCCAGAATGAATTATCAAGTGTATGCAAAGTAGAAGTGCCCACTTCCATAATCTTCTAATTGAAGATACACTTAGTGGCCACTTCATTAGACACTGGCGTGGAAGTTGATGTAGTCTTCTGCTGCTGTAGCCCATCCACTTCAAGGCCAGAGATACCCTTCTGCACACCACTGTTATAATGCGTAGTTATTTGAGCTATTGTCGCCTCCCTATCAGCTTGAGCCAGTCTTGGGCCATTCTCCTCTGAACTCTCTCAATTATAATGTGTTTTCACCCACTGAACTGCTACTCACTGGGTGCTTTTTGCTTTTCGCACCATTTTATATAAACTCTAGAGATTGTTGTGCATGAAAATCCCAGGAGATCAGCAGTGTCTGAGATACTCAAACCATTGCATCTGGAACATTTCACAGTCAAAGTTACTTAGATCATGTTTCTTCCTCATTCTGATTCTTGGTCTCAACAACAACTGAATCTCTTGACCATGTCTACATGCTTTTATGAGTTGCTTACATTTGATTGGCTGATCAGATATTTGCTTTAGTGGGCAGGTGTGCAGGTGTATAATACAGCACATAAAACGTTGAAGTGGATAGGTCACAGCAGCAGAAGACCACAGTGGGTTCCAACTGCTGTATCTTAATACATGTGGAACCGTGGATTAAGTCAACGTGTTTGAATGCTTTAAGAGGACAATCTAAATGCTTTTCCTAGAGAGGTGTTCTTAGGACAGCCTTAAAATTATTCCCCTTTAAAAAAAAAGGTAAAGAAAACAAGAGTAGAAGTGCCTGTGTTTCATGACTACAGAACAGCCACTAATCTTAGTTCCCTGATACTGAAGACAATTTATAAGATTAACTTTAAGAATCTTATTAATTAAAATTCTTTCTATTTATTCATCACCACAGCTTTCTCATCGTAAGATGATCTAGACCCAAGTGTGGAATTTTTTTCTTTAGCATATTTTAATCCTTAAATAGAAATGTTAATTCGATTAAAGATAGATTGGCAGGAAAAGGAATGCCACAAATAGAAGACTCAATGGCACATAACATTGTACCATTTGCTTAAAAGAGACCCATAACTTTGTAATAAAAGATAATTTAAGATTATGACATAAAAAAAGATCATGGAAACAATAACTTAAATTGCTGCTCTATAATTATCTAGAGCTGCAGTTTCCAACCTGGGGACATGGGCCCTTTGGTTAATGGTAGGGGTCCATGGAATAAAAAATGGTTGGGAACCTGGTCGAGAGGTATGGAGAGAGATGTATATGTTCTGGTTCATCTCCAATGGATTTGCCATATAGATTCATGCTCTTCTGGTCTTCTCTGGAGACCATTCTCTAAGACATTATCAGTAGTTGTGCAGCACTATCAATGGGCAAGAACAACTGAAAGTCTTCCAGGAGAAGGAAATATTTACTATTGTGCTACTAACTGGCAAGGTCCAAGATTACATGGGGTCACAAGGAACTGTAGATTCAGGAAACCAGAACATGAAACAAGCTGCCTGAGTAAGTCAGACAGGTCAAATGGCATTAGTGGAGGCAAAAGGATAGCTGTCATTTAGGACTGATGCAGCGTTTCAACCTAAAATGTCATCTATTGCTTTGCCTCCACAGATGCTGCTTGACCTGCCCAGTTCCTCCAGCAAGGTATGTACAATGCTCAAGATCCAAGGTGGAAAAGGACACCATCTAATAATTCCAGTCCTGCCATTCCCCATGTAAAAAGGACATTGTTCAAGTAGTGTTGGCCAAACCAAGGATGATCAAAATACAGCTAACAAGTTTATGAACATATTTATCTGTCAATGTAAAACATTTGCTTGTTGTATGAACTACAGAATTTTTGGCAGATTTGTTAGAAGTCTAGTTGTTGTGAAAAGCTGTGATGAGACAAGAATGCAGCAGTGATTCTGCAAGGATTTTATGATTATTAATCTAGCTAGTGTTTTCTCTCCTTACTTTCGAAGTAATTGAAAATGTGGGTTACGGGATTATCAAACTGTCAGAAAAAAATGATTCCTTTGCGTCGTATGGCAAAGCACAATGTTGCACCACCTTAACTGTAAGCAAGTCACCTGAAAGTTTGGCAACCCTCAACTCTATTCCATAAGCAAACCAAAGAGGCAAATTCCAGATGTGACCAAATGTGGCATCACAGAGGCCTCAGAAAGCTGCAGTTAATGAATTTGGGGTAAATTCCACTGGATGGAATTATATTTACACAATGGAAGGGGGCTATCATCGTTAGAGGCCAAGTATCTTCTAGATAGAACGCAAATGCCTGGCTTGCTTTGCAATGTCCTAGAACCCACCATCTCCGGCTGCCTCAGTGACCTTCCTTCAGATTACAAGGTAATAAGATTGCATGCTCGGTTTGATCTGGAGCTCCTTGGAAAGTTCAGCATTCAGTGGTTACATTCTATAGCTCACTGGGACAGATCCCTGGAACCTACAACTAGGAAGCACCACAGGATCTTCCAATTATTTGAAGTTGCGAGTGACCATCGTATTCTCATGATTAATTATCAATGGGCAATAACTGATAATCTTGCCATTTAGGAAGGCAAAGAATTTAGTTTTTAAATCTCTTACCCCTCAACCTTACAGTTTTATAGTAGTGAAAAAGAGGGGAAATCAGAAGATTAAAAACTATAATTGCCCTTTGACTATCAAAAAGCTGGAGGGGGTGATGGGAGGCACCCTTTCCCCTGCTCTGCCACCAGCAGATGTGCCAGGGCTAAGGGAATGAAACATCAACGAACGGTAATCTGTGGCTGATGACCTGAGGGCATTGTTGGAAGTGTGGCAGGCAGCAATGCCAAGCAGGAAACATCTTCCTGTACATCTTATTGAAACTTCAGGTATCCAATGACTAATGTGAAAGGGCAGTTGGAGTCCAGGAAAGACTGGATGAGTGAAGGAAAGTCTTCATTAGGAGTTAGACACCCAACCCAATAGTCTCTTGTAGCAGAGAAACCTATCAATGACTATGAAGAGGTATAAGTGAAGACAGCTTGATGCCCTCCGAGAGGTGGGATGAAAGATGAGCCCAAAAGGATGGCTTAACATGACAATGATCGCAACAAATTTAGACCCTTCAAAAGTGCAGGTGTGGATGGGAGAATGTGATGACACACGGGGGGCTATGAATCCATCAGGGGAGAATGAAATGCAGTGAGAAAGGCCAACAGCAACCTTACACTGTTGCAGTCCATCAGACAAGAGGGACCCAGAGCCAGAGAGAAAACCACAGAGCTGAAGGACCAACATTTCTGGAGGTGATTTACTGGTAGGGGAGGAAGGCCCATCAATGGAGCATAACCCCCCCCACCCACCTAAGATGTGAGCACACAAACACACCTGACATCTCCCCCCCCCCCCCCACAAGCTGTGGAGCCACACCGCAAAGCCAAGAGGAAGAAACCAGGAAGGAGGCACGAGATAAAGTGGCCGAGTGGCAGAGGCTGGACGTTGACCTCAGTGCGATCCAAGAGCACACTTTAAACAGCCAAGAGGAAGACAAGATCAACTCACTTGGAGACTTCCTCTGTAGAGATAGATTTGGCGAAGTTGCTGTCAAGCGAGTTGCTACTCCAAGAGAAAAGGGAAGAAGGGAGAAAGACATAAAGCAGCTCGTACGAAGGTGACTCCAGCTGCGGAAGAACTGGAAGAAAGCAACACAGGAGGAGAAGGTGTGCTTGAAGCTGTTTGAAACGAAGTGGCCAGGCTGCAAAAGGGCAGAATGCATTTGTAAGCGAAGGAGACAGACGGAATCCGAGACAGAGACAGAAGAACAAAATAACAAAATACTGAATGTATATTTTGCATCAGTCTTCACAATGGAAGACATCTGCAGTCTACCGGACATTCAAGAGTGTCAGGAAAGTGAAGTATGTGCAGAAAAAAAAGGACTGAGAAGGTGCTCATGAAGCTTAATGGTCTGAGGGTGGATAAATCTCCTGGACCTGATGGAATGCATCCTCGGGTTCTGAAGGAAGTAGCTGGAAAGATTGTGGAGGCATTAACGATGATCCTTCAAGAATCAATAGATTCTGGCATTGAACTGGATGATTAGAAAATTGCAGATGTTACTCCGCTATTTAAGAAGAGTGGGAGGCAGTAGAAAGTAAACTATAGACCTGTTATCCTGACATCAGTGGTTGGGAAATTGTTGGAATGGACTGTTAGGGCTGAGATTACGGAGTATCTGGAGGCACATGACAAGTTAGGCCAAAGCCAGCATGGTTTCCTGAAAGGAAAATCCTGCCTGACTAATCTACTGCAATTTTTTTGAGGAAATTACAAGCAGGGTAGACAAAGGAGATGTAGTAGATATGGTGTACTTGGAATTTCAGAAGGCCTTTGACAAGGTGCCACACACGAGGCTGCTTAGTAAGGTAAGAGCCCGTGGAATTACAGGGGAGTTAATAGCATGGGTGGACCATTGGCTGATCGGCATAAAACAGAGTGGGAATAAAGGGATCTTATTCTGGCTGGCTGCTAGTTACCAGTGGAGTTCCACAGGGATCAGTGTTGGGACCACTGCTTTTTACACTGTATGTCAATGATTTAGACTACAGTATTAATGGATTTGTGGCTAAGTTTGCTGATGATACAAAGATAGGTAGAGGAACGGGGAGTGTTGAGGAAACAGAGAGACTGCAGAGAGACTTTGATAGTTTAGGGGAACGGGCAAAGAACTGGCAAATGAAATACATTGTTGGAAAGTGTATGGTCATGCACTTTGGTGGGAGAAATAAACAGGTAGAATATTATTAAGATGGGGAGAGAATTCAAAATACAGAGATGCAAAGAGACTTGGGAGTCCTTATGCAGGGCACTCTAAAGGTTAACCTCCAGGCTGTCAGTGGTGAAGAAGGCAAATGCAATGTTGGCATTCATTTTAGAGGTTAAGAATATAACAGCAGGGATGAGATATTGAGGCTCTATAAGGCACTTGTGAGACCGCACTTGGGAGTATTGTGTGCAGTTTGGGCTCCTTATTTTAGAAAGGATACACTGACATTGGAGAAGGTTCAGAGAAGATTCATGAGAATGACTCCAGGAATGAAAGGGTTACTGTATGAGGAATGTCTGGTAGTTCTTGGGTTGTATTCCCTGGAGTTCAGGAGATTGAAGGGGAATCTCATAGAAATATTCCGAATGTTAAAAGGCCTGAACAGATTAGATATGGCAAAGTTATTTCCCATGGTAGGGGAGACCAGGACAAGCGGGCACAACTTCAGGATTGAAGGACATCCATTTAGAACAGATTTGCAGAGAAATTAGTCAGAGGGTGGTAAATCTGTGGAATTTGTTGCCTCGAGCGGCTGTGGAGGCGAAGTCATTAGGTGCATTTAAGGCAGAGATAGAGAGGTTCTTGATTAGCCAGGGCATCAAAGAGTATGGGGTGAAGGCGGGGGAGTGGGAATGACTGGAAGAATTGGATCAACCTCTGAATGAATGGCGGAGCAGACTCGATGGGCTGAATGGCATACTTCTGCTCCTGATTCTTATGGTCTTATGCTGCAGCTGCCACAGAGATCCATCAGTCTGGGTGCAAGGGGGAGGAATCCCCACTGGTCGTTCAGCTGAGAGAGTCCATCGACCCGCTGGGGAGGAGTGACAAAGCCACAATCCGCACAGGACATAACTGGAAAGCTCAGACTGTAGTCGACCAGGCCATCAGCAGGCTGGACAAGCAAGAGTTGGCTGAGGGAAGATGGCACGTTTCTGGTCCAAGGCCTCATAGAAATAGAGGAGGTGACAAGGACAGAGCAGGAGCACAGGGCCTCCATGGACAACATGGGCGGGCACCATTAACAGCTGCTCTCACCTGTGGAAGATCCCACAAACCAGACTCAGCCTCCTCATCAACCCATGACACCTTGCCCTGCCCCCGAACCCTCCACCAGTGGTTCAGCAGTGAGGATAACTGCCCCTTGTGTGATACCACCAATACCAACCTCCAACACACCCTGGCAAAATGCAAGACTGTGCTGTCCCAAGGACACGACAGAAGGCAGCTCAACCAGGTCCTAAAGAAGCTGGAGGAGATCCTAGAGACCTGCAGGCAAGATGCGAGGAGCAGCCTTTCCACAACAACTCATCCCATTTGTTTAGGCTGGTAAGAGTGCTGAATGCACCTGCCCAAGATCTCCCTCAGGACTCCTCTCCACAGGCAAGGAGAGGAACATGAGGGCAGATCTCTGCAGATAGCTACAGTTCCCCAGGGAAATCTCTCCACCCATAGTACTGTGGTCCACGGCAACCAAGACAGTCCTCATGATTGAGTTTAACCATCCCGTGGGAGGAAGGAGTGGAGGCTGCCCACGAGCAGAAGAACTGAAGTACTCAGACCTGGCAGCTGAGTGTAAGGAAGCTGGCTGGAGGACCATCATCTGCCCCGTGGAGGTAGGTTTCTGGGGCTTCATCGGCGCATGGCTGACAAGGCTACTCGGTGATACGGCAGTGACTTAACTGAAGCTCAGGAGGGCCGCCAGAGAGTTGGCTGGAGAGGCAGAAGAAGGGAGCTTTCGGCTGTGGCTGAAGAGGAAGGGCAGACATTTGGGGACTAACCCCAATGGAATCTGCAGGGGGTGGCAGGGAGACATCCCTACCACTGTTCTGCCACCAGGAGATATGCAGGGCCAAGGGAGAGAGATGGTAACCCGTGGTTGATGATGCTGCACTGTTGGAGGTGTGGCTGCAAGCTCTGCCAAGCAGGAAACAACTTCCTGTAAATGTCACTAAAACAATTCAAATGTTGCTAAAATTAAGCAAGTGCTCCAACAGCTGAATATAACCTAGCACTGAAGAAACATCATGTAAAGATTTACTCCTGGTACTGTAAATGAGGCTGAAGAAGCCCCAACCCATTCCTGATAACAGTACAACAGAACATACACTCCCAACCAATGAGTTAAAACAAAACTAACAGGGTTCTGTTAGTGTTACAACCTTTGAAGCATTAGTCTTGAAACTTGTGCCTGTGACAGATGCCCCAGAGAGACGTCTGTATTAGAAGTAAAATACTGCAGAATTCTTTAAAATTCTAAAACAAAGTAATGTCTGTGAACCAATGCAGGCTTTCTAATTTTGATAACTTAAGAGTTCTCATTTTTTCAAAACTATATAAAACTGAAATGCTTCATTTTATATTTAATAAGGGTTTTGAAAAATTTAGATCTTCACCAATGATTTCCTTAGCCAGAGGGTGGTGTATCTGTGGCTATCATGGCCACAGATGGCTGTGCAGGCCAAGACATTGGGTGTACAGTGGGCACAGGAGCAGAATTAGGCCATTCAGCCCATTGCATCTGCTCCACCATTCCATCATGGCCTACTTATTATCCCTCTCAACCTCATTCTCCTCCCTTCTCCCCATAACCTTTGATGCCCTTCCTAATCCAGAATGTATCATTGGTAAATTGGGGCAACCACTTACTTGGACCAATTCTTAAAGAATGAAAATTAATTGAGAAAATAGCTGGGATTTCCTTTGTTTATTTGGGACACTATGCCACTTAATTGGGGCAAGAAACTGTTGCTGAACAGTTTCTAACTAGCATCTGCTGCGTGCCTTTGTGCGGCCTTAGACACTACACAGTGCCTTGAGTGAAAGGTTTTTAAATAGCGTTACTTGTCTGTGTATTTAAAAAGCAGTGAATTTTGACACTGATGGTTGGTGATAAGAAGCAAGACAATTGAGAAGTGTTTTGCTCATTGTGGTTTCAATCAATTAGGCTTGGAAATGCCAGAAACAGCCGGGAGTGAAAATGAAATGATTATACTACCTCAACAAGTTAGGAACTATGAAGAATTTAAAGTTATCCACAATTATCTTCAATGTAAATAATGATTTAGAGGATGCAGTCATCGAAATGATAGTGAGGCAATCCATTATCTATACTAGGCGTCTACACTGATTTTACTCACTTACAGTCAATCAAAAGAACTCAGCAGCGTATACTAGTTTAATGCTTCCGCCAATAACTACTAGGAACTAATATAAGTTTTATAGCACTGTAGTAGTATTGGTAATGTTCTAATTTGTTCTGTTTATCATTTAAATACATAATTTGTTACTCAGTTAAATGGCAGTTTGCCTTTTTGATACCTCTTAAAACTACTTTCATGAAGCTTCGACTAACTGGGGCAGCCACTTAATTGGGCCAGAATGTACTGGCCCCGATGTGTCCCAATTAACCAAAATCCACTGTATTTCAAATGGAGGTTGATACGTTCTTGATTAGGAAGGGCATCAAAGGTTGTGGGGAGATTGGGGTTAAGAGGGACAATAAATCAGCCATGATGGAATGGTGGAGCAGACTCGATGGGCTGAACAGCCTAATTCTGGTCTTATATCTTATGGGCTTAATACAATAAATATCCCATAGCTATGCTGGTCAAGTTACAAAAAATTCCAATTAAAATACACTACTGATTAGATAGTTGATCTATTAGAACTGAATAAATTTTAAATAAAACTAGTTTGGTGATACAGAATTTGCTATAGGATGCTTTAAAAGGTGATCACTCTTGTATCATCCTCTAGTCAGCTGCAGCTTTCACACCCCAGTCGGTTATGGGTTCAAATACCAGTCCAGAGGTATCACTATAGTATTCCAGAAGATTCTATTGCATTATTTAGATCAGGGAGGAAAAATCTCATCTCTAATTTTTTTTCCCCAAAGTGACTAGAGAACTTAAGACTGTAAACAATATTAAAAACTAAATAAATTATTCCGCAAATTAGTGTGATGCATCACATGTCATTACCTGACAGGATAGCAAAGCTCCTATAGAAAGTATTTTATTCAATTTTTTAACATAACAAAGTAGTGCTTAGTGAATCTTAGTATTTAAATCACGAGGTTAAGACTTGCATTGATTTTTCCGCATTAGGCTTTTGACCAAATACAAATAGGGGACGTTAGATGAATGCCTCAGTCTGGACACCTGAAGAAATGCGATTTCCAAAACTACATACTGAGGCATTTATAAACAAAGAAGGGATTCATTTTTAATGTGTGACACAGATGTTTAAAGCCAGATGAACAGGTTGTGAGACCAGAAAAAATATATTTTTGCAGATTCCAGTGAAACACTGAATGCAAACAGTGTAGAAATGAATTTTAAAAAGATGTTAACTTACTCCAATCAAGGGAAGTTGATTACTTACAAAAGTAGTGTGCATCAGACAATACATTAAAAAATAGACACTTGATGATTTGTAAATCTTTCACATGCACTCCTGCCAGTCCATACCGGAGTTATAAATTATATGGAAATCCCCATTTTAAGCATCAGACCCACATAACTATTACATTAGCTTCCATTTTATGGGATTTTCTGCCACAATCCACAACCAATGCCTGATGCCACTGAGACGAGGAATAAAATTATTTTTCACCGGAACATCTCCTTCGATCGTTCAACTTTTAAAAGTCTGATCACTGGGCACCATGTCAAATGGAGGTCAATCATCCTTCTTTTCCAGAGCTTCACACTTTCCTTGCTGCATCATACAGCGGCGTACTATGCTGTCGAAGCTTCCCAAATAAAACAGAGCAATTGTACGGAAAAGACCCATGGTGAAGATCTGAAGAACAAATGTTAAAAAAAAATCCAGGATTAAACCCATGTAAAACTAACACTGCAACTATGCAAGTCCAAAATTCTGCTCTGAGATTACAAAAGATCTGGTTTGGCTTTAAACTCTTTTCACCTGAACAAAAAGGTTCTATTCCCTTCGGGAAAGCAAACCAAACAGGCAGCATCTAATACAGGGAATATACAAGTGATATCATATCCAAACCAGACAGGATGAATCTAATAGACATACTGGTAAGTTTAAGAGAAATTTGATCCAACGCCAACACTGCTAGATTATGAAGCATAAAAGATTGCAATGAACAAAATTAATGTAATTCAGTTAAAATATTAATGAATGGAACAGAGGGTTTGAAGGGACATATGGTCTACTCCAGTGGGAAATCAATTAGCTTCAACAGTCAATTAGGTTTAAGACACATTCCCTTCATCATCAAGGGGAAAGGGGACAGTACTTAAAACTTTATAATAAATATAGTTACTGTGACAGAGAAATAAAGTAATTGATAAATACTTCTTGTATCTAATAAAGTGGCCACTGAGTGTACATTTGTGATCTTCTGCTGCTGTAGCCCAACCACTTCAAGCTTCGACATGTTGTACGTTCAAAGAAGCTCTTCTGCACACCGCTGTTGTAACACGTTTCCCCCCTCCCCACCTCCCGCACCATTGTCTACAAATTCTAGACTGTTGAGCATGGAAGTCCCAGAAGACCAGTAGTTTGTCACCAATAAGTCCACAGTATAAAATCACTTGCATCACATTTCTTCCCCATTCTGATGTTTGGTCTGAACAACTGAACTTCTCCACCATGTCTGCATGCTTTACTGCAATGAACTGCTGCCACATGATGGGCTGATTAGATATTTGCATTTACAAGCAGATGAACAGGAAGGTTATCTAATAAAGTGGCTGCTGAGTTTGTTGTTACCGTGACAGAGAAATAAAGGGGTAATTATAGACCCCGTTCAAATGGTTGACATCTAGTGGTGGTGTTGGCGAGTGGGAGCGAGATGGGAGAGAAACACAGAATAAAACTTCAGTAACTATGATAATTAAAGAAATGCAAATGATGTTGGTGACAGTCTATTGTTGTGGAGAGACATGAAGCTTCAGGGACAAGCCCGAACAAGTTGGTGCCTGAAGGGAAACCCTTGATGCACAGAAGAGAAATATCACACAGTAGGTATTATTGGAGATAAGAAGAGCCAAGGAAGCAATAGTGCAGATCTACAAGTCAGTGCCAAAGGAAACTCATTAGTCAGACAAAGCTAATTGGGTGCAATATGACGACAGCTGTAGTCAATGGTTTCCTAACAATGGATTGAGAGACACAGAACAAAGGGACCTGCGTCCATATTTTGTTCTAAGAGTCGGTTTGGGCAGAATTTGAAAATAGCATTTCCAAGTTCCATTACCCGATAACTTGGCGGCTCCACCAGCAATGTTTTCCTTTTCCATATGTGAGTAAACAGAATAAAACAAGATGTGGCTCGGGTGCATAGTGGTCAGTGTGATGCATTACAGCGCCAGTGAACACCACTTCGATTCCTGACGCCCTCAGTAAGGAGTTTGTACATTCTCTCCATTACTGAAAAGTCATACAGGTTAGTAAGCTGTGGGCATGCTATGTTGGTGCCAGATGCAAGGCGCCACTTGTGGACTGCCCCAGCACTCTCCGTGTTGGTTTTTGACACAAACGCTGCATTTCACTATATGTTTCAATGTACATGTGACAAATAAAACTAATCCTTAACCTACAGCACAGTCTAGTGCTTGGTGAATCCAGAAGTAGAAAGCCCAAAGGGCAAAGACTTTAGTTGGTGATTCCAGAGGTAGAGGCCTGAAAAGCGACTGAAGTTGGTGATTCTGGAGGTAGCCCAAAGAGCAAAGACTGAAGTTGGTGAATCCGGAGGTAGAGGCCCGCTGAATCTGCAGGGAGGTTGGAGGCCTAATGCCCAAGGGTTCTGGGCCAAGGACTGGCCTAGAGGTGACTGGGGTTGGAGCATGTATATGTGTGAGAGTGAGGGAGCACGCAAGAGGGAAAGGGAGAGAGCGCAAAAGAGAGAGAGGGGGGGAGAGGGAGAGAGGGGGGGGAGGGGGAGAGAGAGAGAGAGAGAGAGAGAGAAGGTGGGGGAGGAGCGGGAAAGGGGTTTGCTTTGTTCTGTTGTAGTTGTTGATGCTTCTGTTGTGTGGCTTTGTGGGCACACAACAACGTGTGGTGACACCTGCAGGCTGCCCGCAGCACATCCTTGGGTGTGTCAGTTGTTAATGCAAACAAAGCATTTCACTGTACTTTTGATGTATGTGTGATAAATAAATCTGAATCTGCAATAACTAAGGGTAGGGTTTATTAGCAGATTGATAATTGGTGTTTAAGACTAGCTTTGGGCCTAATTATCTCAGAACAGATGTGCTGGCATTGGAGAGGATCCAGAGGAAATTGATAAGAATTACCCAGGGATGAAAGGGTTAATGTATGAGGAGTGTTTGAAGGCTCTGGGCCTATACTCGCTAGAGTTTAGAAGAATGAGGGGAGCGATCTCATTGAAACCTATTAAATATCAAAAGGCCTAAGTTGGATGCAAGAGAGGACGTTTCCATTAGTGGAAGAGTCTGAGACAGCCTCAGCATGTCCCTTCAGAACAGAGATGAGGAGGAAGTACTTTAGCCAGTGGGTGATGAATCTGTGGAGGCCAAGCCACTGGGTATGTTTAAAGCAGAGGTTGATAGGTTCTCAATTAGTAAGGGGATGAATGGTTAAAAGAGAAGACAGAGAATGGGGTTGAAATTAATCAGCTGTGATAGAATCATGAAGTGGACTCAATGGGCTGAATAGCCCAATTCTGCTCCCATGTCTTATGGAGGGACTGAAGAGAAAAAAAAGTGGTTACATAGAGACCAAGCATGACTGGGAGGAAGAAACGGTGAAAAGAAAATATCACTCACTGTCCTCTCGAGATTTCAAAGAACAGAGCATGATTTGTATCTGTTCGTCCCACACACCTGAGCCTTTGGTGTGACCAGGCAAATCTTCTGAGCCACAATGTTATGCCTGTTAATACCCCACATAATCAGAGTTTTACTACAGTATTTTGTGCCTATGACCAATATACCCGAACCTATAATGACTTGTTATACACACAAATAAGTCCCAAATTAGTTTTAATCTTGGCAAATATTACTGATAATTTTGATCTTTCATGGATTTAATGATTAACTTTTTTCCTATAAAACTACACTGAGTGCTGAAAGGAAGATGACATTTCAACTATGGGATTACGGTAAATGGAAATACAAAAAAAATTGTACCAGGCTGTATCATCTTGAAGGTCACAAATAACCCTGTGACTTTGAAGTGACTAAAGATAAAAGATACCAACCTAAAGCTGGGAAAAGATTTCTAACTTTGTAGGGAAATTACATTTGTTCAGAGTCTGAGGATTACTGCAAGTCTTAATTTAAGTTTTAATATGACTTAATCAGCTTAATTGAATGACTTGGAATCAAGCTTCTCACCAGTTAGATAGGGACAAAAATGCTCATCTGTGACCTTCATTTATAAGAGCAACAAGACTGAAATCTTGAGGAGCAGCTTCTCAACTTCCGCTCCACCTTAGAATCAGAATCGGGTTTATTATCACTGGCATATGTCGTGAAATTTGTTGCTTTACAACAACAGTACATGGCAATACATAGTAATAAAAACTATAACCTATAATAAATTACATACTGCAAAAAGAGAGGAAAAATAATGAGTTAGCATCCATGGGTTCATTGTCCATTCAGAAATCTGATGGCAGAGGGGTAGAAGCTGTTCCTGAAACGTTGAGTGTGCGCCTTCAGGCTCCTGTGCCTCCTCCTTGACGGTTATAATGAAAAGAGAGCATGTCTGGGGGTCGTGGGGATGGATGTCGCCTTTTGGAGTCATCACTTTTTGAAGGTCTCCTGGATGTTAGGGAGGTCAGTGCCTATGATGGAACTGGCTGAGTTTACAATTTTCTGCAGCCTTTTCTGATCCTGTGCAGTGGCTCCTTTATACCAAATGGTGATACAACCAGTTAGAATTTCTACAGATGTACCAAGGTATACCTGCAGAAATTTGTGAGGGTCTTTGGTGATATACCAGTTCTCCTCAAACTCATAACAAAATACCATTGCTGTGGTGCCTTCTTTGTATTCTGGGCTTGGGATACATCCTCAGAGACGCTGACACCAAGGAACATGAAACTGCTCACCTTATCCACTTCTGATCCCTCGATGAGAACTGGCATGTGTCCCCTCAATTTACCTTTCCTGAAATCGATAATGAACCCTTTGGTCTTGTTGCTGTTGAGTGCAAAGTTGTGTGTTGCAGAAAATCCACGAAACCAGTTGGTCGAAAATAATCCTGTACACCTCCTCGTCATTAATTCCAACACCATAAGATGTAGGAGCCCATTGAGTCTGCACCACCATTCCCTCTCAACCTCATTCTCCCTGCAACCTTTGACTCTTACTAATCAAGTGTCTATTGACCTTCACTTTAAATATACCCAATGATTTGGCCTCCGTTGCCATTTGTGGCAATGAATTCCATAGATTCACCACCATCTGGCTAAATAAGTTCTTCCTCATCTCTGTTCTAAATGGATGTTCTTCTATTCTGGGGTTCCACATCCCATCTAGGCTTTTCAATATTTAGTAGGTTTTAATGAGATTCCCCCCACCCCACCTCCATATGTCAACTCCTCATATGTTAACCCTTTCATTCCTGGGATCATTCTCATAAAATTCATCCAGATTCTGTCCAATGTCTTGCTAACATAAAGGTCCCAAAATGCTCACATTACTCCAAGTGCGGCCTAAGTCAGAGAGGAAGCAGAATTAGGAACCTAGGTCACTTTCTTCCTCCTCAAGGTTTGTGAAACCAGTTGCAGTAATCTGCTTCAGTGGACAGTTGAAGCATGACTATCCAATGGCAGCAGATAGTTCAATAGGTGAACTTGCCCAATGTCACACCAGATACTCAAGTAGAACAGAAGCAGAACATGGTTAAAAGGGCAAAACAGCACTTAGGCCTGAGCCTGTTTTACCCTCCACTCATTGGAGGATCAGAGGTGGAGAGGTTCAGCAACTTTGAATTCCATGGTGTTACTATTTCAGAGGACCTGTCCTCGGCCCAGCTCGCAAGTGCAATTACAAAGAAAGCACGGCAGCAGCTCTACTTCCTTAGGAGTTTGTGGAGATTTGACATGACATCTAAAACTTTGATGAGCTTCTTTAGATATGTGACTGGCTGCATCAGAGCCTGGTATGGAAACTCCAATGCCCATGAACAGAAAATTCCACAAAAAGTAGCGGATACGGCCCAGTCCATCACGTGTAAAGCCTTCCCCAGCTTTGAGCACATCTACATGAAACGTTGTCGGAGGAAAGAAACATCCATCATCGGGGACCCCTACCACCCAGGACATCCTCTCTTCTTCTGACTGGGGCCACAAGGAAGCTGACGCTGGAGCCTCAAGCCCCAGACCATGAGGTTCTTGAACAATTATTACTCCTCAACCAACAGGCTCTTGAACCAAAAGGGATAACTTCATTTGCCCCATCATTGAAATGTTCCCACAACCCATGGACTCACTTTCAAGGACTCTTCATTTCGTGTTCTCCATATTTATTGTTTATTTATTTATTTATTTATTTATTATTGTTACTTCTTTCTTTTTGTATTTGCACAGTTTGCTGCCTTTTGCACATTGTTGAACACCCAAGTTGGTGCAGTCTTTAACTGATTCTGATGCGATTATTATTCTATGGATTTATTGAGTATGCCCATAAGAAAGTAAATCACAGGGTTGTATATGATGATATATGTGTATTTTGATAATAAATTTACTCTGAACTTTGGAATCTAGAAACCATGGATTCGATTTCAAACGTGAAACATAGAAATGTGGCTTAGCTGTGTAAAACAATCACGAACACTCCTTTATTGCAGCAATTAATGCAATTTGTCAATGTCAACACAGCTCTAAACTGCAAGGCAGATCAGAAATCTCTTTTCAGGTTCTAAAGGGAAATTAAATTAATTGGGCATCTAACAAACCAGGGTAAGAGAATAGGAAGTCCCTCGAGAAAAGCAGTCTGTCTCCCCAGGAGGGTGTGTCAAAGACAAGTGGGCATAGGTTTAATGCTAATAGTCGGTGGTTCAGAATGGGATTTTGTTCCCCACAAAGGTGGTGATTGAGGAAGATACTGACCCAATATTTAAGGATAATCTAGACTAGTTTTGGAATTGCTAAGTTGCAAAAGCCAGGATCTGACACAGGTAAATAGAATTAGTTTTAGTGTGCACAACAGGCAGCATGGAAATAGTGCATCAAAGAGGCTGTTTCTATGCTGTACCACACCCACTCTAGAAAGCAGATAGGCTTCAAGCATGAGGTAGTGAAACTTCCTTTCAGAAGGCTAAACAACAGATTTACTGATTACCTGATGCAGCACCATACTGTTGGAGCCTTTTAACATTTATTTTAAGATACAGCACAGAACAGGCCCTTCCAGCCTAATGAGCCATACTGCCCTGTAACCCTCGCCTAATCACAGGAAATTCACAATGACCAACTGACCTACTATCCGGCTCGTTTTTGGAGTGCTGGAGGAAACTGAAGCTCCCAGAGGAAACCCATGCATTCATGGGGAGGGACCATACAAAATCCTTACAGGCGGCATCAGAATTGAACATTAATGCCCCGATCTGTAATACCATCACTAACTGGTATGCTAAGGAGCTTGGAGGCTCTTCAGTTCACTCTGCCATATTCAAACTGTGGGCTCCCACACTTACATGCTTGACAGCAGACACCCCAGTTCGTATGGAATCTACTCCAAGCTCCATTGTGATGTCAGATCACAAGGCGGAAAGAAGAAATGAAGGGTGTTCCCAAAACTTCCTTGAAAAAAATGCAACATCCCACTTAGTTGTGGACCTACCTACCGTGTCTGCTCAAAATGATGCCGCATTCAGAACAGAATTAAGAACTTACAGTCCTTTCTCTCCCTTCGCCCACCCCCAGTAATTTCTACCCCTCCCTCATTCTCTTTTCCCATTCTGCATTTTGGCTCTCCTCTCCCCTCTTCTCTACTGCCCATCACTCCCTCTGGTTCCCCACCTCCTTCCTCTTCCCCCATGGTCCACTGCTCTTTCAATTTTCTTCAGCCCTTTACCGCTTCCACCTATCACCTCCCAGCTTCTCACTTTATTTCTACCCCCCCAACCTGGTTTCACCTATCACCTGCCAGCTTGTACCCCTTCATCCCCCCTCCCCACCACCATCTTCCTCGTCTAGATTCTGCCCCTTCCTTTCCAGTCCTGACAGAGGGTATTGGCCCAAAGCGCCAACTGTTTATTCCCCTCCATAGATGCTGCCTGACTTGTTGAATTCCTCCAGAATTTTCTAGATTTCCAGCTGTTATGTTTTGTGACTCCAGAAATTAATTGAAAGAAAAACACAGGAAGTGGGACATGTTTTGGTTAAATAGTTTCCTTTAGCGAGGCGTTCACGTTTGACATGGTGGTGCAATGAAATATGCCATTCACCCACTTCTTTCATATAATCAATCATGAATTATGTAAACAAAGAATGCTTAAGCAATATATTTGCAATATTCCTGAAATGTTAAAGGCACCACACCAGCATCTGCAGGATCTCTTGTATTTATGACCTTTAGTCCTGGTTGGGAACATACAGAGTTCCACCATAATAAACATAGATACCACTGCCTACCTGCCTGTCCCATCAGGCAGCACCTGCCTCACATATTGCAGTCTTGGTTACTCACTTTGTCAACCACATCAGAACCTGGAGCCTTGGGGTAGGCACGAGGAAATCTGCAGATGCTGGAACCCCATCCCTGACATATTTAGTTGTTTGCCTGTTCTCCATCTCCCTCTGGTGTTTCCCCCACCTCCTTTCTTTCTCCTGAGGCCTCCCGTCCCATGATCCTTTCCCTTCTCCAGCTCTGTATCACTTTCGCCAATCACCTTTCCCGCTCTTAGCTTCATCCCACCCCCTCCGGTCTTCTCCTATCATTTCACATTTCTCCCTCCCCCCACTACTTTCAAATCTCTTACTATCTTTCCTTTCGGTTAGTCCTGACGAAGGGTCTCGGCCCGAAACGTCCACAGCGCTTCTCCCTATAGATGCTGCCTGGCCTGCTGTGTTCTACCAGCATTGTGTGTGTGTTGTTGCCTTGGGGTAGGAGCTGGTTATTCTGAAGTTAAGGAACCTCATAAAGATTACTTTGGTCATGGAAGACACTATAAGTGGATTTGAAAATACATACTATATGATGACAAACCATATACCAATCTGGGACTCTTCCAACAAAATATGCTAATACGGTATTGAAAAGGAAACAAAGTTTTTGTGGAAAAAAAACCTCAGTGGGGTCAGATAAATTTCCACCAACTCCTTTAGTTATTTCAGATTTCTAGCATCTGAAGTGCTTTGAACATCAAAAAGAAAGTCAAGACATTTGTTGTGAGTGAATAGACACTGTAAGCTTTCCCCTGAATTAAAAACTCTACAAATCATTAAAAGAGATTATCCATGATGATTGATGTTTGAACTTGGGCGTTCTGCTGATTGTTGATTCCTCAAGGCTGTTTGCACAACTGTCCTGTAAAATGTTAGTTGGCATTGTGTTCTCTGTTAAGGTATTGTCCTGGGTTTTATGCCTGGCATCAAATCACAATCGATTCTGGTACGTTTCACAAACTGGCAAGAAAGCAATTCTGATTCCGATGTGAATTTTTTAAACATTTAAACGGCAGCAGCAAAACATGGAAAAGACCAAAAGGCATAGGAACAGAATTCGGTCATTTGGTCCATTGAGTTTGCTCTGCCATCCACTAAGGCTGATTTATTATCCTTCTCAACCCCATTCTCCTGCCTTCTCTCCTAATCTTTGACACTCCCTTACTAATCAGAACCTATCAACCTCCATTTTAAATATACCCAATAAATAGGCCTCTACAGTGGCCTGTGGCCATAAATTTAGCAGATTCACCACCCTCTGGCTAAAGAAATTCTTCCTCATCTGTTTTAAAGGGACGTTCTTGTACTGAAAGATGAGAATGTCACAAGAATAATCATGTAAATATTTAGTGGCACACAAATTTGAAATGATTAGGACAAGAAGTGAAATGGAATATGATACCTAGCCTTTACACTTTGTGAGACGACAATGTCTATATGCACACGCACCACTGCACACCAAACTTCATTTCTGTGCAGAGCTCTAAAGAACCAGAGACCAAAAACAGCAAAGTTTCAGAGAAAGTGGAAAAAAAAATTAAATACCAATTACTAGATAATATTTTACAATGTTCTACAAAGTCTGGAATTAAGAGGCATGAATTCTTGTTCGCACTTCACTTATAAGAAAAAAAAATGTAAATGTAATGACATACCTGCTGAAGACCTTCTGTAATAGTGGTGACAGGAGACATACCACAGGTGAGAGAAGACAACATGTATCCATCAGAACCGACTGAGCTGTTAAAATTTCCTTGCTATTCATTGGAGAAGGGAAAAAGGACATTTACAATTGTTGCAACAGATTTCTTTTCTGTGATAGCCAAGAAACATAGAAACTAGAGTGAACTATTTGGTACTTTGGGCCCTCTCCACCATTCAAAATAATTCTGGCTAATTATTTATTTCAATACCCTGTTCCACTGTTATCCCTTTAATGTTGTAATGTTGTATCTACAGCATAGTGCAAAAGTCTTAGGTGGGGGTGGGGTGTGTGTGTGTGTGTCTTGCAATTTTGTGTATTATACTGTACTGCTGCCACAAAAAAAATCATGACAATAAACCCGATTCTGATATGGGTCTCTATTGTGAACTGAGAGTGGGAAGAGGGCAGGGAGAGGGGGATCATGGTTGGGAAAAGGGGAAGGGAGAGGGGACAGAGCAGGAAGCACCAGAGTGATATTCTGTAATGATCAATAAACCGTTGTTTGGAATCAAGTGACCTTGCCTGTGCCACACCCCGCCCCAGCACTCCTTCCCTGCCACCTGTCCCACACTCCTCCTGTGACGCTCCATCCTTGCCATTCCTAACATTTACAAACTCACTCTCTGCTCCACATTGACAAATACAGTACTGTGCAAAAGTCTTAGGCACCCTAGAGATATATAGATCTGACTTATTCATCCTTCTATGACAATCCCCAAGGCTGTAATCTCTGGTTTAGGATCTAACAGATATCGGGAACATCCCTGAATCAAGTCTGCTCATTCTAATTAGAAGTAGAGGTCTCCATGAGATTTCCTGTTGTTTCTCCAAACTCCAGTGAACGTGAATCTCATTTCTCCTCATACCTCTGTCCTACCATCCTTCTGTTGCATGCCCTTTATCAGTGCTTCCAATAGAATCACAGCAATTATTTATACAACCGATAAAGTATCAATATTGATCTTTGCAGAATTACACGCAAGATTTAGGAATACAGGTGGCCCCCAGGTTATGGCAGGTTTCTGTCCCTGAAAACAATTTGTAACGCAAACTGTACCTCAGAAGTTAACAAATAAGTGTGGGAGATGTTTACAGAAATAGCGGTGATGGGATTTTAAATATTTTTTTAAAAATAAAAAAAAAATCGAAATATGTACGCAGTTCAGAACTCTTGAGATTTGTCTTCCCACAGACAGCCACAAAACAAAGAAAATCATGGAACCCATTCAAAGAAAAACATTAGCCGGGGGGGGTTGATGCAAAACAAAATCACACAACCAGCAAAAAAAAAGAAACAAGTGGATAAACTCAATAAAAAACACAAAACTGAAAGCGTCCAGCCATACTTAGTCTTGTTCAATCTAGCGCTGTGTCGTCCATGTGCAGGAAGAGCAGCTGCCAGTGAGACTCACCGACTCAGTGAGTGAGCAGCCAATTGTGTCTACACAGTGCTCCAGCTCTGCTTGGCTGGACTGGTGGTCCCCGAATGTTGCAGCTCGTGGAAAGGTTGTGGAGCTGTGGAAACGAGGCAAACTACAATATCCCATTCCCACCCAGCAGCAAATAATCTAATCATGGTCAGATTAGATGCTTGGGCATAACAAGCAGCAGATGAAATTTAACAGACAAGTATAAGGTGATGTTTTTGCAAGTTAGGAGAGGCAATGGAGACTTAATGACACAAATCCATAGAGCAGGGGTTCTCAACCTTTTTTAAGCATGGACCAATTCCATTAATCAAGGGGTTCATGGACTCCTGGTTGGGAATCTCCAACACAGAGCACAGAGGAATAAACAGACTGTGCAAAGATCTCTGAAGGAAGTAGAATATATTGAAAGATTAAATAGCGAGGGATAAGGGATCTTAGCTTCATAGCTAGCAGACACTGAATACAAAAGCAGGGGAGTTTTGCTGAACTTTTATGAAGTTCTGGTGAAGCTACACTTTGAGCATTATGACCAGTTCTAGTCAGCACACTTATGAAAGACATGTTCAGAGATAAGGGATTTTAGCTATAAATATAGGATTTTCCCCTAGAAACAAAAGTAACATCAGGGGAGTTTTGACTGAGGTTTACATGACCACAACAGGGTTAGATAAGCAAGATAAAAGCTGCTTGTATGGGTTGAGATACAAGACCTCAAGTGCACAGATTTAAGGCTGAGGGAAGACATGCACAATGAAGATGTTTTATCTTTAAAATGAAGTAGCAAGGTGGCTGCCTGCAGGAGTGGTGTAAATGGAGGTAATCAATAATTGGAAAAGAAATTAGGATGTAAACTTGAAAGAAATAGAGTCATAGAAAAATACAGCAGAAACAGGCCACTCAGCCTATCTAGTCCATGCCGAAACCATTTAAACTGCAAGGCTGTCATCTGCAAGAGCACCCTCCATAGTCCTATCATTCATGTACCTGTCCAAACTTCTCTTAAAAATAAATTTAAAGTTAAAGGGATAGCATCATGGATTTGACAGGTCCAATGGCCTCCTTTGTCATAATGACATAGTATTACATTTATTGTATTCACACTACAGACACCACATAGAATAAGGTAGTATGATTTCAGTCCCCAATATCTCAACTAGTTTGGGCTTTTAAACTCTAGTCTCCGTAGTTCAAGCTAATGGTTTCTGAAGCCAACACCAAAGACAAAACTTACTGAGTACATTGCAGAGCTATCCCTAACAGGATGTGAACTTAGATGACCTTATTAGACAAGTAACTTATCAAGTACAAATTAAAAAACATACAGGGGTTTTTGAAATACAAACTCTCAGATGTTAACTGTGGGGGTGGGGGAGAAGAGTAGGGGGTTGGCAAGGGTCAACGTCACTTATTTGTAGAATTGACCTTAGCCTTGGATTCTTTCAATCCAATATTTAAACAAGACATCAGGAGGTTCATGCCATTTATCTTCCCCAACTTGGTCTCAGGAGTTAATGGGAAGCCGCAAGTTAATGTCTTCCAAAGGAGGATTTACGCATGAGAACCTGTGTCCACAATTTACAAGTCCTTTATTAAAATTTCTATGTATTCACACTTACCACAGCATCTTTTACAATAATCTTTGCCACTTGATCTGGTTGACATAGCCCTGATGTCTCAGAAATCATTTGTGTCTCCAAAGGCTAAAATAAAAATGTACATAAAAAATAGATTAATAGTTGACATATTGTTGGAAAGTACAATAAACAATGAAGTGGTATGATAGTGTAGCGGTTAGCACAAAACTTTACGGTACCAGCAACTGGGGTTCAATTCCTGTCACAGCCTGTAAGGAGTTTGTACGTTCTCCCTGTGATTATGTGGATTTCATTGTAAATTGTTCGTGTAATTAAGCAAGGGTTATATCAGGGGTTGCTAGGCAGCACTGGAAGGGCCTGATCTGCACTGCATGTCACATATATATAAATAAAATTAAACCCACCATAATGGGATATTCCAATTACCTGCAAAATAGTTTCTGATCTTTCTGAGTCTTATCATAAGGTGATGGATGAGGGTAGGATAGTGAATCTTGTTTAAGTGCACTTTAGTTAAGGATTCAACAAGGTACTTCATGGCAAGTTAAACCAGAAGATTAAGGCACACCGACTCCATGGTGCTTGGCCATATAAGATAGAGGATAGCGGTGGAAGGGTCTTATTCTGACAGGAGGTCTACAACTAGTGGCATTCTACAGGGATCAGTGCTTGGACCTCTTGTTTGTGATACATATAAATGTTTTGGTCAAAAATGGAGGGTCAATTAGCAAGTTTGCTATTGGCAGAAACTGGATAATGAGGAAAGTCCTCAAACAGTACAATGGAACGCACAGCACCGTGCAAAAGTGTTAGGCACATACGTATAGATAGGGTGCCCAAGACTTTTACCCAGTACTGTATTTATCAGCATGAAGTGGAGAGTGAGTTTGTAAATCTGGTGGGAGGAAAGAATGGCGAGGATGGAGCGCTGTGGGACAAGTGGCAGAGGAGAGCCAGGGCGGGAGGGGCAGCACAGGTGCAGACACGCCCTGTCCTGAGACACCAGTCAAGCTGAATTGAATCCAAACATTTTGCTTATCATTACAGAACGTCTCTCGGGTGTTTCTGACTCCCTGCCGCCTTCCCACTCTCTGTCCACAATAGACACCCATATCAGAATCACACGTAATGAAATTTGTTTTTTTTGTGTGGCAGTACAGTGCAATACATGAAATTACTACAGTACTGTACAAAGGTCTTGAGCACCCTAGCTATGAACATGTTTGCAGGACCAACATTGTGATGAGCACCAACATCATGGTCCAAATGGCGTCTTCCTATATTCTACTGTTCTACGTTCTCACCTAAACCAGAATTGACTTGGTATACAAATAATTAAAGTACCTCATTTTTGGATCTCCTATTGACAACTCATAGACATTTTTTGCTCATCATACAGACTATTTGAGATCTGCACCCAATTGACAAGCATGGTTGACGATTAAAAAAAAGACTCAATTTAAACAAGCCTTTTCTACGAATATTTTTAAAATATTTAATCTAAGTTTTCTCATACTAAAAATTAGCTTTGTATAGAAAATTGTCTATTTGTTTCTGAGATCTCATCAACAAGCTGTCATTTTCTTTACCACCAGAAAATTTTGTATTCTCATTAATTTTGTTTTGATCTTAAATGCTCAACCTTATTATTGTTTCGACAATTCAGCTAACACTCTAATGTGAAAGATTTGAAAAGCGAAAAATTATCGTAAATTTTTGAACAATGGGAAAAGGAAAAAATAGAGCAGAGTTAGCAACCCTGTAGTACTAAAACTCATTTGGGATTACAGATTTCTTAAGTATTTATCATGAATAATGATTTAAAAAAGAACATACATATGTAAATACAAGATATCAGCAGATGCTGGAAACCTTGAGCAACACACACAAAATACTGGAGGAAGTGAGGACAAGACCCTTCATCAAATACAGATGTATGCACATAAAGAGGTCTGAGCTAAATATGTTTTTAAAAAAAGCCTTTACCTTGTCTCTATTCTCCTCCTGAAATCCAGGTGTGTCTGTGTCAGGAGGGTACGCAACTGTGATGTAGATATTATATGGCTTCACCTATAAACACCAACAAATGCAAATCAAAAAATAAGTTCTGTACATCTTAAAATTAAATTTAGCAAAGCAACAAAACTCATTGGGAAACTTTCCGTTCTATGGGATCATTAGAAACTAAAACAGTGTCCATTCTTTTCATTCCAGTAATTAACAGCTTGGTGATTAATAGGCATGATCTCCTAATTGGAGATTCAAGTATGGATTTTTATTGGACCTTATTTTGGATTGAAATTCAAAAGCAGGCAACGGTACTTTGAACAGAAGAAAAAGGGAGGGGAATGTAAAATCTTCAAGATCAGCAAATCTGAAATTTCTTCCCCTTACCTATATTAAATTTAATATTTCATAAGTAATGCTCAAGATATGTGGGGAAAAGAACTAATGAAAGGCATTTTCGAAACTATTCACTGTTATAATGCATTGGTTAAAAAAGTGAATCTTCCTGCAAACCTTCATTTCGGCCACCCATAAGAGGCCTTGCAATAGGAAGGTGCATTATCAAGGCAATGAAAAGGAGCATTATAATATTACAAAAGCAAATGCAGTGTTTCCAGGGCCAATTTCAATAATGATTACCCATGTCTGCACACAATTGTTTGTTAAGGCAGTGATGAATTTGGTATTTGAAGGAATTGCTTTAAATAATTTGGGGAAAGAGAAATAATGTACAATAATGAAAACATTAATTGAAAAGTTACTTTTTGAATAACATTAAATTGAGAGATAAATTAAATCCTGATACATATGAAATATCAAAAATGCCTGATGCCAAGGGCTTAAGCTATAAATTCCCAGGCTCACCTGCCCTAATTTCCTGTGAATGGTGTAAATGTACAACCAGAGAAAGGTGATACTTCCTCACAAAATGTTTGGCTTTCAATGGAGCATAACGGATATAGCACATGTATCTGCATATAGAATCTTGCTCACTGATAGGATGTTACTAAAATAGCATGTTATTATGGGAGTACATTATTATTGGAATTATAACACATAACAATTATATGTCTAACTCAGAACAAAATCATGTTATATTTCTTCACATGCTCCTTTCTATTTCTTAGGAAAGTTGAATCTACAACAATATCATACACAAAACTCAAAGTAATCGAATAGGGAAGTCAACAGTTAAAATGCCTGGAAAAAAAAGGGGGAGGGAATGGAAATCGTCATAAGTAGGTATAATACAAATTATAAAATTGATGTGCATACCTCCATTTGCAGTGATTCAGCTAATCCACGAAGAGCAAATTTGGATGGAGAATAGGCGGTGTATCCAAATAACCCGACTTGTCCTGCCTGGGATGACACAAAGACTACCCTTCCCATTCTTCTTTCCTTCATGGTGTGAATGACAGCTCGGGTGGGATAAACACTACCCAGATAATTGATCTCCATTAACCTCTGGAGAGAATGACACACAATACTAATCAAGATCAATATTCAAGCCAGTTAAAATAAAATTAACAGAAAGCAACTTTGCAAATTAATTTACATGGAAATTGGCATGTTAATTCTGTCACCTAGAAGTTGACATGAAGCCTACTGAAAAACCAGCCTTAAAAATCACATTTAGTTCAGTGAAATAGATGAATAGTTCACTTGACAAATTCACACATCATGATAACACGCCATTATACTAGGAACTAAATGCCAACACACATTGGCATAATGGATTACCCAGAAGTTCAAAATTTCAAGTTTATCATCAAAGGATGTACTCCATGTACAACCTTGAGATTCATCTTCTAGCAGGTACCCACAAAACAAGGAAACACTATAGAATCCATGAAAATCCACACACAACAGAGACAAACATCCAGTGTACAAAAGAGGACAAATTGAGCAAATAGTTTAAAAAAGTAAACAAATAATACATGGAACGTGAACTGCCGAGACCCCAGCTGCCGGGTCAGCTCAACCCTGAGGCCTAGGAAACCGGCCTAGAAACCCAATGGCTGCAAGGAGACAGCTGCCCTCAAACCCAGCAGCACGGGACCAGACACTCCTGAACCGCTCCCCTAACTGTAGTAGCCAGAAGAGAGGGAGACGGATCAAATTTGACTCATTGTTTTCCATTCTCGGGCCTCGACGCTGCATCCGCCACTGGAGATTGTCGTACCTGCATTCTCGAGAGTCAAGGTCACCAATCGTAAAATCACTAGTTCATTTAGATGGTTCAAAGGTCCATTCCTTAAAGTGAAATGACAGGCTGCAGATTGCAGTCATCGCAGTTCAGAAGTCGATCTGGTAGAGCATGGAATGATTTTGTGAACAGCCTGAAGAATGCTGACAGCACCATTTGTGATTTACTGCTCGAGCACTATTTTTTTTGGAGTCATCTTGAAACTGTTATCAGCAGCTTTAAAGATAGTGAGTCAATCTTCGGCAGTTCTTAAAATCAGCATAACTGCAAGTCAGTCAGGACACTGCTGATGACCCAATATTTCAGAATTAGAATCAGGTTTAATATCACTGACTTGTGTTCTGAAATTTATTGTTTTGCAGCAGCACTACAGTGCAATACATAAAAAAAATTATAAATTATAAGAAATACATGTTAACAATAAATTAATTAATGCACAAGAGAACAACAATACTGTGGTAGTGTTCAACATTTGGTTCACTGTCAGGTCAAAAAATCTGATAGCCAAGGGGAACAAGTTCTTCCTAAAACATTGAGTGTGCATTGCCAGGCTCCTGTACCTCCTCCCTGAAGGTAATAAGAAGACATGGACACGTCCTGGGTGGTCAAATGGATGCCGCCCTTCTTGAGACATTTCCTTTTGAAAATGCCCTCAACGCAGAGGAAGCTAGTGCCCATGATGGAGCTGATGAGAGTTTGCAACCTTCAGCAGCTTTTCTCAATCCTGTGCAGCGGTCTCTCCATATCAGACGATGAAGCAACTAGACATACAAAAAGAAGCTGGATGAACTCAGCAAGTCGGGCAGCATCCGTTGAAAGAAGCAGTTAACGTTTCGGGTCGAGACCCTTCTTCAGGACTAACGGAGGAGGGGGCAGGGGCCCTATAAAGTCCATACGTAGCCTCCTCTACTGCCATGATGAGGCCAAACCGGTTGGAGGAACAACATCTCATATACCGTCTGGGTAGTCTCCAGCCCCTTGGTATGAACTGGAATTCTCCAACTTCCAGTAATTCCCTCCCTCTCCCTTCCTCCATCCCACTTTCACTCTGCCTCCTCTTCTAGCTGCCTATCACCTGTCTCATGATTCTGCCTTCTTCTACTACCCATAGTGCTTTCCCCTTACATCCCTTCTTTACCTCGCCTGCCTATCCCCTCCCTGCTTCCCCTCTCCCACCCCTTGATCTTTCCTGATTGGTTTTCCACCCTCCCCCCACCTCCTTCCTTAGTCCTGACAAAGGGTCTCAACCCGAAATGTTGACTGCTTCTTTTCAACGGATGCTGCACGACCTGCTGAGTTCATCCAGCTTTTCTGTATGTCTTGATTTGACCACAGCATCTGCAGTGTACTTTGTGTTGACGAAGCAACTAGTTGGGAATGCTTCCCACGGCACATTTATTGGTTGCCAGAGAAGAAATGCATTAATGTGGCCGGTGTGGAACAGCAATGGTCCCGATAGTGTCTCGGCTCAAAATGTCGACTCTTTATTCCTTTTCATGGATGCTGCCTGCCCTGCTGAGCTCCGCCAGCATTTTTGTGTTACTCCGGATTTCCAGAACCATTTGTGTTTCTGACTAAGCAATGATGAACTTCTTAGCAATTCACTTCAGAACCACAAGGGGTGTTGGTAGCAGTTTGTGTGGCATCCTGCAGGCCTTGATAATTAATGTTTACATGAACAGGAAAAGCAGCAAAGCAGCCATTTCTTCCCTCAGACAGCTGGCAGATCAGTGACCAGATTTCAATCTCTGTTGGGTTAAGATCCAAACCAAGAAAAACATTTTCCAAAACATTGTAGCTCAACTTGTCAAAAGAAAACAAAAACAGTATTAATTTCTGGCAAAAGCTGAAAATGTCAACTACTGAACAATTTATGAGGAATACTTCATAGACACACAATATAGACACACTGCTCTTTAACGGAGCTAATGTTGTTAATAAACAACAAGCTGAATCACAATTGGAATTTATGAATAGCACAGAGCACTGACCCATGAAATGGTTCACTGGTTATTATTTACAAGTTTATTTTCCTTTCCCATAAAACTACTGCTTCATGTGATGCTCCATTTCCATCCTGAAATCACAAGAATCACAAAACTCCCCCCCAGAAAAAATCTGGACAAGAGCAACTAATGCATTGAAACAATACCAAAAGGAATATCATTTGGAAAAGTATCACCTCTTCTCGGAATCACTGTGGGATTACTTTCAAGGTGACTTCCTTCAGATAATTATTGTTATTATTATTTAGAGTTACAGGCCTTCTGGTCCAGCAAGCTTACCATGTGACCAATTAACCAATCAATCTGTATGCCTTGAGAATGTGGGAGAAAACCAGAGGAAACCCACGTGGTCACAGGGAGAACGTAAAAACTCTTTACAGGCAGAATTGAACCCAGGGCACTGGTCTGTACTAGTGTTATGCTATCTGTTCTACTACTGTGCCTTCCTTAAGGATGGTACTAAATGTTAGCACTGACAGAGATGCTTCAAACCCAAAAAAGCAGTTCTTTTAAAAATATTCATTTATATGAAGTGATTCATTATTACTAAACCGACTGAAGGGTTGTACTGTTAAATAAAGTGTCCTAGAAAGTCATCTATGTATTTGGAAAATGGAAAGGTTAAAAAAAAGAGGTAAAGAATGGTTACTAGTTGAAACTAGGTAGCCCAAAATAAAACCTGATTTTGTTTACATACTAAATAGAAGAAATTCTGCAGATGCCGGAAATCTAGAGTAACACAAGCACAAATCACTGATGGAACTCAGCAAGTCAGGCAGCAATCTATGGACAGGAATAAATAGTCAATATTTTGAGCTAAGACCCTTCAATAGTCCTCTCTGACCTGCTGAGCTCCTCCAGCATCTTGTGTGTGCTATTCTTTACATTAGTGGTCACCAACCTTTTTAAGCCCAAGCTCCCCTACCTCGGCCTTACTGAAAGGCAAGATCGACCCCAAATTGATTAGTTACATGCATGCGCACCAGGCAGAAAGGGTCGGAAGTAAAACCCTGGAACCCGGAAATAGAAATAATGTATGTACACCAGGGGTCACCACCCTCTCTTTGCACCGCGGACGGTTTAATATTGACATTATTCTTGCGGACCGGGCAACGGGGGGGGGGGGGGGGGGTGTTAAACACGACTGGAATACAGCGATACTTGAAGCAGTTTCCTCATGACCAGTCTATTCTGCAATTTAGGTTTCGTGGCTATCAGCACTTTGCTTCTGTCACACTTGCTCATGTTTTTATTCGCTGAAAAACCACAGTAGATTTGTCTTTAAGTGCAGGGTGCTTGGACTCAGGGTACCGAAGCTGTTTTGAGGGCTTCATTGCCTCATTAGACAGCCTCCGGGCCCAAACTCCAGCCTCCCACCCGCCGCCTTGGCCAGGTACGGCTGGTCGTGGATGGGGTGAGAGGACAAGGGCCAGAGGTCCCCATACCGGGGCTGCAGTCCGGACAGAGTGACCGACCAAGCGAGGAGCGCGAGCCCACCCCCCCCCCCATAGGTAGGTAGGATCTATCAGCCGACAAAAGATTGGCTCGAGGGATGACTTTCAGTAGATCGCAGCGAGGTAGCTGCTCTGCTACTTACAAAGCCCTGAGCCCGAATTATGTCCTCTGCGAATATTTTAGCATCGGGTTCTCCGCGAACATTTGGTGTGCTGAACAGGTTTAGCGGCAGCACCCATCTGTCCACGCTCCAGACCAGTAGCAACGGCACTTCACGCCAGCCAAGGGAGGCGGACGGTTACCCGAGGCCAACCAGTGATCCCTGGAGCGAAGGTATCACTGTGTTTAGGCGACTGATGACCTTGTGTGGGTTCAAATTCAAAAGTGGGCATGACAGGGAACGAGGAAAGGTGAAGCTGATTCATATCGTATCCTCTCGGCCCGGCGGTTGGGGATCACTGAAGTACACTGTGTAGTTCGTGGCGGGGGAGCTACACACATGCGCACCGGGCAGAAAGAACAGAACTAAAACCCCTCAACCCGGAAACAATCTCTCAACAGTATTTGTGTATTTATTTTTCTTTTTTTTTTGCGGGATCTACTGGGAAAGTCTCAAAGATCGACCAGTCCCCAACGGGTTGGAGACCACCACTTTACATGCTTCCACAAATGTTTCCACTGTATGAAAATAAAATCAAAGTTTATTAAAGCAAATTACTCACTCTGAAAATGCCGATGTCAACATCTTCAAACTTTGCAGCAACAGATGTTCCAGCACAGTTTATCAGCATGTCCACTGGCCCCAGCTTCTCCTGTGCCTTGAGAGTTAAATTTTATATTAATGTCTGAGCAGAACAAAAGTTCAATTGGAAAAAATATACAATTTCTCTGAACAGCTTAGTTGAAGCTTTTCAAATAGGAAGGCATAACTAAACTAACAAAAAAAAACTACTGGTAGAATTGTGTAGGGTCAAGGCTTTCTCCAGATTCCAACATCTGTAGTTTCTCCTATCTCCATCAAAACATTGTTGACAAGTACTCTACCTGGAGTTTAAAAATGTCACAGTAACTTAGTTAAAAACACAAAACTACGGCATTACATATTTAAAGCAGAAAGCGTTTAAAATTTGTTCTTTTGGATGGAAAAATGAGGCAGAACAGCTAATTTTATATTGACTCCAGTTGGCTTCTAAGTACATTCTTTAACATGTACTTCACAATTCTTAGAACAGCTCTGTTTCAAACATGTACAAAACAGGCAAAACAAGACTTAGACATTGTGAGCAATGTACAATGATAATATTACGCAAGTTTGTCATTGACATTATAAATGGATAAACATTAGTTTGCCTTTTTCTAGCAAAGTACACGAGGAGGAATTCTTATTGAAAACTATCGGATATTGAAAGACAGAGACAGAGCGGATGTGAAGGTGACTTTTCCTATAGTGGAAGAGGCTAGGTCCAGAGGACACAACCTCTGAATCAAAGAATGCCCCTTTAGAAAAAGAGAGAAGGAATCTCTGTAGCCAGTGAGTGGTGAATCTGTGGAAATCATTGCCACAGGCGGCTGTGGAGGCCAAGTCACAGAATATAATAAAAGTGGAGGTTGCTGGGTTTTTGATTAGTAAGGGTGTCAAAGGTTACAGGGAGAAGGCAAGAGAATGGGGTTGACAGATACAATAGATCAGCCTTGATGGAATGGCGGAACAGACTGCGTGTGCCAAATGGTCCACTTCTGCTCTGATGCCTTATGGTCTTGTTTGTTTGTTTATTTGTTTATTTATTAAGATACATCGTAGTGTAGGCCCTTCTAGTCACGCCACCCAGCAACCCCTGATTTAACCCCAGCTAAATCACGGAACAATTTACAAGTACCAATTAGTCTACTAACTGGTATGCCTTTGGACTGTGGGAGGAAACCAGAGCACCCAGAGGAAACCCATGCATTCACAGGGAGAATGTACAAACTCCTCACAGACAGTGGCAGGAATCGAACCCAGGTTGTTGGGACTGTAACGCGTTGTGTTACCATGCTGCTCCTTACAGTTATTCCATTTGCAAAAGTTGTAACACCCTTTGTCAGAAGTAAGAAAAAAAACTAATACAAGTAGCACAGAAGGTAGGGAAAATTGAATCGGACAAATAGGACAAAAGAACCATTCTGAAGGAGTGAAGCCAGGGTTGCCATGGATTTAAGGTGAGGGAATCTAGTCTATATGTTAATGAGGATAGAGGAATAACAAGAAGAATACAAGTAAGAATGCTGTGAAATCAGAAGTTACAGTGAGGAAAAACAATATAAGCAGACGAACAGAAAAGCAGAAATAGAGAGCTGTGTGAAATACCCAGAATGCCAGGCTATGGCAATTAGGACAGAAACAAGGAGCCAACCTCAGGGAACTGGTCAGTTCTAATACAGAGAATGAGAAATACCTGAAGGTATAGAATTCAGAGCTATGTCATACTTAAATAAAAAACATTATTCCTCAGGCTTTCATTACAATAGGCCACAGGCAGATAAGGTGGAGTAGGAATGGGATGGAGATACGAAATGGCGGGCAGCAGGGGAGCTCGGCCTTGTTTCTGTATAGTGCACACTGGTCGATCACATAGCAGCTTTAGAAAAGTGCATTTTACAATTCCATGCATTTGTCTGTAAAATTGCATGTGATAAGGACAGATTAAGCAAACGAGAGCTTTTGTCTTTGGAGCAAAAGAGAATGAGATATGAAGGTGATAATGGTGTACAAGATGATAAAAGACCGATTGTGTGGAAAGAGACTTTTTCCTAGGGCGGAAAGAGCTAATACAAGGGGGCTTGATTTTAAGGGGATGGAGAGAATGTTACAGACGATTTTTAAAAAATATACACAGAGTAGTGAGTGTATGGAATACCCTGCTGGGGTGGCGGTAGAGGCAGGTATATTAGAGATACATTTAAGAAACTCTTGGATAGGCATACGCTTGATAGAAAAATGGAGGGCTTTGTAGGATGGAGGGGTTAGATAGATTAGCTGGAGTAGGCACAACATTATGGGCCGAAGGGCTGTATATTCTAAAACCTACAAATCAGAATGATAGATGAGACGGAGCAAAGATGATGAGTCAATCGGCCTAAGTCTGCTTCTGTGTCTCATGGTCTAAATTACAACAACAAATCTTTCAATTTAAAAAAAACCTTTACTTTGCAACATAAGTAATTTAACTGAGTGTTCAACAAATTTAAAAAAATCAAAAGGCAACCACGAAGGCTGTCAGTGAATCTAGAAATCATTTGCATTTTCACAGTGTTGATGCCTTTACACTTCCAAGAGGGCCTCAGCCGTGCCAAAGGGTTTGGAAGCTTGCGTGCCTCAATAACCCAGAAGGAGCTCTGTTGGCTGGAGTCAGGGCTTTATGCTTTGGCTCTTGGTAGGGTTGCCCATGCCAAGCAGGTCAAAGGGTAGAGGCCAGACTGAGTGTGGTCCACCGGTCCTCCAAGTTCAGGGGCTCAGCTCAGGGCTAACAAACCTGATTGGCAAAACAAAACTGTTATGGAAACAGCAATGAAGAATCATTCTACACCTGGGTGTGACAATATTCTGGAGTCTTCACCCAGGACTTGTGTGACTGATAGTAGTGAAAACCGAGAAGAAGCTACCAACGTGATGAAGGAAGCCCTGAACATCAGCAGGTATGGAGGACCTTCATTGTTGCCCTAAACACCAACAGTGAGCGCGATGCAACAACAGGTCAAAACCAAATGAGGACACAAGATACAAAAGGAATCTCGTAGATGTGCTTCGTATCGTTGAGCGAGGGGAAAAGAAAGCAACACACGTACTTGTTTTATCACACTCTGCACTTGTCCATAGCCTTTTGAGACATCAACCGATATGCATAAAACCACCTGTGAAACAAATCAGAGTCTTCACCATCAAACATGCATTGATCAACACAGCCGAAGCATCAATGAGGACAGAACTGCACAAGTACCTCCCTAAAGATTCGCACAATGGAAACTGGAACTACACAATGAAATCGATTCTTCGGACGAGGAGGAGACAGCAAGTGAGTGCAGGGGTTTAAAAAAAAAGACTGGGAACAGGCACAGGGATCACTAGGGAGGAGACTACGATGTATGACAAAGAAATGATGTGCACATAATCACAAGCAAGGGAAAATAAAACGCTACAGGACACAATGCAGAGCGAGACAGAAATGCAAGAGTGAGACAGGGGTGGGGTGGTGAAGAGGAAAAGCCACTCTTGCTCAATGATAGCTCGTCTATCTCTGGGCAAAGTACGGGAAGAGATGCAAATCTTCACATCCCCCACCCCCCCAAAAAAAAGCACAAGAAAGAAAGTGCAATACTGACTGAATATCCAAAGAGAACTCATCAGCATACCCAGAAAATTTAAAGTGAATATGCCCCACTTCCAGTCACTCAGCCGATTACATGGTGACAGCCTGCAGAAATAAAAACTAAGAACCAATCTGGTAGAAATACTTGTGCTATGGATGGTTAGTATTTAATGAGGTTTTAAAACCAGCATTTAGAAAGCAATTTTTTTAAGCTTTACAGTTATTTTGCCAGAAACCAAATTATTTTCTTATTGGCAGAGCGATGCAATTTATCTTGCCAAAATAAAAGCTCTCTCATTCCCCAATCACATGTGAACTGCTCTCTTTCAATAAAATGTCAGTGAACAAAGAAGCTACTTAGAAATACAAGGGTAACATTTAAATCACAATAGCTCTACACCCATACACACAAAATGCTCTGGTAAAAAGCACGCACATAACTTAACAACTCTTCTACGCCCACCTGTTTATCATTAATTGAATATTTCTCAATTTCCTTCTTTGCTCGCAGCAGCTTGGTCTGTAAGATAAAAAACAATCAAACCACAAAACTACATAAACACAAAAGACTCTACAGATGCTTGAAATCCAGAGTAGCACATACAATGAGCTGGAGGTCAGGCAGCATCTATGATCAAGAATAAAGAGCTGGTTTTTGGGCCGAGGACCTCGATTAAGGGTCAGCTCTTAATTCCTCTCCATAAATCCTGCCTGATCTGTTGAGTTCCTCCGGCATTTTTTGGGTGTTAAACCACACAACTATTTGCAGATACGACAGGGTCTTTGAAAAGACACTTGGATAGGTACATGGAGCTTAGCAAAATAGAGGTCTATGGATAACCCTAGGTGATTTCTAAACTAAGTACATGTTCGGCATAGCATTGTGGGCCGAAGGGCCTCTATTGTGCTGTGGGTTTTCAATGTTAACTATATTTTTAGAACTGTACTCACCCCATCTTCCCCCCCCCCCCGCCTTACCAGTGATAGGGCTCCTCTTGTCCTCAAATCACACCTCGTGACCTCTGTATCTCGCATGTTATTCTCTGTAACTTCCACCATCTTCAACAGGATCCTACCACCAAACATGTCTTTACCCCCCCCCCCCCCATCCAACTCTCTGCTTTCTACAGGGATCACTCTCTCCCTGATTCCCTTTGGCCAGTCATCCCTCCCCACCAATCTCCCTCCCTGCAGGTGTCAGAAATGCTACACCTGCCCATTCGCCAACTCCCTTACCTCCATTCAGGACCCCAAACAGTCCTTTCTGGTGAGGCAACGCTTCACTTCCGAATCTGTTGGGACATCAGTTGTATCCGGTGCTCCTGATGTGGCCCCCTGTACATTGCTGAGACTGAAGTAAATTGGGGTGGGGTGGGGGGACCGTTTTGTTGAACTCGGCTCCATCCGCCAAAAGCCAAGATTTCTGGTGGCCAACCATTTTAATTCCCATCTCCATTTTCATTCTGACATGAGGGTCCATTGCCACGAAGAGGCCATTGAGCACAGAGGAGTAACACATCATATTCCAACTAAGAAGCCGCCAACCTGATGGAATGAATATTGATTTCTCCTTCCAGTAATTGTTTCCTTCCTCTTCACTCTTCTACTCCCCACTCCGGCCTTTTACCTCTTTTTCTCACCTGCCTATCACCTCCCCTAGTGCCCCTTCTTCCCTTTCTCCTCTCCTATTAGATTCCTTCCTCACCAGCCCTTGACCTTTCCCACTCACCTGACTTCACCTATCATCTTCCAGTTTGTCCTCCTTTCCATCCACCCACCTTAAACTGGCATCTTCCCCCTTCCCTTCTTGACCTGATGAAGTTCTCGGTCCGAAACATTGACAGTTAATTCCTTTCTATAAATGCTGCCTTACCTGCTGAGTTTTGCCAGCATATTCTGTGTGTGTTTTTCATCTGGATTTTTTTTTTTTATCAGGCACTTAGTAAATTTTGGTGACATCATATGTTCTAATAGAAGTACAAACCTGTTCCCGAAGTTTAAGTGTATTCCAAGCCACTGGTGATCCAACTGAACTGTTTTGGTCAACAACCTCAAAGGGGATCATTTTAAGCCCCTGACTTAAGCAACTTGGAGACTTGGACGTGCAGATATAACTAAAAGGAAAAGGTTCTCCTCTTTTACAAAATAGTTACCGATAGTGCAGGAGGGTGGCATGGGAGCTTGGCGGTTAGTGTAATGCTCTACATGGCCAGTGATTGGGGTACAATTCCCGCGGCTGTAAGGAGTTTGCATGTTCTCCCCATTAGCACCTGTGTTTCCTCCTGGTGCTTCAGTTTCCTCCCATGTTCCAACGAAGTATGCTTTGGGTTAGTAAGTTGTGGGCATACTACACTGGCAATGGAAACTGTCTCTGGCACATAATCGCACTGTGTTGATCGTTGATGTAAATGATGCATTTCACTGTACATTTCAACGTACATGTAACAAATAAAGCTAATCTTTATTCCCAAAAAAACACCATTCCAAACTGATAACTTGTCCCTACTTGTAAAGGGGAATTGGAAACTCTGAATAACCATATGAATGCTCTTCCATTTTTATCCCCAATTAATTTCTTAAAAGTTATTTTTACCCCTGCAACTGCACAAATTCTTAAATCCAAGTTACTCCATCTCAACAACAACCAGCATCTAACACAGGCTAAGAAAATGCTTTCAATAGAACTAAAAACACATTGAAAATGCTTTCAATTTACATACAACTTTTAATGTGGGAATGGTGCTAAACTACTACAGAAATTTCTTGGGGGAAAAAAGGAAATGAAAAGCTTAAAAGACGTATGGATTAGTAGGTTAATTGGTCACATGGGTGCAATTGAGTGCCATGGGCTTGAGGCGGGAAAGGACTGTTATAGGTTTTTATCTCTAAATAAAATTAATAAAATTTTACTACGGGTGGCATCTATCATTAAGGACCCCCGCTACCTAGAACATGCCCTCTTCTCATTACTACCATCAGGGAGGAGGTACAGGCGCCTGAAGGCACACACTCAATGATTCAGGAACAGCTTCTTACCCTTAGCCAAAGTCCTAAATGGACTTTGAACCCATAAGCACTTACCGCACTGCTTTCTTTTTCTCGTTTAGCACTACTTAAAATTTAAATGATTAGAAAATTTGACTGATCTTAAAAATGGTATGAAAAATTGTATAAATTAATGCATCTTCCAATGGCAGTGCTCAAGAAGGTGGGATCTGTTGACACACTCGGTATTTAGGAACAGCTTCTTCCCCTCTGCTATCAGATCTCCGAACAGTCTATAAACACTGTTCACTATTCCACTATTTACTTACTTCCTGCTCCCTCCCCTCTTTCTTCTCTTTTTCCCCCAAATCATGATTCCCCTCTCTCTGACCCTTTCCCACTCTCAGTCCACAATAGAGACCCACATCAGAATCAGGTTTATTATCACTCACGTCATGAAATTGTGGCAGCAGTAGAGTTTTATGCATATTATGTGCCCAAGACTTTTGCACAGTAATGCACATCTTTGGAATGTGGGAGGAAACCAGAGTACCTAAAAAGGAAGCCCACACGATCACAAGCAGAACAAACAAACTCCTTGGACAGAAATCAAACTCAGATTGATGATTCCTGGCACTGTAGAGCAATTGTGCTAACAGCTATACTACCGTGTCAAAACAACGGAAGTTTGACGTGTTAATTTCTCTACATTCATTATCAAAACAGAAGGATCCATGACATCCTGTGACATCACACCACTCTGGTAACGGTAGTGTAATGTCCAACTGCTCTGTCCAGGGTACTGCTGTCCTTTTGCTATCCTTAAAGTTTCAGTAACATATACTAGATTAATGTACAGTCAGCTCACAAATTAGGACAGGATTCCATTTCTGTGACCTGCTCTCAGGTCTGAAAAGAACAAAGGGCGTGAAACAGCTGTGACACAACACCAAGCAGGAGGGTGATGGCAGCCCACCTCACTGACTTGTTGAGCTAGAGAGCGACTCTGCTCAGTGCTCCCAGCAAACCCAGCCCCAAATTGTTGCAACCCAGTGGGGAAAAGGGGGAAAGAGACAAGGTAAAGCACAGAGAAATGCCTCATCCTCATCTGTAAATACATTTTAAGAAATGGAGCAAAAATCAAAATGACCTGTTCACATTCAAAGATTTTACCCATAACATAGGAAGACTTCTACTAAATTCAAACATGCAAAATTTCTACTCACCCCACTTTAATAGAAACTCAATTTTAAAAGAATAAAGAGAGTTAGAGACAACCAGGGAGTGACACATTTATCGCTTATTTCGCATTTGGGACGCTTATTTTGTTATTTTCACTCTATCGCTAATTTAGTTTCAGAAGGAAAAAAAATGCTGTTATATTGTTCGTCATTGGCTTCGTAATAAAGGATTGAAAGTACTTTTTTTGACTTGGAATTTAGTTATTTTTGGTAGTGTCAACCTCCTCAGTCAATCTCTCAGCAGTTTTGGTTTGTTTTCAAGTAACCTCTACAGATTCACTCAACACAAGTATGTTGTACTAAAATCATACTACAAGATCAATTAAAATTTAGCAACTGGGCACGCGGCTATTAACTGTGTTCCATCACGTACCTCATCCCGAGCCACCAAAGTTATAAAAGCGCCATGCTTGAAGCATTCAATGGCAATGCTTTTACCGATACCACTTGACCCTCCAGTTACCTTTAAAAAGATAAGAAAAGTTACAAAATTATTTTACTTTCATACTTCAGAGTAGTCACCCTACATTCTTGCTAGAACATCTCTCCAACAAATCTGGTCAGTTCCATTTGCTGCTCGTAGGATCTTGCAGCCACATTTCCTCAGTATGTGAGAACGCAACACAAGTGTGAGTGGCAGGCAAGAGATTCTGCAGATGCTGAAGATCTTGAGCAACACAAGCACACACAAAATGCTGGAGGAGCCCATCGAGCACTCATTCCCCTCCACCGATGCCCGACCTGCCGAGTTCCTCCAGCATTTTGTTTTGTGCAAGTGTAAATCTTTCTCCAACCACCAAGTGATCTTTCATGGTCTTTAAAATTCTAGTCCAAAGAAGAAGGACGGAACTTCTAAAAGTTTAACACATTGGAATTAGTTACCAACACTTTACATGCATTTGCTTTCATTTCACCTTCACTACCATTTTCCTTTTTGGCAAAATAAACTTATGTATTGTGAGTCCTGACGAAGGGTCTTGTCCCAAAACATCGACAGTGCTTCTCCTGGCTGCCTGGCCTGCTGCGTTCCACCAGCATTTTGTGTGTGTTGCTTGAACTTCCAGCATCTGCAGATTTCCTCGTGTTTGCTTGTGTATTTCTTACTTTCATAGCAAAAATATATTCTAGAATAAGCACAAGAGATTATACAGATGCTGGAATCTTGAGGTTCACACACAAAATGATGGAAGAACTCAACAGATCAGGCAGCATCTGTGGAGGTACGAGAGCCTTAGGTCCCAAATCACAAGGTTTGGGAACAGTTGGTACCCTTCAACGATCAAACATGAATAACTTCACTCAGCTCAACACTGAACTGATTCCACAACCTTTTATTTCCCCTCACTTTCAAGTTCTCTGCAACTCATGGTCTCCATATTTATTATTTGTGTTGGCACAGTTTGCCTTTTTTTGCACATTGGTTGTTTGTCAGTCCTTGTGTTCAGTTTCTCATTGATTCTATTGTATTTCTTTGTTCTACTTTGAATGCCTGCAAGAAAATGAATCTCAAGGTAGTACATGGTGACATACACGCACTTTGAAAATAAATTTACTTACAACTTTTGAGAGAAATAAACAGTTGATGTTTTGGGCTGAGACCCTTCATCCACGGGAAGCAGTACAAGTTGGCAGGTGATAGGGAAGGAGGGAAGGGGTGGGGGGTGAAGGAGCTGGTAGGTGATAGCTGGAAAAGGTAAAGGCTCAAGGAGGAATTCGATGTGAGGCCAGAGAACCATAGGAGAAGGAGAGGGAGGAGGGGCATCTAAAGCATGAAGGAGTGTTACTTCTGTGGTCAGCAGATTTGATACAAGCTCACCAACCAATTAAGGTATAAGCACGATATTAGAAAGGAGTTACCCGAAAGCAGTGGAAGAGATATTTGTGCAAAAGTTTCAATCTAGAAATGATTTCTTATTTTAGGTGGGGAGAAGCTGAACAGAAGGGGGGGGGGGAAGAAATTGCCTGCAATACACATATTCCAAAACAAAAACAACCACTGCATGATTGATAGAATACATTAAACAAAAAAGAATCAAATTCAAGATAAAGAATGGCAAAACAGATGCTGGAAGTGGTCCAGTGCTACCTCAACTAACACCCGATTTTGATCTTAGGAATGGGGTAAAGGAAGATGCCAGTGATTATAATCAGAAGAATCGAACCACAGCCCAGCTCAAACTGTTGGAAAATGTATTGGCAAACAGAGTGGGTTCGAGTTGCATGTGGAGTAGACAACATCTGTGAACCAGAAGTGTTAGAGCACCAATGAAGAGTTAAATATTTTTTATATATTCAGACCATGGCACTACTAATGAGGTGCACTGTGCGAAGTTATAGGCTGTAGAGATATCAGAAACACCATTGTAAGGCAATGCCAATCCCAAAAGGGATCCCACAACAAAAGCACAAAATGTTGAAACTAATTATCAGGTCAGACGGCATTTATGGAGACTGAACACCAGCAATTTTGTGTTAGAAATGGAAAAGGATGAAATATAGATGCAGGAAATATTGGCAGGGGTGAGGTGGGAAGGAAGTGAAACTCAAACAGAAAGGAATGCTGTGATAGAGCCCAGTTCTAGAGAGATTAAGATGGAAGCAATGACGGTGCAAACTGAAGAGATTAATACCGGGGCAAATCAAGAAATGAAAGAGTGCAGTAGTAGGATTACAAACCACTGAAAGCACTGTTAACCGCGGGTCTAAGGGGCTATTGGCGCAATGAAGTTTGATGCAGCCGCTTGCAAGAACTTGGTGGGGTAGAACCATTCAGGGGCTCTTCTGCTACTGGAGAGGGAGAGACTAGGTTTTGTGAGGAAGCTTCTCAATTATTGTGGTGGTATACCACTGCATGGGGTTGCATGGGGCAGTGAGGAAGTGTGGTGGTTAGCACAATGCTTTACAGTACAGCTGACCTGGGTTCAATTCCCACTGTTGCCTGTAAGGAGTTCGTACGTGCTCCCTGTGAGTCTCCTCTGGGCGTTCTGCTTTCCTCCTACAGTCCAAAGATGTACCAGTTGGTAGGTTAATTGGTCATTGTAAATTAGCCCATGATTAGGCTAGGGTTAAGTTGGTGGGCTGCTCCTTGGCATGGTTGGAAGGGCCAGAATACAGTGTCTCAATAAAAATAAAATGAGTGCTATTGATGTGTAGCAATGTAATAGAAAAGTCTTGAGAGCATTGACTATGAGTGTAAAGAATAAAAAGGAATGATACACAAGAACATAAGAAATAGGAGCAGGAGTCGGCCATCTGGCATGTCGAGCCTGCTTCAGCATTCATTAAGATCATGCCTGATCTGGCCATGGACTCATCTCCACCTACCTGCCTTTTCCCCATAACCTTTAATTCCCTTACTATGTAAAAATCTTGTCTTAAATATATTCACTGAGGTAGCTTCCACTGCTTCATTGGGTAGAGAATTCCAGACTCACCACTTTTGGGAAAAGCAGTTCCTCCTCATCTCCATCCTATCTCTACTCCCCTGATTCCTGAGGTATCCCCTAGTTCTAGTCTTACCTACCAGTGGAAACAACTTTCCTGCCTCTATCTTATTTAGCTCTTTCATTATTTTGTATGTTTCTATAAGATCTCCTCTCATTCTCATATGGTTTATCTTTATAAATACTGATAACCGTGGTGGTGGCATCCGTCAGTCTCGAGGGATCATGGATCTGCGCCTGGAGTTTCCAGGGCGCAGGCCTGGGCAGGGTTGTATGGGAGACGGCAGTTGCCCAAGCTGCAGGCCTTCCCCTCTCCACGCCACCGATGTTGTCCAAAGGAAGGACACTAGGACCTATGCAGCTTGGCACCAGTGACGTCGCAGAGCAATGACACAAACACGCTGCCTCAGCTGTCTCGAACCAGTGACCTTCAGGTTACTAGTCTGATGCCTTCCCCACTAGGCCATGCGCCAACACAAAATAAACTTTATTCATAATAAGAAGTGCCTATTGACAGCTGGGAGTTGTTCATTAAACCATATGGTGAACACACGTGTAGGATGGGGAACTGAATGGACATCCAATAGAAGCTCAGCATCGTGCTCTTGACTAAAGAGCCGAAGCAAAACCGCCAAACCACATTCAATCTTCGCAATGCAGCAGAAAATTCATGTAGAGCAGCAAATTAAGGATGCTTCCCACAGCATTTTAAATTTAGATTACTTAATGAAGCAGAAATTACCTGTAGCACTTTGAATTTAATCTCTGCTTTATCAGGAACATGGGACAGGACCAGAAGATGTAGGAACAGAATTCAAAAGCATGGGTCTCAATGCTTAGGATGGGATCATAGCGATAGGTGACACAGTACCGCAATGGTGAGCGCGACGCTGTACCGCAGTGGTGAGCGCGACGCTGTTACAGCTCCGATGTTCTGGCGTTCAGTGCCCAATTCCAGTGCCATCTGTATGGATTCTGTACGTCCTCCCTGTGGAATGCCTGGGTTTCCCCCAGGTACTCTGGTTTCCTCCCACAGTCCAAAGATGTACTGGGTAGGTAGAACGGTCATGTTAAATTATCCTGTGATTACATTTGTCGGGGGATGCCAGGGTGGCATGGCTCAAAGGTCTGGAAGGGCCTACTCCATTAGTAAATAAATAAATGGTGTTGAAAAGTGCCAAAGGATGGGGGGGGGGGTGCGGGATGGGGGAAAACAGACACTGAAGACAAGGAGAAGCAGAAACAACTGTAGACCTGGGAGGGGAGAGAGGAAGAGGTAAGAGCAGGGAAGGGGGAAATTAAATAGCCTCATTGTGCAGGCTCTATCAAAACAGTGCAAGGGAAGCTTTTGCCAGAAAGAAAAGGACAGAAGTACAGAGACATGGGAAAGGGGTCAAAGACATTGGGTTGGGGAGGTGGGGTCATAGCCAGACAGAGTGAGATCACAGGCTGTTATCTAATTTACTGTTATTGACTTGAGAGTCCAAATTCTCTTTATTACATAATCATGAGGAATTCAGGTGGAATTAGCAACAAGAAGCATGAAAGCAAGCAGTATAGTGCAGTGATTAACTGCCATTGCCTTGTTGCTCTAAAGACTCTGGTTCAAACCCCACACTGTGCTGTCTGTGTGCAATTTTCTACCAACTCCCTGTCTTTAGTTAGGGAGCACCATAACATCTGATGGTACAGCTGACATCAACATTAGGAGGAAGATTGGGGTCGCTAAATGCATGTTTAAGCATTTGAGCAAGATACTGAAGAATAACACCATTTCTAAGGGTAGGAAACTCAAAGTGTCACAGTGCTACATTCATTCCACACTAACATCTGGAAGCGAATGATGGACAATATCAGAGCTAAATGAGGGAAGACTCGAAGCTGCGGAGATGAGATGAAGGAAGGAAGGACAGAGTAACAAATGAAGAAGTGTTGTGAAAAGTCAGAATAAGAGCTGATACCATGAAGCAGGAAATGGCAGCTAGAATTTCTGAGACGTACTGAGGAAAGAGAAGCTCGAACATCTTGCGGTGATGGGAAAAACTGAGGGATGAAAAAGTCACGGTCAACAGCACATGACATTCATGAATTACATCAAAGGATGGACAGGCTGAAGTTTTGAAGAGGTTATCAGAACTTCTCAGATTAAAGACAGATGGAAGACCATGATTGACAGACAGGCATACTTTATTGATCCCGAGGAAAATTGGGTTTCGTTACAGCTGCACCAACCAAGAATAGTGTAGAAATTTAGCAACACAAAACCATAAATAATTAAATAAGTTAATAAGAAGCTAATCATGCCAAGCCATACAGCATGCACATAATGATGATGATTCCTATATCTGCATGGCCTCTCCTTGGATTTTCAAGTTCCAGTTATCTCTCTATAATTGGATGTTTTTCGTATTTGCACAGTTTGTCTTGTTTTGCGCATTGCTTATTTGTAAGTTTTTGTTTGTGTGCAGTTTTTCATTGATTCTATTGTATTTTTTGTTCTACTGTGAATGCCTGCAAGAAAATTAATCTCAGGGTGATACAGTTGGCCCTCCTTATCCGCGGGTTCCGCATGCATGGATTCAACCAACCGTGGATTGGGAAAACCCGGAAGTTCTCTCTCCAGCACTTATTGTTTGAGCATGTACAGATTTCTTCTTTAATGTAGGTATTATAAGTAATCTAGAGATGATTTAAAGTACAGGCAGTCCCCGGGTTACGAATGAGTTCCGTTCCTGAGTTCGTCTTTAAGTGTTATTTAGCATCAGTTAGTCAAATGTTTGTCTTAGTATATAGTACATATTTTACCTTTCTATGCATATAAAACACTTAAGAAATGTATGTATTTCAATAATTAAACCATTGCATTGCTAAGTAGTAATTGTAGCTTTCATCAGGGCAGGGCCTTTCACGTGTTCCATTATTCTCACTTTATCCTTTAAAATTATTCTAGTCGTTGACCGACTGTGGCCAAACGCTTTTCCAATGACTGATGACATTTCACCTTTTTCCGTTCGCTTTATTATTTCCACTTTATTTTCAATCGTGATCGTTTTCCGTCAACGGAACAGAAACACTGCGGATTCAGCAGCAGTCACGGACGGCGGGTCCGGAGCTCCCCTGGGTCCTAAAGTCCAGGTTAAACAAGACAGGTTAAATAAGGGACTTGAGCATCTGCGTTTTTTAGTATCTGCAGGGGGGCCCGGAACCAATTCCCTGCAGATAAGGAGGGCCGACTGTATATGATGATGTATATGTACTTGGATAATAAATTTACTTTGAACTTTGATTGTCAGCGCTGATCTGGTCTATTTTTCTGCTGACTGACTCGATGATAAGCACGTAGTTGAGAGCAATGACAGCCAAAAGGTGAAGTAGTACAAGTTCCCACCCTGCCAATAAAAGATTTTAGCTAAAACTCTCTGGACTTCAAATAATGACAGCAGCTCTGAAATAAAGAAAAACAAAGCTGAAGTAAAGAGAAATAGGTCAGTACTATCGGCACAGATAGAAAGGAAAGAGGAGTTGGAAGGAAACCGAAGATACAGTGAAATAGAGCACGAAAATGAACTCACCCACTGCAGCACAGAGAAGCATGGATGATCAGCGAGAGATGGTGAAGGACAGGGAGAAATTTTCTCTATAAGGAGCATGATCTGGCAGCCAGTTATTGGATTCACAAGTAAAGTTTGTGTTGGGTGAACTGCAAATGACACATTTCACAGTGTGTCGCAATGTACATGTTATAGATAAATCTGAATCTGAAAGTTTGGGATTATTCTTTGGCCGCCAGTGTAGACTGTACTAAAGATTATGTTAAAAAAAATACTTGACTACAAATAAAAACATCTTTGTGTCCTTGAACTTCAGGAGTCAACCATAACATATGTACAATTTAGTCTGCAGACAAGTCCTGAAACGTGGCACTGGCAACAAGAAGCAAACAACTCAGCACCTCACTAAAGGAGGATGAGTTAAATCTTCTAATTTAGAGTTAAATCCTCTAATAAAAGGTCAGGACAGACCTTTTGGCCCACAATGTTGTGTCCAACCAAATAAATTGGTAATTAAATGACCAACTAAACTAATCCCTTATGCCTGCACAAAGTCCATATCCTTGTATTATCCTCCCATTCAGGTGTCTATCTAAACATTCCTTAAAAGTCCCTAACTTATCTGCCCCAACCACCAGCCCAGGCAGTGCATTCCAGGCATCCACCACTTCGACTAAAAAAAAATTCTTGTCTCTTACATCTCCTTTAAAATTACCCCCTCTTACCTTCAATGCATGTTCTCTGGTATCAGACATTTTGACCCTGGGAAAAAGATACTAGCTGTCTACCCATGTCTCACATAATCTTATAAACCTCCATCAGATCTTCCCTCTGCCTCCACCACTCAAGGAAAAACAACCAAAGTTTATCCAGGCACTCATTATAGCACATGCTCCCGCATACCAGGTAGCACCCTAGTAAACCTCTTCCACACCCCCTCCAAAGACTCGACATCCTTTCTATAATGGGGCGACCGGAACAGTATTCAATACTCTAGATGCAACCTAACTGGAGTTTTATAAAGCTGCAACATAACTTTGAGACTTTTGAACTCAATGCCTCAACTAATAAATGCAAGCCTTCTTCACCACCCTATCAACCTGTCTCACCATTTTCATTGAGCTATGAACCTGGACTCTAAGACCCCTCTGGTCAACAGCACTGTCAAGGATCTTGCCTTGAGTTGACCAATAAAAAGCTGCAACAACTAGTGGATAAAAGGAACGAAGACTACATTGGCCATTGAGAATTAAAGATGCCACTCTCCAAGCAGAATATTTAATGATACAAATGAAGCTGCCAAGCTGAGAAGGGAGGAGTGCATCTTGCCAGCCGTCAAGATTTGAATTTTCTTTTTAAACTGGCAACATGACTGGGGGAACACTCAACTTTCAAGAGCCAAATGGTGAGAAACGTCAAAGGAGGAATGAAAAAGATTTTTTCTTCCTGAAGTCACATGCCAGGTTAAGTCTGAAAGCCAAAACTGCTGATTCACAGGCCAGGTGAAGGCCAACGGGAAGAAGCTTTCAGTATGAAGACCACAGGAGGTGCCAAAAGAGGAGGGAAAAGGTTGGGGTGAACATAATTGGAAATAAATTCAAGAGAAAAATATTTAGTGGTAAATTACAAAACAAACAAGATTTGACAGCATCATATTGGGAAAAGAGACCTTCCATTTGTCACGATTCTGATCAGGTGCCAAGTTCAAGTTTGAGGAGAGGAGTATGTTTGCAAATGGGTAGCCATTCCATATACTGGGGGAACAATAACAAGCCCTGCCAGCTTTCCCAAGAAAAATGGATTTTTAAAAAACCTAGGAAGGGCTCCCTGGTGTGCACACAGAAAGAATGACAATTGGAAACGGGAATTGCAAACAGATGGCAGAACTGTCTCCCAAGGAGTGCAGGTAGTGCTAGTACAATCGCAAAGATGATGCAACTCAAAATGAGACTGGGAGTGCGAACACACATTCTGCAATGTAACACTGAATATTCAAGTTATGACAGAGGGACAAAACCCCCCCCATAGAAGTTTCTTCCCTTTGGATAAGCTTTTTTTTGGGGGGGGGGGAATCCTGGTCTTGCACCTGGCATGTGTTGATATAATATCGGTACACGTGACACACCAAATAACTTCAAGATTCTGCTACCTTCCAACAGATCATGGCTGAACTATAACCTAAATCTACATTCACTCTTATCCCAAGTCTCTTAATGGTTGTGTTTTAGTTCCCAAAGATGTCTCCAAACCAGCTAAGAATTTTCAGTATTTACTGTTCTTATTTTACTGTTTTAACAAATGTCCAGCATCTGGGATAAAAAATAAACTAAACCAGAGAGCAGTTTCAAATTCCTAATACCACCGTGCATGTTCAAATATTTTGCAACCTCTTCCAAAAAACCAAGTTTTTAAATTTTAATTACATACAATCCAATTCTAGGCTTCACAAACAACAATCACTTCTAAAAATGAGGAATACCAATCACTCCTTATAAACTGACCCTATTTATCTTGGTAATTAAAACAAAGATCTCGTCAGGCCTTTGCATTCCTGTCATCTATGCAGAAGATATTACTGTATATTCAAAATTGTGCCAGTAAGTCCATGCACAGCTGGTAATCATTAACTGACACTCTCTGAGGCATGTCGAACAATAACAGCAGCTATGTACTTCAGTTCCGATCTAAAACAGAAGATTAAAAAAAACAAATGCTGACGGCAAACTTGGGCTCCAACAAGGCAAAGCCGTACCTGAAAGGTGCAAACTTTGTAGATTGAAATCTGCATATTGTGGGCTCTTTGCTGAACTTGGCCTTGTGTGTAAAGGCCCAACTAACCTCCAAAACAGGGGCAAGGAAAATCATGTGCACAGAAGCATACATTAAAAAAAAACTCCCTCTTCTTCACAGCCACGATCAGTACATACTATAACCTGGGATAGACTAATGGGAAATAGGGTCGGCCTTTGGAATCAACATTAAGTCACTGGTCACATAGTATGCAGTTTTAAAACCTTAATAAATTGGATGCAACAATTAAATGACTTGTGGCGCAAAACAAAAAGGTTTCATAACCAATCTAATAGAGTTTCCTGAAGCATCAAAACACTACCAGCTGAGGGGCTCATTACTCAGTGTCCCAGCACAGTTCACCTCTCCGGGGAAGCGTTCAGCGGAGCCCCCGGCGCCCGTGTGGCTGTCCACAGCAGCCGCCCTCGACCCCCGGCTGGCTGCTCACTCACCACAACGTGCGAGCCGCTCAGTTTCAGCGGCTTGGGGCTGATCAGCGGCGACACCATGTACAGCAGCAGGACGAAAGCGACGATAAAGGCCCCGACCACCAGCAGCATGACGAGCCTCCAGCCCGATACCTCGCTCCACAGGGCGGACCCCTCCTCCAGGAAGAACATTTATAACGCACGGCGAGCCGCCTTCTCTCGGCGACGGAAGACCAAAGGCCGGCGATCCGAAAGGAAAATAACACAAACCGACGTCGCAGCCCCGGTGCGACCAATCAAAGAGTCGAACTGTCTGTCTGCGACTCGGGGCGACTCGACATGCGCAACGACAGAGCCGAGGCGGAAAGGAACGGGCGCAGCCGAGCCGCTGGTTGCAGAGGGAACCCGTCCTGCTAACGTGACGGTACACCTGTGTCCCCAGAGGACAGGTATCGTGAAAAAAATCCAGAGAAAAGGATTCAGTGCAGTTTTTTTTTAAAAAATGGAAAGGTTCTTATATCAATACACTAAACATGTGGAAAATATCAGAGGAAAAGTACTTAATCGATACTGTAAAAAAAAGTCCTCGACAAGGTAAGAAAGTCAAGTCGAACTGGCGTGTACAGAAAATAAGAAACAAGAGAAGGCCAGTTAATAAAGATCTAGTCATTCATTCAACCATCACTTCAATTTACTCACGTTCTCTCTCCCGCAAGAGGGCATAGTTTTAAGGTGCTTGGAAGTAGGAACGGAGATGTCAGGGGTAAGTAGTTTAAGGTAGGGACAGGCTCGGCACAGCTTTGTGGGCCGAAGGGCCTGTATTGTGCAGTCAGTTTTCTATGTTTTCTACCAGTGGATGGCATCCGCCCCCCTCCCCCACAATAATTTAAACTTCTGTGAATCTCCTTGGATTTCCAGCACGCTTTGAAGTTTCTCCTCATTTACATCCGAAGTGGCATTTTAAAACTATGACCTCCCCCCACCACACACACCCCCCACCATTGGTCAGGGTCCACCATGGGTGCTAGCTGTCTACACAAGCCAGGGCAATACGATATGAAGGAGCGAGCTGTTGCCCGCGTAGTAGGTTTCCCCTCTCCACGACTCTAGTGAATCTAAAGGAACAGCGGAGATGGATACAGTTTGGTACCAGCAGCGTCGCCAGAGCTGCCACTCGGCTTTGAACTGCCTCAGGGACTCCGGCTCTGGATTTCCCCCCGGGATTTGCTCCCGAAGCCTTCCCCACAAGTGGGTATAGCTACAAGGCAGCGGAGGTTTGAGATCAGTTTTTCTTCTATATGAGCTGCCAGCCATGGCTGACGAGACCCATTTAAGGGACCACCTTTGCCCATTCTCCTCTCAATAGAAACGGTTCTGCCAGGCTTAGTGGCTGAACCCCACGTGAAGGCAAGGAGCTGTACTTGGGTGTCAAAGGCTACTTGAAATGCACGCCATTGGGAGCATTTAATAAGTCGTGGGCGTTTATCGCCACTCCCCCCCCCCCCCGTTATGATAATGTTAAGGAGCCGCATCTCCACAAGGGAGAAAATATTTTTACCACTCACTCTGTCAATCTCCCTCAGAATCCTTATTTTCAATAAGATCGCCAGACCTTCCTCTCTGACACAATCAGTACAGACTCAAACTGCTGAAAATTTCTCTTCAACCCAGAAGTGCAGAGCACCTTCTCTCCGTTACTTCCTGCACCAGTACACCATTTCCTAAATATATCAATACCTGTACCCATTACTCTGTGTGATCTCACCAGTATCCTGTCAGGTTGTATCAAAACTTCTCTGGTTTTCTGCTACATACCTTTTGCAATAAAGACAGACATTCCACTGATCTTCCTAATTCACATACTTTGTGATTGACTGGAGTTAAGTGAGTTGTTCAATGTGAGAAGTTTAGCCAGGCAATGGAGGAAGGTGTAAGGACCAACAAGGGGAACCTCAAACCATAACCAACTGGACTGCTTAGTTTCATGGCACCAAAAGGGAAGCAATTGCATCAGGTCTTGGCCAATTTTCTCCCTCCCTAATTCATTGCAAGAGACAGTTCATGGATGAATTGCAGTTTAAAATAGTCTGGTGCAGAATGGGATACCTGTCAAGTGAGCAACTTTGTCCTTGATGTTAGGTATCTTGAATGTTATTAGAACTGCTGTGTTATCGCAGTGCTGTCCTGTGGCTTGTAGTGCATGGACGTGCCTTGGACAGTAAGTCATTCCATTCCCTAAGTTAATGCAGTTCATTGAGGACTACTGGAATATTTATACTGTAGTAGGATAAATCATAATGGTGATATCACCAATTGCTGCTAGTTTCAATGCCTTGTTGAAGATGATTATTGCCTGAAATATATGCGCCGCCTTTGTGCTCTAGTCTGTAGATGCGCAGTGATGGCTTTGTCATCTAAAATTTTGTGAATGGAATTGAATGCTGTACTTCTGACTTCATGGTGCAAGTCAGGTGTGCGATAAGTAAGAACTACTTAATGGTACTATCAAATGCATATTTCAATACTTTGTCGATGCTTGAAAGGAGGTATTAGACCCAGTGTAGACCAGACACATTCCATAGCACTGTAGATACCAATATTGTATCCCCCATGTAGATGTAGACCACAGGCATTCCACATCATTGTAGGTACCAGTACTGTAGCCCCATGTGGACCAGCCACATTCCACATCATTGGAGATACCAGTACTGTAGCCATACTAAGTACTTTCTCCAAAGGTGCAGCTTATTCTCAATTTTATTTACTTAGAAATAGAGTAGGGCAACAGGTCCATCAAACCCAAAAAGCCCACATTACACAATTACACCCATGTGATCTATTAGCCTACTAACTTGTATGTCTTTGGAATATGGGAGGAAACCCACATGGCCATGGGGAAAATGTACAAACCCTTACAGATAGCAGTGAAATTGAACCCAGGTCGTTGCCGTTGTAATAGCATTATGCTAACTGCAACAATACTGGCCAAATGGATTCTCAGAGTAGATTGGTATTTTTCAGCATGAGATTACAGATTGGGAAGGGAAATCTTGCACTGCATGTGTTTCAGGATTCTGGTCACTCTTTTATTTGCTGTTTTTGAGCTGTTTGATTGAGGCAATCAATGCAGACTGGGGCGCTTCGGCGAAGAATAGCCCTGAACGCTTTGGCTAGCTGCGTGGCGCTGAACTGAACTAAAATGAATACTACTGGACTCTTACTTTGATGTTTGATATTCTATATGTTGTTTGCTCGCTTTTTGCTGTTTGCGAAAATTGTTCTTTTTTTGTGTGTTGGGTGTTCGATGTCTTCTTGAACAAATTCCATGGTGTTTGTTTTGTGGCTTCCTGCAGGACGATGACTCTCAGAACTGTATCCATACTTAGATAATGAATGTACTTTGAAACTTGAAGCAGTTTTACTGTTGCCAGTGGCCGTGCCCAATGGATGCCCAGTGCTGATATGCTAGATGTCTTCATCTGATTCTTGTAAGCTTACAAGTTATAAAAACGATGATTGAACTTGTTCTTCATGCAAAAGATAGATTTGATTTTACACAAGAAAACAAAATATAAAGGTTACTAATATTGTTTTAATGTAATATTTCATTACATAGAGTATATAATCTCACAGCACACACCAATGAGATGTATTTAGCAGAAGACCATAGATGTAAACTCATATGTGAATATATGTTTACGGTCTTCTGCTGCTGCAGTACATCCACTTTACCCACAGAGCTGCCACTCATTATTTTTGTTTTTCACACCATTCTCTGTAAACTCTGTGCCAGTTTAAATGTCTGCATACAAGATGTGTTCATCTGGGATTGCCTGATTAACAGCCTTCTGTTATTAAGCTCTGGGCATACCAATTGGTAGGTTAACAGGTCACTGTAAATTAACCTGTGATTAGGCTAGGATTAAATTGGGGGATAGCCGGGTGGTGTGCCACAAAGGGCCGATTCCATGCTCAATTTATGTATCTCAATAAATAAATAAACAAACTTCCTCTCCCGTTCCCACATTGTCCCATCCATCCTTGGCCTTCTCACTGCAAGGATGAGGCAGAACACAATTCATATTTTGGTTGGGTAATTGTCAACCAAAGGTATGAATGAGGAATTTTACAATTTCAAGCAACGTTTGGTGCTTGTGTTCCCCTTTGTCCCTCCTTCCAATTCACCTTCAGTCCTCCCGTTTTTGTTCCCTTTTGTCCATGAGGTTCTTTGGAAGTCAAGAATGAAGCATAAAACTTGTTGCTTATAGTTGTTTATTAAGCATTACAAGAACAAAACAAAGAGAAAGAAGATGAAGCAAGAGGGGGAGAGAGAGTGAAGGAAGATGACCCTATTGGAAGGGAAAAGAACAGAAGGTTAAAGAACAATCCAATGTTGTGTGCTCTTCTTACACCAGTTTGCTGCATCCCATTGAATTTTCATAGACAATCCATTTGCTTCAATTAACCAATAACCATTCAAGCAATGTGATACCCACAACTTCAACAACTGAAAAACACTGAACAATTACAAGTATGCTGGTAATTATAAAAAATTATAAACAGGAATAAGAAAGTTAATCTACAAGCATAATAACAATTATACAGTCCAATCCGGATGTTTTCCATAATCACCATTCATTTTCATCCTTCTCCCTTTCAAGTTATGCCACAGTAGTGTGTGTAGTATGAGGCTATTCCAGAGTTCAATTCTGGAGCTTATACATTCTTCCCGTGGAATGTGTGTGTTTTCTCCTGCTCAAAGGGTCATTTCAGCACTGTATTTCTAAATAAAATACAAAACAAGTTCTACCCACCTACATGTCAACCATATCTTTTCCTGTCTGCCCTTTCAGCTCTCCCTTAATAGTTCCCATAATCTCCTTCCCTATTTTTCAGATTCCAGCATTTGTAACCTTTATATACCTGCTGATCACCCTTCCCTCATTCTACCTGGCTCCATGTACATTTTTTCTAATCTGCTTCCACCTATTGCCTACTCAGGAATACCACCGCAGTCAGATGTAGACCAAATCTTCATTGGTGTTTCAGTCAACAATTTTGTTTTACCAGCCAGGGTTGTAAGCTGTGAATCTCCAAACCTGGAGAAGCAGTGGACCGCTCTTCGCCTGGCCTTTACCCTTTGCTGTTTGCATGGTTGGCCCTACCAAGAGCGAAAGCATAAAGCCAATTCCACCCATCAGAGCTCTTCAGGTCATTGAGGCATACAAGCCTCCAAATGTGGTCCTCTTGGAAGCCTCTCTTCTTCATATTCACAACTTTCCCTCTCCATTCTTAGTCCTCTTTCTATAGGCCATTCAACTCATCAAGTCTGCAACTGCCATTCCATCATGGCTGATTTATTATCCCTCTCAAACCCATTCTCCTGCCTTCTCCCATATCCTCTCCACTCCCAAGAGATGCTGCTTGATTCCCATTTCCTCCAGAGGTTTGTTCTTGCTCAAACGCTGATTGTCTTCACTTACAACTGTGCAAACTTTCCTTCCACGTGCTTGGATCTGGAGGGAATCAGCATACTTCAATCTATCCAACTGCATTCCAGCTCTTGCATCTATCCACCAGGTATGCTGAAAGCACCTTGCATGCAGACATTTCATCTGGTGACTCATCTATGCTCAGGCTGCAGCCCAAGAAAATAAAAACTGCTGAGGTACAGCAGAAGTGCCTCAAAAGTGAGATGCATAATAGAAGGCTGTTAATCATGAAATCCTAGGTGAACACATCTTGTGTGCAGTCAGCTAACAACATGGCCTCAGAACTTCTATTTGGCAACCTGAAGAAAATAATTAATTGCTATACCCAACTCTGACAATTTAAGTGCACAGCATTAAGTAGATACATATTTTATTTACAAATAAACAGAAATTAAACTCACACAGGATTTAAGATTCCATGACTTTTAAGCATTTACATTATTTAAAAAAATCTATGAGGGGATTTGCTCATCTCATACATATTTCCGAGAATACAAATAACTAGATGCATGTAGCCCAAATTTCTCCAGTACAAAGCTTAAGGTTTATATTTTATGCATATCATTAGTAGAAAATCTTAGAGCGTACTTGAAGTACGATGAGAAGGTCCCAGCCCCAAGGGCTGTACAATTATCACAGTCCATGTGCAATAATCAGTTTAAATGCACTATTCACTATTTGGAATGTATCACTAACAAGCAAGATTATTTTACAATCCATAGCAAGCCCAGCAAATTGGTATGCACACGGTGCATTTGAAAATACTCAGATGTTTTTGTCATATATAAATATCATGTTATACCCTTAATGAAATCTGCACTGTCCTCAAACTTTTTCTGTATGCTATGAGATATAGATTCATAATAGGCACATGCAGACATTCAGATAATAAGTAGGCTTAGATCCAATTTTATACAAAGTCCCATGGCCTGAAACACAAGAAACAAGATTAATATCAAAAAAGTAAAATAATGTTTACTAGTATATGTAATTGATTGAAGTGAATAGAAAAAAGAGGTACAAGAAAATAAATGCAGTGCAAATCATGTTCCTATGATTTAGCCTTCCTGACCAAAGTCTTCTGTGAATTTTTTCAATTTCTTCAGATCTTCATCGTTAACTGTTGGTTTTATGTTCGCTAATGACTGCAGCATGTCAGGCTGTGGAAAAACAAGGAGCAAAAATGACAAGGTGTAAGAACTTTAAATAATCCCAACCAAACAAGACTTCCGTCATGTTGCAGTTTATAGTAAAAGGAGATATTTTACTTGCCACCCTTACCCTCTAAGCTTTTGGAATTCATCATAGCTCTTTTTAAAACCTTTGTATCTACAAACTGTTTTCACTGTTACAATACAAATTTTATAAAAAAAATCATAACCAAATATTCTGTTTCATTAGTGAACAAACTTAGTTTACACATTTATATAAATAAGACATAGGAGCAGAATTAGGTCATTCAGCCCATCAAGTTTGCAATCAATAAATGTTAACTCATCTAACACCAAAGATAAATCCTCTTGCGCTGGATTTAAAATGGTTATTAAAAAATGTATTATAAATGTTACTCCCATATAACTATATTGTTTTAACATTGACTGTCTTGTGGAGACAGGCTTCTACCCTTTAATTTTCCTTTAATATCCCAGGCCAATGTGGATAAATGATGTGGAATATAAAAAAACTGCAAAATGACTAACAAATTCAGAAATGTGAGTATGGGAGCGGAAATTTGCAACAAATAACTAGTTGAGAGAGCAAAACTATAATAGAATCACAAATCACTGGAAGCCAAAAGGCAAGAACAATACCATTAAAACTACGAAGTCTTAGTAGTAAAGTACTTGGATTTTACCCTATTTAGAGTAGTGCATTTCTTTCTATAGCACCCATATCAGAAAGAATGTGCTGATATTAGAGGAGATGCACCAAAGATTTACCATAATGCTAGGACTAAACTAGACTCAGTTTGAACTGTGGACAGATTGCAGAGATTGGGTTTCAGTACACATGATTAACATGATTCCAAACACATGGATATGGAGAGGATATACCCTATGGTGGGAGAATTCCACTGGTGATAGATTCTTGATTGCTCAGGACATGAAGGGATATGGGGAGAAGGCAGGAGATTGAGGCTGAGAGGAAAATTGGACCAGCCATGGTGAAATGGTGGAGCAGACTTGATGGGCTAAATTAAATACTATTCCTATATCTTAGAGTCTTATGATTAACCCTCAATCTTCTTGAGCATTTAAGATTAAATTTGTTGGATAGAATGTAGAGTTGAGGGTACGGTGGTTGGTAGGGGAAAGGAAGAAACCCTATTTTCAAATCTACAGAGGTAAGCTGTTCCTGAGTGAGACAAAACACTTTTTTCACCATGATGTTGAATTCCTCCACCTCAAAACAGAGCTGTTATGGCTAAGCCTATTGTAAGTTCCAAAAGATAGATCAAGATTAAAATAGTACGGATTACAGATGCAAGGCAAATGTTTGGTGTTCTGTGATGTACAGATCTAAGAACCCAGGCATTGCCCAAGATTGCAGTTAAAACTGGTATAAAACTTAAGGGCACATAATATAGGTTCAAGTAAAGAAAAATCTTAGTAAAAAAAACCAGGGAGAGATAAATTGAGATCTCAAATCTGAAGTCACTGGAAAAAATATTGGCTAAGTAGAAAAGGAAAGTGATTTTTCTTAAAACAGTAAAATAGTGCTAGTAGATACTGTCTTCCATAAACATTCACTTTGCACTTTATGGCAACCTGTCAATCTTGAGGCCATACCATTCAAAGACTTGCGCTAATTTTATTTTGTGACTCCGTGTGACGGATTGCAAGTATGTGCTGTATATGACGACATGTACTGTGTTTTGCACCCTGGCTCCAGTGGAACAATGTTTCATTTAGCTGTATACATGTCTGTGGTTGAATGACAATAAACTTGAATTTGAATAAAAGACCTTTGGTATTGGACTTTCGCCCTTCTGATCTCGAAAATTAAACATTTAGATTTGCACATCTATGAAAGACTACATCGAAATACCCGGAGCATAGATGGGTGCCAACCTACGATTTGGCTTTTCACACCTCAGTAGTCTCACAATTAATTGGAGTTTGAATGGAGATAATGGAACTTTTTGCACTTTATTGAGGTATGAGATTACTTTCATTAGGAAATGATGTTTGGCACCATGAAATACATGACAAAACATAGGCATTTACATAATGCACCTTGTTACAGCTCATATTATCTTACAGAAGTAATTTAAATAAATTGATGCTGAATCAGTTAATATTTTGACTAGATCAGGTTTCACATTTAGTAAATGATAGTCAATTTACCTGGTATTGATGACTCAGCTGCCTCGGTATTTATAACTTAAAACTAATGTAAGGTTTCAACAAATTCCCTTTGGTTAGACATACAGGGTGACTTTTAGCAAGAGATTCGTTGACCAATAATTAAAGACTTTTAAAAATATCTGGAAAAATTAAAACAACTTGCCATGGAGACAACAGGCTCCAGAAGCTTATCACCTGGAACATCTATCCAGGTCATCTCCAAAGCATTGGGATCACCCGGTGAGCATGGAGTTAGGAGGTCATCTACAATCACAGATGGATCCGAATTTGAAGGACCTCTGACCTAAAAATTAGAACAAAACAGATTACTTTCACCTATCATGCTGTGCTTTAGTGAATCTAATTGAATAAACCTACCTACAAGATTGTAAATAAAATTGAAAGAGTTCAGAGAAAACTTACAAGGATGTTGCCAGGACGAGAGAGCCTGATTTATAGGAAAAGGTTTAGTAGGTTAGGACTTCACTCCCTGGAGTGTAGGAGGAGGGAGGGGGGATTTGATAAGAGGTACACAAGTTTATGAGGGATATAGATAAACTCTGACTAAATTGCTTTTTCCACAGAGCAACTCAAGATGTTAAAACCTTTTTTTATCAAGCACCATTGTAACACATTGACTTGCAAAAGGAAATCAGGATATGGTTGTTCAGGTAGCTTCAAAGAGATGTCCTAAAGGATGAAAATTACATAGAAGGGTCGAGGGGCTTAGGAAGGGGTCAAGAGCATAGAGGTAGCTGAAAGGACAGAGGTGGCTGATGGAACAATTAGGAATAATCAAGAGACCAACAGTGGAAGACCACATATAATCTCAGGAGACTGCTGGTCTGGAGAAGATAACAGAGATGGGGTGGGACAAAGCAACGAAGAGTATTAAGATCAAAGGGATGAGAATTTTAATATTTTAACTCACAACTGATGAAAATCAGCAACTGCTCAAGTGACAGGTAGAAAGGTTAGTGTACATTAGGATATGACAAGAAGTGCTGAATAACCTGAAATTTATGGAGGGCACAGTAAACGTTGAAGTGCATTATAAATGTCAGGTTTAGAGGAAATTAAAAAAAACACGAAGTTTCGGCAGCCTATTAGTTGATGTCCAGTAGAATGATATGTTAAGGAGGTAGAAGCAAACAACTGCAGTGGTTGGTGTTGTAGTGCAGTGCAAAACTCAAGGGTCAATCTGATTCTAAAGCTGGATTAATTTCAGACATGGAACCAGAATTAGGAGACTTCAGTTGAGCTGGGGATTAAAAACAATGGCTTTAATCTCCAAAATTTCTATTTTTCTGCTCATCTCATACAGGTGGTCAGATAAGTAGTCTGGTGACAGAGACAGTTAAGGATGACAGTAGTTAGGTAGAGCTAGAGTTTGGTATACAAATAGAGAATCAGCTGTAGTTTTAGATGGAGATTACTAGCAGTCCGAAATAGTGGTGGTGATGGGGTGGGGTGGGGGGGGGGGGGGGTAGTCATCACACAGCAGTAGTGAAGCTATTGCAGGTGATTTGTGAGACCAGAAATACAAGAACTAGTCTGTGGACCCTTGATTCAAGATACCCCCACGGCAATGGAGGATGGTGCGATTAGCTGGGTTAAAAGCTGTAGAATAGTCAAAAAGAATAGACTGATTTCTTTTTCACCATCACATAGGATGTTTTATTACATAGGATATGTCATGAAACAGAAAGGCAGCACAGAAATTTAATTGCAAGGAATTCTGGGAAAGGCATCCACAAATTTTGGGGGGAAAATCACTGCAAGGACCCTTGGGGAAAGTAAAGTTGGATTTGGACAGAAGGACCAAGTGGTGTTTCTCTGTGGTATGGGCAGGGAATGGGACAAGGAGAAGGCATTCAGAGGTTAGTGATACCTCGTGGACGAAGTGGCATGAGGACGGAACAAAAAAAAAGAAAAATTAGCAAATTTAGAGCTAAATGGATTGATACTTGATTCTTAAAAATTTGGGCCAGTGGGATAGGGAACGGGAGTAAAGCAGAACAGACAGCTGACTAGATAGTTAGTCCATGGTGGCAGAGTAATTTTTGTAAATGTCTAGACCAGTCCAGATGTTGCCATAAGCTGAAGAGGATAAATTTCAATTGTACTCATTTGGAAGCTGGAGGAACACTGATTCAGCCAGCTCTTAATATCTGGTAGCAATCTGACAGTTAAGCAGCAGTACACATTCATTGGCAGAGGAAGTATGAAGAAAATAGCACTAGCTTTGTGTCACATCGAAACATATAGTAAAATGTGTTATGTGCGTTAACAACTAACAGTCCGAGGGTCTACTGGGGGCAACCCAGAAGTGTTGGTATGCTTCCGGTGCCAATATAACATGCCCACAAACTTACTAAACCATATGCCTTTGGAACACGAGAGGAAACCTGAGCAGCAGGAGAAAACCCACACAGTCACTGGGAGAGCATACAAACTGCTTACAGACAACAGAGGGAATTAAACCCCAAACACTGACGCTGTACAAGTGCTATGCCAACTGCAACGCTACCTTGCCACCTACAGGGTACTAGCCTGTCTTAAACCCTACAGAAATAGAAACCTTTAATAAAGAGGAGGTACAATCATCTCATTCAATGGTATGAATGAAATAACTCAAAAGTTTTGCTGAAGATTGGATAATAGTGATGAATTGAAGGGAAACATTTAAACCACCATTGGAAACCTCAGTTTTTTTAAATATAAGATTTATACTTTTTAAACAAACTTGTATTTTTTCACAGCATGTCGTGGGTCATCCCCACTCACTGGCAGAAAGTGGTATAGCAGTTAAATTAACAGTTTATCATCTTTCTCAATTTTCATTGGCATGTTACATGGCGCATGGCCAAGTGGTTAAGGTGTTGGTCTAGTGATCTGAAGGTCGTTAGTTTGAGCCTCAGCTAAGGCAGTGTGTTGTGTCCTTGAGCAAGGCACTTAACCACAAATTGCTTTGCGACGCCACCGGTGCCAAGCTTTATCGGCCCTTGCCCTTCCTTTAGACAACATCGGTGGCGTGCAGAGGGGAGACTTGCAGCATGGGCAACTGCCGGTCTTCCATACAACCCTGCCCAGCTCTGTGCTCTGGAAACTTTCCAAGGCGCAAATCCATGGTCTCTCGAGACTAACGGATGCCTATTATTATTATTACCCATGTGATGTAATTGTTCTAATTATATAGCTTATGAACTAGCTTATTCTCCAAGGAATTTCCTTGATCAAAGTGATGTGCTTTCAGAGGTGCTATCTTTATTCCTTTGTCTTTGTATTCATTCTACTTCTGAGCATTGTTTTTCAGCTCTTTATATAGTTTGCTTAGTATTTGCTTTGTATGTTTGTTTGTACTCTAAAGTAAACCATCTTAGAATTAAAACTGCTCATCATTCCTGACTCCCAAGGATCAGAAAATAAACAGAGATCCAATTCTAGTAGCTGATATTTAGTGAAAAATGACCAGGGCACAAAACAATACAACAAAATGGCACTTAACTAAAGGATATGGAGAAATAAAAGTCAAAATGTACAATCTTAGATAGTATAATTTCTTTATAATTATCAATTCTGTCAATGGAATAGTTCCACCTTCCCTAAATTTACCAGTAATCATACGGTGCCTTACCTTCTTGAAGTGAGTAGCTGATTGAACTTTCCTGACTGGCTGCATCAGAGCCTCTCGCACTATGACACTGATGTCAGCCCCAGAATACCCCTCCGTTTTTTTCGCAAGCATCCGGTAATCTTCTTCAGACAAACTGTTTGGTGTAGTTCCAAGATGCAATTTGAACATCACACCACGAGCAGCCTGCTCAGGTAATGGGATGTAGATACGTTTCTCAAATCTGGAAAACATAATACAAAAAGGAATTCTTATGCCAAAGGCTCCAGTAGAAGGGAGATTCAGAATTATCGTATCAGTGCAACACACTCAGTTTGTCTGGACTATATTGGTAAACAGTGTATTATGCTTACATTTTATACATTGATAAATCGGTTTATTATTGTCATATGACCTGAGGTACAGTGAAAAACTTTAATGCATACCATCCCTACATTCCTAATCAAAAAGCTACAGAACATGGGCCTGTCTAACTCCCTCTGCAACTGGATCCTCGGCTCCCTAACTGGAAGAACACAATCTGTGCAGATTGGTAATAACATCCCCACCTCGCTGACGATCAACACTGGCACACCTCAGGGATGTGTGCTCAGCCCACTGCTCTATTCTCTCTACACCCATGACTGCTAGTGTTTTCCACAGTGAAGACTGACACAAAATACTTACTCAGTTCATCCACCATTTCATTGTTCCCCACTACTAACTCTCCTGCACAGTTTTCCAGAGGTCCAACATCCAGCATCACTTCTCCTTTACACTTTATGTGGGAGGAAGCCAGAACATCAAGGAAAGCCCATGCAGATGGCAAAGCTGAGGCATGGTTTTGTCATCTGTCATAAAGGAGTTTTGTGAGAGAGCTATGTTTGGGCTGAATCAGATAAGCCAATTTCAATGTTTTAGGGCTGCATGTGACAAGAGACCTCTGCTCAGCTCCACACCAACCTTGGCCACCAAGTCTGGCTACATGGACCTGTTAATTTTGTTGACTATTGGGGATGCAGCCTCTCAGAAAAATCTGGGCCAATGGTTATGAAGGAGAAGAATAGCAGCAACTTCAATTGTGATTATATAAATTTAATAATTAATCTTGTTAAGGCTTTACAAGACATTGGTCAGACCACACCTGTGAGCAGTTTGTCTTTGAAAGGAAGTGCAGGCATCAGAGAGGGTCCAGAGGAGATTCATGAGAATGATCCCTGAGATGAAAGGGTTAACTTAGGGGAAAGTGTTTGATGGCTCTGGGCCTGTACTCACTGGAGTTTAGAAGAGGGAGGATCTCATTGAAACCCATCGAACATTGAAAGGCCTAAATAGTGTGGATGTGGAGAGGATGTTTCCGATAGTGTCTAGGATCAGAGTGCACAGCTTCACAATAGAGGGATTTAAAACAGAGATGAGGAGGAATTTTTTTTTAAGCAATAGGGTGGTGAATATGTGGAATATTCATGGGTGGCTGTGAAGGTCAAGTCATTGGGTATATTTAAAGCAGAGGTTGATAGGTTCCTGATTTGTAAGGGTGTCAAAGGGTTATGGAGAGAAGGCAGGAGAATGGGAATGAGAGGGATAATAAATCAGCCATGATGGAATGGCAGAGTAGATTCAATGGGCCTAATGGCTTAATTCTGCTCTGAGGTCTTACAGTCTTGCAATAAAATCATCAGGCAGAACACCCTCTGGATGAAAAGGGTCCTCTCCATTTTATATCCAAAAGCCCACCATTTTATGCAGCTATTTTACAAGTAGCACAAATCGTATACAAAAGACATTTTTGAACATTGTCAAGAGAAAATTGTTTTAGTGATATGCCAGACTGGTCTTTTTTTTTTAAAAAGTGTAGCATTTTACAAGGGAATGCTATCAGTTGTCTTAATAACTGGATGATCAAATAGAAAAGAAAATGGCATCCTTGTTCCACTCATACAGAGAACCTTATTAGTTCGGTTGATCTTTGTCAATTAAATATTAACTACGTAAAGTATAAACATGTAAAAAGAGTTCCACAATGTTACCTCCTCCTTATGGCAGAATCAAGAACCCATGGGATATTAGTTGCTCCGAGTACCAAGATTCCTTCATTATCTGCTCCAACACCTGTTAAAAACCATAGTAATTTTAATGTGTACTGTACTTTGTGTACAATAGATTGTGGCAGGAATTATTAGTTATGCAAGAATTTGAATAATGCTAAGGAAATTATTCTTTCTCAGAAACTATATAAAATTAAATTAGAGACACAAGTTAGATATATATTAAAGTTCAAAATACCACACAGCAATAAAACTATGTTTTCCAGCTTTTGACTCTTTGACAAATATGTACAGGTTACTAAATTTTTGGAAGGTAAGTGCTGCTTTAGAAATACTGGTTATACCAGGAGAGTACAGCTTGCTAAATAGGTAAAGGAAAATTAGGAAACTAACTGGTTTGTATAAATGTTTCTTGGTGCATCTAATTTATTCATTAGAAACATTAACACAATTTAAAATTTCAGCTCACCATTTTAATAACTGATAATCAAATACTTCACAAAACTGACAGCAAACATTGTCCTTAATTTGGACTATAATCTTGTATAAAAATGAGGAAATAATAAGAGTACAGAACTTGTTGCAATTTTCCCCCAACTTAAAATTCAGAATTAATCTGCGGTTGATAAAATTAAGAACATTTCCGATAATGCACACTGTGTTATTATAATGATCTGGGCATCAAGAACCACTGTGCTATTAAGTTAAACATGAAAAGCCTTTTCAGATTAAAATACATAAATGGAAAAGCAAAGACCAATAGATGCTGAACATGTGAATTAAAAGCAGAAAATATTTTAAATACCCAAGAGGTCAGTCAGCACCCGTGGAGTGAGTTACAGAGTTAACATTCCAGATTAATCGCATTTCTTAAAAGCTGAATGTTTGGATGGCGTCCACAATAAAGTGGAATGACGGTAAGAATAAACCAATGTACTGAATGAACTGCTTTTAATTTCATTCCTTCAATTTTCAAATTTTATTTGCAACTTTTACAAATTTCCACAGATTTGCTTACCTTGCATCTGAACCAAAAACTCTGTTTTAATGCGCCTTGCAGCTTCACTTTCATTTTCACTCCTCGAACCACAAAGGGAATCAACCTCATCAATGAAGATAATTGAAGGCTTGTGGTCTCGGGCAAGTTGAAATAAATTCTTTACCAATCTAAAGAAATATAATAAAATATTCTAATTAGAAGTTACAAAAATTGTTGTAAAAAGTTCCAGAAATATGGAAGATTTGTACAAAAACAAGATCTCTGCATATTCACATCCTGTTTAGAAATATTATGTACCATTTTCACATTTTTTCTGGTCAAGATTTACCCACAGTAACCCTTTCACACTCAATTTTATTGTGCTAACAGTACAAAGTTGCTGATGACTCTGGCCACTGGTGATCTGTAGGCTTACATTTTGAAATCTCTTTCCCATCCTAAAGCACCTTTTGGAGATATTACCAACAATTAAATGAATCTTATTGGAGTCAGAGAGATACAGCAAAAAAAACAGGCCTTTTGGTCGACAAGAGTGCATGTCAAGCATCAACAAACCATTTGCATTAATCCTATTTTAATCCCATTGTTGGGTATATCTTGAGCAATTTTATAAATTTTGCAAAGCAAGTGAAGACAAAGGCATGAAGTATTTAATCAAAACAAAATCCAATTAAATGAAACTGAAAGTGGTTTGGAAGAGAACGTACATAAATGTATCACATTCTCTGAGTTTAGTCAACTGTGTATATTTAAGCCACTCAACAAGAAAATGCTGACTGCAATTAATACTGTAAAACTTAATCTGGCACTTTCAAGGCACTGGCTGTGCTGGATTGGCAGATTTTTCTGAACTACTGCATGTTATTCCCATTAACACTCCAATTTACAGTATAGATTTCTAAATGCAACACAGCACAATAAATTTTGCACTAAACATGACCAGTTTCAAGGGAGTGCATGATGAAGGGATTGTGGCATCACCAGGACTTCTGAAAAATTGGATAGTGACTTAGAAGTTTACTATATGATAAAAAGCTACATTCCAAAGATCCACATAGCATGCAATTGACCTCAATGGAAGCAATTTTGACATGTTAATTTCACTTTGAATTTACTCATACTTTTGATCTGGAATGAAACAGCACCAAAAACAAGGTATTTTTGTGGCAAAATCTTTACGAACTATGTTTGCCATAAGGCAGGAGAGTATTAAATACACCCGATCAGTTAACAAACAGCTATCAAATCAATTAAGTCGTTGGCCACTCAACACAATAGAAACTCACTTTTCACTTTCTCCAAGCCACTTAGACACGAGGTCAGATGAGGAAATGGAGAAAAATGTAGAGTTATTAGCTTCTTTTGCCACAGCCTTTGCCAGGTACGACTTGCCAGTTCCAGGAGGGCCAAATAGTAGGATCCCTCTCCAAGGAGTTCTTTTACCTAGACAGCAACAGGGGAGGGTTCGTGGAAAGAAATTGTTTTACTCTTTAATTCTACAACCCTGAAACTCTGTGCAAGAGGAAACATAAATGTATGTAAGCTATATCAGGCACTACTCAAAGACTGCAAACCTAATTTCTGATCATGAGGTGTGCCATTACGTGCATGCCCGCCCCCTGGAGGGCAATCCCAATACTCCTGTTTGTCCTTTCCACATTTATCTCTGTCCCTGCAAATCGATTCCCTATCACACATATCATCCAGGTCATTGCAGGAGTTGATTAACACGTCAACAGGTGTCTGGGATTTGGAAGGAAACTAGTACGCCAAGGAAAACCCCATTATCATTACAGAGAGAATGTGCAAACTTCATACAGAGATCATAATCAAACCCGGACTCAAATTTGCCGATGACACTACATTGATTGGCCTTATCTCAAACAATAACGAGGTGGCCTACAGGGAAGAAATCATCTCTCTGACACAGCGGTGTGAAGAAAACAACCTCTCCCTCAATGTCGCAAAAACAAAGGAGCTGGTTGTGGATTACAGGGGGAATGGAGACGGGCTAACCCCTATTGACATCAATGGATCTGGGTTTGAGAGGGTAAACAGCTTCAAGTACCTCGGCATCCACATCACCGAGGACCTCACATGGTCCGTACATACCAGCTATGTGGCGAAAAAGGCACAACAGCGCCTCTTTCACCTCAGACAGTTGAAGTTTGGTGTGGGCCCCCAAATCCTAAGAACTTTCTACAGGGGCACAATTGCGAGCATCCTGACTGGCTGCGTGACTGCCTGGCATGGGAACTGTACCTCTCTTAATCGCAGGGCTCTGCAGAGAGTGGCGCGGACAGCCCAGTGCATCTGTAGTTGTGAACTTCCCATGATTCAGGACATTTACAAAGATGGGTGTGTAAAAAGGGCCAATAGGATCACTGGGGACCCAAACCATCCCAACCACAATTTATTCCAGCTGCTACCATCCGGGAAGCGGTACCACAGCAAAAAAGCCGGGACCAAAAGGCTCCTGGACAGCTTCTTCCACCAGGCCATCATGCTGACTTGAGTGTACTCTATATTACATTGACAATCCTATTTATTATAAATTATAATAAATTACTGTGATTGCACATTTAGATGGAGAAGTAACATGAAGATTTTTACACCTCATGTATGTGAGAGATGTAAGAAATAAAGTCAATTCAATTCAGGACTTGAGACAGCACCACCAGTTGCTGCATCATTATGCTCCCTGGTGAAATGATACTAGAAGTGAGAATAATGTTCTAATTAATCTAATAAAGCAGCAGCAATCATATTACATTTAGTAATGTAACAAATTACAGATAGTTTAAAAAAAGGGTTGATACTTTGTCCAGAATTCTCACAAAATCACATGTCACATTCTGATGGAATACATGCCTCCTGCAAGCTTTCAATTTATGTATTTAACCCTAACATTATCACCGGACAATCTATAATGACCAATTAACCTACCCAGTATGACTTTGGGAGGAAACCGGAGCACTGGGAGAAAACCCACGCATTCCCTGGGGAGGACCTACAGAGACTCTTCACAGAGGTTGCCAGAATTGAACTCTGGTGTACTGAACCCCAACAGCATCATGTTAACCAGTACGTCTCAGTGCGCCCGAGATGCAATAAGATTTTGGCATATCAGGGGGAAAAAAAAATCACCAACCTGTAAAGAGATGAGGAAACTTTATGGGCAATATCACTGCTTCTTTAAGTGCTTCTTTGGCACCTTCAAGACCTGCAACATCATTCCAACCCACATCTGGTTTTTCCATAACAATGGCACCTAAAGAGTTAAAAAAAAAGGAACTTGTGAAAACCCAAGATATGGAAGTTCAAAGGAGCTGAGTTCTGAGTTATACACAAAATGAAAAATAAGGAAGTTCGAAATTACTAACTTCCAAACTTCTCTTCTGTATAAGCCAGATAGATATTATATTGAACCCAAAGGAAATTACTGTGTCACAGTAGCATTACAAGTGCACAGATATACAAATATGAGAAGTATGAAATAACAAAAAATAAGTTATCTCAAACAGTCTAACAGAAGGGGGTCATCACTTCCCTGGCTGTAGGTTGACTCATTATAGAGCCTAATGGCCAAGGGTAAGAATAACCTCATATAGTGCTCTTTGGAGCTGCACAGTTATATTAATCTGTTACTCTGTTCAGCCAAGGTGGCATGCAGAGAGTGAGAAATATTGCCCACAATTGCCAAGATTTTCCGTAAGATCCTTTGGTCTACCACGGCCTCCAGTGTGTCCAGGTTGACTCCTAGAACAGAACCAGTTTCTCTAACCAGCTTTTAAGCCCATTGGCATCACTCATGTTGATGTCATTGCCCCAGCACACCACCACAAACTGGCAGAACATGTGAAGGAGAGGCCTGCATACTCCAAAGGACCTCCGTCTCCTCAGGAAGCAGTGGTGATTCTGGCCTTTCTTGTACACAGCCTCTGTCCACTGTTTAACCCCACCTGAGGCAATGAAATTTTTATCAAATTATAAGAAATAGAACCAGGAATAGAATATGCAGGATTAAGAAAATACTTGGTTAAAACACCAGACTAATTTACATTTAATATACGGGGCTTTTAATAATAGCAATTGAAAAATCAAAACAAGACCTGCATGTTTTATGGTAATGAACATTTTCATGATTTTTAATCTTCTGAGAAGAACCAAGGCTGGTTTGTCAATAAACATCATAGCTGATAATTTAATACTCAATTTGAATTGAGTAAAACGGAATAATCCTCCAAGAGGACCACAACTCTGCCTTGGTCCGGAGGCCTGTGTGCCTCAATGACCCGGAGAGCTACGCTGGTTGCAGTCACGACTTTGTGCACTGGCTCTTGGTAGGGTCACCCATGCCAAACAGGTCGAAGGGTGGAGGACAGACTAGAGTCCTCCAGGTTTGGGGGAGCAAGGACATCAACCCCAAGTGATAAAACAAAATTGTTATGGAAACAGCAATGAAGAATCCTTCTACATCTGAGTATGTGAGTCTCCACCCGGGGCTTGTACAAATGACAATCGGAAAAAACAGAGAAGCAACTGACGTGATGAAGGAACACCAACAGGGATGAAGGAGCTTCATTGCCGCCCCAAACACCAGTGGTGTAACGGGCAGCAAGTAAAACAATAATAATAATTTGGCATAACAGCCTTGTCACCTTGTAGTTGATTCTGCAATTTCTTCTTTTCTGAATTGTCAGCCTCTCCATCACTTTCATTCCTACAACACAAATGCACACAAAATCTCAATACAAGATCTTTTTCTATGAAATAACCATGTCTCATAACATTTAATATCAGAGACATTAAAAGAACACCATCTATACACGCAGTGGCCACTTTATTAGATAGTCTTGTACACATGCTTATTAATGCAAATATTTTATCAGTCAAACATGCAGCAGCAACTCAATGCAAAGAAGCATGCAGACTCATTCAACGGTTCACTTGTTGTTCAGACCAAACATCAGAATGGGGAAGAAATATGATCGCAGTAACTTTGCCTGTGGAATGATTGTTGGTGCCAGATGGGATGGTACTGGTCTCCTGGGATTTAACCACAACTGTCTCTAGAGTTTACAGAAAATGGTGCAACCCCCCCCCAACCCAAAATAAAACATCCAGTGAGAAAATGCCTTGTTAACGAGAGAGATCAGGGTAGAATGGCAAGACTGATTCAAGCTGACAGGACGGCAATAGCAATTGAAATCACCAGGCATTAGAACAGTGGTGTGCAGAAGAGCACCTCTGAACACAGAACATGTCAAACCTTGAAGTGATTGGGCTACATTAGCAGAACACCCCAAACATCCACTGTATTAGGTACAGGAGGTATCTTATAAAGTGGCCACTACGTACGTCTTCAAAACCCTCATGCTACACCAATAATGGAATGCAGGCTCAATTCCCCATCTGGGAGATAGTTAACATCCCTTTTTCTCAAGGAAGTAAAGGCAATCCTTAAACTACACGTTCTTCTGATATCCAATCGAAATGGAATGATTCATAGCTGCAAGCCATGCTACCAGGCCAGAAAGCAAACAAAATACTCTTGATACGCAAGTTCTATGGTATTATCTAGCCTGAGTGCTCATTCATGTGTCAAAATAAAGGGAACTGCATTTTTATATTCTGTGAATGGGTGGTATCTGGTCTTCTTGTGAAGTAAACGCTACCTTCCCAGGGAGCTCTCATGATTTTTATCATAAGGGAATCTGTGGAATCTGATTGAGAAGAACCCCGTACATTAAAATGTAATAGATAAACAGATCAAAGAATTCCTTTTAGTTTCTAAAAACACTTTAAGGACATATACCCATCTTGTATTTTCAATGTTCTTCAGCCCTGTGCTCCTGCCTACACTCAGCATTTCCACTGGGAATTCCTCATTCTGTTGAATTCTTGAACTAATGTTCCATCCTATTTCATAAGATGATACAAACACAAGAAACAGGAGCAGGAGTAGACCATCTGGGCTGTCAAGTCTGCTCTGCCATTCAATAAGATCACAGTTGATCTGGCCATGGACTCATCTCCACCTACCTGCCTTTTCCCCATAACTCTCAATCCCCCGACTATGCAAAAATCTATCCAACCTTGTCATAAATATATTTACTGAGGTAGTCTCCATTGCTTCATTGGCAGAGAATTCCACAGGTTAACCAATTTTTGGGAAAATAAGTTTCCCATCTCCATTCTAAATTTACTCCCTCGAATCTTGAGGCTATGCCTCCTAGTTCTAGTCTCACCTACCAGTGGAAACAACTTTCCTGCCTCTATCTTACCCATCCCTTTCATAATTTTATATGTTTCTGTAAGATCTCCTCTCATCCTTCTGAATTTCAGCAGGTACAGTCCCAGGTGACTCAATCTCTCCTCATCGTCTAACCCCCTCATCTCTAATCAACCTGGTGAACCATTCTTCCTCCAATACGGCAATTAAGCTAATTCACTGTGCTTTACAAACTGTACAGTAAATAATCCAAAAGTATCAAAGGCACTATGAACTCGAAAGTAAAGCAGACTGTGCAGGAAACCCTTTTAAAATCAGGCTGCATCTTTGGAAAGACAAATGCTACCTCTGCTCTCCAAGGCTTTTTAGTATTTCCTGCTCTTGTGAATTAAAGAAGCCTGTGCAATATTTTATTTCATCACTGTTCATGTCAACACAAACAGAAATTGGAATTGAGCAGTTGAAACATGGATGGATACTGGTTGTTAGTATTATGAGTAAAAACATTGACACTTAACAAAGATGAACCAAAGATCGTTTTGAGCATGCTATATTCACAAAAACTACAAACGTCTAACCCAAAGCAACACACACAAAATGCTGTCATAACTCAGCAGGTCGGGCGACATCTATGGAGAGGAATAAACAGTTGTTGTTTTGGGTTGAGACTCTTCGTCGAGCCCGATTTAACCCTAACCTAATCACGGGACAATTTACAATGACCAATTGACAATTATCACAAGTATATTTTACCTTAGGCAGAACTGAACATAATATTCCAGATGTGATCTCACCAGGGCTTTTGTTTAACTGGAGCGATCAAAAACTTCTGCAATAATGACGAACGTGCAATTACACTCTTAATAATTGCTTGCTGTATGTGCACATTCATTTCCAGCAATTTATGTAAAATGACACTTCCTCAGTAAATGTTTGGGTTCTTCTTGATTTAGAAACCACAGTTACATTTTGTAATTCTGAAACATCAAACTAACTGAAAGAAAAGCATGGAGCCAGGAATAACATGTCTATTTCATTCCTTACTTTAGCAAGGCACACACCTACAACATGGTGGTATAATGATGTATGCCATTCACCTACTTTTACATATACCCCATAATGAATTATGTAATAAAATGCTTAATCAGCAATATTACTCAAATAATACTTAAATATTAAATATACAACACTCCTCCCCGCTTAGCTATAAACTCCAACTCAATATAGAATACACATCAACTTAGATACATACACAAACACATTTATATATAGTATACTATATAATGCAACTACTATATAGACATCCTCAGCATAGTAAATCTTTTAATTTTTTTTAACTCAGGCCTGAAGATTTAATCACCGTGGAGGATTTCTTGCTCTTATGGGATAACGTGTTTCTGACAGGAGTGGGGGGGGGGGGGGGGTAGGGACACTACATTTGGCCGTGAAACGATCACTGGTTCTGTGTCCTCTTCCGCAGTGGTTGTAGGGGTTGACTCTGGGACTGCAGGAAGTGGCTCTGACAGCTCTGGACTCTCTTCTTTGCTAACAATCGACTCAACTGATCAATGGGTTGTCTCCAGAAATCGGACAGTGATCCAGTTCTGTCCTTCATCTTTTCAAGTATCCACTTTTGAACATCTCCATAGTCCCTCACCAGGACTGCTTGTCCAGCATAGTGCTTTTGAGGTGGAGTGTGAGCAGATCCAAGCAAGAATGCAAGGGATGATCTGGGACCAGAACAGCTCGTGAGTTATTGGTTGTGGAGTGTGCTGCATTGCAATGTGCAAGGTGGAAATTAGCGAGCTTCTGATTCAGTGTCAGTGTAGTGTGCTCTGATAACATTGCTCACAGTGTATTCTTTAGGACAAACCTTTACACCAAGCCATTTGCAGCTGGGTGGTGTAGTGCAGGTGTAATATGTCTTATTCCATTCATTTTCAAAAATGACTGAAACTGTTCAGCAACAACTTGTGGTCCATTGACAGTATCTAAATGTTTTGGAACACTGGTCTTTGAAGAGGCTTCTCAACATGTGAACAGTGCACTAGACTGTAGTGGGGCTATTGGGAATACTTCTGGCCAGTTTGCAGCTGCATCCACTATAATGAAACTTGTGTCCTTGAATGGTCCAGCAAAATCCACATGAATCCTCTTCGGGACAATGCAGGCCATTCCCAGAGATAGCAGCTTCTGGATGTGTTGGCACCCTGAACAATTCATGGCATGTGGATCGATCTACTGATCTATCCTAGGCCACCAGAGAAAGCTTTGAGTCAATATTTTCATTTTGACCATGCCTAGATAACTGGCATGTGGCTCCTCCAACACTTTAGCTCCCAGCTTGGTTGGTACAACAACCCTCAATCCCCACAAGGTAAACTTCACCAAGTTCATCCTGATGCTAGCAAAAAATAGGGGAAGCTGGGATTTTGGTTGCACATTTTCTGTTGCCATGTAGACCTAAAACATTATGGGGTACTTTCAGATTTCCCTTTGGATCATCTCTGCTATAATAGACTTACAATTTGCATTAGGGAGAATATATCAAGGAGTCTCCTCTCTTTAAATTTTTCAGGTGTTCCGTTTTCCCAATGGTTTACAGGACAATCCATCAACAATTCCACAGTTATCCTCTTGTATTCAATATTGTAATTGTGTCCTCCAAGAAAGAGCCCACTTCCGCATGTGCCCCCTGCTGACGGGAACAGTAAACATGCAGGGAGATGTACAAGTTTGGGATAATGAGGAGGAAAAAAGACAATACGAGAAGAAAAAAGCGGCGATATGGAAGGAGATACAGGCAGAAAGGATAAAGGTGGAACAGGCAAAGAGAGAAATGAAAGAAGAGATTGAACGGATGAAATACTTGAGGGAGGAAAAGGAGTATGAAGAGTATCGGTTATACTATAGAAATAAACAGACTAGAAAAGAAAGTGGCTCATCAGGGCAAGAAGAGATGAGGCATTCAAGAGGAAGTGGAAAAAAGATAGGAGATGAGAGTCTTGGAGAAACACAAGAGAGAAGTGAATCAAGCACGAGTAAGGATCATGAGGAGTCCCTGCCACAGGTGTACAGACACGGACAGGAAGAAAGAGAAGGTGACTCATTGGAGGAGCAAGAGTTAAGTGGAGAGAGAGAGGATATGAGAATTTGTGGGGAAGAGGTAGGAGGCAGAAGCCTAGAAGAGCAGAAGGAAGCGGTAGGGGGGCGACTTGTGGAGGTAGAGAGAGAGCTAGATAAGTTACTGAGAGGGGATTGCCAGAAGAGATGCGAAAAATACTCCAGGGGCCAACCGAGTATTGAATCAAGACAGAAAGGAAGGACTCCACAGGGAGAGGAGGGAAGAAGAGGACCCCGGAGAAAATTTGTGTGGGAGGCAGTAAAGTCATACCCTGAGACAGATGGGGAGTCAGGTGAGGAGGAGAGCCAGGTCAGGTGGGAAGGAGGAGGAAGAATGATGCCGTTGTTAGTTAAAGGATCAGGACAAGCGCATTATATCCCTTGGGGATCCCAGGACCTAGAAGGGCTGAAAAACACTCTGCCCAATCTACATGAAGGAGCAGGGAAATGGATTAGAGCCTTTGAAGAAGAAACGGCGGGAAGATTATTGGCTATGGGAGATTTGAAGGCACTATAAATAAGGTTGAAGGGAACCTCCAAATTTAACAAACTAATGGAAATGGCTGGCATAATAAACTCGAACGACCCTAAAACTGATGGAGACGGGTTTGACAGAGTGAGGCAGAGGGTATGGCAGGCCCTCAGGAAGCTTTATCCACCCAAAGTAGACCCAAACCCTTAAAGGGGGATCCACTGGGAGACACTGAAAACCCAGCAGCCTGCGTAGAAAACCAGTTGAAAAGGTGGAGACTGGAGACTGAGCAAGAGGTGGATAATAGCTTATTTATCACCACACTGTTCTGACATAGCATTTTGGATGCAATGCCTCCACAAGTAAAATCCAAACTGGAGGAAGTAGTTGGGCTGACATCAATGACCCCACAAGAATTTAGAGACCACATAGTTCATGTGGTTGAGAAGTACCGGAAAGACAAACGAAGGTTGGCTGAGCAGCAGGAAGAGGTGCAAAGAAAGTTAATACAGAAGCAGCTCAAAGAACTCAAAAAGGAAAAAGAGAAAAGTAAAAAGATGCTGCCAGCAACCACCTGTCCGAGTACAGCCATCGAACGGGATGAAGCACCACTATATGGAGGAACCGATCTTACTGTAAGACAAGGGCTGGAAAACCCTATGCCAATAATCAATGTCTTTGGAGGAGCATTCCCACAAATGCCCTATCAGGAACAGACTGAATTCAAACAGCCCAGACAGGACTGGAAGTCCCAAGGAGAGGGACAGAGGAGCTATGGGCAGAGGGGACCAGTGAGGAAACAGGGGGAAAGGGAGATAGAGAGATTGTGCTGGGGATGCAATCAGCCAGGTCACATGAGAAGAGATTGTCCGTTTACACCATGGCCTGTCACACACCAGCAGGAACCGATAAGAAGGGAACTAAAGTTTAGCCAAGGACCAGCCCCCACAGGCCCAAGCGGACCTGTGAACCCCTATGCGAGGTATTAGGGGTGCCCCGAGAACTCGAGTGGGAAGGGACATTACCCAATGATAACAAGGGAGGCAGACGAGGAACCCATTGTTCAGGTTATGTTAGAAGGGCAACTGACACCAATGATGATAGATACTGGAGCCATGTACACTTGTGTACAGCCACAGTATGCCCTTCACCTTCCCATGTCAGGAAAGTTTATTAAGACGGTAGGGTTCTCAGGGAAAACACAGATGACACAGTACGCGGCTCCAGTGCAGTTGAGAATGGGAAATAAAGGAATTGTTTTGCTGGTGCTAGTACTTAAAGGAACTCTGATTAATTTGTTAGGCAGAGATGCCTTATTGAAACTGGAATTAAAATTAGAATGCACCAGAAATGAGCTGAGTGTGGAAAGAGCAGGGGCTCAATTGATAGTGCGAGAAGACAAGAAGGCTAATGTCTTTTGGATAGGAGGCATTGCAGATCAGATTCAGGAAACCTGGGAAAAATGGAAAAAGGGCGTGCAGGCTATATTACTCAGGGCTGTAATGCCCAAATCTGAGCTACATTGTACAGTGATTTTTGATGAGACTCAGAACAGTGAGTTAGAGGAGAGGTGGCACCTGGAGGCATGTACCCAACAGCACCTGGAAGGGGAGTCTGTGATAATTGGAAAGCAAGGGGCAGCTTTACAAGTTAAGTGGAACACCTTTTTAGAAAAATGGTACAGGATAACAGAGGCTGCGCCCCACGTAACGCTGTTGGTAAACAAGGGATATCAGTCTAAAGACTTAGGACCCTTAGCTAAGAGTGCTGAAACCATAACAGTGTGGAGGAAAATCACGCCAGAGGTGTGGATATCAGAAGACAACAATTGCATTAAAATAATGGTAAGTGTAGATATGGTAGGGACAGTGAGAGAGGTCGAAATAACTCCCCAACCACACATGCCATTGCTGGGAAAGGAAAGAGGCCAGCAGAAAGATAGAAGGTTAGATGAGTTGCCATCTATTCTGTGGTCACAGCATGACAGCTAGTCCGGTGGAAATAAGGCTGAAAAAAGGAGCAATTCCACCAGGAGACCACAATACTCTCTAAGACCAGAAGCAGAAGAGGGAATAGCATCGACAGTGCAGGGGTTGCTTAAAATAGGAGTGCTTAAAAGAACAAACAGTCCATGCAATACCCCATTGCTGCCAGTCTTAAAAGCAGATAAATCTAAGTGGAGATTGGTGCATGATTTGCGAGCAGTAAATGATGTGGTAGAGGACTGGCCAGCGGTAGTCCCCAACCCACACACACTTTTGACTAATATTTCACCAGAAGCAAGTTACTTTTCAGTGATTGATTTGTGTTCGGCTTTCTTCAGCATTCCTCTGGCCGACCAGTGTCAGTATCTGTTTGCATTTACTTACAGAGGTGCTCAGTATACCTTTACCAGAATGCCGCAAGGGTTTAAACATTCACCACGTTTTTAATCAGGTGTTGAAGGCAGACCTAGAGGGCATACCATTGGAAAGTACATTGTTACAGTATGTGGATGACCTGTTGATTTGCTCCCACAGTAAGGAACAGTGTGAGCAGGACACTATAACTCTGTTAGAGAAGCTGGCACATGGAGGACATAAAGTATCCAAAAAGAAAGTGCAATTTTGCACGCAGCAAGTGGAATACTTAGGCAGGGTAATATCCAAGGGAGTGAAGGCAACAGCACCAGATCAGATTGAGGCAATAACTAAGGCCCCAAAACCCCAGACTGTAGGGCAGATGATGATGTTTTTGGGAATGGCAGGGTACAGCTCAGATTGGATAGGAGACTATGCTGAGATTGTGGCACCTTTGAGAAAGATAATGAAAGAAGCAGGACATACCAGTTTGAAGAACGGTTTACAGTGGAATGGAGAGGCAGAGATAGCTTTCAATACTATTAAGCAAGAAGTGCAGTCAGCACCAGCATTAGCTTTGCCTGACTACAAGAAGGTTTTTCATTTGTATGTATCCAACCAACAGGAGGGTTATGTCACAGCGGTTCTAACACAAGAGACAGGCACAGGAAAAGCAAAGCAGCCGATAGCATACTACAGTACGAGACTAGATGAGGTGGCTCAGGGGTATCCACCCTGTTATCAGGGATTGGCGGCGCTGTACCATGCATATGAAAAGGCATCATCTGTAACCCTGGGCTATCCTGTGACTCTGTACACACATCACAAAGTAGCAGAATTCCTGGAAAGAGGGAAATTCGTGCTGAAGCCAGCCAGGATAGCAGCGTATCAGATGCTATTGACATTTCCTGACATAAGTATACAGAGATGCACTACCAGTAATATAGCCGATTTGGGCTATGAAGGAGAACCCCATGATTGTGTAGGGAAGACGATGGCATTTGCCAAATTGAGAGCAGATTTACGGTCAGAACCACTAGAGGATATAGATAAAAAGGTTCTGTTCGTAGATGGCTCTTGTTATAGGGATTATGATGGAAATCATGCAGGGTTCTCAGTAGTGCAGCAGGATCAGTCGAGCTATAAGATTATTAGGATGGAGTCCTGTCCCCAACCGTGTTCTGCCCAACTAGCGGAAATCAAAGCCTTGACAGCTGTGTGTGAAATGATGGAAGGTGAGAAAGTAGACATCTATACTGATACGGCATATGCTCATGGAGTATGCCATTTGTTCGGGTGTGGAAATAGAGGTTTTAAAAAAAGCAGTGGAGATCCCATACAACATTGTCAGCAAATTCTAGACTTAATAAAAGCCATAATGAAACCTAAAGCATTGGCTATAGTAAAATGCCAGGCACATATAAAGGGAAATGATGTAATAACAAAGGGAAATCAAGCTGCAGACGAGGCAGCCAGAAAAGCATCTGGATGTACTTCAGCTGTCATTGCCCCCCAGGTAAGCTTAGCTCCAGAACCTGTGGTAGAGGACCTGATTGAAATACAAGGCAAGGCAACTTTGGCAGAATAGACAATGTGGAGACGAAGGGGGGCCGAGCAGAACCCGGAAGGCTTGTGGAGCATGGAAGACGGTTTGTTGGTAGCGCCCACCCCTCTACTGACATTTCTGATTTCAGAAGCGCATGGGATTGACCATTGTGCAAGGGGGGAAGTGATAAAGAAAATAAAGAAGGATGGTTTTTGGTCAGCTTATTTACAGGCTTCATTGGACTTTGTCTTGTCACAGAGCGAGGTATGCGCACAGAATAATGTTCAGAAGGGAATTACAACCCCAATAGGTCACATTCCTGTACCTGAAGGACCATTTAAACATCTAGTGATCGATTACGTAGACATGATAAAGACAGTGAGAGGGAAAGGACACATGCTGGTAGTAATTGATCGATTTAGCAGATGGGTGGAGGCGGTACCTTCAAGAGATCAAGGGGCAAAGACAGTGGTAAAATTTCTGACAAATGAAGTGATCCCAAGGTTTGGAATTTCTACAGAAGTTAGCTCAGACAATGGTTCAGCTTTTATCCAGAAAGTGGTCAAATTGGTACTACAAGCGCTGAGGATAAAGCAAAGATTTGGATGTGTATACCACTCTCAGTCGCAGGGCATGGTAGAGAGAATTAATGGAACCCTGAAGGAGGAGTTTGTGTGATGTTTGGAGAGAAGTGCTGTACTTTTATACCAAATAACACTAGTCCAGAAGGATCGTTTACTAAGGCAATGTATAAGTTGAAAAGTCTAAGAAAGGAAGTTAAACAGAATGTAGGGTCCAGACATCAGTTATTTGACTGGTTAGAAAGAAGACTCGGAGGATGGGGAGCATGGCTGACTAAAATGGCAATAACTGTCAGTATTGTATTGTTGAGCTGTGCGCTTGTGCTGTGCTGTTTTCTTCCTTGTCTCAAGTCTCTTGTAGTGCGTGCTGCAACCAAACGATTTCCGATGCTCATGGCAATTACTGAAGCAAGCTTAGTGGAGAAAGAAACACCGAAAATGTATCGTTACAACCTACAACACCTGCAGGATGAACAAGAGCAAAACGACAGTGTGGGAGTAGGTTGTAAGGGCTTCTGAGTTTTTTTCCCTGTCTCAGGTACAAAGGGACAGGTTTTTGGCTCAGCGGCCCAGGGTAACAGGGAGGGAATACTTTGAGGTCTTGGCGCAGAGAATTATAGTTTAACCCGAGATTTGGGAATAAGTGCTTGAGTTTATTGGGGCTTTTGTGCGCGGACTCTTAGTCTTCTTTCTCTGTGTGAGACCCTATGGGTCTCAAAGGAGGGATATATTGGAGTATAAAAGTTGCATTGTTCACTGTGTAACCAAAACTATGTAGTCAGCTTTGAGCTTGCTATTTGCTATGCATGTATCCAATTTAGTAGGAGAATGAAATCGCAAGAATGTAGAAGATAATGGTGTGTTAATGAGAAGTAGCTAAGAGATGTAGAGTAGAACATGATTAAATCAATGGGTAGAAACAATAGTGGCGGATGTACTTGTGATATGCAACTGTAGACCGATTGGATATGCTTATACAACGAAACCAGGAGATTGCTATAAAAAATGCTATGTACAAGGATCAGTGGGCAATCAGCAACTAGCTCAATGACTGTCTCAGCTTTGATTTGCAAATTAAAGTTTAATACTTCTTGAAGAATCTTCTGCGTCTCCAGGTCGTTTGTGGGGCACGAGAAACCACGACAAGTGGAGGAGTAGAGGGAAGTTTTTTGTTAGCCAAGAATATCAACAATGAGATGTGAATTGACGGAGTGTGGTCTCACAGATATGCATAACCACCCACACCTGCCTAATGCACAAAGTGAGAGAATGAATGATTTCTAAGATTTTGAATGTGAATGACATCTGGAAATAGAAAATATATTATGTGCTGAAAGGATGCACGGGAGCTTTAGGGTATCTTTGGGCAGAAGAAAATAAACTGGCTGATGTTGCTTAATCTAATACACACAAAATGCTGGAGGAATTCAGCAAGTCAGACAACACTATGGAGGATAATGGGAGTTATATTTCAGCCGAGATCCTGCATCAGGATTGGAAAAGGGGTCAGAACCCGAATAAGAGGCCCAAAATTTGACTATTTCCCAACATCGATGCTGCACAACTTGCCAAGTTCTGCCAGCATTTTGTGTGTTGCTCAAAAATTTCCATCCTCTGCAAAAATGTTTGTATTAGTGTTCATTACCCATTATTATCCTGCAAATTAAACTGTATGTTATCATGTCATCATAGTAAGAGAAATAACCTTACCCCTTATCGTTACTCGAGCTGGACTCTTCAACAGGCTTCTTCACCTTTTGTTTTTTTTGCAGATAATCCTTCAGTTTTTCAGCCCGATCAAGGTATTCTGTACATTTAGTACGAAGGCTTTCTTTGGCTTTTGCACCTTGAGCTTCATCTAACATTTATGAAAAACAAAATCATTTTCCATCTACTAAAATAAAAAGAATAATGTTTACTAACATCATGAAAACCATTTGCTGCACTACTTTTTTTTTCATTTTTGAGAATCCAGTAAACCTTAAGTAGAAAAGTCTGAGTGCAATTGTTCATTATATTTAATTACACCATCCCTTGTTCCTCCCGAAGACAGACACTTATCTATTCCATCAGCTTACCAACACATAGGTCCCCCTACCCCTACACCCAACAATAACCAAACTCTTTCACATTGAGTTATTGCTCAGAGACTAGGAAGCAAGAAAAAAATAACAGAAAAGTCCCTATTCCCCACAAGATGGTCAGCGTTCAAAATTACACTGATTGTCTTTCAAAACAACCTGTTCATGACCCACACACTAATGATCTAATAATATTAATAAATCCTATCACTTTCTTCCTATCTAATAATCACCCCTTTTCTTCACTGAAGCTGCATTGTCTATTTCAGCTTCCAACCATACCACAGAAATGTATTCGAAATTTCCCTTTTAATTTAATAAGCTATATGAATGACACCTAGCTTTGGCGTATCTATAGCTCGTGAAACCTTATTTCTACATTCTGTCATCTTTTTTTCCATAACTTTAAAGACTTCCACCAGTGGGTGACAAATGAGTACTTTTGAAAATATGTTACTTGATTTTATATTGGAACTTAAAAATACAATAAAGTGAAAATACAATGGAAAATCGGCAGTGTAATGTAATGAGCAGAAATCATTTAATAGAAATGCTTACATTTGACAACATGCAAGAAGTATTGCACTGCACACTGGTATAATCGTAGGGCTTCTTCATAGTTTTCTGCTTTATCTTCCTGAGCTGCCTTGCTTGCAAGGTCAATACCTTTCTAAGAGGAAAATACATTTGAACAATTATTAATGTAATTCAAGGTTTTATTTGCTACTGTTAACCAAAACCAAACAAATCAAAAGGTTAAACAATTGAGTCTTTATGATTATGGTAAGTTAGTTAGTTAAGTCCATTACCCCTACTGGGCATAGGTTGTTGAAAATAGCTTGTCAGAGTCCTATGTTCTAGGCCAATCTTTCAAGCTATCCCCATCTTCTTGCTCTCCCAGGGATAAGGTCTTTGGAATATTCTGCTGCATTTCTGTAGCACTAGATTTTTATGGAAGGGGTTGCAAGCCTACCCAACCCTCCTCCTTTTGTGGTTGGGCTTAGGAATGTCCATGGTGGAGTAATGATTTTCATAAGGAAGCATACTATTTCTTTTGTTGAAACAAGAAATTTCAAACTAATTCTTTATGGATAAAAAGTAATTTTCAAGATGGCCTTGCAATAGTCTTGTGAAGCATAAAGCACTGTGGAATGTGTTTGTACAACTGTTTGTGTGTTTGTTATGTGGTTCCTAGAGGGAAGTGCTGAAGGAGTATGGGAATGGGAGGGGCATAACTGACGACAGCAATCTCACAAACTCAGGACATCCTGCGAATGTTAGAAATATTGAACAAACACACACAAAGTGCTGGACAAACTCAGCAATAAGGCAACATCTACCGAGTTGATGTTTGGGGCCGTGACCTTTCAACAGGCTTGGAAAGGAAAAGGGCATGAGCCAGAATAAGGTGGTGGGGAGAGGAAGAGTACAACCTGGCAGGTAATGGGGAAGTTAGGTATGTAGGTAGGGAGGGGGGCATGAAGTAATAAGCTGGGAAGAGACATGTAGAAAAGATGAAGGGCTGAAGGAGGAGGAAACTGATAAGAAAGTGGATCATGGAAGAAAGGGAAATAGGTAAACTTATAAACTAGACTCAAACATTTACACATGTTTTTGATTAGCAGTTTAGAGACCATGCATAAAATGCCAATGTATTCTGTAAAAAAAATAAGCACTGTGACTAAATAGACAATTAAAGTTAAAAAAGCATTTTAGTTGGGCCTCATTTGAAGTGTCATGTGAGTTTTGATCACCACACATGACATGTATCGCAGAAATTGACATATTTTCTGTATCTCCACCCTAAGCACAGAGCAAGGTGAAATAATACAAATCATTAATAAATCTGATCTGGGATTTGGGAGAAACATCTTTACAAAGAATAGAATGTGAAACACCCTTGCAAACAATACAAAAACTTATGAAAACTCTAGAAAAGCAACTGTATGGAATGAAAAGAGATATACACTTGGGAGATTAGGCAGCATCTGCAGAGCAAGTTAACTTTTCATATGGATATCCCAAAGATCATCGACCTGAAACTTTTAACTTTTAAATCCCTCCGAAAACATTGCCTGACCTAGTACACACAAAATGCTGGTGGAACACAGCAGGCCAGGCAGCAACTATAGGGAGAAGTGCTGTCGACGTTTCAAGCCAAGACCTGTCCTGACGAAGGGTCTTGGCCCAAAACGTCGACAGCGCTTCTCCCTATAGATGCTGCCTGGCCTGCTGTGTTCCACCAGCATTTTGTGTGTGTTGTTGTTTGAATTTCCAGCATCTGCAGATCTCCTCGTGTTTGCGCCTGACCTAGTACATTGGTTTAGATTTCAGACATACAGAGTTTGCAATTTCAATATTATAAACCAAATGTTTGGGAGAGGAAGGGATTGATATGACAAAGAGGAGAAATGGGAAGAGGATCACGATGACCATCTAGGCTGGCGTGAAAATTTTACCTTCTTATGCTTTGTCATGCAACAATCTACTGAAGAACTCAGGGGCCCTGCAGCACTGTGGGGGGGGGGGGGGGGAGGGGAAAGGAAGAGGTAAGCAGGAACTGTCAAGGCCTTTCAATCAGGACTGAGTGAAGGGTCGACAGCATATACAAAGCTGAATCATGTGTTGTCATGAAGTGACTTTCCTTGCCTGAATCTCACCGCACCCACTATACGTCCCATTCCTTCCCTTGGATTTAAGGGCGGGACTGTGAGTCTATTCCAGTTCTACCTCCTCCATTCCCTTTTTGCTCTTCCGGGCCCTTTAACTCTCAGCACTCACTTCAACCTTAGGCCCAACCCTTTTCCTTCAGACTATATTCACGTCACCCTCACTCTCTCAAATTGCTGGCATCGAGTTCGGGCCCAGGGCCGCTGCCTGCCAAAACAAGAGGGAACCGGCCGAGCCAGGTGAGTACCTGCCGCAACCCTTCAACAGTACTCACCTGCAGATTGTTACTGTGGGCAGCCATTTGTAGACAGACTGCCCCGTCACCACGTTGGATCGGTCAGAGCGAAGCCTAGCTCCGTAACGGGTTGACAACCTAACGCCGACCCCCGCCTGGCCGGCCTACCGACCACTTCTACGAGCGGCTACAAAACCCAAACAACGCCGGCACTCCACTTCCGCGTCCAAAATGGCGACGAACTTCCGGCACCAAACCACGCCCCTACCGCGCCGGGGGGGGGGGGAGGGGGAGAGAGGTGACGGCGGCGCATGCGCGGCCGACATTCGGCTGGGCGGAGGGAAGGTGCTGTGGGCGGGACAGGAGCGCGCAGCCGACCGCCGGTGCGCGGAGCGTGAGCGCGCGTAGTCTGGCCCCGCCCCCTGATCCTGGGGATCTGCGCGCCCACCCCAGCCCCGCAGTGAACGGGCGCGCGCACCCGCTTCCGGATGGCTGGCGCAGCAAACGGGGAGATAAAGTCAGATGCGTGTAAGACGTTGGCAACTAATTCCGACGTACTAAGCCACTGGCGTGCCTTCTTCCTGAGTGCGTCAATGTCTGGTCCTCAGAGGTACTGATACCCAGAAACTTGAATCAGGTTTAAAAACAACGGCATATAGTCGTGAAACCTGCTGTTTTGTAGAAGCGCATACAAAATAGCGAGGTAGTGCTCACGGGTTCAATGTCCATTCAGAAATCGGATGGCAGAGGGGAAGAAGCCGTTCCGGAATCGTTGAGTGTGTGCCTTCAGGCTCACGTACCTTCTTCCAGATGGTAGCAATGAGAAGTGGACATGTCCTGCGTGATGATAGATACCACTTTCTTGAGCATCGGTCCTGGAAAGCCCATGATAGAGCTGACAACTTCCTGGAGCTTCTTTCTATACTGTGCGATTCATATTGGGATTACTCAATTACATCTGCTTTTGTCACAATACTGAAATTTGTTATTTTTCTCAAAGGCATTATTCTTTTCGTAAGGATTATATAATTTTGTGAATGTGATAAAGGCATGACAGTGTGAATAACTGGTTGAAAACTCATTCTAGCGTCATCTTGGTGGTAAGCAATTTAACAGTTTAAGACAATCACAGAACAAGCAATGTCTTGTGAACAAGACCAATAAACATGGGGTTTCACCTCTGTGATATGGTGTGGTATGAAATGAATAAATCCATTTTAACGTTGGTTGTTATTGTGGGAAAGTCAGGATTTTATGTTAATCCATAGTGGTGAATGAATGTAATGCTTTTTGGTCGTATTGGTAGACCATTGGACAATGAAGAAAGTTATCTAAGATTAAAATGAGATCTTGACTAATTAGGCCAATCAGCCAAGTTCAAAGATCAAAGTAAATTTATTATCAAAGTACATATATGTGACCATATACAACTCTTGAGATTCATTTTCTTTTGGGCATACTCAATAAATCCATAATAGAATATTAACCATAACAGAATCAATGAAAGACTACACCAACGAGTGTGCAAAAGACAACAAACTCTGCAAATACAAAAATAAACAAAATAAATAAATAAGCAATAACTATCGAGAACATTAGATGAAGAGTCTTTGAAAATGAGTCTGTAGGTTGTGAAAACATTTTAATGATGGGGCAATTGAAGTTCCTACAATCCCTCCTAAAGAATCATTAGGAGGAAAAAGATGAAATATGAAAGCAAGCTAGCAAACAATATCTAATTGGATAGGAAAAGCTTTTTCGAGTACAGTATATAAAAATAAAGAAGAGAATGGCTATAGGACTGCTAGAAAATGAGGCCGGGGAAATAACCAAGGAGATGGCGGATTAACTAAATGAGTATTTTGCATCAGTTTTCAATGTATAAGACACTAGTAGTGTACTAGGTATTGAAGGATCTGAGTCAAGAGAAATTAGTGCAGTTACCATGACAAAGAAGAAGGTGCACACAAAGATGGAGGACCTAAAGGTACATAAATCACATGGACCAGATGAACTGCACACTAGGTTGTGAACTGCACACTGCAGAGGTTGTGGTTAGAGATTGTGGAGGCATTAATATCAAGGATCACTCTTAATATCAAGGATCACTGGACTCTGGCCTGGTTCTGGAGTTACTGGAAAATTGCAAATGTCACTCCATTCTTTAAGAAAGGAGGGAGGCAGCAGAAAGGAAATTATAGACCAGTTAGCCTGATTGGGAAGATGTTGGAGTCAATTGTTGAGGATGAAGTTATGGAGTACTTGATGACTGGGACAAAGTCAGTATGGTTTCCTTAAGGGAAGATCTTGCCTAATGAACCTGTTGGAATTCTTTGAGGAAATTACAAGTAGGATAGATAAAGTGGATATTGTATATTTGGATTTTCAGAAGGCCTTTGACAAGGAGCTACACGTGAGGCTGCTTACCAAGTTAACATGGTAATACCATGGTATTACGGGAAAGTTATTAGCATGGTTACAGCATTGGCTGCTTGGTAGGAGGCAGTGAATGGGAATAAAAGGATCCTTTTCTGGTTGACTGCCAGTGACTAATGGTGTTCCGCAGGGGTTGGTGTGAGGAATTGAGGATATATAAAAAAATAAATTTGAACCTATGTAACCTCTGGCTAAAAGAATAATTGGGACTGAACAGGAATTTTTGAACTGAAGTAAACTCTGTCTTCAGCAGTTAGCAAAAAAAAAACGGCTTTTATTCGTTCTCTCTTAATTTGCAGAGAGACATTGAGAATTTGATAAATCGTACATTGTACCCTCGTTTGAGTAGTGGGGGAGGAGGACTCACCAATGAAATGATACAGGAATGAATATCCATCTGTAATTAAGTCAGGGCCTAGCAAAGCTAGTAACTGATAAGGACTGGACAGCACATCCATCTGTAATTAAACCTTGATTTAGCAGACTCTCTTATCCGTAACTAAGTTTTGCACTAACAGACTTGGTGGGCGTACCAGTTTGAATGACATCTTGCAACAGTAATTTATGGGACTTACTATGTGACTAGATAATAGTAGTCCACTTGTCAGATGGTGGCAGTACTTACGTGCCTTCCCTCTGACAACTGGGTCTCAAATTCCTGCAGGAGGGTGTGCAATAAACTGCTGTAACTATAAGAAGCTGGTCTCCCAAGTTTTATTCAGATTCGACTTTAACAAGTGTTGGGACTGCTTCTTTTTATGCTGTAAATCAATGATTTAAGATGATGGAATAGATGGCTTTGCTGCCAAGTTGCAAATGATACAAAGATTGGTGGAGGGGCAGGTAGTGTTGTAGAAACAGGAAGGCTGCAGAAGGACTTAGACAATTTAGGAGAATTGGCAAGAAAGTGGCAAATGAAGTATAATGTTGGAAAATGCGTGGTCATACACTTTGGTAGAAGAAATAAATGTGCAGACTACTTTCTAAATGGGGAGAAAATCCAAAAATCTGAGATACAAAGAGACTTGGGAGTCCTTGTGCAGAATATCCTAAAGGTTAACTTGTAGTTGGGTTTGTGGTGAGGAAGGCAAATGCAATGACAGCATTCATTTCAAGAGGTCTATCATATAAGAGCAGGGATCTGATGCTGAGGCTTTATAAGGCACTGGTGAAGCCTCACCTTGAGTATGTGAACAGTTTTGGGCTCCTCATCTAAGAAATGGTGAGCTGGCATTGGAGAGGGTTCAGAAGAGGTTTACAAGGATGATTCTGGTACTTGCTGGAATTTAGAAGGATATGGGGGTATCTCAATGAAACCTTTTTTTAAAATTTTTTTTTATTAGTTTTTCAAAACATTTTACAAATTAAAAACCCCAAATCCCAATGAGGACCATTAAAACAGTGCAAAATTCATTGAAACCTTTTGAATGTTGAAAAGCCTAGACAGAGTAGATGTGGAAAGGATGTTTCACATGGTGGAGAAGTCCAGGACAAGAGGGCATGACCTCACGATAGAGGGATGTCCATTTAAAACAGAGATGCGGAGAAATTTCTTTAGCCAGAGGGTGGAGAATTTGTGGAATTTGTTACCACAAGTAGCTGTGGAGACCAGGTTGTTGAGTGTACGTAAGACGGAGATTAATATGTTCTTCATTGTACTCCGCATCAAAGTTTACAGGGAGAAGGCCGGGGAGTGGGCTGAGAAGAGGAGAAAAAAGGATCAGCCATGATTGAATAGCGGAGTAAACGATGGGCCTATGTTTTATGGTCTTACGTTGAGTGAAGTTATCCTCTTTGGTTCAAGAGCCTGATGGTTGAGGCCCTCAACTTGAGGGGTAATAACTGTTCCTGAACCTGGTGGTGTGAATCCTGAGGCTGCTGTATCTTTTTTCCTGATTGCAGCAGAGAAGGAGAGAAGAAATGACAAATGGGGTTTAATTTGTATAAATGCAAGATACACTTTGGTAAGATGAACCAAGGCAGGGTCCTAGGGAATGATATAAAGTAGCGAGTTTTAAGGCTCCAGGTACATTACTCCTTGAAAGTGGAGACACAGTCTGATAGGATGGCAAAGAAGGTTTTTGGCACGCTGCTCTTCATTGATCAGAATATTTAGATAGAAGTTGGTGCACCATAAGCTGCATAAGATGTCAATAAGATTACATTTGGAGTGCTGTGTACTATTTTGTTCACAGTCTTGAATGTAAATTTTATAGGATTTGTGTATGGTTTGAGTTGTAAGAGGCTGGACAGACTAAGACATTTTTTCGCTGGAGTGTAGGAGGCTTAGGGGTAAACATACAGAGGTTTATAAAATCCTGAGGGACATAGCTAGGGTGATTAATGAAAGTATTTCCCTCCAGATGGGGGAGGGGGTACAAAACTAGAGGGTATACAATTAAAATAAAAGGGGAAAGATTTAAAAGGGACATGAGGGGGAACTTTTCACAAAGAGGATGCAGAAATGGTACAGGCTGTCAAAGTTACTGGTGGCTACTATTATGGCATTTCAAAGGACATTTGGAGATAGCTACATGTGCAGGAAAGATTTAGAGGACCATGGGACTAGCTCACTTCGGCAACCTGGTCAACAGGAGCAAACTGGGCCAAAGGACCTTTATTCCATACTGTACAGCTCTCTGACCATCTGTAGTTCAGTTTAAGTTAGTCCAAGCAAGATTGCAGATTACTTTGGCATTAGGACCTTTGTTATTCATTATTTATGTCAATGATCTGGGTGATGCACAAGGCTTGATCAGTAGATTGGCAGATAGCACAAAATTAGGAGGTATTCTTGAAAGTGAAGAAGGTTATTGTAGATTGGAGTTCCTAACCTGGGGTTGATGGACTTCTCTGTTAATGATGAGGCTCCATGACATAAAGAAGGTTGGGAACCCCTGGGCTGTAGATCTGGATTAGTTAGGAAATTGGGATGAGGAGTGCCAAAATGGTTTTTATTACAAATAAGTTTGAGTTAGAAAGTTAAACCAATGTAGGAATTATACTATGAATGGTAGGGCACCAGGGAATGTAATGGAACAGAGAGATTTAGAAGTACTGATGTTGAATTCATTGAAAACTGTGTCACACGTAGACAGGGTGGTGAAAATGGCATTCGCAAACTGTCTTCATTATTCAAAGCATTAACTAAGAGCTGGGACATTATATTGCACCTCTCCAAGTTGTTGGTTAGGTTGAACATGGCGTATTGGATATAGTTTTGGTTGCCCAATTATAGAAAAGATGTGGTTAAGTTAGAAAAAGTGCTGAGAAGATTTATGAGGCATTGCCAGGACTAGGAGCCCTGAGATAGGGAGTGGTTGGCTAGGCTTGGTCTTTATTCCTTGGAATGTAGGTGAATGACCTTACACAAGAGGGAGTGTTAAAATGACAAGAGGTGACAATGATAAGTTGATGGTAACAGTCTTTTCCTCAGGATCTGGAACACCAAAAATAAGGGGTATAAGTTTAGGGTGAGAGAGGAAAGATTTAAATAGGGTCTGTGGGACAACTTCATACAGAGGATGGTGACCATGTGAGATGAGGTGCAAGAGAAAGTGGTTGAGGCAGGTACAATAGTGTTCTTTACGAAGCATGTGGATTGGTGTATTTAGGGGGGAGGGACTGGAGAACTATAGATTGGACATAGGAAACGGGAATAAGCTGGGTGGGTACTGTGGTCAGCATGGACTCATTGGGCCAAGGAGCCTGTGTCCATGCTGTATTGCTTTGCAACTAAGATTTGCGAGCCACGAAGGTTCTTGTGACATATATTGTATTGTACAATGCAAAACTATACTTTTAATTATTTTCATTATTGTAAGAAACCAAAGGCATGAATTTGAGAACATCTGAATTTGTATTGCTCAGCTTCAGTTTATGAATAGTTGAAAAATGTTTTTAAACCACAAACCAATACAAATAAACAGTTAAAATCACAACGTATTTTATAATTGCTATGAAACATTTCAAAGCATTGACAATGTACTTGAATTATATTTATTTTCAGTGAAATTGATATCCATGTTAACATTTAACATTGCAAGGTATTTTATATCTACTATATACCATTTTGCACTTTTCAAGCTTTTAAGACCAAAAGGGAAGGGTGAGGGTGGAGGGGGAAGAGAGGTGGTGAGGGAGGGGATGAGGAGGTGGAAGAGAGGCAGAGAGGGGATGAGGGGAGAGAAGATTAAGTGTGGGGGAATGAGGGAAGGGGAGTGATGGGAGAGGAAGGGAAGAGGGAGAGAGGGGGAAGGGGAAGAGGGAGGGAGGGAGGGGGAAGGGGAAGAGGGAGGGAGGGAAGGGGAAGAGGGAGGGAGGGAAGGGGAAGAGGGAGGGAGGGAAGGGGAAGAGGGAGGGAGGGAAGGGGAAGAGGGAGGGAGGGAGGGGGAAGGGGAAGAGGGAGGGAGGGGGAAGGGGAAGAGGGAGGGAGGGGGAAGGGGAAGAGGGAGGGAAGGGGAAGAGGGAGGGGAAGGGAAGAGGGAAGGAGGGGGAAGGGGAAGGAGGGGGAAGGGGAAGAGGGAGGGAAGGGGAAGAGGGAGGGAAGGGGAAGAGGGAGGGGAAGGGGAAGAGGGAGGGGAAGGGGAAGAGGGAGGGGAAGGGGAAGGGGAAGAGGGAGGGGAAGGGGAAGAGGGAGGGGAAGGGGAAGAGGGAGGGAAGGGGAAGAGGGAGGGAAGGGGAAGAGGGAGGGGAGGGGAAGAGGGAGGGGAGGGGAAGAGGGAGGGGAGGGGAAGAGGGAGGGGAGGGGAAGAGGGAGGGGAGGGGAAGAGGGAGGGGAGGGGAAGAGGGAGGGGAGGGGAAGAGGGAGGGGAGGGGAAGAGGGAGGGGAGGGGAAGAGGGAGGGGAGGGGAAGAGGGAGGGGAGGGGAAGAGGGAGGGGAGGGGAAGAGGGAGGGGAGGGGAAGAGGGAGGGGAGGGGAAGAGGGAGGGGAGGGGAAGAGGGAGGGGAGGGGAAGAGGGAGGGGAGGGGAAGAGGGAGGGGAGGGGAAGAGGGAGGGGAGGGGAAGAGGGAGGGGAGGGGAAGAGGGAGGGGAGGGGAAGAGGGAGGGGAGGGGAAGAGGGAGGGAGGGGAAGAGGGAGGGAGGGGAAGAGGGAGGGAGGGGAAGAGGGAGGGAGGGGGAAGGGGAAGAGGAGGAGGGAGGGGGAAGGGGAAGAGGAGGAGGGAGGGGGAAGGGGAAGAGGAGGAGGGAGGGGGAAGGGGAAGAGGAGGAGGGAGGGGGAAGGGGAAGAGGAGGAGGGAGGGGGAAGGGGAAGAGGAGGAGGGAGGGGGAAGGGGAAGAGGAGGAGGGAGGGGGAAGGGGAAGAGGGAGGGAGGGGGAAGGGGAAGAGGGAGGGAGGGGGAAGGGGAAGAGGGAGGGAGGGAGGGGGAAGAGGGAGGGAGGGAGGGGGAAGGGGAAGAGGGAGGGAGGGGGAAGGGGAAGAGGGAGGGAGGGGGAAGGGGAAGAGGGAGGGAGGGGGAAGGGGAAGAGGGAGGGAGGGGGAAGGGGAAGAGGGAGGGAGGGGGAAGGGGAAGAGGGAGGGAGGGGGAAGGGGAAGAGGGGGGGAGGGGGAAGCGGGAGGGAGGGGGAAGGGGAAGAGGGAGGGAGGGGGAAGGGGAAGAGGGAGGGAGGGGGAAGGGGAAGAGGGAGGGAGGGGGAAGGGGAAGAGGGAGGGAGGGGGAAGGGGAAGAGGGAGGGAGGGGGAAGGGGAAGAGGGGGGGAGGGGGAAGAGGGAGGGAGGGGGAAGGGGAAGAGGGAGGGGGGGGAAGGGGAAGAGGGAGGGAGGGGGAAGGGGAAGAGGGAGGGAGGGGGAAGGGGAAGAGGGAGGGAGGGGGAAGGGGAAGAGGGAGGGAGGGGGAAGGGGAAGAGGGAGGGAGGGGGAAGGGGAAGAGGGAGGGAGGGGGAAGGGGAAGAGGGAGGGAGGGGGAAGGGGAAGAGGGAGGGAGGGGGAAGGGGAAGAGGGAGGGAGGGGGAAGGGGAAGAGGGAGGGAGGGGGAAGAGGGAGGGAGGGGGAAGAGGGAGGGAGGGGGAAGAGGGAGGGAGGGGGAGGGGGAAGAGGGAGGGAGGGGGAGGGGGAAGAGGGAGGGAGGGGGAAGGGGAAGAGGGAGGGGGAAGGGGGGAAGGGGAAGAGGGAGGGGGAAGGGGGGAAAGGGGAAGGGGAAATGGAGGAGGGGGGATGAGGTGTGGGGAGGGAGGGAAGGGAGGCTATGGAGGGGTGGAAGACAGAACCCACACGTACATCCTCCCTGACTTGTCTCTGGTCGGTCGCACCTGGTCCTCGCCCCTCGGCGCCGCCCCCAGCCCGCAGAGCAGTGGTTGCCTGGAGACGGAGCCTGTTGTCTGGCCGCCTCCCCTCCTCCAGGACAGGCAGGCGAGGTTGCGGCGGACGGGTTGCTGTGCAGCGCCGGTGTGGGATGCCCCGACGCCCGACTGGACGCTAGCGTCAGCGCCGCACGGCAGGGCTCGGCAGCCGGGTGATGGATGGTGTCCGCGGGCCACGCAGAGCCACCGGCCTGAGCCCCAGAGCTGCGGGGCTCCGCAGCAGAGCCGCCCAGACGAGGTCACCGGTGGACTCCAAGGAGACCAAGGTTTGTTTGCGTCCCATGTGGAACAAACTGTGGAATAAACTTTAAGTTTAGGAACAAACTGTGGAATAAACTTTAAGTTTAGGAACAAACTGTGGAATAAACTTTAAGTTTAGGAACAAACTGTGGAATAAACTTTAAGTTTAGGAACAAACTGAGCAGGGCAACTTTAGGTGCATTTCACGGCGATTCCCACGGGCTAGAGACATGTAAAGTTATGACCCACCTCTGCCGTAATTCATTCAACTCAAGCGGGTGTTAAACAGTCGTGCTCACTGGTTTCTAGGTATGCCAATGCCTAAATGAATTTCACACACCGAGAATGCTGTTCACTGTATGTCCCGAACTTATTCATCAGATATTGAAATTTACAACGGCTTAATTGACTTCAGAAATAGGCTGAGGTGGAAATTGAATCTGCGTACATGCTGATTTTTATTAACGTTAGATGCCAAACTCCGCCAAATGTTTGCTCTGCTACCCAGTGACCGGCTTTCGCATATAGATGATTCGGCACGATCGTGGTAGGTAAAAGCTTCAAAGAATCACTTGTTTTCAGAAACTCTAGAAAACTGCAAATATTTGAAAGCTGAAATCAAGGGGAAAGGATCAAAATTAATTGACTGCACATGCAGGAAAAGAACCCGAAAGTTGTGCAAGAAGTAAGTGATCAAGAAGAAAAAGAGAAGTCACCGTAACGCCCCAGGTGAAAATCATAAAGAGATAGCACTTCCAAATCACTTTGTGTAGCAGTTAGTCAGATAATTAGACATAATAGTAATGATCATCTGGGCGTGCAGTGAGTTCAGTTGTGGAGTCACCTGAAATGAGAGAATCTGTGGTTGACCTTTCATTGATCCGGTTGTAGTTACTATTTTGTAGATTTGCTGAGTATGCCCGCAGGAAAATGAATCTCGGGGTGGTACAGTATCTGGTGACATTATATGTACTTTGATATTAAAATTTACTCTGTACTTTGTTGTCACAAAGAATTCTCAAGGTACTGAATTTGCCTGTGACTCCTGTGTTAGACCACTCAGCCCTTTTTATAGTCAGCAATTTTCAGTTGCCGAACCCACCACTAATTAAAATGTAATTAAAATGTGTGTGTGGGGGGGGGGGGAACTTCCTGCCAGAAATGAAAAGTGCAGAAATATTCATAAGTGCAGAAGTATTTACCTCTGGAGGAACAAATGATTGAATATGTAATGTCCCTGAATAGCAGATAGGAAAGCTTCTAGATTCCTACATGAATTTGGCAATAGATTGTCAACAGGAGGTTCATTTTTTCAAATGAGTGACTGATGCCCAGATAAGTTTTGTAGTGAGAATAGAGCTAGCAGGTATTTGAGATCTCAACCCATGAACCTGGAGAAAGGAAAATAAATAGCTTACCTTACCAGGGCTGTCAAGCAAAGAATCATCTTTATATTGTCCAACTTCCATACATGACACTGAAGTCCAGCTGATTTGAAAATATGTAAAAGTTCACTGCACTCTGTTTGGGTTAATGTGATAGGCAGGCTATTTCCTTTTGATCTGGGCGTATAACTGCTTGAAATTGCATGAATTTCTGTTACAAAAATCTGTACATGCAGTTAATCATAATTGACAGTTTAAGGCTGTTGAAGAAATGATGCCAGTTTAAAAAAAAATTTCTCAGGATACACATTACACTGGTGAGCAAAGTTGCAGTTATCCCTTCTATTGCAATTGTAGGTTTTTGCCAAAAACAAATGCCTCAGATCTTAAATTGAAATGTTGACTTCACTTCAAAAACGTGTGCAAATCTCCCCCACCACTTACATTCCCTCTCACCTGCTTTTATCTATCACCTTATAGCTTGTATTCCCTCCTCCCTCCCCCCATCCCCTATCATCACTTTATTCTGGCTTCCTTCCCAGTCCCACTGAAGGGTCTTGGCCAAAAACATCAGCTCTTTATTCCTACCTGACCTGCTGAGTTCCTCCAGTATTTTGCATGTGCTACAGTGCAAATCTCTTTCTTCTTCCAGAATTAGCGATAGTGTTTATGTTTTACATGATTCATGTTCACCACATTGCCTGTATCATCTTTTTTAAACGCTTCCAACAATTTCATTCATGTAGTTCTTTAGTTTCTCCCCTTTTGCCTGAACAATGTCTTCATTCTCACGATTTTCAGGAAATAGATCCTCGGAATTTCTTTGAAATTTAGATCTACTTTATATTTGGCATACATTTTTAACTATTTTCTCTCCTCCAACTTCTCATCCCTTCAACCCTCTAGTGCTCTAATCCCCAAACCAGAATGATCTCTTTGACCTTTATATAAAATCCCTTCATAATTTTATTTTTTTCCCATATACAGTGGATTTTGGTTAATTAAGAGACAACTCTTTTAAAAAAACAAAACTGGGATTCCATTCATTTATTTGGACATCATGCCACTTGTGGTAGAAGATGTTGCCGGACAATTTCTAATGAGTGTCAGTTGTATGTATGTTGTGTTGTCATTAGACACTGCACTGTGCTTAGAGTTAGAGTGAACAGTTTTTAAACAGCGTCACGTGTATTTGTGTTCAAAACACAGTGCTTTTTTTTGTCACTGTTTGTTGGTGGGTAATAAGCAGTGAGACAATTCAGAATTGATTTGCACACTGTGGTTTCAAGTATTCAGCCTTGGAGATGCCAGAAATGGCCAGGAGGGAAAATGAAATGATTTCACTACTTCAAGTTAGGAACTACAAAAAATTTGAAAGTATCAACAAACATCTTGTATGTTACAATGAAAATGAAGATTTGGAAGATACAATTGTCGAAAGCCTTGCTTGAAGGCAGTCCATTATCTGCACCAGGTATCTGCACTGATTTTGTTCATTTTCAGTCAGTTAAAAGAACACGGCGATGTATACTGAATGAATTCCTCCATGAATACAGGAGTCCCCGGGTTACAAATGAGTTCCGTTCCTGAGTCCGTCTTTAAGTCGGATTTGTATGCAAGTTGGAACAAGTACGTCTGGCATTATTTAGCGTCAGTTAGTCAAACGTTTGTCTTGGTATATATTTTACCTTTCTATGCATATAAAACACTTAAGACACCTATGTATTCAAATAATTAAACCACTGCGTTGCTTAGTAATAATTGTAGCTTTCATCGGGGCAGGGCCTTTCACATGCTCCATTATTCTCACTTTATCCTTTAAAATTGTTCCGATCATTGACCGACTGTACCCTAAAGCTTTTCCAATGACCGATGGCATTTCACCTCTTTCCAAACGCTTTATTATTTCCACTTTATTTTCAATCGTGATTGTTTCCTGGCGGTGGCTCCTGAACTCCGCTGGGTCCTAAGGACCACCGCACTGAATTCCCCAGGTCCTAAAGTCCACCGCACTGAGACAGGTTAAATGGGACTGTGCTGGGTTTGGGTTTGGGTATTTGATCCTCCACGATATTCCGCATGGCAATTTAAACTGGGGGTGGCAGTGTTTTTTTTTTACGAGGTCGAGTTGCAAGCTCAACATCAACCTGGCACGGATAGAGAGCGCGCTTGGGAGTGGTCTGTCGCAGGATTGAACTCAGGAACCTCCGTTCTCGGGCCCGGCGCACTGATTTCACTGCGCCGCCAGCCGACTGGAAAGGTGGGGGGGGGGGGGGGTCAGGGTGAATCTTGCTAAGAAAATTTTAAGCCAAATACAAAGTTACACACTCAACGGCAAAAACTTAAAATGGCGGATGGCATCGCGATCTGACTTAAAATGGTGGACGGCGTTCTCCTTCCTTGGTTCATAAGTACAAGTTGTTCATAAATGGGATGTTCGTAATTCAGGGACTACCTGTAACTAAGAACTAATACAGCTTTTCTGTACTGTACTAGACCTGGGTGTCATTGTACACCAGTCATTGAAGGTGGGCATGCAGGTACAGCAGGCGGTGAAAAAGGCAAATGGTATATTGGCATTCATAGCAAAAGGATTTGAGTAGAGGAGCAGGGAGGTTCTACTGCAGTTGTACAAGGCCTTGGTGGGACCGCACCTAGAATATCATGTGCAGTTTTGGCCCCCTAATCTGAGGAAAGACATTCTTGCCATAGAGGGAGTACAGAGAAGGTTCACCAGATTGATTCCTGGGATGGCAGGACTTTCATATGAAGAAAGACTGGATTGACTAGGCCAGGGGTCGGCAACGTTTACCACTAAAAGAGCCAATATGGACCCATTTCCCACAGAAAAGAAAACACTGGGAGCCACAAAATGAAATAACACTGCATACAACGGGTTTTTTTTTGCCTTTATGCTATGTATAAACAAACTATAATGTGTTGCATTTTTGAAATTGATGAACTCCTGCAGAGAAAACGAAATTACATTTCTGCATGCAACAAAAACATTTTGAACTCCGAAAAAAAGACGTTGGGTTGAAGGTTACTACATAGGTAGCCTACCTTGGATCGAAGAATTAAAAGAAAGCGCGCACTGGCGGGTGTCAGGCATTGGCAGTTGTGATGTATATTAATAGCGATAAAAAACACGTTGTAGCGGTGTAGCGCTACACGCAGCGCTAAAATAAAGACTGCAGTCAAAGGTAACTTTATTCGAACTAAACAGCCTTGCTTTAAAGCCTCCCTCAACCCGTCCCCATGGGCGCGGATGCTCCAAAAGACACGTACTCACAAACCCCCGTAGGCTATCTCCCTTAGTCGGAACGGTGGCTAATTGTTCGGATGTGCCAGGAAACGGTGTCTCCGCAAAGTTTTCATATTGTACAAGATCACCATAATCTTCAAATTTCGAATTACATTTCAAAAGCTAACAAACCACGGGGAGCCGCATCACAGAGATCAAAGAGCCGCATGTGGCTCTGGAGCCGCAGGTTGCCGACCTCTGGACTAGGCTTATACTCACTGGAATTTAGAAGACTGAGGGGGGGATCTTATTGAAACATATAAAATTCTAAAAGGATTGGACAGGCTAAATGCAGGAAGATTGTTTCCGATGTTGGGGAAGTCCAGAACGAGGGGGTCACAGTTTAAGGATAAAGGGGAAGCCTTTTAGGACCGAGATGAGGAAAAACTTCTTCATACGGAGAGTGGTGAATCTGTGGAATTTTCTGCCACAGGAAACAGTTGAGGCTGGTTCATTGGCTATATTTAAGAGGATCAGGGGGTATGGAGAAAAAGCAGGTACAGGGTTCTGAATTGGATGATCAGCCATGATCATACTGAATGGCGGTGCAGGCTCGAAGGGCCGAATGGCCTACTCCTGCACCTATTTTCTATGTTTCTATGTTTACTAGACTTGGTAATGTTCTAATTTGTTCTGTATTTCATATAAATACATAATTTGTTACTCAATTAAACAGTAGTTTTTCTTTTTTTAATACCTTTTAAACCATTTCCATGAAACTTCAGCTAATTGGGGCAGCCATTGAATTGGGCCAAAATGATTTTGATGTGTCCCAATTAACTGGAATCTACTGTAGTTGTAACCTCTCAGAAATGAATCAATGTAATATTTTAAAGATTTTTTGCAGTACTTCTATTCGCTTATCAAGCCAATACAATTATTACCAAGAGTGCAGAGAAGTACAGAGATTAAGATGCCATTTGAAAGTCAAATTGGCTGTTGCTTCTCATCAAGTGATTACCAGTTGTGATTAATCATTTCATTTCCAGCGTTGTTGCTGAATATCAGATAGTTCTTTGATACATTAAGATAGATTAGGAACAGTTAATACTCCTCAACCGTCAGGATTTTGAACCAAAGGGGTTAACTTCACTGAATTTCTCTTGCCTCATTGAAATGTTCCCACAGCCTATGGACTGACTTTCAAGGAGTCTTCATCTCATGTTCTTGATATTTATTACATATAATTTTATTAAGTATGCCTGAAAGAAACTGAATCTCAGTGTTGTATATGGTGACATAAATGCACTTTGATAATAAATTTACTTTGGACATTGCTAATGAAAGATGATCTGTTCTTATGAAACTACCAAAATCTATAGCACAGAGGAAACTTGGTATATCACACCCAATTTAGTGAAGTCATTTCAGGGTAAACTGATAATACATTTTGTTTTATTTTTGAAAAAGGTGACATTACATCCATTGTCTATACCTGTGTGGGCAGACGGGGCACCCTTCTAACGTCAAACTGCAAAGTTCACTCAGTTTTTTTTTGCCAAGTGTTAGCCTGGATTTGAATTCATCTCGGAGATGGACTTGAATCCACATTCCACTCCAGAGACTTTGAGTAAGCGAGTGGAACATGTCTGGTTATAGCTGGGTTAGAGTTCAACCAGTAATGATGGGTTCTGTAGTGCAGTCACCAACGGACATGTTGCACAAAGTTATCAAAGTTGCAAGTAGATGTTTTTGGATATGAAATGAGTCAAAACAGCCAACGTGAATTCTCAACTCATGAGCATGTCCATTATGCTTATGAGCATCAAGCGTTTTAGAGAATTTATCTGCAGTATTCAAATACTTCAGGTACTCTTGACTCAAGGTATGGTACTCAAAACTTTTGAAAGTAAAGCTTTATTTACCAAAGTCTTCATGTAAAAGAGATCTAATACAGGAAATTTGAAATGAGCAGCAAATGTAAGAGAGAATTGCAGATCCCCTCATAAGTGAAAACAAAAGATATATGAAAATTTACATTGAACTTTTCAATGGAATTTAAATATACCTTGGTATTTTCCACTCATCTAAATAGATAAATAAATCAGATTATTTGCATGTAAAGTATTAACTTTAGTGCTGGAAATGCACTGCGTAATGGTCAAAAAGATTCTTTAGGATTATTTCAAGACACTTCACCACAAACAGCATGTACAGGTGCTTCCAGCAGAGGGCACCAGATGCTAATGAAAGTCAAACAATTAGATTACTTGCTGCATTGTCCTGGTTTGTTTTAATTTAATTTATTTTGTGGATCTGTCCTTCAGTGGCAAGACCAGAATTATCCTCGAGAGGTTTGTAGTGAGCTGCTGACTTGAACTGTTGCCTTAATTTCCGTGGGGGTATTTTTACTGTGCTGCTGCTTTTGGTAACTCCTGGGTTTAAAGCCGGTGAAGATGAACTATGGCAATACAAGAACTTAGAAAAGTGCAGCTGTAGTCGGCCACTTTGCCCTTTTATCCTGCCCCACCATTCAAAATGATTATGGCTGATCTGCCCAGGGAATCACTCCTTTTCTGTGCCAGCCCCTGAGAGTCCTCAGTTCCCTGCAATTCAGCCCTCATCCGCCGGCAGCTCATTTCATATTTTCACCACCCTCAGTGAAGAAGTGCCCCCTCAGATACCCCTTGAAAATTTCACCCTTCACCCTAACCCTATGACCTATAGTTCTTGTCGTACCCTACCTGTGGGGAAGAAGCCTATAAGTATTCATCCTGTCTGTACCCTCCAAAATCTGTATACTGTACCTCTATAAGATCTCCCCTTATTCTTCACTCCTGTGAGTAAAGTCCTAACCTATTCGTCCTTTCCCTATAACTCAGGTTTGTATTTACTTGTGTTCTTGAGTCGTAGCCATACCCCAAGGGTACAGAATCAAAGTTTTCTTTGTGCTTAAATAAAATGCTTTTATGGTGACCTTGTGTTCCAACAACAATTTCTATTTCAGTTGGTCAAATTTAACACTTGTCATCAGTAAGACAACTTGAATTAATTAGCAATTTTTGTTTGCTTCAATAACCATTTGCAATTGGTAAAGATTCCTAATTAACCTTTGATTACAATCATTTTTACTGCACATACAACAGTCGTAAAATACTGGAAATACTAAAGCGGCTTCTTTGAGAAGATAAATATTTTAATCGGAGATTCTTTGTCAGAATAAGTTATTGCTTATACTTCGCAGAGGTTAGCTTTTTAGCTTGAAAGCTGAGACTTTTGAACAGGTGGACACATTTGGACAACCAGCTTTCCCTAGTCAGTGCAATCCGTGTATCCCCTATTTTGTGGAAGTTACCTATATCTACGCATATTTGCAGTTTGAGGGCTTTTAAGGTAATTATCAGGAAAGGAGGCAAGAACTAGAGGGCAGTTGGTAGGTAGAGGTCCACAGGAATTCTCCTCTTGGCCGAGTTTGATATGAAGCTGTGATACTTCGTGATATCCACTGTCAAATATTAAAGAGTCCTATGCCCACTCCAATCTGTCTGCCAGCATTTTCCCCATTTGTGATGGATCTGTCTTACTGACTCTGCATACGTGGGCTAATAGATACGAATTAGTTTTACCAAAAAGTTGTTTAACTTACCTGAGGGACGGTAATTGCCAAAGTGTTTTACGTTGTTTCTGTTCTTGTGGGGAACTCTCTGTCCAGGTGAAAGAAACAAGTACTGGAACACTTTGTTCCATAGTCTTGTGTAAGCAATCCTGCTGGGGAGCTATAATTTGAACTCTTTTTTTTGGTCCCATTTGTGAAAGCTGCAGAGCTGATTTATATTCATCTTATAATCTATTGTTCAGTTTAATTACATTTACAATTGACATGAATTCTAATTGGTTCTCTGGGGAATATAAGTAATGAGACCATACTGGTGCGCATATTGTAGATTTAAATGGGGAAAAATCAATTTTGCTTAATTTTGATGATATATTTGTTGCTTCTTGTACAGATATGCTAATCACATACTGCAGTTTAGGTTATTTGCAGCCACAAATATTAATTGAACATCATGCTTTCAAATATAAATGATTGAAAATACTACATTTTAATATTTTATTTTATTTAGAGATACACATTACATCATGTAACTAACCAACCTCCTAAAGTCACATCTTTGGATGTGAGAGAAAATTGGAGCTCCAGGAGGAAACCCATGTGGTCATGGGAGAACATACAAACTCCTTTCAGACAACAGTGGGAATTGAGCATGGGTCGCTGTCATTATAAAGCATGATGCATTTTGTCTGATTGCTTAAAGTAGGAATAGAAATGAAAGAGATAATGAGGGTTATAAAAGAAGAGACACTTTTGTGCAACTTATTTAAAAAAAAACATTACATGTAATCTTTTGGTGGTAATTTTAGTTATTTTGCTGACCAGTTTGTGTTTTTGATATTAAATGCAATGCTACCATTATGAGAATACTGCAGATATATTAAAATAATTTCCATAATAACTTCTGGAAACACTCAGCAAGTCAGGCGGCATCTGTTGAAAAGAAACAGATAATATTTTAGGTCAAAGATCCTTCATCAGAAGGGGAAAAGTGGAAGGGGGTCTGGAGGGATGGATAGGATGGAATGATGCTTGAGTGGTTGAGGTGATTCCAATATGAATATTATGTTGATAGATTACTGAGAACAGCAGGAAAGAGGGAAAACAAACCCAGGGAGATGTGAAAACTGTGGAATGCAGGTCAGAGCTGCTGGTGAGACCTAAAACCTCAGAAAGGTTATCAAGTCCCAGTAGGTCAAGCAGTGTTTGTGGAAAGAGAAAAACGTATTATCGATAAACTTATAGGAGCAAAAAAAACTGTCCAGTTTTTGTTTTATTTATTTAGAGATACAGTGCTGAAAAGATCTTTCTGGCCCTTCGAGGCACACGGCCCAGCAACCCACTAGCCTAATCACAGGATAATTTATTACCAAATACAGATTACCTGCTTGCTTTGTAGAGACACCATTCAGTATGCCATACAGATCTTGAGCTTCCACTTGCTCTCTAACCAACCTGCCCATGGCCTCCTGCTCTCATTCACCAGGACCCACTGTGAGCTTAAGGAACACCATGTGATCTTCTTCTTAGACACTTTGTTGTCAAAAGAACTCCACACTGCATTCAACAATTTTGGGTAAATCTCTTTTGATTTGTATCAGAATCGACCAGATCTGCTGTATGGTTAAACATCTGCAGTATCAACTTGGGTTTTTCTCTCTTCGGGAATGCTGCCTGATCTGTTGGCATTTTCAATATCCTTTTGATTGGAGTTTCAGCAGTAGCTCTCATAGCTTTAATATAACTCTGTTTACTCTTTCTCTCTCACTGCTCTTATTAATCTGACCATCAGACAGGCTGCATAAACTTTGGTATCACCTGAGTAACTGTGGTGTCCTCCTATTGGAGCTATTCTTCATCACACTTCTAGGAATCCAAAATGTTATCTGTTTTTAATTAACTCCTACAAAAAATTCCAGTTCAGTAAGTTTATAAGCTTTTGTCTTTTTTTAAATAAGAGACTTTGAGATTGCACTTCAATATTTTTTCATTCAAATTTTCCATATAAATAATGAACTGATCCTTTTGTAAATCTGCTTATCTCTTATCTCTTATTTGTTGTGGTCTTGCTAATGTTGTTTTCTGTTTCTGAACTTGCCAAGCAACTTAGCATATCCTGGCTATTTTTTTTCCTTCTAGCATAGGTAACTCTCAAACCGATTAGCATGGTGAAAATATAAAATAAATACTAATTTAATTGAAGTCACCAATGAAATATAAAGTTATGTATGTACTTCTTCCTTTGTTTAAAGAATTTTTTTCCCAGCTAAGGGTATTTGTAAAATACGGCTAATTTTTAATCCAGTAAAACATCATTAGATAATTGCTTTTCAGCAATTGGAAATGAAGGGAGGGAGGTATTTATAGTTTGTTGCCATCATAAACATAACTAAACAATTTATTATGAAATGTTTGACAGCTTGAACTTTGGGGCAGTGCATTGCCATGTCCAAATATAAAGCACTGGAAATAATTAATGTCTTTGGAAGCCATTGTTCCAAAGTCATTGTTAGACTTTGATATGTTGATTGAGAGCTAAGGTACTACATGATTCAGATTCTGAAGAAGGCAGTTTGAATTTTAAGGCATGACCAGGTATGACTTTAGTTTTGGTAAGTTTGTGGCCATTGTCCACAGCTGATGGGGAATTTCATTATGAAACACTGAACGAAGTTTCAGAATGATGTTGAGAACAGGTAGAAAACAGCTCTGGAGACAGAGTGTTACACGAGTGCTGAAGGTAAGCAAACTTCTTCTTTCATTTGCCAAAAGGTTAACATTTGAATAAATTTTTAAAAAAGTTTACATTGTTGGGAAATAGATTTAAAATATAAGGATTCTAGGAAGTAAGAAGTTAGTATCTGTGGCCAGAATTTTTCAATATCTCCTATCACTTTATAACTAGATGTTAAAAACTGTGCTTAAAGATGATCAACTTCGTATTATTTCATTTCACTCTGATGGGGGGGAGGGAGTTAAAATCGTAAAAAGCATGGATATCTTTGCTAAATTACTGTAGAGCAGTGCAACTTTTTTTATTTTTGGGCTCGAGAGAGGTTTTTAAACGCTTTTTAAAGTGATTCTAATTGTGGATTATCATTGTGATTATGTGTGGTGAATGCACTAAGTTCAAGTCACATTAACTTAACTACTATATACCTCCATGGAGTAGTTTTCAAGTGGATCTATCTCTTTAAACAGTGTGGCTCAATTTGCTGACCTAACCCTAGATGACAGCTCCAATGCCCCAAATACATGTAAGTTGGTAGATGAATTGGCCACTGCAATTTGCCCTGGAATATAGGAAGGTGGTAGAATATGGGATAGCCAATGGGAATATGAGGAGAATAAGTTAGAGGGAAAATGGGATTTACATATGTTTCAGAATCAGAATCAAGTTTATTATCACTGGCATGTGTCTTGAAATTTGTTAACTTAGCAGCAGCAGTTCAATGCAATACTGTGCATTATATAGAAGAAAAATAAATACATAAATTGATTACAGTACTGTATTCATATATGGAATAGATTAAAATCATGCAAAAACTGAAATAATGTCTATTTAAAAAAAGTGAGTTAGTGTCCAAAGCTTCAATGTCCATTTAGGAATCAGATGACAGAGTGGAAGAAGCTGTTCCTGGATCGCTGAGTGTGTGCCTTCAGGCTTCTGTACCTCCTATCTGATGGTAGCAGTGAGAAAAGGGCATGCCCTAGGTGCTGGAGGCCCTTAATAATAGACACTGCCTGTCTGAGACACCGCTCTTAAAGATGTCCTGGCTAATTTGTAGGCTAGTACCCAAGATGGAGCCGACTAAATTTACAACCCTCTGCAGTTTCTTTCGGTCCTGTGCTGTAGGCCCCCTCTCCCTTACGAGACAACAATGCAGTCTGTCAGAATGTTCTCCACAGTACATCCTGGTGGGCTGAATGCCCTCCTGCTATGTTGTAAAGAAAAATGAAAGGTGATGACTTGTCATTGCCACCCAATTCGTTGCCATTCCAGATTCTGTAATTAAACACTATTGATTCCTACTTGTTCACTTTATTGTAGCTTCAAATCTAATTCCCATCCCTCTGACTTTAAATCTCCATCTGCATAGGTCAGACACAAATCTTTACACCCTGTGCTGACTGCAGAGCTGAACAATCTGTATGTCATGTGCCCACTGGGAACTTCCTCCTTTCCGCACCTGTCCCTCTGCTTAGTTTGTGTTGTCTATACATATGAACATTTTTTAATAATTACTACTTATTAGTGTTAATTCAGGACAAATTGACACCGTGATCTGGGATTTCCAGTGGTTTTCACCTTTTGCTGTTATTGTTTCTTGCCATGCATGGAAATCTCCCACTCACAACTATCATTTCTAACAAGATGATCTAATTTTGACATGTGGATTTATATTTGAATCAGTCGACATTTTGGGCCGAGACCTGTTTTTGGGACACTGGTCCGGTTCAATAACCCAAATTGTTTTCTTTTTTTTTAAAGAGAGAACAGTGGTTTCATGATCGCTAGTATTGACATTAGCATGTTCTTTAAATTCTAGATTTATAAAACTAGATGTTACATTCCCATTATTGTGGTTTAATTTGAACACAATGCTCAATCAACAGTCCAGGGTTCTGGTTTCTAGTCAAGTAGCTTAATCACAATACTATTGTACTCATCGATAAGCCATCAAGACTCCTCTTAGTTCTATATTTTTATGTTCTTATTTTCATTGTAGTTTATTTGTGTGTGCAGCAGTTTAGCATTAACAACTAACTCAAAAGAGTGAATGGACAGTGAATGATTTCTATGGGTAAATGTGGTACCCATGTTCAAATTCAGATTCACCTGGACTCGTTTCAATGTTTGTTAAAAAGGATGATCTAATCAAATTACCTCTTTTTTTAAGCAACCAACAAATAGAATTGGCCATGCTAAACTGGAGTCTAATCACTGACATTTCCAAATAGTATTTCTCATCTTTTCATAGAAGAGATTACTATTTTGTCTCAAATTTGTGAGGCGGAAGACAGAAGTTGGAAATAGTGCATGGCTTGACTCAAGAAAAGACAGTAATGGGTCTCAGTATGATCTCATTACATCATGTATGAATACATAAAGACCTGCATGCACTTTTATTTGGTGCACTTAAAGACCATTTTCTCTATAGCTTGCTTTATCTGCAGATTTACTTCCTGTATTTCATGTTCAGAGAGAGTCATGATACAGAAAGCAGGCATGGATTTATACACTCGGTGGCCATTTGGTTAGTTACACGATGAAACCCCATTTGGTTTTCTGCTGCTGTAGCCCATCCACTTCAAGGTTCGATGTGTTGTGTGTTCGGAGATGCTCTTCTGTACATCACTTGTAACATGGTTATTTGAGTTACTCATGCCTTCCTGTCAATTTAACCCAATTTAGCCACTCTCCTTTGACCTCTCTAGTTAACAAGGTGTTTTGCCCACAGAACTGCTCACTGGATGTTTTTTGTTTTTTCTCCATTCTCTGTAAACTCGAGAGGCTGTTGTGTGTGAAAATCCCTGAGATATGCAACCATCCCATCTGGCACCTGCAATCATTCCATGGTCAAAGTCACTTAGATCATATTAATTCTCCATTCTGATGTCTGGTTTGAAAAACAGCTGAATCTTTCATCTATGTCTGCATACTTGCATGTTCTGAGATGCTGCCACATGATTGGTTGATTAGATATTTGCATTAATATACAGGTGTACCTAATAAAGTGGCCATTGAGAGTTCGCTATGTTATCACAGTTGTTGCTCTATCGTTATGTAGGAAAAATTCTGCTTTTCTATTTTCCCCGTGAAAATAAGCAAAATTTGATCACTGTGTTCCAACGCTGGACTCTTTATGCAGTTCATCTTTGAATTGGGATAACATAAAAAAAAACCATCGTTATAATAATCTCCTCTCCTAAATTTTTTCCTCAGTTAACAATTGTCAACAGACTATCAATTAAATAATAGATTGCTGTTATAGGAGCCTATTATGGGCCAATTGCCTGTTGAGTATCCTACTTTGCATTGACTTGACCAGAACTGCATCACTGGCTCTACAACACTTTGAGATGTTCTGAATGTGAGTTGAAAATATGCTAAATAAAATCAAGTCTGAAATGTTTATTCTCTTATTTCCATTCCCCCCCCAAATCATTTCCTGATCATTTCCTCTATTGAGTCATAGAAAGATACAACACAGAAGCATTGTGTCTATTCACCATAAAGTGCAGATTAAATATATGTCCATTATACGTGTGTATTATACATGTGAGGCACACAGTAGTGTAATGGTTAGCACAACTCTTTACAGTACAAGCAATCTGGTTTCATTCCCAATGCTGCCTCTAAGGAGATTGTATGTGACCATGTGGGTTTTCTCTGGGTGCTCTGGTTTCCTCCCACTGTCCAAAGATGTACCAGTTGGTAGGTTAATTGGTCACTGTAAAAATTGTCCTGTGATTAGGTTAGGATTAAATCAGGGGATTGCTGTGTGGCATGGCTTGACAGGCTGGAAGGACCTATGCTGTGCTGTATCTCAATAAACAAATAAAACTCACTGCATTTTACTTTATTCTTGTTTGGGAAGGATTTTTTTCCCTTATGAATACTTCAAAGCGGTACTTATTTTGAATACTTAGTTTGTATATTTACTGCTTCACTAAACTGACAACTGTAGCATAGTGTATTTAGACAATATATTCTAAACTTGGACGTGTACAATGTATGGTTAAAATGTGCATTATTTCTGTACATTTATTCACGAGACGTTTCTCAAGTATTTAGTGATATGGTATTTATTCAGAATATTTATCATTTAAATCCATAAAGATCTTTGTAGAGGATTAGTGAGTACTGTGGATTTTCTGTTTATCTGATGCATTGCTTTGTCCTCGAGTAACCTTAATAGCATTTCATTATAAACTGTTTAATTCAATGTTACAGTGGAATTAGAATTATCTAAAATGACAATACAGCAAGGAAATACAAAACCTCTTATTTCCTTATATCTTCTCTGAGGTAACCTTTTTTAACTTGATCACATTGCCAATTTTTAAATCTACATTCAAAGCACAGATGACCTGTGCCACATTTTCTTTTGTCACAGTTACTGCACTCAGCAAGTCCAGGCTTGTTTGAGGTTTTGTGTATTTTGTCATTGTTGCCAAGCCTGTTTCAATGGTGATTAAAATGCTTATCACTCATAGGAGCGGAGGGCGTGTTGTTCCCCGTGATGGGGTTACGACTGCATTTGCCCTCGGGACATAGAAGCTCTGTAATTGCTTTTGTTGTGGATTCATGTATGTGTTTTAATGTTTTAGGTCAGGCAGCCCAATGTCAATGGTGGGGCAACACTGAAAGATACTAATACAAGACAAAAGTAATTGTTGCTTGGAAAAATATGGGTTAGTACATGTTAGCCTGCTGTACAAGCTGTTTAAAGGCAGATAATGGTGTAACTGCTGCCACAAAACAGCATATTTAATGACATATGTCAGTGATAATAAACCTGATTCTGGTTCTGAACAGAGAGGGTAAAGCCTCTATGGGAAGAGAGGGCCATAATTAGAGGTTATATGGTTAATATTAGGAACCATTGATATAACAAGCAATCAGTCTTCACACTACTTCAGGAAAAGAAAATATTTAAATATCTGCAGAAATTGGAAATATGAAATAAAATAAAATACTGGAATACTCAGCATCTGTGGAAAGAGAAGATACATAATGTTTTGAGTCTAGGGTCTTTCATTCTGAGAATTTTTTTTAAAGCATTTTCTGTTTTCTTTCACACTATTGGCCTTTACCAGCCTGCTGGTATTTTTTTCTGATGGTAAGGCCCTTAATGACACACTTATGAAGACCACTTTGCATGTCTTACGAGCCATCATTTTAACACCTTCCATTTCCTTGGTTCCCACTACCTCATCTTTGGAAGTCCAGGCCCAAGCGCTTGCATTGTGCATCAAGAAGGCTTTCGGGCTCTCTGTTGCTTTGCAGAACATGGATCCAGCCAGTTCCCTTCTAATTTCACCCCTTCGCCTTGCAGAACTTGTTCTCACTTTGGACAACTATTTCATTCCTTTCTCTTTTGGTAAATCACAGGGCACTCTCGTGGACACTAGGTACACCTGTTTTTTTGTTGACTGTGTGGAGCAGTCTTTGTTCCAAACCTATTCTGCTATTAGTCCCTAAATCTTTCTGCGCTTCATCAACAACTGTTGTAAGTAGTGTTGTTTAGAATAATTGGAAGAATGGGCAAAAAAGTGGCAGATGAAATAGTGTTGGGAAATGTGTGATAATGCATTTTGGTAAAAGGAACAATAGTGCAGACTATTATCTAAATGGGAGAAGGTTCAAAGGTGCAGTGGGACTTGGGAGTCCTTGTGCAAGACTTCCAGAAGGCTAATTTATATGTTGAGTCTATAGTAAAGAAGGCAAATGCAATGCTGGCATTTATTTAGAACATAAGACATAAGAAATAGGAGCAGGAGTAGGCCATCTGGCCTGTCGAGCCTGCTTTGCCTTTGAATAAGATCATGGCTGATCTGGCCATGGACTCATCTCCACCTACCTCCCTTTCCCCCATAACCCTTAATTCCCCTACTATGCAAAAGTATGCCCAACCTTGTCTTAAATATATTTACTGAGGTAGCCTCCATTGCTTCACTGGGCAGAGAATTCCACAGATTTACCACCATCTGGGAAAAGCAGTTCCCCTTCATCACTGTCCTAAATCTACTCCCCCGAATCTCGAGGCTATTTCAAGGGGACTTTAATATAACAACAAGGAGATAAGACAGTAGTCAGACACTTGGAGTAAAGTCAATGGTTTTGGGCCCCGTATCTCAGAAAGGATGTGTTGTCGTTGGAAAGAGTCCAGAGGAGTTTCACAATGATGATTCAGGGAATGAAGGGGTTCGTATATGAGGAGCATTTGGTAGCTTTGGGACTGTACTCACTGGAATTTAGAAGAATGCAGGGGGATATCATTGAAACCAACCGAATGTTGAAAGAACCAGATAGGGTGGATGTGGAGAGGATGTTTCCTTTGGTGGGGGGGAGGTATCCAAAACTAGAGGGCACAGCCTCAGAATTAAGGGGTGATCTTTTAGAACAGTGGTAAAGAGCATTTTTCTTAGCCAGAGAGGAATGAATCTGCAGAATGCTCTGCCACAGATTGCGGTGGAGACCAAGTCTGTGGGTATATTGAAGGTGGAAGTTGATTACTTCTTGATTGGTCATGGCATCAAAGGATATGGCGAGAAAGCAGGAATGTGGGATTGAGTGGGATCTGGCTTTAGCCATGATGGAATTGTGGAGCAGACTCAATGGGATGAATGGCCTAATTCTGCTCCTATGCCTTATGGTCGTATGGCCTTTCATCCTCCGTGGTTGATGGAGACTTTACCCCATTTCCTCCATTCCCTGCACTTGTGCTCTCACCCCACTTACTCCCAGGTAGAACAGAGATAGAATCCCCTCAGTCCTTAACTTTCATCCCATCAGCCTCTGCATCCAGCGCATTTTTTTTTTGACATTTCCATCAACTACAACATGATCCCATCACCAGTCACATCTTTCCCTCCCCACCCCTTTCTATTTTCCACAGAAACTTCTCTGTGACTTGCAGGTTCACCCATCTTTCCCTTTCCTAAAGCACTTTCCCCTGCAACAGAAGGAGCTGTAACACCTTTCCCACCTCCATTCAGGTGCCTAAACAGCCCTTCCAAGTGATTCACGTGCACTTTCTCTAACTTTGCAGGTTGCATTCATTGCTCACGATGTGAGACCAAGAGTTGTCTGCTTTGCAGAGCACTTGCACTCTGCAGTAGCTGTCTGGACCTCCCATTTACAAGACATTTAAATTTCCCTTTGCCATTGATCAAAGGCCTATCTGTCCTCAACCCCCCCCCCCCCCCCACTAATGGGCAGAGGCAAACTGCAAACCAAATGTTTCTCATATTCTGACTGATGGTCTAACCCAGAGGTCGGCAACCTGCGGCTCCAGAGCCACATGCGGCTCTTTGATCTCTGTGATGCGGCTCCCCGTGGTTTGTTAGCTTTTGAAATGTAATTCGAAATTTGAAGATTATGGTGATCTTGTACAATATGAAAACTTTGCGGAGACACCGTTTCCTGGCACATCCGAACAATTAGCCACCGTTCCGACTAAGGGAGATAGCCTACGGGGGTTTGTGAGTACGTGTCTTTTGGAGCATCCGCGCCCATGGGGACGGGTTGAGGGAGGCTTTAAAGCAAGGCTGTTTAGTTCGAATAAAGTTACCTTTGACTGCAGTCTTTATTTTAGCGCTGCGTGTAGCGCTACACCGCTACAACGTGTTTTTTATCGCTATTAATATACATCACAACTGCCAATGCCTGACACCCGCCAGTGCGCGCTTTCTTTTAATTCTTCGATCCAAGGTAGGCTACCTATGTAGTAACCTTCAACCCAACGTCTTTTTTTCGGAGTTCAAAATGTTTTTGTTGCATGCAGAAATGTAATTTCGTTTTCTCTGCAGGAGTTCATCAATTTCAAAAATGCAACACATTATAGTTTGTTTATACATAGCATAAAGGCAAAAAAAAACCCGTTGTATGCAGTGTTATTTCATTTTGTGGCTCCCAGTGTTTTCTTTTCTGTGGGAAATGGGTCCATATTGGCTCTTTTAGTGGTAAACGTTGCCGACCCCTGGTCTAACCCAACAGTGTTGTGAACATCTGAAATCGCCAAGTTAAGATAACCTGTTTCTCCTTTTCTCACCCTCTTTCCTTCTGATCTAAGTTTTCTCTCTCATACACACACTTCTTTCCACTTGCCCCCTATTGCCCAATTTCCTTCCTGTCACCATCTAATCCCATCCGCCATTACCAACACTCTCCTCCCCTGTTCCCTCTCCCTAATGTTCCCATCTGCCCACCTTTCTTTCCTTACTTAGTTCCAATCTTCACCTTCATTGTTTACGATCCAATAATCTCTGCAGCCCTTTGTCCCTGTCTATCACCTCCCAATCTCTGTCACTCTCTCCACCCTTTCCTCTCCCACCTGACTCCATGTTCAGATTCAGAATTATTTATTATATGTACATGTTAGCATACGGTGAAATATGTCATTTGCATCAACGACTAACACACCTGAGAGTGTGCTGGCGACAGTCTGTAGGTGTTGTCACACATTCTGGTGTCAATGTAACATGACAGCAGTCTTCTGCAGACCAACAGAGAACACAACAAGCAACAAAACAACAGCAGCAAAATAGGCCCCTTTCCTTCCTCCCACCCACTGAAACACAGGCAGTCCTTCAACTCCAGGATAGGCCTCCAGGCCTTTGATCTCTGTGGGCCAATCAATTGCTCCTCACTTGATCCACCTATCAAGCCCCATCCTTACACTTCACCTATTTTATACTGGCTATTTCCCCTTTTCATCTTTGCTGAAAGACTCTCCGCAGGTTCAAGTCTGGAGATCAAGAATGCTACAAGAGGTGCAGGTATGATGTCCGGAAAGCCATCTCATGGGTGAAGTGGAGAATCTGGACTAGGAGGGAATCAACAAGGGATGCTCAACAGCTGTGGCAAGGTTTGAACGCTATAGCCTCTGACAAAGTTAAATCTAGTGACATGGGGACAGCTTCCAGATGAGCTCTATGCTTTCTCTGACCACCAGAACAGGGAGGAACCATCACGCACCCCCACGTCTCCCGATGATCCTTTGGCCTCGGTATCTGAAGGTGACGTAAGGGCTGCCTTCAAGAGAGTGAATCCAAGGAAAGCATCTGGTCTGGATGGAGCACCTGGCTGAGCACTGAAGACCTATGCTGACCAACTGGCTGGTGTGTTCATGGACATTTTACCACCTCTGGCTTCGTCAGTGTGTAGTACCCACCTGTTTCAAGCAGGTTTCAAACATAGTGGTGCCCAAGCAGAACGTGATAATCTGCCTCAATGACTCGCACAATGGCACTTACATCCATAGTGATGAAGTGTTTTGAGAGGCTGGTGTTGAAGCATATCAGCTCCTGTCCAAGTGGCGACTTGGATGTACTCAAATTTGCCTACTAGTCCACAGCAGATGCTATCTCATTGAATCTTCACACAATCCTGGAACATCTGGATAGCAATGTTATTTATCCATTACAGCTCAGCACTTAGTACCATTGTTCCCACTAGAGTAATCTATAAACTCCAAGACCTGACCCTCGATACTCCCTTGTGAAATTGGATCCTTGATTCCCTAACTTGCAGACCCCAGTCAGTTCAGACTGGCAAAAACATCTCCACAGTCTCCACCAGCAGAGGTGCACCACAGGGCTGTGTGCTTCTCCCCCTACTCTACTCACTTTATGACTGTGTGGCTAAGTATAGCTCCAACACTATATTCAAGTTTGCTAATGACACCATTGTTGTGGGCCATATCAAAGGTGGTGATGAATCAGCATACAGGAGGATTGAAAATTTGGCAGATTGGTGTCATAACAACAGCTCACTCAATGTTGCAGCTATATAGGATACTGGTCAGACCCCACTTGGAGTACTGTGCTCAGTCCTGGTCGCCTCACTACAGGAAGGATGAGGAAGCCATAGAAAGAGTGCAGAGGAGATTTACAATGATGTTGCCTGGATTGGGGAGCATGCCTAATGAGAATAGGTTGAGTGAACCTGGCCTTTTCTCTTTGGAGCGACAGAAGATGAGTGGTGACCTGATGAGAGGCATTGATCGTGTGGATAGTCCGAGGCTTGTTCCCAGGGCTGAAATGGTTGCCACGAAAGGACCCAGGTGCTGGGGAGTAGGTACAGAGGAGACGTCAGGGGTAAGTTTTTTTTTTACTCAGAGAGTAGTGAATGTGTGGAATGGGCCGCCGGCAATGGTTTTGGAGGCTGATATGATAGGGTCTTTTAAGGGACTTTAGGATAGGTACATGGAGCTTAGAAAAATAGAGGGCTATAGGTAAGCCTAGTAATTTCTAAGGTAGGGACATGTTTGGCACAACTTTGTGGGCTGAGGGGCCTGTATTGGATTTCTATATTTTTATCAGAGGTGAAGAGGGTCAGTAACTTTAAATTCCTGGGTGTCACTATATCCGAGGACTTATCATAGATCTATCATATAAATGTAATTGCAAAGAAAGCATAGCAGTTCCTCTACTTCCTTAGGAGTCTGTGGAGATTCCGCATGTCATCAAAAATCTTGATAAATTTCTGTGGATGTGTCATGGAAAGTGTATTGATTGGCTGTATTACAGCCTGGTATGGGAACACTAATGCCTTTGAGTGGAAAATCTTACAAAAGTTAGTGGATTCGGCCTAGTACGTCACGGGTAAAGTCCTCCCAACCGTTGAGGAGATCTGCATGAAACGCTGTTGTCGGAAAGCAGCATCCATCATCAAAGTTCCTCACCACTCAGGCCATGCTCTTTTCTCACTGCTGCCATCAGGTAGAAGATACAAGAGCTTCAGGACTCGCACCACCTGCTTCAAGAACAGTTACTGCTCTTCAACCATCAGGCTCTTGAACAAAAGAGGATAAATACACTCATCTCAAAATGCTGGAGGAACTCAGCAGGCCAGGCAGCATCTAGGAAAAGTGTATAGTCGACGTTTTGGCTCGAAACGCCAGCTGTAGTTTATTTTCCTAGGTGCTGCCTTGACCTGCTGAGTTCCTGTAGCATTTTGTGTGTGTTGCTCAGATTTCCAGCATCTGCAGATTTTCTCATTTGTAACTGCACTCATCTGTTGAGATATTTTCATAACCAATGATCTCACTTTAAGGACTCTATCTTGTTATTTCATGCTCTCATTGTTATATTGCTATTTGTATTTGCATATTTTGTTGTCTTTTATGCTCTTACTCTTTTATTGATCCTGTTTACAGTTACTGTTCAGTAGATTTGGTTAATATGCCCACAAGAGAAAGAATCTCAGGGTATATGTACATATGTACTGTGGTAATAATTTTTTCTTTGAACTTTGAGATGCAGCCTGACCCCACTGAGTTTCTCCAGTAGCTTGTTTTTAGCTTAAATTCAAGTTCATGTTTATTATAATTGAATGGAAGACATTAATGTTGAAATTCATCGTCAACTTCTATGTGCCAAGACAGACACATTCTATATCAGAAGTGCTTTTGAAGATCTCGAGCTCAAAATCAGCACTTCCATTGAATGTCTGGATCCTGGGTTTGGGAATCAGTGGGTGCAGCTGTGTAAACAAGGGTTGCTGTCTATAAGAGCAGCAGCTGCTGTATTATGTGGTAGGTAGCCTTTTGATGCAAGTGGTCTCAAATGACCATGCTACTGTATTTATGCAAAGTATATTTGGTTCCACAATGTGTGGTACTGTATATAGAGTTATTTATTCAATATTGGAGCAGAGCAAATATGAACACCTTAAAGCACTCTGGTGAAGTGTACAGGAAATGTCATTAGATCAATAGGGATTAAGTACAATAGTTGGGAAGTTTTGCTTCAGTGCTGCCAGGCATCACAGCTGAAGTATTGCAGTTTTGAACCCCTAATTTACGGAGAAGTGCACATGGATTGGCAGTAGTTCAGAGAAGGTTCCCTTGTTTTAATCCTGAGATAGAGGAGTTAACTGTAATGAACAGATGAATAGTTTGGAAGAGGCATGATCTCACTGAATTATGAATTATTTGTTTACCTAATTATTTATTATTAGTTTTTATTTGCACAGTTTGTCTTCTGCACTTTAGCTGTCAGTCTGCAGTTTTTCATAATTCATTGTTCTATGAATGTCTGCAAGAAAATGAATCTTAAGGTAGTATATGGTGACATATATGTACTTTAATAATAAATTTACTTTGACTTTGGAAATATATAAAACTTTGGCTTTGATGGTATCTAAAACAATTATATATTTCCCTCTGTGTATAATTTTTTCTTTATTTTAAAGGCTAGATCACTGTTTTCAGTGGTTATTTCTTTGGTTATTTCTAGGTAGCTGTGCCTGAAACTACACTTCATTGTGGGTTCTTCCCGATTATTGTTCATGATAGACAACACAAATACCAACAATGAGCAGTACTTGAGAAGTAAAGGTTAAATAATTATTTTTGGAAAGCTTTGTTCTGATAACTTGTTAGTTACTCTTTGTTACCAAGCACCAGTGTTATTACAACATACTTGCCTGCTCTTGTGAAAGGTTTAATGATGTACTGTTAATTTGTGAATCAGTGAACTGTTTAAGTGATCATTCCGGCTTATCTAAATCCACTTCCTGAATTCTAATTACATTATTGTTATTTCTGAATGGGTCTGTTTGAGACGGAAAGGACCATAATTTGACCTGGTCATACAGTGCACACATCAGTTAGGAGTGGTTCTTTTTATTTCTGCTGTTATTGGAAAACTTCTATTGAACAAAGAGAAAGGGAATTAAATTTGAACAAAGCATTAATGTAAAGTGTCAACCATTTGGTATCAATTATTAATTTACTGTGGTCAAAAAAGAAGGATTGATTTGATTAGTAACAGTGCAAATTCAGTCCTGTAATAGTGTTAAATTCACAGAGTGGTTAAAAAGATGTAGGGTCGTCTTTGGTCCATTGAGACCATACTTGCTCTTTGAAAGGGCAATCTGGCAAGTCACAGTCCTCCATCCTTTCTGAAAGCCTTGACATTTATTTCCTCTTAGGTATTTACCCAACCACTACCTCCCTTCAGCCACAACCGCACTTTTGAATGTTACTTTGAGGCTTCCTCAAATGTGTCGTTATTAATACATTCCAGACCTTAAGCACTCAACTGTTTATGCCCCTGATAATTTACAATAAGGAATATGAAAATGATATAGTAGTGCAAAAGGAGAGCAGGTGGTGTTAATGGATTCATGGGTGATTCAGTAATCTGATAGTGGAGAGGAAGAAGCTGCTCCTAAACCATTGGATGTGTGTCTTCTAGTTCCTGTACCTTCTCCTGATGATGGTAATTCATGCCCTAGATGGTGAGGGTCCTTAATGATGAAGATGCCTCAGTGATGTAGTTGGCTGAGTTTACAACCCTCAGTAGCTTTTCCTGATCCTGTTCTTTGATGCCCCCCGTACCAACAGTGATGTTCTCTCCACCTCACATCTGTAAAATCATATTGTGTCCCAGCAGTTTTCCTTGCAATACTTCATATTTTCACACAATAAATTAAATCTGCTTCATGTCCACCCTTTCCTCCAAGTTGAATTAATGAGATGAGTTTGTGAGCTTGATACTTGAGGAAAGAGTTATCACATTCTGAAAGAACTTTCCTACCTATTTGCACTCCCTTAACAGCAGAGCTGAACGTCTCAGATAAAATGGAATGTGCTCTTTACCAAAATCTTCATGAAAATGTAACCACTTTAATTAGCATCTCTATTAATAATTTTGTTATCTTCAAAACTAACAAATAAGCATTCTTCATGTAATAATTCCTGTTCTAAATAATGCTTGGTTAATTTTAGTATAATTCATAAAACATATTTTCTAATTTTTATAATTCCAATTTTTAATTTTACCACATAAACAGTAAAACTGTTTGCAAATACTTTGGCATTCATGTAATTATCAGCATTCATATTATGCACGCATGGATATAATGTATATATAATAGCTACGCTTAATGCTGGCTGTTGATGTAATGGTGACAGCACCAGGTTTTGAGGTGAATGGTCACAGGTTCGAACCCGGCTCCTTGCACACTTTCCATTTGTGCTGGGCTGAGGGTCAAGCTAGCAACGCTGCTTTGTCAAAACAGATAAATAGTATGGAAATGACAAAAAAAAAAATGCCACCTGATGCGCCACAAGGCATGAAAAAGGAACAACAAAATATATACATTTAGTGGCCACTATATTAGGTACAGCTATACACCTGCTTGTTAATGCAAATACCTAATCTGTCAATCATATGCGTAAAAGCATGCAGACATGGTCAAGTGGTTCAGTTGTTCGGACCAAACATCAGAATGGGGAAGAAATGTGATCTGAGTGACATTGACCATAGAATTATTGTGGTGGCAGACGGGGTGGTTTGAGTATCTCAGAAACTGCTGGTTTCCTGGAATTTCCATACATAACAGTCTCTAGAGTTTACAGAAAATGGTGCGAAAAACAAGAAACATTCAATGAGAGAGGTCAGAGGAGAATGGCCAAACTTGGTCTCTGTCACCCGCCCCCCCCCCCCCCCCCCCCGTCACCCTCTCTCTGCCCCCACTATCACCCGTGGCTATAACAACTTTAGGAACCCATTTGGTGATTATGTTGATGCTTGATCTGTAAATTTAGTCCTTAAGATGACAGCAACTATGTATAAATTTTCTATATTTGACAGTTAATATAAGGGCTGTATAATCACAACGTAATTTCCCTTCTGTAAAACTTGCTATCTTAAAGAGAGGATCCTGGGTTAATTAAATTGAGACGCACTTTATCTGTACTTTTGAACTATTAGATCTATGTGTTTGGTGGGGTGCATTACAATATGAGTAGATACCTGAACAATCAAATTGCTGTAATCAAATAATTTTAATGATAATAACTTTATAGAGCAGTTTTCTTAGAGTAATACAAGGTCCTTTACAATAGGAAAAAGTGCAAATGTGAAAATAAAAAAGCCAAAATAAAAATAAACATGAAAATGAAAGACAAAAAGATGTTAGTTAAATGCAAGGTTAAGCGAATTGGTTTTGAGCTGATATTAACAGGGTTGACTGAGTCTGAGTGTCAGCTCGAGGAAATCTGCAGATGCTGGAAATTCAAACAACAATACACACAAAATGCTGGTGGAACACAGCAGGCTGGGCAGCATCTATAGGGAGAAGCGCTGTTGACGCTTTGGGCCGAGACCCTAGTTTTAGATATTGAGTTCCACTGTTTAGGAGTGTAATTCAAAAAAGTTGACCTGTCACATTTTGAAGGAAGTATAAAAAGACCTGAGAGCTCAAGCAGGAGTATAAACAAAATAAGGAATAATACGATGGGATTAAAAGTGTATAATTCTTCATTATTTGCTTTCAATTTTTCTAACTATAAAATGGCCTATCTTTGCAGCAAAAGCTAAAAGAGGAAAGAGAAGCCAAGCGGGCCCATCTGGATGGTAGACATGACTACATTTTGGGGGTTGTGGCCTCGTGCATTGGAATAGAGAAAGTTGAGGTGGAAGATGCCATTCTTGAGGGTTCCCAGGTGAGTGTATGTATTACTAAAATTATGTCAACAAAAATAGTTTTCAAGAAATTACATTTAATTTGCAGCATAACTTGAAGATAAAATGAAACAAAATGCTGGAGGAATAGAAAGAAAGCAGGATAGAACTCAATTTGGGTAAAGTTAGGAGGGTTCAAAGGGGTCAGGAATTATCCTTGGCAAGTAGGTTAAATAACATCCCAAGGCATTTTCTGGGCATTTTAAAATCAAGATAATAAGACACTTCAAAAGTAATGTACAGTACTATGCAGAAGTTTTAGGTACATGTAAGCAAAAATTCAGTGAAGATTCTTTCAAAAATAATGAAATGAAACATTTCTAAATATCAAAACATTACTATAAAGAGCAGTAAACAGTAAAAAAAAACTAAATCGTATGAATATTTGGTGTGACCATTCTTTGCCTTTAAAACTGCATCAGTTCTGTTAGGTACACTCTCGTGCAGTTTTCTATGAAAATCATCAGGTAGGTTGCTCAAAGCATCTTGGAGAACTTGCCACAGTTCTTCTGCAGACTTTGTCTGTCTCACTTGCTTCTGACTCTCCAGGTAATCCCAGACAGCCTTGACAATGTTGAGATCGGGGCTCTGTGGATACCCTACCATCTGAAACCCCATTAAAAAAAAATCTAGGGTGCCTTGGACTTTTGCACAGTACTGTACTGGTATTTGAAGCGAGCTAGGCAGGGCAGTTCATTTGAGGATATTAATACCAGTGCTTGCTTGTTTTTTTGATATGAATGAGACAGAGTAGGTAGTTCACTGTGCTCTCTCTTACTAATGGAAATATATATTGCCTTCAGTTTAAAGCGTACTCTTTATGAATTACTGAATATTTCCATGCATTAAAATTAAATGTGAGACCATTTTGTCCTGAACACTTCCGTTTATAAATTGTGGCAATTGTGATGATTCATTTTTATTTTAAAGATTGATCGTGTAGATTCATTCTTTGCCATTGGTGGGCTTGCACACCTTATGTTTTATTATCAAGAAGTGGAACCGAATGAAAAAGGTAAGCAAAGTGAGTAACTGAGTAAGTGAACTGATCCTTTACTCCTTTTTTGTGTAATTATTCAAAGGCTAGTGGTGAGCAATTTGGATATAATCAAAGTTCAAAGTATATTTTATTATTAAAGTACATATATGTCACCACATACAAATCTGAGATTCATTTTCCTGCGGGCATACTCAGCCAATTTATAGAATAATAACTATAACAGGGTCAATGAAAGATCAACCAGAGTGTGATAGATGACAAACTGTGCAAATGCAAATATAATTAAATAGCAATAAATAACGAGAATATGAGATTGAGATAAATAGTCCTTAAAGCGAGATCATTGGTTGTAGGGACATTTCAATGATGGGGCAAGTAAGTGGAGCAAGTAATCAATTTCCTTTTGTGTTAATGATGCTGTTTAAGATGCATAATTTTAAAAGGTCATGTAAATGATGCTTTCTCAGGCTAATGCCTGTCACTTGGAATTGATTTCTCATCCCTAGTCATGGCTGTGATAGCACAATTTTACATGTGCTTAATTAATTAACAGAAATTCTCCTAAATGTTGTGATGGAAATCTCCATTGCTGCCTATCATAATGAGTGACCCCTTTCCTGGACCACAGTCCACATGCACTGAAATTCCAGTGACGCCTTCGCGTACATGACCATTCTTCATTTGAAAGTCTTAATTGCCGTATCAACAGACTGTTTAACCAATGAAGAGTTATTACAACAGCTCCAACCTAATTCGTTCCTTACCTACCTTCTAGTTGTATGAACATGCACAAGTTAACTGCAGCCAAATGCAGCAGCAGCTTTTGCCAGTTCACGCCTTTTCAAGGCTGAAGCTGCAATGGCCCGTTGTATCACAAGAACACCGCTGCTAAAACAAACTAGTTTGCAAAGGTTAGAAATCAGACTTAAATTCTCAGTCATTATGGCTCATCAATTGGCATGAGTAATGAGAGTAGTTAAAAAATTTCTAAAAATATTATATTTGTTATGTTAGCATATCTCATTAAACTATTCTGTTTTCTGTTTGGTTGCTCTGTACTTCATTCCAATTTTTTTACTAATCTGTGAAGCTGTGTGTGCATTTTAAATTATGTTATTGTGCTGGAGCAGCAATCTAAGAGTGCGAGTTGCAGTATTTTGGTTAAACATCAAACTGAATCGTCACCAGAAAATGTGGACATGGATATTCCTAGATTATCATTGGCCATCTGAGAAAATAACCTGAGCTTGTATGGAATAGTCTGGATTTCACAGTTAGACAGGTTTTTAAAAAGTTGTGTTATCATCCTGAGAGTCAGTAGAGAATCTTCATCTGTATGAAATTGCACTCAAGTCATACCGTTTCTCGCAGATTTTTTCTTGCTAGGCAAGCCGGAACACTGGCTCGTAACGGAACTTCTTAAAAAAAAATCCTAAAAATGTCTCTTTTTCATTTGATAATGAACTTGCTTCACAAACATTAATGCATCATTTCAATGGAATTACAATATTGGGATCAAGGGGAATGAATTTTACCTCTACCTGCAAAGCATTAGCCCGTTTTACATTCCAGTTTTATTTAATTCTTTGAGTTCAGTCCTAGTATCATTTTTATAAGATAATTATTAGCCTAGGAAAGTTAATTGTATGGTCATCTGGAAATCAAAGCAGCTTATTGGCAGTGCTTCCAAGTATAGTTTGAGAGCTCAAGACGTGACTTTCAACCTCATCTGATGCTCAAACTACCCTCAGCTTTGGGCTAATTTAAACTGTATTGGAGATTTAATCACAGGGAAAACTAAGTAATCAAATCCAAAGCAATAGTACAAAAGCGTTCTGTATTGAGATACCGTACTAAATAGACAATAGACAGTAGGTATAGGAGTAGGTCATTTGGCCCTGCTAGCCAGCACCGCCATTCACTGTGATCATGGCTGATCATACACAATCAGTACCCCGTTCCTGCCCTCTCCCCATATCACTTGACCCCGCTATCTATAAGAGCTCTATCTAACTCTCTCTTGAGTGCATCCAGAGACTTGGCCTCCACTGCCTTCTGGGGCAGAGCATTCCACATATCCAGCACTCTCTGGGTGAAAAAGTTTTTCCGCATCTCTGTTCTAAATGGCCTACCCCTTATTCTTAAACTGTGGCCTCTAGTTCTGGACTCGCCCATCAGCGGGAACATGCTTCCTGCCTCTAGCGTGTCCAATCCCTCAATAATCTTATATGTTTCAATCAGATCCCCTCTCATCCTTCTAAATTCCAGTGCATACAAGCTCAGTCGCTCCAATCTTTCAACATATGACAGTCCTGCCATTCTGGGAATTAACCTTGTGAACCTACGCTGCACTCCCTCAATAGCAAGAATGTTCTTCCTCAAATTTGGAGACCAAAACTGCACACAATACTCCAGGTGGGGTCTCACCAGGGTGCTGTACAGCTGCAGAAGGTCCTCTTTACTCCTATACTCAATTCCTCTTCTTATAAAAGCCAGCATGCCATTAGCTTTCTTCACTGCCTGCTGTACCTGCATGCTTGCTTTCATTGACTAATGTACAAGAACACCTAAATCTCGTACTTCCCCTTTTCCTAACTTGACTCCATGTAGATAGTAATCTGCCTTCCTGTTCTTGCCACCAAAGTGGATAACCTCACATTTATCGACATTAAACTGCATCTGCCATACATTTGCCCACTCACCCAACCTGTCCGAGTCACCCTGCATTCTCATAACGTTCATAAATATTGAATAATAAAATTTTCAATCAGGGTCCAAATTTCCTGCTAATATGCAAACAACATGCACACAATATGCTAAAATGTTGTGAATGAATGCACTTATTTTGCGAACTATATTTGTTTTGCAGTGCAAATGAACCTCTTTGGAGCAGGGACCAATCCTAATATAGGACGAAGCAAGAAACCAAAAATATTTGTAACGGAAGGGAAGGATGTGGCACTTATTGGCATTTGTGTAATTTTTTTACGAGCTAGTGCATCCAAAGCAATTACTATAGACAATGTACATAAGGTGAGCAGCTGAATTTATCCTGAAAGCACTTTGTTCAGATTTTATTTTGCATTCTGCAACATTTTCACCCTTCCAGCCTTTCATCCTATCCTGTTTCGGATCCATGTGCTATCCCTTATTCATGGGACAGACAAACAATTCGCTGATTTCAATCATCACTGCCGATTTGCCAGCTAACTGGAGGAGCTCAGAAGCTCTTTTGGTTTTTTTTTTGCTGCTTTCTTGTGAAGATGTTGAATAATTCTACATAGTGTCTTTACGTAAAATAGCAGTGACTGATAAACTCTGCACTGACATTAGTTTAAATGCAACTGCTTTTTTTTTTTGGATAAATTAGTACTTGCTTTCAAAACAAATGGGTGAAAACAGCAAAATTTACTGTAGCCCAAGGCAAACATTTGAGAACTCCAGAGATTCCAGTATTGCTGTTGATGCCAGGCTGTTTGGCTAAACATAACTTTCTCACTTACTATTCGTATACTGTGAGAAGTATTCTTTGGGGGGGTCAATAAAAGTTAATTTGGTGGCAATTAAATTGAGAATACACTAAATACCCACACTATAATCATAATAGAAAGAAGATGAATTATTAAATCGTTTGGTCTGAACTTAACAAATCTGTTTTTTTTTCAATTCTTATTATATTCCTTTCCAAGTGAAAGGTAGTGAAATATGCTGAGGTGTTGTTCTGTGGCTGGGATCACCCTATCAGTAATCGAGGCAAAATTAGCATACTTAATCCAATAGTAGCGTTGTCATATCTGAAACTTGAGATTGTATGTCCAACCCTCATCCAGACATTTGCATACACCAAAATGAATAAACAGTCAATGTTTCAGGCCTTCTTCAGGACTGGAAAGGAAGGGGGAAGATGCCAGAATAAAAAGGGGAAGGAGGATAGCTCGAAGTTGATGGTGAAGCCAAGTAGGTGGGAAAGATAAAGGGCTGGAAGTGAAGGAATCTGATAGGAGAGGAAGGAGAATGGGACCCGGGGGAAAGCTATAGGCAGATGAGAAGAGGTAAGAGGCCACAGTATGGAATAGGAGAAAAGGGGAGGGGGAGGGAATTTTATTTTCACTGGAAGGAGAAATCAATGTTTATGCCATCAGGTTGGATGCTATGCAGATGGAATACAAGGTGTTGCTCCTTCAGCCTGAGTGAGGCCCCATTGTGGTGTGTGGAGGCCATAGACCAACATGTCAGAATAGGAACGGGAATCAGAATTAAAATGTTGGGCCATCGGGAAGTTCTGGTTTTGGTGGATGGAGTGGAGGTACTCGATGTAGTGGTCCCCCAAAGCGGGAAGATGGGGTGAGCACAGATGTCCAGGGAATGGAGGAGATGCAGGTGAGGGCAGCATCAATGGCATCCCCTCCATTTCCTGGGCATTGGCACTCACCCCTTCCTCCCGTCGATTTAACAGTACCAGAGTTCCTCTTGTCCTCACCTACCACCCCATGAGCTTCAGCATCCAACACATCATTCTCAGTAACTTCTACAGTCCAAAGAGATCCTACCACCAAACACATCTTTCCCTCCCCCCCTCCCCCCCACAATTCTTCTCTTTCTGCAGGGATCACTCTCTCTCTCTGCAATTTCCTGTCTATTTGTCCCTCACCACTAATCTCCTTCCAGGGACTTACCTCTGCAAGCAGCATGTGCTACACCTGCCCATTCACCACCATTCGGTATCCGAAACAGTCCTTCCAGGTGACCTAACACTTCACCTGTGAATCTGTTGGGGTAATCTATCATATCTGGTGCTCCCAGTGCAACCTCCTCTACATTGGTGAGAATTGTCATAAATTGGGGGACACTTCTTAGAGCAGCTCTGCTCCGTCCCCCAAAAGTGGAAGTTCCTGGTGGCCCAACATTTTAATTTCAATTCCCATTCCTGTTCTGACATGTCAGCCCATGGCCTCATCTTGGGCCGTGATGAGGACACCTTCAGGATGAAGGAGAAGCACCTTACATTCTTCTGGGTACCCTCCAACCCGATGACATGTATATCAGTTTCTCATTCTAGTTTAAAAAAAAATCCCTCCCCCTCCCATTTTCTATTCCCCACTCTGTTTTCTTGCTACTTCTCACCTGCCTATCACCTTCCCCTGGTCCTCCTCTGTCCCTTTCTCCTATGGTCCACTCTCCTCTCCTATCAGATTCCTTCCTCTCCAGCCCTTTACCTTTCTGACCCACCTGGCTTCACTTATCACCAAGCTATCCTTCTTCCCCTCACTCACCCACTTTTTATTGTGACGCCTTCTCCCTTTTCAGTCCTGAAGAAGGATCTTGGCCTTTCATTTCCATGGATGCTGCTTGTCCTGCTGAGTTCTTTCGGCATTTTGTTTGTGTCACCATGGATTTCCAGTATCTACAGAGTCTCTTGTGTTAAAGACTTGATCAGGTTGACACTTTAGAAGCATTGCCTTTTGAATCTCCCATCCACTGGCTCACATGGAATTAGAAGATCACAATGCATAATCTGAAATATATTGCAGTACGTCGGTCAATATTTATATATCCACTGCCTGATATCACTGCCAGATTTATCAACAGTTCATTTGTGAACAAAGTATTCCAATCTCTACTTTCAAGAGGTGCAATCTTTCTACCTCAGGTGTCATTCACCAGTTAAGGTTTGTTTTCCTGCATGGGGGTCATATAGGTTACACAGTAGTGCAGCAATGCTTCTGCCCTATGAAAGTTGGGACCCTAGTTCAGCCCTGTGTTTGCATCTTCCTGCATGGGTTTTTTTGGGCACTCACATCGTCACCCAACGATCAGCTGGTAGGTTAATTAAGATTACCACTCAGTGTAGGTTAATGGCAAAAATGAATCAATGGAAGTTAATGAGCAAATGTGAGAGAAAAGAACTTGGAGGAATTCTGGGAACCAGGAGAGGGGAACTAATAAGACTTGATAGGTTGAATGGTCTCCCTTCTTGTTATAAAGTAATCAAGAACAATTACTTGGTAATATGTTGAAATAAAATGCAGACCGGTAGTAAACATATGATACAATTGTTTTATTTTTTAAAAATGCAGGAAGTAAATTTCAATGTTCTTGATACTACTCATGTTGGGCTGTTGAAAGCTGTAGAACATCTCCTCTCAGAAGTATTTGTTCCTGCTTTGAAGAAAATGAATGGTGGTTGGGGAGAGCTAAGCAGTCCTCAGGCAAGCGGTGTACGTCAAGACTTCTTTAGTTCATTGGAAGGGTTTGTGAGTGTTTTGGCAAGTGCCCAGGAGAGCCTGATGGAAAAAGTAAGTTGTTACTGCAAAATTCGATTTCATTTTTGATGTTACAAATTTCAATGGATCTTTGTTTATCCATATATTTTGACAGTTACATCATATCTGTACAAGTGTGAATATACTTAAGGGAGGATACTTATTCTTTCTAAATTCCCTCTATCATATTTCTAAAGTATCCTGGCAAGTGAATTTATCAGTTATAAAGACTGAAGAAAAGGTAGGAAAATTGAGGAGGAGGAAGAGTAATATAGTTATGATGTATGAAATCACCTCAGTAATGAGATACTATTACAGGAGGTAAGCATCTAGTGATGACTTCATGGTAGAATTAAGAAATAAAATAAAAATTAAAATAAAACTATAGTCAGTGTTGCGCAGAGGTGCTTTGGTAACTGCCAAAATGTGAAAAAGTATTTCAATGTAGACCTTAGGCTGGTATGTAACAAAGGCAATTTAACATGAAATTAAATTTCACTTAGGTTATTGGAACTTTAATGTGGATGGAACAATCAGACCAATCATGTCAGAAAAGTAGAGAATTCTTTAATGTGTTCAAGGTAGTTTAGTTCAGTAATATGCCCTAGTGTCAATGATGGACTGGCCATTTTACAGTCAATAATTATTAAATCTCATTTAGCCATCCATCCAAAAGTATATGAATGTTTGTCTAACAACTGAAATAATCTGAACATGCTGTAGGTTGTGTTTGATTCACTTTCCTTTAGTGGCATACAGATGGCAAGGCTTCAAGTTATAGAAAATTGAGATGTGGACTATTTTCTAGAAATGCAAACCCCCTCCTCTCTATACACATGCACACCCAACCCTATAGCACAGGGTTTGCCTCTAAGTCGTCTGTTTGCCACTTATTTTTTACAGTGGAGGAGGATAGCTTGCTGGCCTTACCATTGAGAGTAAAACTGAATTGGGAATGAAGAATTTGTATAATCAAATGACACTACTTTTAAAATAATGCTGCTAAAGAATGAAAATGATAGTGCCAAGTAGCTTCACTCTTTGGATTTTACAAAAGAAATTTTTGTTAATTTCCACCCTATAATCATCCAAAGCTCCCTCAGACTGAAAACTCTACTGGTCATTTGACTGTTCAAGAAACCTGAGAAGCAGAAATCAAGAATTACATACAAACTTGGTAGAAGTTACTAGTCTATGATTAATTATACAGTGACTGAACATCTTAAAATGTCAGTAGATTAGCGAGAGTGTGCATAAGTTTGGGAAACTTGTGTCATAGTCAAAGAGTTTTAATGAATTTTTTCAAAAAGTTGAGAAAAGTGAGATTAACAATTAGATGATTGGCAAAAATTAGTAGAGATTTTGCTTATCAAAAATGCCAAATTGAACTTCAGGAGCTTTACTAAAAAATAATAACTAAATTATTACTGGTAAGATAATGGACAAAAGAATTTAATTTTGCTTTCATCTTTGATTGTTGAACATGTGTTAATCAAAATTTATGCAACTAATTTCAATTGAATCATATTTATGTCATTATAAAATTATAATTATAGGTGAACTTGAAGGAATGTGAAACTTTTGACCTGAGGCTTCTCAAGGGCCCGATGGATTATTTGTCTGCAGTCAATAACACTGAAACGTTAGAAAAAATTGAATCCTGCGTTAAAGTGTGGATGAAGCAAATTGAGCAGGTAGTATTAACTAGTTTTTGTGTATGCTTAAGAAAACTCTTGACATACTGGGTATTAGGCAAAACTAACTGATCTCATGGGGGTTTTAAAATGGTGCACAATTACCATTTCAGTCAAAATACCAAGAGAGGTGAATGACAAACGGGGAGTGTTACCCAAAGTAGTTGTCACAGACAAAGAAAAATTGATGAAGATTTTGAACTTACTAAAAGTTCAAAGTAAATTTATTATCTAAGTACATGGTATATGTAACCATATACTTACCTTAAGATTCACTTTCGTCTACGTGAAGAGTAATGCAATAGGTGCAAATATATGCGTAATTCACCACCACTGACATTTAGTTAGGGTTCCCTTTAAAAGGATGGTCTGATGTGATGACGTAACGCCATTAAGTTTTTTTCCCGTGCTTTATGTTATGTGTTTGGAGGACATTAAAGGAGTTGTTACAGTTTCTTTTAAACTTAAAACGCCTCTGCCATTTTATTTGCAAAGACCAATAATGGTAACACCAATGCTCCAGGATGATTCCAGTGTTATTCAACATGTCGGCCAATGCAGTTACTTAGAAATTGTTGTAGCTTTGGACCAAAATGCCATTGCTTGGTTTATACAAGTTGAGGCCTAATTCGTGCTGCAAGAATTTCCGTGGACAACACCTGATATTACTACATAGTAGTGGTGCTCAGTAGTTCCACAGCAGCAAAAGTGCTGAGCCTGATTGAACACCTGCTTGAACATGATAAATATTGGATGCTAAAAACTCGCCTTTTACAGAATTTTGCAGTATTGGAGTTTGAGCCTGCCAAATAGTTCCTCTCCTTGCCAGGCCTTCAGAGCTAATGGACCACATGCTGTCTGTCTTGGGAAATCACCGTCCTTGTTTATTTTTAAAAAGTTCTTCATGCAGCAAATGCCTGATGAAGTTCACATAGCCCTCACTAATGCACCCATGAAGGACTTTCGGGAGCTTGCTAAAATGGCTGATGGGCTACACTCAGCCAGGCAGAGATGCGTAATTCCTCCTCCTTTCCCTGCCTCAATAAGCCTGGTTGGCAGGGCCACCAACACGCGCACACCTGTGGCCGCAAAACAGACAACGTTAAGTCTGTGCTTTTACCACATTTGCTTTGGTACACTCCAAGAAGTGCTGACCGCCTTCCAGCTTCAACAGTGCTGGTGCATCAGGCCGTCAAGACGTCTGTGAACACTGTGGGTTCCAGCTGCCAGGGTTGTCTACTGTTCATCACAGACACCCTGTCAGGTGGCGCATCTTGTGTGTCACAGGTGCTTATGTGAGTGTGCTGCCAGCATTGCCTATTGATCATAAGGCACAGAGTGATGAAGCCTCACTGGAGGCTGCCAATGGCAGCAAGATCCAGACTTGCGGGACATGATAGGTGATGCTGTGCTTCTGTGGGTGATGTTAGACATGGAATTTCATCCTGTCTAAAGTAGCTAGACCTCTGCTCGGCACAGATTTCCTATGTGCCCAAAGATGGTTAGTTAATACTAATAGCTGCCAGCTTCTGGATATCAAGGAATTTGGGTCATTACCCTGCTCCCCCAGTAAGTTCCCCACAACGATGCTGTCAAGCACATGCACCGCAGCATGTCAGTTCACTTGACGGCTGGGCAAACTCTCAGACCTCACCAAGTCCACACTCTCCACAACATTTACAAAACATGGGGTCAAGCACCACATTTCCACAACTGGCCTGTCAGTCCATGCCTGCACACGGATCCAGAAAAGCTGGCAACTGCAAAGACTGAGTTTACCAACATGCAAAGGCTTAGCATTGTATGCAGGTCGAATAGCCCCTGGGCTTTGCTCCTCCACGTGGTCCCAAAGTCTGAAAGTTGCAGCCCAAGAGGCAATTACTGACACCTTAACAAGGTTACTGCCCGCCTGATCATTACCTGGGCCCACACATTCAAGATTTTTTGCCGCATTTAGCCCGATAAAGTAAATTGTTTTCTAAAGTTGACTTAGTTAGGGGCTACCATTAGGTGTCCATGTGCTCGGAGGACATTCCCAAAATGCCTGTGATAACCCCGTATGGCCCCCTTGAGTTTCTGCCATTTGGGCTGAAAAATATCCTTAGACTTTGCAAAGGCTGATGGACTCTGTATCAAAAGATTTAGATTTTTCTTTTCTTCTGGAAAGCACGTGCGTGATTGGAGTGCAGCTTGTGTTGAGTGTCAGAGGGTGAAGGTTAGGTACCATGTTTGGGCACCACTGAGATCCTTGAGTGACCATGTGACCATGTCAACGTGGAGCTGGTTGGTCCTCTTCTCCCCTCCCATGGTTTAATACACCTTATCATGGTGGGCCGTACCACCAGGTAGCCAGAAGTCGTTCCTCTAGCGTCAATGACGGCCACAAACATGACTTGGGCATTCGTCAGCACTTGGGTTGTTTGGTTTGGCATCCTATCTAATATTTCCTCGGACCACGGTCCTCTATTCGCATCAGACCTGTGAGCTGTGATGCCATGCCAAAACCTCGGTGTTCGGCTTCATTACGTGGCGGTGTATCACCTGCAGTCCAATAACAGCTTAAAGACTGCTCTGAGGGCCTCCCTGATGGACGAGCGTTTGGCATGATCACCTGCTGTGGGTCCCACTGGGGCTCAAAACTGCTCCAAAAGAGGTCCTGCAGTTATCGGTGGCTGAGTTGGTGTGTGGTCAGCTGCTATCAGTGCTAAACGATTTTATTCCTGACACCACGACAGCCAGGTTGGCCTCTCAACAGCGTTCTTCCCTCCTCAGTAAACTCAATTACTTTATACTTATTCCTACCTCCCATCATGGTGTACAGCACTTTTGGGTTCCTGTTGACTTATATTCTGCCTCGTTTGTTTTCATCCACTAACATCCTCTTCAGCCTCCTTACGATGGCCCATTCTGCATTTTGGAACAGAGGGAAAATACTTCTATCATATATGGGGGGGGGGGGGGTGAACCTGAATGTATTTCAGTAGGTCACCTTAAACCTGTCCTCCAAGATTTGGAGGATTCTGCTACCATGGCCCTGGCGTCAATGCATGACCATAAGCATATCAACACACCTCTGGATGAGCCAGAGGCATTTGCTGTTACTCCACCCATGGAACACATCCGGGCTCCGGACAGGCTCTTGCTGCCAGTTTTGCTGAATTCTTGGCAGGGCCTGTGTAGGGTAATGTAATACATGGTAGTGTATGTGTAATTCACAGCCACCCACATTGAATTGGGGATCACTTTAACATAATGATGTGGTTTGTTACCGCTATGTTCTGTGTTTGGAGGACAATAAAGGAGTTGTTACGGTTTCTCTTAAAATTAAAACTCAGCAGTTTTATTTTCAAAAGCCTATATAGGCATTCGCAGTAGAGCAAAGAGATGTAATAGAATCAGTAAAAAACTATGCACAAAGACCGACAAGCAACCAATGTGCAAAAGAAAGTACACTGCTAATGCAAAACAAAATATAATAATAAGTAAATAAATAAGATCAACATCATGAGTTGTAGAATCCTTGAAAGTGAGTCCATAGGTTGTGTTCAGTGATCGGGTGAAATAATTGGGTAACTCCCCTCACCCCTGTTTCACTGATTTAATGGGCATCAATACTGTAGATGCCTTCATATGGCATTTCTGCAGGGAATTGCATGCTATCAGACACTATTATCAGTACACTACAGATATTGACATCAGCATATTGCCTGATATCAGGTGCATAATCATCTTGCAACATCGAAGTTAAAGGCAAGCTGGAGATTATTGCTTCTGAACTCCAGTGACTCCAGCAGTGGTAGACTGATGCCCTGAAGGATTCACAGGTGCAATTTAAATCAGAATCACATGTTTGAAGTTTGTTGTTTAATGACAACGATGCAGTGCATTACATAAAAATGTACTGTAAGTTGCAATAAGAACTACATAATTATAAGAAATATACAATTCGTGCAAAAAGAGAGCAAAACGGTGAGGGAGTGTTCAAAGGTTCATGGACAGCTCAGAAATCTGATGGTGGAATGGAAGAGTCTGTTCGTAGAACATTGAATGTCTCCAGGCTTCTGTACCTTCTCTCTGATGTAGCAATGAGAAGATGGCATGTCCTGGGCATTGGGGATCGTTAATGAGGGATGCTGCCTTCTTGAGGCACTGCCTTTTGAAGGTGTACTTGATGGTGAGGAGGCTAGCACCCATGATGGAGCAGACTGAGCTTACAACCCTCTGCATCTTTTTCCAATCCTGTGCATTGTCCATACCAGACAGTGAAGTATCCCATTAGAATATTCTCTGTGATACAGCTGCAGACATTTGTTAGAGTCTTTGGTGACATACCAAATCTCCCCCAACTCCAAATGAAAAAGAGCTGCTGGCATGCCTTCGTTGTAATTACATTATTATGTCGGGTCCGGGATAGATCTACAGTGATGTTGCCATTCAGGAACTTGAAATTGTTCACCCTTTCACCTTTGCTTTTCCTCCTCCCCCTCCCCCACCCCCAAAAAGCTTTCAGCTAGTGTGGGTTGGCCACTGAATTTCTTCACTTGAATGATGTTACTGATACTATTGGAAAAAGTACAGCGAGCAAGTTCTTCAGTTACTTTACATTACTGTCTGTTCTAGTTCATTTTTGTAATTATTTTTTTATCAACTTTAGTAGTTTTCTGACATTTCTGTTATAATATTCCATTTTTAAAAAGTTTAGAAGTTTTTAATTATAGCAGGCTGAAAAGCCACCAGGGGCTTCCAGGGCATAGCTTTGAGATATGAAACATAACATTTCATTGTTCCTTCTGAAATATGCCTCTCAGTTGTGCAGGAAATACCAGGCAAGATTCTGTTTGGAACCATGGGACTCGTGTATAGATTATAAGACATAGGAGCAGAATTAGTCTGTTCAGTCCATCAAGTCTGCACCATCTTTCTACCATGGCTGATTTATTTTCCCTTAACCCCATTCCCTGCCTTCTCCCTGTAAACTTTCTCAAACTTACTAATCAAAAACCTATCAACCCCCACTTTAAATATACCCATTAACTTAGCCTCCACAGCAATCTATGACAATGAGTTCCACCGATTCGCCACCCTCTGGCTAAAGAAACTCCTCTTCATCTCTGTTCTGTACTTGGGGCGAGATGCTGGCAAAGTGAAGTTGATGAACAGTTTTGATAAAATATTGAATTTATGCTATTCCATTCAACAACTCTGCAATGTTAGGTCCTTGCTGAAAGTGAACAACTGCGTCAGGAAGCTGACGACCTTGGGCCGCGTGCTGAACTGGATCACTGGAAAAAGCGAATGTCAAAATTCAATTATCTGTTGGACCAGCTGAAGGGTCAGGATGTCAAAGCAGTACTTGGAGTTCTTACAACAGCAAAATCTAAATTTCTTAAGGTGATGGTACTCCTCTTTCATTTTGTTTAACTTTAATAAGAAATCACAAGATTGAAAAGGTCGATAACAAGTTCAGTGGAGGCAGTTGTAATGAAAGTAAAATGAAGGGGACTCCCAATGAATTGGATTTAAGCCACTCCAGTCAGCTTTGCCACCTTCTGTATTAATGACTCTCTTTGCAAGGGACCAAGAAGTTACCCTTTCTGCAATTTTTCTCAGAAAATGATTGGTATTTTTTGAACTTTCTTATCAATATCTCTTTCACAGTGTTGCTGCTAATGTGGAGGTACTGCTGTTTAATAACTATGTAGAACATAGAGCAGTACTGAACACGAACACTGGCTCATGATGTTCTGAACTAATTAAATTAATAGTTAAATGCATGACTAAAATATTTCCTTCTGCCTACACAAGACCATATCCCTCCATTCTCCATTTCTTCATATGCCTGTCTAAGAGCCTTTTTAAAATGGCTCTATTGTATTTGCCTCCACTATCATCCCTGGCAGTGCAAACCATGTACCCACAATTCCCTGAAATTAAATTTTGCCCTGCCACATTTTTATTGAACTTAATCGCTCGCACCTTAAATGCATGACCTCTGGCAATAAATATTTCAAACCTGGGAATAGCTTACTGGCTGTCTAGCTATTCCTTTCATAATCTTATAAACTTCTGTCAAGTCTATTCCAGAGAAAACAACCCAAGTGTGCCCAACTTCTCCTAATAGCACAGGCCCTCTCATCCAAGCAGCGTATTAGTGAATGTCATCTGCACTGTCTCCAGAACCTCCATGTCCTTCCTATAATGGGGCAATCTGAACTGAATGCAATTTTCCATTAACGGCTTAATCAGAGTTTTATAGTGCTGCAGCATAACTTACTGACTTTTGAACACAGTGCTTTGACTAAGGTAAGCATGCCATATGCCTTCATTGCTACCCTGTCAACTTGTGCAGTCACTTCCAAGGAGTTTTAAAATTGGAACGCAAGATTCCTTTGCACACCAACACTGTTAAGGGTCTTGCCGTTAGTAGTATATTGCCCCTTTACATTTGATCCCCCAAAGTGCATCCACTCACACTTGGCTGGATTAAACTCAGTCTGAAATTTCTCCACCCATAACTTCAACTAATCTATATCTCCTCGCGTCCATTTATTTACTTATTTATTTAGAGATACAGTGTGAAACAGGCAGTTCTGAACCACCAAGCTGCACCACTCAGCGACCCACTGATTTTAATCCCAGCCTAATCACAAGACAATTTACAGTGACCAATGTGGTAGGAATCCAGAGCACCTGGAGGAAACCCACGCACACTTGAAAAGGAACATATGAATTTGTTAAGAGGGAACCAGAATTGAACTTTGAACTCTGCTCCAAGTTGTAAAAGCATTGTGGTAATTTCTACACTACCGTGGCACCCCCTCCTCAGCAATTATCTATCAATGTCACTGTTGTTTGTATTGTCTGCAAGTTTACTAACCCATTGATCTGCATCTTCATCCAATCACATACAGTATATACACAAAGAGCTCCCAATACAGATCCCTGCAGAATATCAGCCAGAATAGGTCCCATTGATCACTATCCTCTATCTTCTCCGGGCAAGCCAATTCCAAATCTAAACTGTGGATCCCATGCCTCTCAGTCTTCTGGAAGAGCCTAGAGTGTGTGGGACCTTGCCAAGATGAATGATGCTATTCGCTGCTAAATAAGTAACTTACGAAGATGCAAAGATTTTCTTTTGAAGATCTTTCAATCTTTCGGTTAAAGATTAACTGAATTAGTTTGGCACAGCATTGAAGGGCCTGTTCTTATTCTGTACTGTTCTAGGTTATATTTTATGTTGTTTTTGAGTGGTCCTTAACACTTGTAAAATGCACTCTTTTGATTATTTGGTATGAGGCTTGAAAGAATTTGAAATGTCTTTGTGGCCCTAGAGCTGGGATCAAATTCTGTTTTTGTTATGTGTACGGTTTATTGTTAGAAACAGCTTGCTGGCCTCATCCATTTGCAGGACTGAATGAAAATCGACCATTTTAATATTTTACGAATGTGGCATCCTGAGTTGGGACCCAGTCTCCTCGAAATTTCTGTTTTCTGTTCCTCTGCTTTTCTATCTGTAGTCACATCTTGTGTTTGTTTATTTATCATTAAATGTTGCCAGGTTGCATTACATTTTCCTTCTTTCAATCATGATTTAATGGTTTAACTCATCAGTGAATGATTTATCATTGTGGTTTTCATAATTGAAACCAATGTGCGTTATATTTATAGACATGGCGAGATCTGGATGCTCGCATCACTGATGCAGCCAATGAGGCAAAAGACAATGTGAAGTACCTTTACACACTAGAGAAATTCTGTGATCCGTTATACAACAGTGATCCTGTAAGTAACGATGTTGGTTAAAGTCATAATTTATGTTGGTTTACATTTTTAAAAAATTCTACTTTTGTTTCTCCTGTCATCTAAGAGCCTGAACTGCCGAGTTTGCACATCACTTTAATAGTAATAAACTTATTGTGTATTTGATTACAGTTAAAGGAAGCTGGGGAAAAAAAACATGTTTATTCATTGCTGAGATGTAATTCTGTTGCTTTGATGATTTCCCTTGTAATTTAGCTGAAGAGGAATTGATTTTCTATAATCACTGTCGTTAAGTAACAAGTGGCCACAGATTTCAAGTTTCATTTGTTGATTGAGTGGTTCTTTTTGCATGAATGTCCTTTTGATGTAGTAACAGTTTCCACCTATATTCATCCTGCCATTATTCCATTGCAGTGCATATTTATGTCACATCTCCTGAATGGCTGGTAATTTTGAAAAGCAGGCCAGATCTTGCTGGATCAGGATCAGCTCACGTCATATAATTTCTTGATGATCTCTAAAACTTAATTCTTCTTTGCAGCACAACTAACTTGAGGGAAAGTGGAGTAAAACGGGGTGGGGGGGGGGAAGAAAGTAGAACCAGTAATTTTAAAGAATTAGGAGACATAGGGAAAGTGGGTGAATTAGAGTCAAATCATGAATAGAAAGCAAAAAACAACATATTTCACTATGTTTTAATGTACATGTGACAAATAAAGCTCATCCTTGATCTCTCTTTAATTTTTAATCAAAATAATAAGCAAAGCTGGACTGTGTGCTGTTAGTAGAACAAAATTAGATCAAGAGCAATGAGAAAAAGAGGCAAAAGAAGTTTTCAGAAGATTATAAACTTAAATCTTAACATTTCCTAAAACTCTCAAAAGTAAGTTAGTACAGTGGAATCCTGTTAGTCAGGACTAGTACATGTTGGCCCAAATAAGCTGCTGGCCCAATTAGCCGAAGTTTCATGGAAATAGTTAAAAAGGTATTCAAAAAGAGGCAAACTGCCTTTCAACTGAGTAACCAATCACGTACTTAAATGAAATACAGAACAAATTAGAGCATTACCAATACTGCGACAGTACTATAAATCTGTGTATTAGCTCCTAATAGTTATCGATGGAGGAATTCACCAAGTGTACACTGACGTGTTCATTTGACTGTAAGTGAACAAATCAGTGCAGATACCTAGTGGAGATAGTTTTCTCATACAATGCTTTTGATGATTGCATTCTCAAAATCTTCATTTTCAGTGTAAAATTCAGAAAGGTGGACAGGAGGATGAATACAGGGTCCTAGTGGAGGACTTTGTCAAATGGTGCAAGCTGAATCATCTGCAGCTTAACGTTAGTAAAACAAGGGAGATGGTGATTGACTTTAGGAAGACTGAGCCTGCACTGTTCCCTGTTACTATTGATGACGAGGACGTGGATGTGATGACAACCTACGAGTACCTGGGGGAGCAGCTGGGTGACAGACATGAGTGGAGCACTAACACAGAGGCTGTGTAGAAGAAGGGTCAGAGTTGCCTCTACTTCCTGAAGAGACCAAGTCCTTCGGAGTATGCAGGCATCTCCTTAACATGTTCTATCAGTGTCTTGTTGCCAGTACAATCTTCTGTGCGGTGGTGTGCTGGGGCAATGGAATCAACACAGGTGATAACAACAGGATCAATAAACTGATTAGAAAGGCTGCTTCTGTTTAGGAGAAACTGGACACACTGGAAGCTGTGGTAGAATAAATGACCCTATGGAAAATCCTGGCAATTCTGGACAATGTTTCTTTACCTTCTTCATGCCACCTTGGCTGAACAGAGGAGTACATTTAGTAATAGACTAAGACAACTGTGCTGCTCCAAAGAGTGCTATATGAAGTCATTTAGGCCATTAGGCTCTGTAATGAGTCAACCTGCAGTGGTGCTAGAAAGTGTGTGAACCCTATAGAATTTTTTCTTTTTCTGCATTCATATGACCTAAAATGTGATCAGATCTTCATGCAAGTCCTAAAACTGGAGAAAGAGAACCCAATTAAATACATTAACACAAAAACATTATACTACTTCACTTATTTATTGAGGAAAATGATCCAATATTACATGTATTTGTTGGAAAAAGTATGCAAACCTCTGGGGTATTGCCTTATACAAAAGCTACTTGGAGTCAGGTGCCCTGATCAATGAGATGAGGTTGGAGGTGTGGGTTGTAGAGATGCCCTGCTTCATAAAAAGACACACAAAGTCAGGTCACTGACAGAAACTGCTCTTCTTAAGAAAGATCTATTTATGCGCACCATACCTTGATCTGAACAACTCTCAGAGAACCTTAGAAGAAGAATTGTAGAGATACATGAAGCTGGAAAAGGCCACAAAAGCATTTCTAAGGACCTGAGTGTTCATCAGTCCACAGTAAGAGGTTTGCAAATGGAGGAAATTCAGTACTGTTGCTACTCTCCCTAGGAGTGGGCATCCTGCAAAGATCACGCCAAGAGCAGAACATGCAAAGCTAAAGGAGGTGATAAAGAACCCAAGAGTACAGCAAAAGAACTGCAGAAATCTCTTGAACTTGCTAAAGTCTCTGTTTATGTGTCCACTATAAGAAAAGCACTGAAAAAAATGGTGTTCACGAAGGAAACCACTGCTCTCTTAAAAAAAGTACATTGCTGCACATCTTAAGTTCACAAAAAAAAATAACACCTGGCACAACTTTCTACAACAATCTGGCACAACTTTCTGTGGACAGATGAGACGGAAGTTGAACTTTTTGGCAGAAATACACATTGCTATGCTTGGAGGAAAAAGGGCACTGCACACCAAAACCTCATCCCAACTGTGACGCATTGGTGGAAAGGAGCATCTTTGTTTGGGGCTGCTTTGCTACCTCAGGGCTTGGACAGGTTGCAATCGTTGAGGGAAAAATGAATTCAGAATTGAATCAAGACATTTTACGAGAGAACGTTAGGGTAGCAGTTTGTCGGGACTTCCGGTGGCTGTAATGGAGTAGGTTGCAGTAGCTACGTGCTCCGAAATTATTCGCTTACTTTGCTGTTTAAACCTATCTCGGTGAGAGCACCATAAGTAGAAAACACTCTAGAAAAGAGGTTACTTTAGAGACTTTGGCTGAAATGTCTCAACAAATGTCAGAGAGACTCGAAAAATTGGATAAACTGGATGACTTGGAATCCAAGTTTGAAACGCTTAATCGGAAACTTGGAAGTATACAGCAGACTGTGAATGACCATGAAATTCGTACTAAGCTACACGAAGAATCTCTGCCGGTGTTGCAGAAGGATATCGAAGGTTTCAAGAAAATTTCTAAGGAACAACTTAAAAAATGCAACGCGTTACTGAAGACATTGACAGATTTGGAGACCAGGAATCGAAGGTGCAATATCAGAATTCTTGGGCTTCCTGAAAAACTGGAGGGTAATCAACCTATCGATTTTTGTGCTCAAATGCTGAAAGATTTATTCCCTGTTATACTATCGGAACTACCAAAATTTGAGTGCATTCACCGAGTTACCCCGCCTAATTGGGATCCTGCCAAACCTTGCTCTATTATCATTCGCTTTTATGACTATCAGATTAAAGAACAGATCCTTCATGAATCAAGGAAGAAACACATATTACAATTTCGTGATCAACAGTTTCGGATTGTTCAAGCTTATCCACCGGAAGTTTTAAGAGCTAAACAGGCTTTTAAAGAGGTCATGTCTGACCTTTCTAAGCTTGGCTGTCGCCTTTTTCTCAGAGATCTGTATAAACTCAAAGTTACTACTTCTGATAATAAGGTTTCTTGGTTTACGAAGCCTGAAGAAGCTAAGAAATTTTTACATAGTCTCCATGCTTAAATTCAAACCTTGAGTTGCTTTATGCTAAATGTTTTAATTTCAGGTGTTCAATCAAGTAATTGGCACTTTGTTGATAACAAGGTTTCTTGGTTTTACGAAGTCTTAATCATTTGTTTGATTAAGTAACTGGCGCCTTGTTATCTTTCAAACTATGCAAAATATGCGGGCAGACTGCATCCATTTTCTCTTTTGCTGTTTTCCTCCTTTATATGGGTTCTCTCATGTTACTTCCTCGCAGCTCTTTTTAAACAAAACGTTATATTCTCTCACTGTTATGTTGATTTTTACCTTCCTTTTGGTAACTTGACTGAAAGTAATTATGTAGGGTGTACATGTAGTAATTACTGAGGAATGAAACTATAGGGTGTTTTGCTTTACTTTAAATTCATTCAGATTTTTCCTATCTTTTGATTATTAATACACCTTTCGGTCTTTTACTGTTTTTCAATAGTATACAATATCCTATATTTCTTATTGCTGGTTTTTGATTTTTTCATTATTTTGCCATTTTGTCATTTTGGTTTTTTTTCCCCTTGAATGCCTTAAATTAGTTATGTAGGAAGCTATCTAAATCGCTTCCCTTTCTAATTATTTTCTATTTGTTTCTTTACTCCTTTTCTTTGCACCAGTAAGTATATGTTGTTTTACTTATTGATTTTCCTTATTTGTCTTTCCTTTTTACCGAGACTAATACTTGTATTTTCCCATGTTTTTTTCTTGTAAATAGCGAACTTTTTTACTTTGATATTTTGCTTTTGTATGTATATATTTACAATTGTTTATTCAGCTCAGCTATACATATATATTTTCTGGAGCCATCGGAGTTTTTGGTTGGGAACGTTATAATGAGTCTTCAGCCTCCCTTGGCTGATTTCGGTCTTTGGGGGGAGGGAGGAGGGAAAGGGGTTCTTCCAGAAAGCTGATTGGAGGTTTTTACTGTTCTATTTATTCGCTATCTACCTGTCTGTGATTACCCTTTATACATTACTAAAGGATACTTGATGGATTCTTTTATTAATATACTCAGCTATAATGTGAAAGTTCTAAATAACCCTGTTAAATGAAATAAGATTTTTTCTTATATCAGGAAACTTAAAACTCGTATAATCTTTCTCCAAGAAACCTATATTCGTAAAGATGATATTTCACACTTTTTCAAAGGATGGAAGGGTATACATTTTCACTCACCCTCTCAATCTAGATCGAGAGGTGTCTCTATCCTGTTTGATCAGAATGTATCCTTTATTCAACATAATGTAATTTCTGATACAAATGGGCGCTTTGTTACTGTTTCGGGTAGTCTTGAGAATAAACTAATCATATTTGCGAATGTATATGCTCCAAATATAGATGACTCCTTGTTCTTTGAACGTCTTTTCTCTTTTCTGCCTGATTTGAATCGGTATTCCTTAGTGATGGGTGGAGATTTTAATTTTTGGCTTGACCCTATATTAGATTGCTCTTCAAGTAAAACCCTGTCACTAATAAATCAGTCTTACTTTTTAAATCTTTTCTATTTCAATGTGGTATTCTCGACGTGTGGCATTTTTTACACCCCCAAGAAAAGGAATATTCATATTTCTCTCAGCTTCATCAGTACTCTCGGATTGACTACTTTTTTATAGATCGAAACTTGCTTCCACTGGTTCAATCCTGTGATTATAAGGAGATTGCTTTGTCTGATAATGCACCTGTGCATCTGGCTTTAAGATTACCTGTTTACTCTGTACCAAACAGAAGTTGGCATTTTAACTTATCATTGTTATCTGATAAAAATTTTCTAAAGTTTTTGGAAAACCATATTACTTTTTTCTTTAAAGAAAATTTTAAAGGAGATACTGCTGGTACTATAGCCTGGGATACTTTTAAAGTGTATATTTGTGGAGAAATTATCTCTTACTCTACCTATATAAAGAAAAAAGCTGACAAAGAAAGTTCTGACCTAGCAGTGATATTAAAAGACCTTGATCGAAAGTATGCCCTATCTCCAGATCCAAGTATATATAATAAGTGGATTGAAATCCAATCCAAGTATAATCTTCTGCTGATTTACCCAATTGAACAACAGCTGTTGAATTCAATTCAATTTTACATTCATGGGGATAGAACAGGTAGTTTATTAGCCAATCGCTTAAAATCTTTTACAGTTAATTGTCAAATCACAGAAATTTTTAAAGATAATGGTACTAAGATATCTGACCATTCTGAAATTAACAACGTATTTAAAGACTTTTACCTTAAGTTGTATCAGTCTGACTCTTCTTTAGATGATACCTATATAAATGCTTTTTTCAGTAATATCAACATTCCTACATTGTCTGCTGACAGTTAGATTAGCCTATTTCCAATGAAGAAGTTGCTGAGGCTATACGTGCTTTACATTCTGGTAAGACCCCAGGACCTGATGGCTTTCCTGGGGAGTTTTATAGAACTTACACTACGTTACTTACACTTTATTTATCCTCTGTTTTATCAGAATCCTTTAAATCAGGTAAACTCCCGCAATCTTTTTATGAAGCTTTTATTTCTCTTATTCTTAAAAAAAATCCAGCTGAATGTTCTTCATACAGACCGATCTCTTTATTAAATGTTGATGCCAAAATCTTAGCTCGAAGACTAGAAAATATTTTACCATCCATTATATCACATGACCAGACAGGATTTATTGAAAATTGTTACTCACATTTTAATATACATTTAATTGGTTGTTGAATGTGATATATTCACCATCCAAACTTGGATGCAAAAAAAGCCTTTGATAGGATTGAGTGGAATTATCTTTTTAAGACGTTAGAAAAGTTTAATTTTGGGCCTAATTTTATTCGTTGGGTTAAATTAATTTACTTGTCTCCTACCGCTCAGGTTATTACTAACTCTCAAATTTCTAAGCCCTTTAAGTTACAGCGGGGAACTAGACAAGGTTGCCCTCTTAGTCCTTTACTTTTTGCTTTAGCTATAGAACCCTTAGCAATTGCATTTCGAGAATCTAAGGACATTTCTGGTATACTAATGGAAGGTATGGCTCATAAAATTTCATTATACGCTGGTGATATTTTACTTTGTATCTCTAACACTGAAACTTCTTTACCGGTTCTTTCTTTAATTTCCCAGTTTAGTTCTTTTTCAGGATATAAGCTGAACTTGCATAAAAGTGAGCTATTTTCTTTAAATGACCTAATGTCGTCAAATGCCAAATTTCCATTCCAAGTTGTTACAAGTCAATTTACATATCTAGGTGTAACAATTACTAAAAACTTCAAGAATTTATTTAAAGAAAACTTAAACCCCTTATTGAATTAAGTGAAAAAGACGCTTTCTAAATGGTGTCCTCTTTCTTTATCCCTAATTGGCCAAATTAATTCGATTAAAATGAAGATTCTTCCTAAATTTTTATATCTTTTTCAGGCCTTACCTATTTTTATTCCTAAGACCTACTTTGATTCTTTAGATTCAATTTTAACATCTTATATTTGGAATAATAAGCAAGCTCATTTAAGTAAATTTTCCTACAAAGAAATAAAGAGATGGGTGGATTAGCCCTACCCAATTTTAGGTTTTACTATTGGGCTGCCAATATAAGGAATATTACTTTCTGGTCTTATTATATTTATCGTAAAGACTGCCCATCATGGGTCTCCTTAGAAGTTAATTCTGTTAAAAATTCCTCTATTGTCTCTCTTCTTGGATCATATTCTTTTTCAGCAAATAAAATAACAGATAACATAATTGTTAAGCAAACGTTAAGGATTTGGTCTCAATTTAGGAAATTTTTTGGATTAGTGAATTTTTCATTATCATCTCCCATTCTTCTTAATTTTTTTTATCCCTTCCATGACTGATAAAGTCTTTAAGGATTGGGATGAACTAGGTATTAAGTGTTTTTGGGACCTGTTTATCTCAGGATCTCTTGCTTCATTTGACCAATTGTCAACTAAATTTGCACTCCCAAAAACACATTTTTACAGATACCTTCAAATTAGAGATTTCTTACATTTCCAATTAACTTCTTTTCCTATAGGTCCTGAAAAAAAAATTACTGGACAATCTTTTAAATTTAAAACCTTTTGTTAATGGTTCTATTACTGGTATCTATAACTTGTTGATTGAATCTAGACAAGACTTTCTAGATAAAATTTAAAAAAAGCTTGGGAGGATGACCTAAGTTGTTAGATTTCTTTTCTTTCTTTGTCATTCTTTTTATTATTATTATTAATATTATTAATATCAACAAAATAAAATTGATACATAGATAATGGGATTACAAACATACACATTTCAACTGAACATGAAAGAATACATAAGCAATGGTTACAGTATAAATGAGTATTCCCAAATCATGGACGATACAAGTAACAAATAAACAAGGCAAACCTAGGTATATCATAATATATATATTAAAAAAAACAAAAAAGAAAAAGAAAAAAAATTATGCAAAAAGAACTAATCTAATAATCTAATAACTAATAGGGAAAAAAACAAAAAAAGAGAAAAAGAAAAAATGGAAAAAAAGGGCTGTTTATAATATTTCACAAAAATACAAAATCATCAGTGTCGTCAACTCCGATCCTCTCAACATATATAAAATCGAAACTGGAAAAACAAATAGGCTTGGAACAGGGTCACATTACATCATATGAAAATATTGAATAAATGGTCTCCATATCTTTTCAAATGTAATAGAAGTATCAAATACACTACTTCTAATTTTTTCTAAATTTAGACATAGCATAGTTTGAGAAAACCAATGAAATACGGTAGGAGGATTAATTTCTTTCCAATTCAACAAAATAGATCTTCTAGCCATTAATGTAAGAAATGCAATTATTCGACAAGCAGAAGAGGATAAATGGAGTGAGTCCATCATTGGTAAACCAAAAATTGCAGTAATAGGATGAGGTTGTAAATCAATGTTCAATACCTTAGAAATAATATCAAAAATGTCTTTCCAATATTTTTTTCAGAAGCGGACACGACCAGAGCATATGAGTTAAAGACGCTATCTCAGAATGACATCTGTCACAAATAGGATTTATATAGGAATAAAAATGAGCCAATTTATCCTTGGACATATGAGCCCTATGCACAACCTTAAACTGTATTAATGAATGTTTAGCACATATAGATAATGTATTAACTAATTGAAGAATTTTATCCCAATTCTCAATAGGGATAGTAAGGTTAAGTTCTCTTTCCCAATCATTTTTAATCTTATAGAAGGGCTCTGAACATATCTTCATAATTATATTGTAAAGTTTTGATATTAGCCCTTTCTGAGAAGGATTTAGTTCAAACAAATTCTCCAAAATACCTGAAGACACAAAATTTGGAAAAGTAGGAAGTACAGTATTTAAGAAGTTCCTAATCTGTAAATATCTAAAAAAAATGAAATCTAGGCAAATTATATTTATTAGATAATTGTTCAAAAGACATAAAACAATTATCCAAAAATAAATCGGAAAATCGTAGTAATCCTTTAGTCTTCCAAGCTGAATAAGCTTGGTCTATAATAGAAGGATAAAAAAAGCAATTGGATACAATAGGAATATTTAAAACAAACTGAGTCAACCCAAAAAATTTCCGAAATTGAAACCATATACGTAAGGTATGTTTAACTATCGGGTTGTCAATTCATTTCGGCAACTTAGAAAGAGCAAAGGGAAGAGAAGTCCCTAAAATAGAACCCAATGAAAATCCTTGTACAGATTTAATTTCCAGGTTCACCCTTTGAGGGCTAAAAGATGTATCCCAATCCTTTAACCAACATATCAAATATCGGATATTAACTGCCCAATAATAAAATCTAAAATTAGGCAATGCCAATCCACCTTCCTTCCCTGCCTTCTGTAAATATTTTTTTACCTAATCTAGGATTTTTATTCTGCCATATATGAGGAAATTTTTGAATCAACATGAGCAAAAAAAGATTTTGGAATAAAAATTGGTACCGCTTGAAATATATATAAAAACTTGGGTAAAATAACCATCTTAATAGCATTAATCTGACCTATCAGAGATAAAAATACTGGTGATCATTTAGTAAACAATCATTTAATCTGTTAGATTTCTGATGATAGATGGAATAAAATTCTTAAATGGGTTAATAAATCATCTTTCTGAGCTCGTCATTCTCTTCTACAATTTAAAGTGGTTCATAGAGCTTACATTTCTAAACAGAAGCTGTCCAGTTTTTATCCGAATGTTTCTCCATTTTGTAATAAATGTAACTCTGCTGATGCCTCTTTAATTCATATGTTTTGGTTTTGCCCTAAAATTGAAAAGTTTTGGCGGGAAGTATTCCATACCTTCTCACAACTTTTTAGGGTCCAATTTGACCCAAATCCCCTTACTGCCTTGTTTGGTATTATTGCAGATGAAGATATAACTTTAAATACTTCTAACCTACAGGTTTTAGTTTTTACCTCTCTTTTAGCAAGGAGAGCAATCTTGCTTAAATAGAAGGAGTCTACCCCTCCTACACATCTTCAAAGGCTACGTGATATTATGTCTTATTTAAATTTAGAAAAGATCTGCTGCTCGGTCTTAAATTCGAAACAATCTTTTTATGATATCTGGGGACCTTTCCTAAATTACTTTTCTAATTTATAAAGTTTAACAGTGCACTGACTTTTATGTATATTTTTATCTTCTCTTCTTAAGCGAATATGTTTTCTTTTCTAATTTATCCATTATCATCCATCAGCTTTTTTCTTTGGTAGTTGGTAGGGGGTTGACTTTTTTTTACATAAAATTATTTTTTTAATGGTGTATGACCTATCTTTAAATTTTTGATTACATAGTGGTATGCCTTTATGTTTTATGCCATAACATTTTGATCAATTTTATCGCAATATATAAATGTACACAAGTTATGTTGAGATGTATCTATGTGTTGCACTCTGTAAATCTTGTTTTTTTTCTTCTGAATAAAAATATTGTAAAAAGAAAAGAAAGCAGTTTGTCACCTGAAGCTTAATAAAAGTTAGATAATGCAACAAGATAACGATCCAAAAGAAGAGTAAGTCAACAGAATAGATTAAAAAGAAGAAAATCTGTGTTTTAGAATGGACAAGTATTTTGAAAGTCCTGACCTTAAATCTATAGAAGTCTATAGAAATATTTTAGAAGGACCTGAAGCAAGCAGTTTATGCAAGGAAGCCCACCAACATCCCAGAGTTACAGCAGTTTTGTAAGCAGGAATGGCCTAAGAATCCTCCAAGCCGATGTGCAGGACTGATCAACAGTAACTGGAAACGTTTGCTTGAAGTTATTGCTGTACATGGGGGTCACGCCAGTTACTGAAAGCAAAGGTTCACATACTTTTTCTGACAAATACATGTAATATTGGATAATTTTTCTCAAATGTAAAAGTATAATTTTTTTTGTGTTATGTAATTAATTGTGTTCTGTTTATCTAGTTTTAGGACGTGTGAACATCTGATCACATTTTAGGTTATATTTATGCAGAAATAGAGAACATTCTATAGGGTTCACAAACATTTTAGCACCACTGTATAGCCAGGGAAATGACAACCCCCTTCTGTTAGACTGTCAGAAGTAACTTCTTTAAAATTCTTTCTGGCTCCTAATATTTGTATATCTGTGCACTTTTAATGTAACTGTACCACTGTAATGTTAGATGCTTCACCTGTGAGCTTCTGGCTAGCTGCCTTCTCCTCACCCAACTTTTTATTCTGACGTCTTTCCCCTTCCATTTCAGTTCTGAAGGGTCTCTGCTCAAAATGAAGACTGTTTCTTTAGATGTTGTCTGACCTGCTGAGTTCCTCCAGCATTTTGTGTGTGTTCTAATTTGTTTGACTGCTTGTTTCACACCGACGATCAGTGACAAAAGTAACTGCTTTTTGAACAGAAATACACACAACAGATGCTATTTAAAAAACGTTCACTCTGAATGTGGTATAGCTTCTAGAGGAAACACAGGTACAGACAACTAATGCTAGTTAGAAATTGTTCGGCAACAGCCTCCAGTCCCAAATAAACGACAGGAGTCCTGGCTATTTTCTCAATTAGTTTTTGTTCTTTAAGAGTTGTCCCAGATAAACAGCTGCCACAATTAACTGATAGTCCAATTCGCCAAGATCCACTGTGCATTCTTTCTGTTCTGTCGCATGGATATTGTTTGACATGCCATTAACAGTTATAATACTCAACTAGTGCTTCGTGTATATGTTATAGTCCTAATTCTCATTGGGAAAGTTAATAGGCAAATAGTGGGCAAGTTCTTAAAAATGATTTACCAACTTGAAATCTCATTTGTTTTAAGCCAATTATCAGGACAGGATGAGCTAAGCACGAACCTCTGAAGAGTTAGAACTTGTGGTGTATTTCTTAAGATCCCAGATGATTTCCTGGTTTGTTGTGTATTTAATATTCCAGGAGTGTTTGAATAATCTTGTAAATAAATTGCTTGATTAAACATTCTTTGTTGTTTATATAAGTCATTGTGGTTATATTTAAAAATGCATGAATTGCATGCATCATGACGCTACTACGTGACGTGCACATATGTCACTTAAAGTAAAAACAAAGATGGATGCACATTTTGGACTCCTGTGTTTTCATTTGAATTAGTTTAATGGTTTGGAGATACAAAATTTAACAGGCTGACTCGCTGTGGTGAACTATGTGCCTGTCTGGACACGCCCCCTGCTGACTGCTCCTGTGGCTCCTCCCACAGGCCCCTGTATAAAGGCGATCTGAGGCCTGACGCTCGGCCTCAGTCTCCAGGTCATAGTATGATGGACACTCACTCCTGGTTCCTTCTTCCAGTCAATAAAAGCAGATATCTCGCCTTACGTCTCAGTGTGAGTTATTGATGGTGCATCACTCGCACAATACTTTTAGAGTCACAGAGCACCATAGCTCCGCAACAGGCTCTTCAGCCCATCCAGTCTTTGCTGAACTGTTATTCTAACTGGTCCCATTTCCTGTATCTGGATCATAGCCCTCCCATCAATGTGCTTATCTGAACTTCTGAATATTGCTATTGAATTTGCATCCACCACTTCCACCGGCAGCTTGTTCCACATGCACACACTGCCCTTTGAGTGAACCCTTTTGGATTTTAAATCTCTTTTGGATTTAAAAAAGATTATAGAATTCATTTCTTGAGGAAGTTTTGAGCTAATAATAAGAAAATGAGAGGAGTCTGATATGTGTGACGTATTTTCAAATGATGATAATCTTACCAGTTGAGAAAATTGTTATTGCACTCTTTACAGGATTTAAATTTGACATGTATTTTAAACTTTAATGTAGGTTTCCATGGTGGAAGCGATTCCAGGCTTGATCAATGCAATTAGAATGATTCATAGTATCTCCCGCTATTACAATACTTCAGAAAAGATTACCTCTTTATTTGTAAAGGTATTGTATTAAAATTATATTCTGGTCTGTTTTTAGTCTATTATTAATCCAACACAATGACTTTATCATTTCCTGTTGGAGTCAACTTCTGTACATACAATCAGTCTATGTATCGTATATAAACTAATCTTATGTATTTATATTAATTGCATTTGTATGGTGTTCCTTATGCTTAGTGTGTTTTTATACTGCGTCAGATCTGGAGTAACAATCATTTTGTTCTCCTTTATACTTGTGTACTGATGAATGACACTAAGCAATCTTAAATCTTGAATTAAAATTCTGCCAAATGAAAATGCAGAAATAAGCCAATACTGATCACATATTCTCCAGTGGGCGCATTACATATTTTTGTTTTCTATTAATTTGCATTTTGTACATTATATTAAGAAAATTACTTGAAGAAAATGTAAATTTTTCTTCTTGAGTTAAGATATTTTTGTTGTTAATTTTCAGGTGACCAATCAGATGATAACTGCCTGCAAAACATACATAACAAATAATGGCACTGTTACAATTTGGGATCAACCACAGGAAGTGGTAATTAAAAAACTGATGTCTGCAATTCACTTAAACCAGGTAACAACACTATCCTAATACAGCTGAATCTTTTAAAATCTCTTTTTTATATTTTTGGATCAATGTAAGTTTTCACACAAGAGCTTTTTTTTAAAACAAATTTGCTTTTTGAGCATGGGTCTTTTGTCACTAGGTGTGCATAGCATGTCACTTAAGTTTGGTGACAGTGTCTTTCTAGGCAGGTGATTCTGCAGGCTTGTAAGATGCTAATGAAGAAGCCTACTTGAAGAACTTTGGTGTGAATGTATTGTAGATGGTGCAATAATCATGTTGATTTGGTTGGTGGTGGGAATGCCAGTCAGGCGGCAGTTTTTATTTTGCCCTCAATAGCATTGTTGGAGCTGCACTCTTCCAGCTAATGGCATGAGAACACCTCATTGTGCTCTTAAATTGCAGACTTTATCTTAATAAATGTTCTTTTTAAGTTGCTGCATTAACATTTTTGCTGCAGTTTTAATTCCTCTTTTTCAGTGGGGCTTCTCAAGTCCTTGCCAATGTTTATGAATCATTTAAATATTTTAATCTGTCTTGTATATGAATACCTGATGTGTTTATGTAGGTATATTTTATAAATTAATTTTACACATTCACATCAATTATTCTGAAGCATTGCATGCCTATTGCCATTTAAGTATGCCTAACTGTGCTTACTTTCAGTGGCTGTTAGCCTTGCACAAACTGGTGTGTTTGACTGGCATGGAGAGCAGTATGTTTCACACAGTAAATGGGACTAACCTGCATTGATTGTCATTATTGAAACTGGTTTGGTATCTTGCAGGATCCAAACAGCTGGAGCTATGAAGTCTAATTCTGAGGCTATTAAGTCCCCTGTATTAACCTCTATTTTCATTTATATCCATGAATTCAATGAGATTACTTCAGATGAAAGCATTATATGCTGACTATCATGCCTGTTTGTCCTAATCCCACCTACCTGCATTAATTCCATTTCCCACTAGACCCTGCAAGTTCAAATACCACTCCAGATGCTTCTTAAATATTGTTACCGTTCTTGACTCCTTCACCTTTTCAATTTAAGTTTAAGCAAGGATTTCCCTTTCTAAGTTCATGTTATTATGATACATCCATTGCTTAACTTTGCTTTCTTCAATGGAAGTAGTCAAAGCTTCATATGTTGAATTAAAAGTACAGCAGTAAGGGTGACTCTTTAATCCCAGCAAGGCAACATACTCAGAGTGTGAGTTGAAAGTTTTCAACTTGGTAGCTTTCAGATGTATTTCAAAACAGTAATTCCATTCCTATTAAAATAAAAAATGCATTACCATAGTGTTTAATACCATGAGTATTGTCTAGTGTGTGCTGTATTTATGAAAGTAAAATATTGGAGTTAACAAGGTCAAATTCATAGTGAAAGAAGAGCTAGACATCCATGAATTGAGTACAAAAGGAATATTTTCTAAGTAGAGACTTCTGTTTAAGCACTGTATAGCCCAGATATTTGGATTTTACTTGTGTCACAGATTGCCAGGTACAGAATGATTTCCAAGCATGCTGACAGGTATCTAAGTTTCTGCCTTTTAAGATGGTGTGTTTCATATTTTGCAGGAATATCAGCGCTGTTTTCATAAAATAAAACAAAAACTTGAACAAAGCCCAGCAGAACGACAGTTTGATTTCAGTGAAATGTACATCTTTGGCAAATTTGATACATTTCAAAGGCGCCTGAATAAGATTATTGGCATATTCAGGACCATATCTGCATACGCTGCTCTCCAGAATTCTAAGATTGAAGGAGTGGAAGCTCTGTCCCATCAATTTCAGGTACTTTCTTGAAGCTTTGTTTAGTGTAAAGAAATGCTTACAGTCAATTTTTTTTGCTGTGATAACTAATCAATTATTTTAATTCTCAAATTGCAGTGAAAGGTGCAGTGCCTCTAGTTCATTACTGTGGTTTGGGGAGTTGGGGATAAAGTTTTATTTTGTCAAAGTTGATAAGAATTTTCCCAAGATTGGAAGGTTGATAACCACCCAACTGAGGGCCAATGTTACAAGGAGTCAATTCTGGTTGATTCTTTCAAACCAATGAATAATGCATTGCTATGTTATAGAACATAGAAGATTACAGCACAAGAAAAGGCCATTTGGCTCAGTGTTGTGCCGAATTAGCTAAAAAGCAAATCTAAACCACCCAAACACTGATCTCTCCTACCTACACCATGTCCATATCCCCCCATCTTCCTGTGCTTATCCAAACATCTCTTAATGGCCTGTAATGTACCAGGTAGTGCATTCCAGGCATCCATGATACTCTGAATTAAAAAAAAATACATACCCCTTACATCCCCCTTGAACCTGCCTTCAATGCATATCCCGTGGTATTAGGCAATTCAACCCTGGGAAACAGATGCACGCTGATGCCTCTCGTAACCTTGTAAACCTCTGTCAGCTCCAGACAAAAAAACCCAACTTTATCCAGCCTCTTGTGATAGCACATGCCATCTAAACCAGACAGCATCCTAGAAGAGGATAAAATATATAATTTGTCTTTCTAAAAGGATCAGAAAGATTTCTAGAATTCCTTTTTGTACTTTAATCTTTATGCACCTGTTTATTTGTTGAAATGGAGAGAGCACGGTTTTAATGTTTTGTGTATCTTTAAAGATTTTAGCATTTTGTAACTTGTGAGAATATGTTAAAATTGTGAAGCAGACTCCTTTATATGGATCTATAGTTAGCTGCTGGGAATGAATGGTAAGTATCTTTTGTTGTCTCAAAAGAGAGCTTGTGAAAAATATAACTGAATGAGGCTTAAGTCTGAATGAAAAAACAGGGAAGTTACAGAATCCAGATATAAAAATTAGATATTGGAGAATTTATTGACTTTGCAAACATGACCAATCCAGTAATGAGTGTTGTTTTCTCAGAGCATTGTTATGGGTTTGAAGAAAAAGCAGTATAACTTCCTAGATCAGAGGAAAGCTGATTTTGATCAAGATTATGATGATTTTTGTAAGCAGACTGATGATGTGCATGTAAGTATCAAAGGTGCTGTGAGGGAAGAAATAACCAACTGTTTTGTAGAATGCCTGGCTATATATAGTTATCTAAAAAATAAATTTAAAGATATTTGCATAATTTCTTCCAACATTTATCAGGTACGACAGAAGCTTCTCAGAATGATCTTCCAGAATTTTGTATTTTCTTTTCTAAGCTTAGTAAATATCATTTGTCATTTGATTTGAAATTAATCTTGAGGTTTGAAATGTATAACTGCGCTGTTACAATCTGAAGCACTCTCTAGAGTAATACACTTTATGGAGCATTACATTTTTTAAACTTCATTCAGTAATATTCATGTATTGGGTAGTAGCAGTTTTAATTGAATATTTATGAATATCTTTGATATTTGTTTTATAGAATGCTTGATCATGAAATTGCAGTATCTAGAAATTCACTAAGGATATCTGCTGAAAAAAAGTTAAAATGATTTAAAATAACTTTCAGAAGATTAAAAAAGCACAAATGTGTGCATGTGCATATAAACACACTTAAAACATCTAAACTAGTCAAGCAAAAGTATCTTTGTATATTTCTCCTGCTAGCTATTTTTTTGATTTCACTGGGTCAAGCACATTAATATGACAGACCTTCAGTTGTTTTATTTTCCATTCTGAAAGCTTGGAAATCAATGGACTCTTGTATGATCCCTGGGGATTCCATAAGGAGTCTATCTGAACAATGCAGAGGATTGACTGAATAGTGTAGCTCTCAATCTGGAATTATCTAATTATGGGGTTTCTGCTAGGGTAACTGATTTATGTAGTAGAAGTACCTTATTGTGATTGATTAAATGCATTATATATTGTCTTACAACTAAAGTAAAAGTTTGGTTTTCAAATTTTCTGCATCCATTATTGCAATCTGAATTCAAATGTTCTCCTTGCACAGAGCCAGCTCAAGGTATTTATAGAAAGCACAGTTGAAAAAATTAAGGGCACAGAACAAGCTCTGATGCTACTGAAGAAGTTTGAAAGGTAATATAATTAGTTTTAAAGGTTGACTTGTTTCATGCCATCGGTCTGAAAAGGGTGCCATGCATGACCCAAAATATAACTTTGAGTTTTATTAATACTATTTGGAGAACTATTATGCCTAACTAGCATCTCGACCATTGTAAGAAAGTGAATTTTATATTTCCGCACCTGGAGCGGAGCGTTTATGAGAAGGATGGCTCGAGCATATTGTATTAGGAATATTCCCTGAGCCTTAGAAAAAATTAAAGCAAAAATATTTTTGAAAAGCACAAAGCACATTCATTCCTGTGTATTTGCAACAAGGAATTTGATTATCTAGAACATTGAAAAAATAGAACACTAAAATCGGAATTAGAATCAGGTTTAATATCATCGGCATATGTCATGAAATTTGTTAACAGTGGTGGTAGTACAATGCAATACATGATAATATTGAAACAATAAATTAATCATTTATACTATATATATATAAAATAGTTAAATTAAAAATAGTGCAAGGACAAATAGTAAAAGTGAGGTGGTGTTCATGGGTACAAAGTCCATTTAGGAATCAAATGACAGAAGGACTAGATAGGTTGGATGTGGAGATGATGTTTCCTATGGCAGGCTATCCAGAACTAGAGGGCACAGCCTCAAAACTGAAGGATGATCTTTTAGAACAGTGGTAAGAAGGAATTTTTTTTAGCCAGAGAGCAGTGAATCTGTGGAATGCTCTGCCACAGACTGCGGTGGAGGCCAAGTCTGTGGGTGTATTTAAGGTGGATGTTGATAGTTTGGTCAGAGCATCAAAGAATATGGCGAGAAGGCTGGTGTATGGGGTTGAGTGGGATCCAGGATCAGCCATGATGGAATGGTGGAGCAGACTCGATTGGCTGAATGGCCTAATTCTGCTCGTACTTTTTATAGTCTTATGGGAAGAAACTGTTCCTGAATGCGGAGTGGGTGCCTTCAGGCTTCTGTGTCATCTTCCTGATGGTAACAATGAGAAAAGGGCAAGCCCCAGGTGATGGAGGTCCTAAATGATGGACACCACCTTTCTGAGACATCACTCCTTGAGGATCTCTTGGATACTACAGAGGCTAGTACTCAAGCTGGAGCTAACTAACTTCACAACTTCCTGTAGGTTCTTTTGGTCTTGTGCAGTAGTACCCCCCACCTCGCCCACCCCAAACCAGACAGTGATGCAGCCTGTCAGAATGCCCTCCACAGTACATCTGTAGAAGTTTTTGAGTGTCTTAGGTGACAAATCAAATCTCCTCAAACTCTGAATGAAAACTAGCTGCTGTCTTGCCTTCGTTATAGCTGCATCGATATGTTGGGAGCTGGTTAGATCCTCAGAGATATTAACACCCAAGAGCTTGAAATTGCTCACTCTCTCCACATCTGATCCCTCTTTGAGGGTTGGCTTATGTTCCCTTCTCTTACCCTTTCTGAAGTTCACAGTCAACTCTTCGGTTGACTGACAGTGAGTGCAAGGTTGTTGCTGCACAACCATTCAACTAGTTGGTATATCTCCCTCCTGTACGCCCTCTCATCTCCATCTGAGATTCTGCCAACAATGGTTGTATCATCAGCGAATTTATAGATGGCATTTAAGCTATACCTAGCCACACAGTCATGAGTCTAGAGAGAGCAGAGCAGTGTACACATGCCTGAGGTGCACCAGTGTTGATTGTCAGTGAGGCGTTTTTAATACCAATCCGCGCAGATTGTGATTTCCCAGTTAGGAAGTTGAAGATCCAATTGCAGAAGGGAGGTATGGAGGCCCAGGTTCCATAGCTTAGCAATCAGGACTGTAGGAACGATGGTGTTAAATGCTGAGCTGCAATCAACGACCAGGATCCTGGACATAGGTGTTTTCATTGTCTGGGTGATCTAAGACTGTGTGATGAACCATTGAGATTGCATCTGCCATAGACCTATTGTAGCAATAGGCAAATTGCAGTGGCTTCAGGTCCTTGCTGAGGTAGGAGTTTATTTTGGCCATGACCAACTTCTCGAAGCATTTCATCACTGCTGATGTGAGTGCTACTGGATTGTAGTCATTAAGTTAGCTCACACTACTCTTGTGCACTGGTATAATTGTTGCCCTTTTGAAGCAGATGGGAACTTCTGACTGTGGCAATGAGAGGTTGAAAATGTCCTTGAATACACCCGCCAGTTGGTTGGCACAAATTTTCAGAGCCTTACCAGGGCTGAAAGACAGCCTGATGTCGGCTTCTGAGACAGATCACAGGGACCCTGTGGCCGCGTGAGTTTCCTCCCGCATTCCAAAGATGTATGGGATATTAGTAGGTTATTGGTCACATGGGTGTAATTGGGTGGCTGGACTCATTGAGCCAGAAAGGCCTGATACCAAGTTGTGTCTCTAAATAAATAAGACTTTGGTACCATAACGATTCGAAAGATTAACTTTATTTGTGACATGCACATCAAAACATACAGTGGAATGCACGATTTGTACCAACAACCAACACATTCTGAGGAAGTGCTGGAGTCAGCCATGCTTCCAGCTCCAAACTAGCATGCCCACAATTTACTAATCCTAAGTCCACTTCAGAGGGGGTGGAGTTCGTTAGGTTTGTTCAGGAAGATTTCCTGACGCAATATGTAGATAAGCTAATTAGAGGCGAGGCTGTACTTGCTCTGGTATTGGGAAATGAATCTGGTCAGGTGTCAGATCTCTTGGTGGGGGACCATTTTGGAGGTAGTGATCACAACTCTATCTCCTGGAGAGGGATAGGAGCAGACAATGTGGGAAAACATTTAATTGGGGTAGGGGGAAATATGATGCTATTAGGCAGGAACTTGGGAACATAAATTGGGAGCAAATGTTCACAGAGAAATGCATGGCAGAAGTGTGGCAAATGTTCAGGGAAAACTTGCATGGCACTCAGCATAGCTATGTTACATTGAGGCAGGGAAAAGATGGTAGGGTAAAAGAACCATGGTGTATAATGGATGTAGAAAATCTAGTTAAGAAGAAAAGAAAAGCTTATGAAAGCTTGAAGAAACTAAGTACTTTTAGAGCTCTAGGAAATTATAAAGGCGCCAGAAGGCAGCTCATGAATGAAATTAGGAGAGCTAGAAGGGGCCATGAGAAGTCCTTGGTGAGCAAGATTAAAGAAGACCCCAAGGCATTTTACAAGTATGTGAAGAGCAAGAGGATGAGCCCTGTGAGAATAGGACCAAAAGAGTGAGAGTGGAAACGTGCATGGAGCCGGAGGAGGTAGGGGAGGTACCTAATGAATACTTTGCTTCAATATTCACCAGTGAAAAGGACCTTGGCAAGTAATGAGACATGGGATCCAAGGTGACCTTGCTTTTTGGATCCTGAACTGGCTTGTCCACAGAAGGCAAAGGGTGATTGTGCACGGTTTGTATTCTGCATGGAGGACAGCAACGAGTGGTGTTCTGCAGGGATCTGTTCTGGGATCCCTCCTCTTTGTGATTTTTATAAATGACCTGGATAAGTAAGTAGAAAGGTGGGTTAGTAAATTTGCTGATGACACCAAAATTGGGGGTGTTGTGGATCGTCTGGAGGGTTGTCAGAGATTACAGCTTGACATCTATAGGATGCAGAACTAGGCTCAGAAATGGCGGATGGAGTTCAACCCAGTTATGTGTGAAGTGGTTCATTTCAGTAGGTAAAATTTGAAGACCAAATGGAATATTAATGGTAAGACTCTTGGTAGTGCGGAGGATCAGCAAGATCTTGGGTCCACGTCCATAGGACACTCAAAGCTGTTGCTAGGTTGACTGTGTGGTTAAGAAGGCGTATGGTGTGTTGGCAGTTAGCAACCATGGGATTGAGTTTAAGAGTTGTGAGGTAAAGTTACAGCTATATAAGGGCTTAGTTAGACCCCACTTGGAGTACTGTGTTCAGTTCTGGTCACCTCATTACAGGAAGGATGTGGATACTATTGTGAGTGTGTAGAGATTTACAAGGATGTTGCCTGGATTGAAGAGCATGCCTTACTCAACTTAGGTTGAGTGAACTTGGCCTTTTTTCCTTGGAGCAACGGAAGATGAGAGGTGACCTGATAGAGCTGTATAAAATGATGAGGGGCATTGATCGTGTGGATAACCAGAGGCTTTTTCCCAGGGCTGAAATAGCTAACACGAGAGGCATAGTTTTAAGGTGCTTGGAAGTAGGTACAAGGGGGATGTCAGAGGTAAATTTTTCACGCAGAGAGCGGTGGGTGCATGGAATGCACTGCCAGCAAAGGTGGTAGAGGTGGATACAATAGGGTCTTTTGAGAGACTTTTGGGTACATGGAGCTTAGAAAAATAGAGGGCTATGTGGTAGGGAAATTCCAGGCAGTTTCTAGAGTAGGTAGGTTACATGGTTGGCACAACATTGTGTGCTGAAGGGCCTGTAATATGCTGTAGATTTTTATGCTTCTATACCTCCAACTAACCATTATGTTTTTGGAGGAAACTGGAGCACCTGGAGGAAACCCATGTAGTGATAGGGAGAACGTACAAACTTACAGATAGCGACAGGAATTGAACCCCAATCACTGATTGCTGGCACTGGGTAAAGTCTTGCTCCAACTGCTGCACTTGAGTGCTGCATAAGGATGCCAGAGGACCGTGGGAGTGTTCCTGCTTAGTTACATATTCTAGAGTGTTTTCTCTTCTTGGATCAGCTGACAAGACCTTGGGGGTTTTTGGGGGCCCAGAAGTTTCACATGGGTATGATAATAACCAGGGAAGGAAGGTTTGTAGATGATGTGGACTTATTCAAGTTAGGGAACATGAATATCATTTTACTGGTTGATTTTGTTTTATGCCTTTTGTCTAGACTTGAAATATCAGATCTTGCTATGGATGAAAGAAACCAGAAGGTTCTTCAAAAATATGGACATGACATTGAGATGGTGTCTAAGTTATACAACAGACAAAAAAATGATCCCCCTATTGCACGAGACATGCCACCAATAGCAGGCAGGATTCTGTGGGCCCAACAGCTTTTCCACAAGATTCACAAGCCAATGGAACTTTTTCAACAACAGCCAAGCATCCTGCAGACAGCAGATGCCAAGCGCATTGTTCGCAACTATAACAAAGTGGCAAAAGTTTTGCTGGAGTTTGAGGTGCTGTATCATCGAGGCTGGCTGAGGCAGGTAATGAATACTACAGAACAACAAAAGAACCACATCTATTCTTTGAAAGCAATACTGATGTCTTCCTGAGCGATGTGGAGAATATGCTTTTTTAAATCTGTACATTTGCACTTTGCTGAGTACCATGCCTTGTGTGAGTTATAGAACTCAGTGGTATTCATAAATGAAAATTTTTTAAAAATGGGGATGTTGGAAGTCTGAAATAAAGACAAAATGTGCTGGAAACACTCAGCATATCAAGCAAAATCTTTGATCTGAAAAGTTAACTCTGTTTCTGCAGATGCTGCTTGACTCACTGAGTATTTCAGTGATACAGTTGTAGTGCTAGTCCTAACTTCTTTGATTAATGTTTGCTATAAGTTGGGACTGCTAGCCTTTAAGATTCAGGCATTCATTGGATAATCTCACTGCACTATTGTGGAAAATTTGTAATTGTTATGGTAGCTCAATGTGAAAAAGCTACTTTCACAGTGAAAAGAAATAAACTCTTTGCCTGATGATTCAATGTAGCCATTGGCTCAAAAAGGAAATATATCTAAATGAATTTGGTTCCAGATCTAAAACACTGACAATTATATTTTGAAGGCTGTGCTGTGATAGAGTGAATGTTGAATTCTCCCAATGAGCAAAATGGCCTCTTCTTTAATTAATTACTTTTATTTGATTTATTTCCTTAGATTGAAGTAGCAAAGGTGGGTTTGCAGGCATCATTGTTGGTGAAAGCCCCGGAGACAGGGGAACTGTTTGTGAACTTTGATCCTCAAATCCTAATCTTAATACGTGAAACAGAATGTATGGCCAAGATGGGCCTTGAAATTCCCCCTTTTGCCAAAGTATTTCAGCAGAAACAAGATGTGCTTAAGAAGAACTATAACAGACTCCAGGTAATGTTTTGAAAGATAAAGATTAGTTTTATTATTTATCATATACATTGAAACATACAGTGAAATGTGTTGTTTGACTCAATGACCAACTCAGTCGAAGTTGTCTACAGGTGTTTCCTTGTTCCAGCGTTAGCACAGCATGCCGACAACTTACTAACCCTAATGTCTTTGGAATGTGGGAGGAAACCGGAGCACCCAGAGGAAACTCACACTTCTATAGGGAGGAAGTAAGAATTGAACCTCAACCGTGGGCCCTGCAAAGCTTTACAGTAGCTGCTACACTACCAAGTCACAGTAATGAAGTGTAGTAAAGAAATGGTTATCCTCAGCATTTACTCTGTTAAATCTATTTTCTGTGGGTAGTTAGATACATACGAGGTGCACTGCACATGAAGAACTACCTTTTCTGCCATAGGACCATAGAGCATTACAGCACAGAAACAGGCCTTTTGGCCCTTCTTGGCTGTGCCGAACTATTTTTCTGCCTAGTCCCACTGACCTGCACCTGGACCATATCCCTCCATACACCTCTCATCCATGTACCTGTCCAAGTTTTTCTTAAATATTAAAAGTGAACCCACATTTAACACTTAATCTGGCAGCTCGTTCCACACTCCCACCACTCTCTGTGTGAAGATTTAATTTAGGATTTCTTTATCCTAATTTAACAGACAGTGGATCCCAAACTGCAGATCCACTCTCTGGTTGGTTATGTGCTTCAGATTTTTTAAAAAAGGGAAGCATTGCAAGCACGAAAGAAGGACTGTAGCTTCTACTGCTTCAGAGTGAATAAGGGGAGGAGGGAAATTACAGTCTGTATCAGATTATTAAATGGAAAAATAGGTTAGAAGGACCTACCCGTGATCTTCCTTCATATGTTTGAATTAAGCATGTCTGTACATGCAAAAATATAATACTGAGGATATTTAGATATAGAGGGCCAGGGAACATTTGTGGGGAAAGCACAGTCAGTGTTATTGACCTGAAATAGTTCTTTTGTCTCCTTCACATCTCTTCTCAGGATGTGGCTTTCCTTTCCTGGACATCAGAGATGTCCTCCTCCTTCAAAGGATGGGGTTTTCCTTCCTCCACCATAGACACTGCCCTCACTCTCGCATCTCTTTCATTTCCTGGATCTGCTCTCACCCCATCTTCCTGCCACCCTAACAGTGATAGAGTTCCTCTTGTCCTTCCCTACCACTCCATGAGCCTCCACATCCAACACATCATCCTCTGCAACTTCTGACATCTCCAAAGGGACCTTCCCACCAAGTATACCTTTGCCTCCTCCACACCCTCTACTTTCTGCAGGGATGCTCCCTCCATGATTCCCCCTGTCCATTCATTCCTCCCCACTAATCTTTCACTTATCCCTGCAAGCGCCCAAAGTGCTACACCTGCACATTCATCTCCTCTCTCACCTCCATCCAGGGCCGCAGACGGTCCTTCCAGGTGAGGCAACGCTTCAACAGCAAATCTGCTGGAGTCATCCATGGTGTCCGGTGCTCCTGATGTGGCCTCCTCCACATTGGAGAGACCTGTCATAAACTGGGGGACTGCTTTGTTGAGAATCTCTGCCCCATTTTCCTCAAATGGAACTTCTCGGTAACCAAACACTTTAATAACGATTCCTATTCCGACATGTTGGTCCATGGCCACCTCTTGTGACAAGATGAGGCCGCTCTTGGGGTAGAGGAGCAACACTTTATATTCCATTGAGGTATCCTCCAACCTGATGGCATGAATATCGATTTCTCCTTCCAGACAAAAAAAGTTACACTCTCCCTCCCTCGTCCTTCTATTCCATTCTCTGCCCTCTTAACCTTCTTGCTTGCCTATCACCTCCTCATGTTGCCCCTCCTCCTTCCCTTTCTCCTATGGTCCATGCTCCTCTCCTATCAGAATCCTTCCTCTCCAGACTTTACCTTTCTTACCCACCTAGCTTCATCTGTCACCTTCCAGCTGTCCTCCTTTCCCTCCCTTCCCATTTTTATTCTGGAGTCTTACCCCTTCCCTTCCGGTTATGAAGAAGGGTCTCGGCCTGAAACATTGACTGTTTATTCATTTCCATAGATGCTGCCTGACTTGTTAAGTTCCTCCAGCATCTTGTGTGTTGCTAATTAAATACCTCTTCCCACAAATGCTGCCTTACCTCTTAATTCCACCAGATATTTTTTATTCTAATTGCTTGCATGTGTTGCCATATGTACTGGGTTTCCTTAGCTTCCTAATATTTAGATCTCAGAATGTCCTGGGGACTCAGTAATGCTCTTATCACACCAGCATTGTGCATTTAATTGCTACAGCACCATACTCATTTACATAAATTAGGAGCTTCCCCAGAAGATTTCTAGATTGTCTATTATCCTGGTATAAGCAGGAGGAAGATTTCTTTGTTTTAGAATTTTCACTCAACATCATGCCACCAAACTTGGTAAATCTAGGAAGAATAGAATCTAGATATTCTGAATAAAGGCAGAAAGGAGAATAAAATTAATTATTATTTACACTTTTCATTTACGATCATAGAATCTATCAAGTATAACTTTAGAACGTTGCGGAAAAGAGGATGTATAATGTTAGTGGTTCTTTTAAGGGAAATTAAGCATAAATAACTTGAGAAACACAAGTGATTCAGCAGATGCTAGAAATCCAGAGCACCGTACATAATGCTGGAGGAACTCAGCAGGTCAGGCAGCATCTTTGGAAGTGAATAAACAGTTGGTGTTTTAGGCCGAGCCCCTTCTTCAGGACAGGAGGGGAAGGGGGAGGACCCCAGAATAAAAAGTTGGGGGAAGGAGGGGAAGGGGGACTAGCTAGAAGGTAATAGGTGAAGCTAGACTTCAATCAGTCAAAAATATCGTGCTTTGTAGATTGAATTTGTGTTTTGCTTGTATTATTAAATTGTAAATGTTCACATTATTTGTAATTTGTGAGACAAATCATGCTGTTCTTTTGCATTTATTTAGATGATCTTGTCAGAAAACAGAAGAATAAGATCAAAAATTCAAAGTTTTTTTGAGCGACTGATGGGTCCTCATTTAATCAAAGTGGATAATGCATTGCAGCCTGGCTTGACCTCTCTCAATTGGACTTCTCTGAATGTTGATAAATTCCTGAGCAGAGTTTCTGAAGCTTTAGGTAAGTTTATATAGTATGTGTGGGATTAGCAGATAGAAGCATGACTGAGTTCCCAAATCTATTTGCATAATGGAATTTACTATTATTTGATAAAAGGCAGGTTAATTATTTTATGACAGTCTTCAGAGCAATCATCATCTCCTGTAACTTAATTGGTCAGTCCCTCTTCATGATGTCCACCAGTTCCCCTCAACATCCATCGGAAATTCCTTTCACAGACAAACTAGTTGCTTAGCAGAATGTTTCATGGCAACATTAGAACTTTCTTTCTTCTGCTGATTGTTCTGAAAGTGAGCCTGTGCTTGTCAGGAAGTACAATTGGATCAAGAAAATACATTAGGTTTAATTTTCATTTTAGATTCAACTCTTTGAAGAGATTATTTTTTATTTAAAAATTGTGAAGAATATCTCGTTTATCATCTGGGAAATCTTGACTTTTTGTTCAGCTTGCTCAAATAAGGGATTTAGCTTACTAAAGTCAAAAGTGTAGTTGGAAAATGAAATTGGATAACACCTTGAGACGTGTTCTGAGAAACTTCGAAAGATACCAGCTTGATAGATTGTGCAATCTAAATGGAAAGTGATCCAAAAATATGTTTTGTCAATCAATTTGCAAAATTGTTTTCTCAAACTTCCAAGTTCGTGATGCACAGTTTAGAAGTAGACTGTGGAAAATGGGTTAATTGTAGTACACGTGTATTGCTCCTTCATTTTCTTATCACAAATTTACCATTTAACGGGCATCACTTCCAAAATAGGTAAGGTGGAGCCCAGCTGCAACCTCTGTTTAGGTTGTGACCCAGTTTTATTTGGTCTTATAGTGCTTTTCTTAGGATAATAGTGACATTTTGGATACAGAGTGGAGAGCGAGGTATCTGGTTTTGGTTTGGGGACAAGGATGTGGGGGAATTGGAGGGTAGCCTGGGTTATAAGTTTCTGCTCCTTGTTTGAAGTCCAGTAATGCGGACTTTGGATGTCTGCGAACTGGGCTGGTGATGTCCATCTGGATGTTGGGCTGGCAGACCAGCATTGACAAGGGCTGGTGGCCCCCGGGGTCAGCAAGTTGTCGACTATTTCCAGAGTTGAAATTCTGTGCCGACAGGAGGAATGAAGTCCGATGATCCCCTGGGTTCATGAATTGGTGAGACCGCACTTTGAGGCCTCCTGTTTGGTGATCAGCAGGTCCTGGGTTGATGCCAAAGATCGAGGCTAGAGGGACAAATCTGAAATCTGGAGGTCAAGGCCCATTGACTGGAGCCCCAAATCTGTGAATCTCTGTGAGTCCACTGGTGTCGTTGAAGGAACAATGTCAGTGAGTCTGAATCCTAGTCTGCTGGAAGCTGAAGAAGACATCCTACCCTGGGGTTAGAGGACTGCCTATATGCATGGATGGAGGGAGGAACAGGCCTTATCTGCTATTGTTTTGTTGCTTGTTATGTTCTGTGTGTTCTGCCGAGCATTATGGGCATGCTATGTTGGCACTGGAATGTGTAATGACACTTATGGCCTGCCCCAGGTATGTTGGTTGTTAACACAAATGATGCATTTCTGTGTATGGGTTTGATGTACGCATGATAAATACACTTGTATCTCGAATCTTGAAATATTCTGACACAGAAATGCACAGCTTCTTTAGGAAAATTGATATTCCAGTACTTTCTGATCCTACCTTGTCCCAATTTGATCAACCCATTTCATGTTCCGAAATTGCCGAAGCTATTGCGGCTCTTCACTCTGGTAAAGCTCCAGGACCAGACGGTTTTCCTTGTGAATTTTATAAAACCTTTTCTAAACTACTTATACCTCAATTGTCCGCTGTTTTTTCTGAATCTTTTAAATTAGGTAAACTTCTGAAATCCTTTTATCAAGCAACTATTTTGCTTATTTTGAAGAAAGATAAAAATCCTGCTGACTGTTCCTCCTGACCGATCTCCTTATTTAATGTAGATACTAAAATTCTGTCTAAAATTTTAGCCTGAAGGCTTGAAAATATTTTACCGTTCATTATACAATCAGATCAGACTGGATTTATTAAAAACCGCTATTCATATTTTAACATTCAGCGTTTATTAAATGTGATGTATTCCCCCTCTAACAAGGTTTTAGATGCAGAGAAAGCCTTCGATAGAGTGGAATGGAATTATCTATTCAAGACTTTAGAAAAATTTAAATTTGGACCTAATTTTATTCGTTCGGTTAAACTATTATATCTCTCACCTACAGCTCAGGTTCTTACTAATTCATAACTCTCTAAACCATTTAACCTATATCAAGGTAACGAGACAAGGCTGTCCCCTTAGTCCTCTGTTTTTTGCTTTGGCTCTAGAACCTCTATCCATAGCACTCCGTGATTCCAAGGATATTACAGGTAGCACCCGAGATAATACTATTCATAAGATTTCTTTATATGCAGATGATATTTTACTTTTTATTTCCAATGAGAATGACTCCTTAGCTTCCACTCTTTCTTTATTCTCTCAATTTAGTCGATTCTCAGGTTATAAGTCGAATTTATATAAAAGTGAATTATTTCCTTTAAACAACCTGATACCAATAAACACCAATCTTCCGTTTAAAGTTATGATTAATCAGTTTACTTATCTTGGAATAACTATTACTAAAACTTTTAAGTATTTGTATAAAGCTAATTTTATTCCACTACTGAGTTACCTTAAAAGGCTATTTAGTAAATGGTCTCCTCTTTCTTTATCTTTGTTAGGCCATATTAATTCTATTAAAATGAATGTGTTACCTAAATTCTTATATCTTTTCCAAGCATTGTCTATTTTTATTCCAAAGAGTTTTTCGACTCTTTGAACTCAATTCTCTCTTCTTACATGTGGAATAACAAACAATCCGGCTGAACAAAGTCTTTCTTCAAAGGAAAAATAAAGATGGTGGTCTAGCTTTACCTAATTTCAGATTCTATTACTGGGCAACTGATATAAGGAATATCACATTTTGGTCATATTATATCAAGAGGGACTACTGTCCACCATGGACTTTACTAGAAGCTCAATCGGTTAAAAATGCCTCAATTATTTCTCTTCTTGGATCTTCTCTTCCTTTACCCTTCAGTAAAATTACTGATAACCCAGTTCTTAAACATACTTAGAGAATCTGGTCGCAATTTAGGAAGTTTTTTGGTTTATCTCATTTTTCCCTTTCTAGTCCCATTCTTTGTAATTATTTTTTTCTACCCTCTACTACTGATAAAAGTTTTTATAGAATGGAATAGATTGGGTATTCGACAATTTTTGGATTTATTTGTTGATGGGAACTTGGCATCATTTGAGCAGTTGTCAATCAAATTTGGCTTACCCCCAAACTCATTTTTATGGTTACCTTCAAATTAGAGATTTTCTGTGTTCTCAATTGGCTACCTTTCCTTCAAGTTCAGATAAGAATCTCTTAGATGATATTTTAAATTTGAAACCTTTTTTTGATGGATCAGTCTCTAATATATATAATAAACTGCTTATGTTTAAGCAGCTTTCTTTACATAATATTAGGCAAGCTTGGGAGCATGATCTGAATATGCAAATCTCTGATGAAGATTGGAATGACATTTTGAAATTAGTGAATAAGTCATCTTTTTGCGCTCGTCATTCTTTGGTACAATTTCAAGTGGTACATAGAGCCTATTTGTCTGAAGAGAAATTATCCTGTTTTTATTCTGATATTTCTCCAACTTGTGACAAATGTAATTCAGCCAATGCTTCGTTAATTCATATGTTTTGGTTATGTCCCAGCTTAGAAAAATTTTGGAAAGATTTATTTTCTACTTTTTCCTCAACTTTTTAACACTAATTTTTGAACCTAATCCTCTTACTGCTCTCTTTGGTATTCTCGGAACTCAAGATATAACTTTAACTCCCTCAGACTTGTATGTTCTAGCTATCTCACTTATGGTGAGAAGACGTATTTTGCTTAAATGGAAAGAAGCAGTCTCTCCTACTCATATGCAGTGGTTAGAAGACATTATGACTCATCTTAGTTTGGAGAAGATTCGGTGTTCTATTTCTAATTCAGTACAGTACTTTAATACGACATGGGGTCCTTTTATGAACTACTACTTTAACTTGTGAAAGGTTTCTTTTTCTAAGTAGATGTTATTAATTATGTTATTCTTTGTTAACAACAGCAACACTTCTTTTAAAAATATTTTTTTCCTTGTTCTTACCCATTGGCTTTCTTGGTAGGGGCTAGATTTTATATATAAATTCCTAATGTATACTCTTTATAAATTTGCAGTATTAGTAATCATTACCGGAGTACTATATACACGTATGTTACTCAGTCCTATACAGTTCAATTTTTCTATTGTCTGTATTCTGTTAGTAAATTTTTTTATATATATACTCTGTATTTGTTATATATTCTTGTATACATTAATAAAAATATTGAAAGAGGAAATATTCAGTTACTTAGTACAGGCCTCTCCAAACCTACTGTGAAACATCCAGATTAAAATATTTAAAAAATGATAATGTACTCACAAGGGTTTTCTTTATTTGTATATTCCTGAATGTGGGTATCAGTGGCAATGCTGAAATCTTTAATTACTCCTGAACTTAGAAGGCAATTAAGAGTCAACCATATTACTGGGCATGAAGTCAGGTGTACTCCAGTTTAAATAAGGATGCCAAATTTCCTTCCATGAATGACATTAGTGAACTAGATGGGGGTCTTCTTAAAGTGGTTATTAACCTACTTGAATTTCCCCTGCTTAGCTGCCGTGCTAGGTGTTGTATTCCAGAAATCTGGCTGCTGGCGAGGTAATTTTCAGATGGAAATTCCCAGTTATGACAGATGTTTTTCATGTTTGAATAATAAAACCCTTACCAATTCTGGAAAACTCAATATGTTCGATGATAATTGTGGAATAGTTGTTCCATAACTTTATAACTTCAACTATATCTAAAAATTAGGATAAGTTGGTTAATGAATTAGATTGTGATCAAAGAACCATCTTGGATGGCTAGCTCTTTACGTTTACATGATGTGTATTAGTAAACTGCAAATAAAATATCTTAAATTCTTAATTATTTTCCTTCATACTTCCGTATATATGTATAATAAACTTTCCATTCTGAACATGTTAGAGTTTTTATTTTCATGCTCCCTTTGGATTTCACCAGAGCTGTCTAACAAGTCAATCACAGACATCAGTAGGAAAGTGGTTAATCTACCTCACTTGCTGATTTTCTTCCAAATAAGAAAACAGATGTGTATGTTAATGACAATGGAGATGAAGTACTTGAGCGCAGGGGAAGTGTTTCAGATTCTGGCCACAGGGATTCAGAGTAGGTCTGAGAGCATCTCACCAAGGATTAAAATCAGCCTCTGAACTTGCATCAGTGGCAAGTTGGAGAACCAATAAATTGAGGCATACACTGTATTAATAATGTTTGCTTTATTATAATCAACATTTATAGAATCTTTTGATAAGAACCACTTTTGTTTTCAATTTTGTGCTTGACATCCTGCAGAAGAACTTGAACTCTTACTGAATCGTGCAAATGATTTAATAGAATTTCGCATTGATGCAGTACTTCAAGATATGAGCACCATGCAGTTATGTAAATTACCTGAGGAAGACCCTATTACATGTGATGAATTTATAGGGAAAACTAAGGTATGTGAAATACACTTATGAACACACTATCTTCAAATTGAAGGTGGATTTAGTCAACAGATTTTTAAAAATCATGAATAATTACATGATTATGAAAATTAATTATAGTTAATTTTGATCACATTATTAGATTATTAAACAATTACTTTTGGATGTTTCTTTAGATTTTAGTTGAGGCATTGTTGACTTCTGTTGACACTGTTAAATTGATTATTTTCTCTAGCTAGCTTGTTAATTTTTATGAAACCTTGTAGGAAACCAAATCAACTAATCATAGAGAAAGTGAGTGGTTGCTGACACAAAAGTGACTTTACAATAGATTTCTCTCATTATCATTCTTTTTCCTGTTATCAGGCTCTCCAAGAATCTGAAAATCCAACTGAACCAGTTTATAAAAACTAGCTACTCAAGGTTGCATTATGACACATTAGATTCTAATTGTTTTCAGCATAAGGTGGAGCAAAAAGGTTAAACAATAATGAAGATACTGTTGGATTGTCTATAGAATTGTTATTTTTCTTGTTGTTTAACTTTATTGTGCTTATGAATGTAGGTATTTTAATATAATTACCTAATACCTATATACATGCAATCAGCGATTTTTCTGGTGGTTACAATTGCTTCTATTTTCCTGGAAGCTACTTGGTTTGTGTGGCAGGTATCATATTACTCGAATCTGTCTGATTGGTTAACATTATCAACAGAATTTAATGTTTTCAGTAATCTTACCTATTACAAGAAGAACCCCCCCCCCCTTTGTTCTTGTAATGCTTAACAAAGCGATCGTAAGCTACAAATTTTATGCCTCACTCTTGACTTCCAAAGAACCTTTTGGATCACAAAAGCATCAGGATCCAACAATACCTTCATTTCACCATCTCTTCAGAAATTTTAAAGAGTTCTTATTAATTGTTCATATGGTTATTAAAAGCCGAACAATGTCAGGTGCAAAAATCTGAAATTAAAGTAAATGCTGGAGATATTAAGCAAATTGGCAGCATCTCTGCAGAAGGAACAAACTTTAAAGTTGAGGCTGATGATCTGTTACTGAAGATCATACAATTAAATGTTTAGTTCTTTTCTCTCTCCGTAGATGTTGTGTAGCCTGCTGAAAATCCTCAACAATTTTTTTTCTTGTTTAGTTGTGCAGTTTATGGAAAACAAACTCTGTGTGTGTGTGTGTGTGTGTGTGTGTGTGTGTGTGCGCGCGCCCTACCTGCCTTCGTTGTTGGTGATGAATAGCTGTCAATAATGCCATCTTTCAAATATCTGGGGAGCATTCTCTCTGAGGATAGCGGCATTGACAACGACATCCAGAGCCGCATTAAACCGGCATCAGCTGCCTTTGGGAGACTTTGGCGTAGACTCTTTCAGAACAGGAGCCTTCGTCCCTCCACAAAGGTCACTGTATACCAAGCGGTCTGTGTCACCACCCTCCTTTATGGCTGTGAAACTTGGGTAACCTACAGCTGTCACATCAAGTCCTTGGCGCGCTTCAGCGCATCCTGGGAGTTACCTGACGTGAGCGGGTGCCTCATACTGAAATATTTGTAAAGACCAACTGCAGAAGTGTTGAGGCCATGATCATCCAGTGTCAGCTGCAGGGTCTGGGGCATGTGATAAGGATGCCCCCTTGTCGGCTACCCCATAGAGTGTGGTACGGCCAGCTACATCATGGTCGATGCTCAGCCGGAGGGCTGAAGAAGCACTATAAGGATCAGATGAAGAATGGTTTAAGGAAGTGCAAGATCAGACCTGAGGACCTGGAGGATGTTGCTGCTGACCGTAACACTTGGCGACCGCTGTATAGGAATGATGTTCATATTCTGGAGATGGAAAGAACAACCAGAAGACAGCAGAAGAGAGCCAGGAGAAATGCAGCCATGGTTGCCATCTCTACCGCCAAAGAAGAAGAAATGTGTGTGTATTTATTTATGTATGTTTATCTCAATGGATTCCATGTAACTTAATTTTTTTGGGCGTGAAGTGGTGAGTGAGTTTGTAAGTCTGGCGAGAGCAGAGGATGTTTGGAATGGTGAGAGTGGAGGACTGTGGGAGGGGTGTGAGACAGGTGGCAAAGAAAGAGTGCTGGGGCGGAGGGAGTGGATGACATAGATGCAGGCAAACCCAGCCCTAGACACCAGGCAAGGTAATTTGATTCTAAACATTATTGATCATTACAGAATGTCATGCAGGTTCTTGCTGCTCCCTTTCCTCTCCGCTCTTCCCCTTTTCCCAATGCCTCCCTGCCCTTTTCCCACCTTCAGTCCACAATAGAGACAAATATCAGAATCAGGTTTATCATCATCACTCACATATGTCATTGATGCACCATCAATAACTCACTCTGAGATGTAGGCGAGATATCGGCTTTTATTGACTGGAAGAAGGAACAAGCAGTGAGTGACCACCATACTACATCCTGGAGACTGAGAGGCCGGGCTCAGGCCTCAATCGCCTTTATACAGGGGTCTTTGGGAGGAGCCACAGGAGCAGTCAGCAGGGGGCATGTCCAGACAGGTATATGTAGTTCACCACAGTCATGAAATTTGATTTTTTTTTTGCAGCCACAGTACAGTGCGATACATAAAATTGCTACTGTACTGTGCGAAGTCTTAGGTAGCCTAGCTTTATACTGACCAAGAACATTTGTGTCTTAAATACGGATCATGTCTAAAGAAACATTTTAACAATATATTAAGATTTTTTGATGATATCTCCTTAACATTTCAGCTCATTGACTCCTCACCAGAATCAGAAGAGTGAGATTACAAATAGATATAAGCTTAGAGAGGGGGAGTGAGCAGAGGGAAATAGAACGTGTTTGGGTGCGGCTCAGTGTTGGATAAGTGCCGCAATGATTTTGATGCTTTCTGGTTAATTAAAAAATGTGAGGAAAATAACAATAGCACAGATGGGAATTATGAAAGGCAGAACAGCCGTTGCAAACAGGAGAGATTGCAGATCCTGGAATCTGGAGCAAAACAGAAACTGTTAGAACGGTAACATCAGTGGAAAGAAAATCAGTTGATATTTCAGGTCAAAGTACCTTTGTCTATGAAAGGAAAATAACTTGGATAAAATGGATTGGACAAAGGGAATACGTACAGTACATTGGGGCTAGAGCCGAAGGTACAAGTTGTTAATAGTTGCACCTAGAGGGTGATAAAAGAAGTGTGGTGAAGTGCAGATAGCAGGGTGGGGAGTGCTAATGGAGAGGGGGGATAGAAACTGAGCCAATGTCACAGATAGATTACTCAGAGCAAAATTTGCTGGTTCTGATATTGATAAGAGTAAGCACATAATTGTAAGTTGGAAAATTCAATATTGAATCTGCAAGGCTGTGGCTTGCAGTTTCATTTGATTTTTATGAATGCTCAGCAGATTTCCAGTAATTGCTGTGTTTTAGTAACCTACAACTGGATATAGTACTATGAATGCCAGATTCCCAATTAAATTGCCTTTTGCATGTTGGGTAACTTAAGTGTATTTTGTTTTTCCAGGAACTGTGTGTGAAGGCTGCGCAAGTGCTGCACAGTAAAAGTTCTTTAGTTGAGGAAGCAGCCAATGAACTTATAAACATGTTACTTGATACTGAGTCTAGTAGAGATGAAGAGCAAAAGTTCAAAGGGAGCAGTAGAAGTGAACAACGAAAAGAACTATGTGACCGTGAAGGTAAAATAGTGAAATAACAATGACATTGAATATTGAAGACTTGCAAATGCTGCCTTTTGTTCTTTTGACAATAATTGTGTCAGAATGGCAAAAGTTGATATTTATTGTTATTCATATGCTATCTGAATATGGTTTATTGTAATGCATATTTAAATATATAATGTTTCCTGCATTAACAAGGTATGAAATAGATAAACACTCTTTTTATTTCAAATTCACCTAATGTAAACCAGTGGGGAAATAAAACTGTAGTTAATCTATGAAATATCCTTCTAGCCAAAGAAAGGAACTGTGAGAAACGTTCCTTCTCTCAGAATGGAAGCCACCAGGTGAGCAGCAACCCCTCATCTCCACTAACAAGAAGGAAAAAGAAAGACTTGGAGTCAATGGAAGGAGAAGCACGAGAATTGCTTTCTTATTTCAGCCACCGGAATGTTGATGCATTGCTGAAGGTCACCCGCAACACTCTCGAGACAATTCGCAAACGCATTCATTCATCTTTTCTCCTATATTTTATGGGTATGAGTCAGTGCAATGCAAACATTGTACAATTAGTATGATAAACAGTGCGCTGTTGATTTAATAGATGCTTGCACAGCAAGGAGGATTTCAGGCAGATTTTAAATGTTTTGCTGATGTGTTTCTGCAGAGCATTAATTACTGGCATATGTGAATTCAATGATTAAAAAAAAATGCTGACAGAATTTCAATAAAATTGTTATGTCGATGCAAGGCAGAGAGTATATTAAATTTCCTCAAATGTTCTTGTAGTGGCTACTTGAAAAACCACTGAGAGACTGAGTGAGGGAATTAACACTGTATGATGTGCTTCCAAATAACTAAGTTCCAAGTTGATAAAAGTATGTTCAATCCTTTGTTATGAAATCAGCAAAGAAAAGCAATCAAAAATAGCAATAATGAAGTTAACAACATTAATGAAGTTTGTGGAATTAGTGGTATAATCTTAATAAGAGAAGATAGTGGTCAATAAAAAATATTCATCCCCTGCTCTGTCTATCTCTAACTAAACTAATGGCTCAAAGGGTGAATATGTGATGATGCTCATTTACTTCTGCCATGTCCAAACCCATGTGACTAATTACCATGACCCAAAATAAAACACACAACACAAATGCATTACAGGCAGACAGAAAATAGATAATTGGCCTTTACACATTCATAATTTGCCAATTTAAAGAGTGACGTAACAATTTTTCTGTCTTCACTCTCAGCTTGCAGCAACAATTGTTGAGTCAGTGCAATTGTAGAAATAAAGTTAAATACCATTCAAAGGAGTTTATCAGATCTTAGGGAAGGCGTTCTTAACAGTTCATCTTTTAAGTGTATTCTTGCAATTTTTTTTTAACAGAAAATGACCATTCCAGTAAACAGAAGCAGTCGAGCCACCCAATCTTTAGAACTAATATTACACTGTCAATTCCTAACATAACCATGATACCTTCACTGGATGAAGTACAACAGGCTCTGACCAAAGCAGTGGAGTATATTGTTAGTGTCTCAAGAGGAGTTGGCCAGTGGAGTAAGGAAAGAATTCCAAAGGTTTACTTTGATTTATTAATTATTTTACGTTCTGCTAATTGAGCATATTCTAAACTCCTTTATCGTTTTCTATTAATAATTGCCTCTTCTTACACGTGCAGAGAAAAATGAGTGAAAGGAAGAGTCTAGTGATAAGGCGTAGGAGCAGAGAGAGTGATTGGGAAGATGGAGCCTCAGAAGCTGCAATCAGGAGTGTTCTTGGTAACGTTACAAATTATTCCGAGATGCATGCAATTATTTTAAAACACAGCATTTTTTTCGTATGTTTTTGAAGTAATTAACCAAGCCTGTCCCATACCCTTTCACCCTACATTGTTGTTTTGGTAAGCATTGGAGAATATCTGGATTTCTGTGAAGCACCAATATTTAAGTGAAAATTTAAGTTCTCAGTTTGGTCCATGTCAGATCCCGCAGTCGGCAGCTGCACTGAAATTAAAGGTTTTGGTGCATTTTTGATAATGTATTTGTTCGCATTCTCCTTGAAAGCTAGTTTGGTGGTAGAGGAGGGTTGTTTTTCAGGTTAGAAGCTTGTGGCCGATGATGTGCTGCAGGGATCAGTGCTGGGTCCACTGTTGTTTGACACCTATGTTAATGACTTGGATGAGAACAGAGGTGGGATGATTAGTAAGGCTGCCGATTACACCAAAATTGGTGGTGGACTGGACAGTGAAGAAGGTTGTGTGAGGGTACTACAGAATATACATCAATCAACTGAGAAGGTGGACCAAGGAATGACAGATGAAATTTAACTCCGATAAGTGTAAAGTGATGCGCTTAGGGATGTTATACTAGGGCAGGAGATATGCAATTAACAACAGTATCCTAGGAGTGTTGTTGAACAGAGGACCTATGGGTATAAGTTGATAAATCCATGAAAATGTGAACACAGGGAGACAGGGTGGTCTGGTAGGCAAATGGCATGCTTGTCTCTATTGGCCAAAGAATGGAAGTTAGGTGTTGGGATGTTGTGTTACAGTTGTATGTTTGGAGTATTGTATGGATGTGATTAAGCTGGAGAGGGCACAGAAAAGTTTCACAAGTATGTTACCTAGACTGGATCGCTTGAGTTAACAGAAGTTGTTGTACAGGCAACGTCTGTTTTTTCCAGAGTGAAGAAGGCTGAGAAGTGACATAATGGAAGTCTCTTAAAATTATAAGAGGCATATAGAGCATATTGCCAATGTCTGAAAGTAGTAGGCATAGGTTTAAGGTGAGAGGGAGAAGATTTAAGTGAAATGAGGTGTAGATTTTTCATTTAAGGGGTAGTTGGTGTCTGGAATGAGCTGACAGAGGAGGTTGTGGAGTCAGCATTTAGAGGCATCTTGACTGGAACTTGAATGAGCGAAGTGTAGAGATATGTGAAATTAATACAAGCAAGTGGGTTTAGTATAGAAAGGTGCAGTGGGTCAGCATAGATGCAGAGGGCCAATTGGCCTGTTTCTATATGGTTCTCTGTATCAACTAGTGCATCGAATAACAGTTTCTTTCTCAGCATTCTTTGGTTAGAAATCAAGATGCTGCTGGGAAAAGAGATTCTTAACAAGCTGTAATATGGCTCGTTATTAAATTTGAATCATCATGTGTAATATAAAACCCATAACTAGTAAGCATATAGCCAAGAGGAGTTTCCTCTTGGGTTGTCTAAAAGTGGCAGAGAGCAGTTTCTTATACTGTATTCCTCCTGAGTCTGTTGTCTTTTCTTTTAGACGGCAGCACCTCTGATATTTCTGCATCTGTGAACTCTTTATTTGCTTTACAACTGAAGAACTACCACAGATGTGTTTCTGAGAATAAGGAGATTATTAAACTTGGATCTGTGCTTAGTACAGCTATCAATTCCACTAAAAAGGTAACTTTGCTTGTAGAGGTGGCCAAAGTAAATAATTTAACACCGCGCTGAATCTGTATGTTTGTAGAAAATGGTACATTTTGTAACTTAGCTTAATATTAGAAATTCAGATTTATTATTTTTGACTCTTCATTTTCTTCTGTGGCCACTGGGAGGGTTAGAAAATAGAACATAGAACAGTACAGCACAGAACAGGTCATTTGGTCCACTATGTTGTGCCAAACCAGCTAAAAAGAAAATCAAAAGCACCCAAACACTAATCTCTCCTTCTTACACCATGTCCATATCCCTTCATCTTCCTTACATCCATGTGCCTATCCAAAAGTCTTTTAAAAGCCTCTAATGTATTTGCCTTGACCACCATACCAGGCAGCATATTTCAGGCATCCACCACTGTTAGAGTAGAAAAACTTACTCCTCACATCCCCTTTGAACCTAACCCTTCTCCCTCTGGTATTAGACATTTCAACCCTGGGAAACAGATTATCTATGTCCATTCTGTCTATGCCTCTCATAATCTTATAAACCTCTGTAAGATCTCCCCTCAGCCTCCGGCCCTCCAGAGACAGCAACAAGCATTCATAGAATAACATGTTTCCTACAGGAGAAATTATACAAGATTTAAAATGTAACAGCAAATTTTCAAAAAAAAGGTTCTTTTCACTATAAAATTAGAAAATTTTTTGAATTATTTCTTCCAGGTCTAATCCAGAGATTTAGGTGATTTTTAATGATTTTGGAATAGTGGGACAGTTTATATAGCACAAATTTGTGTGATTAATGTGTTTCTGAAAATATTCAGGAAATGAATGCAAATGTCTCCCAGTGTACTTGATTGATTCTGGCTCTGTGTTTGGGTGATACTTCACATGATGCATGAGAGAATAGTTTCTGGAGTGCATATTGCAGTTCAAACTACACACACACAGAGGAGGGAAGCAGATAAAGGGAATTAAATCGGCATATACCGACTGGGAAAACGACAGTGAGAGGGGAGACATTTCTGAGGTTATTTAATATTCCCAGTCATGTGTTGCAATGAATTGTGAACTCACTTGACTTCCTTAAAGAGTTTAACAAAGTGTCAGGAATTTTTTTGAAAGTGAGCACAATTTTCTTTGTTTTTTTTTAGAAGGCAATGGTGGTTGCATGTTTTATCTACTGAAGGGCTTAAATCTTTCTCACCATTTTTCCATTTTCTGGAAACTTAATTTTATGGGATGAAAATATTTATTCTAATTTGACATGCCAGTTCTATGATTGCACATGAAGGAGAATATTGTGTGCTGGGTGATCACATTAATCAAACAAAATTTTAGAGGATAAAAGTTGAGATGTTGCCTCCCTCAAGCTGGAGAGTGAAGAACTAGGCTGTTAAACATAAGATAAATGTTTGACCCTTCAGAATCAGATGACAACAAATTTCAGTGAGGAAATGTGAAAGGTGGGAAGCTGTGGAATAGTGAGTCATATGAGACTGAAATCAATAGGTCTTTGTGATGATACCCAATTTCACCAGTGCTTCTATCACGCAACAGAAACTTTGTCCAATTTAAAATTAGAATCAGCATTAGGTTTATTATCACTGATGTTTGTTATGAAATTTGTTGTTTTATGGCAGCAGTACAATGTAAGACATAAAAATCACCACAAGTTGCAATAAATAGATAAACAGTGCAAAAGAGGAACAGAGACATAATGTGCATGGGTTCATGGACCTTTCAGAAATCTGTTGATGGTGGGGAAAAAGCTGTTCCTAAAAATGTTGAGTATGGGTCTTCAAGCTCTTGTACCCCCTCCCTGATGGTAATAATGAGAAGAGGGCATGTTCTGGATACCCTCTTTTTTGATTCGATGATCATCTGGGACAAAATTTATGTTCTATTTGTCCCTGTGTAGACAATGAAGCTAAACCTACAGTTTGAATTTGACCCCATGTATACTCCATTACAAAAGTCCTACTCAAACATATTTACAAATGTACTGCTATGTAAGAAATTTTATTGTAATCTTAGCTGTATCTTTGATAGCAGGTGTAGAGATACACTGATACAAAATTATGTAATTGCTTGATACCTAATGCAACAGCATAACTTGTAGAATAACAATCTACAAATGGTTATGGTCTGCTTATGATATTTTTCATTATCTTAAACTTGTTATTATTGTAAATGGCATGTTTTCTCCCTTTCTTGCCTTTTCTTTAGGAGGTTCTTACAGCTTTAGAAAAGTTCAAGTGTTACCACCACATTTGGAAGAGAGAGAGGGATGAAGCAATTCAAGACTTTGTGGAAAGAAGTCCCCTGCTGTCTGAGTTTGAGTCACAAATTCTTTACTATAGAGATTTGGAGGCAAAGATCAATTCTGAGCCAGAATACATTTGTGTTGGAGCATTGGCTCTTTACACTGGTAAAGTCGTGAAAATTTAAAAACCTATTCAATTGCACTAAATCTTATCATATTCTTTTTGAAAGAAAACGTTTTCTGATTAACTTATGTCTTATTTCATGTGATAAATTGAAAAGTAATGATCCTCATTATATGAGGCGTTCTACCATGCTCTATTTTGTCTGGCCGTTTACTGGGAATGTGGCTTTACACATTTTTTTTGGTTTCTGTGCATTCTGTAAAACTTGTTACTGCTCAAAAGCTTTCTTGTATTTGTTCGTTCGTTAGGTGCCATGCCACATGATGTAGGTGATCATGGTCTTTCCATGGCCATGATCGTTCTTGGCAAATTTTTCTTCAAAAGTGGTTTGCCATTGCCTTCTGGGCAGTGACTTTACAAGACAGGTGTCCCCAGCCATTATCAGAACTCTTCAGAGATAGTCTGGCGTCAATGGTCGCATAACCAGGACTTGAGCATCCACCATCTCCTCCCATGTTACCCTGAATGGAGGGCGAAGCAGGTGTTACTCCTTGCACCAAGGGTGACCTGCAGGCTAGTGAAGGGAAAGAGCACCTTACACCTCCTTTGGTAGAGATGTATCTCCATCCCACCACCCGCTCTTACATTACCCAGTGGCAAATATTCAAGTGCGTGATTACGATTGGGTCTCAAGCAGCCTAGAGCATAGGAATCAGTGCATTGGAAGATGTTTTACAGTCCATAACTCATATCTTTTCTCAGGAAGAAATTTAATGATTGGCTTCCAGGAAAAAATAGCTGCAATTTCTGAAGTTATTCTTGCTAAAATGGGTTTGCATCCTGTGATCAAATTGAAGTCTTTAATTTATTGGAATTCAAGCAAGGTGGACTGGAGAGCTTATGCAGTTAATGAGATGAAAAATTCACCACACTCAAAGATTCTCTGCAGCTTATAAGCTTATCGAGCCAGTGACTCACTAACATCCTGTTGAACTATGGTGCATAAAATCTGACCTGCTGAGTGATTCCATCTGGCCCAGACAATACAAGATGGGATGATAAAGAAGGTGTACAGAATGCTTGCCTTGTCAGTGAGGGCAAGGCGTCTAAAACTTGGGAAGGCATGTTGCATCTGAATTAAGATTTGGTTAGACCACATTTGGAGTTTGTTGTGCAGTTCTGGTTGCAGTGTTATAGGATGGGTGTGGATGATTAGGAGGGGCAAAACCACTTCTGCACTGGGATGTTGCCTGGATAACAGTGTTATAAGGAGAGGTTGGACAGACTTGTATTGTTTTCCCTTGGAGTGGTGGAGACTGAGGGACAATCTGATACAAATACATAAAATTGTGAGAGGCATAGATAGGGAAAGTAGAGTCCTTTTCCCAGAATAGAGATGTCAAGCACTAGAGATGAGAGGGAGGTAGTTCAAAGGAGATGTGTGGAGGAATTTTTAAATATGGAGTTACTGGTGCTTGTAGTGCATTGTTTAAAGGGGGAAGGACAATAGTGGAAGTAAAAGTTAGCATGATGCTATTACAGCTTCAGCCATTCGGAGCTTAGTTCTTGTGCTGACTGTAAGAACTTGTATGTTCTGACCATAAACTATGTGAGTTTCCTCTGGGTGCTCTCACAATCCAATCAGAAGGGCCTGTTCTGTGCTGTATCTCTAAATAAATAAAACAAAATTAAATAAATATGGTAGTGTTCAAGAGGCATTTAGACATGCACATTAACATTCAGGGAATGAAAGAGAAGGGGTCATGTTTAGGCTGATAGGAATAATTCATTTCTTCATTATGATTCATATAGACGTGTGCTGAAAGGCTTGTTCCTGTGATATACTGTTACATGCTCGGTGTATGAGCACTTACCTTCCCTGCAGTCCCATGAGGAGTGCTTCTGTCTCATTTGGCTATTTGATTGGTTGCCGCAGAGGATGTGTCAGCAGTTTCTAGACATCGCCAGAATAGCCTCGGCTTCTCGACCCAGGCATGAAGTGCCAGAATGACTTGTGGACAGACTGGACTAGTAGATGGACGGTGGAGTCTGTAGCTGTAAGCTAAAAGTAGGACTCCACTCCCACACTATGCTGTCTGCTAGAGAGTACACCTAATTTTTGGGCCCAGGGCCTGAATCCAGATTTCAGTTCATATCCAGATCAAAATGGGTGTTTATCGTACAGTATTCTTGAGATGCTGTTTGCCCATGCACCAACATTTTTAAAAACTAATCACAAGAATAGCCTGCAAGTAATTGAGAATGCATCCCTTTAGGCACCACTTTCAGGCAGGTGAGGTTTTCTCTGAAGCTTTCCTTTGGTAATGACTGTGCAGCAGGTTAAAGAGGTTGCACATCTATTCAATGGCTTTTAGTAACATTGAATTGTAGAATGCTAAGCGATCACCAAAGGATCGTTTAGAAGAAAGATCTTGATGTGAATCACTCCTGGGCTTGTACTCATCTTGCAAGTGTAGTAAGTGGTCACATTTTCCTTTGTAGTTGAATGGTTCAAAGTTGACCAGGTATTTTCAGGATGGTTAAAATCCGGGACCCTTCCTGTTGACCATATACATTGACATGGTTGGCAATTTTGGCACTTATGCAAAGGTTAGGTCGTCAAAAGGAGCTTTGTTTTGTGCTTGAAGAGTTTTATGCTTTTGTCATAATAGGTCTACAGTACCCAAAGATTTTTGCTAATGAATTCTAGATCAAATCAATATTACACGTGGATTATCATCCTGAGTTTCTAACACTTGTATAATCCTGTACAACTGTCACTGAAACTAAATACGATTTCACAATTATTGAAGAAAAATTATTGGTATCTTCTGCCTGAAATTCCAGTCAAATTATGGCCTTTGTGGTTAAAAAGTGGGTGTTAGTGAGCTCTTTCATGATAGTAGATTTCAAAATGTTTAAAAACATATTTTAGTGGTAATACATACACTTTAGGAAAAGTAAAGGTAATACTTGAGAACGGTTTCTTGTTTCATATAGGGGGTAGCCTTTGAAGCATTCCATGAATGTGTAGTGGGAGTAGGGACAAATGGGATGGAATTAGTTTTTGATTTTGGGGGGTGATCTTTGACGAGTACAAATATAGGAAAACATAATTCAATTTATCAGTGAAATATCAAAATAATAGTGCTGCCTTTCCCAACAGGCTTAAAATTTGCTGTATTTTTCAGCTGATCTTAAATTGGCATTAACTTCAGAAACCAAAGCATGGATGTCTGCTTTTGGTCAACACTGCAATACAAAGTATCGGACCGAGATGGAGAGTATTTTTACATTCATAGAGGAAGCTAGCAAAAAACTGAATCGACCTATCAAGGACTTGGATGATATCAGAATAGCCATGGGTGCACTCAAGGAGATAAGGGAGCTGCAGATTTCCATTGATTTCCAAGTGGGACCCATTGAGGTAACTTTTTTTTTCCTGGTTGCTTGGTTTCCATCATCTGTCTCTTTGCCTCAGCAACATGATACAAAATAATTAAAGTTGTTAAAGAATATAAAATACACAGAAGGATTTTCATGCAGCAATTGCTTTTTCTTTGTTGGGAAGCCATACTCTACAGCTGAAGTGAATTATGTAGATGTTCTGGTTTAGGTCTGTCATTTGATATGTGTGTGGGCAACAATCCTGATACGTGCACTGGCCACTTTATTTGATACACCTGATCCTTAATGTAAATATCTAATCAACTAATCATATGGCAAGAACATAATGCATAAAAGCATGCTGACATGGTCAAAAGGTTCAGCTGTTGTTCAGGACAAACATTAGACTGTGGAAGATATGTGATCTAAGTGACTTTGACTGTTGATGCCAGAGGAGGTGGTTGGAGCACCTCCAAAACTGCTGATCTCCTGTGATTTTTTTTTTCAAGCACAATAGTCTCTCGAGTTTACAGGGAACGGTGCGAGAAACCAAAAACATCCAGTGAGCAGTAGTGTGTGGGCAAAAAAGCCTTGTTATTGTCAGTGGCCAAAGGAGAATGGCCTGACTGGTTCAAGCTGACAGAAAAGTGACAGTAACTCAAGTAACCACAGCATTACAGCAGTGTTGTACAGGAGAGCAACTCAAATACACAACAGATTGAACCTTGAAGTGGATGGACTGCATTAGTAGAAGACCTTGAACATACATTCAGTGGCCACTTTATTAGATACAAATGAAGTTTAGATTTTGGTATACAAGTAACTCATTAAAAAATTGCTTATTTCCTCATGCTTAACTAAATGTGATGGTAAATGATGAGAACATCATATGTCAAATGCTTTTTCAGAATAATATGTTTGAGGAAATGCAAGAACCCTTAGAAAGGCTGTTTTTAAAAAAATCCCTTGGTTTACATGGCTTTGTTTAAATCTTGCAGTGCAGCAAGTGCCTTTTTGAAATTTTAATATCTGAAAGGTTTGAAAAGATCAGGCTGTTACTTCATTAGAAGAAATTGACCTGATAAATGTGAATATTGTTTCGGTAGTCATTGCTGTGGTAAATGCAGTTGATGGAGCACATGTACTGTTCACTGCATTATTGAGCTTTCTCATTCAGTTGTACCTTTTTTGAATTGATATGTTATAGTTACTTAATTTTACAGTTTTTTGTAGCTCTCCATAACTAAATTCAGCTGTCCCTTGAAATTCATTCTTGTTATTCTCTTAGGAATCTTATGCATTGTTAAATAAACATGAATTGCTTGTTGCCAAGGAAGAGATAGAGAAGGTGGACACTTTACGATACATTTGGGAAAAACTGTTAGTGCGTGCGAATGAGATTCAGAATGAACTAGTAACCTTGCAACCAAATTTCAGAGGAGAGCTGATCAGCAATGTGAGGACATTCATTGAAGATTGTCATCAATTTTATGAAGATTATGAAAAGGTACAGTAGTAAACAAATCACTAGTGTGACTAAATCACTGCCAACTGCTTAAATGATAGAGATATTGCTTCTGTGTTTAAAACTTACTTTTGTTTTACCTTCAAGTAATCTATTTTAAAAACCATTCAATGATAAACCAAATTAAATCACTAGAAATGTGGAGTAAAAAGAAGTGTTGTTCTTTGACAATAATTCTTAATATGTATGTGTTCTGTAAGGATTTCTTGTTGGCAAGCCTTATGAAACTCTATCTACTATTGATTGTGAATATTTGATCCTAAGACTCAGTAAATTGAACTATCAGTCTGTTTTTTTTCATTTACTGTGCTGCAGGAAGGTCCAATGGTCATGGGCTTGGCACCACAGGATGCTAGTGATAGGCTCGTAATCTTTCAGGTATGTTCTCACTATTATCGGTTCTGTGCGTGTGGCCACAAATTCCTTGCTTCTATGCAATTTTATATTCTGGTTCATTTTGAGCTCTTCCTGAAGATTGTAGATCACAGTTAGTATCACAATTTAAACAATTTTCCTTCTTACCTGAAGAAATGTGGGACTTGCCATTGAGAGACGCAAAGTGAGCGTTATTTGGTAAGGTGAACAAATCAGAGAATCAGCACATTTATCAGTGCTATCAGAAACAGGTTTAATATCACCGGCATATGTTGTGAAATTTGTTGTTTTGCCGTAGCAGTACATTGCAATACATAGTAATAAAAAACTATAAATTACAATAAGTATACATAAAAATAAATAGTGCACAAATAGAAGGGAAAAATACTGAGGTAGTTGTTATGTGTTCAATGTCCATTCAGAAATCTGATAGCATAGGGGGAGAAAAGTTCCTGAACTGTTGAGTGTGTTTCTTCAGGCTCCTGTATCACCTCCTAAGTGGCAGCAATGAGTAGAGGGCATGTCCCGGGTGACTGGTGTCCTTAATGATTTGGCCTTTTTGAGGCATCACTTTTTGAAGGTGTCCTGGATGCTGGGGAGGCCAGTGCCCATGATGGGGCTGGCTGAGTTTACAACTTTCTGCAGCTTTTTCTGATCCTGTGCAGTGGCCCCTCCATAGCAGACAGTGATGCAGCCAGTTAGAATGCTGGTTAAGGATTGATCCTCAGCAATGTTGAAACTGCTCATGCTTTCCACTTTTGATCCCTCATTGAGGACTGGTGTGTGTTCCCTGTACTTGCCCTTTCTGAAGCCCACAATCAATACTTTGGTTTTACTGACGTTGAGTGTAAGGTTATTGCTGCAAAACCACTCAACCAGCTGATTTATCTTGCTCCTGTGTGCCTCCTTGTCACCAGCTGAAATTCTGCCGGCGGAAGTTGGGTTGTCACCAAATTTATAGATAGCTGAGCTGTGCTTATCCACACAGTCGTGGTTGTAGAGTAAGTAGAGCAGTGGATGTGAGGTGTGGTAGTGTTGATTCTCAGTGAGGAGGAGATGTAATTTCTGATCCACACAGACTGTCGTCTCCCAGTGAGCAAGTCAAGGATCCAATTGCAGAGGAAGATTAAAAAGGTGCAAGTTTTGGAGCTTTTTATTAGAACTGAGGGCATGATTGTGCTGAATGCTGAGCTGTGGTCAATAACCAGCAGCCTGACACCAGTCTTATTATTGTCCAGGTGATCCAAGGCCAGGTGGAGGGTGAGACAGATTGCATCCACTGTACACCTATTATGGTGATGGGCAAATCACAGCAGATCGGAGTCCTTGCTTTGGCAGAAGGTGATTCTGGCCATGACCAGCCTCTCAAAGCATTTCATCACAGTAGATGTGAGTGCCATTGGGTGATGGTCATTGAGGCAGCTCACTCTGCCCTTCGTGGGCACTGGTATGATTGCCACCCTTTTGAAGCAGCTGGGAAAAATCGAGTGCAGCAGTGAACGATGAGGATGTCTCAAATGCTCCTGCCAGCTTGTTGGCACACTTTTCAGAGCCATAGTAGGTGCCTGGTGCCTTGCGAGGGTTTGCCCTCTTGAAAGATGTTCTAATGTTGGCTTCTGAGACTGAGATCACAGGGTCACTGGATGCTGCAGGGATCTGCATAGATGTAGTTTTATCCTCCCTTTCAAAGTGAACATAAAAGGCATTGAGCTTATCTGGGAGTGAAGCAATACTGCTATTTATGATGTTCGGTTTCACTTTGTAGGAAATAATGGATTGCAGACCCTGCCAGAGCTGACGTGCATCCAATTCTCTCTAGCTTCAATCAGAATTGATTTTTCGCTCTAAAGATACCCTTCTGTAGGTTGTACCTGTACTACTTGTATAGTTCTGCATCTGATGTCACAGATCTGGCCATCAGAGACTATGAATCTTCTGGTTCATTCACGGCTTTTAGTTTGAGTATGTCAAGTGTGTTCTTGAAGGCACACTCTTCTCCACGGAGATTTTGATGAAGTCAGTGACAACTGTAGTGTATTCATTCAGACTTGAAGATGAGTCTCTGAATATTGTCCAGCCCACTGACACAAAGCAACCTTGTAAGCGCTCCTCGCCTCCACCTTGGTCCTCACCACTGCTGTGGTCTTTAGTCTTTTTCTATATGCTGGAAGTAGAAGTACAGCCAGGTGATTGGACTTTAGAAGTGTGGACATGGGGTGGCACAGTAAGCATTCCAGATCGTGGTATAGCAGTGGTCATATGTGTTGCCTGTTCTGGTTCTACTGGTGATACGCTGGTGGTATTTGTTCAGAGACTTCTTCACGCTGGCCCGATTGAAATTCCCATAATGATAGGGAAGGCATAAAGGTGCATAGTTTTGTTCCTGTTGATTACAGAGCGTAGCTCCTCCAGGGCCTGCCTGACATTGGCCTGAGGTGGAAGGTACACCACTACCATGATGATGGCATTAAAAACTCCCTCGGCAGATAAAATGGACGACATTTGACTGTTAGATGTTTCAGGTCGGGTGAGCAGGATTGAGACCTGTTCTTCAATGAGTCCAACCTACTCACTCTTTCTTCTTAAGTTGACCTCTTTATCTCAGTATTCAACTCAGTGAAACTCCGCATTAGATCAGATATAATATATTTATTTATCACATGTACATCACAACATTCCATGAAATGCGTTATTTACTTTAGCAAACAACAAAACCTAGGTATGTGATGCTACGCATTCCAGCTCCAACATAGCATGCCCAGAATGCTTACCAGAGAGATGCAGAGCACAACAAAATGGAATACAACAAGCAAGAAGAACAGATCAAGCTCCTTTACCCTCTCACCTCTTGCCTCTCCCCACCTCTCCCCTTCGGTCTTGGGTCGTTGGGCTTTGACTTCCAGACTAACCGATAACGGGACTCAGAACTCCAAACTCGAGCTCCAATGCAGACAGATTCTTCATTAAGAATGCAGATCAAATCTGTAAGCAGTATTCCAGCTAGGGTTCTCATAGCCTTGTAAACTTGCCTATATTCATACTCCATATCCCTTGTACATGTTACAAAATTCCCGTAACTGGATCACTTACCAGCAAAGATGGAATCACTTACCAGCAAAGATAGAGAGGTCCGTTGAAGTCTGATGGTACTATTTTTAAAAGTCTTTATTTATAAAGGGGCACAAAAATATGATTAATACTGACATTCAGATAATATACATCATCAATACTCAATCTAAAAACGCGGGTATAATAATAATCATCAATTAATCGTGTGTCTAGGTAGGGGATATTGTTTTGTCCAATGGAAAGATAAAAGTCACTGTCCTTTCAAGCTGCAGCTCTTTGGGTTTAAGAGAGATGGTTTTAAACTTGCCCGGGTCTTTTATGAGGCCAATCCGTTGCATCGGCGGAGTTGGTTCCCCGTTGTTAGTTTCAAGTTGTTTTCCGTGGTACCAGCCACCAGCCCCCAGGCAAGGGAACCAAACGCACGTGGCTTCCTCCAAATGGCTTCCCGCTATTACAGGATTGCTAGCGTTTCTTCTGGTGCATCTGAAGGGGTTGTTCCCCCAGACCCTCTTTTATACTTCCTCACGGGGTCTCAGATGTCAATCAGGTTGGGATGATGCAATCCCTCTCTCAACCAGCCCACTTTGCCCAAGGGCTTGCACGTAGCGTAGTCCCCAATCCACAAACGTTGTCTCCAGGAGACAATGGCCACTTCTCTCTCTCTCATTTCCTGGGTCTTCTGACCCAACCCAATAATGCTCTTGCGATCCTCACAAAGGAGGGGGCTACCCCACACCCTTCGACCCCTCAGAGCTGTGGTACATTCATAACATACAAAAAAAAACACAATGTTCCAACTGCCTTCCTAATTACATGTTGGCCATGCATACTAACTTTTGTTTTTGGTGCTTTGCACTGAAATGAATTGTTATGGATTAAGCAGGACAAATAATAAAGTTAAGGGTTTATTGAAAACATACATTGTTTATTAAAACATAAGTTGTTTATTAAAATACCACTTACCTAAGTGATAAATCTCAGAGGTGAATGCACTTGAATAAAATGGGAAAGTTAGTAAGTTGGAATCAGTCTCACATAATAGACAAATTGTCTGGTTTAGAGCTGTCAATCCATGTTAAAGTTCAGCCTAAAATTTTCACAGCCCATTACTACTTTGGGTATTGTTGACTCATAGTGAATTTCGGGTGCATTCTTTATTATTTTATGGCTTCACTGCACAGTCTATAATTTATATTTAGTACTTGTGAGATTTATGTGCAGATATACATATACATATACTTAAGCATATGAATTAATTTTACTGTCAGAATCAGTTCGACAACCTATATCGGAAGTACATCACGTACACAGGTGGTGAAGAGCTGTTTGGTCTGCCTGTCACTGAATATCCTCAATTGTTGGAAATAATGAAGCAACTGACTTTACTCCAGAAACTCTACAGTTTGTACAATAATGTGATCAATACCGTCAATGGTTACTATGAAATCTTGTGGTCAGAGGTCAACATAGAGAAAATCAACAGTGAACTTTTGGAATTTCAGATAAGGTAATGATTAAATCTTGAGGAGTTATTCTTTGTTGACATTAATGATTGAAAAATGTTATTTTTATTTTAAAATATGGATATGAAAACTCCATATTTAAAAACTCCATAAACTAGAATAATTCTATGGTTTTTAATATTCTGTATCCTTTATCTTCCAGAACTAATTATGCCCTGTCATATGGGTTGTTTATTTTCACCTCCACAGTGTTGTCTAGCTGTACTTCAAACTCAGGCCATTTGCTGCTGAAGCCGCCCTCCTTGCTTCAATCATTCCAGATAATTAAACCCCTTATTGATTCAATTCTGATGGCCTTACATTTTTAAAAAATCTTCATATGTCTTCTGTCAATGGTGTTTCTTATTCATCCCAGCCTTGTTGATTAAAGTGGTTTCCATCTCTCTTGGGTTCATAGCCTTTATTCTTGTTTTGAAGTAACAATATCCTTCCTTACTTAACTCTTCAATTTTTATCACCTTTTCCAGCTCCTCCTCCATCCAAGTTCCTTGGTACTTTTTATTGTCCACCCTCCCAACCCTTTTCCCCTACAGTCCTACACAACTGAATTCCTTTAAAAAATCTCCACTTTTTCTATCTTTACTACTCTACCTTTTATTCTTGAAGACTATCATGAAAGGAAGTTTTGCGGGAAGAAGATGCCACTTTTATTAATCTTTCTTGGCTTGCCTGTCTCGACATGTAGACTATAAAATGCCTTGAGAGGTCATAAAGATATGAAGTGGCTATTGAATTATTGGAGGATCTACTAATCTATATGATGGAATTTATTTTGAAAATAAATCTGGAATTCATGGCAAATTACTGGCAATTATATCACTACTTATCGGTTGCTTGTGTAGTGTAGAAGATGGATTCTCAGGAATGAGAGCACAGAAAGACCTTTTGTGGTAATTGTAGCATGATATACAAGGAGATATGTAGCTCTGTCAGTGTAAATCCAGTGAAGCATTGATCCAGCACTCTGTGTGACAAGATTGTCAGGTAAGCTTGTTACCATTGAGGAATCTCCTTGCTGGCGAGAGCCATGCAACCAATCAGAATCAGGTTTCTTATCATTGACATAAGTTATGAAGTTTGTTTGGTAGCAGTAGTATAGTGCAATTACTCTAAGTTATAATAAGAAATGATTGAGTAAATAAATACTGCAAAAGATCTACATGAACATACATTATACCAATTATTACTCTGGATAGGAAGCTTTTTTAACCTATTTCACTATGCAGTACTGTGCAAAAGTCTTAAGACATATGTAACACAAAAATAATGAAATGAGAAGTTTTTAAATAACAGAAAACTTGCTATAAAGAGCAGTAAACATAAAAAAATAAATCAAATTAATATTTGGTGTGACCACCCTTTGCTTTTAAGACTGCATGAATCCTCTTAGGTACACTGTTGTGCAGTTTTATAAGAAAATCCGCTGGTAGGTTGTTGCAAGCATCTTGGAAAACTTGTCACAGTTTTTCTGCAGACTTTGGCTGTCTCATTTGCTTCTGTCTCTCCAGGTAATTCTGGGCAGCCTCGATGATGTTGAGATCAGGGCTCTGTGGAGGCCGTACCATCTGAAACCATGTTGACAATCTCGGGTGCCTAAGACTTTTGCACAGTACTGTACATATTCTGAGGAAACTTTAGGGGGGTTTTCTCAGATTTTGATTGTGGCATGCTATTTTGCATTTCTCAGTTTGGGGTGAGTTGAAACAGATGAATGCACAAAAATCTGAGACAGGCTTCTAAGAAAGTTGAAACGTGCAATTCCACCCCCACCCCACTCTCGTTAATTGCCTGATAAATGCACATCAGTGACTCAGAAAGACTGCCCAAAGAGAAAAGCGCTTTATCCACCAAAGCTTTTGTCCACTGTTTGAATCATCAGTAAAAATATGAGGTACAGTACACATAGCATCACAGAAGTTGGCTGTAAAAAATAAGTAATAATTATAAACCTATCTCTGTATGTCGCATAACCTTTTTAAAACCTGCATTGCAATTATTTCTTCAGATGTCGGAAGCTTCCTCGTGCTTTGAAGAAATGGCAAGCGTTCCTGGACTTGAAGCAAACGATTGATGATTTTAGTGATTGCTGCCCACTGTTAGAGCACATGTCTAACAAAGCCATGATGCTACGGCATTGGAAGCGAATTGCAGAAACCACAGGGCATAACTTTGATATAGAAACTGAAACATTCAAGTTGAGAAACATTATGGAAGCATCAATACTGAAGTATAAAGAAGAAATTGAGGTATTTGCTTATGTTAAACCATGGAATGTTTTTGCACGATGCATAACCTTAAAATAACTAATCACAATAATGTATTGCTTTCTTCAGATATAAACGTCATTGATACTGAGCTAATTTATAGGTTATAAACACAAAAAAATTTGCTGATGCTGGGAATCTAAAGCAACACGCACAAAATGCTGGAGGAACTCAACAGGTCGGACAGCATCTAATGAAATGAATAAATAGTTGTTGTTTTGGGCCGAGACCCTTCATCAGGACTGGAAAGGAATAGGGAAAAATGCCGGAATAAAAATGTGGGGGGGGGGGGGGGAGAGGGAAGGAGGACAGCTAGAAGGTGATGGGTGAAGCCAGATGGTTGGGAAAGGTAAAGGGCTGGAGAGGAAGGAATCTGATAGGAGAAGAGAGTGGACCATGGGATAAAGGGAAGGAGGGGATGTAACTTATAGGTGTTTAAGATCTTGAATTGGAATTAGCTTTTAATATGCAAACAATATTGGGAAGTTGTGTATTTGTTCAGTGGAAGTCTGTTTTCTCAATTTACATAATTATTTACTTCATTATCTTTTTTCATTGAGCCTTCGGGTTTTACAAAGGGAAAATGAATGTGTGCAATAATTATGGTTCTAGTCTAAAGTTAATTAAAATTGGACTTTGCGATGTCAGTTCTTTAGCTTACATTAAGCAAAGAATAAACTATTGTGCCAAAATTCTGAGAGCAGTGTCTTAAGACATCAGAGAGATTGCAGATGCTGGAAATCATCAACAAAATGCACAAAATTCTGCAGGAACTCAGCAAGCCAGGCAACATCCATGGAGGGACGCAATAGTCAGCATTTTGGGCCAAGACCTTTCATCAGGATCTCTGCTTAATGATGGGTCTCGGCTGGCAATGTTGACCCTCCAGAGATGCTGCCTGACCGATTAAATTCCTCCAGAATTTGTGGGTGTTGCTTTATAAGCAATGTGTTCTTCAGCTTGAATTGTGCTATGTCTTCCAAAAGCCGAATGTTCTCTTGCACTCTTGGGCTATCATTATGTGGCACAAGTGTCACTCATATATATTTAAGAAATAACAGTGTAGGAAACACTGAGCAGCTCAGGCAATGTCTGTAGAAAGACAAGCTGTTGCTATTTAAGGTTCAAGACCATTTACTACAACCATCAAAAGAAAAAAAAAACAAGACAATTTTAACTTGCAGAGAGGTGGGGGAAATTAATAAACCAAAAGGAATCTCTTGAGTCGAGTTGGAGATTTCCTGGTAAGATGCTAAAGATGCCATCTTGTTAATGAGGGAAGAGAGAAAGAGAAGGAAGGGGTATGCTTCGTGACCTGCTGATTGTTTCCAGCATTTCTGCTTTTAGTTCAGAGTTCTGACATCTGTCGTCCTTTGATTTTCAACACCATGATTAGAATTGTATCTGATATTTAAACCGTATCTGAACACTAAAACATTCATCATGTCATTATATGTATTTGAATGAGAAGTTCTGGTTTCATAACCAATCTTCTGTATAGAGTCTGTACTTATACCTTACACACAAACACGCACCTTATTGTGAATATTACTATGCGACAGCCTTTTGATTCCTTTGTTTATTGCAGGATATTTGCATCAGTGCAGTGAAAGAGAAAGATATTGAGCAGAAATTAAAACAGATTATAGCAGAATGGGATGGTAAAATGTTCACTTTTGCCAGTTTCAAAGCACGTGGTGAGCTTCTGCTGAGAGGGGACAGTACATCGGAAATTATTGCCAGTATGGAGGACAGTTTGATGGTCCTGGGTTCACTGATGAATAACAGGTTAGTTATGCACTCATATCATAATTTTATTGGGGTTAATCACAGAGATATATTCTTAACAAGTGATGTCACTTTCTTTCAAACGATGTATAATGAAGGCAAATCTTCCTGTTCAAATACAGTTTTATTTTTAAAAAATCTGCAAAGGGCCATGTATGAATAGAATTGTACAAATGTAATTCATTATGGGTAAACATTATATTTTACTCTTGTTTCATGGCAGGTACAATACCCCCTTCAAGGCACAGATTCAGAAATGGGTTCATAATCTATCTAATTCAACTGATATTATTGAGAACTGGATGACTGTACAGAATCTATGGATTTATTTGGAGGCAGTTTTTGTAGGTGGAGATATTGCTAAACAACTCCCAAAGGTATGAAAGTAGCTGGTCTTAAATCCTAAAATATTTTTGGTTGAAGGCAATTGTTCAGATTTCTCCTTTCAATATGCAACACTTCCTCTGTAAGCCACCAAGTTAATGAAAGTATTTCATCTGATTTCCAAGGACTATTGGTCCTGGAATGTGGGTAAAAGATCAGAAACACAAGAAAATCTGCAGTTGCTGGAAACCCAAAGTAACACACACAAAATGCTGCAAAGTCCTGGTGAAGTGTCTCGGCCTGAATCGCTGACTGTTCACTCTTTTCCATAGTTGCTGCCTGGCATGCTTGAGTTCTTCCAGCATTTTGTGTGTATTTCTACAGGTAAAATATATCTGTTTTAATATAGATAATATCAAAATGTGTATCTTATTTCAGTATTCCAGTACTTGTATACAAGGAGTATCTGATGTTCTTGTCAAGGAAAATAGTTTGTCTATTGGCCTCTACTTTGTTTATCTGCCACTTTAGTTCACCTTCCCATTCCCATTTTGTTCTTCCCCTCTGGGCTATCATCAAACTTTTGCAAGCTTCAGCAGTAAGATGCCATCTCCAACTGGGCATGTTATGGCCACCAGGACTCAGTATTGAACTGTATATTTTCAGCTAGTTCACTCTTTCTGTTTGTCTCAGAATTGACCCTTTTAGCTCAGCTGTTTATTTGTGTAGTTTGGACTGTGATTATGTCCCATAGTAGCAACAGATCATACAGACAAAAAACTTAATCTGATCTTAACTGTGTCATTGGCTTATCTGGCCTCACCCTATATAGATATGCCCTCCATTCTTCCTATCCCACTCTCTTGTCTGTTACCTAAAAATAATCTATTTTTTGAAGTTTGAAGTAATTTTTTTTAAATCAAAGTACATGTATGTCACCATATACAAATCAGGGATTTATTTTCTTGCAGGTGATAATGGTAAATAGAATCAATGAAAGATCACACCCAACAGGGCAGACCACAACCAAGGTGCAAAATAAAAAACAAGCTGTGAAAGTACGAAAAGAAAGAGAAAAAAAATAGAAACAATAACACTAAATAAAAGTGAACCCATAGGTTGTCAGAACATTTCAGTGATGGGGCAAATGAAGTTATCCCCTTTGGTTCAACAGCCTGATGGTTGAGGAAGTGTATCATAACTGAAATGTTAACTGTCTTGCTCTTGACAGATGCTGTATGACCTGATGAATGTTAACACTAGTTTCCATTTTTATTTATGCTTTTCAATGTCTGCATTTTTTTTCTCCTCAAGCTGTTCTTTGAGGAGAATTTATAATTGATCACTTGCGATCTTTAGTTATTCTTTGTGGCAGAGTAGGTCTCTTACTCTGTCACGTTAATGTGCTACTTGATTGTCCTGGGTTCACTGATAAGTAACAAATTAATTATGCACTCCTATCATAATGTAATTTCAAATGAGTTGGTTGTTAATTATAAACATTTTTTATCAGTTGACATCAGTTTCTTTCAATGTACAGTATAATAAAGATATATCTTTCTGTTCAAATATAATTTTATTTTTATAAAGATATCTGCAAAGGGCAGAAATTGATCTGTCAGATTAATGTCTACCATACTGATGGGAAATGATAACTGTTGTTCTGTTTATTTGAGTTTAGACTGGACATGAAGCATTTTAATTACCATTGGAGTGCATCACAGGGGATGCAGGTACTTTTGTAAACATTCAGATGACTGTCTAAAGGTAGCTTAGGATGCTCTCAAAATGTAGATTAGCTCCCTTTGAAGAACCTTTAGAACTATATTGCTCATGTCCTGCTTACCTACCACGCCGTGCATGTGACGGTGATAAACCGAATGATCAATTTAATCATCATTTTGGTGAGTAATAAGAGGCAGAAATAAAGTGTGTATAAGGCTTTAAAATCAGATGAGAAATAAGCAGCACCGAACTATTGTGTCAAGCATAGAAAGATCAAAAATGTCAAATTGCAATAATAAATCTGAAGGGAGGACATTGGACAATTGGAAGGTAAGTTTCAATGATTTTATATATCATGAACGAGAGAAGATGATGGAGGAATTCCAGTGACATGGATAACAAGGCGGCAGACTTACTAACTTGCTATTTTGTCATTGATTTTTTTTTTCCCATTGTCATTCTTCTTTGACTCAAGGAAGCCAAACGTTTTTCAAACATTGATAAATCTTGGGTGAAGATCATGACTCGGGCTCATGAAACCCCAAATGTAGTGTATTGCTGTGTAGGTGATGAAACCATGGAGCAACTTTTACCACATTTACTGGAACAGCTGGAAATCTGTCAGAAGTCCTTGACAGGGTAAGTCTTTAACATACTGAGCTGCCATCGTCTGAGCTGTTATAGGCAGAACTGTTTCTGTGATAATGATTCAGGCTAGATTTTTAACTTCAAAGCCTGACTTAGTTCTTTAAAATGTCTGAAACACTTAAATTATGGTGTTTAGTTGTAATTTTGCAAGTTTAGTTTGGTTAGTGTGTCCATAGCTTTTGCTCTATGACACCAGTAACATTATTTCACTTAAATTTCTGTTCTTAAAATCAAAACGCTTGCAAAGCATTTCTGTTGGTTTTCTGTGGCTGAGCTAAAATGTATTCAGTTTTGATCCCCACATTTGGGCAGAGCAGCTGAAATGTTTTAGTTCTGGTTTGGTATCACTTTGCTTATTGGCTATTGCTTTATCTTCCACTTAACAGGTATCTTGAAAAGAAAAGGCTGCTTTTTCCTCGGTTCTTTTTTGTATCTGATCCAGCACTCCTTGAAATCCTTGGTCAGGCTTCAGATTCCCATACCATTCAAGCACACCTGCTGAACGTCTTTGATAACATCAAAACGGTCAGCTTCCTTGACCGGGTAAGGTGAAGAATCAAGGAGCTGAAGTTATATGTTCATGATTCAATGTAAAAAGAAATATTAAGCTTAATTTCCTTTTTTTTTGGTCATATTTGAGACAATATACATGGGAAGGTCAAGGAACTTTATACCAAGTGGTCAATTGAGTCTGTTGAGGTCCTGTTTATTCGTCCAAATGAACTGAAAATTTAGCAAGCTCCAATTTGCATATGCATTCAGGTCTTAGGAAATAGGATCTTACACCTCACTGAGAATAGAATTGAGCCTTAGGACAGTAGCTAAGCTCCAGTGAGCTACACAATTTGAAATCCATTATTTCTGAACTATTACCTTACTGAGCTAATAAGAGTTGTTGAGCTGAATTTAAATTAAGGCTTGGCATAGGGTTATCTAGCAAGTTGGACGTGACAGAGTCAGTTTGTCTTTATTAACAGGTCTATGATTGTATTTTGGCTGTCTCTTCACGTGAGGGGGAAACGATTGAACTGGACAAACCTGTTATGGCAGAGGGAAATGTAGAAATCTGGCTAAATGCTTTACTGTTGGAATCTCAGAAATCTCTCCATCTGGTCATCCGTTCTGCATCTATGAGCATTCAGGACACTGCCTTCCAACTGATTGAGTTCCTTAATTATTATCCAGCACAGGTATAGTGTACTTTTAATTAAAATGTTGCACGGTATTCTTTGTTTATTGCATTTGGAATATAGGCTTGGTACCTGCAACATTTCAAGACATTTGTTAGTTTTTCCTTTCCTGCAGAATTTGTATTGGAAAAGTAATTTAAGCAAGAACCCATTGATATTTTGTTAGGATTTATTCCAATGTGTTTATTTTTATGTTGTGTTTTTACAATTTCCTTTTGGAAGTATGATTAGAAATTGGGCACTATTTCTAAACAGGTTGATCAGCAAATTTGCACTAAATGCAGGTTGAATTTTGAGTCTCATAATAGTTAATTCTGTTGTATGTGAAAATAGGGTTTTACTCAAGGTAAAATAACAATTTTCTATTGTTCCAAGAACAAAGTGGCTCATATTTAAATGTATGCTTAAAAGTAAGCTGGCTGGCATATTTCTGACTTTAGAATTTTATATTGTATAAAAATGCTATTGATGTCTGATTACAGCAATCTACAGCTTTTTTTTTTATTTTGAAAGGTTGGGTTGCTTGGAATTCAAATGATTTGGACACGAGATTCTGAAGAAGCATTAACCAATGCCAAGTATGACCGAAAGATCATGCAACAGACCAACCAATCATTCTTGGAATTGCTGAATACCTTAATCGACATGACAACGAAGGACTTGAGCGTTGTAGAGCGTGTGAAATATGAGACGCTTATCACCGTCCATGTGCACCAGCGAGATATCTTTGATGACTTGGTAGGAAATATGTTAAACAATGTGTCTCTCTATTAACACATAATAATTACATTTTGTTTGGTTAAAGGTTTTGAAAAATGTGGGATTATCAAAATCCTATGTGATGAGTCTTTAAACACTGATGGAGAACAAAAGAATTCAGCAGCAGTGGTTGTCCAGTTTAATCTATTATTTATTCTTTATTTCAGAAAGTGCACACATTTGGAAATTGAATTATTTTGAGTATCAAAACAACATACTGTTTAAAACACTTCATTTCCCTCTATGTATGCTGCCTGACTTGCTGAGTTTCCCCAGCACTTGCATATGATGCTGAAGATTTCCTGCATCTGCCAAATCTCTTGTTCAGTACAATTTGAAGTAATTTTTGTAATATTTTACAATATACTTTTATAATCCTGCATATTTCTAACTCATGAAGACAATATTTTCTTGGGTTCTGTAAAGTTATTTTTGTTGGAATATTAATCTACATTAAAATAATATTAAATTAATTGTAGATGGTCTTGACCTCCTTAGCTTGATGGTGAAGATTGTACAAACAGAAATTGGTTATTAAGCTGTTTGAGTCTGCTTTGTTTATTGATAAGATACTGGCTGATGTAGATAGCTCCCGATCTACCTCTTATCAACATTATAAGCACCACTATTAAACAACAATCAATTTAACTCACCCTTGAAGTTTTTGATTGCAATAGTATATACAGCTTATTCCTGTCCAAATATCCAGTTTTAAATTATCCTTTCTATGGAAACATTGCTTGCAGATGTTCCTTGTTTAATTGAATGCCTAAAAAAAAGGTTAAAGTTTTCAAGATTTGAAAGCTTATACCATTCTCCGCCAAATCTTTTTTTGGAGTTTACGTCAAAAATCTTCAAAACTGTTATTCGGTTATTTTTAATACTTTGAATGTTATTGAATGGCGGAGCAGGATCGACGAGCCAGGTGGCCTACTCCTGCTCCTAGTTCTTATATTCTTAAGTCCCTAAAAGCCCAAATTTGGTACTCCGTGAACTTTATTTGGTCTCTTCTTTGTGCATGTTGAGCCCCCACTGGAAATCTCAGCCCTGATGTGACACTCAGCTGAAGGATTCCCTTGTCTGATTGAAAAAGTTGAAGATTATTTTTATCAGATGCACGCAGGTATTCAGCTAGACAAAACAATGTTCCTTAGGGTCCAATGTGCAGAACACAGTGTATATATTACATATAGCACATACGAAGGCTGATTGATAAGTTCGTGGCCTAAGGTAGAAGGAGTCAGTTTTAGAAATCCCAGCACATTTTATTTTTCAACACAGTCCCCTCCTACATTTACACACTTAGTCCAGCGGTGGTGGAAGCATACGGATCTTGGACCTCCAGAAAGGTGTCCACAGTGTGGTTGATATGTTTGTGGCCTAAGGTAGAACGAGATGAGTTATCACGAGGAAATCTGCAGATGCTGGAAATTCAAGCAACAGGCACAAAATGCTGGTGGAACACAGCATCTATAGGGAGGAACACTGTCGACGTTTCGGGCCGAGACCCTTCATCAGGACTAACCAAAAGGAAAGATAGTAAGAGATTTGAAAGTAGGAGGGGGAGGGGGAAATGCAAAATGAAAGGAGAAGACCGGAAGGGGTGGGGTGAAGCTAAGAGCTGGAAAGGTGATTGGCAAAAGTGATACAGAGCTGGAGAAGGGAAAGGATCATGGGACGGGAGATCTAGGGAGAAAGAAAGGGGGAAGGGAGCACCAGAGGGAAATGGAGAACAGACAGAGTGATGGGCAGAGAGAGAGAAAAAAAAGAGGAGGGGGGGGTAAAAAACTAAATATATCAGGGATGGGGGGAGGAGGGGCATTAACGGAAGTTATTGAAGTCAATGTTCCTGCCATCAGGTTGGAGGCTACCCAGCCGGTATATAAGGTGTTGTTCCACCAACCTGAGTGTTGCTTCATCTTGACAGTAGAGGAGGCCATGGATAGACATATCAGAATGGGAATGGGATGTGGAATTAAAATGTGTGGCCACTGGGAGATCCTGCTTTCTCTGGCAGACAGAGAGTAGGTGTTCAGCGAAATGGTCTCCCAGTCTGTGTCGGGTCTCACCAATACATAGAAGGCCACACCGGGAGCACCAGACGCAGTACACCACACCAGCCGACTCACAGGTGAAGTGTCGCCTCATCTGGAAGGACTGTCTGGGGCCCTGAATGGTGGTGAGGGAGGAAGTGTAAGGGCAGGTGTAGCACTTGTTCCACTTACAAGGATAAGTGCCAGGAGGGAGATTGGTGGGAAGGGATGGTGGGGGGGGGGGGATGAATGAACAATGGAGCAATGGAGTCACGTAGGGAGCGATCCCTGTGGAAAGCAGAAAGGGGGGAGGGAAATATGTGCTTGGTAGTGGGATCCCGTTGGAGGTGGCGGAAGTTATGGAGAATTATACGTTGGACCTGGAGGCTGGTGGGGTGGTAGGTGAGGACAAGGGGAACCCTATCCCGAGTGGGGTGGCAGGTGGATGGGGTGAGGGCAGATGTGCGGGAAATGGGAGAGATGCGTTTGAGAGCAGAGTTGATAGTGGAAGAAGGGGAGCCCCTTTGTTTAAAAAAGGAAGACATCTCCTTCGTCCTGGAATGAAAAGCCTCATCCTGAGAGCAGATGCGGCGGAGACGGAGGAATTGGGAGAAGGGGATGGCATTTTTGCAAGAGACAGGGTGGAAAGAGGAATAGTCCAGGTAGCTGTGAGAGTCTGTAGGCTGTGTAGTTATCAGTAAATCAGGAGATGAGTTATACAGCTCTGGTTACATGCACATGCAGTTCAACTGTTTGAGTGATTATGCAGAAAGTTTGAAGTTAATAACTTATCCCCTTCTAACTTAAGCCACAAACCTATCAACCACCCCTGCTGTGGGCACTTTCTGGAGGTCCAAGGTCTGTGTGTTCCATGACTGCTAGGCTAAGTGTGTAAATGTAGGAGGGGACTATGTTGAAAAATAAATGTGCTAGGTTTTCCAAAACTGACTCCTAATGTAGGCCACGAACTTATCAATCACCCCTCATAAAATAATATTAACTGATAAAGAAGGTATTCTGTAGATGTATGAGTTGACATAATACAGTTATCTTATTAACATTTATTGTGACCAATACAGAAGAAAGCAGATGCTTGCAACAGGAATATGTCTTGCAGTTGCAATTTTTAAGGATAATCATATGTCTGGGAGTTTGTTGGATAGTTGCATGTTGACTGTTGAACTTAAGTTGCAGGGCTGTGACAATATTGAAAGAACTCAGTTGCAGAGTTGGGGTAAAAATACAATTTGAAGGTAATTACCTTAAAAAAAATAGCTGGAACTGAGGGGCTCAGGGACATGGTGATTCACCTCATGAGCCTTAGAGGAGGAAAGGAGGAACTAATCAGGGCAGTCCTGGGGAAGGATTTCAAGTTCTTTGATGAGAGTGCTAGTTGACTACAGCAGATGTGACATACTTATAAACTGCTTCTCTTTCTTCATGTACATTTCTGGGGAAATCAGTGTAATTCATAGCTAATGCACACAGATACTTCTTTCCTGAAAAATCTATTTCCAAACACACCGAGGCAACCAAGAATGGCCCCATCATAATTGTAACACTATTTTAATGACCCTTATTATTTTCTTCATTTAAGAGTTAAAGACAGTAGTTAAGAACAACTTGCGGTTTCTGAAATATCTTTCTTTTGCAGTGTCGCCTGCACATCAGAAGCTGTACCGATTTTGAATGGCTGAAACAATGCAGATTTTATTTTAATGAGGACTCCGACAAAATGCTGATCAATATTACAGACGTTGGATTTGTATATCAGAATGAGTTCCTGGGCTGCACAGACAGATTGGTTATAACACCACTTACTGACAGGTGGGAACTGGAAAGCTTCACACTGCTATGTTTATTAAACTTATTTAATTCTTGACAGGTGGGTGTTGTTGATAATGCTTGCCTCCCTAATTCCCGTGGATAATGTGCTGGTAAGCTGCTGACAGTTTGTTGGGCAAGAAGGTCCTAGATTTGGATTTAGTGACACTGAAGCAACTGAGAAATTATTTTGGAATCATCAGGGAGTTGGACTTGGTTGTCCGTGTGTTTGCTGTTCCCTTGTATCCTAATGGCAAATGATTCATGTCATGGAGGTCAGAAATAAAAGCAAAAAAACTTGGAGGTTAGATATCATTAGTGGAAAGAGAAACCGAGCTCTGCATTTAAGTCTGATACCCTTTGACAGAATAAGAACCCTTCTTTAGGTTTCACGTTTTGGAGGTAGTGTCAGATGAACTTTGGTGAATCGTTGGAGTACTCCTTGTAGCTGATTAACAGTTTGTCATCAATTGGCTCTACATATTGTAGAGTTTCTTTAGTGATGTTTGATTTGTACTTATCCTGCTGGGTATTTCCAGGACTTTGTGTAATTTCAAAGATTCAAAGTACATTTACAATCGAAATATGTATGCAGTATATGCAGTATACAACCCTGAGATTTGCCTTCCCCGCGGACAGCCACAAAACAAAGAAAACCACGGAACCTGTCTAAAGAATCGGCATCAACTCACCCCCACGAGTATTCAGATGGCACTTAATCGTTTCAAGATCATGTTTCATAGCACACAGCAGCTTACTTTTAAGAACAATCATCTTTCACGTGGACATATGAAGTACTAATTAGGAAAAGTGATTGATTTCTGTTACTGTGCAAATGTTGCTAGATTTGCTGACTATTTCTGCTTTCATTTCAGATTTCCAACATGATCACTTTTTTTTGCTTTACATGTAACTAATTTTGTATTGAGTAGGATCCCATAAGATGAGGAGCACTGTTTGAATAGAGCATTTTTAGTGGTGTCATGCTGAATTTTTGTCAGTAATACAATGTCTCAGTAACTCATTGGTTTCTAAATTGAGGTCATTCGCTCAGCTCATTACGAGAGACTGGATTTCACAAATCCCGTGACTATTGTGTTCTTGTTAAATTTCTGATGAGCTATTAAACAAGTTAATTCCTTTTATCATGCACTTGTGCTATTTTGTTTCATTTAGATGTTACATAACTCTAGCTCAGGCACTTGGAATGAACATGGGAGGAGCACCTGCTGGACCAGCAGGGACAGGGAAGACCGAAACTACCAAAGACATGGGAAGGTGCCTTGGGAAATACGTGGTGGTCTTCAACTGCTCGGATCAAATGGATTTTAGGGGACTTGGCAGAATCTTTAAAGGTGACAGAATAAATATAAATATGTACTTATTTGTATTATAGTTATGCAATATTTTTTATTTTTGTATGTTATTTTTTGATTAGACGACTTCTAAATGTTTCTCTTTTCCACCCGCTCCATCTTCACGTATGCCCAAGAGCAGATAGGTGCTCTTCTCTAATTCGCCACTAGATGGCAGCCAAGCTACAAAATTTAGGCATCGAGCTTCTCGCAAAGCAACAGAATGCAAGATCTAAAAACCCCAAAACGCTGGCAGAACTCAGCAGGCCAGACAGCATCTGCAGGAGGAAGTAGTGACGACGTTTCGGGCCGAAACCCTTCATCAGGAGTGAAGTAACGTGGGATGGTCAAGGGGGGATAATAAGTGGGGGGGAGGGATGAATTAGAGAGCTGGGAAGTGATAGGCTGGAGGGAAATGGGCTGGGGGAAGGTGGGAAATAAAAGAGAAAGAAAGGTAGGGCTGGGGGGAGATTATAGTGAGGGGGGAAAAAGACAGAGAAAGAGAACCAGACTAAAATTATAGATAAGAATGAGGTGGGGGGGGGGGGTGCAGGGGTTATCAACGGAGGTCTGTGAGTTGAATGTTAATGCCGGCAGGTAGGAGCCTATCTAGGCGGGAGATAAGGTATTGCTCCACCACCTGCGTGTGGCCTCATCTTGACGGTAGAGGAGGCCATGGACAGACATGTCGGAGTGGGAGTGGTCTGTGGAATTGAAGTGTGTGGCCACAGGGAGATCCCGCCACTGCTGGAGGACTGAGCCCCGGTGTTTGGCGAAACGGTCTCCCAGTCTGTGGCCGGTCTCCCCAATGTGTAAATGGCCACATCGGGGGAACCGGATGCAGTATATCACCCCAGTGGACTCGCAGGTGAAGTGGTGCCTCACCTGAAAGGACTGTCTGGGGCCTAGGATGGTGGGTATGGTAACCCCATCCCTATCTATAATTTTATCTGGTTCTCTTTCTGTCTTTTTCCCCCCTCACTATAATCTCCCCCCACCCCCCCCCCCAGCCCTACCTTTCTTTCTCTTTTATTTCCTATAATTCTTCACCTTCCCCAGCCCATTTCCCTCCAGCCTATCACTTTCCAGCTCTCTACTTCATTCCTTCCCCCACTTCTTATCCCCCCTTGACCATCCCGTGTTTCTTCACTCCTGATGAAGGGTTTTGGTCCGAAACATTGTGGCTACCTCCTCCCATAGATGCTGTCTGGCCTGCTGAGTTCTGTCAGCATTTTGTGTTTTCATTTATTTCCAGCATCTGCAAATTCACTCGTGTTGCCTTAGAATGCAAGATCTCTAATTCAGGCTCCAGTCTGATGCAACATCTCCACTAGCTATTGGGAATCCCTGTCCATGAGTATTCTATGTGGAGAAGGAGCATTCAGGATGGTATTGAGAAGCTTGACTCCATTCATCAGAAGCTCAGTGAATGCTCATCAGCTTACAGATGTGTCAGTCATCTCCAGTCACATCTTTGGGAAGAGCTTGGAATGACCTACATAACCATCCTTCATCCAAAAAGACTGAATAAGACGTAGAAAATCTTGTTACTTAATGTAGTCATTTGAAAAGTGGAATGTTGTTGGTGCTGGATATCTGAAATAAAATCCGCAACACAGACTGGAAATGCACAGCAGGTCAGCCAGCATATGTGGAGGGGCAATCTTCAAGACAGTAAAACTTTCTTCAAATGAAAGGTTGTTAACTTGAAACCTTTATTGCTTTCTTCACAGCTGCTACCTGATCTACTAAGTTTCTGTTTGTATGTTGGCTATTATTTATTGTTTTGGTCTTGATGCAGACTAGTATTTCTCAGTCTTTGGGCCTTATTTACTATTTTGAATAAGGTTCAAGATGGTTTGATGTCATTTCCTGTACACAAGTGCAAGGAGAACAAAATAATTGTTATTCTGGATCTGATGCCACACAAAGACAAACACAAGCGATAAAGAGCATAATAATAATAATAAAAACACACACAATAAAAAATGAATACATAAAATAGCTTATATAGATAGATTGATGGTACGTCCATAAAGTGACACTAGTGTTGATCAGCCTTACTGCTTGGCAAAAATAACTTTTTGAGTCTGGTTGCTCTGGTGTGGATGCTATGTGACCTCCTCTCTGATGGGAGTGGGGCAAGGGGTCCGTGAGCAGGGGGCATTGATGTTACCAGCCCTTTTCTAGCACCTTTCTGTATGTATATCCTTGTTGAAGGTAGGCTGGTACCAGTGATGCGTTGGGCAGTTTTGACTACTCATTGAAAAGCCTTCCTGTAGTGCAGCTTCTGCATCAAGCAGTGATGCAGATGTTAGGATCCTGTGCAATTGTAGTATGGATGTGCAAAGATCAGCTCTTCTTAGCCGCCTCAAAAAGTAGAGGTGTCGGTGAGCTTTCTTGACTGTGTAGGATATGTTCTGGGGCCATGAGAGGTTGTGTGTGATGTGCACTCCCAGGAGTTTGAAACTGATTGCAGTTTCCACTGTTGTGCCATTGATGTAAAGTGGTACGAGTTCTTCCAAAGTTGTTGACCATCTCGTTTGTCTTGTCATCATTAAGGAAGAGGCTGTTTGCCTGGCACAAGGCCTCAGGCTTTCCCTCCTCCTCTCTGTCAGCCCGCCCCCATGGGTATTGGTGATAAACCCTACCACTGCTCTGTTATCGGCAGTCTTAGTGATATGATTGCTTGGGTAGTTGACAGTGCAATCATATGTGAGCCGAGTTTACAGCAATGGGCTTAGCACAGGGCCCGGAGGGGTACCTGTATCGAGGTTGATGGGGAGGAGAGCAGTTGTGCATCCTGACTATCTGAGATCTGTTTTTTTTTAAAGAAGTCCAACACCCAGTGGTGAGTTTAGACCAAGTAGTAGGAGTTTTTTCTCCAAGGTCTGTGGGACAATAGTGTTGAATGCTGAGCTGAGATCTTGAAACAACATTCTGACATGTGTCCTTGTCTTCTAGGTATGTTAGGGCTGGGTGCATGACTGATGCTATGGCATCTGTTATAGAGTGGTCCTGTCAGTAAGCATATTGATGCATGTCCAATGCGGCAGGAGTGGGGTTTTTAATATAGTATGTGCCATTATCAGTGATTCAAAACACTTCATGATGATCGGTGTCACTACCACTGGGGGGGGGGGGGGGGTTAGTCATTTATGTCTAAAGGTGTAGAGTTCTTTGGGATGGGGAAGATGGAGGTTGATTTAAAGCATGTGGGGACAGCAGCCTGGAAGTGTTGAAGATGGCTGTGCACAGAAGTTGTTTTGAGCATCGGGGAATACTATATTGGTATCATCAACGCTGTTTGACACTGTTTTCCCTTGCATAGTCAGTAATGCTGTTGATGCCCAGATACATATACCAGGGATCGTTATCAGAGAGGAGTCTCTGAATTTTTTCTGCGTAGGCAGTCCTTGCCCTCTTGATGCTTAAGATGAAGTTTCATAATGGTGATTGGTGTCATACTATTATCTGAGGGAAAAAGAAGTTGATTTTGATTTTTTTCATGCTGGAATCTGCAAATGCTTAAATGTTATGCAAGCAACTTGAACAGTAAGCAGACAATTTCAAAGCTTAAGATGTATTTTTCCTGTGCAAGTGAAACTGTGCAAGCAAATTTTCCCTGGAACATTAGAGCAAAGATGTGCATATTGCTTGGAGCATGCAATGTGCCTTTAGGAAACTGGTACATATGGTATTTATCTTGTATGTTAGCTTGTCTTGTATTTTGTCTGCACCTGTTTTCAGGTGTAAAAAGAAATTTGCATTTACATTTGTAGCCTGTAACTAGGTTAACAATCTTCACTGTGAAGTATTATATAAATAGTCTTGTGAAAGGAAATGAATAATTTCATCTGTTGAGAAAGTCCATTTGCTATATTCAACGCTTTAGTTGTGAATAGATTCCACAACCTACAAACTCATTTTCAAGAATTCTACAATTCAGGGCCCCACTATTATTTATTTATTTGTACAATTTGTCTTCTCTTGCAATTGTTTATCCTTCTTTATGTATAATTCTTTCCATAAATTCGATTGTATTTATTTGCTTTCCCATAAATGCATGCAAAAAAAATTGATCTCAAGGTAGTATGTGTACTTTGACTACAATGAGTTGTTGTTCCCATAGGCCTAGCACAGTCTGGATCCTGGGGTTGCTTTGATGAGTTCAACCGTATTGACCTACCAGTTCTGTCAGTGGCCGCGCAGCAGATCGCAATAGTTTTGACGTGCAAGAAGGAACGCAAGAAAAACTTCATATTTGCAGATGGAGATTCTGTGGAAATGAATCCTGAATTTGGCATATTCCTCACAATGGTAAGTAAAATTCGGTTTGTGAAAAGCAAGAGTGTGATAAAATGGTTTGTAAAAACACTTGAGCAAGCAGTGAATTAACAGCTTTGCTTTAAACCATAGTGTGCTTGCTCATTGCCTCATTATACTAATTGAATATATTCAATATGCAGTAATTAATCCATGTACAGTGGCATGCAAAAGTTTGGGCACACCTGGTCAAAATTTCTGTTACTGTGAATAGTTAAGTGAGTAGAAGATGAACTGATCTCCAAAAGTCATAAGGTTAAAGATGAAACATTCTTTTCAACATTTTAAGCAAGATTAGTGTACTATTTTTGTTTTGTACAATTTTAGAGTGAAAAAAAGAAAAGGAGCACCATACAGAAGTTTGGGCACCCCGAGAGATTTGAGCTCTCAGATAACTTTTACCAAGGTCTCAGACCTTAATTAGCTTGTTAGGGCTATGCCTTGTTCATAGTCATTGTTAGGAAAGGCCAGGTGATGCAAATTTCAAAGCTTTATAATTACCCTGACTCCTCAAACCTTGTCCCAACAATCAGCAGCCATGGGCTCCTCTAAGCAGCTGCCTAGCACTTTGAAAATGAAAGTAAATAATGCCACAAAGCAGGCGAAGGCTATAAGAAGGTAGCAAAGCTTTTTGAGGGTTCCTCAATTCGTAATGTAATAAGGAATGGCATTTAACAGGAATGGTGGAGGTCAAGTTGAGGTCTGGAAGACCAAGAAAACTTTCCAAGAGAATTGCTCGCAAAATTGCTAGAAAGGCAAATCAAAACCCCCGTTTGACTGCAAAAGACCTTCAGGAAGATTTAGCAGACTCTGGAGTGGTGGTGCACTGTTCTACTGTGCAGCGACATCTGCACAAAGATAAACTTCATGGAAGAGTCATCAGAAGAAAACCTTTCTTGCATTCTCACCACAAAATTCAGTGTCAGAAGCCTGCAAAGTTCAGTTCAGTTCAGTTTCAGTTTATCATCATTTAGAAACCACAAATGCAATGCAGTTAAAAAATGAGACAACGTTCCTCCAGAATGATATCACAAAACATCTAAATAAGTCTGATGCATTTTGGAAACAAGTCCCGTGGACTGGTGAAGTTAAAATAGAGCTCTTTGGCCACAAAGTACATTTGGAGAAAAAAGGATGCAGAAAAGGAAAAAAAAAAGAAAAGAAAAGGATGAAAAGAACACCTCTCCAACTGTTAGGCACGAGGATGGATCGATCATGCTTTGGGCTTGTGTTGCAGCCAGTGGCACGAGGAACATTTCACTGGTAGAGGGAAGAATGAATTCAATTAAATACCAGCAAATTCTGGAAGCAAACATCATACCATCTGTAAAAAAAAAAGCTGAAGATGAAAAGAGGGTGGCTTCTACAACAGGGTAATTATTCTAAACACACCTCAAAATCCACAATGGACTACCTCAAGAAGCACAAGCTGAAGGTTTTGCCATGGCCCTCATAGTCTCCCGACCTAATCATCATTGAAAATCTGTGGATAAACCTCAAAAGAGCAGTGCATGCAAGATGGCCCAAGAATCTCACAGAACTATATAACCATATAACAATTACAGCATGGAAACAGGCCATCTTGGCCCTTCTAGTCCGTGCCGAATGCTTACTCTCACCTAGTTCCACCGGCCCGCACTCAGCCCATAACCCTCCATTCCTTTCCTGTCCATATACCTATCCAATTTTATTTTAAATGACAATACCGAACCTCCCTCTACCACTTCTACTGGAAGCTCGTTCCACACAGCTACCACCCTCTGAGTAAAGAAATTTCTCCTTGTGTTACCCTTAAGCTTTTGTCCCCCTAACTCTCAACTCATGTCCTCTTGTTTGAATCTCCCCTACTTTCAATGGAAAAAGCCTATCCACGTCAACTCTATCTATCCCTCATAATTTTAAATACCTCTATCAAGTCCTCCCTCAACCTTCATGCTCCAAAGAATAAAGACCTAACTTGTTCAACCTTTCCCTGTAACTTAAGTGCTGAAACCCAGGTAACATTCTAGTAAATCTTCTCTGTACACTCTCTATTTTGTTGACATCTCTCTGTACTCTCTCTATTTTGTTGACATACTAGAAGCCTTTTGCAAGGAAGAATGGGCGAAAATCCCCCAAACAAGAATTGAAAGACTCTTAGCTGGCTACAGAAAGTGATTACAAGCTGTGATACTTGCCAAATGGGGTGTTACTAAATACTGACCATGCAGGGTGCCCAAACTTTTACTTCGGGCCCTTTTCCTTATTTTGAAACTGTAAAATATGGAAATATTAAAGATATTGCTTAAATATTAAAGAAATATGTCATCTTTAACTTTATCCCTTTTGGAAATCTGGTCATCTTTTATTTGCTTAGCTATACACAATAACAGAAATTTTGACCGGAGTGCCCAAACTTTTGCATGCCACTGTATGCAAGTGTGGCAGTCAAGGCCCGTCTTTGACCTGATGAAGGCTCTTGGCCCAAAATGTTGACGGTTTAATCCTTTCCACAGATGCTGCCTGACCTACTGAGTTCCTCCAGCATTTTGCTTTCACTGCTAGTATATCTCACTTTAACTAAAAGAGGACCAAATCTCTGCATGATAACCCTGATGTGGCTTCACCAGTACCCCATGTACTTCTAACAATACCTCCTTATTTTTTGATTTAAGCACCTTGCTATAAAGACCAATATGCCACTTGGCTACATAACTTCTTGAGTTATATGTCTGCTAAAAATTTGTACTTCATGCACAAAACCCTCTGTACTTGAAACATAGCAAGTCGATGTTTTTGAAAATTTTCTGATTGCTGTATTTTGTTTATAATGTTCGTTGAAAAAAATCAGATCTTCAAACTGAGGAGCACTGCAAAAACATTCAGTCAGTGATGAAAAAGATTCTGGATGAATGTCTGTGGTGTAGTGTTTACTTGTGCTTGTTTTATTATTATTTTCATGTATCTCTGATGCATTATCACAAAAAGAATGTCTTGACCTGCCGTTGCCATGGCAGTTCTCTGCTGGGTCAGTTTCTTATAAAGCTTAATCTCTCAAATGCTGCTGTTTTACAGAAATAATGGTGTTATTAACCTTTTCTTTCAGGTTTCTCTGACTTTTAGCCTCCAAGTAACAAGCTTAAGCTCATTCTAATGCATCATGCTTCCATACTAACCTGAGGTTTTTTTTTATCTAACTAGCCTCAGTCTGAGTATGTAATTTCATCTTTCCTGCTTGTTCTAGTTTGGAGTTAGCCTTCACTTACACCCTTCAGTATGATATTATGTTACTTCTTTGGTCTGAACTACTTTCCAAAAGCTTTTGTCTCGATATCAGCCTGGAATATTCATCCATTCATGCTGCTGACCTGTTATTAACTCATTCCTTCCTCTTTGATTTTCAATCCTTTATTTGCTGTAGAACTTTGTGGACAATAGTAATGTATGGTTTGACGTGAATAATATACTGTTAATAGTTGCATTTTAATTACTGAGTCTTTTAATAATAGTGGTTTCAACTAATTGATCCAATTACTATGGCAGCAGTAAGGTTTTTTGGCTAGCAGTATGTGTGTGTATTCATTTCCATTGATGCTGTCTGACTTTCCAAGTTCCTCCAACATTTTGTGTACATTGGTGAGACCGTCATAAATTGGTGGACTGCTTCATTGAGTACCTCCGCTTCATTCTGCCAGAAGTGGAACTTCCCAGTGGCCAAACATTGTAATTCCCATACCCGTTCACATTCTAACATGTTGGTCTAGGAGCAACACCCTATATTCCATTAGGGTTAGCATCCAAACTGATGGCATCAGTATCAATTTCTCCCTTCAGTAAAAAAAAAATCTCCCTCTCCTTCTATTCCCCACTTTGGCCTCTTACCTGCCTATCACCTCCCCCGGATCCCCCCCTCCTCCCTCTCTCCTATGGTCCACTCTCCCCTCCAATCAGCTGTCTTCCTCTGCAACCCCCTATCTTTCCCACCCACCTGGCTTTACCTGTTGCCTTCTAGCTATGCTGTTACCCCTCCCTCCATCTTTTTGTTCTGGCATCTTTCCAGGCTTGAAGAAGGGTCTCGGCCTGAAACATCAACTGTTTATTCATTTCCGTAGATGCTGCCTAATTTGCTGAGTTACTCCAGCATTCCGTATATGTTGCTTTGGCCATATAAATACTGGATAAGAATAATGAAAATTATATTTCTTATTTGGATTGATCTAATATCAGGAGAGATTGTTGGGTTTCTGAAATATACTTTTAAATTTGTAGAACCCTGGCTATGCTGGGCGCCAAGAACTGCCTGAGAATCTGAAGGTTAACTTCCGCTCCGTTGCAATGATGGTACCAGATCGTCAGATAATTATTCGCGTCAAGCTTGCGAGTTGTGGATTTATTGACAACGTAACTCTTGCCAGGAAGTTCTTCACCCTATACAAGTTATGCGAGGAGCAACTTTCAAAACAGGTTTATGCACATCTGATCATATGCATGCACTTGTCAATAACATCCTCAATTGAAACAAAATTAAAGGGTTAAATTGTGGTTTATCACATTGTCTAATGACATGTGTCTGTTTTTGTGTACTACATTCTAATTTATTAACCTCCGAGCAGCATCTGTTATAACGGCTGTGTATAACTTAACTTAAGCCTTCCACATCTGAATTGGCCATTAAAAGCCTTGAGAGATTTTCAAGATGAATTTCCTTTTAATTCTGCCATCATTTACAAGATGATAGATGTGTATTGTTCAGCATTTACACTGCTGGAGCAATTACTCACAAAAAGTTGAATAAAATATTTTATTCTGTAGCTATAGTTTCCACTTAATCTATGATATATCTAGCATCTAAAAGCTGCAAGAATTATTGCTTTAAAGATGATATGGTGGATTTTGAAATCTGTGAAAAGTTTTTATTAACAGTTCTGGGAAAGCTTTTGAGTAGTTGCATAATTTAAATTCAGATTTTTATGATTTTAAAACTTACAAGAGTGAATTTCTAAATTCCAGGCACACAGCAGGGAATTGCTGCTGAAATAAGTGCAGACCAAATAATATATAGTTTTGTAACTTTCTTATTGATCTACATTTCGTCAGCAAGCAGACTTTTGTTATAACCACTGAATTAGTGAAGCTACATTTTAAAAATAATATAACCTAAATGAATCTTTGCATAATTCACCCCTATTAGGTGCATTATGATTTTGGCCTACGTAACATCCTGTCTGTGTTGCGAACACTTGGAGCAACAAAGCGAGCCAATCCCAAGGATACAGAGTCTACCATTGTTATGCGTGTACTTCGTGACATGAACCTGTCTAAACTTGTAAGTTACAATTCGGTTCTGGTTCGTGAGAAAACAGATTAACTTCAACACACAACTTAGAACTGACCTAGGATTTGTCTTGGTTAGAATTATATGATTTTCAGGAGATGTCAGGTCCAAAAGAAATGCACAGTTATTAAAGTGTTCTTAGATTTTGTTTATATACTGAATATTTGGGTGGCAGGGTGGAGATGCGTCTCTACCAAAGGAGGAGTAAGGCGCTCCCTCCCCTCACTATCCTGCAGCTTAACCTTGTGCAAGGTGGAGCACCTGCTGAGTGCTGAGCCCCCCCCCCCCCCCAATCAGGGTGTTGTGAAACCATGGGAGCAGATGGTAAATAGTTGTTTGAGCAACTGGTGCGTATCTCACAAGTCATGGTCGTGTAACCACTGGTGCCAGGCAGACGATCTCTGAAGAGTATTGATAATGGCTGGGGTCGCCCATCTTGTGACGACACTGCCCAGAAGAAAACAATGGCAAGCCACTTCTGAAGAAAAGTTTGTCAAAGACAATCATGGTCGTGAAACCATGATTGCCCATGTTATATAATATGGCAAAGAAAGATGACGATGACTGAATATTAAGATCTTAAATCTACTAGTGCATTAAATTATATCCCTTTCTAATATGAACCTGATTACACAAGAATGTTTATAAATCCTCAATTAATTCAGATCAACAAATCTTAGTGCCAGCAATGTTTTCTTTATAAAATTTCTTTTTGACAGTAGCAAATTTCTACTTTGAAAAAATGTATAGTTTGCTCTAAGTTACAATTATTTAATGGTTTACTAATTTCTTACATACTTTAAATATGACTAAATAGAAGAAATCTTTATTTCTTAGATTGATGAAGATGAGCCACTTTTCCTCAGTTTGACTGAGGATCTATTTCCTGGTATCCGGTTGGATAAAGCAGGATTACCAGAACTGGAAGCTGCCATTGACAAAAGGGTAAACTTTACAAACTCCTCATCATTTGGCTCATATTCGATGAGATGTGCCTTTATAATCATCACTTTTGAAAACAGTGCATACCATTGACAGAACATCCGATTCTGCTGTGTCTGTGAATATAAAGATGAAAAAGATTAATTGTGTACATATCTGAAGGTTGCCATCTCCAAAGCAAAAAGGATTTCATACCCATCCACCAACCCATACCTCATGACATTAGTATTTAAGAAAGAAAGAAAGGGAGGAGAGATAGTATAACAATCAGTAATTTCTTCATAAATTAGTCGTTCTGATAGCACATGCCTAAGATTTCACTTTAATCAGTCATGAGTAGAACTCTCTTCTTGCATATTCCCAAGGCGTCTCCACCATCTGCATAGCAAAGCCAGGATTTGACAGATTGTTCTGCACTTGCGCGGATGAATGCCGCTGTAACAATCTAGAATCTCAACACCACCCACAAGACAGCTTTCTTGCTTGCTAGGCAATACATCATCTTGAGCAGACTCGCTCTCCAGCACTGTCACATGATGATTATAATCATAATGTGATGGAGCGACTTGCCTAGGTTTCTTCAACAGCAAGTATTAAGACGGCCATATCACCTCTCTTGAACAACTAAATCTGTGACGTACATAGTGAAAATCTGAGCCCAAGCACTAATCCTTACACGACCCACATCTTTATAATCATTACTTTTGAAAACAATGCATACCATTGACAGAACATCCGATTCTGCTGCGTCTATGAATATAAAATAGACATGAATATAAGACATGAATGTAATGATGAAAAGATATGAAGGTCAAAGCTCAGCACGTTGAGAAATATCTTGTTACTCCTGCTCATTGTTTTCTGTTCCGTATCCAATTCTCAATCCATATCAGTATTTTTCTCCCAATTCTTTGTGTATTCTCACCTTCTTGATTCACATTTAACCTGTGCTGAAAAACCCTGAAAATGTGTAAACAGCACATTCACTCATTCCCTCCACCTCATATTTATTTTGCAAGTTATATCCTCAAAGAATTCCAATAGATTAATAAAACATCATTCATTTTCTTTACACAAACCTGTGCTGATTCCGTTCAATCCAATGATTCCTTTTTGGGCATTCTGTTATTACTAGAGAGTCCACTGTTTGCTCACTACTAATATGAAACTAATATAAGGAGAGGTTAGTATTCTCTCCCCTCTTTCAGATACCAAGAATGTACTTTTTACTCTCTAATGCACAAGTCTTGTGTCTACATAATTTTGAAAGATGAATACTACAGCATCCACTTTCTGTAGCTGCACCTTTCAAAACACTGGAATGTACAATGCCTATAAGAAGTATTCACTTCCCTTAGAAGCTTTCATGTTTTATTGTTTTACAACATTAAATCACAGAGGATTAAATTTGGCTTTTTTAACACTGATCAACAAAGACTCTTTCTTGTCAAACTGAAAACAGAACTCTACAAAGTGATCTAAATTAATTACAAATATAAAACTCAGAATAATTGATTGTGTAAGTATTCACCCCCTTCAAGTCAGCATTTAGTAGATGCACCTTTGGCAGCAATTACAGCCTTAGGTCTGTGTGGGTAGGTCTCTATCAGCTTTGCCCATCTGGACACCGCAATTTTTCCCTATTTTTCTTTACAAAACTGCTCAAATTCCGTCAGATTGCATCAGAGTTCTGAGTGAGCAGCCACAAATTCTCAGTTAGATTGAGATCTGTACTCTGACTTGGTCTGGCCACTCCAGGACATTAACTTTGTTGTTCTAAGCCATTCCTGTGTAGTTTTGGCTCTATGATTGCAGACATAGTCTTACTAAAAAAAACAAATCTCCCAAGTTCCAGTCTCTTGCGGATGCCATCAAATTTTCCTCCAGAATTTTGCTGCATTCATTTTACCCTCATTTTACAAGCCTTCCAGGCCTGCTGCAGTGAAGCGTCTCCACAATATGATGCAGCCACCAGCATGCTTCATGGTAGGGATGGTGTGTTTTTGATGATGTGCCATGTTTGGCTTACGCTAAACATAGCATTTAATCTGATGGCCTAAAAGCTCAAACTTGGTTTCATCATACCATAGAACTTTCTTCCAGCTGACTTCAGAGTCTTCCATGTACCTTCTGGCAAACTCTATTTGAGATTTCATGTGAGTTTTTTTTTAATAGTGGCCTTTCCCTTTGCCACTGCCCCATAATTCTATGACTGGTGAAGCACCCAGACAACAGTTGTTATATGCATAGTCTCTCCAATCTCAGCCACTGAAACTTATAACATCTTCAGAGTTGTTACAGCTCTCTTGGTAACCTCCCTCACTAATCCCCTTCTTGCACGGTCACTCAGTTTTTGAGGATGGTCTTCTATAGGCAGATTTACAGCTGTGCCATATTCTTTCCATTTCTTGATGATTAACTCAACTACTCAAGGGATATTCAGTGACTTGGAAATTTTCTTGAATCCGTCTCCTAACTTGTGCTTTTCTATAGCCTTTCCGTGGAGTTGCTTGGAGTGTTCTTTTGCCTTCATGGTGTAGCTTTTGCCAGGATACTGACTCACCAGCAGCTGGGCCTCCAGATACAGGTGTATTTTTACTGCAATCAATTGAAACACCTTGACTGCACATGTTGATGATCTTCATTTAACTAATCATGTGACTTCTAAAGCCTGTTGGCTGCACCAGTGATGATTTGATGTGTCATATTAAAGGCGGTGAATACTTATGCAATCAATTATTTTGTGTTTTGTATTTGTAATTAATTTAGATCACTTTATAGAGATTTATTTTCTCTTTAGCTCAAAGAGTTTTTTTGTTGATCAGTGTCAAGAAAAGCCAAATTAAATCCACTGTGATTAAATGTTGTAAAATAGTGGTCACCAACCTTTTTAAGCCCAAGATCCCCTACCTCGGTCAGTTCAAGGCAAGATCGACCCCAGAGCAATTAGTTACGCGCATGCACGCCAGGGCAGAAAAGACCGGAGGTAAATCCCCACAATCCAGAAGTAGAAATAATGTATGAACACCAGGGGTACCCACCCTTTTATGCACTGCGGTCCGGTTTAATATTGACAATATTCTTGTGGACCGGCCGACAGGGTGTGGGGGGGAGGGGGTGTTAAATACGACGGGAATACAGCGATACTCAAAGCAGGTTCCTTATGTCCATTCTATTCCGCAATTTTGTGGCTCTCGGCACTTAACTTCTATCCCACGCTGCTCACAAAACTCAACGAGTTTGTCTTTAAGTGCTGGGTGCTTGGACTCAAGGTACTGAAGCAGTTTTGAGGGCTACGTTGCCTCTGACAGCCTCCCGGCCCGAACTCCAAACTCCCGCCCACCCGCCCCCAGATGCCTTGGCCAGGTGCGGTTGGTCGTGGGTCGGGTGAAAGGACGAGGTCAGGGCTAGAGGTCCCCGTACCAGAGGGGGGGGGGGGGGGGCGGCGGTCGCAGTCCGAAGAGAGCAATTGAGCGAGCAAGGAGTGTAACAGGGAGCAGGCCCGCTCCCCCCCCCCCACCGTAGGATCTATCGGCCGATGAAAGTTTTTTTCAGTAGATCGCAGCGAGATAGCTGCTCTGATACTTATGAAAGGCTGAGCCCAAATTATTTTAGCACCAGGTTCCCCGTGAGCATTCGGTGTGCGGAACAGGTTTAGAGGCAGCGCTCCAGGCCAATACCGACGGCACTTCCCGCTGACTGCCCGAGGCCAACCAGTGATCCCCGGCGCGAGGTTATCACTGCATTTAGGCGACTGATGACCTCGAGTGCGTTCAAGTTCAACAGTGGGCTGACAGGGAATGAGGAGAGTTGTAACTGACTCATATTGTTTCCTCCCGGCCCAGTGGTTGGGGACCACTGAATTACACAGCATAGTGTGGGGGAGCTACACACATGCGCACTGAGCAGAAAGAACGGAGCTAAAACCCCACAACCCGGAAGCAATCTCTCAACAGTATTTTTTTCTTTTTTTTTGGGATCTATTGGGAAAGTCTCAAAGATTGACTAGTCGATCGCGATGGACGGGTTGGCGACCACTATTGTAAAACAAAAAAACATGAAAATCTCCAAGGGGGGGGGGGGTTGAATACTTTTTATAGGCACTGTAGATCATCCTTAGGATTTATCAAATGCAAAATTCGCTAACCTCTCGTATTTAAAAAAAATTTGTACATTACCTTAATTTCTTCATTCTTGCAAGACCCTTGTTTCTATCATGGTTCTGATCAGTTTCTGCATCATCTTCTCTGAGGAACGACAAAGTAATTGCTTAATGTCTCTGCCGTTTCCTCATTTGTTCCCTCTAGTCGTTTGTACATTTTTGTATGTTCCTGAACTTGTTCTTTTAGGTTTCTCGCCTATCTCTTCTCAAATGTTGTCTTGTCCTTTTAATGATTTGTTTGTCATTTCTTGGTAAATAGTAGAATTCTTCTATACCTCATGCCTATTGATTTTTCTGAGAACTTTCAAACTTTCCACCAATGAATTAATTTTCCTCTGGCAATAATCTACACATTTCTTTTATATTCAAAGTCTGTTTGCCAGAAGACTTTTCACTTTATTTCTTTTTCTAATAAACCACAGACAAGCCTCCTCTCACATCTTCATACTTCCCTTTGTTAAGGTTTAGGATCCTAGTTTCAGATTAACTGTAAACACGAGAAAGTCTAAAGCAGCACGCACAAAATGCTAGAGGAACTCAGCAGGTCAGGCAGCATCTATGGAAATAAACAAACAGTCGATATTTCGGGCAAAGACCCTTCTTCTGGACTGGAAAGGAAGGAGAAGATGCCAAAATAAAAAAAAGATGGGGGGGGGGGTGGCGGTGAACAGGAAGGAGGATAACTTGAAGATGATAAGTGAAGTCGGGTGGGTGGAAAAGGTAAAGGGTTTGGAGAGCGAGGAATTTGATGGGAGAGGAGAGTGGACCATAAGAGAAAGGAAAGAAGAAAGAATACGGGGGACGTGATAGGCAGGTGAAGAAGAATCAGAATCAGGTTTATTAGCAGCAGCAGTTCAATGCAATACATAATCTAGCAGAGAGAGAAAAAATAGTAATAAACAAGTAAATCAATTGCGTATATTGAATTGATTATTAAAAAATGTGCAAAAACAGAAATACAGGTACTGTATATTTTTTAAAAAGTGAGGTAGTGCCCAAAGCTTCAAAGTTCATTTAGGAATCAGGTGGCAGAGGGAAAGCTGTTCCTGAATCGCTGAGTGTGTGCCTTCAGGCTTCTGTATCTCCTACGTGATGGTAACAGTGAGAAAAGGGCATGCCCTGGGTGTTGGAGGTCCTTAGTAATGGACGCTGCCTTTCTGAGACATCGCTTCCTAAAGATGTCTTGGGTACTTTGTAGGCTTGTGCCCAAGATGGAGCTGACAAGATTTACAACCTTTTGCATCTTCTTTCAGTCCTGTGCAGTAGCCCCTCCATACCAGACAGTGATGCAGCCTGTCAGAATCCTCCCCACGGTACAATTATAGAAGTTTTTGAGTGTATTTGTTGACAAGCCAAATCACATTAAACTGCTAATAAAGTATAGCCGCTGTCTTGCCTTCTTTATGACTGCATCAATATGTTGGGACCAGGTTAGATCCTCAGAGATCTTGACACCCAGGAACTTGAAGCTGCTCACTCTCTCCACTCATCTATGAGGATTGGTATGTGTTCCTTTGTCTTACCCTTCCTGAAGTCCACAATCAGCTCTTTCGTCTTACTGACATTGAGTGCCAGGTTGTTGCTGAGGCACTATTCCACTAGTTGGCATATCTCACTCCTGTACGCCCTCTTGTCACCACCTGAGATTGTACCAACAATGGTTGTATTGTCAGCAAATTTGTAGGTGGTGTTTGAGCTATGCCTAGCCACACAGTCATGAGTACACAGAGTAGAGCAGTGGGCTAAGCACACACCTGAGATGTGCCAGAGTTGATCATCAGCGAGGAAGAGATGTTATCAGCAATCCGCATAGACTGTGGTCTTCTGGTTAGGAAGTCGAGGTTCCAATTACAGATGGAGGTACAGAGGCCCAGGTTCTGCAACTTCTCAATCAGGATTGTGGGAATGATGGTATTAAATGCTGAGCTATAGTTAATGAACAGCATCCTGAGGTAGGTGTTTGTGTTGTCCAGGTGGTGTAAAGCCATATTGAGAGCCATTGAGGTTGCATCTGCCGTTCACCTATTGTGACGATAGGCAAATTGCAAGAGCTAAAAGGCCAGAGTGAGGAATAGAAGAGAGGATGGATGGGGAAGGAATTTTTGTTTACTGGAAGAGGAACTGGGCACAAACTTCTATCATGTTATCATCACTCTTCCATAATTGTCCATTTACAATATAATTATCAGTTAACTCCTTAATTTAGACAAGACCCTTACTAAAGCATTTAACGTCTGTATGTATTGGGCAGGAACTTCTGTTTGATAATGTTGCATACTTTTGAGCACAGTTTGCTTAGTATTGGTACAACTTGTGCATAGGACTGTGGAATTTTAAACACAATTGCTTTCAGTGCTAATTGAGATTTAGATTTCTTCTGTATCATTTGTGAAAACAGTCCCAGGATGCACACGACATCAATGTGTCCTCACAGAGATTCTATAATCCTGGAGCATCTCCATTTCCTGCACTCATTTGTATGCCTTAAAGTAAGCTTTAGCAATGGAGTTGGATCTTTGATGTGCAGTAACAACAATAATAATAGATATGTCTCAAGTTTTAAACATTTTTTTTCTAATTTTCATGAAACACTGACCACTGTAAAGGATAAGGTTGTATAGATTAGGAAACCAGAGCACAGGAAAATGAGGGGAGATCTTACACAGGATTATGAGAGGTATAGATAGGGTGAGTGAATACAGTCTTTTCACCACAGATTGCTAGCCGTCAGTGGTTTAGGATGAAAGATGAAATATTTAATGGGGATCTGAGGAGGCCTGCTTCATTCAGAGGGTAGTGGAATGAGCAGCCAGTGGAAATGTTAGATGTAGATTCAATTTTAACACTTAAATGATGTTTGAATGGGGTATGGATGGCGATGGTTTGGGTGCAGGTAGGTGTGGCTAGGCTGAGGAGCAGGCCAGCATGGATTAGATGGGCTGAAGGGCCTGTTTCTGTGTTATAGTACTTTATGACTATATGTCTCTATGCACACCAGCCTATCTGTAAGATAGAATTGCATGTTTAAAAGCGATTTGAGAAACTAGTCATTAACAGGTGATGTGAATTAAGTATTTTGTATGATTAAACTGATTTTAATCTGCATTAATAATATTTTTTCCAAATTTTAAGGGAAAATTACAAAAGTGTATTTAAAATGCTATATTTAGGCCTTTAAACTGAAAACAAAAAAATAAATAAAGTAGAATAGGTTCTGTAAGAGGAAACAGTAAAAAAAGAGACCAGTTGAGAGGTAATACTGTGGATAATGATAAGCCACCTGTGACACAAAAGAAGTGTGTGTGTAAAATGATAAGGGTATTATGGCAACTTATTTCAAAGTAGCCACTTAATCTGAATGCACAAAGCATTCATAACAAAATCGATTAATGGATGGCATGAACAGAGATAAATAGATATAATCATACAGTCATTACAAGAACATAATGGGAAAACGACCAAAGCCGGAAAATGCATTTTCTATGGTATTTGACTGCACAGAAAGATTAAGGAAATGGATAAAGAGCTGACTTAGCTTTGATAACTTTGAAATGAGAAATAACCAAGAAAAATAATCACTGCTGGGGTGGTGATTATACAGTTGGTCAGAGTATCAATGAATGCAGAGCTTATAATAAAGGTATTGCTAAAAGCATGAGCAATGTTAATTTAAGTTTGAACAGCTCAAGTTGGCTAGGTTGTCTGAAGGACACCCCTAACAATGTTCCAGATCCAATGGAAGAATAAACAATTTTTACAAATGATCGTATTTAATTGTACAGGATTAGTCAGTAGAAGATCGATGGGAGAGGTATGATAGGCTGTGCTCCAGGTGCAGATCAGTGAGACTTGGCAGACTGCCCTTTTGGCATGGACTCGACAGGCTGAAAAGTCTGTTTCTATGCTGTAGTGCTCAATGACTAAGGTCATTTTGGAAAGAGTGATCATAACACAACAGAATGTAAAATTCATTCATTGTCGGAATGAACAAACCAAAACTGGGACCTTATTCAAAATGTGATTTGACCAGAGTGAATTGAATTGAATTGACTTTATTACTTGCATCCTTCATATACATGAGGAATAAAAATCTTTATGTTATGTCTCCATCTAAATGTGCAATGTGCATTTTATAGTAATTTATAATAAATGGTATGTACAACAGGATGGTCAATATAACATAGAAATACAATTGTATCAACATGACTTAATCAGTCTGATGGCCTGGTAGAAGAAGCTTTCCTGGATGGTAGCAGCTGGAACAGTTTGTGGTTGGGGTGACTCGGGACCCCAATGATCCCTAGCCCTTTTTACGTATCTGTCTTGGTAAATGTCCTGAAGTTCACATACCAGGCAGTGATGCAGCCAATCAGGATGCTCTTAATTGTGCCCCTGTAGAAAGCTCTTAGGACTTGAGGGCCCATACCAGACTTCTTCAACCATCTGAGGTAAAGAGGCACTGTTGTGCTTTTTCACCACACAGTTGGTACGTAAAGATTATGTGAGATCCTCGGTGATGTGTATGCCGAGGAAGTTAAAACTGTTCACCCTCTCAACCCCAGATCCATTGATGTCAGTTGGGGTTAGCCTGTCTCCATTCCTCCTGTAGTCCACCACCAGCTCCTTTGTTTTTGCGACATTGAGGGAGAAGTTGTTTTCTTGACACCACTGTGTCAGGGTGATGACTTCTTCTCTGTAGGCTGCCTCATCATTGTTTGAGATTAGGCCAACCAATGTAGTATCGGTGGCAAATTTAATTAGCAGATTGGAGCTGTGGGTGGCAACACAGTCATTGGTATACAGAGAGTAAAGGAGGGGACTTAGGACACAGCCCCGAGGGGCACCTGTATTGAGGGTCAGAAGGGAAGAGGTGAGGGAATCCACTCTTACTACCTGCCAGCGCTGTGACAGGAAGTCTAGGATCCAGCTGCACAAGGCAAGTTGAACACTGAGATCTCTGAGCTTCTTATCGAGCCTGGAGGGAATTATGGTGTTGAATGCTGAACTGTAGTTCAAGAACAGCATTCTCACATGAGCATCCTTCTTCTCCGGATGTGTAAGGACGGTGTGTAGAGCTGTGGCTATTGCATCATCTGTCGATTGGTTCTGCCGGTAGGCAAAGTAGGGGGTCCAGTGTGGGTGGTATCAAGCTGCAGATGTAATCCTTGACCAGTCTCTCAAAGCATTTGCTTATTATTGAGGTGAGTGCGATAGGACAAGAAAACGAATCTAGGTGACATATGTACTTTGATCATTAATTTACTTTGAACTTAACTGTCATGGAGAAAATGCTGAAATTCATCATTGAGACAGTAGGAATAGGACATTTAAAATATTTACATGGTTTTATGAATGTGAAACTGTTTGACACTATTAATTCTCATTGAGATTTGGGTGGCATGGTAGATTAGGGATTCACGTAATGCTATTAGAGCAGTGACCCGGGTTAACTTCCATTGCTGTCTGTAAGGGGTTTCTATGTTCTCCCGGTGACCACATAGATTGTCCCTGGGTGCTTTGGTTTCCTCACACATTCTAAAGATTTATGTCAATCGTTCACATGGGTGTAATGGAGGGTGTGGGCTCATCAGTCCAGAAGGGCCTGTTACTTTGCTGTATCTCTAAATAAAAATTTAAAAAAATATCAGGGTAGATAAAAAGGAACCAGTAGATATTATGCATTTGGAATAAGGGATCTGATATGGTGCTAAATCAATGCCCTACAATGCAAGGATTCATAGTATTGACGGTAATATATTAACGTGATTAGAAGAGTGACTGACAGAAAAGGAAATTAATTTTGTTGTTTGGGGTTGGCTATTAATATGCATATTTGAGGCTGTGGCTGAAAGCTTCATGGACCATATGAGGAAATTGAAGATGATGACGATTCAAAGAAAATTGGATCTTGCACAAGGATCAGGTCATCATTGATTTTATTGAATAATCAATTCAGATTTATTTATTTATCTCATCTGTATTGAAACATACAATGAATTGCTTTGTTTGTATTAAAACCAACACAATCTAATGGTATTTTTTTTGGGGGGGGAGCAGCCCACAAGTGTCGCCACAGATTCTCGTGACAATGTAACAGCAGAACAACAAAAGCAACAACACCACAACAACAACAACAACAACAGCAAAACAAGCCCCTTTCCTCCATTCCATCCACCCACCCACCCACTCGCTCACCTAGACAGGCCTTCAAACCCAGAACAGGCCACCTCTGGACTTCCAGCCTCCAGTGGACTTGCAAGTGCCAGGCCTTTGACTTTGCCAATAGACTCATAGAATTAGGGCTACGGTTATCAGGCTTTGACACCTGGGCTTGCCTACTTTGCTTCTGGCTTTGATATTAACAAAAGGACTCATCAATGACAGCAGCCCATCATTTGAATCTGAATCTATCATCGTCATCATAGGTGGGAAAGCAACTTCTGAAGAGGACATTGGAAATAGAGGGATATGACAGGTTGAGCGAGTAGACAAAAAGGTGGCAGATGGGGTATAATGTGGGGATTTGTGAAGGTAATCACTTTGATAGGAATAATTGAAAAAAACAGATTAGTTGGGTAAGAAAACTGAACATTTTGTATTAGAGCAACACACACAAAATGCTGGAGGAACTCAGCAGGCCAGGTAGCATCTATGGAAAAGAGTATAGATTCATTTATGTTCATAATCAGAACCAGAATCATGTTTATTATCACCAGTACGTGTCATGAAATTTTTTTAACTTGGCATCGGCAGTTCAATGCAATACATAATATAGAAGAAGAGAAAAGAAAAATAAATAAGTAAATCAATTACAGTATACATGTATTGAATAGATTAAAAACTGTGCAAAAACAGAAATAATATATATTTAAAAACTGAGGTAGTGTTCATGGGTTCAATGTCCATTTAGGAATCAGATGGCAGAGGGAAAAAAGATGTTCCCGAATTGCTGAGTGTGTGCCTTCAGGCTTCTGTACCTCCTACCTGATTGTAACAGTGAGAAAAGGGCATGCCCTGGGGTGCTGGATGTGCAGTAGCCCCCCCTCCCCATACCAGACAGTGATGCAGCCTGTCAGAATGCTGTCCACGTTACATCCATAGAAGTTTTTGAGTGTATTTGTTAACATGCCATATCTCTTCAAACTACTAATGAAGTATAGCTACTGTCTTGCCTTCTTTATAACTGCATCGATATGTTGGAACTAGGTTAGATCCTTAGAGATCTTGGCACCCAGGAACTTGAAGCTGCTCACTCTCTACACTTCTGATTCCCCTATGAGGATTGGTATGTGTTCCTTTATTTTACCGTTATGAAGTCCACAATCAGTTCTTTTGTCTTACTGACATTGAGTGCCGGGTTGTTGCTGCGACACCACTCCACCAGTTGGCATATCTCACTCCTGTACGTCCTCTCGTCACCATCTGAGATTCTACCAACGATGGTTGTAGCATCAGCAAATTTATAGATGGTTCAAAATCAAGATAGATCAAGATTCCAGCACCTGCGTGTATGGGAGGTGGGGTTGGGGTGTGGCTGGATCTCCTTTTCCCCTAGACATATACCAGCCTGTTGGGTGAGTGTTACATAAACATAACACCATTAACGTTCAAGAAATAAAGCAGGTATAGCAAGCAATTGAGATGGTAAAAAGAATATTGTACCTTAAGACATTTACTCTTAAACATCCATTAAACATAAACAGCTGCCCAGGGCCTTGGTAAGATCACATCTGGAGTATTACATAAAGTTTGGAATCCTAATTTTGGATTGAGGGCAATTCTTCACCATGGATGGAGAATTTAGATCTAGAAGGCATAGGATCAGCATAAATGAAATAGAATGAGAACTTTTCCTTTAAGTCCTGTGAACATTTGTAACTCATTCCAAAATACAGTAGCCATTAAGCAAATTCAGGTCTGAGATTTTAGAATTATGGGCCAGTGGCCAAGACCACTGGTTTAATAGTGGATCAGGTTAAAGGGGCTAAATGGTGTTCTGTGGCTTAAATTTCTTATATTTTCATGAGCAGTTTGATTGAACTGGTTCATGGCTGTTTTCAAACTTGGTGATATACAAATTAGCTGGTGCAGACAATTGTATTGACTTTATGGAAAAAAGCACTTAAAGTTGAGCTTACCTTTTTGATTGTTTTTAAACTAAAATTGGTAACTCTACTCAATTGTGTAAATGTATTAATCTATATGGTGGCAGTGTTGGATTATTTGCAATATTTCCACTTTGTTATAACTTTAAAATAAGTAAGATGTTTTAAGTTTTGGTTTCTCATGGCAAAATTAAAAATGAAAGCTGTATATGTACTATTGTAAATTTTCAGTATACTGAAATTATATTTGGTTGTATTTAGATTGAAGAAGGTGAACTTGTCCGTCATCCTCCATGGAAACTGAAAGTTATTCAGCTATTTGAAACTCAGAGAGTAAGACATGGAATGATGACTTTAGGACCCAGTGGAGCTGGAAAAACCACTTGTATCCACACATTGATGAAAGCCATGACTGGTAAAGTGGAAGCATTTAAAGCGTCAATTAAATCTTTAAGTGGTTCTTAATTCTAGATGAAATGTATTTTACATGTAACTCTAAAATACTGGACTTGCTGAGGAGACTAATTTTGGACTGAAATAAGATAAGAACCTTATCTTGAAAGATAAGAATCCTAAATTGTACCTGGTATAAACTTCTAAGAACTACATTACATCAAAGATGTGAAGTGGGTGGAATTACAAAGGGAACCATCTCAATGGTGCTCTGACTATTGCAATCAAGGTTTTCTAGCCTTGTAAAGATCTTCCATTTGTTCATTTATTAATTACTAGCATTTCTGGAAACGTTGGCTTCATAGTGGAGTCAGCAGTTAAGGCCTATTCCCAATTTCCCTAGAAAAGATACTCCCACAATGCTGCCAGTTGAAAGTTTTAGGATTTTGACCCAGTCAAAATGTAAGAGTGGTAATATACTTTCATTTGAGGAAAGATATAATTCTTGATAAGGATTTTGTAGTCCGGGATGGTGAAACATGTCCAGGCTAGCACACACGAGTATTTTGTTGGCATATGACATTCAGTGCTTCCCTTCAATTTTAAAAACCCCACCCACAATAAAAAGATACATAATGATTTTCTTTACTGCCAAATCAGGGGTGATTGATAAGTTCGTGGCCTAAGGTAGAAGGAGATGAGTTATTAACTTCAAACTTCCTGCATAATCACTCAAAGAGTTGAACGGCATGTGCATGTAACAAGAGCTGTATAACTCATCTCCTTCTACCTTAAGCCATGAACTTATCAATCACCCATCTGTAGACACTTTCTGGAGGCCCAAGATCTGTATGCTTCACGACTGCTGGACTAAGTGTGTAAACGTAGGAGGGGACTATGTTGAAAAATAAATGTGTTAGGTTTTCTAAAATTGACTCCTTCCACCTTAGACCTCGAACTTATCAACCAGCCCTCATAAATTGCCCATGCCTTGTTATGGAACTGTGCTCCCAATTTTAGATTCCACCATTAAAGAAAACACCTTCACAGTAATCTACCTTGATAAGTCTTAGACATTCACATTTATCAGTACAATGACCTTGTACCCCTAAATTCCAAAGGCCACAAGTTGTTAACCTTGTTGTCTTAAATCAAATCACTGAATGCCAGGAATCACCCTTGTGTAATGTCTTTGAGTTGCCGCTGGTGAAAATATATCTCTTGTTAGATAGAGACTAAGAATGTACTCCAGGTATTGTGTTGTCAACAAATTGTGCAATTCTGGAAGGCACCTTTGCAAGAAAAGCCTCCATTCCATTTGCTGTCTTAGGTACTTGCACCTGCATGCTGAATCATGTATGATAGTGTGCAATTACATTATGTTGTTTCTGTCAATTCAAACAGTATTCTACTTTTATGTTCTTGGTAATCTGCCTTGTATGTTTCTACATTACACACTATCTGCCAGTTGTTTTTTTCAATATCCTTTCGTGGACATTTTCCACCCTTGACTTTGTGTTTGTGTAAGAGTCTGGACCACCCTGGCACTTTATTGTGTAAACTGCCAGTAGGTCAGTGTGGAGCTACAAGTGTTTTCTGGCAATCTCTGGCCCTCTGCAAACAACTACAATGAATCTCATAGCAAAAATAAATTGCAAACGCTATAAAAATGAAACAAAAGCCCAGAGAAAATTTATGTTCAACCACTTCACCTCCCACTTCATGTGCTTTATACTTTCCACATTCAGTGGATGATTATCAGGAAGTGGACAGGAAGCCCTGGGAATTTCAGAAGATCGTACTTTTTTTTCTATTGAGCAACATGTCTAAGCTTTTGTGAAAATTTCATTCACCATTCTCTGCAGTCAGAATGAAGGATCAAATGCATGTTACTCCTTTTAATTATAAGCAATAGATTTTGAATTATGACCATACTAATGTAAGATATTACTTTTCCATTTGGTTGAAACATTTAAATGAAATTGACGCTTTGAGGTTGATGAGCCCTGCATGAGTTTTAATCCAAAAATACTAATGGAAAGGAAATGATATATCGAGCAGTTTGAGCACAGCACAAATTGTTCATGTTTTGATTGCACAAAATTCTGCAATAAGAGAATTAATTGTAAAATGAATGGCAAATGAAAGAATCCCTCAATCTCTCTTTGTGAGAGTGAGTGAGGGCATGTTGGCCCCCGAGACTCAGAACTATGAGTCTCTCTTTATTGCAGGTGCTCTCTCTCCTTCACTGGTCAGAGGGAGCCTGTCTGAGATACCAAAGTGCTGGGTTATGGACTGTAGTTTTGATGGACACCAGATCAAGGTCTCTTTGGCGGGGGGGAGGGGGAGTAGGGGTTTGCTATTGCTTATATGGCGGGGGGGGGGGATTGGTGTTTCTGCTGGCGCAAGTAGGGGGAGGGTACAGGTCAATGCTCCTGCTACTGCTAATGTCGTGGGACGGGAAGGGGGCTACGGGGTTCTCATATTTCCATCGTTCATTCTATGAGGTTTTTCTTGTTTTGTGGATGTCTGTGAAGAGCAAAAATTTCAGTTTGTGTACTGTATGCATTCTCTGAAATTAAATTGAAGCATTTGGACTCTTTTTAAAAAAAAAGTGTACCCTGGATACTAGAATGGGAGTGTTATTTACGTTTGATGACTAATCTTCTCATTTTACAGATTGTGGTCAACCACACCGCGAGATGAGAATGAATCCAAAGGCCATCACTGCATCACAAATGTTTGGTCGTCTGGACGTAGCTACAAATGACTGGACAGATGGTATATTTTCAACCTTATGGAGAAAAACTCTGAGAGCAAAGAAGGGTAAGAAAGCAATGATAGTAAGTGCAGGAGACAAAGCATTAATTTTTTTAAGCTCATGCACTTGTAATTCTCTGTCACTTGGTTCCTTGACAGTCCATTAGTGGAAATAGCAGCTTACCTAACCCACAGTATTACACAAGCGATCAGATCTATGTATTTTTCATTTGGAAACTTATTCTAAAATGGGGCCAGCAGTATGGATTATCAACAAGCAATAGATACTTGTGGATTCAGAACTAAGATGCATGCCATATTATCCGTAGATGAGGGAGTATTATCAAAGAGACAAGAAATCCAGTTGTCCAGGCAGTCACACATATTAGATATCTTTGCACAGCTAAAATTTAAGAAGTCATTGTGTTCTTGGAATTTTTTAAACTAAAAATTATGGGGCAGCATGGTTGCAAAGCAGTAATGTATCATTTTGCAGTGCCAGTGATCACTGATCAGGGTTCAATTACACCCACTGCCTGAAAGGAGTTTGTAAGTTCTCCTCATGACCATGTGGTCTTCTCCCCCATATTCCAAAGATGTACATTGAGAATCGGTAAATTGTGGGCATGTTATATTGGCTCCGGAAGTGCGGTGACATTTGCAGGCTGCCCCCCCCCAGCTCAATCCTCACTGATTTTGATTTGACACAAATGACATATTTCATATATTTAATGTGCTTGTGATAAATAAAGCTAATTTTTATCTTCAAAGGAGAGACAGAAGAGTTGAACCATGCCACATGGAACTCGCTTGCTCAGAGAGATCTGTACAATGTTACCTGAAGAGAAACTCTTTAGCTTGCCTATAGGAGATAGCTAGTGTGACCATGAGTGGCGCAGGCAGCCCACGGTCACCTCTGCATGCAGTTTGGTGTATGTGATAATATGGTTGCATTGTCTGTGCAAATGTTTAGGCCCATTTAAAGTTTTAGATGTACCTTGTCATTCACACACGTTGTGGAACTGGAGTTAACCCGAGCATGCCAAAGGACCAAAGGAAAGTATATGCCTGAGAGAGGTCTCCGTAGATTCTGAAGAGTTGTAGGGTTCACAGAAAAAGACTATGTCTGTTCGTTGGCCATTCTCCATAGAATATATTTATGCGATGAATTGCTTTTAATATTAGTTTTGTTAAAGGATGTTCTATTTGTACCTTTTAAAAGGATTCTGAATTGTTGGTGATGAAAGTGTTGTGGAGTTGGCATTAATGTTTATCCCAAGCAGCATGAACAAAATTCAATTAATATGAAGTGTTCTGTAATTTTAAAAGCAGAGACGTGCACTGAGGTTCGATTGAGAATGCTGCAAGGCAGCGAGGCAGTAAGAAATGTGGTATGGTCGATAAGTAGACGATAATAGATAAAGATGATCTTGTTTGTGTCAAACCAGGCAGCCAGCTGAAAGTGTGGCATTTCTTTACTTTGCTCTATTAAACTAAGATAAGTTACACTTTCTGAATTAAATGAGTCGAATCTTAACTGCTGTTTGAAATGTTGATTTTGCTGTGAAATAAAGATTATTGATTAGTTATCCTGTTTTCCTGTACTTAAGTGCTCCCTGTAAGTACAAGTTAGAGATTGACAAAGTGCGAACGTAAAAGTAATGAGTATCTTGTTTAGGTTACGTGACAATCTCATAATTACCCTCCTCAGTAAACATAGTATTGCAATAAACATCAATCTGGATCAGTGCTTGTGAAATCAGTCAGTCCAGAGTTCAAGGGAGTTTCCATTGTTGATTTGAATTTGGAAAGCGACCGATATTATCATCCATCATAGCACATCCTTTGGGATGCTTGGGAGCAGGCCACAAGATCTGACATCTTCACCAGCTAGACAGATGGACGATGGAAGCAGCACTATCTTGTTTTACCTCAAAGAAGTGCACCATTTGGAAGTACATTGCTGTTCCATCATTGTTGCTGGGTTAGAATTCTGCCACTCTCTATGTACTCCTGTCGGAATATCACTATTTCATGCGGGTTCAAATGATCAAGAAGAGTTTCTCTCTGTCGCTCATCAGCCCCTCCTTTCTTCACTGCCAACTTGCTTCTTAAGGGTAGCTATGAAAGTATAAAAAATGTTGGTCACACATTCATATTCTAAAGAATAATTTTTAAATTCCATTTTTGCGGATCAAAAAGAGAAGGTAGGCTAATTGGACGACACTAGGGTCACATAGTGTGGATACACCACAGATGTGAATGGTCTTCTGACTAGTATAATTGGTTTCCTTATAGACATTATTTCAAATTGAAATGAATGAAAACATGGTAGAAATCACAACAACATCCCCCAATAAATGCTGGATGGTTTCTCCAAAGGAATGCAGTATAGAGTATACTTAATTGATTGATTCCAAGATTCAAAATGCATTTCTTATCAAAGTAGATATACAGTACACAACCCTGAGATATGTCTTCTTGCATGCATCCACAGAGCAAGGAAACACCATGGAACCTGTTCAAAGAAGACATCAAACACCCAACATGCAAAAAAACCAAATTGCACAAACAGCAAAAAGCAAGCGAATAACACTCAAAATATTAAACATCAAACTGCAGAGTCCTCGAAACCCTTAAGAGTGTTCAGTTTAGTTCAGCTTAGCACTGTGTAATTTGTTGACTGCAGGCTGCAGAGCCAGCCCATGCCAAAGCACTCCAATCAAGTTGTTCAAAAATAAGCAAAAAAAAAACAGAAACGTAGGGCCTTCGAAAATGGGTCCACAGGCATGAGCCGTGCCAATCAAACCTTGCAACATGAGGAAGACTCCTGTAACTTCCTCCAAGAGCAATGAGGGAGAGGGAGAGCAATCATATGAGGCAGACAGCATGGAACACCTGCTCACCTTCCGCTCTCATCCTCGACAATTTCAGTCTTGCTCGACATCTTCATTGGTGAGGAATAATGGACCCCATCATGGGTTTGCACTCCGCCTTTAGGCTATACTTTCCGCACTCAACCTTGCTGAATTTCCCCGGAGACAGCAAAAGCACTGGGTCATTCAGTCAGCCCAAAAACACATAATCAGAATGTAAATTACAGGCTTCAGTCACGTGCATTTTAGTAGTGGAAGCAAATTTAATAGAAGAAATAGTTTTGTGAACTCTCCAGAATATTGCCATTAGTTGCTGGTGCTGTAAGTAAAATCAGTCAGTAATTTACAGCAATGTGTTAACCTGGCTTGATAGGTGGTGGAATTACCTACTCATCTCTGCTATTTAGGGAATGACCACATGCAGTCCAGATTATCTCACTTCTATGAGAGGAATATTGCTCTTTCATCTATAATCTGTCTTAATATTTTTATCTTGCTATTTATTGAGTTTTAAAGGTCAATTATTGGTATTTTGAAATATTGCAATCAAATTTCTGTATCATACTTTCAAACATCTTGTGTAAATGAAGGGAATGGAAATATCTTGTACTGATTCCCCCACTAAGTTGTCATCATTTGCTCATTGATATTTCTTAAGTCTTGGAAGCCCCTGATGCTGCTGCCTCCTTTGCACCAACACATTGATTGAGCAAAAGAGCATTTGCACGTCAACACCTCAGACCTAGCACAAAAACATGGGCTACCAGGCAGCAATTATTCCCGTCCTCCTCTTTGTTTCTGAGATCTGGACTGCTTACAGACTGCCACCACCAAAGCTCTCATCATAAAATGCTCCAAATTCACTGGGAGAATCTGCAAACCATCGTCGGTGTCTTTTCGCAGCCAGCATTCCTAGCACAGGGGCTCTAGTTACACTCATTTAGCTTTGTTGGGAAAGCTACATTCGTGTGCCCAATGCCATATGCCTGGAACACACGCTATTTTGTATTGTGGAGCAGATAACCTCTGACTTCAGCGGGAGAAAGCTGTTGTTGCAGAAACCACTTGCAATTGCAGTTAGCTTTTTATCATTTAAATGTGATTCTTCTTCTGCACCAACCATGGAGAAATAATTATGTTTGTAATTTCTATTACTTTATAATCCTTAATTTGCTTCCATTTAATTGTTGGTTAAGAAATCTGTTTGGCAACTTAAACCTTCATCTGTGGTTTGGAGAAACATTTATTTGTAGCATCTTCCCATTAAGAATATGATGAAGGCAAATTACACAGCCTGCTAGTTGAAATGCTCTTTGTTTAATTACTGAATGATTAACTAAATATTTGTCTTAAAGAAATAAAACCATTGAGTGTGCTTCATTGGCTTGCTGAAAATAGGAAAAATATATTGAGCCAGCATTATGCAACCCACCATTCTACAGCAATCTATAAAATTAACTGTCTTTTCTGCCAGCATTATTACGAAGGTTTGTACTCAACACCAGACCTGCCCATACCCCCCACAACTCCCAACATCTGTCCATGTCCCTCACTATTGTCACTTAGTAAAATTAACTATATGGTGATTCCGACAGAAAAATGGGCAATCTTGAAAGCTATGTATAATAATGCAAATTGCATCTTATCACCATGGAAAATTGAGTAATCTCTGGGGCATCTCTGTCTTTGACTGTTGCTAAATCTTTGTACTTTTGTTTCTTCTGTACACTGTACAGCATGCAAAATAAAGAGGAGAGAAGGGGACTTAGTTGTCAAGAGCTGTATTAGAGTAAGGGAAGAGGGTTTGTGGCTTGTCTGCAGGCTGGAAACAGTGTTTGTGATGCACCATCAATAACTCTGAGACGTGGGTTAAGGTAGGCTTTTACTGGCTGGAAGAAAGAACAAGCAGCAATTGACCACCACACTACATCCTGGAGACTGAGGCTGGGGCAGTGTCTCCAATCGCCTTTATACCAGGGTCCGTGGGAGGAGCCACAGGAGCAGTCAGCTGGGGGGCATGTCCAGACAGGTATAGGTAGTTTACCACAGTTTGTTAGCTTCGTAATTTGAGAAATTGGGGAGGTTGTGTGAGGCATACTAGTTCCAACAGAAAGGGGAAAGTGGGATGGGCTACTTGAGCACTTACTTGGGTCAAGTTCCCAGAACAGAATATCGTTGTTGTAAGTTTGACTGATGCACATATCAGTTGACGAGACATGACCAGAAGTGCCTCATTGAGTGTCCAGTGGTTTTAACAACCATACAAGAAAGCAGTGAATTTACAAACCCCATTTCCAGGAAAGTTGGGATATTTTCCAAAATGCAATAAAAACAAAAATCTGTGATATGTTAATTCACGTGATCCTTTATTTAACTGACAAAAGTACAAAAAAAAATCTTCAATAGTTTTACTGACCAACTTGATTGTATTTTGTAAATATACACAAAATTAGAATTTGATGGCTGCAACACACTCAACAAAAGTTGGGACAGAGGCATGTTTACCATTGTGTTACATCACCTTTCCTTTTAATAACACTTTTGGAACTGAGGATACTAATTGTAGTAGATTTGCAATTGGAAATTTTGTCCATTCTTGCTTGACATAAGATTTCAGCTGCTCAACAGTCCGTGGTCTCCGTTGTCTGATTCTTCTCTTCATGATGCGCCATACATTTTCAATAGGAGATAGATCTGGACTGGCAGCAGGCCAGTCAAGCACACGCACTCTGTGTCTACAAAGTCACGCTGTTGTATCCCGTGCAGAATGTGGTCTGGCATTGTCCTGCTGAAATAAGCATGGACGTCCTGGGAAGAGACGTTGCCTTGATGGCAACGTATGTCTCTCTAAAATCCTAATATATGGCTCAGAGTCAATGGTACCTTCACATACATGCAACTCACCCACACTGTGGGTACTGATGCACCCCCATACCATCACAGATGCTGGCTTTTGCATCTTTCGCTGATAACAATCAGGATGATCGTTTTCATCTTTGGCACGGAGAACTCGATGCCCGTTTTTTCCAAAAACTAGCTGAAATGTGGACTCATCTGACCACAGCATATGGTTCCACAGTCTTTCAGTCCAACTGAGATGAGCTTGGGCCCAGAGAACTCGCCGGTGTTACTGCATAGAGTTGATGTATGGCTTCCTCCTTGCGTAGTACAGTTTCAAGTTGCATTTCTGGATGCAGCGACGGACTGTGTTAAGTGACAATTGTTTTCCGAAGTACTCCTAAGCCCAGGTGGCTATAATTATCACAGTAGCATGACGGTTTCTTAGGCTGAGGGCTTGAAGATCACACGCGTTCTACAGTGGTTTCCGACCTTGTCCTTTACGCACTGAGATGTCTCTGAATTCTCTGAATCTTCTCACAATATTATGTACTGTAGATGTTGAAAGACCTAAATTCTCCGCAATTTTGCGTTGGGAAATGTTCCTTTTGAACTGACTAACAATTCTCTCACGAATTTTGGCACAAAGGGATGATCCATGACCCATCCTTGCTTGCAAAGACTGAGCCTTTGATGGACGCCACTTTTATACCCAGTCATGATACCTTACCTGCTACCAATTAGCCTGCTTAATGTGGAGTCTTCCAAACTGGAGTTACTTGAATATTCTGTGCACTTTTCAATCTTAATTTAACTCTGTCCCAACTTGTGTTGAGTGTGTTGCAGCCATCAAATTCTAAATTGGTGTATATTTACAAAATACAATTAAGTTGGTCAGTAAAAGTATTGAAAATCTTTTCTTTGTACTTTTGTCAGTTAAATAAAGGTTCACATGAATTAACATATGACAGATTTTTGTTTTCATTGCATTTTGGAAAATATCCCAACTTTTCTGGAAATGGGGTTTGTAAGTTGAAGAGGATAACAATGCCCGGCACCCATTTGCTGGACTGTTAAGTTTAATTATTGTGAATATACTGTGAATCATGTTAGCATTGAAGCTGAAGATTATATCATAATTATAATTGTTACTGATGGTAAAAATAAATGTCGAGCTAAAGCTAACTGTTCCTTTTCACGCAGGGATGAAAATGGGCAAAGCAAATTAATGAGTGTCTGATTCAAATGAGGAAAATAGAAACAGAAACTGCAGTAGATACTCAGCAGTTCTGATGGCACCCATGGAGAAGGAAACAGAATTAAAGTTTCAGGTTCATAACTTTTCAGCAGACACCAGTCCATTTGCTGCTTGTTCTCTCCGCAGGAGATAGCTGGCTTGCTGTTTAATCACAGTATTCTCTAGGTTTTGTTTTGTATGTCCAGTAAAGGTAGTATTTCACATTTATGCAATGAGTGTGTGCTGAGCTGTTTGGTCTCACTGCATTTTGACCTTGCTTGTATGGTGATTCTTCAGTATGTACTGAGAAACTCTATTCCTGTCATGGCGGAGCTGCGGCCCATTGGGCATTAATTCAAGGCCCAGTTATCTGCTTTAATGGTTCAGGTGGAGCCTTGTCAGAATGCAAAGGGCAAGGAATTCTGAAGCATCAGGAAACGGTGCTATTACTGAATGAACACTATTTCGGGTAACTGGTAATTGGTTTTATGCTGTGGGTGTTACTTTGCACGGTGGAAGAAACTTTCTTGCCCACGAAGAAGTAGTTGTTTCTGTACATGGAAATTGGAGACCTTTCTGAGAGGTAGGATACAATGCAATAGAAATACATGGGACCAGCCTGTAAGTGCCATCACAAACTTTCTTAGAAGTTTGCACAGATTAAGCATGTCATCTAGAACTTTGACAACCTTATAGATCACAGTAGTTTCATCATGGCCTGGTATGGAAACACCAGTGCCCAACTAAGAATGAAAAAGCTTACAAAAAGTAGTTGATACAGCCTAGTCTATCAAAGGAATAGCCCTCCCCACAACTGAGCATGCCTACAAGGACCACTGCAATAAGAAATGCGGCAACCAACATCAGGGATCCCCACCATCCAAGCCATTCTGTCCTTGCACTGCTGCGATCGGGAAGGAGGTACAGGAGCATTAGGTCCCACGCTGTCAAGTTCAGGAGAGGTCATTACCCTTCAGTCATTAGGCTCCTGCACCAGCATGATAATTTCATTCATTTCTACACTGAACTGATCACTGAACACAACCTATGGACTCATTTTCAAGTAATCTACAACCCACGTTCTTAGTATTATTTAAATAATTATGATTTGCTTTTTTGTGTATTTGCAGTTCGTCTTTTGCACGTTGGTTCTTCGTTAGTTTTTGTTTATGTGCGTTATGTCAAGAACTTGTGAGAGTCTTTCTTGATTCCATGGCAGCTCAGAAAAGGAGACGACACAGGCAAAGAGAAAGTCACAATTTCCAGTCTCTCTATGGCTGCTTTCTTGGACACCAGGTGGAAGCGGGAAGGTCACCTTTTCCCCCTCTGGAGATGGCAATTAAATTCAACCAGAGGAACCAAACTTCAAGGACCTGCGTGTAGTTTCAAAAGCTGTTTAATGATCTAGTGTGTGGTAAAGGTCATTGAATACATTATCAAACCCCATCGCTCACTAATTATACCACTAGTGTCCAATCCACGAACTACATTGATTAAACCTTGCCCAAGACTAAAGACTCTGGCACGCCATTATCACATTTCCAGCATCCATGAGTGACCTACATGGAATATGACAGATGTCTTGAGATTCTGAAAATAACTTGTGGAAGCAATGTGCATAATCTGATCAAATCAGCTCCTGTAACATCCATTCACTAGAAACATTGTAGCCCAGTTCTGTAGCCTTGTGAAATAATTGTCAGGTTAGAGAGTGAACACTTTGGATTCATGGAATGAATCATATAATCAAGGAAAGATCATAGTTCTGGTCTATATTTTGGAAGAATACAGGATAATAAGCTATATTTTTCTGACCCAGAGATCTTTATCTCGGACTGCAGGAGAACATATCTGGATTGTTTTGGATGGACCCGTTGATGCCGTTTGGATTGAAAATTTAAATTCAGTGCTTGACGACAACAAAACTCTTACCCTGGCAAATGGTGATCGCATTCCCATGGCCGCTCACTGTAAAATTGTATTTGAGCCACACAACATTGACAACGCATCACCTGCAACAGTTTCACGCAATGGCATGGTCTTCATGAGTTCGTCAGTCTTGAACTTCACCCCTGTTCTTGAGGTACACAAATCATTTCAGTTTTATTTGACTGCAATTGAATTACAAAGTGTTATTTAATGATTAATTTTGTTGAAACTGTTTTAGTCCGATGTTTATATTGAATTTTGCTATAGCTAATGTTGTTGGAAGATTTAGAGAAAACATGAATGCTTTCTTCCATCCTTCCTAAAGATCTTCTGTCAAAGTTAATGCACTCCATTGGGCTGACCCCCACAGAAAATCAATAATTTTACTTTGTACAAAACTAATGTTCCAAGTTAAAATTGGTTGCTTAACTGAAAACAAAGTTTTGTATTTCTGTGCAGAAATAATTTGAATTTTCAACCAACAAGGGATAAAAATAATGGGGAAATTTAACACCATGTCCAACTGAAATCAGTGGCATGGATTGTACATTAGCAAGGAAACAGTTGATAACTTTTCTGAAACTTATGATCCTGCTGAAGTTAGAAGTTTCATTCAATGTGTTTCCATATGAAGTTTATGCCTGGCTTCATAAAATAACTATGAGGTGTTATGTTTACTTTTCCCTCATATTATGTAGTTCATTTCTCATTTAAGTGTAGCCTGATAAATTGCTTATATGGTTTGTTTGGCTTAGGGTTGGCTGAAGAAACGGTCTTTGCAGGCAGCTGAGATTCTACGAAAGTTATTTGCAGAATCCTTTGCTGAGCTCTATCGTTTTAGTATCCAGTCACTGGAACACAAGATGGAAATGCTGGAGTCTTTTGTCATTATGCAATGCATTAACATGCTTGATGGCCTTATTCCCCCAAAAGTGAGTAAATGGTTCAAACTTTGCCGCAAGGCTCTATAAAATGCTACAAAAATTATATTCAGTGGTGATTTTTGTTCGTGTTGATAATTATGTGTTTGAAGTGTGCATAAAGCATAGAAATTCAACCGTGTATATTAATAACACTTTCTGCTGGGCTGCATTAATATGGCTGATATATTGCAAACCATTTGATAAGCTTTGATAAACTTAAATCCTCCAACTAATTCCCTGGTGGATTATCTGCCAAGTGGTTTCTGATCCATCCCAATAACATTACAATACCCTACTGACTTTTTAAAAATCTTATCCTCGCTTTATCTGCAGCCTTTGATGCAATTTATCACATTATCATCAAATAGCTCCTTTCCATTGTTCAGTGGGGTAGAATTTATGTTACCACATTCTATTTTCTATGCATTATTTGAGAATAACTTGCAAGTGCTTTTTCCTGTTGCTGCTTTATTACATCTGAAGTCCACCACCACTCTATCCTCGGCCTGAAGATCTCAGCTGAAAACGTTGACTGTTTATTCCTCTCCACAGATGCTGTCTGACTTGCTAAGTTCCTCCGCAATTTTTTGTTTATTGCTTTGGATTTCCAAGAACTGCAGAATTTCTTGTGTTTATTATTATTGTGTGTGTGTGTATGTGTTGCTCTAGATTTCCAGCACCTGCAGAATCTCTTGTGTTTATCCTAGGCCCTATTTTCTTAGTCTGTTTGCTGTTGCTACTTTGTGGCACCATCATCTGTACACACACAGGTTCCACATTGTATGTCAACATTGAGCAGTTCTACCTCACTAATAATGCCTGTGAGTTCTTACACTGATTCATTTCATTCCAGTTTTGGATGCGCAAGATTTTTCTCCAAATTGGCATCAAGAAGACTGAAGTACTTGACATTGATCTCCTTTGCAAATTTGTTTTCTCAAACCCAATTCTATCACTCACTCTGGCAAATGTCTGTCATACCTGTTGTTAGACCATAGGACATAGGAACAGAATTAAGCCATTTGGTCCATCGAGTCCACATTGTAGTATTTGACCCTATGATAGAAACAACTCTCAGTAACCAACCCTGCCTGCTCATTTCCTCGCCTCAGCTCACGTGGTGCTGAAATTCTTACCTATGTCTTTACAATCTTTACTCAAATCCTTCACCAAAAGTATGAGCATATGAATCTAGTGTAACGCAGCAATGAGGAAAGGTGGCAATGCCTGATATGCTGCCTTTAAGATGAGCTGTTGAACTGATGCGCTGTCTCCATTTAAGTGGATGTAAAATCTCCTGGTACCATTTAAAAGAAGAGCGGAGGACTGGATGTCAATACCCTGTTATCCTGACTAGAACTTACACCTCGGTCTGTATGTCTGATGACCCATTACACGGCCATTAACACACTGTATTTTTTTTAGGTTAGGTTTCATTACATTAATGCTTCTGCCTTAAAAGGACCTGTTGCTGTCAAATGTTTTAAGATCAGGTGGAAGATGAAATGAGCCAGGAATATAAATATTTTGATTCTTTTCTGGACTTGACTTTCTTCAACACTTTCACATCTATTTAGTAAATTTGAGCTCAACCAAAACTCTGTTTCATATTTGCACCAAATTTCATTCACCTGGTAGTCCATTGATTGTTGATCTGGTCTGGTAAAACATTGATTTCAGATTTTCACCAAAGGCTTCAAGTATGGTCTTGCTTTGTAAAATTTGAGAGACAAAAGTTAATCATAAACTAAGAAGAAAACTCAAAGCCAAGGTGATTTTTTTTCTTTCTTTTGAATTATTTATCAGCTGTCTATAATTGTCCTTAGTACATTGCAGTTTGATTGGAATTTTTCCAAATTGAGTGGAACTGATGTATTAATTAGCCTGGATAATATTTGGAAATGAATAATGTGACCTGCTAGATCTAAGAAACCAGGGTTTTATTATGTCACATCTCATTGGGAACTTGTACTGGACGTTCAAGGCATTTGATACTAAGCATGAAGTAAAATTGTCACATTCAGTTTACAAACTTCTAAGGTAATTGGTCTCCTGGCATTGGGCTTCAACTTGCACTTTCTGCCTCTGCAGATGCTGCCTGATCCACTGAATTCATCCAGTATTCTGTTTTTGTTTTAGATTCCAGAATCTATGGGGTTTTTTGTCTTCATCGTCCTGAGATAATTGTCTTAGTTACCACTAATGCCCAGGCTGAAGATACAAACAAGATTGTGACAGAGGGAGGAATACTGTTTCCTTCTTTCAATGACTGTTTTGCACTAGAAGAATGTATTGAATCATCTTGATTCAGCAGGCAGTTAGTCAGTGTGTAGCATGAGCCAGATAAATAGCTTTGTGATTGCATTCACAATCTGCATTAGACAGCTACCACTGGAAATGTAATTATCATACCAAGAAAATTAACTTATTGGTTTATAGACTCATCTGAAGACTGAATCTCATTTTAATATGCTTGCTACAGATGAGAAAGCTATATATCATGTACTATACTCGACCAATACTATATTTATGTTTAAAATCATCAAAATGTTATAAAATAGGTGAAAAGTGAGCATATCATTCTGAAATTATGGTTGTGGAATGCCATTAAATCAAAATTGTAAATGTTTCTTTCATAGCTGATGAAGTATAAACTTCACTATCTTATATACTGTAGAAGATGTTTTGTCTTAATATAGTTCCTAATTAAGATTTTTTTTTAGGAGCAAGGTGGGGAAGTAACTCGTGAACATTTGGAGAGATTATATGTCTTTTCTCTCATGTGGAGTGTTGGGGCCTTACTTGAACTAGAGGACAGAAGGAAAATGGAGCACTGGCTGCGAACTCACGAGACTATTCATTTAGATCTGCCGTCCATACCGCCAGAGAGTGAGGACACAATGTTTGACTATGTTGTGGATTTTAATGGTTAGTACCAAAATAACCCAACAAGCAATAATTCAATTTAGAATGGCACAGCATCTTTCAGTATTTTTGGTTTACTTTAATAGCAAGTGACTAAGTTAACGTGGCTGTATTTTTAGTACATTTTTAAAAATCGAGGTAAATATATCAATAAATTTAAATACACTTTTCTGTTAAGCATCTTTTTTTAATAATCCACTGTTGTATGATTGCACTTTATTTGATAAGTTTTGGAGATCAAATCATGGATGCGAGGACCAAAAATATATGAAAATATAATTTTGGTCTTCACGATATGAAAATGCAGATAGAAGTTGCTTAAGAAATGCAAAGTACAAATGAGTTTTAAGCTCCAGTTTTTAACAGTGTGAGCCAGACAGCTTAACTATTTTAACTCTTGGGCTCCATTATGATGTAGTGTAACCTGTATCCAAACTTGCATTGAATTTTGAGATGACCAATGGGTGAGAGAAGGACTTATCAAAGCAAGGTATGTTTTTAAGAAGCCAAAGAAAAAACTAATTGTGGTGAACTATGTGCCTGTCGGGACACGCCCCTGCTGACTGCTCCTGTGGCTCCTCCCACAGGCCCCTGTATAAAGGAGACCTGCGGCCTGAAGATCGGCCTCAGTCTCCAGGACCTTGTATGATAGACACTCACTCCTGGTTCCTTCTTCCAGTCAATAAAAGCCGATATCTCGCCTACGTCTCAGTGTGAGTTATTGATGGTGCATCAATTTTATTGACTGGAAGTTTTAAAACATGGAACCCGTTTTGCGTCCGGACCGGTTGGATTTGGACCCTCAAGACCCTGACGCAGCTCTCGCTTTTGAACACTGGCTTGCATGCTTCCAATCGTACTTGGCGGAGCTTCGTGCGACTGAACCCGCCGTTATGCACAGAATCCTACTCTCGAGGGTCACCTCCAAAGTTTACTCCTTTATCCGGGACCTGCCGACCTACGAAGGGGCACTGGACGCCCTCAAACGACAGTACCTGCGGCCGGTGAACACCGTCTACGCAAGACATCGCTTAGCTACCCGGCAACAGCGGCCTGGCGAATCATGCGCTGAGTTTCTCCGAGCACTACAGACACTCGTCCGAGCTTGTGACTGCAAGACGCTCACGGCAGAACAGCATGCGGAGCTGCTGGTGCGAGACGCCTTTGTGACGGGACTGAGGTCAGTGTACATGCGCCAGCGACTGCTGGAGAACTCGGATCTTACCTTAAGCTCGGCGATAGAGAAGGCCAACGCTCTAGAAGCTGCGCGGCATAACGCCGACGCTGTCCAGTCGCGCGATTCCCCGCCGGTTTTGTGGACGCCTCAGACCCCGCCACCGCCGGCTCCCGGGAGCGAATTCGCCAACGCCGCCGCCAGTCGCGATTCCACGAGCTCCCCGACCCAGACCACGGCTGTGGCCCGTAAGAAACTCGTGCTTTGTTATTTCTGTGGCCAAAAGAAACATCCTCGACAACGCTGTCCAGCGCGAGAAGCGACCTGCTCCAGCTGCGGAAAGCGGGGCCACTTCGCCAAGGTCTGTAAGTCTCAACCTCGAGCGGAGTGCAGCGCTGCGGGTGAAACGTGGGGGCCGCCATCTTGCATGCCGGGATGTGGGCGGCCATCTTTGTCGACGTCAGCACGCCCCGCCCCCGATCCTCGGATGCTGACCGGGTACCCCGGATGTGAGCGGCCATCTTTGTCGGCGTCAGCATGCCCCGCCCCCGACCCTCCGATGCTGACCGGGTACCCCGACGGCGATCCAACTCTGGCCACTGTGACTCTCGACCAAAGCGCCCCACACCAGCTTGCAAGATCCATGATGGACATCCAGGTGGAGGGGCATTGGACTGGATGCCTGTTTGACACGGGCAGCACTGGGAGTTTTATTCACCCGGACACAGTGCAACGCTGCGGACTTGCAACGCGGCCGGTCAGTCGGAGGTTCCATTTGGCCTCTGGGTCGCAGTCCGCAGACATCCGGGCGGGTTGTGTAGCGACTTTGGTGGTGCAAGGCACAGAATATCGGGACTTTGAACTGCTGGTCATGCCTAATCTGTGTGCACCTGTGCTATTGGGGCTGGACTTCCAGAGCCATCTCGAAAGTGTGACTATGGTATACGACGGGCCCCTCCCACCACTCACTGTCAAGAATCCTCAGTTTTGTGGGACTTCTTCACATACCCCGCTACTGACCACACACACACACGGACACACACATCCCATCCAGAACCAGGCCAACAGCTGCGCTACCGACACTTGCAGCCTCTCCACTCTCAAGATCCCTCCCCCACCGCTGTTCGCCAACCTGACCCCCGACTGTAAACCTGTGGCAACCAAAAGCAGGAGGTACAGCGCGGGGGACCGGGCCTTCATTCAGTCGGAGGTGCAGCGGCTGCTCAGGGAGGGGATCATTGAGCCGAGCACAAGCCCTTGGAGGGCCCAGGTGGTTGTTGTTCGGACTGGGCAGAAAAATAGGATGGTGGTGGACTATAGTCAAACCATCAATAGGTTTACGCAGCTTAACGCATACCCCCTACCCCGCATCGCGGATATGGTCAACCAGATTGCTCAGTATAAGGTGTACTCGACAATAGATCTGAAATCCGCTTATCACCAGCTCCCCATCTGCCCAGAGGACCGCCCCTACACCGCCTTCGAGGTGGGCGGCCGGCTCTATCACTTCCTGCGCGTCCCTTTCGGTGTCACGAATGGTGTCTCTGTCTTCCAGAGGGAAATGGACCGGATGGTGGACCAGTACCAACTGCAGGCCACATTTCCCTATCTGGATAACATCACCATCTGTGGTCATGACAGGCCAGATCACGACGCCAACCTCCAACGGTTTCTCCAAGTGGCCGCAGCTCTGAACCTTACTTATAACAGGGACAAGTGTGTTTTTGGTACCACCCGCCTTGCTATACTTGGGTATGTCGTGGAAAACGGGGTTATTGGGCCTGATCCCGAACGTATGCGCCCCCTGTTAGAGCTCCCTCTTCCCACCACTCTCAAGGCCCTCAGACGGTGCCTGGGGTTTTTTTCCTATTACGCCCAATGGGTCCCCCATTACGCAGACAAGGCTCGCCCCCTGGTCAAGTCTACCTCGTTTCCCCTCTCTGCTGAGGCCTGCGCGGCCTTCAACTGCATTAAAGCGGACATTGCCAAAGCTACGATGCATGCAGTGGACGAGACCGCTCCCTTCCAAGTGGAGTGTGATGCCTCCGATTTCGCTCTGGCTGCTACCCTTAATCAGGAAGGCAGACCAGTAGCATTCTTTTCTCGCACCCTCCAAGGCTCTGAAATTCGGCACTCCGCGGTGGAGAAAGAAGCCCAGGCCATAGTGGAGGCTGTTAGGCACTGGAGGCACTATCTTGCTGGCAAAAGATTCACTGTGCTGACCGACCAGCGCTCGGTTGCGTTCCTGTTCAGCAACCAACAGCGGGGCAAGATCAAAAATGATAAGATTTTGCGGTGGAGGATAGAACTCTCCACCTACACCTATGATATCCTGTACCGGCCTGGCAGACTCAATGAGCCCCCTGATGCCCTATCCCGGGGAACATGTGCTAGCACACAGCTCGACCAGCTGTACGCCCTTCATGCACAACTTTGCCATCCGGGGGTCACCCGATTTTACCATTTTGTGAAAGCTCGGAACCTGCCGTACTCCCTGGAGGACATCAGGACGATGCCCAGGGACTGCCAAATTTGTGCCGAGTGCAAACCGCACTTCTACTGTCCTGACACGGCACAACTTGTCAAGGCCACCCGCCCTTTTGAACGCCTGAGTGTTGACTTTAAGGGCCCCCTTCCCTCCACTGACCGCAATGTCTATTTTCTCAGTGTTATTGACGAGTTCTCACGGTTCCCCTTTGCCATCCCCTGCCCCGACACCACTGCCACGTCCGTCATAAAAGCCCTGCGCCAGCTCTTCACTCTGTTCGGGTATCCCTGCTATATCCACAGTGATAGAGGGTCCTCCTTTATGAGTGAGGAGCTGCGCCAGTACTTGCTAGCTAGGGGCATTGCTACCAGTCGGACCACGAGTTATAATCCCCGGGGTAATGGCCAGGTAGAGCGGGAGAATGCCACAGTGTGGAAGGCCACACTTTTAGCCCTTAAGTCCAAAGGGTTGCCGGTCTCTCGATGGCAGGAGGTCCTCCCTGAGGCACTGCACTCTATCCGCTCTCTGTTATGTACGTCCACCAATGCCACCCCTCACGAACGCCTATTCTCTTTTCCCAGGAAGTCTGTCACTGGGACCACCCTACCAGTTTGGCTGACGTCCCCGGGGCCAGTGCTGCTCCGGAAACATGTGAGGAGCAATAAATACTCCCCGCTGGTGGAGAGGGTTCACCTTCTCCATGCGAACCCCCAGTATGCTTACGTGGTCTTACCTGATGGGCGGGAGGACACGGTCTCCATCCGCGACCTGGCACCCGCAGGTGCAGCAGACCACTACCCTGAAGGCTCTCCGGTAACTGTGAACCCTGCACCAGAGGTGACACCGTACTCACCAGGCCCTACACAGACTCCTCACGACACTTGTATACCGGGCGTTTCGTACGCATTTATACCAGGCGCCTCGCACATGCATGAGGGATCACCGGCGCCTAGTGGGCAAGAACACGCGCAACCCCCGTCCCCTGTGCAATCGCCAATGTTGCCGGCACCTATGCGGTCACAGCCGGTGCTACGTAGATCGCAGCGACAGATTCGACCGCCTGATCGGCTTGACTTGTAAGAACCTTCGCTACATGAGGACTTTTTCAAACGAAGGGGGGGTGAATGTGGTGAACTATGTGCCTGTCGGGACACGCCCCTGCTGACTGCTCCTGTGGCTCCTCCCACAGGCCCCTGTATAAAGGAGACCTGCGGCCTGAAGATCGGCCTCAGTCTCCAGGACCTTGTATGATAGACACTCACTCCTGGTTCCTTCTTCCAGTCAATAAAAGCCGATATCTCGCCTACGTCTCAGTGTGAGTTATTGATGGTGCATCACTAATAGCAGAAGACAAAAAAAAAATGGTGATTTCGGAAACATGTAGGCCATATGCCAATCTCGTTCCATCCTGAACTGTATCACAGAGCACTTCTTAGATCAAGATTGAAATTGCGAAGATAGGGTCTAGATTTTAATCTGCTGATTATGACCCAGTCATGGTTGAATTGGAATTGGTTTATTATTGTCACATGTACAGATGTACAGTGAAAGTTTAATTTGCATATTATTTGTACAGGTCAAATGCAAAAAAAAGCCAAATAAATGTTCTGAGGTAAAGATATAACCCAAAACATATAAGCCACTATACTGGCAATTGTACTGGTTTATTACTGGAGTTCCCAACCTTTAATATGCTGTGGATCCCTACCATTTGCAGTGGGGTCTGTAGACCCCAGGTTGGGAATCCCTAGTTTATTGGTTAATTATTGTCACATGTTCAAGATACAGAGAAAAGCTGGTCTTGTCTACTGTTCAAAACGTTCAGACCGTTACAAAGTGCATTGAGGTATGCAAGGTAAAACAATAAAGAGCAAAAGCTACAGAGAAAGTGCAGTGCAGATTAAGGTGCAAGATTATTTTCTTATATCTGGGGCTTGAGTTAAAATTACTGAAGTGAAATCATCCCGGCTTCATCCATAATTCAATGACAAAAAGCTAGTTTGCTGGTCATTAAACAATATAGGGAAAAAATTCTAATTATTCTTCCCAATGGTTCACAAAATATGTTGTCCATAATCTTAAAAGAGAAGAAACAATGTTAGAAGTTTAATTACCATTCCTGATATTGTTTGTGAGAAAACTGAAAAATTGACTTATGATTTTGTTGTCACCTTGTGTTTCTGTGGTCATGAGTACAGACTTTACAATCTTTCAACAATATGTAATAAGTACTGGTATATGGCAACTATAAATAAGTAATTAATCTTTGAAAAGCAGCAGAGATCAGATACAGCAGTTCATTCCTAAAGTCTAATTGGATACCTTTTCAACAACTGAGCTGTGTGTTATGATCCAAATTGTGGATGAACAGTAGAAAAGTTTGGAAATGGGTCTGAAGTTTACTGATCTTTGGTTGCTGTGCAAGATATGAATAAATTAAAATTGTCTAGACTGTTAATTTCAAAGAATTGCGGTGCAACATCCATTAACCCCTGCACCCAAGACATGCCTTCTTCTCATTACTACTATCAGGAAAAAGGTACAGGAGCTTGAAGATCCATACCTGACATTTTAGGAACAGCCTTTCCCCCCTTTGTCATCAGATTTATGAATGGTCCCTGAGCCCAACTTCACTATTTTGCTCTTGTTTTGCACTACATATTTTTTATTTCTTTAATATTTCTAACTTATTTTTTAAATTATGTATTGCTTTGTACTGCTGTCGCGAAGGAACAAATGTTGTGAAATATGTTAGTGATAATAAACCTGATTCTGATTCTCAATAAATAATGGGCTGTGTGTATGCTAACTAGGAAAGTGGCTCCATTGGAATACAAGCATAGAAGAATACATTTATCCAACTGATTGCAGTCCATGGTACGGCTCCATTCTTGTGCCTAATGTTGACAATGTGAGGACAGATTTTCTCATACACACAGTTGCTAAGCAAGGAAAGGTAAGACAATTGCTCTTGACTTCATGCTTACTGTTCCACAGAATTTGTAGAAAAGCAGCATTCATCATCAAAAATCAAAGATCCTCACTACCTGGGCCATGCCCTTTTCTCACTTCCGCCATCAAGTAGAAGGTACAGGTGCCACAGGACTCTCACCACCAGGTTCAAAAATAGTTACTACCCCTCAACCATCAGGCTCTTGAACGAAAGAGGTTAACTACACTCATTCTATTTCTGGTATTCCCACAACCAAGAATCTAACTTTAAGGACTCTTTATCTTGTTATTTCATGCTCTTGTTATATATTGCTATTTACTTATATTTGCATTTGCATAATTTGTTGTTCTTTAATCCTGTTTACAGTCACTGTTCTATAGATTTGCTGAGTCTGCCACAGAAAAACAAATCTCGGGGGTTGTATGTGGTGATATGTATGATAATAAATCTTACTTTGAAGTTTGAACTTTCAGAATTTGATGGATGGCCCTTGAGGATGAACCTTGATTTGATTGATAACCAGAACCTGCTGTTTGTTGTGCCTGTCCAGCCTTGCCAATTTGTTCTGGATGCGGAGAGCTAAATGAGCTCACCCTCCATTATCTGAGAGGTGTCTTGCAGAGCAGATTGGTCTTTGTAATGTGATCAGATCTCAGATGTCATAACCAAAGGCCCCCATCTTAATATGAATGGTTTACACCAGCCAGTAGAAGCTAAAGGTCAGGATATGGGATCATAGTGATCATATATTTGGCATCATAGAGCTCCATCTTTGGGCTCAGTAATGTAGAGCAGTGGAGAGGGAAAATAGATCTATCAGCTTCTCTCAGTCTTCAATGTTGGCTGCACATATACAGAATTCCTGGAGGCACAAGTGACCACGGATGCTGGAAGCTGGAACAGCAAACAATATGCTGGATAAACTTAGCAGTTTAAGCAGTAGCTGTGGGAGGAAGATAATTGTCAGGTTTTAAGCGGAAACCCTGCATCAGGTTTTGAATTGAAGCTTCCACGATTCCACCCACCTCAAGAAGATACAGCTTGACTTGTTGAGTTCCTCAGCCCTTCAGCTGATTGTTCATTGCAGAAATTCAGATGTGGGCTGCAGATAACTGATAGTTCCTCATGAAGCACAAGTCAAAGTCAAACTAAGTTTACTAACTAAGTATGTATGTGTTATACTGTATATACAATTTTATATATATACTACCTGGTGTTGGCTTGTGGCCTAGTAGATAAGGCATTGGTCGAGTGATCTGAAGGTCACTGGTTCGAGCCTTAGCTGAGGCAGCGTGTTTGTGTCCTTGAGCAAGGCACTTAACGACACATTGCTCTGTGACGACACTGGTGCCAAGCTGCCCTTCCCTTGGACAACATTGGTGGCATTGCAGCCTGGGCAACTGCCAGTCTCCCATACAACCCTCCCAGGCCTGCACCCTGGAAACCTTCCAAGGCACAAATCCATGGTCTCACGAGATTAACGGATGCCTATATACTACTTTGAGATTCATTTCCTTGCAGCATTACAATAGAATTTATGAATAACTATGCATAACCAAAAAAGACTGTAGCAACCCCCCCCCCCCTCCACCAATCAGAGTCATGTGAAGCCATGGGAGCAGGTGGCGGATGGTCATATCAGCAACTGGTGCATAATGTCATGTCCTAATTATGGTACAGCTCACGGAAGAATATTCATAATTGCTGGGGTCACCTGTCTTGTAAAGGTGGCATTAGCAAATCACTTTTGCAGAACGGTTTGCCAAGAACAATCATTAAGGTCATGAAGTCCATGATCGCCCACAGCATACGGCACAGCACATGATGAGCAATGTGATGGTGTTGGAGAGATCAGCATTTATTTCTAATCCTTAGCTGCTTTAAGATCAAAAGTTAGTTTAATCAGCAGGCAAGGTTTGTTTGCGTTATAGAGAAAACAAAATCTACAACAATTTTTCTCAAGAAAGGTACATGATTCTCCCGAAGGTGACAAATGAATCCAATGAACCCTAATAGGATGAGTCTTTTTTCTAGATTCACTGTTGATCTTGTGTTGAAGGTACTTCCCCAGAATTTTTGATCATAAGATATAAAAATTTTAATGCTGCAGTGATAGAGAACGAGTGCTTTTTGTTTCATTAAGATTGTGTGTGTCTTGGGAACTGGAGGTAATTGTGTTCGCGTGTCCTTGCTGACTCGGTGTTTGCTGTGTTATTTAACTTGAAGATTACAATCACTTGTGACTTGCTGAAGAGCGAATCTGTTTAAGATGATGTTTGGCTTGATGAGCAAACAAGCTGTCTGGTGGGTAGCATTGAGATTCTTGATTATAACAACTGTACTCATCCATCCAAGTGGAGCATAATATATCAATGTCCTGACTTCACATTACAGCTGGTGGAGCTACCTATAGAAGTTGCAAAACTGACAAATTTCTGATATGCTCCACAGGGTTAATTAAGATGAATCTTTATTCATTTTGCCACCAGAATGTTAAATGTTGAGAGGATTAGTGATTTACTGTGTACGTCTACTGTTGTGAGGTTTGAAATTGTGTGTGTGTAGAATCCCATTATTTTGGAGATGATAGCTGTCTAATGCTTGCTGTAAATTTATGTAGACTGGGATGAAATCCAGGTCTTGAAAAAACCAAACAAGGACTACTAATGTGTTAAAAATTGCTTACAATCTTGCCAGATCTTCAGCTAAGTCTGCTTTCCTTTATCATAGGCTGTGTTGTTGATTGGTGAACAAGGGACCGCTAAAACTGTGATCATCAAGAGCTACATGTCAAAATATGACCCTGAGTCCCACCTTGGCAAGTGTCTGAACTTCTCATCAGCAACTACTCCCTTAATGTTCCAGGTGATACTTCATTTCAGAATTTATTACTTGGTGATGTAAATAAAAAGTCAAATGGTTCTATTGGTAGCTAAAGTAAAATAATAGTAAATAAGTTATTGGGTGTACTTTTGTATTTGTAATTGTAAACAAATGAACCATGCAGAGTAATTTTTAACATCTGTTGATATTATTAAATTCCTTTCAATAAATTATTCCAAGTTAGTGCTTTTCTTCATCGTCCCTTCTGTGTTCATTGCCTATATGTATAGAAATATGATATAATAAGCCTACAAATCTCAGAAAGTATACTAGAAAGTTGGCGCGTGGCCTAGTGGGTAAGGCATCAGACTAGTAACCTGAAGGTCACTGGTTCGAGCCTCAGCTGAGTCAGCGTGTTTGTGTCCTTGAGCAAGGCACTTAACAACACATTGCTCTGCGACGTCACCGGTGCCAAGCTGCATGGGTCATGGAGAGGGGAAGGCCTGCAGCTTGGGCAACTGCCGGTCTCCCATACAGCCCTGCCCAGGCCTGCGCCCTGGAAACTCCAGGCGCAGATCCATGGTCTCTCGAGACCGACGGATGCCACCAACCATACTAGAAAGTGACAGAGTATAGCTCACTAGCATTTTTTGTCACATTCAAATAGAGAGCATCTCTGAGTTTGATATGAATCATTTTGCAACTTTAACTTCTTTGGGAACTCAATATAATCAGCTATGGAAATCAAGGCAACACATATAAAATGCTGAAGGAACTCAGCAGGCCAGGCAGCATGATGAAATGTCTTGGCCCAAAACGTCAACTGTTTACTCTTCTCTTCACGTGCTGCCTGACCTGCTGAGCTCCTCCAGCATTCTGTATGTGTGTGTGTGTGTGTAGTGCTTTGGATTTCCAGCATCAGCAGATTTTCTCCAGTTTGCGATTACTTTATTTGCCCCATCATTGAAATGTTACCAAAACCTATGGACTTGTTTTCAAGGACTCCTCACCTCACGTTCTCGATATTTATTGCCTATTTATTTGTTGTTATTTCTTTCTTTTTGTACCTGCACAGTTTGTTATCTTTCGCCCAAGTTGGTGCAGACTTTCACTGATTCTGCTATGTTTTTTTATTCTGGTATGGATTTATTGGGTATGCCCCCAAGAACATGAATCCAGGGTCGTATATGGTGATGTATATGTACCTTGATAATAAATTTACTCTGAGATTTGAAGGGATTAGGAGTTGTTTATCTCATGGAGAAGTATAATGATGAGAATTTAAGGGGGGTGGGATAGTTCATGCCGTAGAATGGAGAAAACATCTGAAAGAAAGATAACATCAGAGCTAGAAAAGCTGTATGGACAACATTTTAATGGAGAAACCTTGAGGAAATAGGAGTTAAGTTTCTCAGAACAATAAGAAAGCTCTTATGGAGATAAAAGAAAAACTGGAGGAGGATGTAAGTTCAAGGATATGGCAAGGAAACAATTGGAATTATGATATCATTGTCACATGTACCGAGACAGAGTGAAATGCTTGTCTTGCATACTGTTTATACCAATCAAAACATTACATGGGGCATTGAGGCTGAATAAGTGGCAATTACAGTACATTATAAAGAGGAACAGCTATAGAGAACATACAGTGCAGATATCAACAAGGTACAAGATCATAATGAGCTAGATTGTGAATAGTGAGGTAGAAGTAAAGTCAAGAACCCATCTTGCTGTACTCAGAACAATGGAGACAATGAGACAAAGGGAATGTAAGCAGCAGATGCTGCTGAATGGACAGACTAAGTCTTGCTGACAAAGAACTGAACCTTTACTTGGGGGTAAGAATGGAAGAGAGCACAAGAAAATAGCTTACTGTAGAGAAAGAAAACCAGGGGATATTTTTGCTTTTCAATATTATACTGAAATTGTGAACAGTTTTGTCAAAAAGGATCCAGACCTATTAACATATGGAAGAAATCCTGATGGTGAATGGCTAATTTCCATCATATTTTTTAAAAAAATCTCAATTCCTCATATTTCCTGGAACAGAGGTGAAGTCCATTTGAAGGGAGAGTAATGGGGTCTTGGCATCTATGATGGAAGCAAGAGCATAGTTGCACATGTTGGTTGCTGCAGAAATATTTGTGATAAATGCAGAGTTAATGGCAGACTGGGGAATTGAAACTTTGAAAGAGCAGCTGTAAGTGGCTACACAATTTTGACATGTCCTCTCATTCCCTGTTCTTCTCATTTCTGCAGCCTCTCCGATATACCTCCACGACAGCTTAACGAACACCTACTGACTTGGTTCCACTCATATCTGTCAAGCCATTGGGAACAAATCATCTACAATGGTTTTCCTTCCTGCTGTTCAATCTTTACCCTGATTTTTTGCTTGAGGATCTATCCTTATTCCCTTCATATTTTTCATCTAAATGCTGTTTTACTCATCCATATGACATATACTAATGGTTGAACAAAACTTCCTCTGACAAAATATTGGTAAAGTTGAAATCATTATTCTTGGCTCATGTCATGAACTTTGTTCTGTAGCTTCAGCTGCTATCTGAGAGTGAAACAGCTTATTTATAACCTTTGGGCACAAGGTGAATTTTCAGCCATCTATCTGCCCAAAGGCTGCCTGTTTCCATCTAAATCATTTTAGTAGTCCCTATCCAGACACCAGATTATCTGCTGAGACATTTGTCCTTCTCTTTCCAGAATGACTAACTGCATAATTTGCTGGTGGTCATTCCATGTTTTTTTCTGGTTTGTAAGCTTCTGGCCACCCAAAGGTGTGTTCCCCATGTTCAACTCACGCCCCACTCATCATCCTTTCTGCTTGTCACACACCTCATAACAATTTATGGCAGCTATTTGCTACTCGTTCTGCTGAATTGAGTCCCTTGCATGAAAGGTAGGTGATATTCAGTCAGGCAATAAACTGCACGCACATTTATTTTGAAAAGAGGCTCAACCACCATGCTGCTGCAATTTGAAAGCGACAAATGTATCTATGAGAAGAGATTTAAGAACTGCTTTTGAAAAAAATAGTAGATTGCATACAGTATTCTGTCAAAAAAAATCATGTGAAAGTATCAAAAAACTAGAGAGAGAATCTGCAGATGCTGAAAATCCAAGCAACACACGCGCGCGCACACACACACACACACACACACACACACACACACACACACACACACACACACACACACACACACACACACACACACACACACACACACACACACAACCACCCCCCCACCCCCCCACCCCCGCGGGGATCGGGCCAGGCACCATTTATTTGAAAAAGTACAGTCGACATTTTGGGCCAAGACCCTTCGGCGGGACTGGAGAAAAAAGATGAGTAGATTTAAAAGATTGGGGAGGGGAGAGAGAAACACAAGGTGATAGGTGAAATCCAGAGTGGGGGGAGGAATGGAGTAAAGAGCTAAGAAGTTGATTGGTGAAAGAGATACTAGGTTGGAGAAGGGGGAATCTGGTAGGTGGAAATAGAAGGCCTGGGAAGAAATAAAATTGGGAGGAGCATCAGAGGGAGGTGACAGGCAGGCAAGGAGATGACGTGAATGAGGGAAAAGAGGATGGGGACTGGAGAAGGAGAGTGTGGGGATGGAGCCATACCTTTTAAATCTACTCCTCATTTTTTTATCTCCAGTCCTGCGGAAGGGTCTCAGCTCAAAGTGTCGACTGTACTTTTTTCCATGGATGCATCTTGAGCTGCTGAGTTTCTCCAGCATTCTGTGTGTGTTACGTGAAAGTATCTATTATGATTGCATAAAGTATATTAGAATTTCATGAATGAATTTCTATTAATTGTGTTATATAGCGCACAATTGAAAGTTATGTTGATAAGCGAATGGGATCCACTTATGGTCCACCTGCTGGGAAGAAGATGACTGTCTTCATTGATGATATTAATATGCCTGTGATTAATGCCTGGGGAGATCAGGTAACTACTTAGAACTTCTTGCTGCCTAACCCTAACGTAGTATGTTATGGTTAATCATTAGTCTGCAGAGTCGATGACCCCAGGTTTGTAGCCAGGACATGTGAAAATGGTATCACCTGCTGAACTTAATTGCTGGTAATGATATCTAGAAATGGGAAACAAGCAGATGTGGTTGAAGGACCTTGGACTATATCAGCAAGGAGGGAGATGATTTTGGCATCTTTGTACACTGAGGAGTTGTCACTAGACAATGTGGATGAAGTAAAGATCATAGAAATGATGAAGAGGTCCATAGAGACATGCAGATTTCACAAAATCTGGAGGAACACGCACAATATGCTGGAGGGAACTCAGCAGGTCAGGCAGCAACTACGGCTCGAAAGGTCATTGGTTCATTTCTCTGTGGAGTTCCTGCAGCATTTTGTGTGCGTTGCGTACAGATGTCAGCAGCAGGTTTATCTGAAAGTATTCAAGCAGAATAGTAAAATGATCATTGTCCTTTTAATGGGGAAAAGTTATCGGATAGCATTAGAACACTTAACACATCAGTACCATTGACATGAGTATTTTTGTTGCTTAACTTTAATGAAAATATTGTTGAATGTTTGACCTAATGAACATTTTGGGATAAATATGTGAAATGGGTAGTCTATTTGGTTGAATTGCACCAGAATTCAAATTCGTGTCCCTCTCTAAAATTGCCAGTTATGTTTGCTTCATTGAATTCTCTTCTAACACAGGGGCTGAGATTCATTACCTGAGTCTCCTTGGGCCTCATTAGTACAGGATGGCTATTCCTGAGGTTAGCACTTAATTTAACAACACTATTAAAATGTGTCAGTGTTTAGTTGCTTGGCAAGGAAATAATAGGCGACTTTCCTCATGCACACTGGCATTATGGAGCTTTACTGAGCCCATCAGGAGCTCGAGCACTGAGATCAATGCCTTGAAATGAGTAGATCATGAAGGATTCAGACAGTGAACAGGTAAAGCTGTCTGCAAATTTATAAACTCACTTTCATGCTTGAGAGGTGAATAAATCTAATGAGATAGAACTACTACAAGCTGAATCAAGTAGTTTGATAGTGAGTGTCTAAAAGTATTCATTTCCCTTGAATTTACATTCCTTACCCTGAATGTACATGACATCATAAGAAAAGACAACTACAATGTGTAATCTGCATTCTAGAAAGACTTTATATTGAAGGGACTTCAATTCACTTGGCATTTTTCTTACTTCAGGCCACCAATGAAATAGTGCGACAGTTAATGGAACAATGTGGTTTTTACAACCTTGAAAAACCAGGCGAATTCACAAACATTCTGGATGTCCAGTTCCTTGCTGCAATGATCCACCCAGGAGGAGGCAGAAATGACATACCCCAGCGCCTGAAGAGACATTTTTCAGTTTTTAATTGCACATTGCCATCTAACTCCGCGATTGATAAGATTTTTGGTAAGAAGAATGATTGGTGATTTATAAAGTACATTTCAAAGTCTGAAACATTGTTATGAAACCTAATAGCAGGAAATTTAAGCTTCTGATGTTCATCTTTTCAGGTGTTATTGGAACTGGTCACTTCTGCCCTGAGCGGGGCTTCTGTGCTGAAGTGAGAGCTTTGGTAGCCAAGCTGGTACCAATGACTCGTAAACTCTGGCAGATGACAAAGGCGAAAATGTTGCCTACACCAGCCAAGTTTCATTATATTTTTAACCTGAGAGACCTTTCACGAATTTGGCAGGGAATGTTGAATACCTGTTCTGAGGTTGTAAATGATGAAAGTGTGAGTACTGTTTCAAAGATATTTTTATTTTGCTATGCTTATTAGAAAATTTTGTGCCTGTACTCCTTGAAACCATAATGCATAATCAGAATCAGATTTAATATCACTGGCATATGTTGTGAAATTTGTTGTTTTGTGGTAGCAGTACATTACAGTACATAATAATAAAACTATTATACAGTAAGAAATAAATATATTAAAGGAGTTAAATAAGTCGTGCACGAGGAGGAAAAAAAAGTAGCGGTTCTGATGAAGGGTCTTGGCCCGAAATATCGACAGTTTTGGAATGTGGGAGGAAGCCAAAACACCCAGAGGAAACCTATGCGGTCATGTGGAGAACGTACTAAACTTACAGACAGTGGCAGGAATTGAACCCCAATTGGTGATTGTCGGTGCTCTAAAGCATTGTGCAAACCACTAATGTACCTTGCTGCCCTGACTGTGCCTGACGCTCTCTGAAGCTGTACGGAGGCACCACGAGTTGCAGACTTTCATACCAGTGGCAATTCAGATTGCAGTGGATGGTTTTGAACCTCTTTTACTCTAATGTAACATTCTGTCATACTGTCTTATTCTTGTACAACAAACATTTGAATTATGTAAATACAGAGTGCGCTGTTTACATTTCCTTACTTTGAAATCATAGACTGTGTTCTTTGACTTCAGAAGTACTAATTCACAACCAAACTGAGTTATTATTAAAAATCTATATCTTGAATAACTAATAAAATATTTGTTTCTACTCAATGTTCAGGTAGCACTAAAGTTGTGGAAGCATGAATGTAGATGTGTTATAGCTGATCGATTTACCACCTCAGAAGATGTAGCTTGGTTTGACAATGCATTAGCCAAAGTTGTTGAGATGGAGCTAAAAGAGAAAGCCCTAGCAACAGTTGGGGTTGGTGTCGATGCTTACTTTGTGGACTTCTTACGAGATCCACCAGAAGCCACAGGTAACCTGTTCAATTCAAATAACCCATTGATTTGGACCAAATCCAGATGTGTTAATGGTTTGAAGAATTTGTCAAATTTCCTTGAATTTTTATTTTGCTGTTGTAAAATAACTCAACTTTTAACCCTATTATGGTATCAGTCTGATGCTCTGGATTTTCCCCCAAAGTCTCCATCATCTGTCATGTGAAGGACTCACAGTTGGAGTCTGAGGCAAAAACTTCAAAATATCTTTTACCTTCAAAATATCATCAAAAATATACATTTGCAGTAATAGAAAAATCAGTTTCAAGTTCAAGTAAAATGATTGAGGAAATCTGCATCTGCTGCAGTTTTGCTTCAGCAGAAGTCCAGAACCCAGCTTTGCCATTCCCCAGACTTGTTCTGTTCTAGAGACCAGGGTTTTTCACTGCTTGAAGCAAAGCTATCTTTGTAAAGATTTGGTGTGTCAGGGCAGGTAAATTGCCTGACCACAGCTGAAGATACCAAAAAGAAAAATAAATAAAATTAACCTTTTCCCCCACCCACATACCAAAAAAAAATTGCATACAAAGATTCAATGGGCCAACAAAGTAAATAATTTGTAAGTCTTCAGGAGACAGGGCCACTCCTGTCAGACTTTCCAACTATCGGTGATAAACGACACAGTGAATGACATGTCCACCAGATGCTCAAGGTAAGTCAAGCTTCACTTGGTTTTAAATGCTCATTATTGTATGAGTGATTATCAGTTCATATCATCTTTAGGGTAAAGTCCCTCCTCTCCCCAACCGGTCTCCACAAACCATGGCTGAGGTAAAAGAAAGGAAAAAACAACTGCTAATACCTGAAGCGACAAGTCAGAATCAAAATCAGATTTATTATCACTGACGTGTGTCATGAAATTTGTTGTTTTGCAGCAGTACCATGCAAAGCATTAAAAACTACTATAGATTACAATAAGAAATATAAAAAAGGTGCAAAAAGTGAGCGAAATAGTGAGGTAGTGTACATGGGATCAGAAATCTGATGGTGGAGCAGAAGAAACTGTTTCTAAAATGTTTGACTGTGTGTCTTTGAGAAGAAGCCATGTTATGGATGCTGCCTTCTTGAGGCACTGCTTCCTGAAGCTGTCATCCAGTGGCAGGGAAGCTAGTGGCCATGATGGAGTTGGCTGAGTCTTCAACCCTCGGCAGCTTTTATCGATCACGTGCATTGGAGCCTCCATACCAGGCTGTGACGCAACCGGTCAGAATGCTCTCCCTGGTATATCTGTAGAAATTTGCTTGAGTCTTTGGTGACGTATCAAATCTCCTCAAACTCTTAATGAAACAGAGCCAGTAACATGTCTTCTTCATGAGTATATCAATATGTTGGGCCCAGGACAGATCCTTTCAGGCAGCATCTGTTAAGAGAGAAACAAAATTAATGGCTCCTAGATAATATCATTGGCCCTAAGTGTTAATTCCATTTTTTTTCTGTGCACAGATACTATCTAATCTGCCAGGTTCTTTCTGCCCTTCCTGTCTTTATACTGAGGCAGAGATTTAAGGCCAGCCATTGAAGTTGTGGGATGAGGTACCTCAGCACTTGGCACTCTCCTGTGGTGTTAGGGGGCTAGCATGAGTGACAAACATCAAATAAAACTTAATTTTTGTAGCTTAATGAGAAACAGTTCTGTGATGTGAAATGGAAGATTGTGTTTATGGATATGCATTAATGAAAACTAAATCCTTCTGTTGAAGGAGATGAACCAGAAGATGCTGACTTTGACGTGCCGAAAGTCTATGAACTTGTTGGCAGTTTTGATGAGTTAAAGGTTCGGCTAAATATGTTTCTACAGCGATACAATGAAAGCATCCGAGGAATGGGATTAGACATGGTTTTCTTTAAGGATGCCATGACTCACTTAGTTAAGGTAAAAAAAATCATTTGTGTGTAATTTTGATTCTCCATCCTGTTCTCAGGCAGTTTCCTTCTCCACTTGGCCACGATTTGTTTTCAGTATTTTCTTTTCATAATTCAAGTTATTTCACAATATTTTGCTTCTAGGTGGCTTTGTGCCATTCTTAAAGAAACTAACCATACTTTGTGATTAGTGGAATTGCTTCACCTCGCTTCACATCATTAGTGTAGCCAGCTGTCAGTCTATCATCAATCAGTACCAGAATCAAGTTTAATATCACTGGCATATGCCGTTTAATTCGTTGTCATGCGGCAGTAGTACATTGCAATACTTAATGATTAAAAACTGTAATTACAATAAGAAGTATGTATTAAAGGAGTTAAATTAAATAAGTTGTACAAACAGAGATAAGTAGTGAGGTTGTGTTAATGGGCTCAATATCCATTCAGAAATCTGATGGCAGAGGGGAAGAAGCTATTCCTGAATCATTGAGTATGTGCCTTCAGGCTCCTGTACCACCTTCCTGATGGTACCATTGAGAGGAGAACATGCCTAAGTGATGTGGATCCATAAAGGTGGATGCTGCCTCTTTGAAGTATTGCTCCTTGAAGATGTCCTGGATGCTGGGGAGGCCAGAGCCCACGGTGGAGCGGACTGAGTTCACAACTTTCTGCAGAATCCCACTTAGTCATTCCCACTTATTTAGATCTGATCTTCTCAAGAATTACTTGCTAGATAAATTGTGTACTCCACATAAAAACCCAATTGTCTGCATTTTAATGATAATATTTAAATTAATGCTAAAACTAATTTTTCATTTGCTTATTTTGGGGACATTATTAGCATTACTGACTCTATTGTGTAGTACAAAGTAGTAATACTATTTCCTGAACCTTTTAAATATTTTCACTGCTCAAATGTTTATATATACTAAATATATGTATATGATTAATCAACTATTGAAACACCTAGCTAGCGTAGAGGATGTTCCCAATAGTGAAGAGTCTAGGACCAGAGGGCACAAGCTCAGATGAGGAGGAATTTCATTAGCCAGTAGGTGGTGAATCTGTGGAATTGATTGCCACAGACAACTGTGGTGGCCAAGTCATTGGGTATATTTAAAACGTAGGTTGATAGGTTCTAGATTAGTTAGGGTGTCAGGTTATGGGGAGAAGACAGGAGAATGGGGTTGAGAGGGATAATAAATCATCAAATAGCAAAGCAGACTTGATGAGCCAAATGGCCTAATTCAGCTCCTATGTCTTTTGGTCTAATCAATTATGGATACATATACCATACCTTAGGAACGCAAGAATGTTCTGCCACAACTACAGATCATCCGATTGTAAATAGCTAGAAAATTATTCTCCAAAATCCTGCTGAACCACGTTGTAAAGGGTTTCTGCCTAAGAATGGGGATTCTTCAGGAAAGAATGTGGGGTCAAAGACATGGTATGTGCATTAAGTCAACTTCAGAAAATAGTCCAAACTTAACATGGCTTAGATTAATCTGAGGGATACTTGATACAGCCAGCCAGCGTATTTTTGAGTCGTAAAAAAGATGGTTCAGGAACAGTGGTTCAGTAAATTTAGTAATTTAGTTCAATGATGGAATACCTGCTTGCATTGTGGATAACACTGACTCACATGAATTGTTCCCAACCGTTGATGCAGTCAAGCAAAGCTGCGGGATATCCGCATATCTCTTCAATATTATGGTTTCTGCCAAATTTGCTGTTTGTTTTTACAAGATTCTTTACTTTGAGGAGATCACAGGCAAAGCCAAGATGCAGGAAGATGACTGAATCTTCAGTGACATCTGAGTATAACATTGACATGGACTGGTTACAGTTTCATAAAGATCACTTCTGATTTCACTTTCCAGTCTTGTCTCAGTAATAGGACATTACTCTGTGAGGACAGATCCCTAATATGAGGATTTAGGCTTATTTTGTCTTCCATTCAGTGCAGTGCTGTGCAAGACATTGGTATTTAAGTTAAATATTGAATCAAATACTCAAGTCAGTTGGATATAAAACATAACATACACTTTAAAAAAATATATATCAAGTAAGTCCTTAAAAAAAGATTTCTAGCTGGTATTTTGTGAATGCAGTGGAATTATATTATTTGAACAATAATCAATTGCCATTTAGAAACAGCTGCATATGAGCTGGATTCCATTTTCCCCTGTAGAACTGTATTGCTTACAAAGTATGTGGGATCATCCTGCAATGATGTAAATAATGCCTGAAATGGAAAACTTTGGGTATTCCCACACTGACCTGTTGATCTATTTCTTCACTCCTTATGCCCAATCATAGAATCATCAAGTGTATTACATAGAAAATTGCTGCTTAACCCATGGAGCCAGTATGGCTCTTTTAAAACAATGTTCAGATTACTATTCCTCCCCCTTCTTCTCACACAGCCCTGACATTCGGTCCTTTTAATGCTCAGTTGCCTTTGGGAATTATTTAAATTTACACCTTATTTGCAATAGTGTGTATGAAGTACTTCATCAAGTGCAATACAATTAGGGTTATTCGGTGGCTTTGTAAGCAATTCCTAAAAATGTTGAGTTTACTATGTGCAGAAGTTCATCTAATACTTTTCTATCCATGATAAATATATTGGCTTATTAGCAAAATAATTTATTTTATCACTAGATCTCACGTATTATTCGTACACCTCGTGGGAATGCATTACTGGTTGGTGTAGGTGGATCTGGCAAGCAAAGTCTGACTAAACTGGCATCCTTCATTGCTGGATACAGGACATTCCAAATCACATTAACAAGGTAAGGCTTGGCCATTTTTTATTCCTTTTTCAATGACGATTAGTAAATTTAACCTTTTAGAGGATAAGGCTTTGGTAACAACCTTTTAAAAATTTGCAAGTCAGTCTGTAACATTCTTTGACTTCTGCTCTCATTTTCAAGTCAAAAGACTGCAATGTATTTTGAATCATAAAAGGTGAAACGACACATAACACCCCAACTGTTTTCATTTTAAAGTAACTATTGGCACTCCTTGTCTTGTAAAAATTAAGAAGAATGTAATTTATAATTGAATGAGACGACCTTCCACACTTGTACGTCAAAAAGCAAATTAATGTGAGCTACTGAAGGCTTCTGTTCCAACCTGGCAGTTACTTCATTGATCTATTTTGATTAAAAGCCATCAACCAGAAAGGTTAATTCAATTTTTTTTTCTCCACAGTTGCTGCCTGGGCTGAGTACATTCAGTATTTAGTTTGTTTTATTTAAGATGTTTCATCAACACGAGGTAATGTTCCAATGACCAGATGGGAGTAAAAAGAGCTATGGCCTCCTACCTCCTATCTGATACTTATAAATTGTAATGCAATTCTAATATCAAGTGTAAACATAAAAGTTATTTTAGTATCCACGATACTCCACTGCATATATTAGAAACATAGAAAAAGAAAACCTACAACACAATACAGGCCCTTCGGCCCACAAAGCTGTGCTGAACATGACCTTACCTGAGAAATTATCTAGGGCAGGGGTCAGCAACCTTTACCACTGAAAGAGCCACTTGGACCCGTTTCCCACAGAAAAGAAAACACTGGGAGCCGCAAAACCCGTTTGACATTTAAAATGAAATAACACTGCACACAACGTTTTGTTTTGCCTTTATGCTATGTATAAACAAACTATAATGTGTTGCATTTATGAAATTGATGAACTCCTGCAGAGAAAACGAAATTACATTTCTGCATGCAACAGAAACATTTTGAACTCCGAAAAAAAGACGTTAGGTTAAAGGTTACTTTTAAGTAAAATACTCAACGTCTATTTGAGTCCTTCTTGTATTTATGAAAAACGCCAAACTTAAATTTGCCGCCAGCAGCAAACCAAAAATAACGTCAGCCGGCTGTCAACCTGAAAAATAAAAGGACTATTTCACTGAACAATGAAAACATATGAATATACGTAAAATAATAGGCAATTAAAATATTTATCATACTTGGTCAGGTTGACTCACACCTGACAATGCAGTCGTATTCAGTAGGGATGGATCGATGCTTAGGGGAGTGACCGGGAAGGATAATGTGTTTTTTTCCTCTCTGAACTCACAGAAGCGTTTCCCAAACGATGTTTGCATTGCGATGATTGCAGAATGTAAATACTCCGAATTTATCATGTCGTGACATTGTTTGAACTCTCTCAAATTGGGCAAGTGAGACAATGTGCCTTTCTGTAAATCTCTGGCAAGCACTGTCAACTTGTGCTGGAATGCCAAAACATCCTCCAACATGTGCAGGGCTGTACGTCCTTACCCCGTTGAAGAGCTGTGTTCAGCGTGTTCAGGTGCGCTGTCATGTCTACCATGAAGTGTAGCTTTTCCAGCCACTCTGGCTGTTCCAGCTCAGGAAAGTTGAGTCCTTTGCTGCCCAGGAAAGTTTTCACTTCTTCCAGACACGCGACAAAGCGTTTCAGCACCTCCCCTCTGGACAGCCAGCGATAAAAACACGTAGCGGTTGCTACACGCAGTCAGTAAACTGCAGTCAAAGATAGCTTTATTCGAACTAAACAGCCTTGCTTTTAAGCCTCCCTCAACCCGCCCCCCATGGGCGCGGATGCTGCAAAAGACACGTACTCACAAACCCCCATAGGCTATCTCCCTTAGCCTGAACGCTGGCTAATTGTGAGCCGGTTCGGATGTGTCAGGAAATGGGTCGCCACAACATCTTATTTAGATTGTACAAGATCACCATAATCTTCAAATTTAGATTTACATTTCAAAAACTAACAAACTAACATAAAATACATTTTAATTAAATACTGACCATGTAGCGGTGTGCTACACGCAGCGCTAAAATTACGACACGGAGTCGGTAACTGCAGTCGAAGGAAAAAACCTTATTCGAAATCTTCAGCCTCACTTTTAAGCCTCCCTCAACCTGCCCCCCATGGCGCAGAGGCTCCAAAGCTCTGTGCTCGCAAACCCCCGTAGGCTATGTAATTGTGAGTCGGTTCGGATGTGCCAGGAAAAGGGTCGCCACAACCAATTATTTCCCAAAGTAACAGGGAGCCGCAGCACAGACGTAAAAGAGCCACATGTGGCTCCGGAGCCGCGGGTTGCCGACCCCCGATCTAGGGTTACCCTCTATTTTTCTGATCTTCCTATACCTGTCCAGGAGTCTCTTAAAAGACCCTATCATATCCGCCTCCTCCACCATTGCCGGCAGCCCATTCCACGCGCTCACATTGACTCGTACATATCTAGGGGAGACCCCGTCCCCCGCCCAACCTCGTCTCACGGTTGCGTCAGTTGCTGTGCAATGCCACCTGATACGGTCTCAAACAGCAATCATCAGCCAGCACACAATGTACATTTTACAAATTACACTTTATAAACTGAACTAGGTAATTAATGGCGATACAATATATATGAAAGAAAAGAAAGAAAAGGCTCCAAAACTTATCAGGGTTCAGTCAATTCATGCACAACCATTGGAGCTCAACTATTGAAGTCTTCAGTCCACTATTCGATCTTCTCCGACCTCCTTGACCTGCTGCCTGGGACCAACCTCGGTGGTCGACCAGAGCGCATCCTTCCTCGCGACCTCCCCTCCAACTCCCCAAAAATCCGCGCAACACTAGCTTACAGACCCACAAGGGAGAATAACATCTATCCCAATTGGTTAACAAATGAATACAATACTCATTATTAGTAATTATAACCCAAACAAGCTGCGAGAGAAAGCACTCTCTCACCAGTTACCATAACAAAGAAGCATTTTTACTTTTAACATAACAAAGAAGCCATTTTGATTAACATATGCAGTAGCATAAAGAAGAAACCCCTTACAGATGTAAACAGGAAACTTACCCCTGACATTTCTTCTGTACCTACTTCCATCACCTTAAAACTGTGCCTTCTTGTGTAAGCCATTTCAACCCTGGGAAAAAGCCTCTGACTATCTACACGATCAATGCCTCTCATCATCTTATTACACCTCTATCAGGTCACCTCTCATCCTCCGTCGCTCCAAGGAGAAAAGGCCAACTGAACATTTAAGGCCTGGAAGAATTATGACATTAAAGGTTCTGTCATGTATTCCTTTCTGTGACTGTTTTTTTCTATTATGAAGGTATTTCATAAAATAGATTTCCTTTGAATAAGCTAAATACATTCAGTACATACTCTAATTACAGGTAATACATAATAAGATGGCCCCTAAATGTATTTCTGTATGTTCTTGGTCTGTTGCTGTAGCACATCAGTTTCAAAGTTCGATGTTCTGTGCACACAGAGATGCTTTGCTGCACAGCACTGCTGTTATGCGTGGTTATTTGAGTTACTGTCGCCTTCCTGTCAGTTTGAACCAGTCTGGCCATTCTCCTCTGATCTCACTCATTAATAAGTTTTTTTACCCTCAGAACTGCCACTCACTGGATTTTATTTTTGTTTTTTTGCACCATTCTCTGTAAGATCTAGAGACTGTTGTATGTGAAAATCCCAGATCAGCAGTTTCTGAGATACTCAAACTACCCCATCTGACACCAACAATCATTCCACAATCAAAGTAATTTAGATCACATTTCTTCCTCAATTGGTTTGAATAAGAACTGAAACTCTGACCATGTCGGCATGATTTTTTTTGCAGTGAGTTGCTGTCACGTGATTGGCTGATTAGATATTTGAATTAATGAGTATGAGTACCTAATAAAGTGGCCACTGAGTGTACTTTCCCCTTCCTTTTCTCAGGTCATATAACAGCTCTAACCTGATGGAGGATTTGAAGATTTTGTATAAATCCGCAGGTCATCAGGGGAAGGGAATCACCTTCATCTTTACAGATAATGAGGTCAAAGATGAGTCTTTCCTTGAATATTTGAACAATGTTCTGTCATCTGGTGAGGTAAGTTAATCAATTAGTGCTATCAACGCCTTGCCATATTTTTCAGGTCTATAGAGCTCTTATGATTTTTATTACCACTATCACAGTCCTTCTGGTGAAAATATTTGTCATATTTAAAATAAAATCTAGAAAGAAGCACCAATTTCTTCCACCTGCAGTTCATGGGCATTTTCATTAACTGGGCAGGGTAGAAATAGCTGACAGCATTCCCAATTCTTATCAGCTTGGTGTGGGAATGAATCTTGGGTCTAATTGTTGACAGACTGCATGCTCCACCACATTGACTTCCTTTTATTATTAGCTGCAGTCATGTTAACATTAGGTTTTCAAATGTTATTTTGATCTTAGATCTCTAACCTCTTTGCTCGGGATGAACTAGATGAAGTTATATGCAACCTGATACCAGTAATGAAGAAGGAGTGTCCTCGCAGGCCCCCGACTGTTGAAAACTTGTATGAATACTTCATGACTAGAGTTCGTCAGAATCTTCATGTAGTGCTGTGCTTTTCACCAGTGGGAGAGAAATTCCGTAATCGAGCACTCAAGTTTCCAGCGCTCATTTCAGGCTGCACCATTAACTGGTTCAGTCGTTGGCCCAAAGATGCCCTTGTTGCTGGTAGGTTGAAGCACATAACATCAGATTGACAAAGTTACTAATGTTGTTTAAATTTGAGAAGAATATATCATTCAAATATTTGATGAGTAATATGGAACTGTGAAGGGAATTTTCTGATGGTTAACTTTTGGTTTGAGCACTGAAGGTGCTCAATGTATTTTAAAGCAGGTATTTAAATGTGCTAAAATGAAGCAATTCAAAGAGGAATTTGAGACATGTTCTCAGAGGTGTTTGTACAAATTAACATCTAGCAGGCGACAGTAACATTTGTCTATTTAAGATGTAGATTTGTTTAATGAATTTTATCATTCTTGCTGTGTGTTGCTGGAGTAAACATATAATTTTAGAATAAGCTTTAGTACCAGTAACACGGTGAGTGTTTTCATGCTCTCTGTAATGATGTTTTTATCCTGGGGATTCCTCTTGTATTTAATGAATGATATCAAACATGGGACTGTGAGATAGTTGCTTTTGATTAAGTGTTCTGAGGAGTCTTACTAAATAACTAAAGTCTTAATTTCTTGTTGTATTAAAATAATTCTGAAATAAACAAATGGTTTAAGAATGAAAAAAATTAGTTTTAATCTAAAATAATCACAATTTATATTTCTGTGATGATAGCTATCAACAGCCAACTGTCTCGGAGATTCAAAAGAGCATCATTGGATACCTTTAATTCTTATAATGATATCCAATTAGCTTTTGAAGGAATCTAATGTGTAATCAACTTTTATACTTGTTTATATTGTTTCACTTTTATAATAAAATTATTTTTCAAGAGCTGACTTTTCTTCTTGTTAGTGTTGCGGTAGTTAATAGAGTATTTCTATATCACTCAGTTACCCACTCCCACTTGGGAGGCATTCACGTACTGTACAGGCGAGGTTATCAATAAAGTTCAGCTGTGAATATCTTGCAAGCCTGGTGCGCTCTGCACAATCCCTCTATAATGAACACATCAGTTAGTTTTTACTATGGAAGATAATGAAATTGCCCATTGATAAATTAAATATTTATAGTAATTTAAGTAAACATTAGTATTGAGAAGCCAGTACGTAGATACTGCAATTTTAATTCCTCAGCAGTAACTGAAGATTAGAGTGAAAATATGGCTACTTTCTTTTATGCAGAACAATTTTTCACTTTGGTTTTGGTACAAGTACAAACAATTTAATTCATTTCCCTTTTTATAGATTAAATTGTTTGTTGTTTTTTTTTCAACAGTTTCTGAGCACTTCCTATCTTCTTTTGAAATTGACTGCAGCACTGAGGTTAAAAGGGAGGTGGTGCAATGCATGGGATTCTTCCAAGATGGAGTGGCTGAGAAATGTGTGGACTATTTCCAAAGATATCGCCGATCCACTCATGTGACACCAAAATCCTATCTCTCATTCATCCAGGGATACAAAGCCACCTACAAGGAGAAGCACACTGAGGTCCAAACATTAGCAAATCGGTAGGAATTTAATGCAAACAACTTTTTTTTTACAGAAGTGGATTTACTCTTACCAAAGGAAGTTACTAGTTAAACTGACATTTATTCTGACTTCTCTAAGGGCATCATTAGTCATTTTGCAGGTAATAGACAGAGAGGTAAACAGATGACTGAGGATCAAGATGGGGAAGAGAGCTAAAGATATTGTATGGGCAGTTGCATTTGTACCCTTGCTGCAGAGAATAGCATGGATATCATGTCACGCTGTTGGATGGAGGTACAAAAAACTTTCTTTTAAGAATCAGAGTCAGGTTTATTATTACTGATATATGACATAAAATTAGTTATTTTGCAACAGCAATACGGTGTAATACATTTTAAACTATAAGCTGCCATAAGATGTATATAAAGAGTAGAGGGGAGCAAAGAGTGAGTTAGTGTTCATGGGTTCTGTAACATTCTCCTTCGCGTGTAACGAACGCTGAATTTAACGTCGAGATAAACCAGTTAATAAGAACCAGATCGCAGTAAGATTAACCATTTACTGTTCACTCTTCACATTAACATATGGTGAAAACTGTTGATAAAACAATACAAGATTGATACAGTATTTGTTCCTTCCTTAATATCACATTTCAAGTGTAAATACTTGCAAAGGTGACTATAACTACATTACACTAAGGTGCAGTATACAGGGAGAGTTTACCTGCTCCATTGACTACTTTAAATACACTTCCATGCAAACTATCCGCGACTCTTTAACTAACGAAAGCATAAACATTATCTACCGTCGTTACTTCTAACAGGATCGGCATTAACATCTTAGTTCAATATATCGATTATCTGTTAACTTACAGCGTTGCTGTCACTGTGATTTCTCATGCCTGCAAAACAACTTCTGCTCAGGTGTGCCTCGTGGTAAGCCCCCACCCTCGCACTAATTTCAAACCGGTATTTTCCCACAAGACGCGGCGAAACCGGATGTGACGTCATCACATGCCGATATATTTTACATGCAATGAATATACTTTAAACACTTCTAATTCTAACTAGAAAATACTATCGAATGAATTACTAAGCAAAAATATTATAAACTAAATAACTGTCGTAAAGACAGCACAGGTTCATAGTCCATTCTGAAATCTGATGCCTTTTATATAATGTTGAGTGTGGGTCCTTGGGCTCCTGTACTTTCTCAATGGTAATGATAAGAGGTCATGTTTTAAGGATGGATGCCATTTTCTTGCGGTACCACTTTTTGAAAATGTCCTCAATGATGGGGAAGGCACTGCCCATAATGGAAGTGACTGAATTACAACCCGATGCAGCTTTTGACTATCCTGCACATTGGTGCCTCCGTACCAGATGGTGATTTAACTAGAGTGCTCTCCATGGTGCATCTGTACAAATTTGCTGAAGTCTTCGGTGACATACCTTTTTTTTTAGTCATTGACTTAGCAAATCATTTGTAATCTTGGCTAAAACAACCATTTTTCCCCCTGACTTATCTCCTGTCACTACCATATTAATTGTATACACGAAAACACCACTAATCCATAACCTATTACTACTTCACCCCGACATCATTCATATTCCGCCATTAAATTATTAAACTTAACATAAAACAAGCTGTATTGTTATGCTGTGAATATAGAATTATGGTCTATAATTATTAACATGATAAGTTTACTGTGTTACTTAGTAAAACTTGAGAAAGTGCAAAATGGGAAAGCATAATTAGTTGAAACTTGGTGCTGAAATGGATTTACCTGGTTTCATGTTGTTTTAAGATAGATACTTTGCCAAAGAGTTTGCTGAACCGAAATATATCTGTTCTACAGAATGAATACAGGCCTTCAGAAACTGAAGGAGGCATCAGAATCAGTGGCTGCTCTGAGTAAAGAACTGGAAGTGAAAGAGAGGGAGCTACAAATAGCCAATGAAAAGGCCGATATGGTATGTAGTTTAACAAAATAATATTTCAGAAATCTTTTTGTTCTTTTTTTATCTTACTGGTTTACATAGTTAAGACTTTAGTCGTACACATTTAAAAGATTACATTTCCTTGTGACCAATAAAAAAAAATCTGGCTTTGACAGATGTTGGCACAAATATTCCATAAAATGTGGGCAATTCTCTGGGTTTTGTGAATTGCAGGAGGAAAAATTACTGGATACAGATTTGTACAACGAGTCAATTTTTCTCTGTTCCCCTGACCCCCTCATCATCCAAATCCACTGAATTGTTTGGAAAGTGTAACCAGATAAAAATATGCTGAGTTTTCCCACACTGAATGAAACATTTTCAAAGTAGGACCATATGTCAAACTTTAAAACACCAGTCCATTGACATTGTTACAGAACCTAGCCTAATCCCACTAGTGAATCCCACATCTACCCTTTAGTAGTAGCACAGACATAATCCATGTACCAGTGATGAGTTGAAACACATCCTGATTTGTATTTTACACACATTCGAATTCTGTACATCGCATCTAACCCCTATTTTTACAGATGGTTCAGGAAGAGGTGGGTAGATCCTGTGTACTCTGTGGATCACCCTGGAAATTATGGTGTTAAACTGGAAATAAGATACGATCCCAGTAAAATGACCTTGATTGTTCATTTGGAATGGCCATTAATTTTCTGATCATAATAGTTAGTTTAATCATTTGTTTAGGTTCCCATACGTTAACCAATTAAGTGCAAGTTGACCAGTGAAATACAGTGGCTTTTACTTAACTAGTAGGTAAGAAGCATATATATTAAACACTGATTTAAAAACTAACCATTCAAACTGGTGAATGTTTTCAAAGCCGTCGTGATTAAATCTGCAAAATGAACCAACCAAATCGATCGTGTCATTTAAAAAAAAGTCCGTGTTATTTACACACATTTCGCACTTGCACAGATCAATAAATATATATCACAAATACATTTAATATTTACATAACTATTAAAAGCTATTTTCTAAGTGTTTAAATATGCTTGTAAGAAACTTGTTGTTCACTGTCTTATAGAGCTCTGTGTCAAAATGTGTGATAACATTTGTAATTTCCACTCTTCACATGTACTGTAGACCTTCGGGTCTTGAAATAGGAAGATGTTTGCGATCTTGCAAGAGAAATAGAAAAAAATCTCTTTAATATATCCATATTGCTGCACATAATCATCCGAGAACATTGTTGCTGCATGCATCATTTCTTCACCTGTTTGGATATTGTATTTTTCTAGAAATGATCATGCAAAAATGAGCCATTGTCAAACCGATCTAAACCAGAATTCATTCCCATTTTCAATATAGAGTTTAAGTGTTTGTTTTGAGACTAGAATTGATAGCTTATGAATTTCTGTTTTGTGTGTTTTTAAGGTTTTAAAGGAGGTTACTGTGAAAGCTCAAGCTTCTGAGAAGGTAAAAGTAGAAGTTCAAAAGGTCAAGGATAAAGCTCAGTCCTTAGTTGATAGTATATCAGCAGACAAGGCCATTGCAGAAGAGAAGCTGGAAGCTGCAAAACCTGCTCTGGAGGAGGCTGAGGCAGCTCTACAGGTAAATTAAGTCATTTATTTCCGCTGTCCTGATTTTTGAACCTTAGTAAAGTGTCTGGACCTGAAATATTGACTGACCATTTCCCTCCATTGATGCTGCCTGACCCGCTGTGCTCCTCCTGCGGTTTATGCATTGTTCCTTATTTCCAACAGCTAGACTTTCATCCTCACTTGTTTTTTTCTATTTTTGTTATCCTTATCTCTGGGAAAGAGCATTTGCCTAACTAATGAACAGTTCTTTGTTTAACAAAAATAGTTGCACTTAAAAAGCATTGAAATTCATGGTGTCACTGGAGCAATTGGACTGTCATCTGAAAAAATAGAGATTATTTTGTCCATTTGCATTATTGGCTGAAAACTGGGAACAAAGCACCAAACTTTCTGCTAAGTTGCCTATTAGCAGTAAGTGGCTGCCCATTGGAAAAACAACCCGCAGGCTCCGTTTGTAGATCTCAGTGAAATTATATGTTGCAAATGGGTAAAACATTGAGTTAACAAATGCACATACATTTAGCAAAAATCAGTATCTCTGTCTAGCAGTGGTCAAAGGCATTGTATACAGTATTCAGTCCTTTGACTTTGCTCAACCAGTCAATAAAATGATGGATGATCTCTCACTGCCCCATATTCTTTGATCCCCTTGGCAACCAAAAATCAATAATCTTGTTCTTGAGTTACTTAATAGGTCAATAAAACAGTCCTTGGGTGATGGGGAATCATAAACTTGATCAAAGAGATTTCTCTTCTCAGTCTGAGATGACTGACCCTTTAATTCTAAAACATTTGTCCCTAGTTTTGGACTATCCATTCAGGGAAAATGGTTAGACCAATCTTGCTAAACTCTATATGTTGCACTGTGATCATCACTCATTCTTTAAATTGGTAGGGTGATAGGACCAAACACTGAAGATTACAGTTATCCCTTGAGCTGCAATCTCAGAAAGCAGTGGATGTGTGAAGCACATTTTCCTTTCCATATTCACTGGATACATTGCCTGGATTTAGGGGAAGTTCAGCAATGCCATCTGTAGCTGTTCATTGCTGTTTCGTTTCCCATATTTGCTGTTGGACTCTGTGCCTAAGGCTCACCACTGCTTTTATGGAGGGAATTCACTCAAAATATCTGCACCACTTCTAACCTGGTGCAGTGAGTTCTTCAGTGGGCCTGGGCCCCAGAGCGTATCGCTGCGGCAGGCCCCAAGTTCTAGTGGGGATAATGACGCGGTGTTTAACTGCAGGCCTGGATAGACTGAAAAGGCAGGGGATCGAGACTGGAGACAAGAATCGGGCTGATTCTGCTCGCTCTTCCGCGATGTTAACTCCTCTGTCCGTGGTACTGAGACTGAGAGACTGCTCTGGCTCCTCCAGGCTTCATATCTGCGAGCTTCATGGCTATTTACCCTGCTGCTTGATGAACTGATTTTCAGCATCTGCAGGATTTCTTGAGTTGATACTGTTCGGCTTAGCAGAAGCTCTGTTGCAGCAGGAGAAACACTGAGTGACAGGTAGACATGGGCCTGCTCCGGCTGCTCTGGGCGTTGAGCCTTTGGATTCATTTCATCTGAAATGCTGTTGCTTGCTTTTATAGTTTGCACGATTTGTGTGTGTTTCTTCTCTCTCTATGCATTGGGTGTCGGACTCTAATTAGATTGAGTTTTATCGGGTTTCTTTGATTGTGGCTGCCTGTAAGCAAACAAATCTCAAGGTTGTATAATTTCTACATGCTTTGATAATGTACTTTGAATTTTGACCAGAGGAAAATACATAGGGGTTAAGATAAATGATTGTATTTCAGGACAATTCTCATTTATATATTTTTTGTTGTTTTTATTTTAATCCTTTAATTTTTAAAACTACTTCTATGGATTGAGTAATTATATAATTCCATTTTTAGAACACATGGATCTGTTAACAATCCAGAGGTTATGGATCTATGAATTTCCATGCATCAGTTCCAAAACCAATTCTTCAAAATCTCTCAGTAGAGGCTAATCTTAGTACTTCCTCCTTGGAACATGTACCCTGTCACCCAGTGTTTCTCCTGCTGCAATGGGCGCTCCTGCTGAGCTGAACTCTATAAACTCAAGAGATTCTGCAGATGCTGAAAATTCAGAGCAACGCCCACAAAATGCTGGAGGAACTCAGCAGGTCAGGCAGCATCCAGGGAAAGGAATAAACAGTCGGCATTTCAGGCCGCGAACTTTCATCAGGACCAGAACCTAATGAGCCAAACACTGCAGGGATTACCAAATTTGGAATTTGAAGACAGTTTGATTACCCAGCAAATCCAATGAATTCTTTCGCCAGAAGATACTTAATCTGTTAAATTTTGCTTTATTACTACATGCAGTGCCTGTCATACTCCATACAATTTTTAACATTATCAGCATTGTTAAGTTTGAGAGGAATAGTTGGAAGATTGGTAAAACAGAAATAGTTCGCATCAATCCCAATACACTGTGGAGCTTGTCTATCCATACTCATTCATATTCCATTGATTTCTGATAAATAAGCAGTAAAATTTCAGGCACAGCCTACAATGGCTCAGTAGTTCCAGAGCAGATTATGCACATCAGATGAAAATAATTTACATTTTATGATGCCTGTTTTTGTTCTTGTGCTTACCTGCCTAGACCATTAAGCCAACTGATATCGCTACAGTGCGCACGCTGGGTAGACCACCTCACCTCATCATGCGTATCATGGACTGCGTACTGTTGCTCTTCCAGCGAAGAGTGAACACTGTCAAAATTGACGTCGAGAGGGCTTGCACAATCCCCTCATGGCAAGAGTCTTTGAAGCTCATGACAGCAGGAAACTTCCTGCAAAATCTTCAGGTCAGCAAATTATTCAGAGTTCCTTTCTTTCTTAGCTGAATAAAGCATACGATTTGTTTTCAATTTTTTTGTCAAAGTAAAAAGTGCACATAATTAATCTGATTTTTCAGAGCTACACTCATGAGCATTCACTATTTATTTAGATAATTGTAGGTTTAATTTTAGAAAATGCTAACTTAAGAAGTGAGTATGTTTTGGCAATAGTTTTATTTAGAGTTTAATTACCTCTTTTGTTTAAGGTATGTGTTCTTAAAATTAAATTGTTCTGTAGGCAAGAAGGCAGGGTAACTAGGATGTAAGCATTACCTTAAGCATTCATATTATATTCATATTCAATTCATATTATGTGGATCAACAGAAATTATATTTTAACACTCTACTTACTTGCTTCAATACTTCTGTTATGGCTTAAAGTATCTAGTTAAAATGTGTTAGCTGCCAAAACAGAAACTTGCATAAAAATTGGGCTAATTATACCAGTTTGAAGTTTTTGATGGCCTCTTTGTAATTTAAACTTCGCTAGTTCTTAAATGCATTTTTTACAAGAACATACAGTACAATGCAATATTACTTCCAAAGCATGTGACCAAACAGCAAAACTGTTGGTTTATATTTATGTAAAAAGATATAAACAGTAGTGATCTTTTAATAGATAGATTTGTTCACAGCTAACAGTGAACCTTGCTGATGTTTGTTTGTTATTTTACCATCCTAGCAATTTCCTAAAGACACGATTAATGAGGAAGTCATTGATTTACTTCAGCCTTACTTTGAAATGAGTGACTACAATATTGAAACAGCCAGGAGAGTCTGTGGCAATGTAGCAGGAATTTGCTCCTGGACAAGGGCTATGGCGTCCTTCTTTTCCATTAACAAAGAAGTTTTACCACTAAAGGTATTGTACATTAAGGTGAAAGTATTTAACATTATGGTAAACATTTCTGAAAGTTAATTTCAAAGAAATACTTTGCAGTAAAATATTGCAGAAACAGGGTGAGAAAAACGAATGCATGATCCATGGGTACTTGCTGAATGGATTTAAGGTTAAACAGAACATTTCTGTCACATGTATCTATAATCTATTCCCATCAGATCTACTTAACCTATTCACGATATATCTTTGTTTAGATTGAAGGTAGTAAGTAGGATCATCGTAGATCAGGATTATCAGTCAGCCTGAAAAAGGAAATGACCTGTATGCACGGTAATGGAAGAATATCTGGACCTCTTTTAGGTGGATGTGGTATTAGGAAATCTGATGTGAATGAAAATATGGCCCTTTGAAGAACTTTTGATAAATGGAGAAGGAATTGGAAAGGGAGAGTAGCCTAGAAGGCAAAAGACAAAAAAAAATCAGAACTTCTAAAAACTCTTCTGACAGTGATAATTGAAGAATTAGGAGCTGGGTAAAATGTGGGACAACAGTAAGGTGAGAAAGTGGCAAGGGTAAATGACAAATTTTGTTGAAGAGTCAAAAATCATCCCTGCTTTTATGCTGCAAGAAGTTGTGGCTATCAGTTAAGTAACAAAAGTATATGCTGTATAGATGCATCTTTCTGTTATCGGTAAATAAGCAGAAGCTGTCCCTGCATCCTTGGATAATGCCATGCTGCAGGCCCACTTATTTTATAGAGAAAATACTGGCATTCATTCATTCATTCATTCATTTATTTATTTTTGTCTTAGGCTAATTTGGCAATCCAGGAAAATCGGCTGGCCATAGCCATGTTAGATCTCCAGAAGGCACAAGCAGAGCTGGATGCCAAACAAGCAGAGCTGGATATTGTACAAGCAGCATACGACAAGGCCATGACAGAGAAGCAAGTGAGTGTTAAATGATAATTGATGTTTTTTATTTTAACATACACTTAGTGTATTCCTTCAATTACAAGGCATAACTTCTCATCCCTAACTAGACGAGGTTCTTATTTAAGTAATTAATTTGAGGAAAATAAATATTGCTTTTAGAACTACTGATTAAACTGTACAAATTCTTTAAGCAGTACGAATCTACAAATGAAAGATTCCTATTATTATGCAGAATATACATATCATGAAGCAACTAATTGAGACAAGAATATATCATTTATTGGCCAGTTTGGCATGAGTTGTCTTGGGTAGATACCACAAACACAGACAATAATTAATGTGGCAATAACATGAAAGTTATGTACTACTCATAGCCTACTATGTGAAGTATGTTTTTAATTTTATTAAATAAGGTTCTAACAATGAATCTTACCTACGTTCTCATCTGGTGAAAGCTAACACTCAAGCTGAGAGCTTCCTATCACTGTCCAGTGCAGGGCAGACTGATATTCAGGAATACCTACTTACTTCAAAATTCAAACATAGGAAACAAAGTGGTGGATTCACCAAAAAATAACCCAGTTCTTGGTTGATACATGCACCCCATTCAGCTGTTGTTAGGGCTATAAAGGTACCCCACAAAGACCTAAATGTAACAATGTAGCGATGTGCTACACACAGCTGAAATAACGTAAGTCGTTTCAAGACTAGTTTATTCAAACTTCGCGGCGCTGGCATTTAAATCCCTAGCGCCCGACCTCTCCGGGTGGAAATGACGTCGGAGGTGCATTACCAAAGTCTCCCCCCACGCACTGGCTATTTGTGAGCCGGTTCGCCTGCGCAGAAAGTGGGTCGCCACATAACCGCCCCCCCCCCCAGAACCGGCGATACACCCCCCAATGTCCACAGTCTGGATCACCCTCTGTTTGGGAGGCCTCTGCGCCACAGTGCCTGAACCTCGACCAGCTGCGCCAAGTCCACATGGGCTGGTTTGAGTCGGTCCACCGTGAAAACCTCCTCTCTCCCCCCAATGTCCAGAATGTATGTGGGCCCATTGTTGTTGATCACCTTGAATTGCCCCTCGTAGAGCCGCTGTAGTGGTGCCCGGTGTCCGCCCCTTTGTACAAACACAAACTTACAGTTCTGCAGGTCTTTGGGTACATGGGTCGGGGTCCATCCGTGCTGAGAAGTTGGTAAGGGGACCAGGTTTCCGAGCCCTTTGTGTAGCTTGTCCAGGACTGCTGCGGTTTCTTCCTCTTGCCCCCTTGGGGCTGGTATGAACTCTCCCGGGATGGCCAGGGGCGCGTCGTACACCAACTCGGCCGACGAGACGTGCAGATCCTCTTTGGGCACTATACGAATTCCAAGCAGGACCCAGGGAAACTCGTCCACCCAGTTAGGTCCTCTCAGGTGGGCCATGAGAGCCGACTTCAAGTGACGGTAGAAGCGTTCCACCAGTCCGTTCGACTGTGGGTGGTAGGCAGTTGTGTGGTGCAGCTGCGTTCCCAGCAGGCTGGAGGTGAACTGGGCGCCTCTGTCGGAGGTAATGTGGGCCGGTACCCCGAAGCGTGCTACCCAGGTTGCAATCAGTACTCGGGCGCAGGAATCAGCAGATGTGTCGGTGAGCGGGACCGCCTCTGGCCACCTCGTGAATCGGTCTACCATAGTTAGGAGGTACCGTGCTCCTCGGGACACTGGCAGGGGGTCCACGATATCCACATGAATGTGGTCGAACCTCCGGTGGGTGGGTTTGAACTGCTGCGGCGGGGCCTTGGCTGTTCGGCACTGCACGCACGTTCTGGCCAATTCACTGACCTGCTTGCGAAGTTCGTGCCACGCAAACTTGCTGGAGACCAGCCGGACGGTTGTCCTGATAGATGGGTGCACCAAATCATGTATGGAGTTGAAAACTTGCCGCCTCCGGGCTGCCTGGACGATGGGGCGAGGTTGGCCGGTAGCCACGTCGCACAGGAGGGTCCTCTCACCTGGGCCTATGAGAAAGTCCTGCAGCTGCAAACCCGAGACTGCGGTCCTGTAGCTGGGCATCTCGCCGTCTGCCTGCTGCTCCTCCACCAGTGCTGCATAGTCCACCCCCAGGGACAGGGCCTGGACAGCTGGTCTGGAGAGTGCGTCCGCCACGATGGTGTCCTTTCCCGAGACATGCTGGATCTCCGTTGTGTACTCGGAGATGTAGGACAGATGTCGCTGCTGGCGAGCCGACCAGGGATCGGACACCTTCGTGAACGCAAAGGTCAACGGTTTGTGGTCTGTGAGCACGGCGAACAGCCTGCCTTCTAAGAAGTACCTGAAATGCCAGATTGCCAGGTACAGTGCCAACAGCTCCCAGTCAAAAGCACTGTACTTGAGTTTGGGTGGTCGTAGGTGCTTGCTGAAGAACGCCAGGGGTTGCCAGCGCCCCTCGATGAGCTGCTCCAGCACCCCACCAACTGCTGTGTCGGATGCGTCCACTGTGAGGGCGGTTGGAACGTCCGTTCTGGGGTGCACCAGCATTGCGGCATCTGCCAAGGTTTCCTTGTCTTTAACAAGAGCGGCCGTGGCCTCCTCATCCAAAGTAATGTCCTTGCCTTTACCCGACATCAGGGTGTACAAAGGGCACATGATACGGGCTGCTGAGGGGAGGAAATGGTGGTAGAAGTTCACCATACCAACGAACTCCTGCAGGCCTTTAACTGTGTTGGGCCGGGCAAAGTGGCGGATCATGTCTACCTTGGCGGGCAGAGGTGTTGCCCTGTCTTTGGTAATCCTGTGGCCCAGGAAGTTGATGGTATCAGGAACGAACTGGCATTTGGCCGGGTTGATCGTGAGGCCGAAATCACTCAGGCTGGAGTAGAGCTGGCGGAGGTGGGACAGATGCTCCTGACGACAACTGCTGGCTATAAGGATGTCATCCAAATAGATGAACGCAAAGTCCAGGTCGAGTCCCACCGCGTCCATTAGCCGCTGGAATGTCTGTGCAGCATTCTTCAGGCCGAACGGCATTGGAGGAACTCGAACAGGACAAACGGGGTGATGAGTGCTGTTTTGGGGATGTCTTCAGGTTGCACCGGGATTTGATGGTATCCCCGGACGAGGTCTACTTTGGAAAAGATTCTTGCCCCGTGCAGGTTTGCTGCAAAGTCCTGTATGTGCGACACGGGTTAGGAGTCTGGAGTGATAGCCTCGTTCAGATTACGGTAGTCGCTGCATGGTCTCCAACCCCCGGCTGCTTTGGGCACCATGTGCAGGGGGGAGGCCCATGGGCTGTTGGACCTCCGTACAATCCCCAATTCCTCCATCCTCTTGAAATCCTCCTTTGCCAGGCGGAACTTTTCCGGGGGGAGCCTTCGTGCGCGGGCGTGGAGGGGTGGTCCCTGGGTCGGAATGTGGTGCTGTACCCCGTGTCTGGGCATGGCTGCTGTGAACTGCGGTGCCAGAATCAATGGAAAGTCCGTCAGGATTCTGGTGAATTCATTGTCCGACAGCGTGATGGTGTCCAGGTGTGGGCCAGCAACTTGGCTTCACCCAGGGAGAATGTCTGGAAAGTCTCGGCATGTACCAGTCTTTTCCCTTGCAAGTCAACCAGCAGGCTGTGAGCTCGCAAGAAGTCCGCCCCCAGGAGTGGTTGGACCACAGCTGTCAGTGTGAAGTCCCACGTGAACCGGCTGGCGCCGAACTGCAGCTGAACTGTGTGAGTGCCATAGGTCCGTATCATGCTGCTGTTTGCAGGCCTCAGGGTGGGTCCTGGCTTCCTGTTGCGGGTGTCGTACCCTGTCGGGGGCAAGACACTGATCTCTGCTCCGGTGTCGACCAAGAAGCGGCGTTCCGATTGTTTGTCCCAGACGTACAAGAGGCTGTCCTGGTAGCCAGCTGCCATTGTCATTAGCAGCAGCTGGCCCTGGCCCTTGCAGGGCGGGCGACAATGGCGGGCTTTTGTACCCCAATGCTGGTGGTAGAAACACCACTGTTCACTGGCCTCCTCACTCCTGTCTCAGTATTGTGTGCGCCCCCCTGCCGGGCCTGGTCTGGTTCACTGTTGGGTGCGTGACCTGGTAATCTGACCGACGGATGCCACGCTCTCCCTCTTGGCTTTCCACAGCACGTCTGCCCGGGCCGCTACCTTCCGGGAGTCGCTGAAATCTGCGTTGGCCAGCAGCAGATGTATGTCCTCGGGCAGTCGCTCTAGGAACGCTTGCTCGAACATGAGGCAGGGTTTGTGTCCCTCAGCCAGGGCCCGCATCTCGTTCATCAATCCTGACAGCAGTCTGTCTCCCAAACCGTCCAGGTGAAGCAGGCGGGCATGCTGTGTGAGGCCAAAGGTCTCAATGAGCAGTGCTTTGAATGCTTCATATTTGCCTTCTTCTGGGGGCGACTGTATGAAATCCACAACCTGGGCGGCCGTCTCCTGGTCAAGGGTGCTCACCACTTGGTAGTAACGCATGGAATCAGAGGATATCTGCCGAATCTGGAACTGGGCTTCTGCTTGGCTAAACCACATGCGTGGTCGCAGCGTCCAGCAAGTCGGCAGTTTTAGCGAAACTGCGTGAACAGATGACGAGTCGGTCATCTTTGGTCCAAATCCCGTTTGGACCGTCGGGGTCACCAATGTAGTGATGTGCTACACACAGCACTGAAATAACGACATGCAGTCAGTAAGTCATTTCGAGACTAGTTTATTCAAACTTCGCAGTGCTGGCATTTAAATCCCTAGCGCCCGCCCTCTCCAGGCGGAAATGATGTCAGAGGTGCTTTAGCAAAGTCTCTCCCCAAGCGCTGGCTATTTGTGAGCTGGTTCGCCTGCGCAGAAAGTGGATCGTCACAACCACCTTATTTTATTGTACTCTTGTTGTCAAAAGATCTGCTAGATTCAGTACAAGTATCTAGGAAACCTATTCAAGCCTACGGAATCAGTACTACTCCTTATTGAATGTTACTTAGACAAAGTGCTAAAGAAAGTCAAGGTAAAGAGTGTTTTCCAGATGGGACTTTGAGTGATGGTGCTGGTGATCATCGGTGATGTTCTGTGGATTGTGCCCACAAAAAAAATGAATCTCAGGGTTGTATATGGTGTCATATATGTATTTTGATAATAAATTTACTTTGAACTTTGAAGGTCCACCACTGAGAATACCTCAGATACACCACTTTTCTCTGTGCCCTGAAAGACATAGTTGTCACTCAGGCATGCATCGAGTGAATATGAAGACATTATCTATTTTGACTTTACTTAATAAGAATAATAAGAATAATTTCACAATTCAATGATTTGTGAAGTAAAGCCCTTGGTGCACACTGACAGATGAGACCTGAGGCACAATTTCAGATGAGTTTCTGACTTTGAGCTTTAGTCGCACCTGAAATTTATCGCACTATCAAAGGCTACACAGTAGTTAATCTGTTTTCAGGAGTCATATGAAGTTTCATGATCATGTGTTCCTGATGTCCATTAAGTATAGTTGAAATGCTTCTCCTTGTTAGGCACTGCTGGAGGATGCTGATCGTTGCCGATGTAAGATGCAGACTGCTTCCAGTCTTATCAGTGGACTGGCAGGTGAAAAAGAACGGTGGACCGAGCAAAGCAAGGAATTTTCAGCACAAACCAAACGGCTTGTGGGTGAGTACAGACTCTGTCTGTGAGTTCAGCAAGCCACTCCTGCCAGTGAGTTGTGTGATAACACAAGAGAATAGAATTGGCTGTTGCAGCATTGGAAATATTTTAAAATCAGTAAAATGGATAAAGGTATGAATGTTAAATCGAACAATAATTCTGAAATGTGGATGCAACATGGATGATAGAATCATGAAAGATTATTCATCATTAATATTTTTCTGACAAAAGAATTAAAGCAACAAAGATTATTTTAATAATATGTGCAAGCTTTTATTTCAATTGAATAGTAAAGTAACAGTTGCTTCAAATTTGGGCTTTATTTACATCACTGTCACAGCTTTAAGACACATAACTGCATCTATGATTGGGTTTCGCAAGCTTTCACAACCATGCACCAATTTCTTTGGGGAAACTGGTTAACCAGAGTAAAAGGGAAAAAAGAAAGCATTGATTTCCCTCTTGGTTGTTGTGGCTGCCTTTGATTTTCCTGGCTTTGAGCTTTTTTGTGGTCCAGGGATATTTCAATGCAGGCTGAGCCTTTGGCTGGTGTGTGGCAGGACAGGACTGTTGTTGCCTTTCTTTCATGGACATGAATAACTCTGAAGTAGAGAGGATTGGTTAGAGTGTAAGGAGTTACTGAAGAAGCTTGATACTTGTACCTTTTAATTTGTGTGCTATATGAAGAACTCAGCAAAGCTTTTGATTTTGAAAGATCTTTATACAAGCCGTACCTCCAGATTATCCATCAGAATCAGGTTATTTATGACTATCCTAAATGAAGTGAAATCTGTGTTGCTGCAGCAGCACAACAATGACATAAAATTATCATAAATTATAAAATAGATAAATAGTTCAAAATCAAAAGTACAATGAAGTAATGATCATGGGCAGAGAACCTGCGTGGGAGTCTAATAATAAGACTTTTGATCCAATTAACAGCGTATATCTACGCCAGATAAAGGATGTGAACATCATTTCAGGTGTACTGCACTTTAAAATTTCTTCTTTGAATGTAAAGTACTTTGAGAATCCCCATGACCCGAATAGTCTCTAATAATGGAACCCTTCCTTCTTTTTCTATGAAATACTTTAATCATTCTCAATTACTAATTCCAGAACTGTAATTTGCCTTCACTTAGAGGCTTTTGCAACTGTAATTCCTTTCACAGAAGCATTCAATAGCTGTTGCTTCCTTTACCTCTAATTGTATCCTCTATTATTGTATTACTAACTTAATTTGAGGCGTTAAATAATTAAATTATAATTGAAAGCAGCACAGACAAAATGTTGGAGGATCTCAGAATGTCAGGCAGCATCTGCGGAAATGAATGAACAGTTGATGTTTCAAGCTGAGACCTTTTGCCAGAGCTGGAAAGGAAGGGGAGCAGACACCAGAATAAAAAGGTGTGGGGGGTTGGTGGTGGAAGAAGGATAGTTCGAAGGTGATAGGTGAAATTAGATGGCTAGGAAAGATAAAGGGTTGGAGAGGAAGGAATCTGATAGGAGAGGAGAGTGGACCATAAGAGAAAGGAAAAGAAGAGGGGCACCAGGGGAGGTGATAGGCAGGTGAGAAAAGGTAAGAGACTAGAATTGGGAATAGAAGAGGGGAGGGGAGGGAATTTTAGTTTCAATTAAAACTGAACCGCTAATAACTAAGCTTTTTTTTTAAGGTGACGTTTTATTGGCTACTGCATTTTTGTCATATGCTGGCCCCTTTAACCAAGAGTTCCGAAATTTGTTACTGAAAGATTGGGAGAGAGAAATGAAAGCTCATGGAATTCCCTTTGCCAACAACCTCAGTCTTATGGACTTGCTAATTGACATCCCTACAATTGGAGAATGGAACTTGCAAGGTTTGCCAAATGACGAACTCTCGATACAGAATGGGATCATTGTTACTAAAGCAGCTCGCTATCCTTTGCTGATTGATCCACAAAACCAGGGCAAGATATGGATAAAAAACAAAGAGATGATGAATGAACTTCAGGTACCAGATTGTTCCTTCAATTTCTTAAAACAGTTCACGTATCATACAAGCTTTATCTTTCCATATCATTGAAAAGCATGTATTCTATATGTGTTTAGTGAATTGAGGCTTTAGAATATGTTATTTAACTTCAATTTAACAAATGTGCTAAGAGAAACAAACAGGATAAAACATCATTGATCATCTTTCAAAAGCATTCTATTTTCCATAATGTGAACTATGCATATTTTTAGGTGAGAATTTCAAAGTTATTTGAGTAGTCATGTTGATTACCCTCTTATTCCATTAAAGTTAGCACATAAACAAAATGCATAAATATAATCAATAGGGTGATCTTGACCTTGCAACTAGTGATGGAAAGTCAAAGGCAACATAATCAAAATGATGTTGCAGTTGCATAAAACTTTGGTTAAGCCATATTGTGTTCAGTACTGGTAGCTGCACTGTAGGTCAATGTGGAGGTTTTGGATAAGGTGCAGAGGAGGTTCACCAGGATGTTGCCTGGAATGAAAAGTATTAGCTATAAGGAGAGATTGGATAAACTCAGATTGTTTTCTTGAGGAAGTATATAAAATTCTGAGAAGCATAGTTCAGGTAAGTAGTCTTATTTTCCTGATTGGAAACATCAAATACAAGAGAGTATAGGTTTAAGGTGAGAGGAGGAAAATTTAAGGGGAATGTGCACAGTAATCTTATTTTTACACAGCGGGACAGTTGCCTGGAAATCTCTGCCAGGGGAGATGGTGGAAGGAGATACGGCTGCAATATTTAGACAGGCATGTGATCGGGGTGGGAGTCAGTGCAGAATTGAGGGACTCAGATTACGTTGGAATTAGTTTTGATTCCCATCATGTTCTGCAGACAATTCATATGGTTACTGTTCTATGTTAAAATGTACCAGGTGCATTCTGAAGATTTTTTATACTTTTCCAGATCACTTCTCTAAATCAGAAATACTTCCGAAATCACATGGAGGATGGGCTCTCTCTTGGAAGACCAGTGCTTATTGAAGATGTAGGAGAGGAATTGGACCCAGCACTTGACAATATCTTAGAGAAAAACTTCATTAAAACAGGCTCCACATACAAGGTAAAGTGATATTGTTCAGCTTTGCTGTGGAACGTGTAAGTAGAGCTGAATGGTGAAAATGTAGATTCAGAGTTAAATTTAACTCACTTCAACATTTTTTGGAATAAAGTTTAGATTTTCATGATAGAGGTCTAAATAACATATGTATACTTTTATAATCTTAATCCTTCTTTCAGCTGCACTTTTCAAAGCCACATGGACTCAATGAGCCAAATTGCCTTTTTTTTTGGAAGAGAATGTGAGAAATAAGAAAATGTTCTGTTTACCCTTGCTGTTTTATACGGTGAACGTAGCCCATGTCATTATGGTTAGTTGTGGATTTGAAAAACGGATCTATACTGTACCAGGCCCTTCTTTCTTCCTAGTCTATTCATGGAAATCTCCTTGTAGGATTCCTGCTACCAAATGCAAGCCTTTGTTGTCTCAGAAAAGTGAACATTGTGACCCATTAAATTACAGGTTTAAAAAAATAATAGCTAATTCAGAGTGAAACAGACAGTTATTGCATGAGGTTGAGGGAAAGAGCAGCTTGTATGATGAAGGGAATTCCAATTTTGTGTTCATGTTTTCCAAAGTCATGTTTTATCTTCTCATTGTACTCACTGGGATAACACAGAAGTTTGCACACTGAAAGCTGTCGCTAAGCCTCTTTCTGTGAAGCAGGAAGGCAGAGGCACACAGGAACAATTTGAAAACCTGGCAGGTTTGTGCCTGCCTGTTTTACCTATTATCAGCCTGAAAGCTGCACTTGTTCGCTTGCTGTGCAATTCAAAACTTTACATTAAAGATCAATTTCTCTCTCATCAGGTGAAATTGGGTGATAAAGAAATTGATGTAATGAATGGATTTAGGCTCTACATCACCACACAGCTTCCAAATCCAGCGTACACACCTGAGATCAGCGCTCGCACCTCCATCATTGACTTTACTGTCACCATGAAGGGACTGGAAGACCAGTTACTGGGGAGGGCCATTCTAACTGAAAAACAGGTATATCTGTACTGCTCTGTTTTATTGCTCTAGGTTTCAGCATCACAATCTCTTGTCAATTAGAGAATTTGCGCTGTTTATACTTGTTGGATCCTGTGTAGCAGTGTTTTGAATGTATTCCTCCATTAATTATACATAAACTATATAATTATACTTAGACTATATAATTTTGATTTTATTTTTCATCCTTAATGTCAAATAATCATAATGTTGATAAAGTTTCAATTGCTTTAAATGATAGTTGTGAATGAGCCCAGATTCTTGGCTTTCATGGCTTTGCATTTAGATTATTTGGTCTAATAAAGAAAAGGGAGGGAAAATGTGATGAGACCACACCTGGAGTATTGTGTTCAGTTCTGGTGTAGAAGCTTTAGAGAGGGTGCAGAGGAGATTTACCAAGGTGCTGCCTGGATTGGAGAGCATGTCTTATGAAGAAAGGTTGAGCAAGCTGGGGGGTTTCTCTTTGGAGTAAATGAGTTTGACAGATGACTTGATAAAGGTGTACAAGATGATAAGAGGCATAGATAACATGGCAGCCAATGCCTTTCTCCCCAGAGCGGCAGTCATTAATATGAAAGAGCACATTTTTAAGTTGATCGGAGGAAAATGTTGAGGGATGTTGAAGGTAGTATTTTTTTTACTCAGATCTCTGATTGGGCATTACCTCATTACTTTTTTGTATTACTTATTAATTTGACTATATATATATATATGTAATGCCCTGGTTCATATTTTTACTGTCATGCTGTATGTATTTCATTTTGACAGTTCTGTCAGAGCAGCTTGTTTTCAGCCTGTTGGGGTTATTATTGAAGATAAGAGGAGAAATATGAACCATCCAATTAGGATGGTTGAATTAAGGGGAGGTTTCTCTGTTGAGGGATACTTGGAGAGGTATTTGCAGAGGAGGAAAAATTTTGCAAATTAAGGTGATATTCCTTGGCACTTAGAAGCAGAGAGTTAAGTTGATGGGAGTTTTTAGAATATTAAGAAGCGATGTGGTAGATGCAAGTAATATCCCTTGGTTGGGGAGTCAAAGATTTGGGATATCCTTTAAATCAGGGGTCCTTAACCTTTCTGATGACCTGGACCAATACCATTAAATAAAGGCTCCATGGACCCCAGGTTGGGAACTCCTGTTTTAGGTATTAAAGCTAGCTATACCTGGAGTGATATGGCTGGAGGAAGCACTTCTACAAAGTGTAAATTCTCTTCTGTAATGTCAATTTGGTGATGGATCAGGTGTCAATTAAAAGTGGATATTTAGGAACCAATGGTACCATGTAAAATGAAGTATTGATATGTAGAATTCAAATACAGGTCATCTCACTGAATGTTGGATTAGGATCAAATGATTAACTTCTGTTCCAGCATAATACTGATGTAAAGATATGTAGCAGTTGTTGCTTTGCTGTCATTAATGGCACAAAGGAAGTATACTGAAAAAAATACAAGTTGGAGAAAAGCATATCATAGTGAGTGAAAGGTCTCTCATCAAAGTTATCAACAGCCTGAAACATACAATCTTTTTCATGAAAAAGATCAGCTACAGATGAAATTTCCAGATTAAAATAGCAAGTTCTCTCTGGATCCTAAAGTATCTTACATAACACCTGATCATCAGTATTAGATTGCAAATTTCAACAATGCATTCATAACTCAGTATTTTGTCATGCAGCTCATCACAATATTATATAGGTTGTCTTCCTGTTTAATTGTTATACCTTTGAAGATTCTTTAGATATTTTTCAAAGTTTAAGTAATTCTTTTGGAGCGACTTAATGAGTTTGCAATCTGAAATCAGCAGGAGATTCCTGCAACCCTTTACCAATTGGACCAAATTTGGCGTCGTTTGATTGGAAACAATGAATTGCAAACATCAAGGATCTCTTCGTATGACTCCCGACTAGTCAGTTCTGACATAGCGCCTCCTCCTCCAGGGGTTGTTACGTGTGACTGACAGAGATGAGCAGGACATTGCTTCTTTTTTTTCCCCCATTTTCAATAATGTGTTCTATTTCTTGCCAAAACTCCAGACCAGATTAGTTTTGCAGATTTACCTGTATTTTTATGGGATGGGAATGCATAAACATGAGATATGTCGTGTAGAAAGGTACAGTTGCCATTTCCATCTCTGAATGAAGAACTTGCTGCACATGGTGAATTTTTCTATTCAGTCCCGAGGTTAGTTACTACTGTTTATCAGTGGTCTTAAAAAAGAGGCAGCTTATGAAGATTTTATATTTACTCAGCACTGCTTCAATCATTTCTACTGCAGGGGTTTCCAACCTGAGGTCCACAGACCCCTTGCCTAAAGGTATTGGTCCATGGCGCAAAAATGGTTGGTAACCTCTGGTCTACTGTAACCACCATGAAAAATGGCTGAGAACTGCATTGTAGCATTTGAGACATGTTCAGTTTTGAATGCTTTTGAGTTTCCCGTTAATGCACATTATAATTGCGAAGTTTCAAGTATTGTATGATGTGATTAAAAACAGGAGCTGGAAAAAGAACGAACAGATTTAATGGAAGATGTGACATTAAACAAGAGGAAAATGAAAGAATTGGAAGACAATCTATTGCATCGTTTGACGAGTGTAAAAGGTTCCCTTGTGGAGGACCAAAGTCTTGTCACGGTCCTAAGCAGCACCAGAAAGACAGCCGAGGAGGTCACACAAAAGCTACAGATAGCTGCGGAAACAGAGATACAGATTAATGTTGCCCGTGAGGAATACAGACCAGGTGAGAACAGATTGTGATTGAGAAGGAATATTGGGCTGGGCTTTGATCTGAGTAGAGAATAAATGATGCCGGACATTTGTTGATAGGCACTTGCGTATTGACCCACCGTGTTGGTTTTTGCATTGTAGTTGCAACTCAACAGGAAACTGCAATACCTTCACCTGAAAATCAGGTGCCTGTGTGAACAGTACAATTACAGCATGATCTGGTGTACAAAATCAAGAAAAAAACTGGATCAATCTAGAGGAAAAGAAAGGAAAATATCTTTCAGTTTAAATATACACTCCTTGGACACTTTTATTAGGTTCGCCTGTACACCTTATTAATGCAAATACCTAATCAGCCGAACGTGTGGCAGCAACTCAGTGCATAAAAGACATGGTCAAGAGGTTCAGTGGTTGTTCAGGTCAGATATCAGAACGGGGAAGAAATTTGATCTAAGTAACTTTGACTGTAGAGTGATTGTTGTTGCCAGACAAGGTGGTTTGAGTATTTCAGAACCCGGTGATCTCCTGGGATTTTCATGCACAACAGTCTCTAGAGTTTACAGAGAATGGTGAGGGAAACAAACAACATTCAGTGAGTGGCAGTTCTGTGGGCGAAAATGACTTATTAATGAAAGAAGTCAGTGGAGAATGGACAGACTGGTTCAGGCTGACAGAAACGTAACTGTAACTCAAATAATCATACATTGCAACAGTGGTGTGTAGAAGAGCATCTCTGAATGCACAACACAATGAACCTTGAAGTGGATGGGCTACAGCCACAGAAGATCACACCAGGTTCCACTTTTGTACTCAATAAAGTGGCCACTGAGTGTAAATTTGTAGCAAAGGGGATGAATTTTTCAGTAGTGTGCAATTGAAGCTGCATAGTATGATCTTGGTATCCTTCCTTTATGAGAAACAGCAATAAACATGTAACTAGTGTGTAGCATTTATCGCATTGAGATTGAAGTACAAATGTGAGCAAGTCTTGAGGGGAGTTACAGGATTTTGTACAGTTTTGGTCTCTGTATGTAAAGAAGGATTAATCTACCTTGGAGTCAATGTAGTGCAAATTCTTGAGATTGATAGCTAGAATGAGTGGTTTGGACGATGAGGAGAAACGTGATCCAGTGTACTAATGTTCACAATTTGGTGGAGAACTGCTTGTGAGCTGATCTTTGTGAGTCAGTATGTATTTGATTTCAGTATTTCTGTACACTGTTTCTGCCTGGCACCTTTAACCTTTTGCTTTGTCATTGGACTCATAACTGAGTCCAGGGACCATGCTCAGTTACACTGCTGAGAGTCTATGCATCCAGCCCCTAGGCTGAATGCCTTTGATTGGTATACGAATGAAGTTCTGACACAGATTGTAAAGGTTGTTATAGGTAGTTTCCTTATTTTACAGGGTTAATATTTTCAAATAATTTCAAGGTTCAAAGGTTCATTTATTATCAAAGTAATCAACTCTGAAATTCCTCAATTCTCTGGGTGATCATGAAATCACGAAAGAAAGGCAGCACAATCATCAACCCTCAAATCCCAACTCCCCACAAAAAAAGAAAAAAATGGAACAGGCACATCAACCCCCAAATCCCTCCTCTCACACAAAAAGGTTAGGTACATTGGCCCCCAAATTCCTCCCCCCGCACAAAAACACCAAATGGATCAGGCATGTCGACCCCCGCCCCCAGATCCCTCCTCCTGTACCAAAAAAAACAAACAAAACAATCGTGCACATCAACTCCCAATCCCTTTCCCTGCACAAAAAAATAACCAAGAAGATCAGGTGAAAAAACACAGAATATAAAAAATATAAGACTGAAAAAAGTCTATAGTCCAAGACCATGTCCAAAATGCAGAAGAAACCTGGGCAATACTCTTGGGAGCAGCGGCAGACTCTCCCCTCTCCAGTACAGAGCAACTGATCAAAAGGCAAACAGCTGGTGCTCACCCTTTGCATTCGCTTTGATGCTTCAGTCTCCTTGTTGCTTTAGTCGACAAACAGTGGAAGCTATAATTGTAAAATGAAGCCAAACGTCGGTTTGCGCGCTGTCCTACAGCCTGCCAACTCAAAGTTCTCTCATGCTGCCTTTGCCTCCCAGAATCCTCTGAGACTTGCATTTAGATCACAGATGTCCTGTAAGTCAACTTATTATTTTTAAAATAATAATCCCTTTGAAGTATCTTTACATCTCGAATTATCAGTGGCACTAAACCCAGTTCAATGATCTTTGACAGCAGCGAGCTTGAAACAAAGCATAGGATTTGCAGATTTTGAATCTCTCCTTATAGACACTCAAAGTCAAAGTATATTTACCGTATACAACCCTGAGATTGTATGCTGACACTCCAGCTTGGGATCTGGTTCCTTGAGGAATCCTGACCAATTGTCATGAGTTTCAAATAGATAGAGGTAATTTGATTATAACAGATGAACTTGTGGGAGGGATTAACGAGGTAGAAGTTGAGAGCTGTTGGCTATAGGAAGAAGAGTTGTTATTTTCTAGTATTTTTCTTGTGCTTGCTTGTGGTTTTATATTGTCACCTTCTTTGTATACATGTAATTGTTCAGTAAAATTTCCAGGAAATTGTAGTTATGATGAATCTGTATTTTTGTAGAAGCATCTCAGTTTTTCTGCAGAAGGTGTTATGTCACTTAAACCTGGCTGTTATATTGGTTAATTGTTAGAGTTCCAGTCAAGATGGTGCTGAGCTGCAGTTCGTGTTGAGGTTGTGGCTCAGACTTAGCTGCTTTTAAGGACAATGGGAGTTAAATTTAGATTAGGTTTTGGAGACAGGGTTGAGCTATGGTTTTGTATCCCAAGGTGTCTCTACTTTTCAGTGCTCCTAAGGTCTCTGCCATTTACTCTACTGTATATGTCCTAGTGGACTTTGACTTCCCAATGTGTAATATTTCATGGATTAAGTTCCAACTGGCATCATTCTGCCCAACTTTTCAACTGATCTACATCCCATGATATTAGATTAACTAGTTCTAATTTCTTAACCTTTTTATCATTACTTCTCTATTCTTAAATCTCTGGTATTTAAACTGATAACCCAAAGTTCCTGTTGTCTTGCTATCATCTTACACATCCATTACTTTGAGCACAAAAATATATTTAAAAAATGAATTAATGGACATAGGAAAATATTCAGCTGGACACATCAATAGAAAACCCACTGGAACCAGCAAGTAAATAGTATAAATGTTACACTATTTGTCATTTGTTATTTGTCATATGTTCACCTTGTCCTTGTGCATATTATTTCTATGACTTTTTGAACTGGAAGTGTTCATAGTTGAGAGATCAAACTACTGTGGTGACATCCAAGACCCATATTTAATAGAAGTGACTTTATTTTGTATTCTCTTAGTGGCAACCAGAGGAAGTATCCTGTATTTCCTGATTACAGAGATGAGCATGGTGAATGTTATGTATCAAACCTCTTTACGCCAGTTCCTGGGGCGCTTTGACCTGTCATTAGCCAGGTAATGAAACACTTGGAAAGGGATATTTCCTTTATATGTAAAATTACAAATTTAAAAATAACATTTATTAAATATAATTTTACCAGTCAGTATTAACAAACTGAACACACAAAATGCTAAATGTTGTGCCATGGCGCAGTGCGTTGGTACTGGAAGCATGGCGATGCATGCAATCTGCCCTCAGCACGTTCTTGGACTAAGTTGAACTATGTGATACAAATGACACATTTCTCTTTGTTTTGATATACATGTGACAAATAAAGCTAATTTTTCTTTATAACATTTAATCTAAACATCAGTGACTTGATTTAGAAAAGAGCAAGATTTCTAATTCTGGAAGAAAAATATTGCTAATCTTGAAATGTGAAAATTCAATTACTTGGAATGGTTTGGATAGCAAAGAAGCAATCCTGTTCTTTGCTAAATGATCACTGTTGATAACAATAAAAGCATCATGTACTTTATTGAAGCCTGAGAATTACTGTAATGTTATTTACAAGGAAGCACATTTATTAAATTATTTTATTAATACTTGCCAATTATTCTAAAGTAGATTATTCTCTCCATCAATATAGTATACAGAAGAACCTGACTCTCAGCATGTATATTTAAACAAAAAACAAGTTTGTTCTAGTTTCCAGTTTTCATAAATTATAACTTTCCATTATTTGGACCCCATGGGAAGAACTGTCTGCATATTATCAGATGTAATTCATCATTGGTTGATGGAGTGAAATGGTATGTGTCCTGTGGACAGATACAAAGGGTATTAATTGTGAGTATCTCTAATGATGTAGCATAGTCTTAACTTCATTTTTACTGAGGCCACTTCTGTCACCCAGAGTGCTTCATATTAGCATCATAGTCAATATCAATAAACATGGGCACATATCTTCAATTTGCTGATTATGTCTGAGAGCCGTTATGACATTTTCCTCTGGAAATTCAATTGTTTTTGGCCGTCCCAGAGGACAAAATGAAATAGATTGAAAGGGTGATTTGTTGTGACTGCATGGAGCCCTAAGCTCTCATCAATGGTAATGAGAATTTTAAAACATTTTAAACGTACATCTCAAATACAGTGGATTCCAGTTAATCGGGGCCGCCATTTATTTGGGACAACTCTTAAAGAGTTAAAACTAATTGGGAAAATAGCTGGGATTCTTTTTGGTTATTTGGCACTCTGTGCTGCCTAACTGGGCCAGGAAACTGTTGCTGAACAGTTTCTAACTGGTGTCTTACGCATGCATTTCCTTGGCATTAGACAACACGCTTAGAGCAAATAGTTTTTTAAATAGCAACAGTTGTGTGGGTTTGCATTCAAAAAGCAGTGACTTTTGTCACTAATAGTTGGCGCAGAATAGCAATAAGACAATTCAGAACTGCTTTGCTCACCATGGTTTCAAAAATTCAGGCTTGGAGATGCTAGGAATGGCCTGGAGCGAAAATGAAACAACATCACTACCTTGATAAGTTAGGAACTATGGAGAATTTGAAGGTATTCATTTTGAATGTTATAATGAAAATGAAGATTTGGAGGATGAAATTGTCAACAGCATTGTAGGCAGTCCATTGCCTACACTAGGTGTCTGCGCTGATTTTGTCTATTTACCATCAGTCAGAAGAATGTGGCAGTTAAATTCCTCCATCGATAAGTATTAGGAACTAATACACAGTTTTACAGTATAAAGTAGTATTGATAGTGTTCTAATTTGTTCAGTATTTCATTTAAATATATAAATTGTTACTCAGTTAAATGGTAGTTTAATCACAGACAAGAGAAAATCTGTGGATGTTGGAATCCAAAGCAACACACACAAAATGCTTTTGCTGGAGGAACTCAGCAGGCTAGGCGGCATCTATGGAAAGAAGTAGTCGGCATTTCAGGCCGAACCCCTTCATCAGGACTAGAAAAAAAGATGAGGAGTCCGAGTAAGAAAGCAGTGAGAGGGGAGGAAGAACCACAAGGTGATAGGTGAAATGGAGAGGGGGAGGGGTGCAGTAAATAGCAGGGAAAGTTGATTGGTGAAAGAGATACAGGGCTGGAGAATGGGTAATCTGGTAGGAGAGGACAAAGGCCATGGAAGAAAGAAAAGGGGGAGGAGCATCAGGAAGATGAGAAGCAGATAAGGAAATGAGGCGAGAGAGGGAAATGGGAATGGTGAAGGAGAGAGAAGGGCATTACTGGAAGTTAGAGACATTGATGTTCATGCCATCAGGTTGGAGGCTACCCATATGGAATATAAGGTGTTGCTCCTCCAACCTGAGTGAGGCTTCATCACAACAGTAGAGGAGGCCATGGACTGACATGTTGGAATGAGATTGGGAAATGGAATTGAAATTGGTGGCCACTGGGAAATCCTGCTTTTTCTGGGGGATGGAGCATAGGTGCTCGGCAAAGCAGTCTCACAATTTGCGTCAGGTCTCACCAGTATACAGGAGGCCACACCTCATAGATCCCTCACCCTGCACTTCCCATTGCAGTCTCCTACCCGAGATCCACAAACTTGCCTGTCCAGGTCGACCCATTGTTTCTTCTTGCTCCTGTCCCACTGAACTTCTACCTGCATACCTTGTCTCAGTTTTATCCCCCCCAGTTCAGTCCCTTCCTGTCTACATCTGTGACACTTCACACACTCTTCATCTTTTCAATGATTTCAATTTCCCTGGCCCCGATCATCTCATATTCACTATGGATGTCCAGTGCCTATGCACCTCTATTCCCCACCAGGAAGGCATCAAAGCTCTCTTTCTTTCTGGGCAGCAGACCCAACCAGTTCCCTTCAACCACCACTCTCCACTATCTGGTGGAACTTGTCTTCACTCCTAATAATTTCTCCTCCAGCTCCTCCCACTTCCTTCTAACAAAGGTATAGCCATGGGCACTCACATGGATCCCAGCTATGCCTGCCTGTTTGTTGGCTATGCAGAGCAATCTATGTTCCAAGTCTACAATGGTATCACTCTCCAACTTTTCCTACACTGCATCAACGACTACATTGGTGCTGCTTCCTGCACCCATGCAGAGTTCGTCGACTTCACCAATCCTGTCCTCAAATTTACCTGGTCCATTTCTGGCACCTCCTTCCCATTTGTCGATCTCACTACCTCTGTCTCTGGAGACAGGTTATCTAATGATGTCTATTATAAACCCACCGACTCTCACAGACTCTTTCACCCTGTTACTTGTAGAAATGCCAACCCCTTCTTTCAATTCCTCTGGCTCCATTGCACCTGCTCTCAGGGTTTTCATTCCAGAATGAGGGAGATGTCCTCCTCCTTCAAAGAAAGGGGCTTCCCTTCCTCCACCATCAACGCTGGCTTCAACCACACTTCTCCATTTTGCTCACGTCTGCTCTCACCCTATCATCCTGCCACCCTACCGGGGTAGAGTTCCTCTTCTCATCTCCGCCTCTGCATCCAGCACATAATTCTCTGTAACTTTCGCCATCTCCAATGGGATCCCACCACCAAACACATCTCCACCCCCCAACTTCCTGCTTTCCAAAGGGTTTGCTCCCTACCCGACTCCCTTGTCCATTTGTCCCTCCCCACTGATCCCCCTCCTGGCTCTTATCCTTTCAGGCAGAACAAGTGCTACACCTGTCCCTACACCTCCTCCCTCACTACCATTCAGGTCCCCATCTAGTCCTTCCAGGTGATGCGACACTTCACCTGTGAGTCTGTTGGGGTCATCTACTGTATCTGGTGCTCCCAGTGTGGCCTCCTGTATGTATGAGACCCGATATAGATTGGGAACTGCTTCACTGAACTATACTCCATCCGGCAGACAAAGTGGGATCTCCTAGTGGCCAACCATTTTAATTCCACTTACTATTCCTATTCTGACATATCTGTCCATGGCCTCATCTGCTGTCGTAATGTGACCTCACTCTGGCAGGAGGATTTACACCTTATCAGTCTGGGTAGCTTCCAGCCTGATGGCATGAACATCGATTTCTCGAACTTCCAGTAATGCCCTCCTCTCTCGTTCACCATTCCCCATTCCCATTTCCCTCTCTCACCTCATTTCCTTACCTGCCTATCCTCTTCCTCTGGTGCTCCTCCCCCTTTCTTCCATGGCCTTCTGTCCTCTCCTCTCAGATGCCCCCTTCTCCAATCCTCCATCTCTTTCACCAGTCAACTTACCAGCTCTTTACTTTATCCCACCCCCTCCCGGTTTCACCTCGTGTTTCTCTCCCCCCCCCCACCCCCACCTTTTAAATCTACTCCTCAGCACTTTTCCTACAGTCCTGCTGAAGGGTCTCAGCCTGAAGCATGGACTGTACTTTTTACCATAGGTGCTGCCTGGCCTGCTGAGTTCCTCCAGCATTTTGTGTCTGTTAAATGGAGGTTTGGCTTTTTTATACCTTTTAACTATTTCTATGAAACTCTGTGTAATTAGGACAGCTGCTTAATTGGGCCAAAATGTACTGGTCCCGATGTGTTCCAATTAACCAGAATCCACTGTATATGATTTTAATATGTACAAATGTAGAATGAGGAACTGAGCCAATAATACAGACGGGTGACTGACAGCAGAAATGTCCAGTTCTGTTACAGAGAAAGTGAGCTGCCTAAAGTAGTAGAATTTGCAATTGGGTTTGGAAAGCTGCCACACCGCACCCAAGCATATCATAATGGGCAGTTAATCAAGCGTACATGAGACCTCGATATAACAATGGCAAAAAACTTTCCCTACCCCTGTCAGCATTTTGAAAGGACTGCTCCCTTCGTGAATCCAGTGTTGGTTCTTCTATCTGCAGCAACCAGTCTTTGTCTTGTGGCAGTCACTGTGAGATTGCAGGAGATGCAAGGCCTATCCTCTTGACTGTTTTCCCTCAATCCAATGCCCAAGACGGTCCTTTCAATTCACTTGCACTTCCACCACATTGGAGAACCTGGATGCAGACTGGGTGACGACCGCACAGCTCACCCGCATTCAGTCTGCAGATGCAGCATAGCGATTCCAGTTGTCTGCCACTCTTCCACTCCCATGCCAGTATTTCTGGTTATAACCTCCTGCACTGTCAGGGACCAGTGTAAGCTTGAGGAGCTTGTCATGTGTCTGGCCATATTGTAGCCTTTAAATTCTACAACTTAAGGTAACTTAATTTCTCAGTATTACAATGACCAATTTCTGCTGTAAGCCATCTTTCTCTATTAGCACAGTTGACCTTCATTTCATGGTTGTTGAATTCTCACTTTCTGATTCTTCTTTTTTCACAGCTTCTGTTTCATCTTATTCCCTCAGCCTGTGTGTCTGTCTCTCTGTCTCTCTCTTGTCAGAGATGTTAGATCATAGAGCTCGCAACAGTGCAATATCCTATGGGCCCTTTGGCCTATGATGCTGTGTTGACATTTTAACAGTCTCTATCATCAATATAATAATATATTGATCCTGAGTGGGAAATACTTTCCAAATAACCATACATTTTTCTTTCATCCATAATCCTCTCTAAAAGTCTCTCAAAATTTCTTAATATAACTGTCTCTACCACCAGCTCTAACAGCACTACAGCCACTTATCACTATGTTTGGGAAATAAAGAACTACCTCTGGCATCTCCCCTAAACTTTCCTCCATTCACCTTAGCCACTGTCATTCACTCTATATATGCTTTTTATCATCGTGGACACCTCTATCAATATTACCTTTGTTCTTTCCATTCCTCCGAAGCCCTAACTGCAGGTTAAAACTAAATCTGACATTCAGAAGTATTAACTCTTTCCACAGAAGATGATAGACCTGCTGAATATTTCCTGCATTTTCTGTTTTTATTTCACACGTTCAGTATCTGCGGTTATTTGTTTTTCAGTTTATTTTAAGTTGTGATGTCATTTGGGTTGATCAGCAGTTCATGATTCCACTGACAAAGAAATGGATTGATTGTGTAATCTCTTTGAAGGAGGCCACAGGCCTCCATTATTTTAACTTCCTTCTCATATACTTTGGGTTTTTTGAGCCTTAGCCCAGTGAGAAAGCAAAATAAGGAGGACCAGTCCAGATAAGTTATTCTACTTGGAGATATAACCTTCTTGTGGTAGCAATCACTCTAGGGCTAATAAGCCTGCTCTCCCCTCCTAAATCCTTCTGACACTGCAGCAATCAGCCACTCTCTGTGATCTTCATCTGTTTGTAAATTCCCAATACCACCCACTCTCTCCCTTCCCGCTGGCCACAATCTCTTGCCGTACACGAATCAGCTTCGCACCCATACTTTGTCTACTTCTCTTCTGATGCAGGACTCTCTCCACCTGTGATTCTGACTGTTGTATGAACATATTTGGAGGATAACTTCTCATTTCTTCATTTCATGATAGGTTTTTTGCATACAGAATTCTGAATGATTTGCATGCATAATTACAGCATTGTAAGTGCATAAACAAAACTGAATGTTACTTTTTCAATTGAATATGTATCTTGCAGGTCTGCCAAGAATCCTATAACCAGTAAGAGAATAGCAAATATCATTGAGCATATGACTTATGAAATATATAAGTATGCAGCCCGTGGTCTATATGAGGAACACAAGTTTTTGTTCTCTCTCCTGCTCACACTTAAGATTGACATGCAGCGTCACAAACTGAAGCACAAAGAGTTCCTCACCCTTATTAAAGGTCAGAACATGAAACTTCCATTGCCTCACTATAAAAAGTAAAAGTAAATGCTACCTACTGGGGCAGCCTACCAACCTACACGTTTTAACTTGCATTTGCTTTATCCAATTTTGCTATGGGTATTCAATCTGTGACTATTACAACATGTAATGATTTTCAGAAACAAATTGAACTAGCCTATTAAGAATAAGTGCTTTAGTGGCAACTGAACTCAGTACTGACATGTTTTGGTTCAATGTAATGGTACAAATCATTTTTTAAAATGTACAATTAATATCTACATATCCCAAAGCAATAAGGTGCCAAAGCTATTAACATGTGTCAGTGCCAGAATTAATTTAGTGCATAAAGTAAAATATATTCTAAACCTAAATTTATTTCATTATAAAGAGAGAAAAAAATCATTTATTGATGGTATATTTGTTTAACCTGAATTATTTGATTAATCCTACACACAGGTGGTGCTTCATTGGACCTGAAGGCTTGCCCTCCAAAACCTGCAAGGTGGATTTTGGATATGACCTGGTTAAATCTGGTGGAACTGAGTAAACTTGGGCAATTTGCAGATATCTTAGACAAAGTATGTTAAGAACTGATAAAACTACGTAGAACTAGTTTCCTTGTATGCTAAAGCTGGGTTGAAGGTGACCTTTCTAACATTGTAGTTGGATCACTCCACAGCAATTATGCTTTTGTGCACTGTGGTTCACTCAGACAAGCTGTGTCAAACTGGCCGGTTTGTCTGTTAAAATGCTAGTAGCAGATGCACAGATAAAGAACAACATGGAAAAGGTATCAGTCTTAAAGATTTTATTTTAAATATAATAATCCATTTAGCTGAAAGAGCTAAATATCACTGAAGATGCATCAAGAAACTAAGGTGAAAAATGATTAAAAAATAAAAGATGCTATCTATGCAAAACCTTTTCTATATCAAGATAAATAGCACCAATATATATTAGGAACCTATTGAAGATGAATGCAAATAACTATAATAGATAAAATGATGTACATTAAATTATTTGCATCAATTTTAATGGTGAAGCATTGAATACCAATAGTATACGAGGATTCACAATTAAAGTTGGAGAGGGTAACCTATCTGGCTGCACACATTTTCTGATCTACCAAGGCCACCCATTAAAACAAAAATTGCTTTTTGATAACAACAAGTGCAAAAACCAATGGAAATAGATTATCTGGACTGATTGTGATCATCAGTACAAATTGATTGAAGTAGCAAATGCAATTGATCAGTGCAAAAGATCGCACAAACTTAAATAAAACTGCCAGTGTAATCATTCAGATTATAATAGTAGTGAGTGAAGGAAAATATGACTTAGATGTGCACTGGTGAGTTCAATAGTGTCTTTGTTTTGCAGTACAATTGATTTTTTTCCTGATTGCTTAACCTTTTTATTTTACTTATCCACCAATCCTTATAGATTAGGAGGAATGAGAAACAATGGAAGAACTGGTTTGATAGAGAAGCCCCTGAAGAAGCAGTTCTGCCAAATGCTTATGACCAGTGCTTGGATTGCTTTCAACGTCTTCTCCTGATCAGATCTTGGTGTCCTGATAGAACCATTGCTCAGGTAGGATTTAAAAGAACTGCAAAATTTAGAGATGACTTTTTAAAAAGCAAATACAGTAAATAATAAACAGAAAATCAATTACATGAATTTAGAATTAACTGTATTTCTTAACTTGAAACTAAGCTGGTTAATTTTAACTTACTCTGAAACCGAAAATAATTTTAAGTAGTATATAATATGATCATTAATATGAAAAGATTATTCAGTAGTTCAGCTAAGAAAAACAGAATATGTAGTAATAGTGCTGCCTTGATGTGTATCAGCTTTGATCCACATCAGCACTAAAGTATTAAATTATCAGAAGATTCCATATGCACTCCAGTGTACCTAGGATTAGCAGCAACCAAATGTGTGACTTAACCAAACCCAGTTAGCTGATGCACCTTCCTGATTGCACTTTTCTTAAAATCCACCTCTAAAAGTAAAGTTTGAAAGATAAATAGAAAATTTGAACGTGACTTTGAAGATCTCTCATATGGTCTTCATATCACTAAAGCAAATATTAGGTTTTCAACATAATGAATTTCAAGTTCAGCTTATTGTCATTCATGCATACACACATTATACCGCCAAACAAATCAATGTTCCTCCAGATCAAGGTGCACAACACAGTGCAGACACAATATATAATGTAATATGACCACAAGTAGATGAACAAATAATAAGGCGCATTTACAAATTACGGAGTTATAATGCTATGGGGCACTTTATGTGTGATGAGACATTGGTGGTGGTAGGTAGTTCAGTAATGTCATGGCTTGGGTGATGAAGTTGTTTCCCATCCTAACAGTTCTCGTCCTAACGCTCTGCTATTTCCTGTCTAATGGGAGTAGGTCAAAGACATTGTTGGACAGACAGGAATGATCATTAAGCATGTTTGGAGTCTTCTGTACGCAGCATTCTTATTAAATATGGGTGGAAGAGAGACCCCAGTGATCCTCTCAGCAGTTGCCACAGTCCTTTGTAGGGATTTGCAGTCTGATGCTTTGTATCTCCCCTATTGGACGGCAATACAGCTGGTCAGAATATTCTCGATAATGCTCCTGTAAAGATTGGTTAGAATGGGGGAGGGTAGTTTTGCTCACCTCAAACTCCCCAGGTCGTGGAGACACTGCTGTTTTTTCATGACAAAAGAGGTGTTGAGGGACTAGGTGAGATTGTCTGTCAAGTGCACACCCAGAAACTTGGTACTCCTCTCTCTCTTGTATGTGCACAAACTTATTCAAAAGATGCAAAGAAAATAGTGATGTGTTAGGCTAATTTATTGGCAAAGCAAATTTGAGACATATGACGGGCGCCACAGTAGCACAGTGATTAGCGTGTCCCGGAGTTTGGAGTTCAATTCCAGCGTTCTCCCTGTGTGGGTGTTCTCTGGGTGCTCCAGTTTCCTCACAAGGACCAAAGATATACTAGTTAGCAGGGGAACTGGTCATTGTATATTGTCCTGTGATTAAGCTCGGGTTAATTAAGTGAGTTGCTGGGTGGTGCAACTTGTAGGGCTGAGTGGGCCTGTTCCGCACTGTATCTCTAAATAAATAAATGAAGTTCAGTTATAGTGTCATTGTTCTATTTAGATTGTTCTGCCACTGTATTTGATTAATTGTACTTTATGAAGCACTGTTTATGGTTAAATAATATTTGTTGAACACTGGAACTTAATTTGAAGTGGCTACTTACATCTGGTGGGAGAAGGCCACAGAAAGCCTGCTGACCATGGGATTTAAGTTGTCACAGATCCATCATTTTTGGGTTGTTATCTTTTTGAAGCAGATCATTAATTGAGGAAACTTCAGGAACTCACCATTCTTCTGCATTAATGTTGAGATGCCAAAGTTATGTATTTCCACTGACAAGAACAATTCGGTGCCAACAAGTTGGCTTTGCTGGGTTATTCCGCAATTCAGACACTGTCGTTAAGCATGATCTACATATCACAGGGTGTCAGCTCTGCATGAGGATCTTTATTTTGTTGTGTCTGTTCTTGATTTGCTAGTTAGGTTACAGAGGAGACTTCTGGTGGTTTACTGTTGTTAAATTACCCTGATGTCTATATTAAAGATGACACAAAGTCACAGCTGTTACATTTCAGCACAGCTGATCGTGGATGCGCTTTCTCTCGTCCTCTTGCCATGAGGTAGCTTCCATAAGACTTAGTAGAATTGGGCCATTCAGCCCATTGAGCCTGTTCCACTAACTGCTTCTGGGTGATGTATTTTCCCCCTCAACCACCATTCTTCTGCTGTCTCTCTAACTTTTGACAGCTTTACTAATGAATCAAACTCCACTTTAAATATACCCAGTGACTTGGCCTTCACAGCCTTCTGTGGTGACATATTCCACAGATTCACCACACTCTAGCTGAAAATATGCCTCCTCATCTCTGTTGTGAAGGGACATCCTTCTACTCTGAGGCTGTTCCCTCTGGTCCTGGACTCCTTCACGATTGGAAATGTCCTCTCCACATTCACTCTATCTAGGTCTTTCAATATTTTATAGGTTTCGATGAGATCTCTCCTCTTTCATCTAACCTCCAGCAAATACTGTGACTTCAGCCTTTCGGTTGCAATGGAGTGACCATGGATGGGTGGTCCTGTATCCTCTGCCATCTCCTCATTGCTTGAGTTGTTTCAACATTGCAGATGTCAACTGGTATTGGTTTAGTGGTTATATAAAGGTTTTTAATATTGTATCAGAATCAGGTTTATTATCACCAGCATATAATGTGAGATTTGTTAACTTAGCAGCAGCCGTTCAATGCAATACATAATCTAGGAGAGAGAGAGAGAAAAAATAATAAAAATAAAACAATAATAAATAAACAAGCAAATCAATTACGTATATTGAATAGATTTTTTAAAAATGTGCAAAAACAGAAATACTGTATTTTTTTTTAAAAGTGAGGTAGTGTCCAAAGATTCAATGTCCATTTAGGAATCAGATGGCAGAGGGGAAGAAGCTGTTCCTGAATTGCTGAGTGTGTGCCTTCAGGCTTCTGTACCTCCTACTTGATGGAAACAGTGAGAAAAGTGCGTGCCCTGGGTGCTGGAGGTCCTTAGTAATGGACACTGCTTTTCTGAGACACCGCTCCCTGAAAATGTCCTGGGTTCTTTGTAGGCCAGTACCCAAGATGGAGCTGACATGATTTACAACCTTCTGCAGCTTCTTTCGGTCCTGTGCAGTAGCTCTTCCATACCAGACAGTGATGCAGCCTGTCACAATGCTCTCCACAGTACAACTAAAGAAATTTTTGAATGTATTTGTTGACATGCCAAATCTCTTCAAACTCCTAATGAAGTATAGCTGCTGTCTTACCTTCTTTATAACTACTGATATGTTGGGACCAGCTTAGATCCTCAGAGATCTTGACACCCAGGAACTTGAAACTGCTCACTCTCGCCACTTTTGATCCCTTTATCTTCCTTTGTCTTGCCCTTCCTGAAGTCCACAATCAGCTCTTTTGTCTTACTGATGTTGAGTGCCATGTTGTTGCTGTGGCACCACTCCACTAGTTGGCATATCTCACTCCTGTATGCCCTCTTGTCACCACCTGAGATTCTACCAACAATGGTTGTACTGTCAGCAAATTTATAGATGGTATTTGAGCTATGCCTAGCCACACAGTCATGTATATATAGAGAGTAGAGCAGTGGGCTAAGCACACACCCCTGAGGAGCGCCAGTGTTGATTGTCACCGAGAAGGATACGTTATCACCAATCCACACAGATTGTGGTCTTCCAGTTAGGAAGTCGTGGATCCAATTGCAGAGGGAAGGTACAGAGGCCCAGGTTCTGCACCTTCTCAATCAGGATTGTGAGAAAGATGGTAATAAATGCTGAGCTACAGGCAGTCCCCGGGTTACGAATGAGTTCTGTTCCTGAGTCCATCTTTAAGTCGGATTTGTACGCAAGTCAGAACAGGGACATCCAGTATTTTGTAGCACCAGTTAGTCAAACGTTTGTCTTAGTATATAGTACATATTTTACCTTTCTATGCATATAAAACACTTAAGAAATGTATGTATTCCAATAATTAAACCACTGTGTTGCTTAGTAATAATTGTAGCTTTCATCAGGGCAGGGCCTTTCACATGCTCCATTATTCTCACTTTATCCTTTAAAATTGTTCCGAATGTTGACCGACTGTAGCCTAACACTTTTCCAATAACCGATGGCATTTCACCTCTTTCCAAATGCTTTATTATTTCCACTTTATTTTCAATCACGATCGCTTCCCATCAACAGAACAGAAACACTGAAGGCGGAGGGTCCTGAACTCCGCTGGGTCCTAAGGACCACCGCACTGCATTCCTGGGTCCTAAAGTCCACTACACTGAGTCAGGTTAAATGGGACAAGTGGGGGCTGTGCTGGGTTTGGGTATTAGATCCTCCACAATATTCTGCGTGGAAATTTAAACTGGAGGTGGCAGTGTGTGTTTTTTTTATGAGGTCGAGTTACGAGCTCGACATAAACCTGGCAAGGATGGTATGGGAGTCACTGGATCGATATCAGCCCAGCATGGGAGCAGTCTATCACTGGATTGAACTCGGAAACCTCTGTTTTCGAGCCTGGCGCTGATCTCATTGCGCCACCAGCCAACCAGAACGGGGGGGGGGGGGGGGATGGTCAGGGTGAATCTTGCTAAGAAAAAGTTAAACCAAATGCAAAGTTACACACTCAACACAGTATCAACAGCAACGACTTAAAATGGCGGATGGCATTCTCCTTCCTCAGATCGTAAGTACGAGTTGTCCGTAAGTTAGACGTTCGTAACTAGGGGACTACCTGTATAGTCAATGAACAGCATCCTGACATAGGTGTTTGTGTTGTCCAGGTGGTCTAAAGCTATGTGGAAAGCCATTGAAATTGCATTTGCCGTTGACCTATTGTGGTGATAGGCAAATTGCAATGGGTCCATGTCCTTTCTGAGGCAGGAGTTCAGTCTAGTCATGACCAACCTCTCAAAGCATTTCAATGTGAGTGCTACCGAGCGACAGTCATTAAGGCAGCCCACATTCTTCTTCTTAGAAACTGGTATAATTGTTGCCTTTCTGAAGCAAGTGGGAACTTCTGTCCATAGCAGTGAGAGGATGAAAATATCCTTGAATACTCTTGCTAGTTGGTTGGCACAGGTTTTCAGAGCCTTACTAGATACTCCATCGGGACCTTCCACCTTGCGTGGGTTCACTCTCTTTTAAGACAGCTAACATCGGCCTCTGAGACAGAGATCACAGGGTCATCAGGTGTTGCAGGGATCTTCACAACTGTAGTTGAGTTCATCTGGTCGTGAAGCATTTGCTGCCATTCAGGCGATTGGGTTTCGCTTTATAGACCCCGCCAGAGTTGCCGTGCATCTGATGTCACCTCTAACCGCATTCAAAATTGTCTCTTCATCCTTGAAATAGCGCTCTATAAATCATACCTGGTTTTCTGGTACAGGCCTGGGTCGTCAGACTTGAATGCCATAGATCGAGCCTTCAGCAGACGACGTACCTCCTGGTTCATCCATGGCTTTTGGTTTGGGAATGTACAGTTAGTCTTTGTGGGGCACACTCATCCATGCAGGTTTTAATGAAGCTGGCAAGTTTAATTCATCATCTCATTATGTGCTGTCACATGCCATTGGCGATTATGGTCTTTCCATGACCATGATGGTTTTTGGCAAGTTTTTCTACAGGAGTGACTTGCCATTGCCACCTTCTGGGCAGTATCTTTACAGGACAGATAACCCCTACCATTATCAATACTCTTCAAGGACTGGGCTGCCTGATGTCAGTGGTCACATAACCAGGACTTGTGATATGCACCCCTGTTCATACAACCATCTACCACCTGCTCCCATGGCTTCACACGACCCTGATCAGGGTGCTAAGCAGGTGCTACAGCTTGCAAAATGATGTCCTGCAGGTGCCCTTTGGTAGAGAGATATCTCCACTCTGCCACCCATCAATTCATCACCAGGTCATTTTTCCTTGCTTGAGCAGTAGAATTTATTTGTAGAAAGAATAAATAGTGCTGAAGCTTTCTATGACAGAACAGTTGTGCAAATAAAAGAGACTAATCTTTTTTCTTGGTTAGGTTTGTGTAGACTTAGTCAGCAATTTAGTGCTTAGACAGCCTGGCAACTACTTTAGCATAATGTGTTTGATCTGGTGACAGTTCCTTTCTTGCGCTGCAATTGTTTGGTTGTCAGTGGAGATGAGTTGAAGGTGTTTAGATACTCAAGCAGTGTTAAAAATGATAGATGCCAAAATACGACTTTATTGCAGCATCCAGCAATTGTATTTCTCTCTGATTTTTGAAATTGTACTCAAACTGCATGAATCGCTTGGGTTGGGTTATAGCCCTTTAGAATTTCACACAGCACTTGATGATTGTCAGTGTCGCATGTCTCAGAGATCAATAAAAGTGAGACTGATAATTTAGTTTCTTCTGCTATACCGGGTGAAATTTAGAGTCAGGCCATTTCCAAACCTCCTTCGTTGGAACCCAGCTGCTTCAGTGTTGCAATGATGTTGCCAGAAGGATCTGAGTTATAAGGAAAGGTTAAATTGTTTAGGAGAAAGAGGGGAGATTTGACAGAGATACGCAAAATTATGAGGGGTGTAGGAAAAATGCAATCCCCCCCCCCCCCACTGAGGTTGGGTGAGATTAGAAATAGAGGTAATAGATTAAGGTTGAAAGGTGAAATATTTGAGGGGAGCTTCTTCACTCAAAGGGTGGTGGAAGTGTGGAACAAGCTGTCAGAGTGGATGCGGGTTTAATTTCAACTTTCAAGAGAAATTTGAATAAGTACAAGGATGAGAGGAGTATGGAGGACGATGATCCAGCTGCAAGTTGCTGTGACTAGGTTGAATTACAGTTCAGCATGAATTAGATGGGCCAAAGGTCCTGTTTCTATGCTATAGCACTTATGACTCACTTATTCTTCCAAAACGGAATTGAATTTATTTAGGATGGGAGTTGGTAAAACAACAGGTGAACTGAAAGTTTTTGGGGAATGACAATGCTGTTGTGAATCCTATTCCTGGGAATACAAGCTCTCATGAAGGAGTTGAATAGTTTCCAAAGGCAATCCTTACTGCTTATCAGAATTTCTTTGAATTTTAATGCATAATATAAACAAACCTGTGGCCATACATGGCTTGATGTGCTTACTGACTTTTCCAACTGCAGACTGCTTTTCCACCTAATACGTCACAAAAATAACCCCCTTCCTTAACGTTTTTGTTGCAGTTTTCATTTAACCAAAGGAATTTTTTGAGCAAGCGTCTAGCATGGAAATTATTGTAGACTAATGTCAGATCCCTGAGGGCTGAGGGGTCCTGAAGTTGAGGTATATAAAAACCATGAGAATCGCCTGTATTTTTCCTCCAGAATGGTTAAGTAGGAGGGTAGGAGAGTCTAAAATTAGAGGGGAAAGATTTAAAAGGAATCTGAGAGGCAAGCTTTTCCACACAGTGGATATGCGGAATCAGATTCCAGAAGAAACTGTAGAGAAGGTCCCAATTACAATGCTTAAAAGATCCACACAGCTATGTGGATATAAAAGTTTTCGAGGGATGTGGGCCAAACATGGAGAAATGGAACAAGCTTGAATGGACAACTTGTTCTTGATGGACAAATTGGGTTAAAGGGCCTGTTTCTGTGCTGCATGTGAAGTGCACTGCATTGATAAATAGTACCGTAAATACTTGCTACCCTAGTGACGAGACAGGACCCTCTCGATGGTTCTCCTGTAAAAAGTTTCAAAATGACACCCTTGCAGCATAATTTTCTTACCAGATGTAGCCTGAGCCACGTAAATGGCAGAATATTAACTGTCCCCAGACAAAATGCAGGTCACAAATACTTATACAATTAGTGCTTATTGGCTTGGAATTTTTTCTGAAATGAAGTTTATGCAATTAATAATGAAAAGTTAAAATTCAATTATCAGTGCAAAACCAAATTATAGTTATTTGTTCAGAGGAAGTGAAATGATTCAATAGTTTTATATCTATTTTCATTTATTTAATGAATGCTTTGCTATACTTGTAGCAAAAATTAAAATCAAAAAATCTTAATTTCCCCCCATGTTTTATAGGCTCGTAAGTACATCATGGATGCAGTGGGAGAAAAATATGCAGAAGGAATCGTCCTGGACATGGAAAAGACTTGGGAGGAATCAGATAGATACACTCCACTAATCTGTTTTCTATCAATGGGCTCAGATCCCACGGATTCCATTATAGCTTTGGGCAAAAGGGTCAAGATAGAGACTCGCTGTGTTTCAATGGGTCAGGGACAAGAAGTCCATGCTCGGAAACTACTGCATCAGTCCATGACCAATGTAAGAGGAGGAAATTCCATGAGATAAGTCTGAGTTATTGTACATAATTAAGAAAACAATTCCCTCCTTTCAACCTTTGATCCCACCAATCCTCTCTCTGTTGGTAAAATAAATTTGCTGTTGCTGACAGAATGGTCCAAGTTGACACTTCCATTAACACAGGCGCTCCCAATCTTTTTTGATGCCATGGACCCCAGGTTGGGAACCTCTGCGTTAAACATTTAACTAATTTCATAAAAGCTTTGTTTCATCTGTTCATTGTACCTAGGTTTGTTTAGTTGTCATTATTAACTGTCTATTTGTACATTTTTCTGTTAGGAGATATTAAAATTTCATTGTCCTTTTATTTAGGGTGGTTGGGTTTTGCTCCAGAATTGTCACTTGGGTCTCGATTTCCTGGATGAGTTAATGGACATCATGACCGAAACCAAAAATATTCATGAAAGCTTCCAACTATGGATGACTACAGAGGCTCATAAGTTATTCCCAATTGCACTTCTTCAAATGTCAATTAAATTTACCAATGAGCCTCCACAGGGTTTACGAGCAGGTTTAAAAAGGACCTACTGTGGTAAGCCACCAAAATTAGTAGATGCATGTTAAAGCATGACCTAAAATTATTCAAAATGCCCATTGTGCCAGATTTAAACAGTGAATGGGGCCTGATGGGACTTGTCTGTGGAGCAGGAGATTGCTTGAGTTAATAGCAAGGGCCAATAAAAAGTAAGGTTTAAGTGGAGTAGCCATTTTTGGAGTGGGCTTGTGTTAGAGTGGTCAGGCTTTGGCTCAACAGGTTTGGGTGAAAACAGATAGGGGCTAGAACTTAAGCCTGAGAAGTTAGAGGCATAACAAGTGTAAGCAGCGTGGTAACTCGGCAGTGGAATGCTCCTCCTGCAAGATGTGGGATTTCAGGGTACCTAATGGTGCCCCTGATGATTACATCTTCAGAAAGTGCACCCAACTTCAACTCCTGACTGACAAGGTCAAGCTGGAGCTGGATGCCTTGAAGATCATCTAGGAGGCTGAAAACTTCATAGCTGAGACTTTAACTGCGGTGGTCATACTCAGAGTGCAGGCTTCTGACAGTAGATAAGAGAAGGTAACGGAGTGCAGTCCGTGCAGCAGTCCCCACTGGTCATTACCCTCAACAAGTATACAGTACCTCTTTGGATACTGCTGGAGGAAGGTGACCTGTCTGGGCATAGCAACAGCAGCCAGACCAGTGACACAGTGGCTGGCTTGAGACTCAGTGGGGAAGAGTAAAGTCAGACAGAAGGTTAGTGATACGAGACTCATTAGTTAGGGGAATGGACAGTAGATGATGTGGCCATGGAGGAGATGCCAGGATGGTGTGTTGCCTCCCAGGTGGTAGGATCCAGGATGTCTCAGAGTGGCTGCCGAAGATTCTGAAGAGGGAAGGTGAGCACAGAGGTTGTGGTGCACATAGGCCGAAAGGGGTATGAGGCCCTGCACAATGAGAATAGGGGTTTAGGTAAGAGGCTGAGAGCAGGACCTCCAAGGTAGTAATTCCTGGATTACTTCCAGTGTCACGTGTTAGTTAGGGCAGGAATAGGATGATATTACAGATGAATGAATAGCTGCAAGGGGGCAGGGTTTTAGATTAATGGATCATTGGGATCTCTTCTGGGCAAAATATGACCTGTGCAAAAGGATGGGTTACATTTGAATCCTTGTGGGCAGGTTTGCTAGAGATGTTGGGGAGGGTTTAAACTTATTTGGCAGGGGGATAGGAACAGGAGTGATAGGGCTGACGATGGGGTAGTTGGTATACAATACAACTCAATCCAATCAGGGGAATCCTTGTGCAGGATTCCTTGGAGGTTAACTTGCAGGTTGAGTCAGTAGTAAGGAAGGCAAATGCAATGTTAACATTGAATTTGAGAGGACTGGAATTATAAGAGCAAGGATATGATGCTGAGGCCTTATATGGCATTGGTCAGACAGCACTTGCACTACTGTGAGCACTTTTGGACCCATCTAAGAAAAGACGTGAAGATCTGCTGGCTTCGGAGAGGAGTCTAGAAGACATTCATGAGTGTCCAGGAATGAAAGGGTTAACATACGAGGAATGTTTGATGGCTCTGTACTCATTGGAGTTTAGAAGAATGAGGGGGCTCACATTTGAACCTATCGGATTTTGAAAGGCCTGAACAGAGTTGAAGTAGAGAGGATGCTTCCTATAGTGGAGATTCTAGGACCAGAGGGCACAGTCTCAGAATAGAGGGACGTCACATTTGGGGTTGACAGACTTCTTTTATTTATTGACTAACCCGAGGTCTATCTCTTGTGTTTGTTGTAATCACACAATATAAATGGATTTTCTAACTAAAATGGCTGAATTCACTTTGAATGATTTCCACATTCTCTGTACCATATATTCTTATAACCATATAAGTTCAGATTTGAATCACTGTTAGAGAATTATGTAGTTAATACTAAATCTCTTATCTGAGATATTAATTTACAGGAATTAATCAGGATTTGCTGGATGTTAGCAGCATGACTCAGTGGAAGCCTTTGCTCTATGCAGTGGCTTTTTTACACTCAACCGTGCAAGAACGACGCAAATATGGACCGTTGGGTTGGAATATTCCGTATGAATTTAACCAGGCTGACTTTAATGCTACTGTGCAATTTGTTCAAAACCACCTGGATGACATGGATATCAAGAAGGTACAGATGGCAATTTTTATTTCTCAGTTGTGTTCTTATAATACTGCAAATTCCAAATCTTTGAAACATACCCTGCAGCAATGAAATTACTGAAAAATAGTAGTATTAAAGAAAATTTATATTGTTAATATTTCCCAAGCAGGGATTCTTATAAGACTGCTTTATTAATACCCAAGTATATCTTCAGGGGAGCGATTGGCATTGAATTGAAGCTTTACGCCCAATTCTGCCAATGAGTCTTTGGGGAAGACGTAGCACATGTCTAGTGACCTAGAATTTCAACGGGGTTCTTCCATGAAGTATCTGCAGAACCAATTGGTGAAAATGCTCTAATTTTGAAAATATTATTATGCAACATTTTATAGGCAGATCTACAGTCATCTGCATGCATTAATGTCAGACTATTTGAAGATCCTCTCAGAAATTTCAAGCCTACCTTATTTAGCTACTTATTTCATTGATTTGTTTGTAATCACATTGAATATCATGGTATCATAGTGGATTCTGGTTAGTTGGCTGATCAGTTAATTGGGGCAGCTGCTAATTTGGGACAACTCTTAAAGAACAAAAACTAAATCGAGAAAATAGCTTGGGATTACCTTTGTTTATTTGGGATACTTTGCTGCTAAATTTCGGCGGGAGACTGTTGCTGAACAGTTTCCAACTAGCATCAGACACGGGGACTTTTTGGCTGTTAGACACTACACCACGCTTAGAGTGAACAGTTTTTAAATAGCGTCAGTTGCCTGTACTTTTGATTTTTTTTAAAGTGATTTTTGTCACTGATAATTCATGAGAAATAGCAGCCAGACAATTCAGAACTGTTTTACTCATTGCTGTTTCATACATCAGGCTTGGAGATGCCAAAAATGGCTGGGCATGAAAATGAAATGATTTCACTACTTCAAGTTAGGAACTATGAGGAATTTGAGGTATTGATAATCATCTTGAATGTTACAACATAAATTAAGATTAGGAGGATTCAACTGTCGAAAATTGTATGAAGACGGTCCATTCTCTAGGTATCTGCACTAACTTTGTTTATTTATCAATCAAAAAAACACTCTGCTCTCAACTGTGGCTCCAAGGAGCTATTTACATGCGATAACGGATACGCACCGGTATACCGCTTCGGCAGGCAGGTTAAATCAGGTGACGTACTTGATGGGGACGTACTTGTCCTAGCGTGTGAAGTTAGTTTCGGTGGATGAGATCCAACGGCCAGGAAGGTGGTTGTGCAATGCTCCGTGGAGAGGGAAGTGCATGATGACACATAGAAAAAAATCATGGCCAACCATTGCAACCAAGGAAGACCCCAGTTGTGATGACCTTTGTATTACTGGACCTGGGCTTCCGAGGTCAAGACAGTGGAATGGACCCAGTGCAACAGCGTTTCCACTTTAAAAACTGTCCCGCACTGTTTCCTGTCATAGTCTGATATGGTGGACAACTACCAAACTAAATATTAGAAACTAATACACAGTTTTATAGCACTCTAGTAGTGTAGATAGTGTTCTAATTTGTTCTGTATTTCATTTAAATATATAATTCGTTACTCAGGTGGTAGATTGTCTTTTTAAAATACCTTTTTAACTATTTAATTGCGCCAAAATGTACCTGTCTTGACGTGACACGATTAACTGGAATCCACTGTGTATGTAAGGCATCTGGTAAGAGAATTTTCAAGCCAATTAAGGCTTGAAACAATATAAAAATATTTGTGTAATACCTAGGACAATTTGAGAAAATTCCATAGAGAGTAAACCATATGCCTAAATGTTCAAACATCGTATGATCCAAGTAGTCTCTCATTGGTTGCAAATGACAATTGGATCTGATGGAGCAATGTGGTATCTCAATAAATAAGAATCCCCAACAGAAATCAGTTAATCAGTGTTTTTATGTTTTTATCAGGAAGATCAAAAGTTAAAGTTGTTGGATACAATATAATAAAGTGACCATTTTATTAACTACCTCCTCTACCTAATAAAGTGGTAAATGAGTGTATGTTTGTGGTCTTTTGCTGCTGTAGCCTACCAGTTTCAAAGTTCGATGTGTTGTGTTGGTCATTCAGTGACAGTCTTCTGCACACCACTGTTATAACAAATGGTTATTTGAGTTACTGTCTCCTTCCTGTCAGCTTGAAGCAGTCTGGCCATTCTCCTTTGACCTCTCTTGGTAGCAACATTTTTGACTACCAAACTGCTATTCACTGGACGTTTTTTGATTTTTTTTTGTACCATTTTCTGTAAACTCTAGAGACTGTTGTGAGTGAAAATCCCAGATAAGCATTTTCTGAGATACTTAAACCACCTTATCTGGCATCACCAATCACTCCATGGTCAAAGTCACTTAGATCGCATTTCCTCCCAATTCTGATGTTTGGTCTGGACAGCAACCAAACCTCTTGGCCATGTATGCATGCTTTTCTGCATTGAGTTACTGCCAGACTGAAGGGTTGATAAGATTTTTGCATTAATGAGCAGGTGTATGTATTCTTAATAAAGTGGCCACTGAGTGTATATTAGATTAAGTATAAAATTATATTGTGAAATGTACTTTTCATCTCTTGCTTCTTCTTTCCCTTCCACTCACCCACCAAACTACAAGGGTGTTTCGTGGACTACAGTGCGATATATGATTGGTGAGATCCAGTATGGTGGGAGAGTCACAGATGATTATGATAAACGATTGCTGAACACATTTGCCAAGGTTTGGTTCAGTGAAAATATCTTCACTTCAGACTTCTGCTTCTACAAGAGTTACAGTATTCCTAAATGCACTTTGGTGGATCAATATCTACAGTATATTCAGGTTTGTAAACACACAATCTGTGGAAAACTAAATGTAATCAGTAGTAAAAGTAGTAGTTAGATAAAGCAGCTCTTCTGATTAATCTTTTCTTTCTTAATCTTGTTTTGATTTTTTGAGTTCCAGATTTTTAGCAAGTGTATGATGACAGTATTGCATTAATTAGAGATGCTCTTTTTTATTGTAGCATTCTGACCATCATATGCAGACGCTGGAACATGAGCCCTAACCAGCTGGCTATTTCATGTCATATATGCAGTAATTAGTTCTCTGTTTGGAGATTTCCATTAAAGTTCTTAAACTGTCATCTTCTTGTACAACAATCTGCACTTAGACTGCTGCAGTATATTATGTTATATGAGAAATTTATTCATTAAGGAATAATATCAAACCTATTGTACATTCCAGAGTCTGCCTACATATGATACACCTGAAGTGTTTGGTCTACATACCAATGCTGATATTACTTACCAGAGCAAACTTGCCAAGGATGTCTTGGATACTATATTAAGCATCCAGCCGAAGGACAGCTCAAGTGGAGGGAGGGAAACAAGGGAAGCTGTGGTTGCCCGGTTGGCTGATGACATGTTAGAGAAGCTTCCCGTAGACTATGTACCATTTGAGGTAGGTAATAACCAGGTAAAGGGGGACATAGTTTATGGATTGATTTAAATCTGCTCAATTCAAGCTAATGTAAAAGCCATCAACTATTAACCTTGAATGTGAAACTTGGAATTCAGCAGTTCTGTTGTCACAACTTGCATGGTTATTTAAAAGTTTCCTCTGTTAAAAGTAGATATGGTTGGAAAAGTTAGGTGCAAGGCTGTATTAGTCTGATACTTGAGGACAGAGGCCTAAAGCATTTGTACACGAAGCACACTGTGGACTTTGTGCCCATAAACTATTTAAACCCGTACATAAACTACACAAACTCGTAAACTATTTAAGAACTTTTTAAAAGCTATTTATTAATGCTTTTTGGGAAGGTGATTTTAGATGCATATCATATTTATACTGAGTTAAATACTGTATGTAATTAGTTTTGCTACAATAAGTGTATGGAACACTGGAAAAATGTTGAATTTCCCCTTGGGGATGAATAAAGTATCTATCTATCTATAAGATCCAGAGCAGGGGTGATAAGAGTTAAGGATGGGTGGGGTGAAGTTGATCCAGAGTAGATGAATGGATTACAGCAGAGAGCAGAGTTGCCATGAGGAGAAAGCAGTAGATGGGTTGCTAAGGGAGCAGATGAGTTGAAAATCAAAAGGAGCTTAAAGGAATTTTGCAAATGAACAGGAGACTAAAGAGGTTAGGAGTACTTTATGGAGGATTCTGGGAGGAAAGAGAAAATCAGAACTAGCAGCAAGTTGATCAGTGTATAATCAAAGTTAAAAGTAAAAGACAGCTGTTAGGGTGATGACGTTGTTAATAATATAGTGTTAAACCCACCTGCTAGAATCTTCTAAAAGCAAAACCTGCAGATGCTGTAAATCCGAACCAAAAATAGAAAACACTGGAAGTTCTCAGCAGATTGGGCTGCACCTGTATAGAAAGAACTAGAGTTAATTTATTAGATTAGTGATCTTTCACCAGGACTGAATGAACCTTCCGTTTTGGACTGACAATCAAGAACATGCCCTTGAAATAATACAGAAGTAGCTGTTAACTGGTGTCCAGGTTGCACTGCACCTATTTGTAAATGGTGTAAAAGACTGCCCAAGAATCAGTTGGTGATGCATCATTTAAAATACTGAGCCTCAGGTCTAACTTTACGCCCTGTCACTTTCTGCTCTGATTCCTTCATTGTTCAAAAACTTATCAGTCCCCGATTTGACTATACTCATTGATTAAACTCAATGGATGTCTGAGGTTGAGTATTCTAAAGACCTACATACTTTACAAAATGAAGTCCCACTTTAGCTCAGTTCGAATTATTATAGTTAAATGTATTCTGTGACTACGCCCCTAATAGTACTCTGTTAATGTGTATTTGGATTTTCCATGTCTCACTGGAAAAATACTTCTCATTTTTCTAAATTCCAGTGAATCTTTGTCAATTTTATTTTATAGAACAAGGCCTCCCCCTTCACACACCTTCAAAATAAATTTATAATGTACATATGGTACACGTCATCATATACTACTGAGATTCATTTTCTTGCAGGCATTCACAATAGAATCAATGAGAAGTTAAACACAAAGACTGACCAACAAACTGCAGATACAAACAAGTAAAGAATACTGAGAATACTGCTCATTCTATGCCAGAGTGATGACAAAATGGTACAGAATTGGCTAGGCACAGGGAGAATAAAGCACACACTTCTCATGTGACCTGGCAAAAGCCAGACCTTGTTAATTTTGACTATTGTGCACATTTGATATTGGCAATCTAACATATTGGGTTATTTGCCAGGTGAAAGAAAAACTGCAGAAGATGGGACCACTGCAACCAATGAATATCTTCCTTCATCAAGAAATTGATAGAATGCAACGGGTAATTGCTTTGGTGCAAAGTACTTTAACTGACTTGAAACTTGCAATTGATGGAACAATCATTATGAGTGAAAATCTTCGAGATGCTTTAGACTGCATGTATGATGCTAGAATTCCAGCCCGATGGATAAAGGTAACAATAGGATGTTTTCATTAGAATATTGATATACAGAAAGTTTATTTATAATTTTAATATTCTATAAAACTTAAAAGTCAATGCATTACTAGTGACTGTAATGTGCAAGGCAATGTAGCGGCCAATTTTAACACAGCAATGTTCCACAAGAAAAATTATTAATAGAAGACATAAAACAGTACAGTACAGCCTCTTTGGCCCCTGATGTTGTGCCAACCTAATGTTTTAATGGAAGTCAAAGCTAAAGTAAAAGCAAAAGAGAGGGCATACAACAATGCAAAAGTTAGTGGTAAGATAGAGGATTGGGAAGCTTTTAAAAACCTACAGAGAGCAACTAAAAGAATCATTAGGAGGCAAAAGATGAAGTATGAAAGCAAGCTAATAAACAGCATCGAAGTGGATAGAAAAAGCTTTTTCAAGTATGTAAAGAATGAAAGAGATGAGAATGGATATAGAACTGCTAGAAACTGAGGCTAGAGAAATCATAACGTGGGACAAGGAGACGACAGATGAACTAAATGAGTATTTTGCATCAGTCTTCACTGTGGAAGATGCTAGCAGTGTGCTAGGTGTTCAAGGATGTGAGGGAAGAGAAGTGAGTGCAGTTACTATTACAAGGGAGAAGGTGCTTAAAAAGCAGAATGACCTAAGGATACATAAGTCACCCGGACCAGATGAATTGCACCCCAGGATTCTGAAAGAGGTAACAGGAGAGATTGTGGAGGCACTAGTAATGATCTTTAAAGAATCATTGGACTTTGGCAAGGGTCCAGAGGACTAGAAAATTGCAAATGTCACTCCAATCTTTAAGAAAAGGAGGTAGGCAGCAGAAAGTAAATTATAGACCAGTTAGCTTGACCTTCGTGGTTGGGAAGATGTTGGAGTCAATTATTAAGGATGAGGTTATGGAGTACTTGATGACAGTGGTGACAGAGGACAAGATAGGACAAAGTCAGCATAGTTTCCTTAAGGGAAAATCTTGCCTGACAATCAGGTAGGATAGATGAAGGGAAATGCAGTGGATGTTATATATTTGCACTTTCATAAGGATTCTGACAAGGTGCCACACATGAGGCTGCTTACCAAGCTAAAAGCCCATGGTATTACAGGAAAGTTATTAGCATGGTTAGAGCATTGGCTGATTGGTATGAGGCAGCGAGTTGGAATAAAAGGATCCTTTTCTGGTTGGTTTCCAGTGGCTAGGCGTATTCCACAGTGGTTGGTGTTGGGGCCGCTTCTTTTTTATGCTGTATGTCAATGATATAGATGATGGAATAAATAGCTTTGTTGCCAAGTTTGCAGATGATATGAAGATTGTTGGAGGGGCAGGTAGTGTTGAGGAAATAGGTAGGATGCAGAAGGACTTAGACATATTAGGAGAATGGGCAAGAAAGTGGCAAATCAAATACAAATGTTGGAAAATGCATGGTCGCACTTTGGTAGAAGAAATAAATATGCAGAGGATTTTCTAAACAAGGAGAAAATTCAAAAATCTAAAATGCAAAAGTGACTTGGGAGTCCTTGTGCAGAACACCCTGAAGGTTAACTTGCAGGTAGAGTCGATAGTGAGGAAGACAAATGCAATGTTTGCATTCATTTCAAGAGGTCTAGAATACAAGAGCGGGGATCTGATGCTGAGGCTTTATAAGGCACTGGTGAGGCCTCACCTTGAGTATTGTGAACAGTTCTGAGCTCCTTATATTAGAAAAGATGTCATGGCATTGGAGAGGGTTCAGAGGAGGTTCACAAGGATGATTCCAGGAATGAAAAGGTTACCATATCAGGAACAGTAGATAGCTCTGGGCTGGTACTTGCTGGAATTTAGAAGGATGGGGGTGATCTCATTGAAACTTTTTGAACGTTGAAAGGCCTGGATAGAATAGATGTGGAAAGGATGTTTTCCATGGTTGGTGAGTCTTAGACGAGAAGGTACAGCCTCTGGACAGAGGAGCATCCACATAAAACAGATGCAGAGAAATTTCTTTAGCCAGAGAGTGATGAATTTGTGGAATTTATTACCACAGGCAGCTGTGGAGGCCAGGTTGTTGGGTACATTTAAAGCAGAGTTGAGTAAGTTCTTGATTGGACACGGCATTGAAATTTACGGGGAGAAGGCTGGTGAAAGGGCTGAGGAGAGGAATAAAGGATCAGTCATGATTGAATGGCAGAGCAGACTCGATGGGCCAAATGACCTAATTCTACTCCTTTGTCTTATGAAAAGAGGCCTTACACACTGTCCAGTCCAGTCCCTAAGGAAACCTATATAAACCTACTTAACAATCAAACTAACCCTTCCCTCTTCCTCACATCCATATGTCTATCTGAAAGTCTCTTAAATGTCCCTTTTGTATCAGACACTATCACCATCTCCAGCAATGCAACCCAGGTACCTACCATTTTCTGTGGGGGGAAAAACACGACCTCTGACATCTCCCCTCAACTTTCCTCCATTCACCTTAAATGAATGTTCTCTGGTATTGGTCACTGCAGCCCTGGGAAAACGGTGCCAGCTGAACGCACAATTCCTCAAAATTCTGAGAAACTCTCGAAAGCCACTTTGCATCATCCTTTGCTCCAGTGACCAAAGACATAGCTCACTCAAAAAGGCTTTTCCTCCAATCTAGGCAGCCTCTGTATTGTCTCTAAAGTTTCCACATCCTTCCTAGATTAAGGTCACCAGAACCAAATGCAGTATTCCCAGTGTGGTATAACCAGAGTTTATTGAGATGTAACATCTCATAGCTGTTGATCTCATATCCCAAACTAATGAAGGCCAATGCACCATATACATTCTAAACCACCCTATCAATCTGTGTGGCAACTTTGGAAGGATCTATGGATGTGGACCCTAAGTTCCCTGTGTTCCTCCACACTAAGAATTCTTCCATTGTCTTCAAGTTTGATCTTTCAAAGATTATCACCTCACACTTTTCTGATTATACTCCATCAGCTATTTTTCTGCCCACTCCTATATCCTGTCAATGTCCCATTGTAACATATGACAACCTCCTACGCTATCAGCAACAGAACTAACCTCCCTGCCATCTAAAAACTTAGTAACTCACCCTTCCACTTCCTCATCCAAGTCATTTATAAAGATCACAAAGAGCAGGGGTCCCAGAACAGATCCCTACAGAATACCACTAGTCACGGATCTCCAAGCAGAATATACTCCTACTGTCACTCTCTGCCTTCTTTGGACAAGCCAATTCTAAGTCCATGCAGCCAAGTTTCCCTGATACATTTTCTGCCTACTCTATTTATTGAGGCTGCCATTCTGAGTTTATATCTAGTCTCAGACAATACTGATACCATTGAATCCCTTTAACTATTTACACAAGAGACTCTACAGATGCTGGAAATCCAGAGTGACACATACAAAATGCTGTTGGAACTCAGTAAGTCATACAGTATCAATGGAAAGGAATAGAGAGTCAACATTTCTGGCTGAGAGCCTTCATCAGAACCTTTAACTATTTAGCTGTCTTACATCAATCCTCACTGCTGGTTATTTTCTCAGCGAAGCTGATGTTAAAGGACTTGATGGTATTAATATTGTTTGAGATCTCTTGCAGTGATTTTAAACTTGGAAAACTAACAGATGCCCCTATTATTGGAATACTTGGAAAAATCATGTCATTCAGGTAGTTTTAAACTGGCTAAATTTCTAACCCCAACCAGCTATATATTTTTTTCATACTACTATGATTTATTTCAGGGATTCTTCAGCAAAAATAAACTCCCTTTCAATTGTGCAACAGAATTTGTTTTCAAATGCCAGGCTATGCATATTTCATGAGAGCAAACATTCACTGATGTAACTATGAAAATATTTGCCTTGTTCTCCAGACATCCTGGGAATCGAGCACCCTTGGTTTCTGGTTTACAGAGTTATTGGAGAGAAATCATCAGTTCCATTCCTGGATCTTTGAGGGACGACCAAACTGTTTCTGGATGACTGGCTTTTTTAATCCTCAGGGATTTTTAACAGCAATGAGACAGGTAATGCTAATAGCCGTAGTAGATTACAGGTGAGGTTTTGTACAATTACCATCAACCACTGATTTGTTTCCATGATGTAATTTACATTCAGCTAAACTTTTCAATTGTAGTATAAAATGCTGGAGGAACTCAGCAGGGCAGGTAGCATTTATGGAAAAAAAATGTACAGTTGACCTTTCAGGCCCAGACGCTTTGGGTTTGAAAGAATGTTAACTTATTACTTCTTAACTAGTCAAAGGCCATCCTGCCATCTACCACAACCTAGTTTATTGAGAACCTTGTTTCTCCTTTACTAAAGACAAAGTTCCAGTGCCTGAACCATTGGAATGACACCAGTGATTCATTTATTTTCAATGCAAATAGAATGGTGACCTCCTCCTCAACTATCACTCTGAAATTATTAACTCAGTTCCCTCTGATCAAACTAAGAACCTGGCTACAAGAGGAATTGTCAGAAGTGGCTAGCCATATTCATCAGCCACAGAAGTCCTGTGTACCTTCTTTTTGACCCAAATCCATTCAAGACTGGATGACCTCAAGCCTTTCTCTATTTTGATTTCATCGTTGACTCTACTGAAAGTAGCAACCTTTGGCTCTACTAAATGCTGATCCACAGAGGCCAGTCACTTAAATGTTTCACTTTCTCAGCGATGCTAACATAGTTGAACTTGCTCAAAATTGTACTCAACACAACACTACCGCAGACCTATGGCAAACCATCACAGACTTGGTTGTCCTTCAGGTACTCTGCCCAATTTCACTGCCAAAGTGTTATTACGAAATTTAATACGATAAGGCTAATACTTCACATTGTGCCTTGCCAAAGGATTGAAGATTGATTCTTAATGAAACATATGTGCCAGAATAGTTAGTTCAGCACAATGTGTGTTTGCTTCCTTTTGAGAAACAAATGGCAATGTATTTGATGAATATGTACAAATAAATTGTTCATCAACTCTTTTTACTTCCAAAAAGGGAATACAGTGATGTACAATACAGACACTAGGATCAGTAAAAATACTTGCATAGAATTTCAGATGCAAAGGAATTGTATTTTATTAAAGTCATTCAACCCTCCTCACTGCTATTCAGTCAGATTCCCTTTGATAGGGTATGCCTGTGCAAACTTACATGAATGATTTGTTTTATTAAAGAATCCAGAAGACTAGTACATGGTAGGATGATCAAGTTGCAGAAGAGGGTGTAACTAGAAATAGGATATCATTAAGAGTTTATGACCTTGTCTCAGATGGTAATAGTGATGTGGAATTACATCTTAAAAAGGGGTTAAAAAAAAATTGAAATTCGACAATTTAATTTCAAATAATCATGGGTATATGAAAATATACAGTGAAATGCATCATTTGTGTCAACAGCCACAGTCTGAGGATGTCCTAGAGTCAGCCTGCCAGTGTTGCCATGGCTCTGGTACCAACATTGCATGTCCACAACTTAAACCCATACTCCTTTCGACTGTGGAAGGAAAGAGCACCCCGAGGAAACCCATGCAGTCACAGGGAAAACGTACAAACTCCTTATAGATAATGGCAGAATTGAACCCAGGTCTCTGGCAGTGTTGTGCTAACCAAATGCTAAATTATCCACCTACAGTATTCCTCTATTCATTTGCATTTACTGTTTTCCAAGTAACTGTGTAAATTATTCCTATTAATGACAGGAATGCTTGTTTTATACTTTAAAATTTTGATATTAAAAGCAGCGATGAAATATTGATAGCCATTTCTCACTAAACTTTAACTAACAGGAAGTGACTCGTGCTCACAAGGGCTGGGCACTGGATAGCGTGGTTCTGTGCAATGAAGTCACCAAATGGATGAAAGATGACATTACAACACCCCCTGCAGCGGGAGTTTACGTGTACGGGCTGTACCTGGAAGGAGCTGGATGGGACAGACGCAATTCAAAGCTCATTGAGTCCAAACCTAAAGTGCTGTTTGAGTTGATGCCAGTCATACACCTATCTGCTCAAAATAACCTAAGTAAGTACTACTGTAAATAATCGATATTTTAATCTTGGCTGTTACATCGGTATTTAACTGATAGCTACACGTAGTCTAATTTTCTTTCTTAGTGTGCAACAACTTGAAAATTTACAGTGACTTGTACTCACCTAGGGATGAATTGAAGGGAAAAGATATCTTTGATCCTCTTCAGTGAGGTTCATGGTTTCTAATATGTGTAAGAAACAGATTTTGACGTAAGCAGATGAATGAGAACAGAGATAGCATCAAATCATAAACACAAGAGACAACATAATAAAAGGGTGGGGGGGGGGGGGGAGAGAGGTGAAGGAGGATAGCTTGAAGACAATAGGGTGAAGCCCGATATGTGGGAAGGGTAAAGAGCTGGTGAGAAAGGGTACAGGGCTGTGGTAGCAAGTCTAGCTGGTTGGAAGAGTCAGAGGGAATCAGAAGTCACAGGGGAGCAGTGAGAGGGTGTCGCATGTTTAAACCATCTCAATCCTACATTTCAAAACTGCCCACCAAAGACCTTGCATCGCTTTTTGTTCTTCTCATTCGTTTTTGCTTTATCATGACACTCATTTCCTTTACACTGAAGAGGAATATGTTTTTATAAATAGCCCACATAATCACCAGCATTGACCAAAGTAAAATGACAATGTGGTGATTTGATGGTTTTGGATTTACGACGGGGATACAAATGGATTTCACATACTGGGAATTTCTTTTTATCGTATGACTGGCACTTGAGTCAAGACATTGGGCACCATGATAGCATTGCAGAGCTTGGAGTTCAATCCATTCTGTAAGGAGTCTCTATACTTCCTGCCTACGGAATGCACAAGTTTTCCTGGAGTGCTCTGGTTTCCTCCCACAGCCCAAGGACGCACCAAGTAGGTTAAATGGTCATTGTACACTGTCACTTGAGGAGATTAAGGTTTATCAGGTTAGTTTGGGTTGCTGGGATGGCATGACAGAAAGCCCTACTGCATGCTGTATCGCTAAATAAATAAATACAAGCAGTAATACTATGAATATTCCAAGGGAATGTTTGCCTTAGGCTTATCCAATTTGTACAATTTTTCTTGTCTTCAAGATCCAAAAGACCCCCGATTATATTCATGCCCAATCTACAAGAAGCCAGTAAGAACAGATATAAACTACACAGCTGCAGTAAATCTCCGAACGGTTCAACCCCCTGAAAATTGGATCTTACGTGGTGTAGCGCTCCTTTGTGATGTCCAGTAAACAGTAAGACTATTCCATGACTTAGCACACCAGCATTAGCATTCGATGTTAAAAATGTTTCTGATTGGAAATGGATAATTTAATTTCTAGGCCACAGTGGAAGATTTTTTAACTTTTATCATGTATAATGGATGTTTATCGATTCAGATTTCTACTTTTATTTTGATTAAAAATGAATCTTTATTATCTGGTGCATTTTAAAATTTTTAGCTAATTTACCTCTTCATCCACATAGATTTTAAAGACTCCAATGAAGAAAAAGATTTAAGTCAAATTCTGTAATAAGCTTAAAAAATACCATTTTTCTAGAATAAGTAGTAACTTCAATAAATGTCAAAAATATTATTTCACTATTTATGGCAAGAAGTTACTTAGTACCGTTTCTCTCGCATTACAATTCTGCATCAATGTCAACTATGCATACTTACAATTTCTGGGTCCTTGCTGTGGCTGGAATGAGGCAAGATGTCAAAAATCAATGGGGAAAAGAATGAATTCTTATACACATATTCTAATTCACATACTTGGCTAGCATTCTGTTACTTCTCCCTGCTAGGAAGCTGATCTTGCCTGAGAGCACCCAGTGACAGCTAATCCCAAAACAATGCGTTCTAAATTCTCCTGCAGTGCCCCATTGCAGCAGAACACTGCATGTGCGATACTGATGGAAATCACTTCAGGGGCACAATGCCAATTCACACCTGGAAGGGTTCCATTGAACTTCTGGAGAATGGAAAACATGTCATAAATAATTATCACCTGACTGAGGGAATGAAAAAGCAATTTTCAGCTGCAAAGCACCAGAGGAGAGGAAGGCAATATAAGTACTGTTTCTTTACGGAGATACAATTCAGAGGTAGCTTGGGGGGGTCAGAGTTGTTAATTCAAGTTATTTTGCAGACACCCAAGTACAGCAAGCTTGGACAAACAGTATTAGGGCATTTACACTGGTCATGGTGGCTCTTGCTGAATACAATTTTAAAACATTATCTTTTTACTCTTGTGGATAGCAAAGTTACAATGGACAGAGTCCTTGTACCTAAACTGATATTTATCTTCTAAATAACATTTTAATTGGAGACAATTAATATTAGTATTTTTCTCCGAAACGCATTGAGAAATTAATTGAATTTCCCTGAGTAGAAATGCAATTATGACCAACTGCTGGTCAATTATCACCATATGAAAATGCTGCTCAGTACTTCCAATTGTAAATAATTCATCATTATCTAATGCAATTTCCGAGTCAGGCATAGATATTTGTGTTTTAAAAAATAAAACATTACTAAAGTGAAAAATTAACCATATACTGCTGAAGTTATGAGCTATTTCATTTATTTGAAATAATACCAGAAAACAATAGGCATTTGGTCCAAATTGAAAGCATGAAAAATTTGCTAAAAGTTCAAGAGTTTCAATTCAGCAAAAGAACAGCAAGCAAGAAGTAAAAACAAGGAATAAGAAAAGACTAGAACAAAAGAGAACGGAGGGAAGTAAAGAGAAAGACGACAAAGTATTAGAGAGACTAGGAGCTCCCTCTTTATACTGCGAGTTAGATAAGGGAGTTTTTCTGTGAGCAGAGCAGTCATGAAACAATGAGGACTGTCTTGATTTATGCTGCCATGTCAGACTTACAGACAAAAACTACATCAGTACAGAACCAGCTGAACTACACATTACTGAAAATTCACTGCACAGTTACAAACAAGTGATTATTCAAACATAAAAGCAAGCAATAAATTAAACTAGAATAAAGACAATGATTTGAATAGCAATCTAGACCCCAATTCAGCAATTGGTAAGACAGTAAATGCACGAAAATCTGGAATAGAATAGAAATAACTGTAAAAGAAAATACTTAACTGACTGAATTTAAGGTAAAAGATTTAAAAGATTGAGAAAATAGATTCTTAATTTTAAACATTTACTGTATATTATCTACACTGATTCTGTGTTAATCTAGAAGTGGCATGATTGTATTAGGAGCAATACCAAGGAATATTAATTTTTACATACAGTTATGATGTCAATACATCAGTAAAAACAAGTAAGACTCTTATGGTGGATGACAAATACACCTTAGATCATGAGACTCTGAATTTATTTAGTTCTGTTTTCATAATCATTGACATCATTAATGCAGCATTGTGGTTCTCACCATATTAGTTTTATTATTTTTTTATTTAGAGATACTGCATGGTAACAGGCCCAACCAGTCTGCGCCACCCAATATGAACCATGCGATCAATTAACCAACCCATTCATTTTTGGAATGTGGGAGGAAACCGGAGGACCCGAAGAAACCCATATGGTTACAGGGAGTACATGCAAACTCCTTACAGATAGTGAGAGAATTGAACCTGGGTCACTGGCACTGTAATAGCATTATGCTAACCACTATACTCCTGTGCCATGCCACGTTGAAATGGATCTCTTCTAGTTTCACTGCTGCACAAGATTAAATGGACCATAATTTTTACCTTTGCACCCTCAGAGCTTGGCTTTATATAACAAAACACAAGGAAATAAATATTTTGCATTAAAAAAATTCCGTACAATTTAACAAGGAGCGGACGAGTTGCTTGGTAATCTTCTGGTAAGTTACTCACCCTTCTGAAACCACAAACATTTCCCCCACCCATAAAAAAACAAGTCAATAAGTACAGTATTTGCTCACGCAATCTGCATAAATGCCACTCTAACAACATTAAAGAAACCACAGCTTTAAAATTTTGCAGATGTCAAAACTTGGCGGTACTGTGAACTGCAAAAGAGATCAGTGGTAAATTACTGCAGAGCATAAATACCTGCAAGAACTGGGCAGTTGAAGGCAAATGCTGAGGGAATGAGAGGTGATGCATTTTAGTGGGAGTAATGAAGGAAAGGTCATGTGGAACAAGGATACTGTTCCAAAACTGGTGCAGGAGCAGTTAATGTAGCGGCAAAACCAAAATCAAAACAATTGCCACTAATGGTGACCATACAAACTTGTTACACTTGTGTGACCAGCCCAACACCTCCACCCCAGCTCCTGTAACAATTGCTCCAAATGCCAACATGTATTGAAATCCTTTATTCGCAATCATACAGTCTTGAAACAATGAAACTTAAGCATACCCAAGTGTAATTAAGCATTATTGAGCGGTCAGCAAAAGATATGATCTCTGTTAGATCCCAAATTCCAAACTGCCCAGAACAAAGTATGAAGACATAACTTATTCCATTTGCTTTTACCACATCCCCACTTGTGCGACTAGTTGTTATAATGAACACACAACACAGAATACAGTGTAGATAGAGAATAGAACCATGGCTCCAAAAGTTAATAAGATGTGCACAGTTTTGGACTTCAAGTATAGAAACAAGAAACAACACCGGTCTGGCCTCAGACACAGTACTGTGTTCAAATCTGATCATCTCATTATAGCAAGGATATGAAGGGGATTAGAGAATGATAATGAAAAGATTTAAGAGAATAATTCCCAGGAGGATGGATTACTGTTTCATCTATAATTAGTGAGGCTAGGGCCACAATTTTCTTTTTCAAGACAGGGAAGATATGATTGAGGTGAAAGCTGATGGAAATAAAATAAAAATGGTTATAATCTGTACAACTCGGTAGCAGTTCCTACAGTATATTCCCAAACAAATTGTACAGACCATCACCATTTTATGGTGGAAATTTATTTATTGAGATACAGGGTGGAAATAAACCTTTCCGACCCTTCGAGCCATGCCATCAGCAATCCCCCAATTTCATCCTAGCCTAAATCATGAAAATTTACAATGACCAGCTAATCTACCAATCGGTACATCTTTGGAATGTGGGAGGAAATCCTAGCACCTGGAGGAAATGCATACGGTTACAGGTAGAATGTACAAACTCCTTACAGGCTGCGGTGGGAATTGAACCCAGGTCGCCTGTATTATAAAGTGACGTGCTAACCACTATGCTACCTTGCTGCCCTAAATTTGTTGTTATTGATGGAGGATGTCAACTAGAGGTCACAGGTATTACAATCAAGAGAATTAACTGTAAAATTAAGGGAACTTTCTTCTGCAGCATGCGGGTGGGATCAGGAATGGTCAGTAGATAGATATGGCAAATGCATTTTCAATGTGGCCTTCCAAAGCAAGCTGAATGAATATATTGTGGAGAAAAACCATTAGAAAGCCACAGGAAAGAAGCCATTAGAAGTTGGACCTAATGAGCTGCTCTGGTAGAGAGCAAGCACAGGCTGATTGGATTCCTGTAAATATTCTCTGATTCCATGACTTAGTTGGCAGCATTTCACTATAAGATACTGTATAGGAGCAGAATTAAGCCATTCGGCCCATCAAGTCTACTCCGCCATTTCATCGTGGCTGCTCCATTTCTCTTCTCAGCCTCAATCTCCTGCCTTCTCCCTGTATCCCTTCATGCCCTGACCAATTAAGAATCTATCAATCTCTGCCTTAAATGTACATAAAGACTTGGCCACCACAACTGCCTGTGGCAAAGAATTCCACAGATTCACCAATCTCTGGCTGAAGAAATTCCCCCCCATCTCTGTTCTAAAAGGACGACCTTCTATTCTGAGGCTCTGTCCTCTAGTCTTAGACTCTCCCATCATAGCAAACATCCTCTCCACATCCACTTTATCAAGGCTTTTCACCATCCGATAGGTTTCACTCCTCAGACTTCTAGTGAATACAGGCCATCAAATACTCTTCATATGACAAGCCTTTCAAACATGGAATCATTTTTGAGAGCCTCCTTTGAATACTCTCCAGTATCAGCACATCCTTTCTAAGAAAAGGAGCCCATACTGAGGCCTCACTAGTGCTTTATAAAGTCGCAACATGACATCCTTGCTTTTACATTCTTCTCCTCTTGAAATATCACATTTGCCTTACTCACCACAGATTCAACCTGCAAATGAACCTTAAGGGAATCCTGCACAAGGACTCCTCAAATTTCAGGGTGAATTCGATATTATCTTCCCCTAAGAATTCCTTTACCTTTAGCTCTAATCAATTCTGGTTCATTGCACAACACCAAATTTAGATTAGCTGAACTCCTACTGGGCTCAACCATGAGCTGTTCTAAAAAGCTCTCTTGTAGGCATTCTAGAAATTTCCTCTCCTGGAATCGAGCATCAACCTGCTTTTCCCAATCTACCTGCATATTGAAATCCCCCATGACTATTGTAATACAGTACTGCCCATTTTCTATCTCCTATTGTAATTTGTAGACCTCATCCTTACTTCTGTTTGGGGGTCTGTATCCAACTCCCGTTAAGGTATTTTTTAAACTTTGCAGTTCCTTAGCTCTATCCATAATGATTCAACACCTTCTGGCCCTCTGCCACTTCTTTCTAATGATTTTATTTCAGTTTTGCCAACAGAGTAATGCTAACCTGTCTGCCTTCCCGCCTGTCCTTTTGATACAATGTGTATCCTTGGCCATTAAGCTCCCAAATGTTCATTCCACTGCCAGACACCATGGTTACAGCAAGTTATACCTACAAATCATTCTATAGTTATTTACCAAAGGTGGTCTAGCAGTATTGTGCAAGTATAGCCTTGACCATTACATACTGTGCCTATAAAAAATATTCAACCCCCTTGAAAGTTTTTGTGTTTTATTGTTTTACAACACTGAATCACAGTGAATTTAATTTGTCTTTTTTGACACTGATCAACATAAAAAAAAAACTCTTGTGGTGTCACAGTGAAAACAGATCTCTACCAAGTGATCTAATTTAATTACAAATATAAAACATAAAATAGTTGATTGGATAAGTATTCACCCCTTCAAGTCAGTATTTAGTAGATGCATCTTTGGCAGCAATTACAGCTTTGAATCTATGTGGGTAGGTCTCTATCAGATTTGCACATCTGGACATTGCAATTTTTCCCCATCCTTCTTTACAATACTTAAGCTCTGTCAGGTTGCAAGGGGATCACGAGTGAACAGCCCTTTTCAAGTCCAGCCACAAATTTTCAATTGGATTGAGGTCTGGACTCTGACTTGGCCACTCTGGAACATTAACTTCATTGTTTTTAAGCCATTCCCGTGTTGCTTTGGTTTTATGCTTGGGATCATTGTCTTGCAGGAAAACAAATCTTTTCCTAAGTCACAGTCCTATTGCAGATTGCATCGGGGTTTCCTGCAGGATTTCCCTGTATTTTGCTGCATTCATTTTACCCTCTACCTTCACAAGCCTTCCAGGGCCTGTTGCAGTGAAGCATCCCCACAGCATGATGCAGCCACCACCATGCTTCATGGTAAGGATGGTGTGTTTTTGATGAGGTACGGTGTTTGGCTTAACAACAAACATAGTATTTAGACCGACAGCCGGGCCAAAAAGCTCAATTTTGGTTTCATGAGACCATAGAACTTTCATCCAGCTGATTTCAGACTCTCCCACATGCCTTCTGGGAAATTCTAGTTAAGATTTCATGTGAGTTTCCTCTTAACAGTGGCTTTCTCTTTGCCACTCTCCCATAAAGCTGTGACTGGTGAAGCACCCAGCAACAATTGTTGTATGTGCAGTCACTCCCATTTCAGCCACTGAAGCTTGTATCTCCTCCAGAGTTGCCATAGGTCTCTTAGTGGCCCCCCTCACTAGTCCCCTTCTTGCATGGTCATTCAGTTTTTGAGGACAGCCTGCTCCAGGCAGATTTACAGCTATGCCATATTCTTGATGATTAAGTTAACTTGGAAATTTTCTTGTATCCATCTCCAAACTTGTGCTTTTCAACAACCTTTTCACGGAGTTGCATGGAGTGTTTGTCTTCCTGGTGTAGTTTTAGCCAGGATACTGACTCACCAGCAGTTGGACGTTCCAGATACAGTTAGATTCTTACTACAATCAATTGAAACACCTTAGCTGCACACAGGTCTCCAAAAACAGATCTCTGTTAACTAATTATGTAACTTCTAAAACCAATTGGTTGTATTATGTTTTATATTTATAATTTAGATCCCTTTGTAGAGATCTGTTGTCACTTTGACACACGTCTTTTTCAGTGTCAAAAAAGCCAAATTAATTCCACTGCGATTCAATGTTGTAAAACAATAAAACATGAACAATTCCGGGGGGGTGGGGGGTGGGGAGGAATACTTTTTATAGGCATTGTACATGTTTAGCTTATGCAGTTTTGCATATAGCAAACAGACAGTTAAAAATGAAAGTAGATGAACGCAATACAAAATGAATTCTAAGTAAGTACATATATATACATCGTTATACACTATGCTAAGACTCATTATTTTACAAACATTCATACTGGAACAAAGAAATACAATGGAATCAGTGGAAAGACTACACATGAAGACTGACAAGCAAAGAATATGAAAATCATGATAAACTGCAAATACAAAAAAAAGACACTAAATAAGTCAGTCATAGAAAAATAGCACAGAAACAGGCTTTATGTAGTCTGCGCCAAACTGTTTAGTCTGCCTATTCCGTTTGAGCTGCAACCACTCTATAGCCCTCCATACCCCAAACAGCCATGTACCTACCCAAACTTTGCTTAAACATTGAAATCAAGCTCACATGCACCACTTGTGCCGGCAGCCCATTCCACACTCTCGCCGACTCTGAGTGAGGACGATTCCCCCATGTTCCCTTTGAACCCTGAATCTTTCACCCTTGATTGCTGGTTGTAGTCCCACTCAACTTCAGTGGAAAAAGCCTGGTGTCATTTATCCTGTCTATACCCCTCATAATTTTGTATCTCTAACAAATCTCCTCTCAATCTTCCACGCTCCAAGGTATAAACTCCTAAACTTTCCTTATAACTCAGGTCCTCCAGACCAGACAACATCCTAGTAAATTTTCTCGTTAACTTCATCAACTTTGCCTCTAACTTCTACCCTGCCCTCAAACTTAACTGATCCATTTCCGGCACCTTCCTCCTCTCTCTTGAATTCTCTGTCTCTGGAGACAGCTCATCCATCTATTGATGTCTATTATAAACCCACTGACTCTCACACTATACCTCTTCCCACCCTGTGGGAAATGCCATCCCATTCTCTCAATTCCTCCATCTCTGCTGCATCTATTCTTAGGATGAGGCTTTTCATTCCAGAACAAAGGAGATGTCTTCCTTCGTCAAAGAAAGGGGCTTTCTTCCCTCCACCATCAATGCTGCCCTCAACCGCATCTCTTCCATTTCACGCGGTCTGCTCTCACCCCATCTTCCTGCTACTCTACCAGGGATAGTGTTCCTCTTATCCTCACCTACCACACCACCAGCCTCACTGCCCCTCACATAATTCTCCGTAACTCCCGCTATCTCTAGTAGGATCCCATTGACAAGCACACCTTTCCCTCTCCCTCCACTACTTTCTGCTTTCCACTGTGATCCCCTTTCTATGTGATTCCCTTGTCCATTTGTTCCTCTCTGTGATCTCCTGCCTGGCAATTATCCTTGCAAGTGGAACAAGTGCTACATCAGCCCCTACATCTCCCTCATTACCATCCAGGTCCCAAAGAGTCCTTCCAGGTGAGCTGGCACTTCACCTGTGAGTCTGTTGGGGTCATATACTCTTTCCAGTGCTCCTGATGTGATCTCCTGTATATCAGTGAGACCCGACATAGATTGGGAGACCCTCCATCCACCAGAAAAAGCAGGGTCTCCTAGTGGCCACCCATTTTAATTCCACTTCCCATTCTGATATGTCAATCCATGGCCTTCTCTATTACCGTGATGGGGCCTCACTCAGGTAGGCACAAAAACACCTTGTCAGGATAGCCTTTAATCTGATGGCATGAACAACAATTTCTTGAACTTCTCGTAATGGCCCTCTCTGTCACCATTCTCCATCCCCTTCCCCCCCCAACCTTATCTCCTAGCCTGCCCATTGCCCCTCTCTAGTGCTCTTTCCCCCTTTTCTTTCTTCCATGGCTTTCTGTCCTCTTCTAACAGACTCCCTGTTCTCCAACCCTGTATCTCTTTCACCAATCAACTTCCCAGTTCTTTACTTCGTCCCTCCCCCCTCCACCTTTTAAATCTACTCATCTCTTTTCTCCAGTCCTGCTGAAGAGTCTCGGCCCAAAATGTTGACTCTTTTTCCATTGATGCTGCCTGGCCTGCGGAGTTCCTGCAGCATGTTGTGTGTGTTGTGATACTGAGAAGATGAGCTGTAGAGTCCTTGAAAGTGCATCCATAGGTTGCGTTTGGTGATCATGTGTTGTGACAAGTGAAGTTCAGTGTTGGGGTGAGTGGAGTTATCTACACTGGTTCGGCAGCCTGATGGATGAAGGGTAATCATGCCTAAGCATGCTGGTGTGGGTCCTATGGCTCCTATACCACCTTCCTGATGGCAGTAGTGAGAAGGGAGCATGGTCCAGATGGTGTAGCTCTTTGATGGTGGAGCAGTTATGTTAATACAGTTATAATATAGGAGACAAATGCCATAAATTGATAAAGCAAAGAAGCCATCAAGTGTTAATGACTTAGAACAAATGGAACTCTGCGTAATTCATGGCAAGGAAAATATCCTGTCATTTGAGCAATGAAGCAAAGAAACCTTTACAAAACTTCAGTTGCTATTGCTTTGATCTATTTATCAACCCTCAGGCAACAAGTGAGGAGATACACCACCGGCCTGGAGTCTGAAATACTTGCCCCTCCAACTCATTGAAATCCAATTCACTTCATTCAGTGGCCACTTTATTGGGTGCCTCCTCTACCTAATAAAGTGGCCATTGCATGCATGTTCGTAGCCTTCTGCTGCTAGAACCCATTCAGCTCAGGGTTCAATATGTTGGGCACTTGGAGATGCTCTTCTGCACACCACTGTTGTAACACCTGGTTATTTGAGTTATTTTGCCTTCCTGTCAGTTTGAACCAGTCTGGCCATTCTCCTCTGACTTTTCTCATTAACAAGTTTTTTTTTACATCTCAGAACTGCCACTCACTGGATAATTTTGTTTTTTTGCACCATTCTCTGTAAACTCTGGACTCTGTCTTGTGTGAAAATCCCAGGAGATCAGCGGTTTCTGAAATACTCAAACCACCTTATCTGGCACCAACAATCATCCCACGGTCAAAGTCACTTAGACCACATTTCTTCCCCATTCTGCTGTTTGGTCTGAACGACAACCAATCCTCTTAACCATGTCTGCATGCTTTTATGCATTGAGCTGCTACGATATGATTGACTGATCAGATATTTGCATTAATGAGCAGGTATACCCAATAAACTGAATGTATGAATGCAGTGGTAAAGTTTAATTCAAAAATTTCACCATTGCAAATTCTCATTTGTTCTATGATGCTATTATATTGAGTTTGATCAGTTCAGTATTAAAAACTATATTTGAAATTATATAGATTGATTTAAAAGATATAATATTTCAACATTATTAAATCAATTAAGATTCTGTACATCCATTGAACTATTAAAAAAATTCACTCAAGAAAATGGAACTTGTTGATCATTGCCAATTATGCCACTGAGAAACTGTGGGTGAATTTCAATGGGTTTGCCATCAGGTACACAACTACTGCTGATGAACTTGATAGGCTGTCAGGAAGTTTCCAATACAACACAGAACAGGAGCAGGCCTTCAGCCCACACTGACTGGACTAAACTATGCCAAATTCAATTAAACTCTTCCACCTGCCTTTGATTCCTAACCCTACATATTCCTGTATCTATCCAAAGGCCTCTCTCTGTATAGTATACTACTGTATCTGCTTCCACCATCTCTCTTCTCCAGCTCATTTCACGCACCTACCACCACGTAAAAATTTCTGTACAGCACTCATTTACACTTTCCCCTCTCTCGTTAATTACATATCTTCTAGTGTTTGATATTTCTACTCTAGGAAAAAGATAGTAACAACTCTGTTTCTCTTTTTTTTAAATTAACTTCCACCAGGTCTACCTCACATTCTGACACTCCAGAGAAAACCATCCAAATTTGTCCGAGTTCTCCTTATAAGCTCATACCCTTTTATCCAGGTAGCATCCTGGTGAAACTGTCCTGTACACCTTCCAAGGTCTCCACATCCCATAGTGGAGGAGCCAGAAGTGCAAGCAATACTCCAAGTAAGCATAAACAATATTTTGTAGACATGGAAGATGACTTCCTTACTCTATTACAGAACAGCTCAATCAATGAAGGCATGCAGCATGCCTTCATTATCACCGTATCAGGGAGCTATGGACTTGGACTTCAAGATCCCTCTGCACATCAATGCTGATAAGGGTCCTGCCATTAACTGCATACTCTCCCCTTCAAAAGCAGTTATTATAATGCTTTACAGTAAGATTTGGGTTCAATTTCCACCGCTGTGGGAATTCCAAAAGACATACAGGTTAGAGTTACAAGTGGTGGGCATGCTATGCTGGTGCTGGAAGCATGGTAATATTTGTGGTCTGCTCCCAGCATATCTGTGGACGATGTTGATCGTTGATGCATTTCACTGTATGTTTCAAAGTTCAAGTTCCAAGCACATTTATGATCAAAGTATATATACTATACACAATCTTGAGATTCATTTCCCTACAGGCAACCACAAAACCAAGAAACCCAACAGAACCCATCAAAACAAAAGAGACCATCAAGCACCCAATGTGCGGAAGGAAAATGGTGCAAACAACAAAATCACAGTTATAAACAGAAGCTCATGAAAGTCAGCCCACAGCCGTGAAGCCAGTTATCAGTGCAGCCGATCCAGTAGTCCATCAGTTGCAGGCCGCAGCTTCAGTTCAGTACAGAGTCGAGTAAACCTTGCAGAGCAGCGAGCTGAACTGACTTGTCCCTCACCTCCAGCCTGCTACCCTGGCCTGGCACTTAAATTGTCCAAACCTCGGCTCATTCCTTGCTTTTGGACTCGCTTCACTACAGGCCCTGGGTCCTGATGCCTCGATTAGGCCGGTCCCCGACCTTTCCAAATTGGCCCAGTACTTAAATCAATCAAACCTATATATTTCAATGTAGATGTTACAAATAAAGCTAATTTTCAATCAAAGTGCAGCTTCTCACACGTGCCCAGATTAATCTTCATTTGCCATTTCCCTGCTGATTAATATCTGTAGTTGATCTATATCCTGATGTATATCATTTGAAACATCTCCACCAATCTGCAAAATTACTGATAAACCCCTTGACATTTTCATCCCAATTATAATCCGGTATAGTTGGCTGTACATTCATAACCTCTCAGGAGAAGTGGGTTGACAATTACTTGTTAGTTGCTTCTAGATACAACTCCATAACAGCTCATTGTGTAACTAGATCCCACAGGCCTATCTCCCACATATAATGCAATTTTCCACCTTCTGTCCAACACTCCCTCCACAAGCTTCTCACCCAAACCTCTGACATATCAAATTGTTGAAGTTTTCAATTTTTCTAAGTATGAACAGCTAGAGCTAGGCAAGGCAGATAATTGCAAGAAACACATCATTTTGACCTTATTTTTTTTAAATCCTTAACATCAAATAGTCGTAATATTGATAAGATTTCAATTTACTCAAAGCAACAGTTGTGGATGAGCCCAGATTCTTGGCTTTCATGACTTTACTTTTTTACATAGATCATTTGGTACAAGGAGGAAATCTGGGGGTGGGGAGGGGGTGAAAATGTGGTTAGACCACTCTGTTGCGTTCTGGTTACCTCATTATAGGAAGGATGTGAAAGCTTTAGGAAGGGTTCAGAAGAGACTCAGAACAATAAAAAATAAGTTACATCAAACTGTCTAACGGGGGGTGGGGGGGGACATCACTTCCCTGGCTATGGTTTTGATTCATTATAGAGCCTAATGACTGAGGTAAGAATGGCCTCATATATCTTACGAGGCCAGGTTAAGCAAGCTAGGGCTTTTCGCATTATATGGGAGGTGACTTGATACAGGTGTACAAGGTGTTAAGAGGCATGGATAGAATGGACAGCCAGAAACTTTTCCTCAGGATGAAAATGGCCAATCAAGGTGGGGCATAGCTTTAAGGTGTTTGGAGGAAAGTGTAGGATGGATGTCGGACAGAAGTTTTTTTTATATAAACAGAGAGTGGAGGTGAGTGGATCATCTTCCACCCATCTGAGATCCTTACCAGGAGCATTGCATATGCAGGGCTCTTAAGATCTTCCATGATTCCTCCCATCCATCCAACAATCTCTTTGATTCCCATACTACCAGGTAGGAGGTACCATAGCATTAGGGCAAGGACTGAGGCTTCTTCCCCCATGCCATGGGACTACTGAACTCCCTGCCACCACTCAGGTCTCTTCACGTATGAAGTTCCAGTAGCATAATACTGTTAATTGCTTAAACTTGTGATGAAAATGCACCTCATTATTTGATAAAGTAATATTACCATAAATAAGTATTGTGTGTGAGAGTTATACGCACTTTGGTCTGGTAGAATGTTGTTCAGTTATGTATGTGTTTTTTTTTTTGTCCTCTCCGCTTCTTGTGGTGCATCGGCCAGCAACCTTGCTGCTTCTTTAGCATTTGTCTTATTTTAAAGAAAATGAGGCCAGGTTGCTAGCTCAGCGCTCAACCCAGACGTGTGCAAAGTGCCGGCCGGATTCGAATGCGGGACCGCTCACCTCAAAGTTCAGTGCGGAAGCCACGAGGTCACTGGCCTGCCAATGTATACAGCTGAAATGAGAAAGAACTTGAACCTGTGGGCTGAAGGGCCTGTACTGTGCTACGACTGAACAGTGGAACCGAATAGTATCAAAGATAAAAATGACAAGCTGTCAATTTTTTTCCCCTCTGTTATTCACTTGAAGATTCAGGGTTGGCTTGATTATCACCAAACACCAAACTAACATAGATTACCCATTTCCCCATGACATCCTCTCACCTCTCTAATCCTGCATTTGTACACTGCTAATACTATTGTTCTTTCAGAAATACTAAAATAGGTCTAGAATACAAGAGCAGGATGTGATGTTGAGGCTTTATAAAGGCACTGGTGAGCTCTCACCTTGAGTATTGTGAACAGTTTTGGGCTCCTCATCTAAGAAAAGATGTGCTGGCATTAGAGAGAGTTCTGAGGCAGTTCACAAAGATGATTGTGGGAATGTAAAGGTTATCATACGAGAAACATTGGATGGCTCTGGGTCTGTACTTACTGGAATTTAGAAGAATGAGGGGTGATCTCATTGAAACCTTTCAAATGTTAAAAGGCCTAGACGTGGAAAGGGATGTTTCCCATGGTGGGGCAAGTCTAGGACAAGAGGGCACAGCCTCAGGATGGTGGGGGGTGGGTCCATTTAAAACAGATGCAGAGAAATTTCTTTAGCCAGAGTGGGGTGAACTTGTTACCACAGGCAGGTATGGAGGTATGGAAGCCAGATCATTGGGTGTATTTAAGGCAGAGCTTGATAGGTTCTTGATTGGACATGGCATCGGCATCAAAGGTTAGTGGAGAAGGCCAGGGAATGGTTGAGGAGGGGAAAAAATGATCAGCCCTGATTGAATGGTGGAGCAGATTCGATGGGCCAAACAGCCTGATTCTGCTCCTATGTCTTATGGTCTTACTTTAGAGCAAAGTTCCCAACTTCTTTATGCCATGGACCCCTACCGTTAACTGAGGGGTTCCTGGACCCCAGTTTGGCACCCCTGTTCGGAAGATTGTTTGTCCTTGCAGCTCTTCAAGAAAAATAGAAATAATTGAAGAGTATCTAATTTCAATTCAATTTAACCAATTTTCATCATGGTTTGTATTCGACCTAGTTGTCAACCTGACTCTTCAAAAGAGATCCAGCAGCTGAACTCAAATTAAATTATCTAGCATATGCCCAGATATTCCACAGGCCATCTTCACGGTGTCACTATTAGTCTGATTAATCTCCCGGTTGTTGTCAAGGAATGGTTTTCATCTCCAAGTGAAGCACCCCGTGACTCAACCCTCTACCCCGTCACATCAATCACCTGTAAGCGCATTTGGCAGGCTGGCTCTGAACTTGGGGCAATGACAAGCTCAACAAACCATTTTGCAAAAAACAAACTTCCAGCATGCTCATTATTAATGCATCTGTTCTTGTTATGTCAGTTGAACTGTACCAGAAACTTCTCAAATTTCAAATTAGCCAAGCAAAGTGCAGCAGTCCACCCACAATCTCACCGCATCCCGTCTCTCCAAGGATTTTCAACCAATTATTGGCAAGGAGATTTGCCCATAACTTACTCCCCAGATCAGCGATGCTGCTTTTCATAATCTCCAAGATACTTAATTGCAATTAGATGATCTTATATTAACTATTTTGCCAGTGGCAAGTAAAACAATGCAAGGACAATACTAAAATATTTTTAAATTACTATTGTTGGAAAAATGACTGCAAAATTTTAATGATTAAATTCTATTATAACAATGTTCCAGAAAAGGGCCTCTTTTCCCCCCTCATTTTTGTCCTTCAAGTGACAGGAATTCATTCCATAATATAAGGGAGCAAAAAAGTAACAGGGATGTATTAACCCAGGGCATCATCTCCTTGCATTGTTTTTAAGAAGGTGTGGGCTATGATTGCTATTGCAAACTGACGCAGACATTGAAGTGACAGTACTACTTTTCCTCTCTTACACAAAGACGAAGATCAAGCATTAGTGGAAGATCATCTACTCAGATTGTGCCCAATGGTCTGCTCCAATTGTTGGCCTGACATCACATTGAGATGTCTGTGGAGGAATGCTGTCGACTGCCACATGCAGGCTGCAGGAGCGCGTGCTGAGGAACGCACTGAAGCTTGGTACAGCCACCATACCGACTCAGTGGAGGACCACAGAATAGGGCCCCCTCTGCTGCTGGAGAGGGAGGGGCTGGGTTGGGTGGTGGCTGGCTTAGTAATATGAGTATACGTGAGTAGCGAGGGCTACGTGAGTAGCGGCTGTGCTGTTGCTGTGTAGAATGTAATAGGATAGTATTAAAAGCATTGACTAAGAAATGTAAACAATGAAAAGGCATTCATTGCAGTTTATTCTTGTAAATATTTTGCTATTATAAAGTATATTTTGCTTAATAATTAATTGTAGAATATTACAGCGCAATTACAGGCCATTTGGCCCCCAAAGTTGTGCCAACTTTTTAAACCTACTCTAAGATCAAACAAACTCTTCCCTCCTACGTAGCCCTCCAATTTTCTATCATCCAGGTGGCTATCTGAGAGTTTCTTAAATGTCTTTAAGGTATCTGCCTGACAGTGTTCCAGTGAATAAATAAAAGGTTCTGGTAAATGGTTGGCTCACTTTGGATTGGAATTTGAGGGGTCGGGAAAGACCCAAATCTGGCAGCGATGTGTGGAGTCAGGTCAGGCCAGAGAGAGGCATGTACACAGAAGTTTTTCAGAGAAGTGAAAATATACTAAACATGCATCTGTTCTCTCTCTGTATTGTATTGTGTTGTGTTTCACTTTTATTATGTTTAGTATGGTAACTGGTCACAAGTGGGGGTGTGGTAGAATGAAGGGCATCAGTTACATATTCATGCTTTGTTCAATGCATTACGTAGCTGGGGACTTACAGATGCCATGCCTTTTGCTGATTGCTCAACTACACTCAGCTTACAATTGGGTACTCTCAAGTTTTATTGCTACAAGGTGGTATGTTTCCTAATTGCTAATAAAGGATCGAATACTTATCTTCAACTTTGGAACCATCACTATTGGAGCTGAGGCTGCAACATGCAAGTTGAACAAATTATGGGGCCACCAGCAGCTGCAACTGTTGTGGTTAGTATTGGCCGCTAGTCTATATTAACAGTTTCCTTCCAAGATTATTAATTACATCAAACAATAAATATCAAGAAATGTAAACAGTGACATTACAACAAATGACAGGTTTCCAATGCCCGTGGCTGTGACAGGCTAAGAAGCATGCTAAAAGAAATATGGGTTCTGGTATATAGAGGCTGGTTCAGAGAATGGCCAGGAGAGGAGTGGGCCACCACGGTCTGACTGTGGACAAGAGTTACTGAATATCAAGTCACTGGCTGGGTCCTGGGGCTCAGAGGAGGGTTTAGTTGGAGAGGCTCTTCAAAGAGAGGGCAGAAATTGGGATGTTTAGGTTTGGGGAGTAGGAACGGGAAGTCTGACGGATAGATGTAAAGCAACTCTAGTAGGACATTGGTTAAACCTAGCTGTGGAACTGTTCAACAGCACATCCTCCAGGCTGAAAAAAAAATGAACCAATTTCCCTAAACATGGAACATAGAACATTACAGCACAGTACAGACCCTTTGGCCCAAGATGTTGTGCTGACCTTTTAACTTACTCCAAGATTAATCTAACTCTTCCTTCCCACACAGCCCTCCATTTTTCTTTTATCCTTGTGCCTCAGAGTCTTAAATGTCCCTAATGTATCAACCTCTACCACAAGCACGTTCTGTGCACTACCACGCTCTGTTAAACCTGCTCCTAACATCACTCTTATACTTTCCTCCAATCATCTTAAAATTATGCCCTGTCTTATTAGCCATTTCTGCCTGCGAATAAGTGGGGGAACCTTTTAGAAACTGAGATAGCTGAAAAAGTTTTGAAAAAGTGCAATGAACAGATTTTGTTGGGAATCTGACCGGGAAAATACTGGAAATGAGGTTAGAGTTGAAGGAAGAATCGATGAGGGTTTCTCTGGAAGAATCAAGGCAGGCAGGAATTAGTCAATATCACAGGGATCCCTTGCATTCAAAGTACAAAACAGCACCCTTGGCATAATCTGTAGAAACAATGATGGGAAGATGTTTGTCAGTGGCAAAGTCTTAACATTACTGGGCCAACTTCTTAATCTTGTGCATTCTGAAGAACAGGAACTCACATGTTAGGCTGTTGTTTATCAACTAAATCTGTGTACATCCCATCCAAACTCATTATCAATCTTCAAGACCTGGGCTTCTGTACCTCCCTCTGCAGCTGGATACTTCAAATCAGTGAGGCTTGGTAACATCACCACCTTGCTGATCATCAACATAGGTGCCCTTCAAGGCTGTACATTTACCCCCCTGCTCTACTGTCTATACATGACTCTGTGGCTATGCAGAGTGCCAATGCAATATGTAAATTTGCCAACAACCACAGTTATTGGGTGAATTACAGGTGCATGTTATATAACTAACCGCTTGACTAAATTGCTCCAAGTTCAAGTTCATTGTCATTTAACCGTATGCATGTATACTGCCAAACGAAATAACGTTCCTCCAGACCAAGGTATACAACACAGTACATATAACTCACACATAACAGAAAAGGTAATATTACCACGAATAAGCTAACAAATAAAATATATTTCAGAAGATTGCCATTTAGCATAAGGTCAAGCCAAGTCGCTTTATTTGTCACTTCAACCACAACTGCTGGTACAGGACACAGTAAAACCGAAACAGTGTTCTTCTGGGACCCTGGTGCTACATGAAACAACACAAAACTACACTAGACTTCAGACCTACCCGGGAGTACATAAAGTGCACAAAACAGTGCAAGACAGTACAATAATCAACAAACAAGACAATAGGCACAATAAAGGGCAAAGGTGCATTTATGACACGTTAAAAAGTGAACGGTATGAAGCTACTGGCACTTCTTATGGGATAAAGACCTGGCTGGTGGCAGGGAGTTCAGCAGTCTCATGGCTGGGGAAATAAGCTGTCTCCCATCTTAGCAGTCCTTGTCCTAAAGCTACAGTACCTCCTGCCCGATGGTGGGGGCGGTAGGGGGGGTCAAAGAGATTGTTGGACAGGTGGATGGAATCACTGACAATGCTAAGGGCCCCTTTAGCTAATTGTACCTTGCAAGTTATGTACATAAAACATGGAAACAAACTATTACTTACTTTCAAGGCAGTAATATAGTGATAACCCCAGGGTGTTCTGAAGGAGTCAATGAAACAGTGGGAGGTCAATATTCAGCCAAATCTGATTTGGCATAGAAAGAGAACATTGCAAAATAATGTTCGCTCCTTCATAGGAACACAGAGCAGGTTCCCACATCACTGCCACTCTGCTGAATGACACAGACATGTGGGTTTAAGCTGATGACCATATATTTGACAAATTTAGTAATACACCTTTTGACCTGGACTGAAAACCCACATTATTGTCGTCAGTGCAAAAATCAGGATGTCACTTCAATGTTGTAGTTTGAAATCAGGGACAAAATGACAGCCTCCACCCCCACCTCCCACAGGTGACATCAAAAGGAAGCTTCTCCCAAAGATTTATGGATAGCGGGGTTGACTTCACATTTCCAAAATCATTTGCCTTGAATATCTATTCAAGGTCTCCTTAATTTCAGTCACTTCAAAGTAATCTAACTGGCTGAGTAACTAATTGCAATAAAGAATTCTCACAGATACCAACCCATGGAGGTGGCAATGTCATTTTTTACTAACATTTCAAGTGATGTGTAAGTGTAGTGATGCTTATTCAGTGACCTTTATAACAAAGTGGGCTTGCGTCAGAACTTTTCACTGTTATTTTGCTATTTAGCCAGGGTGTAAATGGCTCATGCAAGCGGACATAACGTTAAGGTGATTGGAGGAAAGTATGGGGTGGGGGGGGGATGTCAGAGGTAAGTTTTTATACAGAGAGTAGGGTGTGTGTAGAACAACATGCCAGGGGCCGTGGCAGAGGCAGACACATTGGGGCATTTAAAGACACATGGATGAGAGAAAAGTGGAGGACCATGCAGAAGGGAAGGGTTGAATTGATCTTAGGTTAAATGGTTGGCACAACATTATGGACCAAAGGATTTGTGCTGTGCTGTAATGTTCTGTGGATTCTAGATACCTGTACTGATATTCCAAAAGAAATATCTTTAGCTCAATGTGATGGAAAATGGGGAATGTCAAAAACATGGAAGAGGCTAAGCTGTAAGTTTTCACAGCAAACAAAATACAAATACAGTTTACTGTAACTTTTAATTCAAACATGGCATCATGGGTGGAGAATAAAAGCCTGCTGTGGTTTATTGTTGTTCAACAGCTGATTCAGGTGATTTAATTTAATTTAATGGTTTAATTCCAGATGCTGTTGTGCTGCTTCTGTTACCCTGCACACATTATGTTTATGGTATGTAATAATTTTTACTGTTAAGTACATACGTGTGATAAACAAATCAAGAGAAAGACTGCTTCCCAGTAGCACATAAATTCAATGAAAATATAAGGGATAATAAAAATAGATTTTTCAAAATAAAGGATGTTCATTTTACTCCTGCACAATAGAATACCAAGGCTTCAAAAACATTGAGATTTCCTATCCAAATACATATTCTTCTAGTTACCTTCCACTTAGCAGTATAGGATCTTTGCAATCCAGCTGACCAGGCTCAGTGGTCACCAGCCTATCTAAACTACAACACTTCCAAAGAAAAGCTCATTCAATACTGGGCTACGTCCAGAATATGTACAGCATGTCTCCCTCTGTCTCTGCCTCTCAGTGTCTGTGTCAAGCTGAGCAACATAATCTTCAGGTCTCAAGTGCAAGATTGTAGGTTGACATTTAGTATTGAGACAGTGGCAATCATAAGGTTTGAAGATTCAGAAATCAATTTAAAACTATAGTCCTGTGCATAAATGGGCATTAAGGAACTATTAAGGGAATACACCAAATAAAATTATTCCGTTAATTTCACCATTAGCAACACAAAATACTGAGTAACTATTTGTACCTAAATTTTAAATCACAGCTGGTCTTTTAATTGCCTCTGACATTAATTAGTCTTTTCCTTAAAAGTTTAGGTTTCTAATTGCATGAATATTGCTGAAATGGCAAGCTAATCACGTCACAGCTGGAAAAACAGAGATTCTGGGAACAGAAAGAACAGGGAAAGTAGCAATATATCTTTCACTAATCAGACTGAAGGATTGTGAAATTAACAGGGCGAGGACCATGAATCAAGTTCGATGGAGTGTAAATTAAACTGGGAAATCCAATCAGGTTAGCAGCGGGCGGGGGGTGGTTGAAAGAGAAACAAAGGGAAAACGATAATACATTAACTTAGATAAATGTTAAAATTTTAAGGAATAACACTTGCAATTGATTTGTTTTTGGTGCAACTGAGACCAACTATCAGTAATTAGTGCATATCATACGTTTGTTATGTTCAGTGTTATATGACATTGCTGGTGATAGTCTTTCCATGACCATGATTGTTCTTGGCAATTTTTTCTGCAGAAGTGGTTTGCCATTTCCTTCTTCTGGGCAGTGTCTTTACAAGACGGGTGACCCCATCCATGATCAATGCGCTTTAGAGATTGTCCGCCTGGTGTCAGTGGTCGCATAACCAGGTCTTGTGATATGCACTAGCTGCACATACGATCATCCACCACCTGTTCTCATTACTTTTCGTGACTCAAATCGGGTTGGCGGGGGGCTAAGCAGATACTGCACCTTGCTCAAGGGTGACCTGCAGGCTAGTGGAGGGAAGGAGCGCCTTACACCTCCGTTGGTAGAGACACATCTCCACCCCACCACCCATATTCCATATCAAATACCTAAACTAACACTTAGATGATAATGAGGGTGGCATGGGAACACAGTGGTTAGTGAAACACTTTAAAGAGCCAGTGATCTGTGATTGCAGTTCAATTCCCACCCTGCCTGGAAGGAATTTGTATGTTCTCCCCATGTTCCTGCAAATTCCAGACCTACGGGTAGGTGTTAGTAAGTTGTGGGCACACTATGTTGGCACCATAAGCATTGCAACATTTGCGAGCGGCCCCCTGCACATATTCGGACTAGGTTAGTCATTGACGCAAACAACACATTTCACTGTATGTTTCGATGCACATGTGACAAATAAAGCTAATCTTGATGAGCAAGGACCATCTTTTGACTGCAAGTTATCTGTTGTATCAATGGCAACTTCATTGATGATGGCAAGGCAGCCCTTTGATTAGTCTGTGGAACAAAATTTTGTCTTTGGATTGTAACAACTCACAGAGTCTTGAGATTTTAGTTGAATAGCCCTGGACATGAACATGGGCACAATGGTACACAATCAATTTGAGCTATAGATAAAATTCATGTTGCTTATTCATAATCAATTTGCCTTGGTGCTGAATAATGAGAGCAGCTGGTACACACTATTGCACTGTGACCACATTGGTTGGCAGAACACAGACAAGAGAAGAATGCTTCTGCCTGCTCCATCAGGAAATCTGCTGCGAGCAAGCTCTTCGTGTGGGTGGTCCTCAGACTCATGCTAAAAGGGCAGTGGGGGAATAGAAATAGATAGGTACAGCTCTTGAACTTATGCATAGTGCGGCAGAAATAGTTCAATAACCTTAACTGTAATCAGGTAAGTTAACTTCAAACCACATTACTGGCACACTGCCAGCCTCAATACTGCTCATTGCATCACAGCCCATCACTCACCTACCACCAACTTTTAAAATCAGGATTGAGTGCCAACATTCAGAAACAATAGTAAAATTATATGCTTTTCAACACCCTACCGCCAAGAGGACCACAACCTTGAGGTTACCCGACCTGCAGAGTTCCTCCAGCATTTTGTGTGTTTTGCTTTGGATTTCTATCTGCACCGTCTCTTGCATTTATGGCAGTGGTAAAATTTCTAGGTATGTGGATGAACAGAAGGCTAATGTGCAAGGTGCATCTGAGTACAGTTCAAGAGAACTGTAAAAAAGGCCTTAGTGAGCTTATACGAGGAAATCTGCAGATGCTGGAAATTCAAACAACACACACAAAATGCTGGTGGAACACAGCAGGCCAGGCAGCATCTATAAGGAGAAGCACTGTCGACGTTTCGGGCCGAGACCCTTCGTCAGGACTAACACTAACTTAGTGTGCTTAGTTGGGTGTGATTGGGATATGAGTGGTGGTGGCATCCGTCGGTCTCGAGAGACCATGGATCTGCGCCTGGAGTTTCCAGGGCGCAGGCCTGGGCTGGGTTGTATGGGACACCGGCAGTTGCCCATGCTGCAGGCCTTCCCCTCTCCACGCCACCGATGTTGTCCAAGGGAAGGGCACTAGGACCCATGCAGCTTGGCACAGGTGACGTCGCAGAGCAATGTGTTAAGTGCCTTGCTCAAGGACACAAACACGCTGCCTCAGCTGAGGCTCGAACCAGTGACCTTCAGGTTACTAGTCTGATGCCTTGTTCACTAGGCCACGCGCTAGTAGGAGGTCACTTAAATGGCTATCGCTCTAACCAGTTCTGTCTTTGTTTATGGATGTGTGGGTTATGGGTCAGCCTCACCAGCAGTCTTGAAACCTCTAGATCAGGGATTCCCAACCTGAGGTCTGTGGACCCCCCCCCCACCCCTTTCTTAATGGTATTGGTTCATGGCATAAGAGAGGTTGGGAACCTCTGCCCTAGATATAGTTCAAGCTCGAGCATTGAGATTTTGTTGTGGTGCTATGAAATCATCCCCAATTTTGGCATTACTGATAGAAGTGGGTGATGTGCATTTACACCCATTCAGCTCACAGTTAGGAATGGTTCATTGGGTTCTGGGGATATAAAGATGGTCATCTAATATTGGCAACATTGGAATGTGTTGAGAGTGCATTTGTAAGGTCTTCAGTTTTAGGTGGATGGGAGATGAATGGGCATAAAACCTTGGGTTGTCTGAGGAGGAATATGGTTTCAATCTACCCCTTTCTGTTGCTCGTCCATGCTTTGCTTATAGCTGATTTCCTCCCAAAGGGCCACAACCTTGTCGCTGGGTTTGGAGGCTTGCGTGCCTCAATGACCTGGAGAACTATGTTGGCTGGAGTCAGGGCTTTTATGCTTTGGCTCTTGGTAGGGTCACCCATGCCAAACAGGTCAAAGGGTAGAGGCCAGACTAAGAGTGGTCCACCAGTCCTCTGGGTTCGTGGGTTCAGCTCAATGCCAACAACATTGGTTAAACAAAGTTGTTGCAGAAACAGCAAAGAAGAACCCTTCTACATCTGATGTGTGACGAAATTCCTGGGACTTCACCTGGAACTTGCATGACTGACAAAAGTGAAAACCCAAAGGAAGCTACTGACATGATGAAGGAAGCCTTTGAACACCACCAGAGATGGAGGACCTTCATTGCTGCCCTAAATGCTAGCAGTATAACGGGCAGTAAGTAAATATGGTTGATTTAAGCCTTCATGAAAAGACCAAGATGAAGATTGATTGTATAATGCAACAATACATAGAAGTACCGACTAGAGATGGGGCAGTGTTGGATCTCCTGTAAGGGAATGCGATAGGTCAGCTGACAGATGTATGTGTTGGGGAGCACTTTGGGTCCAGTGATCACAATAGCATTAGCTTCAAAATAATTATGGAGAAGGACAGGACAGGACCTAGAGTTGAGATTTTTGATTGGAGAAAGGCTATCTTTGAGGAGATGCAAAGGGATTTAGAGAGAGTGGATTGGGTCAAGTTGTTTTATGGGAAGGATGTAATAGAGAAATGGAGGTCATTTAAGGTTGAAATTATGAGGGTACAGAATCTTTATGTTCCTGTTAGGTTGAAAGGAAAGGTTAAAGGTTTGAAAGAACCATGGTTTTCAAGGGATATTAGAAATTTGGTTTGGAAAAAGAGGGATGTCTACAATAGATATAGGCAGCATGGAGTAAAGGAATTGCTCGAGGAATATAAAGAATGTAAAAGGAATCTTAAGAAAGAGATTAGAAAAGCTAAAAGAAAATACGAGGTTGGTTTGGCAAATAAGGTGAAAGTAAATCCGAAAGGTTTCTACAGTTATATTAAAAGCAAGAGGATAGTGAGGGATAAAATTGGCCCCTTAGAGAATCAGAGTGGTCAACTATGTGTGGAGCCGAGGGAGATGGGAGAGATTTTGAACGATTTCTTCTCTTCAGTATTCACTAAGGAAAAGGATATTGAATTGTGTAAGGTATGGGAAACAAGTAAGGAAGTTATGGAACCTATGACAATTAAAGAGGTGGAAGTACTGGCGCTTTTAAGAAATTTAAAAGTGGATAAATCTCCGGATCCTGACAGGATATTCCCCAGGACTTTGATGGAAGTTTGTGTAGAAATAGCAGGAGCTCTGACGGAAATCTTCAAGATGTCATTAGAAACTGGGATTGTGCCAGAGGATTGACGTATTGCTCATGTGGTTCCATTGTTTAAAAAGGGTTCTAGAAGTAAGCCATCAATTATAGACCTGTCAGTTTGACATCAGTGGTGGGTAAATTAATGGAAAGTATTCTTAGAGATAGTATTAATAATTATCTGGATAGACAGGATCTGATTAGGAGTAGCCAGCATGGATTTGTGCGTGGAAGGTCATGTTTGACAAACCTTATTGAATTTTTTGAAGAAGTTACGAGGAATGTTGATGTGGGTAAGGCAGTGGATGTAGTCTATATGGACTTCAGCAAAGCCTTTGACAAAGTTCCACATGGAAGGTTAGTTAAGAAGGTTCAGTCGTTAGGTTTTAATGCTCGAGTAATAAAATAGATTCAACAGTGGCTAGGTGGGAGATGCCAGAGAGTAGTGGGGGATAATTGTTTATCGGGATGGAGGCTGGTGACTAGCGGTGTGCCTCAGGGATCTGTTTTGGGCCCAATGTTGTTTGTAATATACATAAATGATCTGGATGATGGGGTGGTAAATTGGATTAGTAAGTATGCCGATGATACTAAGGTAGGAGGTGTTGTGGATAATGAGGTGGGTTTTCAAAGCTTGCAGGGAGATTTCTGCCAGTTAGAAGAATGGGCTGAACGTTGGCAGATGGAGTTTAATGCTGAGAAGTGTGAGGTTCTACATTTTGGCAGGAATAATCCAAATAGAACATACAGGGTAAATGGTAGGGCATTGAGGAGTGCAGAGGAACAGAGAGATCTAGGAATAACAGTGCATAGTTCCCTGAAGGTGGAGTCTCATGTAGATAGGGTGGTGAAGAAGGCTTTTGGAACGCTGGCCTTTATAAATCAGAGCATTGAGTACAGAAGTTGGGATGTAATGTTAAAATTATACAAGGCATTGGTAAGGCCAAATTTAGAATATTGTGTGCAGTTCTGGTCACCGAATTATAGGAAAGATATCAATAAATTAGAGAGAGTGTAGAGACTAGGATGTTACCTGGGTTTCAGCACTTAAGTTACAGAGAAAAGTTGAACAAGTTAGGTCTCTATTCATTGGAGCGTAGAAGGTTGAGGGGGGATTTGATCGAGGTATTTAAAATTTTGAGAGGGATAGATAGAGTTGACGTGAATAGGCTGTTTCCATTGAGAGTAGGGGAGATTCAAACGAGAGGACATGATTTGAGAATTAGGGGGCAGAAGTTTAAGGGAAACACCAGGGGGTATTTCTTTACTCAGAGAGTGATAGCTGTGTGGAATGAGCTTCCTGTAGAAGTAGTAGAGGCCAGTTCAGTTGTGTCATTTAAAGGTAAAATTGGATAGGTATATGGACAGGAAAGGAGTGGAAGGTTATGGGCTGAGTGCGGGTAGGTGGGACGAGGTGAGATTAAGAGTTCGGCACAGACTAGGAGGGCTGAGATGGCCTGTTTCCGTGCTGTGATTGTTATATGGTTATATGGTTATATTAGTGGCACAGGAAGCTCAGCAACTTATGCAAGCTGGGCATTATGGTTTCTTACATATGGTTCAAGAGGTCCAGTGGAAGTTCACTCAGATGTTTCTGTTTATCTTCCAAAGTTTCAGGTGATTATTAAGAAAAGATTATCAAAGTTATTAGTATTCACATCTGAGATGGTTGCTATCATTTTAGCCTGGGAATGGGTTAAAAACGTACTTCAGAAGATGTAACCCTGAATATGTACTTCTATGCTTTGACATATTCTCAATTTTGACATCAATAAAAACAGATACTTCAAACGGCAAGCTAGGAAATCTTTTTTTGAAATTGGACAGCATCTGTTGAGGCTGCAGGGTCCAGGCTTGTGTTCCCATTTCTTATCCTAACCCTGCCCATCTTGGGGTTGAAGGAAACCAAGTGGCAGACATTCTAGTCTAGCAATCACTTAAAATCAAGGATGTAGCCTTTGTTTTAAGGGGAGGTGAAAGCTATAAATAAAAAATCTATTTGATTACTGTGGCAACAAAGTTGGGACAAGGAAGGGACGGTGTTTATACAAATGCAGAGGATGTTGGGAACTCGTCTCGGAGATGGGTATAAAAAAAGAGGGAAGATGTTATACTTGCACATTTATATATTGGATACACTAGGTGAATAATTTCTCGTTTAGAATTAGGATGCAATGATAGGGCATCTGTAAAGAGTGGACTTATCATGAAACAGTGCAGCATAAATTGTTTGAGTGCAGTTACTAGGAAAAACAAAGGGAACATCTAATTGCAAAATTGAGGTGTTTGGATCAAATACAGTTTAACATGGAGAGTTTGCTAGGATATCACTGTCATTGTAATGTATCTAATTGTGTATTTGACTTTCTAAACAGATTTATATTTTGATATTATTTGATTTTTTTTGTAGGGGGAGGGGGAATAGATCTCTTTGCTCCACACTCCACCTCAGTAGATGGCCGTAATGCACCTTATGTTCGTCTGCCAACCATGAAAGTTCAAAGTAAATTTATTACGAAAGTACCTACATATATCTCACCATATACAACCCTGAAATTCATCTTCCTGCGGACATACTCAATAAATCCATAACAGAATAATAACCATAATAGAATCAGTGAAAGACCACACAAACTTGGGTGTTCAACCAGTGTGTAAAAAAACTTTAACTTTACAAGAAGACGATGAGGTTGAATTTTTGTGCATTCATTTTTAAGCGCCTCCCTTTCTCGCTGCTGCCATCGGTAAGGAGTTCCAGGAGCCTTAGGTCCCACACCATCAGGTTCGGGAACGGTTACTACCAGGGTCCTGAACCAGCGTGGGATAGCTTCACTCACCTCAACTCTGAACTGATTCCACAACCTATACTCACTTTCAAGGGCTCTAGAACGCATGCTCTCAGTATTTGTACAGTTCCTCTTCTTTTGCGCATTGGCTGTTTGTCAGTCTTCGTGTCTTTCCATTGATTCCTGTTGTGTTTATCTGTTCTACTATGAACGCCTTTTCATATTTTGCTTTGTAAGAACTTTGAAGAAATTTTTACTTACCCATTTGTTCCCCCCCCCCCCCCAATGAGCAAAGGTCCCTTTCTGCAAGATAAAAGCACTGGGAGTGTTTGCTGTACATACACGAGGCTGCTGTGGACGTAAAGGAACAACACCCAGGTGGGGTCCCAAAGGACCCATTGTGACGGGAGCGCGGGTCCCAGCCGGTCACTGCGGGCTCGGGAGGCGGAGGCAGGTGATCCGGGTGGCGCTGAGCCGCAAGCTGTAGCTTGGTAACCTAGCAACGAGAAGACGCCGGAAACCGGCGCACGAAGCCCGCTCCCCTCCAGTAAACTGGAGGACATGACCGAGATCAGCAAACGCATCGACAAGAACACACCGCTGTCTGCACTGTCCGCCTTCAGCTTCATCCCCGAGAAACGGGACCTCAATGAGATCACTTACTTTGGTAATCAGAAGAAAGTGAGTGCTGGTTGCGCCTCTATCTCTCCCTGTTGCTGGACAGCCATGATCTCAACCCGCTGCTTAGTCGACTGCTAACTCCGTCTTTGAAATAGGTTCTTTAGTAAGGCACTCTAATTGTCCACACACCTCTCAATTTATCCCATTTCTGTCTTCAGGTTATTATTAAATCTACTTTCACCTCCGGAAATTCGTTCCGAATGTTACATTTCGTGTGGTCTTGAGGAACAAGATCAGCTGGGCATTCTTCCTCTCCCTCGAGCGAATTATTTCTTTTTAGATACTTATCCAGTGCGATACCAGAGTTGAATTTGCCTTCATTACTACCCCTTTTGGCAGTACATTTTCAGACCTTACTTGCTCATTACAATTTTTAAAAATTGCCTTTGTGTTCCGGCCAGTTACTTAAACATAAAACAGTACAGCAATAGGAATAGGCCATTCGGCCCAAAATGTCTGTGCTGACCATGGTGCCCAGTTAAATAATTCCATCTGCCTGCACATGGTATATACCCGTCCACTTCCGCCTATTCATATTGTTCCTAATGTTCCATTTCGTATCGTGTGGGCGATAATGGCCTTTCCGTGACCATGATTGTTCCTGGCATTTATTTTACAGAGGCGGTTTGCCATCGCCTTCTTCTGGGCCGTGTCTTTACAAGACGGATGATCCCGGCCATTATCAATACTCTTCAGAGATTGTCAGCCTGGTGTCAGTGGCTGCCTAACCAGGATTTGTGACCTGCACGTACAACCATCCACCACCTGCTCCCACGGCTTCACCTGACCCTGATCACCAGGCTAAGCAGGCAGTACACCTTGCAAAACAGTGTCCTGCAGGCTGGCGGAGGGAAGAGCACCTTGCACCTCCTTCAGTGAAGACATATTTCCACCCCGCCTCCCAACCTATTCATATGCCCCTGTCATTGTCCTATCTGCTTCCATCACCTCCCCGGCAGGGCATTTTTTACATCTGTAAAAAGACCTTACCTTGTACATTATTTTCAAACTACTCCTCCCCAATTTAAATCTACTCCCACTAAGACTTAGACACTTCCACCCTGGTGAAAGAGTTTCTTTAGTCTTTCTATTGCCTCTTAAGATTGTATATACTTGCATTCAATGTTTTTGAGTTCTTGATCCCTCAGCTACAGGGAACAATTTCTTGGGATCCACTTTCTGCACTCTTAATAATTGTAACCGCCTGTGTCAAATCCCCTTCTTTTGCAAGGAGAATCAATTCTATTTCTTTCAGTCTCTTCACTTAACCAAAGTCCCTCATCTCTGAAATAACTAAAGTAAATTTCTTTTGCACCCTCTCCAAAATCATTATATCTTTCCTGAAACCTGAGATTCACCTGGGAATTGTAGTCCAGTTCTGGTTGAGCAAGTGTTTAATGAAAATTCATTGTGATTTCCTTGTGGTATTCTATGCCTTATGAAGCTCAGGATATCAAGATATACTTAACCACTTTCTTTACATGCCTGCAACTCTGGAAAAAGAACTTTGCACATATATTCCTGATTTCTGTTTTTGAACACCTTTTCAAATTTTACCATCTACTTTATATTGATTTTTAAAAATATTTTTCTTCCTAAAATGTAATCATATTATTTATTTGTCACCTCTCTGCTCATTCCGCAAGCCTCATTACCAGAGATAGGAGCAGAATCGGGCCATTCTCCTGCCTTCTCCCTGAACCCTTTCACTCCCTGCCTAATCAAGAACCTAACTACCTCACCTTCAATATGTCTCCTTCAACTCTGCCATTCTGTACTTTACATTTCACGGTATTTCTGGTTTTGTGAATTTTGTTTATTTGGAGAGCACAAATCATTAATGTTTGATTATATACCTACTCTCTGGGGAACTCGTCTGTGCATTTCCCCCACTAAGGAAGCTTTTACTACTACTGTTATTTTCTGTTATGTAGTCAATTAGCCATCTTTCCCGTGACAGCCCCCTTTAATCTAGGAATTTATTAATACATATATGTCACAATTTACTATTTCGAGATTCATTGCCTTGTGCGACTTCATAATAAATACAAAGATACACAGCAGAGTCAGTGAAAACCACACACAACAAAGACAGGTAAAGAACCACTGTGCAGAAGTCAACAAACTGTGCAAATACTAAAAGAGAGGAGAGAAACAGAATCATAATAATAAATAAGCAACAGATATCGAGAACATCAGTTGTAGAGTCTCTGAAAGGGAGTCCATAGATGGTGGGAACAGTTCAATGTTGGGGTGAGTGAAGTTGAGTAAAGTTATCCCTTCTGGTTTAAGAGTCTGATAGTTGAAGGGTAATAACTGTTCCTAAAGCTGGTGGCGTGGGACCTGAGGCTCCTGTACCTCCTTTGACAATATTCTTTGTAGATGTGCTCAATAGTGGGGAGGGATGGACTGGACTGTACCCAGTACATTTTGTAATCATAATGCTGCACCTTTACAAATAAAAAAAGATGAGGCTGAGTACAGGGCTACGGTGGGAAACACTGTCACATGGTGCGAGCAGAATCGCCTGCAGCTTAATGTGAAAAAGACTAAGGAGCTGGTGGTGGACCTGAGGAGGGCTAAGGCACTGGTGACCCCTGTTTCCATCCAAGGGGTCAGTGTGGAAATGGTGGAGGATTACAACTACCTGGGGATACAAATTGACAATAAACTGGACTGGTCAAAGAACACTAAGACTGTCTACAAGAAGGGGCAGAGCCGTCTCTATCACCTGAGGAGACTGAGGTCCTTTAACATCTGCCGGACGATGCTGAGGATGTTCTACGAGTCTGTGGTGGCCAGTGCTATCATGTTTGCTGTTGTGTGCTGGGGCAGCAGGCTGGGGGTAGCAGACACCAACAGAATCAACAAACTCATTCGGAAGGCCAGTGATGTTGTGGGGGTGGAACTGGACTCTCTGACGGTGGTGTCTGAAAAGAGGATGCTGTCCAAGTTGCATGCCATCTTGGACAATGACTCCCATCCACTCCATAATGTACTGGTTAGGTACAGGAGTACATTCAGCCAGAGACTCATTCCACCGAGATGTTGCACTGAGTGTCATAGGAAGTCATTCCTGCCTGTGGCCATTGAATTTACAACTCCTCCCTCGGAGTGTCAGACACCCTGAGCCAATAGGCTGGTCCTGGACTTATTTCCACTTGGCATGATTAACTTATTATTATTTAATTATTTATGGTTTTATATTGCTATATTTCTTCACTGTTCTTGGTGCGGCTGTAATGAAACCCAATTTCCCTCGGGATCAATAAAGAATGTCTGTCTGTCTCTCTCATGAACTTAGTTATTGTGTATATTTCAGTTGATAGGTTCTTGATTAATCAGGGTGTCAGAAGGCAGGGGAATGGGGTTGAGAAGGACAATAAGTCAACCATGATGGAATGGCTAAGCAGACTTGATGGGCCAAATGGCTCAATTCCGCTCCTGGGTCTTATGGAAATGTCTTTACTACTGTATCATCAGAAAATAACTTTATGCTGGCTTTCTCCAAGCTATCACATTTGACCAAGTGACTGCTAATCCAGTCTCCGATCATTGTTCTAAAACATTTCCTTGCTCTAAGATCAAAGTAAACAGTGTATAGGCACTGGGTTTATCCCAGCATCTTTCTTCATTAAACAAGGGTCTAAAATTGGGAACTTGGACACTACCAAAAAAATCTAGATGTTTGGAATGCTGTGCCCAGAATTTCTGCCATTGCCTTCCTTACTCATCTCTTTTACACTGCCTTTGTCATGAACTGAGTAATTGCATGTCCCAAATCAGAGCAGATGGAAGCGCTTTGTAAATATACTGAACTATTTTAGTGAAAATTCATCTTGGACTTACTAAACCAAAATGTTGACAGTCTAATCAAGCTAAAGTACTGGCTAGGGAGGAGGATGAAATCACTTAAGGAGATATGGAGATCCTGGTGACTTTGGAGTTCCCAGTATTTCACTGGAGAAAGATATACACCATATTGCAGTGGATCTGGAGTCTTGTAGGCCTTATTGGCTCTGTGCTTTCTGAAAAATATATTAATGAAGCAGGTAGTTTTGACGGCAGTGGTTTCATTGTTCACAAGACATAGAGCCACTTGGTCCATCAATTTTGCTCCACTATTCTATCATGGCTGCTTTATTAATCCTCTCAACCCCATTCTCCTGCCTTCTCTCTGTTAACTTTGTTGACCTGACTAGTCATGAATCTATCAACCTCTGCTTTAAATATACTCAATAACTTGGCCTCCTCAACTGTCTGTGACAATGAATTCCACAAATGCACAATCCTCTGTCTAAAGAAATTTCTCCTCATCTGATCCAAAGGGATGTCATATTCTCAGACTGTGCGCTATAGTCCTAGACTCCACCACCATAGGAAACATCCTCTCCACATGCACCCTATATTAAATAATTATAACAGATGCCTACTATTTTCATTTCATTCTGTAATTGACTGAATTTAAATTTCCCAGCAATAATAGTGTGATATAATCTTTAGTTTAAATATCAGTCCTGGTTTCTGAATTACCAGATTATTAACCAAACCACAGCATTAGATACCCCAAATTTCATTGAATATGTGGAAGCCTTGTTCATGTGAATCGTTTAGGTTTCAGCTGCACTTTTGATTGGAGCTACGATAACACACAGCAACAGAAGCAGCTTTGAGGGAATTCCAGCCCACAGAAAGGCAGTTTAGAGTGGAAGGGAGAGATTTGTAAGAAAACAAATTATTTCCTTTCAACACCACAGCAACAAAGTCAGACAGTATAAAGTAAATTGAAGTTCTTCTATATTTATGACTGAACAAGGTCTTTCTATAGTTGTTAAGGTATTTTGTTTTCCTTTTAGGAAGTATCGGTGCTGATTTATGATCAGGTTTTTAAAGTGCAACAAGGATATAATAATAAAATTCATCGCGATGATCGAGAATACAGCCACAGCCAAGGTCTAAATGTGAATGCAGAGGTATGTTACAGTTTTGCTCTGTTAAAATGGAATCCACTATCAGAGTTATTGTACCTCGGTGAATTGGTATTATCCAACTTTCAGGAAAATTGGCTTTTCAAATGATAGTGCCCAGAAGGAATGCTGTAAACAAGCAATCTTTTTCCCCATTCTTTAATATTGTTCTGGTAAACATTTGTTTGTTCACAGAATCATGGCGTTGTCCAGCACAGGAACAGATTCTTTGAATCACTGCCAAGTACTCTTCTGTACCAATTCTATTTACCAGTGCTTGATCATTAGTCTTCAAGTGTTCCCCTACGGTGCGGTGCGGAAGTCTTAGGCTCATACAGTATATGCAGCTAAGGTGCCTGTATCTTTTGCACAGTACTGTATTTGGTTCCGCTGCTGTCTGTGAGGTATGTTCTTCCCATGACTGCATGGGTTCCCTCCAGGTGCTCCTGTTTCCTCCCACATGCCAAAAGACGTACTGGTTGATAGGTTAATTGGTCATTGTAAAAAGTCCCGTGACTAGGATGGGATTAAATCGGGGGTTGCTGGCCATTGTGGCTCAAAGGACCAGAGAGGCCTATTATGCACTGTATCTCAATAAAAAATTGTCAACTTGTAGCGCTACGGGAGGGGTGTGGGACAGGTGGCAGAGATGGACTGCCAAGGGTAGGAGTTGGCATGGGTGCAGAAACACCCAGCCCTGGGACACCAGGCAGTATCATTTGATTCCAAACAAATGGTTTACTGATCTTTACAGAATGCCTCTCTGGTGCTTTCCACTCCCTCCCCTCTCCCTTCCCCTTATCCAACCATGATTCCCCTCTTCCTGCCCTCTTCCACAATAGAGACCCATATCAGAAATAGGTTTATCATCACCCACATATGTTGTGAATTTTTTTTTCACATCACAGTGCAGTGCAATACATAAAATTACTACAATATTGTGCAAAAGTCTTAGGCAACCTAGATATATACCCAAGACTTTTGGTCAGAACTGAACATACTTGAAAATTTTCAGTCCCAGTCTTCAGCAGCTACTGCGGCACAGTTATTCAGGATCTAACACTTTAGCAGGAAATACACCCTCAGATCCCCTGTAAACCTCCTCCACTATCCTATAGAACCATATCCAATGAGGAAGTGTCCAAGTTGCATGCCATCTTGGACAATGACTCCCATCCACTCCATAATGTACTGGATAGGCACAGTACATTCAGCCAGAGACTCATTCCACCGAGATGTAACACTGAGCGTCATAGGAAGTCATTCCTGCCTGTGGCCATCAAACTTCACAACTCCTCTCTCGGAGTGTCAGACACCCTGAGCCAATAGGCTGGTCCTGGACTTATTTCCACTGGGCATGATTAACTTATTATTTAATTATTTATGGTTTTATATTGCTATAATTCTACACTATTCTTGGTTGGCGCTGCTGTAACGAAACCCATTTTCCCTCGGGATCAATAAAGTATGTCTGTCTGTCATCAATCACCTTACCATTGCCCATCTTATTTAATCGTATGAGCAACAATGATGAATACAAACTGAAATTCTCACTATTTAATAAATTTCTTTATTGACTGAATTTATGCCAAATGGCTTGTAATGATTTTGAAAAATTCTTATTAAGTGTTTCCCTGTCTAAGCTGTTCAAAATCAGGTGAGCAAGTGGGAAAATGGAGAAGAATAATGGAATCACTTTTAGACACCAATGTGATTCTCCTATAACTACCCATTCTTGAGTTTCTTTTTATTAGTCTGGAATACCTCATTTTAGAACAGTAGCCCCTTGTTCAACCACTCTCCGAGAATGCCTGAATTCTCAGTGTTAATTGGGCAGGGCAAGTTACAGTTAAATAAAAGCTCTGAATGTTTGGGGTCACCCATCTTGTAATGACACTGCCCAGAAGAAGGCAATGGTGAAGAACTCTCTGCAGAACAATCATTGTCACCATGATGGCCTACAGCACATAATGATGATGGTGGTTCTTGAAAATACTTAACAAATCTATTTGTAGTTGTCAGTGCCTGTTAGGATGGTACTTTTTATTGAAATACATGTTGCCCTTCAGTGAAGTTAAAATAGAAATGGTCCACGAGCACTATTCAAACAACATACACAAAATGCTGGTGGAACGCAGCAGGCCAGGCAGCATCTATAGGGAGAAGTACAGTCGATGTTTCGGGTCGAGACCCTTCGTCAGGACTAACTGAAAGAAGAGATAGTAAGAGATTTGAAAGTGGGAGGGGGAGGGGAGACCCAAAATGATAGAAGACAGGAGGGGGAGGGATGAAACCTAGAGCTGGGAGGTTGATTGGCAAAAGGGATACAAGTGCTGGAGAAGGGGGAGTATCATAGGATGGAAGGCCTTGGAAGAAAGAAAGGCGGAGGGGAGCAACCAAGGAAGATGGAGAACAGGCAAGGAATTATTGTGAGAGGGTCAGAGGGAAAAAAAATAATAAATAAATCAGGGATGGAGTAAGAAGGGGAGGACGGGCATTAACAGAAGTTAGAGAAATCAATTTTCATGCCATCAAGTTGGAGGCTACCCAGACGGAATATAAGGTGTTGTTCCTCCAACCTGAGAGTGGATTCATCTCCACAGTAGAGGAGGCCACGGATTGACATATCGGAATGGGAATGCGATGTGGAATTAAAATGTGTGGCCACTGGGAGATCCTGCTTCCTCTGGTGGACCGAGCATAGGTGTTCAGCGAAACGGTCTCCTAGTCTGTGTCGGGTCTCACCAATATATAAAAGGCCACACCGGGAGCACCGGACGCAGTATACCACTCCAGCCGACTCACAGGTGAAGTGTCGCCTCACCTGGAAGGACTGTCTGGGGCCCTGAATGGTGGTGAGGGAGGAAGTGTAAGGGCAGTTGTAGCACTTGTTCCGCTTACAAGGATAAGTGCCAGGAGGGAGATCGGTGGGAAGGGATGAGAGGGACGAATGGACAAGGAAGTTGAGTAGGGAGCAATCCCTGTGGAAAGCAGAAACCAGGGGGGGGGGGGGAAGAGGGAAAGATGTGCTTGGTGGTGGGATCCCGTTGGAGATGGCGGAAGTCACAGAGAATTATATGTTGGATATGGAGGCTGGTGGGGTGGTAGGTGAGGACAAGGGGAACCCTATCCCGAGTGGGGTGGTAGGTGGATGGGGTGAGGGCAGATGTGTGTGAAGTGGGAGAGATGCATTTGAGGGCAGTCAATGGTGGAGGAAGGGAAGATGCAGTGGAAATGGAGGAATTGAGAGAAGGTCCATGAGCACTGTCAAATATGGGTTCTTGTTGAGAGCCTTTCTTCTCCTCTTCCTCCCCTATCTCTGGGCTGTGAAGGAGGGAAGGGTTAAATCAACACACCATGGGCCAAAGGGTACTGTGCTGTACTGTTCTATGTTCTGTCTCCATCCTCCTTTGCAGCCGTCTTTATCCCTGGTGCTTTCTGTTCTCACCACCATGGTCATACCCATGAGCAGCTGGATTTTATTTAGAGACACAGCCCAAAGGGACCACGCTGCCCAATTATACCCATATGACCAATTAACCTACTAACTCATGCATCTCTGAAATGGGGAAGGAAACCAGAAAACCCTGAAGAAGCCCATGGGTCATGGGGAGAACATATAAACTTCTTACCACCAGTGGAGGAATTGAATCTGGATGCTGTAACTGTGCGTGAAATGTCCATGCCTTACTTACACTGCTGTGCTGCCTCTTGAAGTTTTAAACTTTGGGCAAACCCACAACAGCTGGCCTGGAGACACACACTCAATGAATCAGGAACAGCTTCTTCCCCTTTGCCATCAGATTTTTGAATGGATACTGAATCTATGAACATTACCTCACTTTTTTTTGCACTAATTATTTAATTTCATATATCTATTTCTTGCTGTAATTCACAATGTTTATTTTTCCTATGTTAGAATGTACAAATTTCACAACATATGCTGTTGATATTGAAACTGATTCTGATATTGCTGTTGTAGATTTTTAACGACCTCAAAGAATTATTTTCAGCAAAGCATCAACTATTATCACAGAAACAGCCTGTAACAAGAATTCAGCATCTGTACTAGATTATTTGAATAAATGCACAGGTGGTGGGTTTTTTTAATGTGGCAGAATCTGTGTTCAAGATAATGTGTGGCTTGAACTCTGGAAAGGCAGCATGAAGTTAAAGTTAGTTTTTTTTTGAAGTATTGACTTGTTTATTTATCTCGTGTATGTCCAGCCATTTTTGCACCATTGTCACCCAAACAGTCAAAATTTTCAAGTATAAAATTGGCAACTCTGGAGTCCAAGTCACTGGGTATATTTAAGGCAGAGGTTGATAGATTCTTGATTAGTCAGGGCATGAAGGGATACAGGGGGAAGGCAGGGGATGGTGGCTTAGAGAGAAATGGATCAGTCATGATGAAATGGTGGAACAGCCTCAATGGGCCAAATGGTCTAATACTGCTCCTGTATCTTATGGTCATTAAACTATTAAAATACTTTAGAATAAGTAATGCAAGTTTTTCACAAGCAAATTTCCAGGGCGATGAGTGCGAAGGGAAGTTGAGGGGTAGGGGTTTGGAGTAGGAAGATGGTGGCAATCAAAGATTTAAAGAGTGGTGGGATACACTTGAAAGTGTAAAGTAGCAGCACCTGGTTCAGTTTTTACTCCTGCCTCAGTGGTTGATCTTTCAGAATTGGAATGAATAGAAATGCTTCTACAAATCAAGGGATTTGAGAGTTAGGGGGCAGAAGTTTAAGGGAAACACGAGGGGGTATTTCTTTACTCAGAGAGTGATAGCTGTGTGGAATGAGCTTCCTGTAGAAGTAGTAGAGGCCAGTTCAGTTGTGTCATTTAAGGTAAAATTGGATAGGTATATGGACAGGAAAGGAGTGCAGGTTTATGGGCTGAGTGCGGGTAGGTGGGACTAGATGAGATTAAGAGTTCGGCATGGACTAGGAGGGCCAAGATGGCCTGTTTCCGTGCTGTGATTGTTATATGGTTATATGGATGATTACAGTTTGTTGTTCAGGTAATGAGGATGAAACTTTCTTTAATATACAGTTCAGAAAATAAATACGTATTATCCTTTGAGAAATTTAGTCAGCCATGAGAAATGTAGCAGTGATGTTCTTGTATTTCACATCCTTCAGAGAAAATAATTTTATTTTGAAGGGCTGTATAATCTTTAAACAGTAAGATAATTTTACTGAGGCAACACAAAGGGAATTAGATAAGAAATCAATGTTCCTGAATAAAATATGTAAATTGGGAGAAAGATCTGAAATTTCATGAAATGACTAAACTCTCCCTTTCATTCTGCTTCATTGAACTATTCTAAGCACTTTTTGTTTGGGTGTCACAGTTTCAAACACTTTTCAGCAACATCTGCTTGTGTGTCACGCAGGAGAAAGCTCGAACAATTCCAGTCTTATCATCATCACTCTATGGTAATCGTCCCCAACTCGAGCAAACCAATCGTACCTTTGTCAGAATTGCCCGAGTGCAAACAGAATTTTACAGAAGAAATGGCATTGCTAACAATCTGGAAGAGAATTAGGAATAAAAAGAAACACGGGAGTAACATCAGATTGATTATTGCTTCAATGCAGCTGACATTTTAAATAAATGTATCTCTCTCTTTTTTTATTGTAGAGAATTCCTAATTAAAAATTGGAACTTTACACTTGACTGGGAATATTCTTCATGTATATTATTTGCATCTAATCTACATGGTGAAAAATGCTTGTTGCACTTTATCTGTTAACTGATCAGTAAGAAATTAATCTCCCAGGTTATTAGCACTAAACATGGTGATTAGTGTATGGAAGTGAATTAACTAAGTACACTATATAAAATATTACATAGTGCTCATAATCAAAGATAAAATTCTCCTCAATCCTTCTCCGCCACTTCAGGAAAACTGATAATCCGGCATCTTTTGACTTTGGTTCTATTGTTGTATATTCAGAACCATTCACTGTTACTCTAAATGATAACCAAATGCACTTTTAATTGGCTTTTTTGAACATATTACACATGGGAATAATAGCGGCCACTTTATTAGATACAAATATCTAATTACGTGGCAGCAACTCAATGCATAAAAGCATGCAGACATGGTCAAAAGATTCAAACCAAACATCAGAATGGGGAAGAAATGTAATCTAAGTGACTTTGACTGTGGAATGAATGTTGGTGCCAGGTGGGGTGATTTGAGTATCTCAGAAACTGCTGATCTCCTCGGATTTTTGCGCACAACAGTCTCTTCAGTTTACAGAAAATGGTGCAATTTAAAAAAAAATCCAGTGAGAGGCAGTTCTATTCGCCAAATCACCTTGTAAATGACAGGTTAGAGGAGAACGGCCGGACAAGTTCGAATTGATAGGAAGGCAACAGTAACTCAAATAGCTATGGGTTACAACAGTGGTGTGCAGAAGAACATTCCTGAACATACAATGTGTTGAACCTCGAAGTGGATGGGCTACAGCAGCACCAGACCACGGGCCTAAACTCAGTGGCCATTTTATTAGGCACAGGAGGTACCTACTAAAGTGACCACTCAGTGTATGTCTTGCAGTGAGCATGTTCTGGCTGCACCCCTGGCCCCAGTTCTGGGCCCGTGCTAGGACTCTGGACTTCCACTTAACATTCTGGACTTGATTTATGAGCAATCAGATGCCAGATTGTTCGCTCTCCTATATTCAAAAAGGGCATCACTGTGAAAAGGCACGGGGGAGCCACACACTGAGAGACGCAATTTAACCATTCTTCAAGCAAGAGGAAATCTGCAAATCCAAACAACGCCCGCACAGTGCTGGGGGAACTCAGCAGGTCAGGCAGCACTCATGGAAAGGAATAAACAGTCGAAGTTTTGAGCCAAGTCCCTTCAGCTATTTTTCCATAGATGCTGCCTGACCTGCTGAGTTCCTGCAGCATTCGGTGTGTGTTGCAGAGAAGAGGGGCTTACCTTGCTTCTGCACTTCAATTCTACTCTCAGCACTTGCCAGTTTCAACAGGACAGCACTTCAGTACTGCACCAGACTGTCAGTATTAACATTCAAATTTGTAAACGGTACACCAAATCTAGTCTGTTCTTTCGAAGGGCGCATATATTTTTTAAAACTTATGTAATTATTCCAAAGAGAAACAGCAGTTTCTCTGCAGTGTCCATGCCAGTATTTATCACTTAATTTAACCAACGCCACTAGAAGTGGTTTAAGGTGTGTCAATCATCCCATTGAAAGCAACATCTCACCTTGAAGAAATTGACTGGCAATTTTTCTGACTGTCAATTGCCTCGTGGCCTGGAGATTGTACCATCATCACAAGGAATCATGAGATTGGAGTTCCACAGCTCTTCAGTCAAGGGGAGTCTTGTGCACAGGGCCTCGGGATTCTAGGCACATTATCATCATCTTTTGCTCTTCTTGCTTTCTAATCATCTAGTGTCCCGTCTCTTATAGAGTAAGAGATGTAGCAGGCGCTGCTCTAACAACATGGAACAAACAATCCTAGTGACTCTCAATCATCACTTTCTCAAAGTCAATGATGACATTACCTTGTAGGATGAAGGCTAAAATAACTGTTCAAAGTTTGAAGAAACGGTGAGTTGCTCCTTTAGATTGCGCTGGCAGTCTAGGTTAGCTTGCACAAACCAACAATCTGCACAGTGCCCTGGTAATCAATGTCAATATGAACTATCTCCATGTGACTAAAGACACTTAAAATAAAACTAATTGAACTGGGCACTAGAACAGAAGGTTGGGAACCCGTTTTAGAACATTGAACAGTTTCTTTCCTTTGTTACACCTGAACATTAAACATGAATTTTCCATCTTCCTTTCTCAAGGTGAATACTTACCTCTCCTTTGACAATTTCTGAAAATATTTTTAGTAATTATCAAATAAAGTAACTGAAATTTTAAATGGAAATTAAAACATTAAAACTGTCAGTCTTGTACTCTGCTCCACCCCCCCAACCCACCCAGTCTACAGGTGCAGATTTTAGTTGCTGACTTTAAATCTAGAGGCTCTTTACATCCTTCTGTACTCTCAGCAATTCATTGGCAGGGCAAATCTGCGCACACGAACAAGAAGGGCGATGATTTGAGGATTTCTGCTAATTCCACTCAGAAAAAAAAATGAATGACTGAGTTGTAGCCTTGGGGCCTGTTAATTAATATTCCATTGGACATAAACTGTTCTCTCACAATAGAATCAGGAAGGAAGAATATTTGCTCTTGTCATTGTTGCATTCAAAAACAGAACCATGCTGGCTGCGTGGCCTCACCTAAACCCATTTGCTTGACATATTGTTCGGCAGTGAAGAAGATAGTGGGGACTGGCCAGATTAGGGAAATGAGATGCGGAAGCAGTGTCTGAAAGACTGGGAGGTGGTGAACATTTTGCAAGAAAACCAACTATACAAATAGAAAAGATTGTTGGAAAACACTGACAAAAACGAAAACACTGCTTTGTGGATGTGATCTCTCAATTTTGTTCGGATTGTTAGTTTAAATTTTAATTCAAGACAACCAAATGAGACAGCGTTACTCTGGGGTCAAGGTGTAAAACACAACACCGACAGTCACACAGCACACATAAAGATATCAGTAAGATACAGCCCTGGAAAAACAATATAGTCCCCATCTGAGCCATGAATGCCATAAAAATCTGCAGCAGACCACAATACACTTGTCTTTGCCCGAGCGAATACTGGGGGATGGTGGGGGGGGGGGGGGGGGGCGGCATGCAACACCACCCTCAGCGGAGTGCACTGGCTTTAATACCTCTCTCCTGATGGCTATAAACAGGCAGTGCTGCGGCCTGGGGCCTCATCCTCACACATACAAGATAGCAAGTACAACGTATCAGTAAAATACAACCACACAAAAAATATATAATTGATGCAAATTTGAAATTATTGAAGTATAAAGAATCTGTTTACTTATTCTTTATACTTGATATATTCCAGTTTCTGCTCCTGGTTATTAACCTTTAATGGACAAACAGTGTCTCGGCCCAAAACGTTGACAGCACTTCTCCCTATAGATGCTGCCTGGCCTGCTGTGTTCCACCAGCATTTTGTGTGTGTTGTTGTTTGAATTTCCAGCATCTGCAGATTTCCTTGTGTTGGCAGAATTTGGAGTTTATTTTTTAAATTGGTAAACTTCTGCACAGCAGTGAATTAAAAAGTGGTTCTGTTCAGTTCCAATAGGATGTATTGTAGGAGTGGTAAAGATGGTGAGGTGGAATCAAAATCATCAGAATGTCAAGTATCCCATCATGCAGTTCAAGCCCAAAATGGCAGCTGTGGCATTTTATCCTGTGTTTGCTTTGTTTCTTCAATAATACTGACTGATGATCCTCTCTACATTACATATTCACTGGATGTGCTCTCGTGTATTTGACAAACAGTAATACGCCATCGATGTCTGGACATCTTTATGGAATTCTTACATTTACTTACAATTCAGCTCATCTGCACTTAAAAGCTGCATGCCGTGTGTTTTCTAAGAAACAGAGCGGTAGCTCAAGTCAAGTCATTTTTTAATTGTCATTTCGACCATAATTGCTGGTACAGTACACAGTAAAAACGAGACAACATTTCTCAGGACCATGGTACTACATGAAACAATACAAAAACGACACTGAACTACATAAAAACAACACAGAAAAAACTACAAAGCTGGCGATGAGGCAGGCAGGCTGGTGCATTAGTCAGACTCAGGAAAAAAAGGACTGTGCTCATTGCTCCCTGAAATGCTTCTTTCTAATGTTCTAACATTGATAATCCTCATGGTTTTCAAATTCATTCACCTTTTATGCTCTTCTGTAAAATTATATCGTGCAGGAATTGCCCAGCTCTTCTTAACTGGGTGACGAAGGCTTGCTAACGGGGAACCTCAAGTAGCTGGAAGTGCTTGTCTGCACCCAACCATCCAAGTTTGTAACCTGGACTAGCAATTTCTTCCACTGGGATCCAGGGTATTATCTTACGCCTGGAGCAGTAAGATGGCGGACAACTTGGGGCTTGGTGTGGTATAGGAGGCCAGCTGTAGAGAAATGAACAATACTGGGGGCCTGACTCACTGGCAGCCAAACCTCAGGCATCCCACCTCTCCCGGAAGTTCTGGGAGTCTCCTGCATATTGATAGCGGCTCCCTGACACCTGCAAATTATATACAATATCCCGGAAATCAATTTTTTTTTGAGAGGGTGAGGAAGAGCAAAAGCAAGAGTGAGCATCCTGATTGGTCTCTCTTCGTGCTAAGTAGACCTATCAGTCTTCTCTGTGGGCGGGCTTTACAGTCGACCTCTCTCTCTCTTTCATTGTCCGTCAGTTCAGTTTAGTGTCCTGCAGCGCCATGGCAGAGTGTTCCAAAAAAAAAAGAAAATATAAAACGTACTTCACCCCAGACTACACTAAAGTGTACCCCTGCCTAATAGGGGTACAAAATAATGACCGTGCTGCTCGCTGCATTGTTTGCAACAGTGACTTTTCTATTGCCCATGGTGGGTTAAAATGTAAAAGACATGTTGAGGTGAGTTTAACAGGTGTCATTCGTTCATTAGCAGAGCTAACGTTATTTAAACTAGCTGGCTAGCTGCTAAGGAGCTACTCTATTGACGTCCTAGGTGATGAGGCCGAAATCCCTGTAGACTTGCTTAAACTTGTAATAGAATAAAAAAAACGACTCCATGATAATATAAGTACATATTTTAGTGTCACATTTTCTGCATATACCCAACTTGGTTTACAGATTAGACGAAATCACTAAACAAAGTATTACATACACCCATGGAGGTCGACGGGGGGGAGGGGAGGGGGTAATATGGAGCTGCGTGGGGTGGGGGTGATGGTACTACCTCCCTGAAATGAGTTTTTGCAGGGTGGGATGTCTGAAACCAGTTGACATTCTCAATCACACAGAATCTATCAAGAATCAATAAATTTATATCTTTTAAACATTGTTAATCTCTTTTTAAAGTTACAAGCGAAAATAACCTGGAATCATAAAGCCATGTAAAATAATTTAAATAAAGGATTTACTTACTTTTCTCCCAGCAGGAGATTACCTTTTCTCTGCTGTGCGCTGTCCCCCCCCCCCCAAACTATGCGCATGCGCGCACACCGTTTTTTAATCAGCGCTCAAATGCATTGAATGTGCGCACAGAAGGTTAGTTACCTAAAATAATGTAGTAATTATTAATTATACTTACTGAAACTAATCTTTTAGCTAAACGTTTCTGTTAACTAGTTAGTGGGTTTTTCCAAATAAAAAAAAACAAAGTACTTCACTAATTAGCGTCACCTCACCTTTACCTGTTCTGGTTTGTACGGCTGCATCGCGGGGGCCGGTGTTCACACGGTGAAGTTTACAAAGATCTCTTTCAAATCCTGTAGATAGCTCACTGAGATTTTGTTGAAAAATATTGATTCACTATGTCGAATTCCGAAGAAGCCAAGGGCATGAAGCGCAAATGAACTGCACATTTGTTTAAAGTTGAATGGCTTAAAAGTAGGAAGGTCATGAACGTTCAGCTACGAGAGATACTCTTGTACGATTCGGAAACTGGAGTTACCCGTTTGTATTGCCGTGATGCGACAGTTACTGGGGAATTTGCTAGTGGAAAGAAGTGGGGATGATATTTGGGAACTTTTGAAGTAGCATTTGGCAAGTAAATCGCATCTGAACGGTGTACGAAAGCTCAAGCAACAGAACCCGTCATTATGGGAGTGCTACGCACGTTACGGTTGAGTGCAGACGAGCAAGAGCGAAAACGGTCAAACCCAGAGGAAATCTAAAATGTCTAAAATATCATGATTTTCTAGACAGTTTAATGATTTCAAATTTTCCATGCAAGAAAAAATTAAATCCGAACTGATTTCAAACTTTGCTCAAATGGTGGCATTCGTACTTCAAAATGAATAATTTTGCGACCTTGCACAGTTGATGGACATTGGGGGAACCTTTCTTGCGTCTAGTGCGGACTGTGAGTGAGGTTTCAGCCTAATGAATGAACTCAAAAACAAGCTGAGAAACAGTTTAGGTGAATGTCATTTGGATATGTTAATGAGAATCAAAAGCTATCAATTGGATGGAAGATCTATGAGTCTAGATAGAGTTTATAAAGAATGGGTAAACGCCAAAGACAGGAGAGAGAAAAAATAACTGAGTGACTTAAATATGTATGTTATTTTGTTGTTATTCTGTGCAGTTTTATGTGAAGTATTTTGTAAACCTACATAAATGTGCCATGTCTGCATTCAGTGTGCATATACTTTTGTCACAGGAAAAAAAATTGCACTACATAAGATTTTTGAGGACTCTGACTAAAAACTAAAGGGAACATTGCTGTGTAGTCATGCCTCACTCCACTTACACTAGGTGAATTAAGCATAGCTCAAAAGAGATATACATAACTTTATCCTGTATCTCATAAAGTGGCCACTGAGTGTATGTTCATGGTTAAGGCTGTTGTAGCTGATCCACTTCAACGTTTGATATGCGTCCAGAGATGCTCTTCTCCACGCCACTGCTGAAACTCGTGATTATTTGAGGCTACTGTCACCTTCCTGTCAGATTGAACCAGCCTGGCCATTCTCCTCTGATCTCTTTCATTAACAAGGCATATTTGCCCACAGGTCTGCCACACATTGGATGTCCTTTTGCTTAGCACACCATTCTCTGTAAACTCTAGAGACAGTTGTGTGTGAAAATCCCAGGAGATCAGCAGTTTTTTAGATACTCCAAACATCCCGTCTGGCAACAACAATCATTCCATGGTCAAAATCACTTAGATCAAATTCCTTCCCCATTCTGGTGTTTGGTCTGAACAGCAACTGAACCATGACAACTCTTGACCATGATGCATAAGACATAGGACCAGAATTAGGCCATCTGGCCCATCAAGTCTGCTCCGCCATTCAATCATGGGTGATCCTTTTTTAAATCTCCTCCTCGACCCCAGTTCCCAGCCTTCTCCCCGTAACCTTTGATGCCATGTTCAGTCAAGAACCTATCAATCTCTGACTTAAATACACCCAAGCACCTGGCCTCCACAGCTGCAAATTCCACAAATTCACCACCCTTTGGCTAAAATTTCTCCGCATCTCTGTTTTGAAAGGGCGCCCCTCTATCCAGAGGCTGTGCCCTCTTGTCCTGGACTCTCCCATCATGGGAAACATCCTTTCCACATCTACTCTGTCTAGGCCTTTCAACATTCGAAAGGTTTCAATGCGATCCCCCCCTCATCCTTCTAAATTCCAGCGAGTACAGACCCAGAGCCGTCAAACGGATAACCCTTCCATTCCTGGAATCATCCTTACGAACTTCCTCTGGACCCTCTCCAATGCCAACACATTCTTTCTAAGATGAGGGGCCCAAAACTGCTTACAATACTCAAGGTGAGTCCTCACCAGAGCCTTATAAAGCCTCAGCATCACATCCTTCCTCTTTATTCTCGACCTCTCAAAATGAATGCTAACATGGCATTTGCTTTCCTCACCACCGACGCAAACTGCAAGCCTTAATGCATTGAGTTGCTGCCACCACATGATCGGCCGATTAGATACTTGCACTGATGAGTAGGAGTACAGGTGACCCTAATAAACTGGCCACCGAGTGGATAAGCAGATCTCCCAGCCCAGAGTCCAAACTTGCAGCCAAACAGTCCTGCGCCCAGTATCCTGGAAGGTGAACGTTGTGCTTGGGAATTACCTAGCTAGGGGCATATCCATCTGCAGAACTGTACTGGAGCAAATTCCCTGTACAGTGGTTTATTCAAAGAGCCCAGATGGTTGATGGCTGCTTCTGGGAAACATAGTGAAGTTACAGATAATTGAGAAGTAATCTTCATTAACGACACCAGCCTGCAGAAGAAAGCCATCTGTGTGGGTTTCTAAGGCAAGAGCTATGGTACTGTGCCTGATGCCTTCGTCCTTGTACTTGACAGAATATCATTCCTCAGGGGATCTTAAGCACAACCTCCATAAGCTCCCAAAGCAGCATATTATAATTTCTAAGCTGGAGACTTCATATTCACTCTGTAAATACATAAATTTCCAATGGCAGATGTAAGATCAGCAGGCATTAGTTCACAGTTAATTAGATATGAGTTCTGTTACTTACACCAGGAACTGCAAGGTAACTGAGGCTAAAGGGTTGTTTATGATATCAGTTCAAAGAGCATACTGACTTTGGCTGTGAGTCTCCCGCAGCCACAGTTCACAGTTCAACGCTTACAATGAAGGATCAGTTATTTTATTGAGAGAGTCCTCCGTGATGAGGAAGCCCATAAGGTGAGGATCAGGCAAACACAGAGGTCTCTCAGTCCTCATCATTCACCTATAGTCCTTCACATCCAACATATAAAACTCTGGTTGGACCATGTTCAGTTCTGGTTGCCTCATTATAGAAAGGATGTGGAAGTTTTAGAGAGAATGCCGAGGAGAATGGATCAGCTGCACACTATGCCTGAGGAGCAGGTCAGAAGTTGGACGTCCTGCAGAAATTGACAGTCCAGACCTTCTCCACTGCTCAATACAAGAGGACGGGTTTAAGGGTCGGCACAACATTGTGGGCCTAAGGGCCAGTACTGTGCTGTACTATTCTGTGACACATAAAGCACCAGTCAGGAATGTGATGGAATACCTTGATTTGCCTAGATGAGTGTAGCAAGATAAACACTCAAGCCTTTCCAGGACAAAGCAGCCTGCCATTCACAATCATTCCTTTCACCCCTAGCACACAGTGGCTTTATTATATACCATCTACAAAATGCAGTTATCCAGCCAGGCTATACTGACAAACCCACAACCCCTACTACCAAGAAAGATAAAGACATTAGGAACATGTCACCTGCAGGCTCTGGTGGAAGTTGCACACTATCTTAACTTAGAAATCTTACTGGGTACCTCCTGGACCTAACGAAGTGACCATTCAGTGTACGTTTGTGCTCTACTGCCGCTGTAGCCCATCCTCTTCCAGGAACTATGTTTTGCATTCAGAGGCATCATTCTGCACACCAGTTTTTTTGAGTTACTGTCACCTTTCTGTCAGCTTGAACCAGTTTAGATATTTTCCTCTGATCTCTCTCATTAACAAGGCATTTTTTTTTTACCCACAGAACTGCCACTTGCTGGATGACTTTTGATTTTTGTACCATTCTCTGTAAAACTCTCGAGAATGTTTTGCGTGAAAATCCCGGGAGATCAGCGGTTTCTGGGATACTCAAACCACCCCATCTGACACCAACAATCATTCCACAGTCAAAGTCACTTCAAACACATTTCTTCCCCATTCTGATACTCAGTCTGAACAACAACTGAACCTCCTGACCACATCTGCATGCTTTTATGGAGTTCTGCCAAGTAATTGGCTGCCCAGGTATTTGTATTTATCAGGCGTACCTAATAAAGTGACCACTGAGTGTACACTGAGTGCCCGCATCCTTTTTTTTGTTGGAAAACATCCTGACTAGTAGAATTTGGGAGCAGATTCACCAGAAGGGTTGCAATCATTCTCAAAGATGGTTGTCAAGCAAGTTCTCAAGGAAAATTAGGAATGGACAATAAATGCCTGTCTCGCTGGAATGACCAGATCCATGATTATTCCAAGCTGGATGAATTTAGATATTAATAGTTCCACATTTCCAGAACATAGGGAAATGATGTGCAGCGAAGGATAGATCCCTACAAATGAACTGAGAAAACAGTAAATATATTTAGTAGTTCTTAAACATTCAGAGATATTTGTTTATTTAGAAATACAAAACATGGAACAGGCCTTTCTGGCCAATGACCCTCAGCAACCCTACTCTTTACTCTAGCCTGGTCTCTGGACAATTTACAATGACCAGTTAACCTTCTAACCAGTACATCTTTGTACTGTGGTAGGAAACTGGAGCACCCAGAGGAAACCCACATGATGCACAGGCAAAACATTGCAATTTCTTACAGACAGCAGCGGAATTGGACTCTAAACTCTGGTATGTCCTGAACTGTAAAAGCCTTGTGCTAACGACTACACTATCAAGGCACAATGGTAAACCAAAGAATAATTAAAAATGTAAACCAAAAAGTTAGTTAAAACACATAAGTGTATGTAAAAATTAAGAACTAAAATTTAAAACAAATATTTTATATTTTTAAATAAAAAACATAGCTGTAATAACATCACACTGACCGTTATGATATCATGTTGTGTATTGTTATTTTCTTGGGACTTCAGTCTCTAACACAGTATTGTCAAATATGACAACAAAAATGGCCTTTTATTTTTTAGGTTTCCTACCCAATTTGTTTTCCATTTCCACACAATTTTGAGCGATAAAAAGAGCTTCGTATGGCCAGATTTGGGAACAGCTTCTTTCCAACTGCGATAAGACTGCCGAACGGACCCTGACCCGGATCTGGGACGTACCTTCCAAATATCCGGACCTGACTTGCACTACCGTACTTCCCCTTTTCTATTTTCTAATTATGATTTATAATTTAAATTTTTATTATATTTACTTCGATTTGAACTTAAGGGAGCGCGAAGCGCAGAATCAAATATCGTTGTGATGATTGTACGCTCAAGAATCAATTGTTTGGTGACAATAAAGTAAAGTGAAGTAAAAAAAATAATAATTTTAAGTGTAACTTAGTCTGCCCCTAATCCATAGGTCTATAATCCTCTTTGTGGTCCTGCATCTTGCTAATGGTCTGAAATGCCTCGGGATATAAGCAATGATTTTCCTGGTATAACGCTGGGAAGTCCCTGCAAGTCTGGGCTCCAGTGCAGGAATCCGTGGGGATAGTTACCTGCTGATGATTGATTTACTTTGACCCTCTCACTTGCATCACTCGCTTTGAGTTCCAATCCATCAGAGATCAGGTCTTGATTCCTCTCTATTGGTTCTAAGTTAATTTAGGGATACAGAGACCATTTACACACAGTTTGAAGTGCTGAGTGTGCTTAGAGAAAGCAATAAACTGGCAATGAAAAGCTGGCCACTGGCGGCCGAAGCTGTAATCTACAGAGCAAGGTAAATGAGGTCAACCTGAATGCAGCAGAGCACTTGTTTATTTTTCCATGGAGCAACAACAAATGACAGATTCTGGAAATAGAAGAACATACAAACGTTTAATAAGTTTTTATAAAACAACATAACAATGCAGGACACATTTTAGAAACAGGTCCGTGTTAAGTAATTCATTTCCAAAAGCCAAAACCTGTAGATGCTGAAAATCCGAAATAAAAACCGAGAATGTTGGAGCTGCTCAAGCAGCATCGATGGACAGAGAACCAGTTCATTGATTTGGAACATTAACTGATTCTCTCCTCGCATATGCTGCCCGACCGGCTGAGTATTGCCAGCATTCTGTAAGTAATTCAATTAGTTTGCTCAGTTGAGGCGAATAAGCTGTCCACAGCACACATGAATATTCTAAGTTGGATGAATTTAGATATTAATAGCTCTACATTTCCAAAACATAGGCAATTGATGTGCAGCTAAGGATAGAATCAAACCTATGTACAAGTGTTATTACTTGAGATCCCTCTTTCAAAGGCTTGTCTTACTTGGCTGCTTAACCTTTATTTTTTGATGTCGAGCCTTCAGTATTTCAGGTCACCATGTTTCCTTGCGATAGTGATCGTGTCATTTCCGTGTTTACAAAATATGTTTTAAGTTCTCCTTTCCCTTTGACATTTATAATTCCCCTGCAGGTACAGTTGTAGCCGAGTGTTTGTAAGATGTTACTTGTTTCTTCTGTGGTCTGGGAATAGATAAAAATAGCGATGGAGGCCAGTTATTACTGCAGTAATTTTATCTTTTTATTTATTAATCTGTTTTACATTTAGAGATAGAGTGGGGAATAAACCCTTCCAGCCCTTTGAGCCGAGCTGCCAGCAACACCCGATTTAACCCCAGCCTCATTACAGGACAATTTACAATGATCAATTAACCTACTAATTGGTACATCTTCGAACCATGGGGGGGAAACCAGAGCACCCGGAGGAAACCCACACATTCCACAGGAGGGCATACAGAGGAAGCCAGCATTGAACTCCAGACTGTGATACCCTGAGCTGTAATAACATCGCACTGACCGCTATGCTATCATCTTGTGTAATGTTATTTTCTTGGGACTTCAGTCTCTAACACGATAAATTGTCAAATATGACAACAGAAATGGCATTTTATTTTTTAGGTTTCCTGCCCAATTTGTTTGCCATTTCCACACAATTTTGGGTGATAAAAAGAGCTAAGTGCAAAAATAAGTTAAACCTAAGAGAATTACATTAAATTTGACCTGCTAATGTTTGCCTAGAGCTCTCAATTAAATTGCAGAAGAGAGGTATTTGCACCTCTGTGCAGTCTGCCACAAAAGGCAGGATTTCTCGTTGGCCGCCCTTTCAATTTGGCTTCCCATTCCCATTTTGACATGTTTATCCAGAGCCTCCTCTACAATTACGATGAGGCCACACTCAGGTTGGAGGAGCAGCGCGTCACTTTCTGTCTGGTTAGCCTCCAACTTGATGGCATGTACATCGACTTCTGTAACTTTTGATAATTTATCCCCCCCTCCCGTCGCCCTCTTTCCATTCCCCGTTCTCATTCCACTCTTATCTCTTCTCCTCAGCTGCCCATCAACTCCGTCTCGTGCCCCTCCTCCTTCCCTTCCTTCCATGGTTCACTGTCCTGTTCTATCAGATTCCTTCCTCTTCAGCTCTTCACCTCCTCCACCTATCACCTCCCAGCTTCCTACTTCATCCTCGTTCACCCACCCACCCACCTACCCCACCAGATTTCACCTGTTGCCTGCCAGCTTGCACTCGCTGCCCTTCTCCAACTTTCATATTCTGGCTTTGTCCATCTTCCCTTCCAGTTCTGATGAAGGGTCTTGGCTCAAAGCATGGACTGTTTCTTCCCCTCCCTGGACCTGCTGTGTCCCTCCAGCACTGTGAGTGAGTTTCTCTAGATTTCCAGCATCTGTAGGATTTCTTGTGTTTTGGTATCTGCTTCATTTCATAGAATCAGAGAAATCTGCAGCACATTACAGGTCCTTCGGCCCACAATGTTGTGCTGACCATGCAACCTATTCTAGAATTTCCCTACCGCATAGCCCTCTATTTTTCTAAGCTCCATGCACCTATCTAAGAGTCCCTTAGAAGACCCTGTTGTATCTACCTCTACCACCTTCGCTGGCAGCATGTTCCACACACCCACCAGTCTCTGTGTAAAATACTTACCTCTGTCCTTTCCTTCAACTTTTGCAATATGTTTGACTGTAAGTACAGCACATCAGCAATAATAGTTCTATTCTTGTCACTGAGGACATTCAGAAGGCCACTGTGTTTGCTCAAGCTGCTTCTACATTTCATCTGTTCACTGGTTCTAATAACAGTCTTCCTGCCCCATAGATACTGAGACCTCTCAATTTAATATTATATTTCCAGAGTAATGTGTATATGGGACAGACACGTTTATGAGGCAGTCCACAGAAGGCATTTGTTTCCTTGGCATTTTACATCTGCCAGATCCAGCGGGTGAAATTGAATTACTTCCGATAATTGGCATTGGGATCCTGATTCACCACACCAGATGACTAGAGACATTGAGAAATCTGCGGCAGCACGTTCAGTGACCTCATGTGAGTGCTTTGGATAGTTGATGCTGACGCTACTCATGAAAAAGGAGCCCAAAATCTTAGTCCCAAGGTTGTTTGAGTGCATCCTCAAAGGCCACCAGCCACGTTGCAAGAGTTCAATGCCAAAGATATACTTACTGCAAGTACTAGAAGGAAGGCACAAGGGGGAAATAAATTCTCCAACTTAAATCTTTAAATCAGAGCACACTGTATTCTATCTCACTGTTAATCAGACTTTTGAATGGACCTCTTGTATGATAAGTTGGACTCTTGACCTCATAATCAACCTCGTTATGATCGTGGACATGGAACATAGTACAGGCCCTTCAGCCTGTGACGCTGTGCCAAACTTTTCACTTATTCTAAGATCAACCTAATCTTTCCCTCCAACACAGCCATCAATCTTTTTTAATCATCTACGTACCAATCTAGAAGTTTCTTAATGTCCCTTATGTATCTGCTTCTACCACCAACCCTGGCAGTGCATTCCACAGACTGACCACTCTGTGTTTAAAAAGAACTACTACTGACATCCCCACCTAAACTTTCCACCACTCACCTTAAAATTATGCCACTGGTATTAGCCATTGCCGCCCTAGGAAAAGGGGTGCTTGCTGCCTCTTATTGTGTTATACTCCTCTCATCCTCTTTTGCTCCACAGAGGAAGGGCCCAGCTCGCTCGAACTTTCCACTCTCTATCTTGCACTTTGCTTACCTGCACTGTGCTTTATTCTGCATTGCCACTGTTTTACCTTGTTCTACCTCAATGCCCCATGTAGGGAGTTGATCTGCACGAACAGAAAGCAAGATAAGCTTTTCACTGTATCTTGGAACATGTGACAATAATAAACCAGTACCAACATGGTGGTTGTCCTGACTGGATTTATGTCTTTATCTTGGAAAGTATACTTCACATATGGCTTGTTTCTTTTAAAATTTGGATTAGGGGCCACTGTTAAGGTCAGCAACCGAAGCAAGGTTAGATCTGGGTCCGATGGTACCTGGGGAAATAAAGTGATGTTTACTGGCGTCAGAGTTGACTGAATGATGTAAAGTCAGTCTGACCAGGAAGGACCAATCTAGTTTGCCTCCCCATTCTACCTTCTCCTCGTCATCCTGGTCTCTGGCAAATAAAAGCCATATAAAATGCTGGAGGAACTCAGCAGCCACGGAGGAAAATGAACAGGTCGATGATTCAGGCTGAGACCCTTCATCACACCCCTGTGGGGAAACTGGTGGTGGTGATGTTGCTGAAAACTTGAAGCTGTACAGCTGTACAGTGTTAAATTCAATCAAAATGCTCATTGTATCTCTTATATTCAGTTTCACCTTCATGAAATAGAAAACATTAAATTTCCTCTAACCCACTTGGAAGATCTAAGAACAAACAAATGCAGACTGACAGCAGAAAGAAAAAAGTAGTGCTGGGAATCCACATTCACCTACAGGTATGTCAAAATGACCTTCATGTGGTGACTGTGCCTACTACACTTAATTTTACTTTGCAAGGACAGGAAGGATGACAAACTTCAGGCTGTCACGTGGAGATTTCTCCGCCACTCTGAAGTCACATGCTGTCGTGCAACTGGTGTAGAAATACTGAAACATATATTGAGATACAGTGTGGAATAGGCCCCCTTGGCCCTTTGAGCCACATTGCCCAGCAAACCCCCGATTTTTAATCCTGGCCTTATCACAGGACAATTTACAATGACTAACTGTACACCTTTAGACTGTGGGAGGAAATTAGAGCACCTGGAGGAAACCCATGCGGTCATGGGGAGAATGTATAAACTCCTTACAGGCAGCAGTGGGAATTGAACTCGCGTCACCTGTCTTTAAGGCATTGAGCTAATCACTATGCTAGTGTACCATCAAACAGTTTGTGATTGAATTATCCAATAGATAATTAAATGGTCTGTATCTTCAGTTGTCATAATTTACCATGCCATTAGTATCTTTATCTTAACTCAAGTTGATTTCATAGATCTACTAATTCTTGATAAAAACTATCAAGTACACTTTCCCACTGAGGGTATGAGGTTAATGTACTTATTCCTTCCAGAAATATTACACAGAACATATTTAAATAACTTTCTATTGTAGCCAACAATCAGTCTTCATGCCAGTATGGTTTGGTAATTTTCCTTCCTATTTGAAACATTACATAATATAACTGGTTTCCATTGTACTTTGAGGTTTAAAATTAGCTGCCACACTGATTTGTACAGCATATACTGTTACACTAAATAGCAGCTATGAAAGAAATCACATTCATTCATCATACGTCTAGAAAAGAACCAGAAAGAGTTTTGATAAAGCTACCTGTATCTTGCCGAGAACTCCTGTGCTGTCCATCCTGCTGGCCACATTGACACTATTGCCCCAAATATCGTACTGTGGTTTCTGAGCTCCAATTACTCCAGCAATAACAGGACCATGGTTAATACCTGACAGAAAATTACACCATACAAAAATATTTTAAAATATTTTTTACAAAAATTACGCAGTAAACGGTGTGGCAAGAGCAGAAAATGATCAGTTCACAAAAAAAGTATTACAGGTGTCACCCCCCCCCCCCCTTACAAAGGTAGAGCGTTCCTATGAAACCTTTCTTAAGCCGAAATGGCGTAAAGCGCAGAACCATTAATTTATCTGGGAAAAATCCTTCTTGTAATGCGAAAACAGGTTACTGATGTAGGTCTTTTGTAAAAGCGAAGTGGCGTAAAGCGAACGTCCCTAAAGCAGGGGACACCTATATACATTTATGGATGTCCGGATGAAGAGAAATGTTTTAACTCCTCTGTAATCATATAACCAAAATAACATGGCTAGGTGATTTGGTAATATGATTCAATTTTTAATGAATAGAAAAAGAAACTTGCTATTGCCTGATCTGATATTTTAAATTAAAAGTAGGTTAACCGGATAAAAATCAGAAACACAATATATTCTGCAGCTGCTGGAAATCCAGAGTGGCACATACAAATTACTGGAGGAAATCAGCAGGTCAGGCAGCATCAATGGAAAGGAATAAAGAGTCAACGTTTCAGACTGAGACCCCTCATCAGGCCCAAAACATCGACTGTTTATGTCTTTCTATAGATGCTGCCTGACCTGTTGAGTTCCTCCAGCATTTTGTATGTGTAAACTGGATAAAAACAAAATCTTTATCAACTTTAAGTGATAAGTGATAAGTGCTGGACATTGGGAAGATCATTCTAACTCAAACAGGGAAAGTTTCCTACACTGTCACTGGCAGAGATCAGAGCTTGGTTATTTCCCAAGCTGCTGGATTCAATTGATGATTATGCTGCAAGTTTTTTGCAGCTCCTTCAGAACTAAATTATATTCAGATTGTCATCAAAGCTTCCTTTTACCGATTTCAATGACAAAAAAAAACAGCATTCAAGGAAAGGAGGTCCAAACTAGTTAGACCGCTATTCCCTTTTTTGATGATGACTTACAGCTCAGAAGTCTGTTTAATATTCATCAGGTCCTCTGAAACTATTAATACTTTTCAAAGTTTTCCTGCATTGTCATATTGGCCTTTCTCTGCAGAAGATTAATAAGAACATTCCAACACAAGAAAACCGTAAGACCTTTCTTTCCTAACCCATTTCCCGTGGTATTACCTTTCCAAGTGAGAACTGGAGTCCGTACACCAGGGAATAACAGTGCTACCTGACATAGTAAGTCACCAAAGTCCTAGAATTAGCAATTCCTTTATCTGATTAACTAGAGTTGAATTGTTGCTTACACAATACGAATGTAATATCTAAAACCGGTGGTGCAAGTACAGGCAACAACCAGAGGCAGCGTCATCTACAAACCCACAACGATGAACAGGTTTGCATCAATGTCACAGCTTCAACTAATCGGACAGACCCATAAAAATGCAAGCCAAAATTCTCTGCTCCCTTCTCAGCTGCCAAAGGTCTCAAATTACATTACATACCAATGCGGAGCTTAAAGTCATTGAAAGAATGCTTGTTGATCACGTCAAGCTTTATCATGAGTGCAAAAGCAAATTCTAGCATGGTTCCAATATGTGTGTATTGTCTATCTGCCTCCTGTAAAGTAAGAAAAATCATGCATCAGATCAAATTATATTTCAAATATTTCAATATTCAATATTCAATACCAATATTTCAAAATCATAGTATAACTGAAAAAATGAATTCTTTTTAAAATGCTGAAGATGTGAGAAAGCAACATGTTTGCTTAAGGACTAAAATATGTAGCAATGCATATAACAAAGGACTGCATAGTCTGCATAATCAATAACTCTGCACTGCTATGTTAAGGATCTACCAAAGAACATTGATTTACATAGTTCTTAAACTCAAGTTAAAGTAGACTCAGTGGCCACTTTATTAGGTATACCTATATGCCTGCTCATTAATGCAAATACCTAATCAGCCAATCATGTGGCAGCATCTCAGTGCATAAAAGCATGCAGACATGGTCCAGAGGTTCAGTTGTTGATCAGACCAAATATCAGAGTGGGGAAGAAATGTCATGTAAGTGACTTTGACCGTAGAATGATTGTTGGTGCCAAATGGGGTAGTTTAAGGATCTCAAAAACTGCTGATATCCTGGGATTTCCGTGCACACCAGTCTCTGGAGTTGACAGAAAATGGCGCGATAAACAAAAAAAAATCCGTTGAGCAGTCGTTCAGTGAGTGAAAAAGCTTTGTTATTGAAAGAAGTCAGAGGAGAATAGCTAGACTGGTTCAAGCTGACAGGAGGGTGATAGTAACTCAAGTAGTCATGTGCATTACAACAGTGGTATGCAGAAGAGCATCTTGGAATGTACAACAATTTGAAGTGGATGGGCTAGAGTAGCAGAATATACTGATCGTACACTCTGTGGCCACTTTATTAGAGACAGGACATGCCCAATAAAGTGGCCACAGAGAGTAATATAAATATGACAAGGATTTATTTAATTACATTGATTTTCTTCTAAAATGCTATTGCAGGAAGGAGAGGGTTCCAATGAGACCTTAATGACCATTGAATTCTTTGAAGCAGAAAGGCAGACTTTAAATTTAGAGAAGTAAACGCAAATATTTACCCTTAATTTTATGCTTTAAAATTGATGTAATTGTGATGGCCATGAGAGAAAGGCCTCGAAGTACCAGCCCTTAGTGCAGGAGTGCAAAGACAAGGGATGGCAGGCACGGTTGTTCCCCGTGGAGTTTGGCTGCAGAGGTTTCTCTGCCAAATCAGCATGGCGGTTGTTGTCAGCTCTGGGCCTGACGAAAGGAGCAAAAATCAAGCAGCTCGTAGGATGGGGGAAGAGGCAGAATGAGCCTCCTGTTGGATTTGGAGGAGGAAGGAAGCGAGAGGAGGGAAGCTGGAAGCCAGGAGCAGATGGGCAGTGATTTGGCCACCAATGCCGGCCCACCAACTGGAGAGTGTCGTGGTTAAGGGTCGAAACACTCTGTGAGGGTTGGGACCCACTTGATGACATCTGCTCCTGGCTGAAGGCTACGGTTACCTTATAAGGTATCTGGAGCATGCACCCTAACAGGTGTATATAACAAGTTAGCTCATTGAGTCACCACCTCACAGCTCTAGAAACCTGGCTTCATCCCCGATCCCCACAGCGTTGCGTTCTACAGCCTTCTGAAGGTGTCCTTGATGCTGGGGTTTACAACTTTCTTCAGCTTTTCCCCCGATCCTGTGCAGTGGTTACTCCATACTGGTTGCAACACTGCCTTGTGTGGACGGGCCATCGCACAGGATCGGAGAAAGCTTCAGAGGGTGTTGCATCATGGGCACTGGCCTCCCCAGTATCCAGGACATCTTCCAAAGATGACGCCTCTAAAAAGCCGGCATTCATCATAATGACCTCCATTGTCCAGGACATGCCCTGCTGTCACGGAGGAGGGATAGGAGCCTGAAGACAAACACTTGACATTTCCAGAACAGCTTCTTCCCTCTTGCCATCAGATTTCTGAATGGGCACTGAACACTTCCTCAATACCTTCTCCCCACGCTCTTTGCACTACTTATTTCATTTATTTTTTTATATATATACTTATTGTAATGTATAGTTTTTATTACTATGCATTACAATGTACTGCTGTTGCAAAACAACAAATTTCATGACATATGCCTGTGATATTAAACTTGATTCTGGCTCTGATCTGTGCAGAGTTTGTGCAGTCTCCCTGTGGCTGCGTAGGTCTCCATTGGTGCTCCAGTTTCCTGGTATTCCACATCCCAAAGGTGTGCAATTGGGTAGCTTCGTTGGTCACTGTGATTTGTCCCTGGTGTGATGCAGGGCGTGGTGTGGAGGGTAAGAGGGGAAATTGATGTCAATGCAGGAGGGTTAGTGTAAATGGGTATTTGATGATCAGTGGGTTGAAAGGCTTGTTTCCATACAAAATGATTCCATATAACAAATATGATATATATAACAAAAGCTCCCCCCTCAAAGTAAATAGCTTTGCTGACCCCAGATAAAATGAGTGTACTGGTTCAAATTCTTCGCTGAATGGTGTGGGGCAATACTTCCTTATTCAGAACGTCTTGTAAAGATGATTTTACAGAGCTTGTGCTCGTTCTGGCACCTATTCACTTTCTCCTCCTGGCCCAACATCAATGTCCAGGATGATGTGTGCTCTTTGTATCGTGACAATTTCACCAGGAATATCGGTCCGACTTCTCTCAAGGAAATCTGCATGTTAGAAGAGCGCAGAAGTCCAACTTCAACATAACTGCTCCTTTGAAAATAGAAGCATCTGGCCAAGTCCCTGCTTCCCAAGCACTCCCATGCCTTTTCTCCTCAACACTGACACCTACTTCTCAGTGCTTTGTAGCGTCGGCTGTAAAATCAGGGATCGACACCTCCTGCTGTATGTAAGGAGTTTATATATTCTCCCTGCAGCCACATGTGTAGGGGGTGGCACAGTACCACAGTGGTTAGCACAACACTTTACAGTACCGGTGACCCAGGTTCAATTCCAGCCGCTACCTGTAAAGAATTTGTACGTTCTCCCTGTGATTGTGTGGGTTTCTTCTGGGTGCTCCAGTTTCCTCCCACAGTCCAAAGACATGTCAGTTGGTAGGTTAATCAGTCATTGTAAATTGTCCCGTGATTAGGCTAGGGTTAAGTGGGTCGATTGCTGGGCTGCACAGCTCGAGGGGCTGGAAGGGCCTATCCCGCGCTGTATCCCAGTAAACAAATAAATAATGTATTAGTATTTGCAAGTTGTGGGCTCCATAAACACAGTGACACCTGTGGGTGGTCCCCAGCACATCTCGGACTGTGTTAGTCGTTGACAATGCAGTTCACCGCACTGCATGTTTTAATGATTCGATGAATATGTGACAAAGTGAATCATTATCTTAAACATGATCTTCCTCCTCTGGCACAAAAAGCCCATACTTTATAAAAGCTCCACGATTGTTCATCTCCCTCCACCTTAGAAATTTGGAAAGGGTATGAATGTGGCCTTGCTGGATACCGAAAAGTGAGGAATCTTTTTAAAATTTCCTCCCTCTATACAGTTCCATTAACAACCATTATTCTGTGAACAGATAGCCTGTTGCAGGTGCGCAATGATACCAGACTTGAACTACTAATCTACCCAATAATGGCTGATTACTATCATTGTAAAGATGGTATAGGACGGGGGTCGGCAACCCGCGGCTCCGGAGCCACATGTGGCTCTTTTACGTCTGTGCTGCTGCTCCCTGTTGCTTTGGGAAATAATTGGTCAGTATTTAATTAAAATGTATTTTATGTTAGTTTGTTAGTTTTTGAAATGTATTTCTAAATTTGAAGATTATGGTGATCTTGTACAATCTAAATAAGACGTTGTGGCGACCCATTTCCTGACACATCCGAACCGGCTCACAATTAGCCAGCGTTCAGGCTAAGGGAGATAGCCTACGGGGGTTTGTGAGTACGTGTCTTTTGCAGCATCCGCGCCCATGGGGGGCAGGTTGAGGGAGGCTTAAAAGCAAGGCTGTTTAGTTCGAATAAAGCTATCTTTGACTGCATTTTACTGACTGCGTGTAGCACACCGCTACAACGTGTTTTTATCGCTGGCTGTCCAGAGGGGAGGTGCTGAAACGCTTTGTCGCGTGTCTGGAAGAAGTGAAAACTTTCCTGGGCAGCAAAGGGCTCACCTTTCCTGAGCTGGAACAGCCAGAGTGGCTGGAAAAGCTACACTTCACGGTAGACATGACAGCGCACCTGAACACGCTGAACACAGCTCTTCAGGGAAAAGGACGTACAGCCCTGCACATGTTGGAGGATGTTTTGGCATTCGAGCGCAAGTTGACAGTACTTGCCAGAGATTTACAGAAAGGCACATTGTCTCACTTCCCCAATTTGAGAGAGTTCAAACAAGGTCACGACATGATAAATTCGGAGTATTTACATTCTGCAATCATCGCAATGCAAACATCGTTTGGGAAACACTTCTGTGAGTTCAGAGAGGAAAAAAACACATTATCCTTCCCGGTCACTCTCCTAAGCATCGATCCATCCCTACTGAATACGACTGCATTGTCAGGTGTGAGTCAACCTGAACAAGTATGATAAATATTTTAATTGCCTATTATTTTACGTATATTCATATGTTTTCATTGTTCAGTGAAATAGTCCTTTTATTTTTCAGGTTGACAGCTGGCTGACGTTATTTTTGGTTTGCTGCTGGCGGCAAATTTAAGTTTGGCGTTTTTCATAAATACAAGAAGGACTCAAATAGACGTTGAGTATTTTACTTAAAAGTAACCTTCAACCCAACGTCTTTTTTTCGGAGTTCAAAATGTTTTTGTTGCATGCAGAAATGTAATTTCGTTTTCTCTGCAGGAGTTCATCAATTTCATAAATGCAACACATTATAGTTTGTTTATACATAGCATAAAGGCAAAACAAAACGTTGTATGCAGTGTTATTTCATTTTAAATGTCAAACGGGTTTTGCGGCTCCCAGTGTTTTCTTTTCTGTGGGAAACGGGTCCAAGTGGCTCTTTCAGTGGTAAAGGTTGCTGACCCCTAGGAGATGTTGTTCATGGTTGTCCAAGTTGTATTGGGGGTTGAGTGCTCAAGCTTTGAGATTCCATATGTTAAAGTTAAAACAGGAGTGAAATTCTCTGGATAGAGCCTTGTCTACAATCATTGAAATGCATCTGCAAACTGATGAAAAGAAAAACTCGTAGAAGTGAATCTCAGACTGGTCAGTATCATGGTCAGCAATTTTTTAGTTAGAATTGCATGGTGATTAAAAAGTTTAGCCTTATTGGCGACATGAACATCGAAATGTACATTGTTTGCATCAAATCAAATCAGTGGGGATAATGCTGGCAGCCCACAAACGTCGCGACACATCAGGCCCCATCATAGCATGCTGACAATGCAGTAACCCTAATTGTACGTCTCTTTGGAATGAGGGAGAAAACCGGAGCACTCGCAGGAAAGAACATACAAATTCCTTACAGGCCTGATCTTTCAGCTAACACTATAAACTGATGTGCTAAGCTTTATGGAGTATTACCCCAACAATTTTATGGTGCTCACTCATTACTGGTGTCCTGCATAATAAACCTTTGAATCTTTAAACAGAATTTAATTTAATATCCTAATTAGGGAATGTGAAAATAAACCAATATTTCTTTATTACAACAGCATTAATAATTGAATGGTTCTCCTACTATATTAAATTAATATTTCAAAACTTATTAATTATGTTTGTAATAAAATATTAGACTCTTAGTGGCTTCTCCCACCTACTAAAGATTCTCATTGCAGTCATTAATACAGTCTTAATCATTAATAAGTCTTAATACAGCTGCTGTCTGATTGAATGGCAAATATTTTTAGACCATAAAGCATGGAAATATAAATTAGCAAACATCAACACCCATCCACAACTGATGCGTTAAAGTGGTGTTTCAGGAAAACTTATTCGCTAATACTGCAAAAAAAACAGGAAAACTGCTAATATGACATGCAAAATTTGACAAGGAACTTAAATAAGCTAATGCCATTTTAATCTGTGAATCTTTAATCTTTAATCTTGGCTACAGCAGCAATGTAAAACAATATAAAACGATATATATAAAACAATATAAAAATAGTATCATCTGTGTTTCATAGCAAAAGCCGTTTGAAATTTTACCTTATGCAGCAAATCATAGCAGGTTTTGGAAAATTGTGATACTTACAGTTAGTTAAAGTTAAAGTCTGTCCCGAGCCTCACATAGGCTCATCAGGTTCAGGTGCTTATGCCAGTTTCGGTGGCGTGAAGCTTCTGAGAGTACGAGACTCTCTCCTGGAAAGGAGACCAGTCTATCGCGAGGTTAACCTCCAGCATTTTGCCAGAAACCCATTTTCAGCTGGGTGAACTGGAGCGGTGTGTGGTTAAGTGCCTTGCTGAAGAACATAACACGCTGCCTCAGCTGGGGCTCGAACTCACGACCTTCAGGTCGCGAGTCCAACACTTTAACCACTTGGTCACGTGCAACATATTTGCACTTGGCCACTTTATTAGGGGGAAGTGTGTCTTCTGCTGACATAGCCATCCACTTTGAGGTTTGACGTGTTGTATGTTCTGAGATGCTCTTCTGCCCACCACTGTTGTAACATGTGATTATTTGAGTTACTTCTTTCCTGACAACTTGACCCACTCTGGCCATTCTCCTCTGACCTCTCTCATCAACGAAGTGATTTCGCCTACAGAACTGCCACTCACTAGATGCTTAACAAACAGGTGTACTGGTGTACCTAATGAAGTTGCCACTCAGTGCTGTTACTGAGAAAAGCTTTTACAAGTAAAGAATATTAATTACCTGCCAGATGCAAGTAACTTTCAATAAATTTGAGGATTTTTTACAGTATTAAATATAATGCACATTAGAAGCAGAATTTCTACAAAGTAAAATTGAGCAACCTTAAGTATTGAAAGTAAAGGCTTACACCCCTGTCAACATAGAAAAAATGAAGAGACAGTACTGTACTCATATATTTGATGCTTAAGGATGGTGTAAGGAGGACAGGTGGTCTAAAGCATGGTCGAATCTGTTTTGAGGAGAGTTTTCAATGAAGAGACACAGTACAGTGAAGAACTAAAACAGTTTTCAGTGAACAAGCAAGCAAGGGACCACCACAGCAGAATTAAGTCCGAACAAGTGATTGTGGGGAAAGATGAGGTTCAGATCAGGCCAACAGAGTCGTTTGGATGAGTTAATGGGCTGGCAAAGGCACATCTTCCCAATCCCTGTAATCATTACACACTAAAGATATGGGTGTATGTTTGTATGGTTTATGCATTCGTATAACATTCACTATGGAAAATGGACATATTGAAATTGTATTTGATTTTATTTAGAGATTAAATATACTAATTCATCTATTAACCTCCTTGAGCAAGGCACTTAACCACACTTTGCTCCACTCCACCCAACTGAAAATGGGTACTGGCAAAATGCTGGGGGTTCACCTCACGATAGACTGGTGTCCTATCCGGGGTGGGGGGGGGGGGGGGGGTAAGTTTTGTACTTTCAGTCGCTTCACGCCACGGAAACCGGCATAAGCACCAGCCTCATGAGCCTATAAGGCTCGGGACAGACTTTAACTATCTATTAACCTACTAAGCGATATGTCTTAGGAGTGTACACATTTCTGAGAATAAGAATTATAGGTGTGTGTCAAAGGCACTCTCTGGTAAGGGCAGGAAACCAAATTTTAGAAGGACAGATGCTTATGGAGAATGGAAAATGATATTTTTTCCAGAATTTTTGTGGAAGATGACAGTATGTCAATCTGCTGGACTGCCACAGAGCAGTGGTGGGAAGGGGGGGGGGGGTGGTTCCCAAGCTTTTTTTTTGCCATGGAGCCTTACCATTAACCAAGGGGTCCGTGGAGCCCAGGTTGGGAACTGCAGCCATACAGTAATCCGTAAATGAGGATGAAGGAGGAGCCAGACTGGGTTTGGAGGGGCTGACCTGGGTGCAGATTGTTTTGCTGCTTGCTACTCAAAGACACTGGAGTTGGTGTGCGAAGAGGGTGTGCAGTGTAACAGTGAGTGACTGTCTTAGATGTTTCTCCTGCGATCACAAGACCCTGTCGGACAGTGGCAATGTAAAATGCCACAGGCCTGCTTCCCTTGTTGACAGATGGCAAGGTAGCAGTGTGGCCTCACTTGTAGAGAGGACTCGGTCTCAAGGCACGGGCTTGCCTGCTACTACAGTCCAAGTGAGGAGACACAAGATGGAGGTGGTGTAGCATGGTGTCTGTGCTCGGCTAGGGGCTGGCCTCTCCTGTTATTGCTGCCCTCCAGTATTCAATTAGTGGAATGACAGGCTGGATTGCCAGGAACTGTACTATCAATTTGCAGGACATGTCGCTCAGGGTCTTGGAGTATATATGTGTTTTCTTGCGTGACTATGTTTTTTTTTTCTCACTATTCTGAATGTGCTGTGTGTGTGTTTTTCACCTTGGCCCCAGGGGAAGATTGTCTCATTCATCTGTGCCCAAGTATGGTTGAATGATAATTAAACTTGATTTGATTTGAAGAAGAATGTTTCCAGTTGGATACTTGAAAATTTTCAGTGGTAGTGTTCAAAGGCAAGAAGAGAAGCTACCATTTGGGATGTAGCAAGTGTGTGAGAGGATGTGGGGCGATATTGCCCCATATCCCATTTTCTCCAAAATCGTTTGCTCTCAACATCCACATTATTCACTCTTTCAGAAAGCAAACAGATATTCGGCAAAACATCAGCTTAAGATGAAGATCATGCATAAATATGTCACTTCTAATCAACCTTGCCTAAACAATGTTGTTGTGAGTCAGGTTGAAAGGGAATGGCTAAATTCACTCATCTAATCATCTAATTCTACTGGGAATAATCTTTACTCACAGTGGATGATAGACGGCCATACCAATGAAAAACAAAATGGCAAGTCATGTATGGTAAAGAGATCACTGTGGGGAATATTAAAAGCAGGTATAACCGTTGACTGTATTTTTGAGATATATTAATCAATGAAAGAAAAATGAATAAAGCACCACATTAATTGCATTCAACTGGCTACAATGGCTGCTTTTAATTGTGTGCCTTTCACATATTCCTTAGTCCTACTTGTAATCAACATTTTAAATTGCTGCTGCAATTATCAAATTAATCCTCATCTACTGATTCCGAAAAGGCTCATTCTGAAAAGTTTAGATGCTGAAGTGGTGTCCCTGTGCCCATTATCATTTAGTGTAGTGGGTACAAGAACACATCTTCCAGTGTCACCATGGTGATGCATTTAATAACTAATGCAGAACACAATAAACAGGTCTCATTCAACCCGTTCTGTAAATCCAAATGAACAGCATGTTACGCTAACAATGCTTCGGTTTGGGAAAAAGTTCACAGATTCTAAAGTGCTTTATAAGTCAGCTCTGTCAGGATATTTGCAACTTTTGCACTGCATTTAAGTCAAGTCGTCACTTTTATTGTCATTTCGACCATAACTGCTGGTACAGTGCATAGTAAAAATGAGACAATGTTTTTCAGGACCATGGTGTTACATGACACAGTACAAAAACTAGACTGAACTATGTAAAATACAACACAGAGAAAGCTACACGAGACCACAGACCTACACAGGACTGCATAAAGTGCACAAAAACAGTGCAGGCATTACAATAAATAAAAACAGGACAATAGGGCAAGATGTCAGTCCAGGCTTCGGGTATTGAGGAGTCTGATAGCTTGGGGGAAGAAACTGTTACATAGTCTGGCCGTGAGAGCCCGAATGCTTCGGAGCCTTTTCCTAGACGATAACTTGCATGCTGGGTCAACAGCGGTCGGTAGCCAGTTCAGTGGGCGTTCGGAAGGCCGCAGATCGGTCGCTCTTCGTGGAAGGACTGAGTTCGAGCAGCTGGTCTCCTCTCTGAGATTTACTGTATGTGATTATTGGACTGTAGTTCATATCGCTCTCCTTCAGTTTCCTCTGTTTTCCTCGTTGTTGCTGATTGGCGGGTTGGGGTCTGGGTGGGTGATGTGTCGGTGTGAGGGAGGGGTGGGGACCTTGGGGGTCTGATTTTTTTTTTTCAGTATGGGACTGGAGGTTGGGGGTTTCGGTGCTGTTGCTGCTGCTCTTTTTTGCAGAGGAGGAGGGGTTGGGCTTTGATGTTGTCATCACTGTTTCTTTTTTGAGAGGGCGGGGTTGGGGGCCTGGGGTTTTGACGTTCCAGCTGCCGTTTTCCAGATGGGCAATCTTTTGTGGCTTTTGTGCGAGAGAGAGCGTTCGGTGCTCTGGCTGTGTTGCCTTTCGTGTGGGTGATTAGGTGATCTGTTAGTTTTTATATGTGAGGGAGTGGTTGGGGGCAGGGGTTGCGGTTTATGAGTTTTGTTTCTTTTTTGTGCGGGGAGGTAAGCTGATGTCTTTCAGCAATACCCATGTTTTTTTTCCCTGTATTTTCTGGCTATCTAAAGAAGATGATTTTCCGAGTTGTATTGTACATGCATGGTGGTGGCATCCGTCAGTCTCGAGAGACCATGGATCTGCGCCTGGAGTTTCTGGGCAGGGTTGTATGGGAGACCAGCAGTTGCCCAAGCTGCAGGCCTTCCCCTCTCCACGCCACCGATGTTGTCCAAGGGAAGGGCACTAGGACCCATGCAGCTTGGCACCGGTGACATCGCAGAGCAATGTGTTGTTAAGTGCCTTGCTCAAGGACACAAACACGCTGCCTCAGCTGAGGCTCGAACCAATGACCTGAAGGTTACTAGTCTGATGCCTTGCCTACTAGGCCATGCGCCAAGCATGCATACCTTTAAAATAAGATGAACCTCTGAATGGATTCTTTATACATTCTCACTTGTCGAGAGGTCTGTGCACAATATCTAGGTTAATGTCAAGAGATAATAATAAAGGTCATATTTGCTTTCTAAAGTGTTTGTAAAAGATCCTCTGACACAATTCTAAAAATACAGCAAGGGAGTTCTCTGCTTCACCCTCTCCAATATGTATTTTGCCATTAATGTGACCAAAGATGTTGTGTTTCCTAATTGCTATCACTTGCTTGCCTCATTTCTTAATGTAATCAACTAGTTGCACACATAATTTTAGTACTTGGGATTGAATGTAAGTTCAATTCAGGGAGTTAGGTGGAAAATTAGAGGAATTTGCCTTGAAGCCATCCATGCATTTGATAAATATTGTGGCAGATTTATCTTACAGCCATATTTCTGTTAAATTTCACAAACTTCAATTAATTTAAAATTGAATATTCCTTCATTCTAATGTGTGCCATTACATTGATCATAGTTGGAGTATCAGTAAACATGGGTGTGTGTGGACCCCAGTCAATTCAGTTTGGCAACAACATCGCCTCCACAATCTCCATCAGCATAGGTAAACCACACGGTTAGCCCCTGCTCTACTCACTTTACACGTATGACTGTGAGGTTAAGCACAGTTCCAATGGCATATTTAAACTTGCTGATGACGCCACGGCCGTTGGCCAAATCTAAGGTGGTGATGAATCAGCATATAGGAGGGAGACTGGAACTCTGACTGAGCGGTGCCACAACGACCCTCTTATCTCAATGTCAGCAAGACCAAGGAGCTGACTATTGACTTAATGAGGAAGAAACCGGAGATCCAGGAGCCAGTCCTCATCAGGAGCAGCACCTTTAAATTCTTTGGCCATACCATTTCAATCCGTCCTGGGTCCAGTACGTGTGCCACTACAAATCAGGCCTCCACTTTCTTAGAAGTTTGCAAAGATTTAGTATGTCATCGAAAACTTTGACAAACTTTTATGGATGTATGGGGAAGAGCATACTGACTGTTTGCATCATGGCCTGGTACAGAAACACCGATGTCCCTGAACAGGAAATCCTACAAACAGTAGTGGATACGGCCCAGTCCGTCACGGGTAAGGCCGTGCTCACCACTGAGCACATCGACAAGGAGAGGTGTCGCAGGAAATCAGCATCCCTCAGTAGTGACCCCCACCACTGAGGCCCTGGTCTCTTCTCATTGCTGCCATCAGGAAGGATATACAGGAGCCTCAGGACCCACGCCACCAGATTCAGGAATAGTTATCACCCCTAAACTGCCGGCTCTTAGACCAGAGGGGATCACGACACTCTACTTTCACCAACACTGAAGTGTTCCCACAACCCATAGATCAATTTCAGGGACTCTTCATCTCATGTTCTTAAATTTATTCCTCTGTTATTTATTGTTATTTCCTTTTTTCTCTCTCTTTTTGTACTCGTACAGCCTTTTGTACCTTGGTTGTTTATTCGTCCTGTTGTGTGTGGTTTTTCATTGATTCTGTTGTGTCTCTTTGCATTTACTGTTAATGACGGAAGTCAAAGGAAAATGGGCAGACTGGCCAAGCTGACAAGAAGGTGACAATAACTTAATTATCCATGTTTTACAACAATAGTGTGCAGAAGAGCATTTCTGAATGTATGACACATCGAACCCTGAAATGGATAGGCTATAACAGCAGAAAATCATAAACATGTACTTAATAGCTATTTTATTATGTAGAGGAGCTACCTAATAATGTGGCCACTGAGTGTAAAGCAGCCATGATGGAATGGTAGAGCAGCCCCAATGGGCTGAATGGCCTCACCCTGCTCCTATATCTTATGGTCTCTCCCAAAACCAAATGCAAATACGTAAAACATTGAAATATTCTGTGCATGCTTTGCTTCTAAAACATGGAAATGCGCTTGTAAACCTGAAGCAGAACATTGATTGGTACAAAAACTTGTCACTGGAAAATATTTGTTGAGAAAGGGGAAAAATCAACTTACTTGGCTGTACTCCTGAACTGTTGCAGCACTTAAACCTGTTGCAGCCATGTAGGTGCTCCCAATTGTTTTAATTTTCTCTACTCCACTGAATTTAGGCTTGGACAACAGCTAGGAAGTAACAATATATACATTCTTGTGAAAGAGTTAAATGGTAAAATGTTTCTTCGCACAGGCAGTTAATCTGATCGACCATTCTGGTTAGCACCCTCACCCCTCCATCTGTTACCCAATCAATGCACTGACATGTGAACAATTTAAACCACTTTTTTTTTATATAGCTGCTTACATTGTAAATGCATGCTGCTATTTATGTGTTTATACACAGCTTATTCCAAATCTGTACTTTAACCTTTATCTTTATATTTTATAATTACTGTACTGTACTGTGCAAAAGTCTAAGGCACACACACACACACACACACACACACACACACACACACATATATATATATATGTGTGTGTGTGTGTGTGTGTGTGTATCTATATATATATATATATATATATATATATATAGAGATAGCCAGGGTGTCTAAGACATTTCCACAGTCCTGAAGTCCTGTATTTGTCAACGTGGCGCAGAGAGTGAGTTTGTAAATCTGGTGGGAGCAGAGGATGTTGGGAATGGTGGAGTGCCGTGGGAGGGATGTGGGACCGGTGGCAGAGAAGGAGTGCTGAGGCGGTGGTGGGATGGAGCAGGTGCAGACACACCCAGCTCTGAGACACCAGGCAAGGTCATTTGATTCCAAACAATCGGGTTATTGATCATTTCAGCGAGTCTCTCTGGTGCTTTCTACTCCCCTCTCCCTTCCCCTTTTCCCAACCATGATCCCCCTCTCCCTGCCCCCTTCCCACTCTCAGTTCACAATAGAGACCCATATCAGAATCAGGTTTATCATCACTCACATATGTCATAAAATTTCTTTTTATTTGAGGCAACAGCTCAGTGCAATACATGAAATTACTACAGTACTATGCAAAAGTTAGGCACACCAGCTATATATATGTACCTCAAACTTTTGCACAATACAGTATTTATTCTTTACAATAGTTGAAAGTTGCTTTTTGTTGTATATCACATCAACACACCACTGCAAATTCCTAATACCTGTAAGTGTGTATAACGAACGAAGTCGATCCTTGTGTATGACAAATAAAGTTGGTCAGCCTTTGTTACAAAAGCTGTCTCCCACTGTCAGTTAACTTTTAATTGACCTTTGCATGGGCAAAACAAATGGGAACTATTTGAACAGGAGGCTGTTTGAGTGGTTGTAATTTGGGTTAATTTGAAAAGATGTTCAAGTACAGTATTTATTTTGCAACACACACAAAATGCTGGAAGAATTCAGCAGGTCAGGCAGCATCCATGGAAATAAATAAACGGTCATCATTTAGGGCTGAAACCATTCTTAGGGACTGGAGAAGAAGGGGGAAGAAGTCAGAATAAGGTGGGGGAGGGGAGCAAAATGTAAAAGGTGGCAGGTGATGGGTGAAACTGGGAGCAGGGTGAAGTAAAGAGCTGGGAGGTTGATTGGTGGAAGGGCTGGAGAAGGGGGAATCTGATCTTTTCATTTGTTGAAGCACAAGGGAATCGAACAGGGTTGTGTCAAATTGAGTGAACTTTAGGAAGAATGAAAACTGGGTATTGAGTGGGAAGATGGCACTGAGCATAATGTAGATTGAGGTACAGTGCGTAAAGCATTATAGGTTAAAATGGAGTTTGTGGGCTGCAAGTCTATCCATGAGAACAGGTTAAAGGAGATCTCTCTCTCTCTCTCTCTCTCTCTCTCTCTCTCTCTCTCTCTCTCTCTCTCTCTCCCCCTCCCTCCCTCCCTCCCTCCCTCCCCTCCCTCCCTCCCTCCCTCCCCTGTCCACAGTTCAATGGGAGATTTTTAATTTTATGTCGAGTGGGATAAACAGAATAGTTCATAATAGTTCATATCTGAGGGTGAATCCCTCATGTGTTCATAGTTTTTTATTAAAGGATGAGGTCTACATTAGCATCGATTATGTATAAAATATGAGATATAGGGGTCAAATTAAATGATTTTCAGGCAGAAACCCCACATTCAGAACTACACAGTAGCTTTTATGGCTGCAAGGCAATTAGTACTGAATACTATATATTCCAGGTTTTTGGGTTTATAGGAAAGATAGGAGAAATAGCAGAGGAAGAGGAGCAATGTTTGTAATGTGGAGATTTGAAAACCCTCCTGAAAGAAGAGGATATAATGCAAGATAAGTTAGTCACAGGGAACTGATGGGTATAACTAAGAAAAAAAAGATTTAAGCAGGACGCTAAAATGAATGTGTTAAGGCAGTTTTAAAATGATATTATGTAGCAAGTATAAAATGGAACAGGATGAGTTCAATGGAAGATTTTTAATTTTATGTCGAGTGGGATAAGCAGAATAGTTCATATCTGAGGGTGAATCCCTCATGTATTCTGCATAGTTTTGTGTAATTAAAATGTTTCTGAAGCATGAGGGGAAAGGGGTTATGAGTAATGAGACCGATTTAGATAACCACTTAACGACACATGACTATTAATTTGATAACCATCCAAATCAGATCAAACTTAACCTAGTGCCTGAAAAAGAGACAGCGACTCAGAACAGCTATTGAAATTCTCGGTTTAAATGTCGACAAGGTGAGATAGAGACTCTCAGGAAAATCTATCGGAAGATGGAAAAGAGGTGGAATGTGTTCAAAAGGTTCAAAAGAGCTCAATGGGTTAAAGCTGCTGTAAAATGAACTGAGATTTTTGAAGTCTTTGCAGTGGAGGAAGCTGGTGCGATGGGCTGTCTGACAGGAGTTCACAACATTAGAGACACATATATGCTAATACATAGATATGGAAATTTTTACACATACCTGAAGTATCTAAAACTAGAAGGCATCAGTTTAGGGTAAGGGGATGGAAGAACTTTTTTACCCATAGCATTTGGAATTTGGGTCACTTTCCTTGTTTTCTTGTGTTTTAAAGAACGTACATTTTCTACAAATCATGTATTATTTCTTTAAATACCAGCCATTGATTGCCCATGGTCATACTTTACAATATATATTTCCTCGGCGAATTGCCATTAAGTCTTCCCCCACAGCTTTGTAGTTTCCTTTGTTTAGATTTAAGACTAGCTTTGTTTGGACAAAATCATTTTAAAAATTGACGTAACATTCCGTTATACTATGGTTACCCGTCCTTGAACAACACTGTCAATTAACCTTTCTCATTGCACAAGACATGATCTACAGCAGCCTTTTCCGTGATTCATTCCTGAACATACGTAAGTTCGAGGAATTCATACTCCACCCTATTACCCCTCACTGGATCAACATTTAAAGTAAACCCTTCTAACGCTGTTGTAGTTTCCTGATTTTTGTCAATATTACAACTGCTATTTGACGGCCTCTAATAATTTTATGAATCACTTATTCCCTTTGCTGTTCCTTAGCTCATTGATTCTAATTCTGATTCAAGACCTGCCTTAAAATTCTCCTAACTGTACAAATCTGTTTCCTTAATGTAATGCTACCAAGTCTCTCTTTCTTTGTTGCCTGTACTACCTAAATGTCAAATACCCTTGAGCATTCTCCTCCCAGTTCAGGTCACTCTGCAACTGCTTTTATGTAATGACATGGGCATAGAACACTACAGCACAGAAATGAGCCATTTGGCCCATCTAGTCCATGCCAAAATGTCATTTAGATCATACTTGTTTGTTTCTACTTGTGCATTAATATCTCCATCTTGCTACAAATTTATGACAGAAATGAGGTAATATTTTCTCTCAAAGATTCATGGAATTTTAGGAACTTCTTCTCAAATGTCAGTGGAAGCTGACTTTGAATATTTTTTAAGGCACAGATAGATTTTCAATAAGTAAGGGGGTGAACTGTTAGGGTATGAAGGTGGAGTGAGTTTGTAATCAGATCAGCCCTTGATATGTTGAATTGTAGAGCAAAACATGCCCTCTTACTGCTATCATCAGGGAGGAAGTACAGAAGCCTGAAGATACAAGCTTAATCATTCAGGAATAGTTCCTTCTGCTCTGCCATCAGATTTCTGAATGGACATTAAACCCATGAACAATATCTCACTACTTATTTAATTTAACTTTTTATATATATTCTTCTTAGTGTAATTCACGGTTTTTATTGTTATGTATTGCAACGTATGCTGGTGATAGTAAACCTGATTCTGACCGAAGAACTAAGGGGCCTAATGCTGCTTCTATTTTGCATATTTGCATTAATATTTTCACAACTGTAGGAAAATCTGACTACGTTGTTGCATACTTACATCATCAAAGTCAGCAATGATTTCATTCAGTAATCGTAAACATTCCAGCCCTTCTTTATTTACATCTGATTCAGTGTAGAATTCTTTGAAATCTGGGATAGATGCAAACATGACGCACACACACTCGTATGATTGATGGTAGAGGTCCTGTCAAACAAATGCAAAGTGTGACTTTGTAAAGACTCAAGGTTACCTTTTCTCTGCTGAAGCTTGACATCCAGTGTTCATTCAGTTTGTGCATTTATAAAGCCTCATAACATTGTAGAAATCGTCATATCGGTATAAGAAATGAAAAGTATTTATGCTACTTTTTTTCTCTCACGCCCACACAGTTTTTATTTCCTCGGGAAAATACTTGACTAAACCTATTTTTCATTGCATGATATTGTAAAGAATGCCCTGCAATTCATTTGCAGATCTAATTGTTAAATTCTCTGTAATTCTGTGTAATTCTTTGTAATTGTACTTTCAAGGACTCTACAACTCCTGTTTACAGCGTTTTTTTTGTATTTGCACAGATTGTCTTATCTTGCACATCAGTTGTTTATCAGTCTTTGTGGTTTTTCATTGATTCTATTCGTGTTTCTTTGTTTTACAGTGAATGCCTGCAAGAAAATGAAACTCAGATATACTTTGATAATAAATTTACTTTGAACTTTTTGAACATCAAAATGCCCCTCAACGCTGTGCCTGATGGAGATTCAAGTCCCCGTGGGAGGGCAATTCATTACCCTAGGAAATATGAGTACAGATGTCAGTTTAGGAACAGTTTTGGTTCCCATACGATTACAAAATTGAGATAATCCTCCACCTATTGTTAGGGGTCAGGGCAGATTGTGGAGTACTGAAAGATCTCCCATTCTACTTGACCTCTACAATTAGTCACTTGGACCTTAGCAAAGTGGCCAATTTTCAGAGCAGTTTGCAGAGGAATCTGGGTAGCTTTTGGATTTGAGACACTTGACTTGCCAACATCAAGTTCTTTAAGGCTTGTGGTAAGTGAGATACTCCCACATAGCATTATCAGTAGGTCCCTACTGCACATCAGAGGAAATTAGTCCCAAGACCAGAGTTTATCCACAAAAATACAGGAGAGGTCAATCAAAGTGGAAAGACATCTAGGAGTTTTTTTTCCCTTTTTTTTAATTTATTCATTTACAGGATGTGGGTGTTGCCAGCTAAGCCAGCATTTATTGCCTGTCCCTAGTTGCCCTTGAGAAGGTGCTGATGAGCTGCAGTCCCTGAGGTGTAGGTACACCCACTTGAGTAAACCCCTGTAAATTAAAGGAGATATTGAGACATAATTTTTTCATATGATTTTGTTAGGAATTCCAATACCAATTCCAATAGATTGAAAAGGGGAATATTGGAACCCCAGCAAAATTCATGAGACTGTAGCATTATGGAGTCTAGTATTGGGGAATGACTTCGGTCCCAAAATACATATACAGATTATAGTAGGTTAGTGGATTAGCTACTGTGTTAGAATTCAGACAGCTGAAACATCTACCCACAGACATGAGTTTGAATCCCAATAAAGCAGCCAAGGGAACTTCAATTATACTTATAGAGAATTTTAATTACTGAAATCTGAAATAAAAGGCTGGTGGCAATGAAACTAGTAAATTGTCATGGAAACTTACCTCATCTACCAACATTCTTCAGGAAAGGCGATCTGCCCTCCTTATCTAATCTGAACCATATATAATTCCTCCACAAATATGGTCAACTTTAACTGCCAATGTAGCCACATCCATTGAATAAAGCAAATATATTCATGGAAATGTTTATACAAAATCATTACATTCTTTGCTTTGCCATTATTTTTTCAGAAGGCACCATCCAACCTATGATTATGTTAAACATTTCTGTCTGAACAGCACCAATCTAAACTAAAATTGGTGCAATCAAAAGAACGTGGACCATTTTGTCATTGACCTCAATAAAAAAATAAGTACCAAGCTGTAATTTCCATATGAAGGCAGTAATGATGCACAGAAAGTGCTGTGTGGATGTCAGTGCCTGCCGTGGCAGCAACGTGGAGTATGTGCTGTGCTTCTTTTGAAATGGTTAATAATTGAGCCATGGATGAATGATCCCCTTAGACAATAATGGCCTGTGTCGGTACAAACCTCCATCTCACTAGATAAGTGGTTGCATTGTGAATGCACTCTGGAGGTACTTGAAAATCGCAATTTGCAAGGTTATTGATATTGATGGTACTTTCTGGCACCACATGCATAATAATATAAAAAGCCTTTCCACTAATAGCAACTCCTAACAACAAGAGAACAGGTGTAACCGCTCTTTGCACAAAAAACAAAAGAATTAACATAAATAAATTCTAAAGCTTCTAAAACATAGAACTTCATGTTGCCTTTCTAACCCTTTTGGACTTTTTTTCAATAGATTTATTCATTGGATCCTCAGTGAGTATCTGATCTTTATCACCCAAATTCATGGTAAGATTTATGAGCTCTACCTTTCCATTGTACACTTGATAACAAAGTGAATCTTAGGGTTGTATATGGTTACATATATGTACATTGACAATAAATTCCCTTTGAACTTAAAAAAAACAATCACTGCTTTCATGCTTTCTTAGGTTGAATCCTTGGTTGTTTAGGCTCAAAAAAAGTTATTACTCCTCAATCGTCAGGATCTTGTACTAGAGGGAATAACCGCTCTCTCCAGCACTGAAATGTTCCCACAACCTATGGACACACTTTCAAGGAATATTCATGTTCTTGATATTAATTGCTTATTTATCATTATTTCTTCTTTATATTTTGTTTTGTATTTGCACAGTTTGACATTTTTGCACACTGGTGTGGCCTTGAAATGATTATATTATGACTATTGGATTTCTAGTATATGCCCACAAGAAAATGAATCTCAGGGTTGTATACGGTGACATATATGCACTTTGATAATGAGGTTATTTTGAACAATGGTTGCTGGTATTGACATATGAAGCTATAAATGTTATCTGCCAACAACGATTTATTGTGCTCATAAATTCACAATTTTGAAAATAACAAAGATACCTCTATATTAATAGTGACATATCTTATCTATGAAGATTCTCTGGCCTCTTGAATAGCTGTTTCAGGAGGGTCAGCAACTCATCCACACTTACAACTTGAAAAAATACATTAGAAATGGAAATCACATGCAGATGCCAATACTTCACTGGAAGAGAAGAAAACGGTAGAAGGAGGAGGTCCAGAACTAAAAAGGAGTATGATGAAACTTCAGCGGGTTAAGGACAGGGTTACAGAGGCATACAGCACAGAAACAAATGGATCTTACTGGACCATGCCACCCAGGATTCCCATTGAAGCTGGTCCCGTTCACCTGCGCTTTGCACATATCCCTCTAAACCTTTATTATCCATATGCCTGCCAAGGGTTTTTTAGATGTTGTTAATGTACAGTACTTGCCTCTGGCAGCTCATTCCGCATACAAACCACCATCTAGGCCAAAAAAAAACATGTTCAACTTAACATACTAGCTTTAAGAGGAACCTAATATACCCTTTGGTTTCCTATTAAACGGCTTGCCATTCTCCCCTAAGTCCTCAAGCTCTTGATTCCTCAGCACGATGGGGAAAAGAAAACTGTGTGAATTCACCCTATCATGGATAATCTTTTCCAACAGTCTTTAGGATGATCAGCAAACTTTGATTTAGTAAATTTTGTGTTTTCATCTAAGTCACTGACATTAGATGTGAATTATTGAGTGCTCAGGACTGATCCCTGAGGGACCCTTCTAGTAATTGTCTACCAACACATGGAAGCCCTGATTATTCCTACTTTCTGTCATTGTCTACACTATAAAAAGGTGCAATGATACAACAGAAAGAGAGAGAAACCAAGGATTTCTTCCTGGTCAAAGAGTTGTTGACTGTATTCATTTATTTCATATAACTCAAGTCTTCTTCACGCCTCTGCCCTCACACTCTCTCCTTCTGGACAGAGCAAGAATGGATAATCCAGTCCTGACGAAGGGTCTCGGCCCGAAACGTGGACTGGACTTCTTCCTACAGATGCTGCCTGGCCTGCCGCGTTCCTCCAGTATTTTGCGGGTGTTGCTTGAATTTCCAGCGTCTGCAGATTTCCCCGTGCTTGCAAGAATGGAGTTTCGCTGGTTCTCATTTTCTGTTGCAATGACCTCCATATGCAACAGGTTATTGTTTCCTAGGTTTGCCATTTCCAGCAAGACCCCATCACCATACACTCTCCTCACTTTTCCATTCAGCATTTCAAAGGAATTGCTCCCTTCATAGTCTGCTCAGCTATTCTGCATTGTGTGGCATCTTCCCCATGGAATCACAGGAAGTGCAACACCTGCCCTTTCACCTCTTCCCTCATCACCATCCGGAGGCCCAAGCAATGAATCTGATGCTCACAAGGTGGTCTTCCTTTCAGCAGAGAACCCAAATGCAGATTGACGGACTGCTTTGCTGAGCACGTGTGCTGTCCGTAGTAGTGACCTTGAGCTTTCGGCTGCTTCCCACTTTCACAATCCCATTCCTACAAGATCTTTCTCTTGCTGGCCTCCTGTGCTGCAGCAACAAGGCCCAATGCAAACTTTAGGAACAACACCTCATTTCTCTCTGGGCACACTGGAGCCTTTTGGACTCAATACTAAATTCTCCTACATTAATTTGTCATATTTTCTTTGTCCTTATATCAGAACTCAATATAAAACTGAACTGTCTTCACAACCTATAGAATTACTTTCAAGGACTGTACAATTCATGTTTTCAGTATTATTGATTTATTATTCCTTATTATTTGCACACTTCGTCTTCTTTTGCATTTGGTTGTTTGGCAGTCTTTGTTATTTATAGTTTTTCGTAAATTCTATTGTATTTCTCTATTGTAAATAGCTGTAAGAAAATGAATATTGAAGTAACAAGTACATGGTAACATGTATATATATTGATTATAAATTGACTTTAAACTTTGAACTATAATCTAGCTATGTTTGCCTGACATCATTTTGGCTCAGTTTTTATCGCTATTAGATTTGTCTGGCCTGCTGCGAAAATCCAATGGCTTTGCTACTAGAAATATATGACAGGGACAAAGAAGCACAGTGGGATGATAACTTCTACCCTAAATCACTTGTTCTTACCTTATCAGAGATGTTCTCTTCATTCTATCAGGGGCACCAATATTCTCACAGGCAGGTTTGTTAGAGCTGCTGGGGAGGTTTTAAACTAATCTGGCAGGAAGGTGGGAACCAGAGTGAAGGGACTCAGGATAGGACAGATGGTAAAAAGGCAAAGGTAGTGTGCAGTCAGACTGTCAGGAAGGGCAGCCAGCAGGGTGACTATCAGTGCAAAAGGGATGCAGAGCCAAAAAGGGTAGCAAATACAGTACTGTACGTGTTATATCTCAATGCAGAGTACAGTTGGCCCTCCTTATTCGCGGGGGATTGGTTCCGGGACCCCCCGCAGATACCAAAATTCGCGGAGCTCAAGTCCCTTATTTAACATGAATCAGTGCAGTGGTCTTTAGGACCCAGCGGAACCCCGGACTTTATTTAACATGTCTCTGTGCGGTGGACATTAGGACCTGGCGGTGTAGCTCTGAATCCGCAATGTTTCTGTACACGAAAATAATCACAATCATGATTGAAAATGTGGAAGTAATAAAGTGATCGGAAAGAGGTGAAATGCCATCGGTCATTGAAAAAGCGTTAGGCTACAGTTGGTCAATGACCGGAACAATTTTAATGGAGCATGTGAAAGGCCCTGCCCCGATGAAAGCTACAATTATTACTAAACAACACAATGGATTAATTATTGAAATACGTATGTTTCTTAAGTGTTTTATATGCGTAGAAAGGTAAAATATGTACTATATACTAAGAAAAACGTTTGATTAACTGATGCCAAATAACACCGGATGTACCTGTTCTGACCTCAAATCCAACTTAAAGACGGACTCAGGAACAGAACTCATTCATAACCCGGGGACTGCCTGTACTTTTAAGTCATTTCTAGGTTACTTATAATACCTAATACAATGTAAATACAATGTAAATATTTGTTATACTGTATTGTTTAGGGATATTGACAAGAAAAAGTAATCTGTACATGCTCAAGCAACAAGTGCTGGAGAGAGAACTTCCGGGTTTTCCCGATCCGCGGTTGGTTGAATCCGCGGATAAGGAGGGCCAACTGTATAAGAAATAAGCTGGATGATCTTGTTGCACTTTTACAGACTGTCAGGTATGATGTTGTGGCCATCACTGAACTGTGGCTGAAGGATGGTTGTAGTTGGGAGCTGCATGTCCATGGCTACACATTGTATCGGAGGCAGAGGGGTTGGTATGGCTCTGCTGGTAAAGAATGGCATCAAATCTTTGGAAAGATGTGTTATAGGTTTGGACAATGTTGACTGCTTGGACATTGAATTAAGAAACTGCAAGGTTAAAAGGACCCTGATGGTTGTTATATACAAGTCTCCAAACAGTAGCTGGGATGTGGACCACAGATTACAACAGGAAATAGAAAAGGTGTGTCAAATGGATGATGTTATGATATTCATGGAAGATTTTAACCTGCAGGTAGATTGGGAAAATTAGGTTGGTAATGGATCTCAATGAATTTGTTGAATGCTTACAAGATAGCTTTTTAGAGCAGTTTGTCGTTGAACCTACTAGGGGATCAGCTATGCTAGATTGGGTGTTATATAATGAACTGGAGGTGATTAGGGAGTTTAAGGTAAGGGAACACTTAGGAGATAGTGATCACAATATGATTGAGTTCAACTTGAAATTTGATAAGGAGAAAGTAAAGTCTGACCTAGCAGTGTTTCTGCAGAGTTAAGAAAATTACAGCGGTATGAGAGAGAAGTTGGCCAAAGTAAATTGGAAGGAAATGTTGGTTGGATGACAGCAGAACAGCAAATCCTTGAGTTTCTGGAATGAGGAAGGAGTAGGATAGATGTATTCCAATAAAAAGAGATACTCAAACAGTAAACTAATACAACCATGGCTGACAAGGGAAGTCAAAGCAAAAGAGAGGGCATACAACACAGCAAAAAGTTAATGGGAAGATAGAGGATTGGGAAGCTTATAAAAACCTACAGAAAGAAATTCAAAGAATAAATTAGGAGGGAAAAGATGAAATATGAAAGCAAGCCAGCAAACAATATCAATGTGGATAGAAAAAAGCTTTTTCAAGTATGTATATATATAAAAAGAAAGATGAGAGTGGATATAGGACCGCTAGCAAATGAGGCTGGAGAAATAATAATGGAGGACAAGGAGATAAACTAAATGAGTATATTGTATCAGTCTTCACTGTGGAAGACACTAGCAGTGTGCCAGGTGTTGAAGGGTGCGAGGGAAGAGAAGTGAGTACTGTTACCATTACAAGGGAGAAGATACTCAAAAAGCTGGAAGTCTAAAGGTACATAAGTCACTTAGACCAAATGAACTGCACCCTAGGATTCTGAAGGAGGTAGCAGTAGAGATTGTGGAGGCATTAGTAATAATCATTCGAGAATCATTGGACTCTGGCAAGGGTCCAGAGAAATGGAAAAGTGCAAGTGTCATTCCATTCTTTAAGAAAGGAAGGAGGCAGCAGAAAGGAAATTATAGACCAGTTGCCTGACCTCAGTGGTTGGGAAGATGTTGGAGTCAATTGTTAGGGAAGAGGTTATGACACAGGACAAGATCGCACAGAGTCAGCATGGTTTCCTTAGGGAAAATCTTGCCTGTTGGAATTCCTTGAGGCGATTACAAGTAGGATAGATAAAGGGGATGCAGTGGATGTTGTATATTTGGATTTTCAGAAGGCCTCTGACAAGGTGCTACACATGAAGGTGTTTACCAAGTTCAGAGCCCATGGTATTACAGGTAAGTTACCAGCATGGTTCGAGCATTGGCTGATCGGTAGGAGGCAGCGAGAGGGAATAAAAGGATCTGTTTAGAGGCAATAAAAGGATTCAATGTGGTAGGGAAATTCTAGGCAGTTTCTAGAGTAGGTTACATGGTCGGCACAACATTGTGGGCCAAAGGGCCTGTAATATGCTGTAGATTTCTACGTTTCTATGTTTTCTGATTGTCTGCCAGTGACTAGTGGTGTTCCGCAGGGGTTGGTGTGAGGACTGCTTCTTTAAGTTGTATATCATGATTTAGGTAACAGAATAGATGGCTTAATTGTCAAGTTTGCAGATGATACGAAGATTGGTGAGGGGCAGGTAGTGTTGAGGAAAGAGGAAGGCTGCTGAAAGACTTAGACAGATTAGGAAAGTGGGCAAGCAAGTGGCAAAAGAAATACTATGTTGGAAAATGTATGGTCATGCGCTTTGGTAGAAGAAATAAATGTGCGAACTATTTTCTAAACGGGGAGAAAATTCAAAAATCTGAGATGTAAAAGGACTTGGGAGTCCTTGTGCAGAACGCTCTAAAATTTAACTTGCAGGTTGAGTTGGTGGTGAGGAAGGCAAATGCAATGTTAGCATTCATTTCAAGAGGTCTAGAATACAAGAGCAAGGATGTGATGTTGAGGCTTTATAAGGCATCGGTGTGGCCTCATCTTTAGTATTGTGAACAGTTTTGGGCTGCTTATCTAAGAAAAGATGTGCTAGCACTGGAGAGTGTTCAGAGGATGTTTCTGTGAATGAAAGGGTTATCATATGTGGAATACGTACACAACACTGGAAGAACTCAGCAGGTCAGGCAGCATCTGTGAGAAAAGAGTAGCCAACGTTTTGGGCCAAGACCCTTCATCAGGACCCTTCATCACATGAGGAATGTTTGATGGCTCTGGTCCTGTACTCGCTGGAATTTAGAAGGATGATGGGGGAATTTGAACAGAGTAGATGTAGAAAGGACGTTTCCCAAGGTGGAGGAGTCGAGAACAAGAGGGCACAGCCTCAGCATAGAGGGATATCCATTTAAAACTGAGATATGGAGAAATTTCTTTAGCCAGAGGGTGGTGAATTTGTGGAAGTTGTTACCATATGCAGCAGTGGAGGCCAGGATTTTGGGTGTACTTAAGGAGGGGATGATAGGTTCTTCATTGGACATGGTATCAAAGGTTATGGGGGGGGGTGGGGGAAGGCCAGGGAGTGAGGCTGAGGAGGGGTAAAAAAGAATCAGCCACGATTGAATGGTGGAGCTGACTTGATGGGCCAAATGGCCTAATTCTGTTCTTATCTCTTATGGTCTTCCATCTTTTATTCCTCCGACTGCTCTGATTCTGCTAATTTTTCTTTTTCTCTCTCCTTCCTGATTCCAGAAAAGGGTTTTGAGTTTGGAATATCAACTGTTTCTCTTTCTACTGACGCTGACCAACCTGCAAAGTGTTTCCTGCACTTCTTTCAATTTCAGCTGCATTCCATTTTCCTACTTCATTAGTGAGCGAAGATCAACCGGGGTCTTTATAACAGTACGTATAGCTCAGTTCTGTTCATTTATTTAATCACTGAGCTACATAATATCGGGAGCCAGCTGCTGGAATGTGTGGTGACACTTGCACATCTTCATGTTGTGTTGGTTACTAAGGCAAACAACTTTACGTTTTGATGTACACATGCTAAATAAAGACATCTGAATCCAAAGTATTTCCCCAATATATAGACTCACAGTGGGAGCCATTTGCTTTTGTCTAAATCAGACCACTTACTTCATTTTTCCAATTCTGAGCCAAGAAATGTTCAGCCACGTGAGCAGGCAGCACATTTTCCAACAACACTCTGTTGAGGTTTTCCATGGTTTCTATCTCCTCACATTCTCTTTTGAATTTGTTCTTCCACAGGAAGTCTAACCTGCAGTAATATTCATTCTGTTACAAGAGGACACAGAGATAAAGAAACAATAGGCACTTATCATCTGACTGAATTACACAAGTTATTCAAAAGTTTCTGGGGTAAATGGAATGTACACAAACTTGCCACCAGAATGGGAAAACAGAGGTAATAAAAATCAAAAATAGAATACCGAACATGACAACTTCCATCCCTAAGGCATTTCTTATGTGCAGGAAGGCACCAGAAAGTATTCTTTCATGAAGTACGAATGAACACCATAATTACCAAGCTTACAGAAAGACAATAAAGCCAAGAATGTTTTGGGCTCTTTTGTAATGCTGAATGAGAAAGGGTGACCAATAAGGAACTGAGTAAACTGTAGTAGTCAGCGCAGAAGATTGTCAATGGCACAATTTGGGTACTTCCATGCCTAAATAGATTGGATCAAAGATCACAAGTGTAGCCTCAGGGTTCATACTATGGAAATCATAACATAGGGTGCATTTAGCTGGCTGGGACTGGTGTGAAATAAATTATGAAGACTACTTTGTAATGATGCTGTATGGTCGAAGTTGACTGGATGCACGTTAAAGCATGCTAACAGTGGGAACTCTGTTTGGTTTATTAATTACAGATCAATGTCGTAAATCAGACCATAAAGATCAGCAAGCAGAGGAGCAGAATGAGGACATTCAGTCCATCAAGTCAGCTCTTATTCTATCATGACTAATTTAATATCCTTTTAAACCCTCTCTCCTGCCTTCTCTCCATTTCCCCCACTATAAATTCTCTCCTAGATTTCCCCCACTATAGGAAACATCCTCTCCACATCCACCTGTTTGGCCCTTCAACATTTGATATGCTTCAATCAGATCGTCTTTCATTCTTCTAAACTGCAGCAAGTACAGACCCAGAGCCATCAAATGCTCCTCGTACATTAACACTTACATTCCTGGAGTGATTCTTGTGAACCCCTCTGGACCCTTTCCAATGCCTACCCATTTTTCTTAGATAGAAGGCCCAAAACTGTTCACATACTCCAAGTGAAGTCTGATCAATGGCTTATTAAGCCTTAACATTGCAGCTTTGTATTTATATTCTACGGCTCTTGAAATGAATGAATGATAACATTACATTTACCGTCCTTACCACTGTCTCAATCTGCAACCTTAACCACAATACAAGTGCAATTCCAGCACCAGTTTCATCTGACCCTCCTGTACCCAACTACAACCTGAGCTAGTTTCCCCTTTGCTTTATTTCAGGGATGACTGGAGATGGAACAAAATGCCCTAACGTTATTAGATGTTTTACACTGAAATAACAGCAGCTTTTCACATGTACCAACTAATGGTGCTGGAAAACATTGTCTTGTTTTTACTGTGTACTGTACCAGCAGTTATGGTCGAAATGACAATAAAAAGTGACTTGACTTGAATTCCTAATTTTTTATATTACATTTAAAGATTCCATCAGAGATTGAGAAAAGACAAAGTTTGTCCATGTAATGACATTTTAAAAAACTAAATTTTAATATAAATTTACATTTCATAGATTTAATAAAACTGATCATTCAAAAATTGTTTCACAGAAGTTACTTTCAATTAAATATAAATTAATTCTGAGCTTTTAGTAGAAGCATTTGGAGTCATGGAGTACTGAAGCACAGAAACAAGCCCTTCAACCCATCTAGTTCATGTTACTCTGCCTAGTTCCCATAGACCATGTACTTGTGCAACCTTCTCTTAAATGTTGCAATCAAACTCACATCCGTCACTTCCCTCTGGCAGCTCGTAAATAAGGGTTTGCTTGGGATTTGAACCCTAAGTGTGTATCATTACCCTAGACCAACAAACCACCTTATGAGTTTGAAACAGTATGAATTTTCATATAAACTCTTCTCGGGCTTCCAGCCGGGTACAGGTATTTAAAGTGCAAACACGAGGAAATCTGCAGATGCTGGAAATTCAAGCAACACACACAAAATGCTGATGGAACACATAGATGCAGGCTAGGCAGCATCTGTAAGGAGAAGCACTGTCGACGCTTCGGGCCGAGATCCTTCGTCAAGACTAACTGAAAGGAAAGATAGTAAGAGATTTGAAAGTAGTGGGGGGAGGGGGAAATGCAAAATGATAGGAGAAGACCGGAGGGGGTGGGATGAAGCTAAGAGCTGGAAAGGTGATAGGCGAAAGTGATACAGAGCTGGAGAAGGGAAAGGATCATGGGATGGGAGACCTCGGGAGAAAGAAGGGGGAGGGGGGAAGCACCAGACGGAGATGGAGACTAGTCCTGATGAAAGGTCTCAGCCCAAAACGTCAAAAGTGCTTCTCCTTATAGATGCTGCCTGGCCTGCTGTGTTCCACCAGCATTTTGTGTGGGTACAGGTATTTTTTTTTGAAATTCAAATGTTTATTATTATTTATTCTTATTTTACAAAGCATCACAGCATATCATAGAGCAGATACAGTACAGCATATTTACACAGCCATCCCATGACAGGAAAACATATAAAACTAAGAAACAGAAAAAATCTTCTAATTTAAGCTTAAATTAACATACAATCAAAATTGATCCCACACGTCTTGCACTTTTCCCTCACTGTTAATTCTTCCCAACATGTGTTCATATGATGAAATCTTAACCAATTCCTCAGTCCATTCCCACACAGTGGGACATCTGGGTTTTTTCCAGTTTTGCAATATAATTCTTGCAGCTGTGATGAGACCCACCTTTAAAATAGTAAATTTGTCATTGTTTACATTAGGCATCATTGTCCTATCACCCAGGAGACAAAGCCGTGGGCACAAGGCTAGTGTAGGACCCGCCCAATTCCCTAACAAATCAAGAACTTTACACCAACATGGACGAACCATGGAACACTCCCAAATCATGTGAAAATATGTGCTCACCTCATTTTTACATTTCCAACATAAATGATTATCAACAATCCCCATTTTGTAGAGTCTAGTTAGTGTCCAATAATATCTGTGTACTATCTTATACTGAATAAATTTCCCTCTTGCTTCCCTAATATGTCTACCCACATTTGATAAAATATTTGACCACTCATTATCTTCAATATCACTTCCAAGATCCTTCTGCCATACTGCTTTGGATTGTCACACAGTTCACCCACAGAGTGCTTGAACATTTTATAAAACACTGATGCCTTATGAACTTCCTGTGGTAGTGTAAAGTATTCAGTTAAAGGGTTACGTTGTGGGCCACCATTCTTGAATACGCTACTAATGCCATGTCTTATTTGTAAATACTTCCAGAAATTCCCTTTATCTACAAAGTTATATTTCCTCTGTAAATCCACATACAACATAAAAATCCCATTCTCATAGAGATCACCTACTGTATTTATACCTTTAATCTTCCATTCTTTCCAGTTCACCATTCTTTTCCCAATGCGTATCGCAGGGTTATTCAGATCGAGGAGTATAACTGATTTAAATGTGACATTTTACAAGCTTTATGAATTATAGTCCACACACTCCTTGAGTGAAATAGTATAGGATTTAGATTAGTCTTGATTTCCACGTGTTGTGAGAGAATGTTAAGGGGAGAATGCGGTGTAGCCGGGCTCCGTTCTATAACTACCCAATCTAAATCAACATCAGCTCTGTCCCAATGTTTAGCTAACTTGGTCATTTCAAAGGATAATTAATATGCCCTGACGTCTGGTTGACTGAGCTCACCCATGTCCCTGGACATACACATCTTACTCATTTTAATTCTGGGCTTCTTCTTATTCCATAGAAAGTCACTAGTAATTTTGTTGTATTGCTTGTAGATAACATCTGAAATATTTAAAGGAAGCATCATAGAAAGATAGTTAAACTGAGGTGCTATGACCATTGACTTTACCCCAGAGTGACAGTCACAGTACCCCCCACTTATCCAGATTATTTCTTATCCTACTCAATAATGGATCATAATTTAAAGTAATTATTTCATTCAAATTCTGACTGAGTTTGACCCCCAGATACTTTATTCCAACTGGCACCCATCTGAAATTGGACTGAAATACTGAATTTGAGTAACACGATTTTGATATTGGCATAGCCTCAGATTTACTGCAGTTAATTTTATAACCAGACACTTCAGAATATAATTGACTTGTTTTCATTAGTGGGGGTAAGGAATTAGGAGGGTCACTAATCAGTAACAGAATATCGTCAGCACATAGCATCAACTTATGCTCCTTTCCGCCTCCCTTCACCCCTCTAATATTTCGATCTGCTCTAATCATGACTGCCAACAGTTCCAAAGAATCGTAAATAACAGTGGGGAGAGGGGGCAGCCTTGGCGAGTACCATGTGAAATGTTGAAAACTGGGGATATGATACCATTTGTAATAACTGCAGCCTTAGAGTTTTTATTCAAAACTCTAACCCATGATTTAAAGATAGAGCCAAACCCAAAGAATGACAAGGCTGTGGTTAAAAATCTTCACTCCGCCCTGTCAAAGGCCTTTTCAGCGTCCAGGGAGATGGCAGTAACTGGGTTACTACTTGTGGAGTTCAGCCATATTAAGTGCAGTAACCTCCTTAAATTGTCAGTTGGGAATCTGCCTTTAATGAAGCCAGCCTGGTCAGTGTTAATTATAGATGGCAATACTTTCTCTAATCACAAAGCCAGTCAGTATCTTACAGTCCACACTAATTAAGCTTATAGGCCTATAATTGGAAGGGTCTATTGCATCCCTGTCTTTTTTTGGGATCAACGATATTAATGTATTAGGTAAAGATTCCAAATTAAATGCTTCTGAATAGATTTTTGTTAGAATAGGAGCCAATATGTCCAGAAATTTCTTAAAATATTCAACTGGGAAGCTATCCATACTTGGAGATTTCCCCACTTTCATAGCCGCAATAGCCTGTCTGACCTCATCCTCGGTAATTGGGGCATCCAAGGACTCATCTTGTTGTGGGGATAATGTAGGCAATTTTATGTTAGCAAAATACTGATTCAGCTCCTCCTGGTCATGATTAAACGGTGATGCATATAGATTTTCATAGAACTGTTGAAAGAATTCATTTATTTCTTTAGATGATGACACTAATGTATCCCCTTTCTTAATTACAGGTATAACACTATCCGTGTTCTGCTGCTTTAAATATCGTGTCGGCAGCTTACCAGCTTTGTCACCACCTTCATAGAAACCTGTTTTTAATCTAAATAATGCATATTCTGCTTCTTTGTTATATATGTTATTGAGCTGGAATTTCAAATTGCACAGATCTTTGTATATAAGTCATCGGTATATTGTCTTGATAAGACCTTTTCCAATGTGGTTATTTCTGCCTCCAGATTTTTTATTTGCTCCATGCTTTCCTTCTTCCTTTTAGACGCTCGTGCTATTAATTTTCCTCTTATATACGCCTTGGATGCCTCCCATACGGAGGACAGCTTTACTGAGCTCCCTACGTTCAATTCAAAAAACGAAGTCAGATCTTCAGACAGCTTATCACTGAAATCCTCATCTTTTAACAGCATAATATTCATTTGCCATCTACCCCCCTTCCCCTTTCAGTATTTAAATCAATTTGAATTTCAACTGGTGCATGGTCTGATAATGCTTTTGGGCCAATTTTACAGTTTATCGCCTGTTCAACAATGGAATTGGATATTAGAAAAAAATCTATTCTGGAGTAGGATTTATGTCGATGAGCGAAAATGTATATTCTTTTCCGGATAGATTCACCAATCACCGTATATCCACCAGACCGATATCCTCAAGAAGTTGATGTAAAGCTGCCTTGTCCCTAGGTAAAGGTGATGTCTGAAATCTGTTTTTATCAATAACAGGGTCCATTACTTGGTTAAAGTCTCCTGCTAAAATTATTTTTCCTTCCTTGGCACCTAAAATTTTGTTTACCTTGTTAAGAAAGTCTGGGTCTTCCTTATTAGGTGCATATATGTTACAAAGTACTACCTTCACCCCATTAATAAGCGCATCTATACAAATTACCTTCCTTGTCCTTAAATTCTCCAAGCAATACAAAATAAAGTTTTTGGTTAACTAAAATCATTGTCCCATTTTGTTTGCTATTAAATGATGAATAGAATACCTGGCCCACCCAATCTCTTCTAAATTTCAGTGCTTCAGCATCTTTAAAATGTGTTTCCTGGACAAATGCAAAATCAATTTGTTTACCTTTAAGGTATGATAAAATCTTTTTCCTCTTGATTGGGTTTCCACACCCATTAATGTTCCATGATATGAAGTTAACCATTTTCATGTCCTAAACTTCATGCACATGTGCAAAAATATACATTTTTCCAGATGACTGAGTCTGGAATGCAATAATTCAAAAAAAAATATCCAAAGAAAAACCTGCTGTACTCTATTCCCATGCTCAATTATTACTGACAAACACCGCAAATGCTGCGCTTTCAAACAATTAGACAACCAACATAACCCAAAAACATAGCGATAATATATTCCTGCCAGACTAACTAACAAATAAAAACAAATAGGCAGGATAAACTCAACAAAGAAACGGAAAAGAAAAAGACACATGACATGGTCCGCGAAGTACCGTGCCAGCTGGTAAGCCGAGCACTAAACAGACCGCTTTATCCAGCTCCCCACTGTTGTACCTAAAAAGTTACCTCCACCTATTACTGTCTCTCAGTCAATGCCAGCGCTGCACTTTTCCCGAATGAATTTCACTGCTTCTGCAGCAGTGGTAAAGAACTTGTTCTTTCCTTTCCACCTGAAGCGTAGACCTGCTGGATAAGCGAGTGTATACCTCATGTTGATTCTATGCAGCATTTTCCGAGCCGTAGTGTGGTGAACTATGTGCCTGTCTGGACACGCCCCCTGCTGACTGCTCCTGTGGCTCCTCCCACAGGCCCCTGTATAAAGGCAATCTGAGGCCTGACGCTCGGCCTCAGTCTCCAGGACAAAGTATGATGGACACTCACTCCTGGTTCCTTCTTCCAGTCAATAAAAGCCGATATCTCGCCTTACGTCTCAGTGTGAGTTATTGATGGTGCATCACGTAGTAAATGCCCTCTGTTTTTCAGCCAATTCTCTGGACATATCTGGAAAGAAGGAGACTTTGCATCCCTCCCACTCGACACCTGTCTTTGGTTTGGCCGCTCGCAGCACTTTCTCTCTGGCCGAAGAGCGCAAGAATCGTATTAAGACCAGCCTGGAGGGGGTGACCCTCGCCCGGCCTCGGAACCGGGACCCGATGCGCCCTCTCAGTCTCAAACTCTGTGTTCAGTTCGATGCCAAATCCTCGGACATGATTCTTTGCACACACTTTATCAGACTGCCCGTTTCGGAAACCCTCCTTTAGACCGATCAGCCTGACGTTGTTGCGTCTGCTCCTGTTCTCAAGTTCCTCGACATGGTTCCACAGCAGGTCCGAGCGTTTATTATTCTGCTCACTGGCACCCACCAGTTGCACAGTGGTGTCCTCCACACAGGAGAGGCAACCCTCGGCTTCCATCAGCCTCTCTTGAATGGTATTGACGGAGTTCTTCAACTCCATTGTTGTTTCTTTAATTGTAGATACATCGGTAGCCACTCTGAGCAGAATGGAACTTATACGACTAACCTCAGCCAGTAAGTTCTCCATGTTGGAGCCTTGGTCAGTCTGTGTTGTTAGCGTGCCTTGAGCTTCAGATTGCGGGCCCTGTCTTGTAGCCACGTGGCTCGCTGTACCACTCTTCGAAGGTCTTGGCATCGTACCAAATTATTTTGCAAAGTTGTTATATTTTAGTGAAAAAAACAAACAGTTTTTCACTGTAGAACAGCTGTATCTGAATAAGGCCGGATAAATATGCTCTAATTGATAGAATTTTATGGTGGGCTGTCGGAGCTCCACTAACATGCAGCCATCTTGCCTGGCACCCATGTGATGTCTCACCAGGTATCTATTTTAAATAATATTTCGATACCTGAAGCAAGCTGGAAGCTTGAGAAGAGTTTATTCATCATATATGCCAGGAAAGTATTAGATTCTTTTTCACTATGTAACTTACCCATCACCTGCAGTTCCAGCTTTGGGCTGGATAGGGGAGGAAGATTGACTTTCACTCTCCCTATCATGGAGACATGCAGGAAGTTGAGGTATAGTAAAGCCTCTTAGCAAGTAGGTCTTGCTGAGGAATAGCCCCAGGAATGCCCTGACCATATTTGATATAAGGGAAGACTGGGGTTGGAGTTTGCCTTCTGCCAAAGTTGTCATGCCTTTAACATTTTCAAATGATTCTGATTTTGAGGCATGTAAAACTATTAAAAAATAACATAATTAGAAAGGAATATTTATAATTACATTATTTATATCACTGAGAAATGTTAAAAAACAGGGAAATAAATAAATAAATAATTTGAAAAAAATAGCTCAGCTTGTCCTTTTCTTCTTATGCCCAAATTGAGATTCCCCACTCAAATGACACAAGAGAGATTCTGTAGTTGCTGGAATTTTGAGCAACACACACAAAATGCCGGAGGAACTCAGCAAGTCAGGCAGCATCTACAGAGGGGAATGAGCAGTTTTGGGCCAAAACCTTCATCTACATTTTGTGTGTATTACAATTCATATGGTTTAGGACTTGAATACTCAACCCAGTCTGACTGCTGTAGGATAGGAGGCAAATAACAGGACTCTACCAGCTGCCTTTGTGGTTATTTGGGACCAGCTGTTCGTTTTGGAATTGCTGGCCAAAGGTGAACAGTTCAACTTGCATCTTGGCTTCCACTGAGGACCCGGCCAACACTGGTCTTCAGGCCCCTCTCCTCTCTCTTTCACTGATTTACTTCCTGTCAGCTGTTACCAAGTAGCAAATACATTACCTGTGATGGTGTTTGTACATTATTTCCCTCTTTTGACCAAATAAGAGCCGGAAAGGCCTTCTAGCAATGATTCAGAGCCTCTGTGTCATTACAAAAGGGCCCCGTTCATAGCACATAGGGTTAAGAGGCAGGAGAAGGAAGACCTCGCACTAGCGACCCGCTACAACTAGGTGACAGAGCTCCACTTACAACCCAGTTAACACGAGAAGAAACTGACTGAAAAGGGGTAAGAATTGAAGCAACAATGTAGAACTGGTTCTATGGCCCAAGCTCTTACTTCAACTGGAAATTGATCCTCACAACATGATCGTGGGATTAAACAAAATACTTTTGTAGCTCTTAAATCAGTTAAACCATATCTATTAAACATAAATGAATTTTAAAGTATTTCAGCTTCAAAACCAGAAACATAGACCTCTGAGTAATATTGCCAGGTTACTCCAGGAAATATTAATCACTTAAATGTCATTGAGGTCAATGTTGTCCAATATTATGATGTCTTTATGCATTATTAATAAACTTTAGTTGTTTCTACATACCTCTGGGATTCAATTACTTTCTGTCTGGTTCTGTTCCCTAGTTGGGCAGTCTTTCTTTGATTCTGTTAAGGTTATTATTCTCTGGATTTATTGAGTATGCCCACAAGAAAATGAATCTTAGGGTTGTATATATGTTCTTTGATAATAAATTTACTGTGGTGTCAAAACCAAACCAAAACGATAGCTGCTGCCTGCGACCCTGTGGACCTGTTATACTTGCATGACATGCCCTCAGCTCCAATGATTGCTCCAGAAGTCGAATCCTTTATTCAATCCTTTATTAGCAATTAGCAAGCGTTCAATCTTGATGAGGTGGAATTTAAGCATACCCAAGTGTAAGCTAAGAGCAATTAAGCAGTATTGAGCGGTCAGCAAAAGAGACAACATCCGCTGGTCTGGAGCTACAAACTGCCATGAAATAGGCAAGAATCCATAACTTATTCCCCTCGAGTTTTCCATGTCCCCGCTCATGTGACTGATTACCACGATACACATAATAAACATGGAACACAGATTACAATGCAGATAGAAAACCAACACATGGCTCCAGCATTCACTTCGAACTTTAAAAAAATGCTATTCAGAGAACATTAGCCTCACCTGTCTGGCCAGAACAAGAAGGGTGACAAAGAAAATGAAAAGGGAGATAGAGCCCATTGTCTTCAGATCCTTCAGCACACCAGGCCTGACAAAGGAGAAGGAAATGCATGTCAATAATTTAATGATAAAGTAAAGCTATGACACCAGATCACTTTATAATAGTCAAAATTATCATTAACAGTCATTACTTTTTTTTATTTGTTGACCTTTAAATCCCTTTTCTTTAATTTCTACTTTTCATTTCATTCTATCCATTTTGATTCTATTTCACTTATTATTCATTGCAAAATGTAATATCTGCTTCTTTCAAAAACATTGATTAACATAAACAGAAAATGTAAGTCAACACGAGCGAATCTGCAGATGCTGGAAATAAAAACACAAAATGCTGGCAGAACTCAGCAGGCCAGACAGCATCTATGGGAGGAGATAGTGACGATGTTTCGGGCCGAAACCCTCCTGATGAAGGGTTATGTGAGAAGGTAATAGGTGAAGCCTATTGGTGGTGGAGGAAGCATGAAGCAAGCGGGTGATAGGTGGAAAAGGTGAAGGCTGGAGAAGAAGGAATCTGATAGGAGAAGAAAGTGGTCCATGGGAGAAAGAGAAGGAGGAGGGGCACCAGGGGGAGGTAATAGGCAAGTGAGAAGAGGAGAAGCAAGTGGGAAACTGGTGTGGGAGATGGAAGAAAAGGGAAGGGGCAGGAGGGATAAATTATCAGTGATTAGATAAATTATGGATTGCTCTAGCAAAACCCTGGCAGACATGATAGGCCAAACTACTTTATGTGCTGTAAAAGACTAAATGCTCAAAATCTGAAGAGAGAAATGTAAAGAAGTTACCTCTCTATGTCAATAGTTTTGTATAGCATTTTGCTATAATCATCAAAGAGCGAGGCATGGGTTTGCAGAAGTATAACATTGTAAACCACGACAGCAATCAGCATCAGCAGCATTTTTAGCTCGTAGTTTATTCGCAGGAACACAGAGCATGATATCAGTCCCAAAATACAGCTGTACAGGAAGTACTGTGGCAGAAAAGTTACGCAATTAAATTTATTGTCGTGAACTCTATTAAAATGAATGTAACTTTCTGAAACAAATAAAAAATTCATAATATTAGTCTTGTTTTACAGTTACAAAAATCCTCTTGAAGTTGCAAATTATAGAATATCTGAATTTATTGTCGGCATGATTCAATGTAAAACATATCTTGTGCTTCAAAACACAAGCTGGAAATCACGTCAAGAGCTCCATGGAGAGAGTAATGCTGGCCCTGAAGGGACACTGGATTGATTTAATAGCTAATTTGGCTAGCAGGACTTTTTTGAGCAGGTTTGATTAGGTAGTTAAAGTGATGAAAGAACTAGACTCTGACTTGGTGACAAGACTATTAAATTAGCTGAGTTGCAGGGAACCCCTGGGTAAGTTATATAAACGTAGAACTTTTCGGTGGTAAATGCTCATTGTTTTTCTCATGGGAGATCGTTGCTCTGTGGAAATGGATGCTCACCTAGACAGTGAGTGGGGGTTCAATGCAAGCACCCTAAACGGAGTCAGAGGAGTTCCAAGTTATCAATTTGTGCAGAAAGTTGGTGGGATGCATTGGGGGAGATAGGAAGTAGTCACTTGTAGCATGTGGAACTAGGTTTGTCTACATTTTGGGAGTAAAGGAAACATTTCCTAGTATACTTGCCTTTGCTTACTATCACTGCCCCCACCGTCACCCAAGTCTGAAAATGAAAATCACCTAGACACTTCAAAAAAAAACTTAGCAGTGAGATTAGATGACTCCTGACTGAAGTGAACAAGGCAGTCAGGTTACCAACACAGCACAGCAGTTGTGTGGCTGGACAGTTTAAGTAGTTCAACTGTTTGTTTCTTGTCTATATTTTGATAAGCATGTCTTAATTTCATATTCCATGAGTACGCTTTAAACTGTTTAAAAAATTCTAAAGTATAGAGGTAATAGATTCCCAAATTAACTAATGGCAATTACTTTTCACTTAAATTGTTCATAGGAATGGGTGAAAAGTTTGTACAATATCAAAATGGCTTATGTTCTGCATTGGAATCAAAGTCAACAATCAAACTACAGCACTTGCTTATTGCTGTAATATTGTGAATATTAATCTATCAGATACCATTAGAGTAGAATTTTTTTTAAATTGCACTTAAATTCCTCTTTCCTATGTTCTTAGGTAATAATTAATTATAAAGCATTTCATTGGAAGTTGCTGACAATTCCAGTGTTATTGGTTGTTAGTGCAAATGATGTACATGTGAAAAATAAACCTGATTCTGATTCTGCTGACTTGTCCTTTGTGGATGAAAATTCCACTTTGATTCCAAGTATGACCCATCAGAAAAGTATTCACTCAGCACAAAACTTCCAGTGAAGCTTCACATTATCAGATCACTTTCTTTCTTTGATACAACAATCCTGAACAATCTGCATCACTGTTGCCATTTTACAGATCAATATGCCTTGTCACTTTATGGATATAAAATTGATCTATGTATATACAGTAAGCTACTTATGCATTTATATTTATTGTGTCTCTTTTATTACTGCGTTCTTTATCTTTTTTCATGCTGCATTGGATCCAGAGAAACATTTCATTCTCCTTTACACTGGAAATGACATTAAACAATCTTGAATCTTGCATTCAAATAAGCATTAATTAATTAATAATATAATATGTAAATATCAAATAAGGAGTCAACACATTCTAATAGAAGGTCATTAGTCTGTAATAATAGGTCTTTTTCTCTCTACCCAGATGCTGCCTGGCTCTCAGAGTATTTCCATTGCTTCCTGTTTTCATTCAGAAACCAATGGGAGCCAGTATTAATAAGTGAATACAATAGCAGATAAGCCAGTGAACAGAAAGCTATATTTGGAAAAATGGGCTCAAGATTGAATATCTGTTAATACTGGAGAACTGGACTGTAGTGTATTACTACTCACTTCTTGCTGCTGCCATCAGGAAGAAGGTTCAGGAGCCTCAGGATTCACACCACCAGGTTTAGGAACAGTTATTGCCCCTCAACCATCAGGCTCTTGAACCAGAGGGGACAATTTCACTCAACTTTAGTTGTCCCATCAATGATCTGTTCACACAACCATTGGACTCACTTTCAAGGACTCCATCTCCTGTTCTCGATATTTATTGCTTATTTGTTTATTATAATTTCTTTCTTATAGTATTTGCGTAGTTTCACGCACTGGTTGAACAGCCAAGTTGGGTGGTCTTTCATTAATTCTGTTGTAGTTATTATTCTATAGATTTATTGAGTATGCCTGCAATAAATTGAATTGCAGGGTTGTATATATGCACATTAATAATACATTTACTTTGACCTTTGAACTTGGCCAGTTGACGTGCTAGCACAGGAATGGGGTTGAGAATAGCAGGAGAATGGGTGTGAAAGGGAAAATAAATTAGCCATGATTGAATGACGGGGCAGACACGATGAGCCTAATACTGCTCCTATGTCTAACAGTCAGACAGAACTTATGCAAAGGATTGCTGACACGAATAAATTTACAAAGCAGAAAGCTCGTCAATGAACTGACACAGGGCTGGGAACCAGATATGTGAATGGAGCTGTGGGTATAATAATTATTAATTAATGATATATCACCTCACGCTGGGGCTATACAGCGTTGAGGCGCGTCCCCTGGGTGGTGGATGGGGGATCCCTCATGTGAAGGGTGCACCGGATAACATGGAAGAAGGTACCGTGAACCAACATAGCCTAGGACGGGGGTCGGCAACCCGCGGCTCCGGAGCCACATGTGGCTCTTTTACGTCTGTGCTGCGGCTCCCTGTTGCTTTGGGAAATAATTGGTTGTGGCGACCCTTTTCCTGGCACATCCGAACCGACTCACAATAAGATAGCCTACGGGGGTTTGCGAGCACAGAGCTTTGGAGCCTCTGCGCCATGGGGGGGGGGGGCAGGTTGAGGGAGGCTTAAAAGTGAGGCTGAAGATTTCGAATAAAGTTTTTTTCCTTCGACTGCAGTTACCGACTCCGTGTCGTAATTTTAGCGCTGCGTGTAGCACACCGCTACATGGTCAGTATTTAATTAATATGTTTTTTATGTTAGTTTGTTAGTTTTTGAAATGTAAATCTAAATTTGAAGATTATGGTGATCTTGTACAATCTAAATAAGACGTTGTGGCGGGCGACCCATTTCCTGACACATCCGAACCAGCTCACAATTAGCCAGCGTACAGGCTAAGGGAGATAGCCTACGGGGGTTTGTGAGTACGTGTCTTTTGCAGCATCCGCGCCCATGGGGGGCGGGTTGAGGGAGGCTTAAAAGCAAGGCTGTTTAGTTCGAATAAAGCTATCTTTGACTGCAGTTTACTGACTGCGTGTAGCAACCGCTACAACGTGTTTTTATCGCTGGCTGTCCAGAGGGGAGGTGCTGAAACGCTTTGTCGCGCGTCTGGAAGAAGTGAAAACTTTCCTGGGCAGCAAAGGGCTCAACTTTCCTGAGCTGGAACAGCTAGAGTGGCTGGAAAAGCTACACTTCATGGTAGACATGACAGCGCACCTGAACACGCTGAACACAGCTCTTCAACGGGGTAAGGACGTACAGCCCTGCACATGTTGGAGGATGTTTTGCATTCGAGCGCAAGTTGACGTTGCTTGCCAGAGATTTACAGAAAGGCACATTGTCTCACTTCCCCAATTTGAGAGAGTTCAAACAATGTCACGACATGATAAATTCGGAGTATTTACATTCTGCAATCATCGCAATGCAAACATCGTTTGGGAAACGCTTCTGTGAGTTCAGAGAGGAAAAAAACACATTATCCTTCCCGGTCACTCCCCTAAGCATCGATCCATCCTACTGAATAGGACTGCATTGTCAGGTGTGAGTCAACCTGAAGAAGTATGATAAATATTTTAATTGTGTATTATTTTACGTATATTCATATGTTTTCATTGTTCAGTGAAATAGTCCTTTTATTTTTCAGGTTGACAGCTGGCTGACGTTATTTTTGGTTTGCTGCTGGCGGCAAATTTAAGTTTGGCGTTTTTCATAAATACAAGAAGGACTCAAATAGACGTTGAGTATTTTACTTAAAAGTAACCTTCAACCCAACGTCTTTTTTTCGGAGTTCAAAATGTTTTTGTTGCATGCAGAAATGTAATTTCGTTTTCTCTGCAGGAGTTCATCAATTTCATAAATGCAACACATTATAGTTTATTTATACATAGCATAAAGGCAAAACAAAACGTTGTATGCAGTGTTATTTCATTTTAAATGTCAAACGGGTTTTGCGGCTCCCAGTGTTTTCTTTTCTGTGGGAAACGGGTCCAAGTGGCTCTTTCAGTGGTAAAGGTTGCTGACCCCTGGCCTAGGAGAAGGAACTCTGATTCCAAACCCGAGTAGATAGGACTCGTTAGCCTTGGATGGCAGCCTATCTAGCAGAGGATAAACTCTGATTTCAAACCTGGGCAGGTGGAGCTCGTTAGCATGGAAATGCCATCACCTAGGGCGGGGGTCGGCAACCCGCGGCTCCGGAGCCGCATGTGGCTCTTTTACGTCTGTGCTGCGGCTCCCTGTTGCTTTGGGAAATAATTGGTTGTGGCGACCCTTTTCCTGGCACATCCGAACCGACTCACAATTAGATAGCCTACGGGGGTTTGCGAGCACAGAGCTTTGGAGCCTCTGCGCCATGGGGGGCAGGTTGAGGGAGGCTTAAAAGTGAGGCTGAAGATTTCGAATAAAGTTTTTTCCTTCGACTGCAGTTACCGACTCCGTGTCGTAATTTTAGCGCTGCGTGTAGCACACCGCTACATGGTCAGTATTTAATTAAAATGTATTTTATGTTAGTTTGTTAGTTTTTGAAATGTAAATCTAAATTTGAAGATTATGGTGATCTTGTACAATCTAAATAAGACTTTGTGGCGACCCATTTCCTGACACATCCGAACCGGCTCACAATTAGCCAGCGTTCAGGCTAAGGGAGATAGCCTACGGGGGTTTGTGAGTACGTGTCTTTTGCAGCATCCGCGCCCATGGGGGGCGGGTTGAGGGAGGCTTAAAAGCAAGGCTGTTTAGTTCGAATAAAGCTATCTTTGACTGCAGTTTACTGACTGCGTGTAGCAACCGCTACAACGTGTTTTTATCGCTGGCTGTCCAGAGGGGAGGTGCTGAAACGCTTTGTCGCGTGTCTGGAAGAAGTGAAAACTTTCCTGGGCAGCAAAGGGCTCACCTTTCCTGAGCTGGAACAGCCAGAGTGGCTGGAAAAGCTACACTTCATGGTAGACATAACAGCGCACCTGAACACGCTGAACACAGCTCTTCAACGGGGTAAGGACGTACAGCCCTGCACATGTTGGAGGATGTTTTGGCATTCGAGCGCAAGTTGACGTTGCTTGCCAGAGATTTACAGAAAGGCACATTGTCTCACTTCCCCAATTTGAGAGAGTTCAAAAAAGGTCACGACATGATAAATTCGGAGTATTTACATTGGGCAATCATCGCAATGCAAACATCGTTTGGGAAACGCTTCTGTGAGTTCAGAGAGGAAAAAAACACATTATCCTTCCTGGTCACTCCCCTAAGCATCGATCCATCCCTACTGAATACGACTGCATTGTCAGGTGTGAGTCAACCTGAACAAGGATGATAAATATTTTAATTGCCTATTATTTTACGTATATTCATATGCTTTCATTGTTCAGTGAAATAGTCCTTTTATTTTTCAGGTTGACAGCTGGCTGACGTTATTTTTGGTTTGCTGCTGGCGGCAAATTTAAGTTTGGCGTTTTTCATAAATACAAGAAGGACTCAAATAGACGTTGAGTATTTTACTTAAAAGTAACCTTCAACCCAACGTCTTTTTTTCGGAGGTCAACATGTTTTTGTTGCATGCAGAAATGTAATTTCGTTTTCTCTGCAGGAGTTCATCAATTTCATAAATGCAACACATTATAGTTTATTTATACATAGCATAAAGGCAAAACAAAACGTTGTATGCAGTGTTATTTCATTTTAAATGTCAAACGGGTTTTGCGGCTCCCAGTGTTTTCTTTTCTGTGGGAAACGGGTCCAAGTGGCTCTTTCAGTGGTAAAGGTTGCTGACCCCTGGCCTAGGAGAAGGAACTCTGATTCCAAACCCGAGTAGATAGGACTCGTTAGCCTTGGATGGCAGCCTATCTAGCAGAGGATAAACTCTGATTTCAAACCTGGGCAGGTGGAGCTCGTTAGCATGGAAATGCCATCACCTAGGGGAAGGTGACCTCGACAGAAAATCCCTGGTCCTCCAGGTTGGGGGTTGTGCAATGGGATAACAACCAGTTCACGTAAAACAAGCAATTGTTATGGAAACCGTCAACAGATTGTCAACCACTAACCCAGATCCCGGGAAAAGCAGGGCCCCATTCAGGAGGCTGACGACGCGCTGCAACCAAACCCGTCAGGAAGCTGCAGGGCTGACAACCCTCCTTCACCCGAGGAAAACCATAATGGAGGTTCCAAAGCTGCTCTCACAGAAGAAATCTATTCTAATTGGAACATGGAATGTGAGATCGCTTTGGGAGACAGGTAGGTGCGCACAGGCAGTGAAGGAAATGAACCGATACCACCTCACACTCCTGGGCATGTGCGAAGCAAGGTGGAATACTTTTGGTGAGACCAAACTGCAGACGGGAGAAACTCTGCTCTATTCAGGCAAAGAAAAAGCGAAGGCCCGCATGAGGCTGGTGTGGCCCTGATGTTGTCCAAAGAAGCAGCTAGAAGTTTGATAGAATGGGAACCAGTGTCCGACTGTATCATCACAGCCAGGTTCGAGTTCAGATTCCAGAAGGTATCCATTATCCTGTGCTACGCCCCAATTAACAACGCAGAGGAAGAAGAAAAAGATCTCTTCTACACCCAGCTTCAAGCAGTAGTTGGAAAGGTACCTAAGCAAGATATGTTGATCATCATGGGAGATCTGAATGCCAAAGTAGGCAGTGATAACACTGGCAGGGAGAGAGAGATGGGTCAGAATGGTTTGGGGAATATGAATGAAAAGGAGAACTCCTTACCGACTTCTGTGCCTTCAACGAACTGACCATTGGAGGTACCCTCTTTCCCCACTGACACTGCCACAAGATAACCTGGGTCTCGCCTGACCATCAAACAGAGAACCAGATTGATCACGTCATAGTCCACCAGCACTGGAGAAGTTCATTGCAAGATGTAAGAGCCAAAAGAGGAGCAGATATTAGATCTGACCACCATTTCGTTGTTGCAAAGCTGAAGATGAAGCTGTCAGCCAAGAAGAAGCAACAGAACATGCGAATAAAGTTTGATGTTAGAAAACTACAGATGGAAGAGAACAAGAAAGATTTCCACATCGCCTTGCAAAACCGCTTTGGGGCTCTTCAAATAGAGGAACAATATGAGAGAACAGTGGAACACACCTGGATTACCTTCAAGCAGGCCACTGTAGGAGCCTGTGAAGAAGTACTGGGAATCAACAGTAAACCTTGGATCAGGGACGAGACATGACAGAAGGTCGAGGAGAGGAAAAAGCTCAAACAGGAGTTGAATCAGGCCAGAACCTGGCAACAGAAACAAATCGCTGCTAACAGGTACAGCGTGATGGCCAAGGAGGTGAAGAAACAGCTCAGAAAGGACAAGAGGTCATACTTCAATGAAATGGCAGAGCAAGCAGAAACAGCGGCCAGTAAAGGGGACCTCAAGGCACTCTACACGACAACTAAACTTTTGAGAGGGAAGAAAAGCAATTTCAACAGACCTATTAGAGACAAGACAGGCCATCTGCTCACTTCGGTTGAAGATCAGCTGGCGAGATGGAAGGAACACTTCCAGGAAGTATTGAATAGACCGCCACCACAGAACCCACCTGACCTGGAGCCTGGAGACCCACTCACATCAATATAGGTGAAATCACCAAGCAAGAAATCCAAGAAACCCTGAAAAGCCTGAAGAACGGCAAGGCTGCTGGAGAAGACAACATTCCTGCAGAAGCATTGAAAGAGGGTGGAGAGGTTATGGTGGACCTCTTGCATATACTGCCGAATTTGATATGGAGAACAGGAGAGATCCCATCAGATTGGAAGAAGGGCCTCCTTGTGAAGCTGCTAAAATCTGGAGATCTTTCACTGTGTGGCAAGTGGAGGGGGATCACCTTGTTGTCCATTCCTAGCAAAGTTCTCACCAGGGTCATCTTGGAGTAGATGAAAGACGCCATTGACCAGAGAATAGAGATGAGCAGGCAGGGTTCAGGAAAGAGAGATCATGCATTGACCAGATAGCTACACTTAGAGTCATTGTGGAGCAGACAATAGAATGGCAAACTCCACTATATGTGTGTTCTATTGATTTTGAGAAGGCATTTGACAGCCTGGACAGAAAGTCAATGTGGAGCATCTTACGACACTATGGTGTACCGGAAGAGATGGTGAATATCATCAAGCAGCTTTCTGATGGCTTCTCATGCAGGGTCATCCACGATGGGAGACTGTCCGAAGAGTTCCTGATCACTACTGGAGTCAGACTGGGATGCCTGCTGTCGCCTCTACTTTTTCTTGTGGTACTCAACTGGGCTACAAGAACAGCCTATGCTGGCTCAGAGAGAGGCATCCAGTGGATGTTAACAAGGAAATTGGAAGACCTGGCATTTGCAGATGATCTAGCTCTTCTCTCACACCGGCTTCAAGATATGCAGAAGAAAGTAGATTCCTTGGGAGAGACCTCACAGTGAGTAGGCCTTAAGATCAGTCAGGAGAAGACCAAAGTTCTACGCATTAATAACAAACAAGAGGAGCCATTACGGATCGAAGGACAAATAGTTGAAGATGTAGACAATTTCACCTACCATGGAAGCAAAATCAGTAAATCAGGAGGTACAGATGAGGACATCAGAGCAAGGATCAGAAAAGCCCAACATGCCTTCACAACCCTGCGACCTGTTTGGAGATCTACGGCCATCTCTGTAAAAACTAAGCTCCGTATATTCAGCTGCAATGTGAAAGCCATCCTGCTATATGGATCTTAAAATTGGAGAATCACTAACACCAGCTGCAACAAGATCCAGACCTTTTTCAACAAATGCCTCCGGCAGATCCTCCGCCTCAAGTGGTACGACAAAGTGTCAAACCTAGACTTATGGAAGGGAGCAAACCAAGAGCCCATTGTATTCCAGATAAGGAGGAGGGAGTGAAGATGGGTCGGCCACACCTTGAGGAAGAGCCAGTCGAATGTCACTCGAGAATCACTCGAATGGAATCCACAAGGGAAGAGAAGAAGAGGTCGCCCAAAGCAAACCTGGAGGCGTAGGCTTTTGGATGAACTGAAAGCCGCCGGCCAAACTTGGGAGACTGCAAAAACATCTGCTAGAGATCACAGAAAGTGGAGGACTTTTGTTGAGGCCCTAAGCTCCATAAGAAGCGAAAAGGATTAAACCTCTAACCCTAATGATATATCAGTCATTAATAAATTTATATGCTTGTAAGCATGTCCAATATTACTGAAAGGTCATGAGCTACAAGTCCATACAATGTACACACTGTTAAGCAGACACCTCACAGCAGTCAGACCATTAAATCAACAAGAGGAGAGTAGCAATACAGAATTAATGGAGCTGTGAGATTAGTCATATTTCAGTTCTAAAGGATGCATCGGAATGGGGCATCTGGACACGTCTGTACATGATGAGAGAGCAGTTAGTAAAGCATTTGGGATCCAGGGATTTATAAATAAAAATGACTAAGTACAAATGACAAGAATTTATGTTGAATTGTAACCAAACACCGATCAAGTTATAACTTAAATATTGCCTACAATTCTGATCTTATGTCAGGAAGGATGTGTTGGTCCTCGCATGGTTGCAGTGGTGGTGGTGGTGGGGGAGATAAAAACTTGCTAAATGGTTTCAGATTGGTTCAGGGATTGGAGTTTTCTCTGGATCAAAGAAGACTGATAAGAGATTTGACAGAGTTGTGCCAAATCAGAATTGGTTCAGAGAGAAGCTTCTCCCACTAGCATCAAAGTCTATCCATTTTTAGGCAACGAACAGAAGATTGAGAAAAATAGAAGTGAGGGAAGAGTGGGAAATGTCAGTTGAATGTGGCAAGAAGGATGGGACAGAGAGCGGAAAGGGAGGCATTTATATCAAATACAAAAGAGTGTTACAGGTACTAGGGTAGGCAGTGGATACAAAAGAGAGGGACCTGTGTGGGCTCGGTTACGGCTGAGGCACTGTGCAAAACATTGAAAATGACAGGGGAACACCAGACAGGATTGTGTGAGGAATGTCAGGAAGAGGAGTCAGTAGAACATGTAATTCTGAGTTGCAGGAAGTATGCGATACAGAGAGATGATGAGAATTAATCTAAGGCAATTGGGGGTGCAGGAATTCATAGTAAAAGGGTTTCTGGGCATGGGTGAGAGAGCACGGGTTAGGGCACTTTTAGCTTTCTTAAGGGCTCAGTATCAGCACTATGGTCCAGCTGACATATAGAGGTCCTTCACCCCAGAATGCTCATGACTAGCTGTGTCAAAGAGCAAAGCAGTTTTGTTTGCTGTGAAAATTGTTAACTCACTTATTAGTTGTAAACTGTATCTGACATTCAAAGACATTTAAGAACTATTTAAGCTGAAAAACGTCACCTCAGACATGGAGAAATAAAGTTAATCAGAACATAAAGGTCGGCTTTATTTGTCACATACACATTGAAACATCAATACACACAGTGAAACGCGTCGTTTTGTGTCAGTGACCAGCATAGTCTGAGGAACGCGCTGGGGAAAACCTTCAGGAGGCATCACAATTCCAGCACCAGCATAGCTTACTAACCCTCACCTTAACCCGTAAGTCTTGTAAACGCCCGGTAAAAACCCCCGCGGTCTTGGGGAGAATGTACAACCTCCTTATTGACAGTGGTGGGATGGAACTCTGATTGGTATATGCTGCCATTATAAAGCATTGTGCGAACTGCTACACTATCATACCACCCCTCATGCCTAACTATTACCCAATCTTAGGTAAAATAATTTTTAAAAAAGACACCTGCTTTCCCTCCTTGCCTCCTTTTCCACAGGTCTACAGTTTGCATTGAAATCAGTGAGATTTCAATTCCTATACCAGGTCTGACCTACTGTAGGACCTGAGAGACAAATTCACCAGCATAAAGCTGAAGAATCCCAGCAAGATGCAGCTTAGCCTTTGGGCTCAATTAACTCCTGCAATGGAGAGGACAGCAAGATGCAAAGCCATCTGTCAATCAGTAAATCCCAGCATTCTGATCTGGTGCATTGTCACTGAGCTGTAGGAAGACAGTACATTGGTGCTGGGAATTTCTATTGCACTATATAATTTTACAAATGTCAGCTTTGGCAGGGAGGCGATAAAATACTGACAATAAAAGAATGCCTTGTAAGTCCATGGGCACGACTCAATAAATAGATACAAACTGAAAAACAATTGTTAAACTCCAGTACTTTAAAATACTTTAAATGTTCATCTGCAATTTACATAATTTAGAAATTGTCAAATGATCGATTCTCAACAACATTTGAAGAGTATTTTCTTATTTAAAATGTTATAATTACTGCAAAGATAAAATGGTTTCAATAGATACTCAGTATAAAATGCAATTCATAATGAAGGAGCTGACAAGTGTAATTGTACTCACTGGCAAGAAGAAACAGTCATTGTGCATGGAACACACAGCTTGTCCATTTATAGATTGCAAACTGCCATTTGTGTTGTTCACTGAGATGGAAGTTACCGCTGAGTTCTTCAAAAAAAACTGAAGGAAAAAAAATTGAAATGAGAAATAAACAGATGATGAAGATAAAAGTTCTTGTAGGTGTTACATCTCCAAAGACAATTGAAATGAGATACCTTATTTCAGTTCATATATATTATTTTGTGACAATATATGAAGTCACTGAATATCTTTAATGATCAAATAACCCTCAACTAATGATTTGGCAATTAATAAGACATTTGTTAATGCAATCATTTTGTTTTTTCGTAAACATTGGTTATGTATACACACATATTTATAGCATACACCTGTATTTTTGTTTCTTTCAAATGCATCATATCTTAGTACAATATGTATATACTGAGATCTAATATGCTTTTGAAGCACAAAGATAACAGTAGGTTGTCTGGGAGAAAATCTGGAATCTGTGAGCATAGAGGGATTTGGGAATACAGATCTATAACTTGTTGAAAGTGGTGTCACAAGTAGATAAGGTCATAAGGAGAGGTTTTGGCACCTTGGCCTTCATAAACCAAAGTATTGAGCATAAGTGTCTGTGATGTTATGTTGAAGTTCTTTAAGATATTCAGTAATTTGGTGTCACCTACCTGTAGGAAAGTTATCAATAAGATTGAAAAAGCACAGGGAAAATTTACAAGATGTTGCGGGGACTTGAGTACCTGAGTTATGGGGAAAGATTAAATAGATTTAGGACTTTATTCCCTAGAGTATCGAATGAGGGGAGATTTGATAGAGGTATACAAATGTATGACAGGTTTAGATAGGGTAAATGCAAGCAAGCATTTTTCACTGAGATTGGGTGGGAGACTAGAACTAGAGGTCATAGGTTGTGGGCGAAAAGTGGAATATTTAAAGAGAACTTGAGAGAACTTAGCTCAGAGGGTGGTGTGAGCGTGGAACCTGCTGCCAGGGGTAATGGTGGATGTGGGTTTGATTTCAATGTTTAAGAGAAGCTTGAACAGGAGGGGTATGGACGGCAGGTCAGTGTGACTAGGCAGAATTCAACACAGGTTTGAGGGGCCAAAGAGGCTGCTTCTTTGCAGTAATGTTCTATGTCTCATTGGCCATCCAGCAGTTTTGTTAATTCTGGACATTGGTGTGTGATGAGGAAGAAGTCAAAGGTTCCATGCTCATCAGAATGACAAATTATTCTTAATGGTTTTGTTAATATTGCTGGTAGAAATATATTTTATCGTGAAAGATTGAAAGGTGAGAGGATATCAAAACTGAACTACATGTGAACTCAATATACACTCTGACTTTCAAAGAAACCGTTGTCGGTCCTGAATAATATGCTATTAAATATTCTGCAGATACTGAGACTTGTAAGCAGATTTATGGTTGGACAAAAAACAGGATCCATTTGCACAGAAAGCAATTATTATTGGCAACACTTCCCTGGGAACCTATGGAATAGCACAAGAGTTAGACTTAGGGTAAAGATAATTCACCAAGTTAATCACACGAAGGCTTTGTCCATTTGTTGGTGATTGAAATGAAGATTTGTACAGACAACAGGATTTCAAATGAGGAAAATAAAATACAGGCAGAGTTTAAAGCAGAATAGACCTGTTTCTTTTAGATTTCTTTAATATAGATATAATCCAATGAACTTGGGTTGGAAGGAAGTCAACCATCTGCAGGACACATTGGTGGCTCAGGGACGTGCAAGTGCTCGCAGGCATCCTGGAATGGCCCAGATGAGAGTAGGGCCATATTACTAGGGTGTTTCATACAAGGGTCCCTCTAATAAAACAACTTGGTTCAAAATTCAGCTCAATGTTTCAAAGTGAGTGTTGCTCAGGAATAATATCATCAAGTGCATTACTGACTCTAAAAGAACATCAGAGATGGAAGGATGAATTAAGGCACAAGGTAGCTGAACCATTTGACAGGGAAACATGAAGAGGAGCAATTTATTCCGGGTGAAATCAATTTTCGGCTGTAAACCACTGGAAAATATCAGGCTCACCGATCCAATTTGAAGGTAGCACTTTACAGTGGAATGAAATTTTTAGGTTCTACTGCAACTCCTCTGAAAATAAAATCATTCACAAGTGCATACAGGAAGATTGTGACCAGATTCTGGCAAGAGCTATTAAACGACAAATTGCCTTTTTGCTCCATTGGTGCTGGGCAATATTGTTCTCAAACGGGAAAGATCCTAACCACCTACCTTGGGTAGTGCTTTGCTCAACGTGAACATCCAGGTGTCAGCATGGACACGGACCACAAATCCTATAGCCTCATAAATACTGCAGTTCAGAGAACAAGTCAGTCTTCCTCTTTTGACAGGGCACGGGTCAGCTATAGTAATATTCAAGCCCATACCATCCAGGGCAAAAGAGTTCATTCATTTGTACCTTTCCTCAGCTACTGCATCAAGGCTGTAGAGTACACTGTGTAAAAACCATGCCACAGATGTTCACTCAGGATACTCTGACGGCATCTCCCAAACTTGTGGCCTCTACCACTAAGAAGGTCAAAGGCAGCAAGCACATGGAAACACCACCAAGTGGCATACACTCCTGATCTGGAAAAATGTCCCTACCTTGTTACAGATGTCCCTTTGGTTCTGGCTGTGCCTTTGCAAGTACAATTGTTGCCTTTTTAAAAAAATTTGTCCAATTTCTGAAGAAATGCTAATTCTGTTTCTCTTCCCACTGATGTTGCTGGACCTGTAGAGTGTTTCCGGCATTTTCTATTCTTGGTGAAAATATATACCCTTCCTTCATTGTCTTTGGGAAGCAATGTCAACATTCACATTGAGAGGACTAGAATATAAATGCAATTATGTCATGCTGGGAATTTATCAGGCATTTGTCAGACCAGACTTGGAGTATTGTGAGCAGTTTTGGGCTCCTTTTCAAAGAGAGGATATACTGGCCTGGGTAGTGGGGGGGGGGGGGGGGGTCAGAGGCGACTCATGAGAATGATCCTGAAGGGTTAATGTAAGAGGATGGCTGTGGACTTGTACTGACTGGAGTTTAGAAGAATGAGGAGGGATCTCATTGAAACCTATTGAAAATTGAAAAGCCACGATAGAGTGGATGTGGAGAGGATGCTCCCAATATTGGAGGAGACTAGGACCAGGGGACACAGCTTCAGAACAGAAGGACGTCCCCGTAGAGTAGGGATGAGGAGGTATTTCTTCAGTCTGAGCGTGGTGAATCTGTGGAATTCATCTCCACGGATGGATGTGGAAGCCACGTCATTGAGTAGGTTTAGAGCAGAGGTTGATAGGTTCTTGACTAGTAAGGGCATTGAAGGTTATGCTGAGAAGATAGGAGAATGGGGTTAAGACGGATAATAGATCAGCCATTATGGAATGCTGGAGAGACTTGGGATGGGCCGAACGGCCTAATTCTACTCCTATGTCGTGTGGACTCATGGGATCAAATACTGGAGCGCACTATCCGACAACATTGTGGAAGTACCTACAACCAGCACTTCTCAAGGGAAATTAGGAAAACGTAAATGTTCACAATCAATCCTGTTCTTGGCAACAACGCTTGCAAACCAAAATGAGTAAATAACCACTTTCCGGTGTGTCTATTTTCCAACAGCTAGTATTACTTACAAAATAGAATGATGAAATATGCAAAATATGCTTAGTATTCAAACACATGCAGCTTATTCTACATTAGAAAGTGGGGTGTAGTTAGTGATCACGAATAGGAAACCAATCATGTAACATGCAACACCACTATAATTATGCAACAGCATATTTGGATCAGTTACGGAGAAAAATCATGCATTTTCCCACTTTGTGCTGCTATATGTCTGAACTACTTGTCTTTTCAGTGAACAGCATCCACTCAGTGGCCACTTTATTAGGTACACCTGTACACCTGCTCGTTAATGCAAATATCTAATCAGCCAATCATATGGCAGCATCTCAATGCCTGAAAGCATGCAGACTTGGTCAAGAGGTTCAGCTGTAGTTCAGACCAAACGTCAGAATGGGGAAGAAATGTGATCTAAATGACTTTGACTGTGGAATGATTGTTGGTGCCAGACAGGGTTGTCTTCCAGGATTTTCACACACAACAGTCTCTAGAGTTTACAGGGAATGGTGTGAGAAATGAAAGAAAAAACAACCTGTACGTGGAAATTCTGTGAGTGAAAAAGCTTCGTAAATAAGAGAAGTCTGAGGAGAATGGCCAGACTGGTTCAGGAAGGTGACAGTGACTCAAATAGCCATGTGTTACAACAGTGGTGTGCAGAGGAGCATCTCTGAATGCACAACGCATCAAACCTGGATGTGGATGGGCTACAGCTGCAGCAGACCATGAACGTACACTAAGTGGCCACTTTATTATGTGCAGGAGGTACCTAATAAGATGGCCACTTGGTGTGGCCATTTACTACACAGAAATATGCTCTTCCCTCCAGTATTGAACCACATCCCTATTGTACCTCGCTAATGTACAGTATTTAGCATGCAGCATTATGCTAGTGCAGTATTGAACCACATCCCTATTGTACCTCGCTAATGTACAGTATTTAGCATACAGCATTATGCTAGTGCAGTATTGAACCACATCCCTTTTGTACCTCGCTAATGTACAGTATTTAGCATGCAGCATTATGCTAGTGCAGTATTGAACCACATCCCTTTTGTACCTCGCTAATGTACAGTATTTAGCATACAGCATTATGCTAGTGCAGTATTGAACCACAGCCTCTGAGTGATCTCTGCGGTTTGATTACTGAACCCATCTAAATCAGGTGCAACAGGAGGACCTCTATAATCTACTGAAGCAGAGCATTAAGTTTAATGACACAGAAAAGGTTAATGCACTTAGTTAAATGATCCATATAAATTGAAAGATAAGGTCACATAAAGTAAATTCTCTTTGATCCCAGTGTCAGTCGCAAGCAAACAAGTTACCAGGAAGATGCTGCTCAAGACTTTCATTTTCAGAAACGCATGCTTTCTTAAAATTCCATGCAGGCATAATAAATTATTGAGTTTCATGGAGATGGAATCAGAATCAGATTCAATATCACCGGCATATGTTGTGAAATTTGTTAATTTAGCAGCAGCAGTACAACGCAAAACATGATAATATAGAGAATAAATAAATCAATTACAGTAAGTATATATACGTGCATTAAATAGTTAAATTAAAAATAGTGCAAAAACAGAAATAATAAAAGTGAGATAGTGTCCGAGGATTCAACATCCATTTAGGAATCGGATGGTAGAGGGGAAGAAGCTGTTCCTGAATCTCTGAGTGTGTGCCGTCGTGCTTCTGTACCGCTTTCCTGATGGTAACAGTGAGAAAAGGGCATGTCCTGAGTGTTGGGGGTCCTTAATGATAGATGCTGCCGTTCTGAGACACCACTCCTTGAAGAAGTCTTGGATATGACGTTGCATACCAGACAGTGATACAACCTGTCAGACTGCTCTCCACAGTACATCTGCAGAAGTTTGAGTGTTTTAGGTGACATGCCAAATCTCCTCAAACTCCTAATGAAATATAGCTGACCTGCCTTCTTTATAGATGCATCGATATGTTGGGAACAGGTTAGATCATCAGAGATCTTGACAGCCAGGAACTTGAAATTGCTCACTTTCTCCACTTCTGATCCCTCTGAGGATTGGTTCATGATCCCTGGTCCAACCTTTCCAAAAGTCCACAATGATCTCTTTGGTCTTACTGATGTTAACTGCGATGTTGTTGCTGTGACACCACTCAACTAGCTGGTATATCTTGGTCTTATACACCCTCTTGTCTCCATCTGAGATTCTGCCAAAAACGGTTGCTTCATCAGCAAACTTATAGATGGCATTTGAGCCATGCATTCATGGGTACGGACAGACAGACAGACAGACAGACATACTTTATTGATCCTGAGGGAAATTGGGTTTCATTACAGCCGCACCAATCAAGAATAGTGAAGAAATATAGCAATATAAAACCATAAATAATTAAATAATAATAAGTTAATCATGCCAAGTGGAATTAAGTCCAGGACCATCCTATTGGCTCAGGGTGTCTGGCACTCCGAGGGAGGAGTTATAAAGTTTGATGGCCACAGGTAGGAATGACTTCCTATGACACTCAGTGTAACATCTCGGTGGAATGAGTCTCTGGCTGAATGTACTCCTGTGCCTAACCAGTACATTATGGAGTGGATGGGAGTCATTGTCCAAGATGGCATGCAACTTGGACAGCATCCTCTTTTCAGACACCACCATCAGAGAGTCCAGTTCCACCCCCACAACATCACTGGCCTTATGAATGAGTTTGTTGATTCTGTTAGTGTCTGCTACCCTCAGCCTGCTGCCCCAGCACACAACAGCAAACATGATAGCACTGGCCACCACAGACTCGTAGAACATCCTCAGCATCATCCGGCAGATGTTAAAGGACCTCAGTCTCCTCAGGAAATAGAGACGGCTCTGCCCCTTCTTGTAGACAGCCTCAGTGTTCTTTGACCAGTTCAGTTTATTGTCAATTTGTATCCCCAGGTAGTTGTAATCCTCCACCATGTCCACACTGACCCCTTGGATGGAAACAGGGGTCAGCGGTACCTTAGCCCTCCTCAGGTCCACCACCAGCTCCTTAGTCTTTTTCACATTAAGCTGCAGGTGATTCTGCTCACACCATGTGACAAAGTTTCCCACCATAGCCTTGTACTCGACCTCATCTCCCTTGCTGATGCATCCAACTATGGCAGAGTCATCAGAAAACTTCTGAAGATGGCAAGACTCGGTGTTGTAGTTGAAGAGACTCTGTGTTGTACAGAGAGAGTAGAGCAGTGGGCTAAGCACACATCCCTGAGGTGTTGATCATCAGTGAGGAGGAGATGTTATTTCCAAGCTGAAGAGATTGTGGTCTTCCAGTTAGGAAGTCAAGGATCCAATGGCAAGGGGAGGTAAAGAGGCTCAGGTTCCATAGCTTATCGATCAGGACTGTAGGAATAATGGTACTAAACACTGATAATGGACTGATGGAGGACATTGCATCATATTAGAGTCACCAACATAGTGTAATGAAACAAGAGAGTGAAGTCCTAATCTTTCTTTTATCAGTCAGTTTTCCAATCTCATTTGTACGAAGCACATGGGCAGTAAGAAGAAATGTGAGAGTAATCATCTGAGCCTTACCCTTATTGCCAGGAGTTTCTGCCAGAAGTTTGGGATCAAACATTTGTTCTTTTTTACAGTTGTAGATAATTTGTAACCCCAAAGGTCCATGCCTGTTGCAAAGGAGCTCCCCAACCAAACTATTCATACACATGTTACGAGGAATGTTGACGAGGGTAAGGCAGTGGATGTAGTCTATAAGGACTTCAGCAAAGCCTTTGACAAAGTTCCACATGGAAGGTGAGTTAAGAAGGTTCAGTCGTTAGGTATTAATGCTGGAGTAATAAAATGGATTCAACAGTGGCTAGATGGGAGATGCCAGAGAGTAGTGGTGGATAATTGTTTATCGGGATGGAGGCCGGTGACTAGCGGGGTGCCTCAGGGATCTGCTTTGGGCCCAATGTTGTTTGTAATATACATAAATGATCTGGGTGATGGGGTGGTAAATTGGATTAGTAAGTATGCCGATGATACTAAGGTAGGAGGTTTTGTGGATAATGAGGTGGGTTTTCAAAGCTTGCAGGGAGATTTCTGCCGGTTAGAAGAATGGGCTGAACGTTGGCAGATGGAGTTTAATGCTGAGAAGTGTGAGGTTCTACATTTTGGCAGGAATAATCCAAATAGAACATACAGGGTAAATGGTAGGGCATTGAGGAATGCAGAGGAACAGAGAGATCTAGGAATAACAGTGCATAGTTCCCTGAAGGTGGAGTCTCATGTAGATAGGGTGGTGAAGAAGGCTTTTGGAACGCTGGCCTTTATAAATCAAAGCATTGAGTACAGAAGTTGGGATGTAATGTTAAAATTGTACAAGGCATTGGTAAGGCCAAATTTGGAATATTGTGTGCAGTTCTGGTCACCGAATTATAGGAAAGATATCAATAAATTAGAGAGAGTGCAGAGACGATTTACTAGGATGTTACCTGGGTTTTAGCACTTAAGTTACAGAGAAAGGTTGAACAAGTTAGGTCTCTATTCATTGGAACGTAGAAGGTTGAGGGGGGATTTGATCGAGGTATTTAAAATTTTGAGAGGCATAGATAGAGTTGACGTGAATAGGCTGTTTCCATTGAGAGTAGGGGAGATTCAAACGAGAGGACATGATTTGAGAGTTAGGGGGCAGAAGTTTAAGGGAAACACGAGAGGGTATTTCTTTACTCAGAGAGTGATAGCTGTGTGGAATGAGCTTCCTGTAGAAGTAGTAGAGGCCAGTTCAGTTGTGTCATTTAAGGTAAAATTGGATAGGTATATGGACTGGAAAGGAGTGGAGGGTTATGGACTGAGTGAGGGTAGGTGGGACTAGGTGAGATTAAGAGTTCGGCACGGACTAGGAGGGCCGAGATGGCCTGTTTCCGTGGTGTGATTGTTATATGGTTATATGGTTATTGGAATGATTTATGGATGGTATGAGGTTTCTGCTTCTAACACCCTTCAAAACTTCATCACCCTCTTATTCCAAATTTTTCCCTCTAATCATTCCATCAAGCATTTTAATTCTATCCCTCCAAGTTTCTTGATCTGTTAGTCTTTCCTATGTCTTTGGACACTTCAGTTATTTCCTTAAAAAATTAAATCAATTTATACAGATAGGGGTGGCGTGGTAGTGTAGTGGCTAGTGTAATGCTATTAACAGTACCAGTGATCAGGGTTCAATTCTCCTGCCACCTGTTTGGATGTTCTTGCCATGAAGATGTGGGTTTTCTCTGGGTGATCCGGCCACATTCCAAAGATGTACCGGTTGGTAGGTTAATTGGTCACAAGGGTGTAATTGCTCAGTGTGGGTTCATTGGGATGGAAGGCCCTGTTACCGTGCTCTATCTCTAAATAAATAAAACAAAAAAAAGACCCTTCTAATTATATATTCTCCTTAGCCCTGATTACTGGTACATTCTATATGAGGGCTTATCCTCTCATATACAATGGATTCCAGTCATTTATCCATATGTTACCTTAACTGATCAGGACATGAAGGGGTTCAGGGAGAAGGTAGGAGATTGGGCCTGAGAGGAAACTGAATCAGCCATGATGAACTGGTTGGGCAGACTCGATGGTTGAATTTTGTTCCTATATCTTCTGATCTTAATACACTTACTATATTTGCACTATCCAACATTTCATACACAACTTCCAGAACCACATCACTGTCAATGCCTATTTCCCTGAAGACAGACACAATTTGTTTTGTTTCTGTATTCATTACGAGTCTTTTCTTCAACCTTCATCTCCATGTGTAGGTTTGCTTTTTGGTTTTTAATCGGCGCTACTTTCCCTTGTTCAGATAACAGTTTGCATTTCCTTTGATTTTACTTGAGAGTGCTTAATCATAATCCATTTGTAGTCTATTAATTTTTTTTTAATTTTACACTAATGAATGGCCTATGATATTGCTTAGACACATATTTGATAATTTACAAAAAATGGTAAATTAAATCTCTGATAATTTGTTCTTTTAGTTTGATTATAAAGTGGCAAACTTACCATGTTAAATATGGCCATAACTAATATAACTGTGGTGGTAGTCATTGTGAGTGTGAGACGAGGCCAAGGCCTATTGGCAATTATCTCTGACGATTTCAAAATCCACATCAGGGAAGCTGTAGCCTTCTTGCTACATTGCTAGATGCAGGAAAAACAACAAATTAAACTTCTATATAGAAAATGTCACAACATGCTTGCAGAAAAATTAACAACTTTTGTACTGAGTGCTTTTTGCTGTCCTCATCGGGATGGGAGCCTTGGAAACAATTGATTTTTTATTTCCCAGATAACCAAGATTAAATGAGATTTAACAGCTCATGAAGTAAGAATCACCAACCCACTTTTATGCCTTTTAAATATCAGAATGCATTATTACAGAAACATGTGATGCAGAAAGAATCTAATGGATTAGAATTTCTTCCGTAAGTGTCAGCACTAATGAAACAGTGCGATGTGAGGTCTCATGTTATGACTCAGTGAGGCTAGAACAGAAAGGGTCTTCTAATGTGCATGACATCCTCAACATAATTCACCTTAGAAGCAGCTGTACCGCACAGGCTATTCGGTAAGACTTGTCTCTAAGTAAGTTTTGGTCTCTCAAAGAAGACTGTTACTGTCCGCCGCTGTATCTCTATAGTACCACCTCTCATTCTCTCATGTTCCAAGGAGTGAAAGCCTAGCCTGGACCAGCCTCCCCCTTACACTCATGCCCTGTAGTTCTGGCAACATCCTCATAAATCTTCTCTGCATTCTTTCCATTTTTAACCACGTCTTTCCTATAATAGGGTGAACAAAACCCAAAATACTAATCAGGTTTATTGCCACAGACATGCCGTCAAATTTGTGGTTTGGTGGCAGTAGTACCGTGCAAGTGTGGCCTCACCAATGGTTATACAACTACAACGTAACTACCCAACTCTCATATTCAATGACCTGACTGATGAGGGCCAGTGTCTTGTCTTTTTCACCACCCAGTCTACAACTTGCAATGGACTATGCACACGTACGCCTCATCCTTTTTGTTCCACTACACTCCCTTGTGCCTTATCATAGTAAGTCCCACACTGGTTTGACTCGCTGTATCTGTATTGAAATCCAGTTGCCACTCCTTGGCCCACTTCCCTAACTAATCAAGGTATCCTTGTAATCTCCGATAACCTTCTTTACAGTCAACAACTCTTCCTAATTCTGTGTCATGACTGATCAAGTTTTGTGCTTTCGGATCAAAATCATTTCTATAAATAATCAATAACAAGGGTCACAACCCCAGCTCTGGAGGTACTCCATTAGTTACCCTCCTCCATTCTGAGAAATAGCCTTCAACCTCTGAGCCAATCTTGAATCCACCTAACCAGCTCTCTCTGGATTCCATGTGACCAACCCACCATGCAGGACTTTGTTGAAGGTCTTGCTAAATTCCAAGTAGACAAGATTCACAGCCTTACCCTCAAAATGCTCTAAAAGGTTTGTCAAACATGACTTCCCATGCACAAAGCTATGCTGATGGAGGACTCTCTCCATCGATGCTGGCTGACCTGCTGAGTGCCTCCAGTGCTTTGGCACTAGTCTAAATTTTACATCTACTGCCGGAGTACCTCTCATCTATAGTCAGATTTTTAGAGATCGAAAGAGTTTTGCTGCCTCAGTCCATATCCATTCAGAAAATTAGCACTTGCTTCAAGGACACCAGAGAAGGAATTGCAGAAGCATACAGAAATTAGAAATGTGCCAAGTCAGGATCATCATTTATCCATGATTTTAGAAGTCCCATGCTGGGTTAGGGACTGGCCCTGCAGTAGGGCTCTTGCCAGTGGGGCTCTCAGAGTTCACTCCCTGGAAGACAAGCTGGATTACGTTCATCACTGGCTGTGGAAGATGAGGAACTGCTGCGTGCTTGTTCTTGCAGAAACCTGACTCCAGGACTACATCCCAAGGACTATAAATCTTCAGGGACTTGTGCTAATATTATTTTGTGACTGTATATGCTATCATGACTATAAGTGCTGTGTGTGACTATATGTACTGTGCTTTGCAACTTGGCCCTGGAGAGACGCTGTTTCGTTTAGCTGTATATATGTGCACGATTGAATGACAATTACACCTGATCTTGAACTTGATACTTTACAACTGTCATCCTCTTACCATGCAAATTATACACAAGCCACAAACAAGAGAAAATCTGTAGACGCTGGAAATCTGAGCAACACACACAAAATGCTTGAGGATCTCAGCAGACCAGGCAGCATCCATGGAATAAAGTACAAATGTCAACTGTACTTTTTTCCATAGATGCTGCCTGCCCTGCTGAGTTCCTCCAGTATTTTGTGTGTGTTGTTTGCAAAATGTATACATTTATTTGCAGATCACCCAAATTTAAGTTCCATTCCACACTTTACAAATTGTTTAGCTACACTATAAAGTGTAAATCATTAAAAAGGTACATCAATAACAAGCTAAAGAAGTATTGACAAATCTCCTGTGTGTGTCTTATATCTAGTACTTGTAGGAAAGAAAATAACTCACAATGGATGTCCACTATACATTCCTTCCAAGTGCTAGAAAAAAACCACAAGTAATATATTATGTAAAAAGAGACACACATCCAACAGAGATCACAGGGAATTTTGCTGTTTAATATTGCTTCCTCAAACAAGATAAAGATGAAAGATGGCAGAATAAAGATGATAGCAGAGAAAAGGAGACCTGGAAGCTTTTGGGTCAACGACCTTTCATTGAAACTAGGAATAGTTAAAGAAATAGTTCTAAGATGGGAGAATGAAGGGACAGGGAAATGGAACAATGGGTGTTGATAGGGTAAATGGGTGAAGAGATTATACAACAAAAAGGGTGACTGTGTAAGTAGAAAGTAAGTGGTAATAGGGTTTTGAAGAAGGGTCTCAACACAAAACATCACAACACAAAATGTTTATTCATTTCCATACATGCTGCCTGACCTGTTGAGTTCCTTCAGCATTTTTTGTGTGTTATTGTGGATTCCCAGCATCTGCAGAATCTCTAGTGTCACAGAATAATTCTCTGGGACTAGCAGTGAAATTGCTGGGAACCTAATACAAAAGTTTCAGAATTGCTGAGTGCCAGACACGGTCCTGATGAAGAACTGATTTACTTGGTCTGTCACAGAGGGTGCTATACAGCACATCAAAGTCTGTAGATGTAACCCAATCATTCCAGTTACCTGCCATTTAATTATCTGTCTCATTCCCCCTCCAGTTTTTTTTCACCTTAAGCCTCCTGTGATGTCCCAAGTGTGGCCCAGTGTAAGTTGAGGTGTACATATAATTACTTAAACACAAGGCCAGATGAAGAGTCTTGGCCTGAAACATTAACTGTTTATTCCCCTGCACAGATGCTGCCTGATCTGCTGAGTTCCTCCAGCATTTTGTGTGTGTTACTTACACAAGAGATTCTGCAGATGCCGGAAATACAGTCTGGAACAGGCCCCTCCAGCCCAGCGAGGAGGACTGCCCGGCAACCCACCTATTTGGAAAAGGCCTGTCAGAAGGGCAATGTCATGATAATTGTTGGGGATTTTAACATGAAAGTGGATTGGGATCTCAAGGGAGAAGATTTGTAGAATATCTAAAGGGTAGCTTTTAAGAACAGCTTGTTGTAGAGTCCACTAGGGGATCAGCTGTCCTGGATTTGGTGTTGTGCAATGATCCGGAGGTAATAAGAGAGTTTAAGATTAAAGAACCCTTAGGGAACAGTGATCACAAAATGATTGAGTTCACTTTGAAGTTTGAGAAGGAGAAACTAAATTCCAATGTGACTGTATTTTAGTGGAATAAAGGAAATTACAATGGCATGAGAGGGGAACTGGCCAAAGTTGACTGGAAAGGGACACTAGTAGGAAGGACAGCAGAGCAGCAATGGCTGGAGTTTCTGCAAAAATGAGTGAAGTGCGAGACAGATATATTCCAAATAAGAAGAATTTTTTGAACGGAAGAAGGACACTACCGTGCCTGACAAGTGAAGTCAGAGCCAAAGTAAAAGCAAAAGAGAGGGCATACAAGGATACCAAAGTTAGTGAGAAGGTAGAGAATTGGGAAGCTTTTAAAAACTTGCAGAAGGAACTAAGAAGGTCATTAGGAAGGAAAGGATGAATTATGAAAGGAAGCTGGTGACTAATATCAAAGAAGATACTGAAAACTTTTTTTAAGTATATAAAGGGTAAAAGAGAGTTCAGAGTAGATATAGGACCAATAGAAAATGACGCTGGAGATATTGTAATGAGAGGCGCAGAAATAGCAAAGGAATTGAATGCGTATTTTGCATCAGTCTTCACAGTGGAAGAGATCTGCAGTATACTGGTCATTCAAAGGAAGTGAAGATTGTGCAGTGAAAATTATGGCTGAGAAGGTGCTCAGGAAGCTTATTGGTCTGAGGGTCAATAGATCTCCTGGACCTGATGGAATGCACTCTTGGGTTCTGAAGGAAGTAGCTAGAGAGATTGTGTTGGTATTAACAATGATCCTTCAAGAATTGATAGGTTGTAGCATTGTACTGGATGACTGGAAAATTGCAAATGTCACTCCGCTATTTAAGAAGGCTGGGAGGCAGCAGAAAGGAAACTATAGACCAGTTAGCATGACATCAGTGGTTGGGAAGTTGTTGGAATTGATTGTTAGGGATGAGATTACGGAGTACCTGGAGGCACATGACAAGGTAGGCCAAAGCCAGCATGGTTTCCTGAAAGGAAAATTCTGCCTGACTAACTTACTGCAATTTTTTGAGGAAATTACAAGCAGGGTAGACAAAGGAGATGCAGTAGATGTGGTGTACTTGGATTTTCAGAAGGCCTTTGACAAGGTGCCATATGTGAGGCTGCTTAGCAAGATAAGAGCACATGGAATTACAGGGGAGTTACTAGCATGGGTGGAGCATTGGCTGATCGGCAGAAAACAGAGTGGGAATAAAGGGATCTTATTCTGGCTGGCTGCCAGTTGCCAGTGGAGCTCCACAGGGGTCGGTGTTGGGACCCCTCTGCTTTTTATATGTCAATGATTTGGACTATGGGATTAATTAATTTGTGGCTAAATTTGCCAATGATATAAAGATAGGTGGGGAGCAGGTAGTGTTGAGGAAACAGACAGCCTGCAGAGAGACTTAGATAGTTTAATGGAATGGGCAAAGAAGTAGCAAATGAAATACAATGTTGGAAAGTGTATGGTCAAGCACTTTGGTGGAAGAAATAAATGGGAAGACTATTATTTAGATGGGGAGAGATTTCAAAATGCAGAGATGCAAAGGGACTTGGGAGTGCCTGTGCAGAATACCCTAAAGATTACCCTCCAGGTTGAGTCGGTGGTGAAGGTGAATGTAACGTTGCATTAATTTCTAGAGGTATAGAATATAAGAGCAGGGATGAGATATTGAGGCTCTATAAGGCACTTGTGAGACCACACTTGGGAGTATTGTGTGCAGTTTTGGGCTCCTTATTTTAGAAAGGATATACACTACTGACATTGTAAAGGGTTCAGAGAAGATTCACAAGAATGATTCTAGGAATAAAAGGGTTACCGTATGAGGAATGTCTGGCAGCTCTTGGGTTGTATTCCCTGGAGTTCAGGAGAATGAGGAGTGATCTCATAGAAACATTCCGAATGTTAAAAGGCCTGAACAGATTAGATATGGCAGAGTTATTTCCCATGGTAGGGGAGTCTAGGACAAGAGGGCATGACTTCAGGACTGAAGGACGTTAATTTAGAACAGAGATGCGGAGAAATTACTTTAGTCAGAGGGTGGTAGATCAGTGGAATTTGTTGCCACAAGCGGCTGTGGAAGCCAAGTCATTGGGTGCATTTAAGACAGGGCATCTAAGTGTTTGGGAGAAGGCAGGGGAATGGGGATGATTGGAAGATTTGGATCAGCCCATGATTGAATGACGGAGCAGACTCGATGGGCTGAATGGCCTATTTCTGCTCCTATATCTTATGATCTTGTTTACAGTATCCTAATCATAGGACAATTTACAATGACCAATTAACCGGTATATCTTTGGACCGTAGGAGGAAACTGGAGCACCCAGAGGAAACCCCCATGGCCACAGGGAGAACGTACAAACTCGTTACAGATGGCGCTGGAATTAAACTCTGAACTCCAGAACCGTCCTGAGCTTTAATTGTGTCATGCTAACCACTATGCCGGCAAGTGTCGCCATGCCTCTGGTGCCAACATAGCATACCCACAACTTACTAACCCTAATCCGAATGTCTTTGGAACGTGGGAGCAAATTCTTGGAAGAAACCCACAAGGTAACAGGAAGAACATACAAACTCCTTACAGGCAGTGGCAGGAATTGAAGCCCGACTGCTGGTGCGGTAAAGCGTTGTACTTGCTGCTCTGCTACCCTTGGCTGCCTTAGCGCATTGTGTAATGATTCGATCTGTATGAACAGTTTACAAGACTAGTTTTTCACTATATATCATTCCATTTGACAATAATTTACCAGCCTGAGATCCGTTTCCACCCTGACGTGGAAACAGACTGTCAGGCTTCATCCAAATCTGGAACTCCTACCGACTGGGAGAATGGAAAGACTTGCACCAGAAGGAATGCAGTGGTTCAGGAAGGCTAAACACCACTACCTTCTCAAGGGCAGTTACAGATAAACAATGAATGCTGACCTTGCCACTCGTCACAGACTCTGCAAAAGTACACTTAAAGATTCTAGTTCTATACAATGAACTAAGCTATCTAAGAATATCAAACACAAAATGTTGGAAGAACTTAGCAGGTCAGGCAGCATCTATGGAGAGGAATAAACAGTCGATGTTTTGGGCCAAGACTCTTCATTATGATTAGATTGCTCTGGATTTCCAGCATCTGCAGAATCTCTTGTGTTCATTCAAGCATCCAATTTAAAACTCTTTCTATTTAGGAAGGAACAAAATGTTTTGCTCCTCCCGTTTTCAGTAGCTTCTGAATTTCATGTGTTATCCCACACCGTAGCAGGGACCCTTATAAGGAATTTAATGTTTAGATTTTGAATGAGTTCATGATGCCCCTGCCACCTCCCACTACATTAACAGTTCACGACCACTCCCTGTCAACTACCCTCTCAATGAGGTATCAAGGGATTTTCAATTACAGTAAGCACCCCATTCTTGTCTATTCTGACTACGCATCTAAGAACTGTGATACTTGTGAAATCATACTTCAACATAGTCAATGGCTTCAGGGAAAGCAAGCAGCAAAATTGTAAAAATAGAAAAAAAATAAGGCACCATCCAACATCTTGAAATAAACAGAACTATTTGTTTGTCTTCATTCATATTATGAACGCTGTTGGAAAAATTGATATTGTAGCAAATATTTATATCACTTCATAAATAGCTGGGACGACGCAAATTAAAAATCTTTTCTTGTGCCTTTTAAGCTATACAAAATAGTGTTCTTTATTGCATCTAGATATCATGATTTAGTTTGGAGAAGGAATGGCTGGTCACGTTGAAACTAATGCACAATAGAGCCTTGCTGTACCCAGTTCCCTCATAAAGCATATAATGAACTGCCAGTTTAGTACATCAATCCTCAGTGGAAAGTTTTCTAATCCAGCCCCTGTAGGTCATACAACTTTGGAATGGTTTACGATGGCCCACTTGTCTCTTTTGAATGTCATCCTACTTATGTTGAATCAGGTTTATTGAAATGATTCCCCCATGTTTTATTTCCAAATTACTTGTGCATGACAGCTCTAATGCTTTGGTAGCTGAAATTACAAATGTCATAAGTCTGTTTGAGCTGCTGACCAACTGTTCTCCGGGCAGAACTCAACTGCGATGCCCGCTTTATCAAGAAAAGGCCTTCGACACCTATCATGTGGGCTGAGTCATACCAACCTGAGAACAACAGCACAGCACAACCAGCACCCACTGAACGGGACTGCACTTCAAACTAGCATCCCGGGGGAAGGGTGTGAAAGCGTGTTTCGTTTTGGGAAAAGAACAGCTTGCCTAAGATTGCTATATTTAACATTTATTTCAAGTTCAAGTTTATTGCTATTCAACAGCTGAACAAAATACTCTTTTTTTGGGGCCAAGGTGCAAAAGGTATAGTTACACACAACACACATAGTTAGGAACCAGCACATACAGACACAAAATAATATTAGCACAAGTCCCTGAGTGGCCTGGTCTGAAGATTGACTGGTTCATGGGATAGGTTGACATATAGTGTGAGGTGCATTTTTATGTAAGTCTGTCTTAATTGTCACGATTTGTGCTGGCAATATCGGAACCCAAATGCAGAGGAATGAAAGATGTAGTGATGGTGACTACAGTTTATTCATAATAATTTCAAAAGAACATCAGGGGCTCGGCCAAGCAACACCATGAGAAGTAACATTCTCAAAGGTAGGGCCCCGCAATTGTGCTACTGGGGACTCTACTTAAATAATACAAGTAACCACAGAATCTCTGAGACTGTCGAAATAAACTTAACAAGCTTCAATAGAAGGCATCAGGAGACCATATTACAAGGAGGACATCACTCGAGAAAAACACAAGGAACTCTAAATGATTCATGACCATCGTTAAACAACAATTAACTAGTTCAGGTGTTCTGAAAACCCCAGTGCCCAATGCTCTCTGGCGTCCCACACAGGCCTGGAACACTCACTGCAATAATGTTACTGGTGCTATTATAATAAAACAAGCAGCTGTATAAATATGTGAAACACAGCAGCCATGAGAGGTAAAAAGTGACCAGTGCAGGATGAGAGTGCGTCATAAATGACTTGTGGGTAGAAATCAAACACTTTCTGCCATGAATGTAAATACTCATCTCTTAATGTTACTTCACAAGAATAATTTATTGTTATCTTCACCCCCCTGGCAAAAGATATAAACCCACCAGAAGCTGACCAGCAAAACAGGTGAAGAGGATGAAAACCAGAACGAGGAAAGCAGTTCCAAAGGAAATCGCAAGAACAGGCGTTCTAGAGCGAATCAAAACATTCTATTTAATATAAGTGCATTTTTGATGAATTACACACATCAACATTATCAGAATTAGCAAAGACACATTTTAGTTTTTGCCAGCTATCAAATCTAAAAATGTCACAATTATATGAACTGCAGCTACTTTTGACATGTAGCTGGTGGTCCTGTGGTACATACCAAACCCCACAAGAGGCAATGAGACATTAAGAAATGAAATAAAATTGAGAAATACAACCTCTAATATCTTGCACAGCCACTGCAGCGGGCACAACTCAACAGCCCAGTGTGTTGAAGCAACTGTGTAGATTTTGCAGTCAAGAATGGAGTTTGAATTCACAGTTGTTTAACTCAGGGCTGAGACTGGTGGGTAATGGGGTAGCAGTACTTACTAAATCACTAAACTGCAGCGGATGGAATGACGTTATTTCCAAATTTATTATTTTCCTTGTGTTTCTAATCTCAGCCACCATGGGAAAATGATAACCTGTAATCCTGCCCATCAAAAAAGGGAAAACTTAGCAATAAAACACATCTCGAGCTTTCAAGAAATTAACTCATTCATGCCCAGGTGGAGGCTGGTAAAGGACGGGAGGAGGCTGATCCTTGGATTGCACTTCGGTTTTGTCACGACCAATCGTGGCATTAATAAAAAAACATGAAGTGGATGCAATCAGTTAGGTTCATTGACCCTGCTAACATGCACTGCAGAGACAAATCTGTAACGTAAAAGACTTTATTTGTTACATGAACCTTAGGTTAAATGTTCTGCAGATTTGTGGATACAGAGATAAAGTGATTGGTGTGGTAGCCTATTATTTGTGTTGGATTATTATCCAGCATCCTGAACTGTTGATCTGGAGGCGTGAGTATGAGTTGCAGATCACAGTTACAAAATTTAAACTCGTATAACTAAACATACCAGGAATACTAAAAAAGTTCAGTAATGGTAACAGAGAAACCACCAGAATGGTAATAAAACCTATCTATTTACTAATATCCTTTAGGGAAGAAAAGATCTGAAATTCCTTTTTGGCCTCGTCTGTATGTGACTCCAAACATATTGATATGGCTGACTTCTGAAATGGCCCAGAAAGTTACTCATTTCAATGAGCAATAAATGCTGATTCTGATAGCAATATCCGTACCTGGTGAATAAATATAAATTGTAGAAAATATGTATTAATATGCTGTATTATAGAATCAAATACCTAGAGATGTACAAAACAGGAACAACATTATCAGTCAATTTTGATAATTGCTGAATGAAAACCAAAGTCAATAGAAATCATATATACAAGGTCACAAACTGGAGAAAATCTGCAGATGCTGGAAATCCAAAATAACACACATAAAATGCTGGAAGAACTCAGCAGGTCAGACGGCATCTATGGAAAAGAGTAAACAGTTGATATTTCGGGGTGAAACCCTTCATTAGGACTATATATTTATAAATATTCAATTATTTATAGGTACAAGGCAATAATGAAAATATAGGTTTGAAGCATCATTAAATACTTGCTTTCTGATGATCAAAGTGACAGGGTTAATGATTTTTTTAACTTGTAAAGAGTTTTATACCTCAACTCTGCACCTTTCACAATTATTATAGAAATAATGTATTTCTCCATTATTATGTATCATAGATCAGTCTTATGCAGAAAATCACATTGACCAGCCTCCAGGGTCAGAAGAAACGGAATAGTAATGATTAATAAGTCTATCAAGACTTCCACTGAAATCTCACTGGCTACCCTGCCTCTGGAACTTGCTTCCTGGACTAACGTCGGGAGGTAACTCATATTTTATTAATTAACTTTCCTTGTCAGCCCAGGTGGCAAAAACAGGATGAAGTCACTAAGAAATGCTTAAAATAGTGCCAATTTTTACTCTGATCTGACTTTATATTCACAGCAATAGATTAAGTTGTCCATTATTGTCACTGGTGTTGACATTGGGTCTATTTATTTATTCATTCATTTGGAGATACAGCATACTTCAGGCCCTTCTGTCCCAACAAGCCGCACTACCCACAAGGGGAGGGGTTGGGGTGGGGAGGGCATTACTGGAAGTTCGAGAAATCAATGTTCATGCCATCAGGTTGGAGGGAGTGTAAGGCGTTGCATCTCCAACCTGATTGTGGCCTTGTCACAACAGTAGAGGAGGCCATGGACTGACATGTCGGAATGGGAATGTCCATGAAAGATGTATTAGTAGGGTAAGTAGGCATCATGCATTTAATTAAAATTACATTTATATTATTTAAATTACACATCTCATATATTTAACTGTAAAGGGTAATTTGTTTCCAAACAGCAAAGGAAGAAGAAGAAGGTCCAGATTTCCCTTGACAGCACTGAGATCTGGGTTGGTGGGCCTGGCAGAATCATAGACCTGTGCTGTACTCTATGACGATGAGGGCAAAAGTCAATGTAGAAGCCAGCTTATTTTTATACACGGGTACAGGCTTGGACGGGTGCAATGAAAAACTTACCGACAACAGCATCACAGACAGAATAAAGTCCTGATATTTCCTGACATTAATGAGTGATTAAATTTAAACCTCCTCAGAAACTTGCAAGGATTTTTTTAAAGTAATGATAGAAAATAGAACAGATTTAACATAGAGTCTAAATTTTAGACCACTTTCGATGAAAGTTAAACTGCTCTTGGGCCATTGGCAATTATCATAACCACTTCTTCTCCAGACAAATAGAGGCCAGAGATGATTCAGGGATAGATAGGCAAATATGTGGTGCCTGCAAAGAGATGAAATAAGCATTACTTCTACCTTGAGGAGCAGCAGCCTCCATTGTTATTGGACTTCAGATTTTGTGAGCCATTTGATTTTGCACAGTGACTATCTGCGGTGCCCATGGCATTTGAAAGATGGAGGCAATGCATTTTAGAGCTAAGCCGACGAATGAAAGGAAGATGGAATAATTCATCTTCCAAGCTGCAGCTTCGCTCTAAGAGTCAGAATCAGAACCTGAAACCAGGGGTTATTATCACCGACATGAATCACGAAATCTGTTGTTTTGCAGCAGCAGAACAGCGTAGGACATAAAAATTTACTTTAAGGCTCATAAATAAGCAGACAGACAAACAAATAAATTAATAAAGTATATACAGACAGATAGATGTTGTGTTGTTCTGCCAAGCATTGTGGGCATGCTAAATTAGCATCAGAATCTGTGGCAACACTCACAGGCTGTCCCCAGCACATCCTAGGTGTGTTGGTTGTAAACACAAATGACACGTTTCACTGTATGTTTTGATGCACTCCTGATAAATAAGCTGAATCTGAATCTGAAAAAAGCAGGGAAGAATCTTTCTACATTGACATTGTCCTATGCTGCCCGCCTTGACCCGCTGTTCCATGAGCAAGTAACTTGGAGAGTGATTTGATGCAGGGCCTAACAGTGCCTTTCAAATGGGTCCATCTTTAATGTGGGAGAGCAAAGTGGAGAGCCAGGAATTCACCTTCGTCTTATTGCCATGGCAACCCTCATCTGTGCCTGTTGGAAGTGCTAGCACTTTCTCCCCTGCATTGATGGAAAGGTCTTCCTGTCTCAGAGAAATGTAAAAGAATGGAGAAACGGCATGGAAATCATCCTCGTTGATACATTCGTATACACTTACTTTGGCAAGACCAGAATCTGAACGATGAAGATGCAGGAAAATATGAGGCAAGCGCAGGTGACGTAGTACTTGAAGGCTGGAAGTGGAGTTGCTCGATACTGTAATAGTTAACAAAAATAAATCAATTAATGATCTGCTATAAATTTCCAGCACTCACTTAACAGCAAGCTGATGTTTTTCAACCAGAATGGCACCCACATACCCATGGACAAACCTGGAACATAAAAGAATTTGAAAAATATTTCCAAGCATCGGTGGTCGACCTGTATCAGCAGAATTTGAATGGCAGTAATTTGTCCTGTTAGTGTTTATCCAACAAATGTCACACAGGAGCTAATGACAGGAAGTTTTCACTAAGTGTTAAACATATCTGTGCAGAATAAATAGATGACTGTGTAATTTAGTTTTGCAAAATTTAATTTTAAATGCAAACATATGTATATACAAGTGGAACATAAGCTTTAAATAATAAAAGAGAGGTCATATGTACCTTTAGGAAACTATTGAGGGGTTAAATTGGATTTTATGTAGTCTATTAAATGCTATGCAACCAACTGAGCTTTGAAAAAAGGGCTTGAAATGTCCATATGTATTTCTATTTACAAAGGGTTTGTGCAATGAACCTAACTAATTGCTAGCAGCATGCAGAGCAGTGAATGAAATTATTTATCAGCTTACAACACCGACAGAATTAGTTCTGCTATTTGCCAGTCCCACATTCCAGCTAACAGCTTTTCTTAACCATGCACAGTTGAACGTGACCCTGAAATCAGTGAAGCTGCTGACTTATGGGTGGAATGGCAGCGGTTCACATAATGGTTTACAGCACCAGCGATCGTTCAGTTCCCGCCGTTGCCTGTAAGAAGTTCGTACGTTTCCCCCATGACTACATGGCTTTCTTCTGGGTATTTCCACATTCTGAAGTTGCAGAGGTTAGAAAGTTGTGCATGTGCTATGTTGGTACCAGAAGCTTGCAGACTGTCCCCAGCACATCCTTGAACTGTGTTGGACGTTGACCCATATGATTAATACATGTACATTGAAACATACAGTGAAATGCGTCATTATGTTAACAGTCTGCACAAACCAAGGATGTGTGGAGGGGCAAGTATCAACACACATGCATTTGACTTAAAAGTTTTAGACCATAAGACACAGGAGCAGAATGAGGCCATTTGGCCCATCGAGTCTGCTCTGCCATTCAATTATGGCTGATCCTTTATCCCCCTCCTCAGCCCCAATCCCCGGAACCTTTGATGCTGTATCCCATAAGAGTACGCTGTATCCCATCCCGCCCCGCCCTATGTAACCTGGCCTGCACAAGTTCTACAAATTTGCCGCCTTCTGGTTAAAAAAAATTCTCTGTATCTCAGTTTTAAATGGACACCCCTCTATCCTGAGACTGTGCCCGCTTGTCCAAGACTCCCCCACCACATGAAACATCCTTTCCACATCTACTCTGCCTATGCCTTTCAAGATTTGAAAGGTTTCAACGAGATCCCTCCTCATCCTCCTAAATTCCAGCAAGTACAGACCCTGAGCCATCAAATGTTCCTCGTATGATAACCCTTTCATTCCTGGAATCATCTTTGTGAGCCTCCTCTGAACCCTCTCCAATGCCAAGGCATCTTTTCTTAGATAAGGAGCCCAAAACTGTTCACAGTACTCAAGCTGAGTCCTCACCAGTGACTTATAAAACCTCAGCATCACATCCCTGCTCTTGTATTATAGACATCTTGAAATGAATGCAAACATTGCATTTGCCTTCATCACCACAGACTCAATCCGCAAGTTAACCTTTAGGGTGTTCTGCACATGGACTCCCAAGTCCTTTTACAACTCAGATTTTTGGATTTTCTTCCCATTTAAAAAATAGACCACAGTTATTTCTTCTACCAAAGTGCATGACCATGCATTTTCCAATTCATTTGCCACTTACTTGCCCATTCTTCCGATCTAAGTCCTTCTGAAGCCTGCCTGTATCCTCAACACTTCCTGCACCTCCACCAATCTACATATCCTCTGCAAACTTGGCAACAAAGCCATCTATTCGGTCATCTAAATCATTGATATGTGACAAAAAAAAGAAGCTATCCCATCATCGACCCCTGCGGAACACCTCTAGTCACTGGCAGCCAAACAGACAAAGATCCTGTAATGATTTTGATGTAGACGTTGAAAATCAAGCTAATGTCTTTAACTGAGGTGATCCAAACTATAAAGGGTTTATAAATCCTTACAGATTAGGTGCTTGTTTTTTTTTTCTTTCTGCTTGAGCAAATGTAAGTATTTTCATGTTTTTCTATTCCTATTTGAAGTTCAATACAACACACACAAAATGCCAGAGGCACGTTCAATTCCATGGATGCTGCCTGACCTGCTGAGTTCCTCCACCATTTTGTTTGTGTTGTTTTGAATTTCCAGCATCTGCAAGAATCTCTTGTGTTTACGAAGTTCAATCATCAGCAGGAAATGGGTAAGTTTAAAATGACATATTTTGCCATACAAAGTATGGTGCATAGTTCCCTGAAGGTGGAATCTCATGTGGATAGGGTGGTGAAGAAAGCTTTTGGTATGCTGGTCTTTACAAATCAGAGCATTGAGTATAGGAGTTGGGATGTAATGTTAAAATTGTACAAGGCACTGGGTGAGGTTGAATTTGGAATATTGTGTACAATTTTGGTCACTGAATTATAGAAAAGATGTCAACAAAATAGAGAGAGTACAGAGGAGATTTACTAGAATGTTACCTGAGTTTCAGCACTTAAGTTACAGAGAAAGGTTGAACAAGTTATGTCTTTATTCTTTGGAGCATAGAAGGTTGAGGGGGGACTTGATAGAGTTATTTAACATTATGAGGGGGATAGATAGAGTTGACATGGATAGGCTTTTTCCATTGAGAGTAGGGGAGATTCAAACAAGAGGACATGAGTGTGGTGAACTACATATACCTGTCTGGACACGCCCCCTGCTGACTGCTCCTGTGGCTCCTCCCACAGACCCCTGTATAAAGGCGATTGAGGCCTGAGCCCGGCCTCTCAGTCTCCAGGATGTAGTGTGGTGGTCACTCACTGCTTGTTCCTTCTTCCAGTCAATAAAAGCCGATATCTCGCCTTTACGTCTCAGAGTGAGTTATTGATGGTGCATCAATGAGTTGAGAGTTGGGGGCAAAAGTTTAGGGGTAACACGAGGGGGAACTTCTTTACTCAGAGAATGGTAGCTATGTGGAATGAGCTTCCAGTAGAAGTGGTAGAGGCAAGTTCGATATTGTCATTTAAAAAAAAATTAGATACGGATATGAACAGGAAAGGAATGGAGGGTTATGGGCTGAATGCAGTTCGGTGGGACTAGGTGAGAGTAAGCGTTCAGCACGGACTAGAAGGGCCAAGATGGCTTGTTTCCGTGCTGTAATTGTTATATGGTTATATAAAGTAAATCCACCTTACTGGAAGGAGGTGCCTCATGGAGTGCATGCTAGCATTTCCTTCGGCAACTGTAAGTGAATGGCCAGGTGAGAGACCATGGAATGCAGAGCAAGAACAGAAGAGAATCAGCAGATGCTGGAAATCCAAAGCAACGCACAGAAAATGCTGGAGGAACTCAGCAGGTCATGCTGCATCAGGGGAAATGAACAAAAGGTCGACATTTTGGACCAAGACCCTTCTTCAGTACTGGAAAGGAAGAGGGAAGACGCCAGAATAAAAAGGTCAGGGGGTGGGGTATCGAAGCAGGATAGCTAGATGCAGATAGGTGAAATCAGGTAGTTAGGTAAGGTAAAGGGCTGGAGAGGATAAGCAGAGGGAACAATTCCGAACAGTGTCAGGAGAGGCAAGGAGGGACGGTGGGGTGGTAGACATATGAGGTGGGGGAGATGGTGACATAGGTGAGATGAAGATGTCCATTATGGAAAGGATGAGTAAACCAGGGCTGTTCTCTTTGGAGTGAAGGAGAAGGAGAGACAACGACAGAGGTATATAGGATTATGAGAGGCATGGATAGTGGGAACAGTAACACCTTTTCCCCGGCAGCAATGACTAATACCAGAAGACATCAGTTTAACATGTGTGGAGGAAAGTTCAGAGAGGACCTCAGAGGAGGAAGTTTTCCACAGAGAGTGGTAGGTCTCTGGAACACAATGTCGGGGGTGTGGTAGAGGTTGATACAATGGGGGTATTTAAGAGATCCTTAGATAGGCACATGGATGAAAGCAAAAATAGGGTTATGAGCTATGTAGGAGGGAAAGGTTAAATTGAACCTGGAGTAGGCTAAAGGTCACAGGTTGAAGAGCCTGTACTATGTTCTAACATCCCTCAGTCTCTCAGCTGGACATATCTACCAGGAGAATAATAGCTTTAACTCAATTTCATCATTGGCTAAGGCTCAATATGATCTGTAATGATGGTTTGGAGTGAAAACTGTGAAATTGCGAAGCAATAACTGCAGGCTCCATACAGGCAAGCACATTTCTGTGTGTAAACAAAGAAAAGGAGATTTGTTCTGGTGCTGTGTGTTTGAAATCAGGGATGACATAAGAACTGAAGGAGTGGATATTGACTGATTGTTGATAAATGCAATCAAATGAGCAGTGGAAGAGGCAAGCAGTGCAGTTGGCAGAAAATACCATTTGAAAATGAACAACACACACAAAATGCTGGTAGAACACAGCAGGCTAGGAAGCTTTGCAAATTCATCTAAACTCACTTGACATGTTCTTGTACTGCTTTCAAACTCTTTAATAAGATAAACTCCTGACTTTGTCCTTCTTCGTCATCATCATTCTGTGCAGTGCCATATGACATCATGAGAATGTGCGGGTGTTGTATGACATCATCATGGTGTGCCATGTCGAATGATGTGGGCGATCATGGTCTTTCCATGACCATAATTATTCTTGGTAAATTTTTCTACGGAAGTGTTTTGCCATCGCCTTCTTCTGGGCAGTGTCTTTACAAGATGGGTGACCCCAGCCATCATCAACACTCTTCAGAGATTGTCCGCCTAGCATCAGTGGTCACAAAACCAGGACTTTTGATATGCACCAGCTGCTCGTATGACCATCTGCCACCTGCTCCAATAACTTCACATGATCCTGACTGGGGGTGGGTGGTGTGGTGTGGTCAAGCAGGCTCTATGGGGACCTACAGGTTAGCGGAGGAAAGGAGCACCCCACTCCTCCTTTGGTAGAGATGTATCTCCATCCCACCACCCCTTTAACCTCCACTGCCCTTTTTATTACTGCCTCCTTAGCATGTGCTTCAAAGACCTTCTGCCCTCTTGTACATACAAGCCCTAGAAATGTTTCTGCATTTAGAAAGGCACATTAGACTAGTGACAGGTGGTGGGCCTGCGTGCGTGTTGGCATTAATCTTTCACATTGAGCCATCGCAAAGGCTGTTTCTCTGCTGGCATCACCATTGTGGTAGAAGTCAAAAGAGATTACAGGTGCTGGAATTCAGAATAAAAACTATCACACCTAGGAGCAGATTTAGGCTATCTGGCCCATCGAGTCTGCTCTGCCATTCTACCTTGACTAATTTCTTTTCCTTCTCAACCCCCCCATTCTCCTGCCTTCTCCCTGTAACCTTTGACAGCTTTACTAATCAAGAACCTATCAAGCCCTGCTTGAAGCAGACCCAGTGGCTTGTCCTGCACAGCTGTCTGTAGCAATGAATTCCACACATTCTCCACTATTTGGCTAAAGGAATTCCTCCTCAACACTGATCTAAAGGGACGTCCTTGTATTCTGAGGCTGTGTCTTCTGGTCCTAGACTCCCCCACGACTGGAAACATCCTTTCCACGTCCACTCTTTCTGGGCCTTACAAAATTTGTTAGGCTTCAATGAGATTCCCCCTCATTCTTCTGAACTTGAGTACAGGCCCGGAGCCATCAAACACTCCTAATGCTTCGTACACTAAGTAAATAAACACTGTTAATAAATACAGAATGCTGGATTGACATGGGGGATCAAGACCCTGCTTTGAGCTGAGAGGGGACTCGACAGAGACCCAGCATGTAGTAGTACAGAGGGGAATGGGAAAGAGGCTGGTAGGTGATAGGTGGAGCCAGATGGGGGGGGATGAGGTTGAGCCAATTTGTGGAGGCTGGCGGTGGGGTGGGGAGAGCAGCAGTGGAGGTGGGGATGGTTTGGAACAGATACAGTTGGTGACTAGTGAAGCCAGATAGAGAGTGGATGAATGGCAGATGGTGCCAATCTGTTGAGGCTAGGGAAGGGTGGCAGTGGGGATAAATTGGAAGAGAGCTGGCTAAGGATCATTGAAGCCAGTTGGGGAGGAGACGACAGGCAGAGGTGAGGGAGTGGCTGAGGATGGTGTTGAGAATGGCTCAGAACAGAAGCTGTACATGCTATATCTTGCAGTTCTGAAACATTAAATTAATCCTAAGGAAAGCAAGAGAGCTGAAAGATGCAAGCCTTAGTTTGTTCTTTACCTAAAGTGAGATGCACATGAATCACATGGTAGTTTCATGATTTATGCAACTCACTTACTTTGACATATAACCGGCAATGGATTACCTAAATGAACACGAATAATTAATCAAACAACATAATTACAATATTACTCAATTAGTACTGAAATAATACATGACAGTAAGGCGATAAGTAGAGTCAGACAGGAAGGGGGTGGGCGGGAGGGAGAGGGAGAACAAAGGGCCGGTCGTGCCAGGTTGTAGAGGTGGAGCAGGTGGGAGCGATGGTTTGGAACAGAAGCTGGTAGCTGCTGGGTGATAGGTGAAGCCATGATGAACAGACGAAACCAGGTGAAGGGAGGGTGACAGGAAGGATGAACAAAGGGAATGTGGGAAGAGAGCAACGTTGTGTGTATTACCTGAAGTCTGGATAGGTGTGGTTTAGTTTGGTATGGCTTGGCACATTTATTTTTGTCACATGTGCCAAGATACAGTGAGGAACTTGCCCTGTATACTGTTTATATGGCTCAAATCACTGTACAGTGCAATGAGGTAGAATAAGAATAAAAAAAAATAACAATGCAGAATAAAGTGTAAATGCTGCAGAGAAAGTGCAGTGTAGGTAAACAACAAAGTGCAGGATCATAAAGTGTAGACTGTGAAGCCAAGAAACCATCTTATCAAGCAAAAGGTCCATTCAAGAGTCTGATAACACCACAGCATGGAAGATGGTTGGTTTAGTGGGAGAGCAGGGAGTAACACATAGAATGTGGGATGGCTGAGGGATGAGATGAGGCTGAGGACAAGGGGATGGGTATCGGGGGGGAGTATCACCAGTTTAGAGTACAGGAGGGTGTCGAGACAGATGGAGTTGGGGGATGAGGCGAGGCTGAGGACAAGGGGATGGGTATCGGGGGAGTATCACCAGTTTAGTGTACAGGAGGGTGTCGAGACAGATGGAGTTGGGGGATGAGGCGAGGCTGAGGACAAGGGGATGGGTATCGGGGGAGTTATCATCAGTTTAGTGTACAGGAGGGTGTCGAGACATGGAGTTGGGGGATGAGGCGAGGCTGAGGACAAGGGGATGGGTATCGGGGGAGTTTAGAGTACAGTTGAGACAGAGGTCAGCTGCTGGTAGGACTAGCAGGCTGGCTGGCACAGTGAAGGTGTGAAGGAGACTGAAATGAGTTGGGAAGGCGGCGAGAGCAATGGGGAGGTAGGTAACTTACAGAGGACCTCCTCACCGAGGGAACTCAGAAGCAGGTTCAACCCTCAAGCCTGCTCAGGCTAGTCGTGCTTTGCTGAAGCAGGACCGAAACCTCACTCCTATATACATTAACGATCACAAACTGATGGAGGAACTCAGCAGGTCAGGCAGCATCTATGGAGATGAATAAGCAGTCGGCGTTTCAGGCCGAGACCCCCCTCGGACTTGATGCGGCACCAACGTGAAACAATGTGGCACCTACCTCCTTTTCCAATTCTTGATTGTGAAAGAAAAGTGAAATTCGCTGAATGTCGTCCGATTTTAGCCACTGCCTGCAAAAGCAAACTCATTTTTTTATAATGGCAAACAAACAAAACTGCAGATACTAGAATCCGAAACAAAAAGAGAAAAAACTGTACACGCTGCGGCCTACCAGGTGCCAGAGCACCTGGTAACTCAGGTCTGTAAACCCAAATAAAATGAACAAAGATCAGGAGTATCCCGTTAAGTCTTCTCTGCCATTCAACAAGATCATGGCTGAATGGATCGTCACCTCAATGCTGCTTTCTCACTCAAACTCGATAACACTTCACCTCTGAGACTACTATCTATTTATTGACCTTTTTCCATTAATAAATATTCAAAGATTTTGGTTTCACTGCCAAAGAGTTCCGGACTCATGATGCTCTGAGAGGATTTTTTTTTTTTTGCTTCATATTTACCTTGAATGGCATCTTTTTTTAAACAGTGATACTTACAGGCAGTGGCCACTTTACCAGGTGCACCTGCTTGCTGATGAAAATATTTTCTTTATTGGTTTATTGAGACACAGTGTGGAATAGGCCCTCCTGGCCCTCTGAGCCACACTGCCCAGCAGTCGCTGATTTCCCCCGCCGGCTAGTCACAGAGCAACTTGCAATCAGCCGGGGTAGCTTGAGTACCTCGGAAGCGGCTGATCTCCTGGGATTTTCATGCTCTCTCTAGAGTGTACAGGGAAAGGTGCAAAAAGCTGAAAGCACCCAGTGAGTGGCTGCTCTGTGAGTGAAAACGGGAGAGGCCAGAGGAGCAAACACGAGGGAATCTGCAGATGCTGGAAATTCAAACCACAGCACACACAGAATGCTGGTTTTCTGCCAGCATTTTGTGTGTGTTGAGGTCAGAGGAGACTGGCCAGACTGGCTCAAGCTGACAGGAGGGCGACAGTAACTCAAATAACCACGTGTTACAACAGTGGTGTTCAGAAGACAGTCTCTGAAGGCACAACACGTCGAAACTCGAAGCAGGTGGACTATGCCAGCAGAGCACTACAAACATATACTAAATGGCCACTTTAATAGGTACAGGAGGTATCCATTAAAATGGCCAATGAGTGTTAGCTTCAATCTGGTTTTGTTGCTCTCCTAAATTCCAGTGGATGTACTTTGTTTATAAAACTGTTCACTCGACACAAGCTACTTCTTACCGGTATTAGTCCAGTAAGCATTCTTAATCTGCTTTTATGTTCTATAATACCTTTAATAAAGAGAACGATACTACATACAATGCCTTATATAAATGAAGTACAGTGCATTTATTTTTGTATTCGTCTCCATTTACAATAACCGATAATGTTTCGGATAAAAATATTGAAATTCAAGAGAAATTGGTGCTTAAATTCAAGGCAGAATTTGAATTTGCTTTAATTCATTATTCTTGTAAAGTTGTATAGCCATGGAAGACTACAGCACAGAAACAGGCCCATACCAAGTCATTCAAACTGCCTACTCCCATTGACCTACACCTGGATCGACACCTACACCTTCACACCCCTACCATCTACATACCTCTCTAAACCTCCTAAACATTGAGATTAAGCCCACATACACCACTTGTGTCGGTAGCTTGTTCCACACTCTTACAACCCTCTGAATGAAGAAGTTTCTCTTTATGTTCCCTTTAAACTTTTCACCTTTCACCCTTAACCCGTGACCTCTAGTTGAAGCCTGGACCGGACAGCATCCCAGGGCGAGTACTCAGCGCAGCACAACTGGCAGGTGTGTTTATTGATATTTTTAATCTCTCCTTCTCCCAGTGTAGAGTGCCCTCCAGCTTCAATTTAACCACCATTGTCCCTGTACCTAAAAAGACCAAGGTAACATGCCTGAACAACTGGTGTCCTGTCGCATTCACCGCAATAATATGCAAATGCTTTTAGAGGCTGGTCAAGGATTACATCTGCAGCTTGTACCACCCACACTGGACTCCCAACAGTTCGCCTACAGACACAACTGATCGACAGATGACACAGCTCTACACACCGTCATTACACATCTGGAGAAGAAGGATGTTTATGTGAGAATGCTGTTCTTGGACTACAGTTCAGCATTCAACACCATAATTCCATCCAGGCTCGATAAGAAGCTCAGAGACCTCAGACTTGACCCTGCCTTGTGCAGCTGGATCCTGGACTTCCCGTCCGATTGCCAGCAGGTAGTAAGAGTGGGCTCACTCACCTTCAACCCTCTGACTCTCATTACAGGAGCTCCTCAGGGCAGCGTACTGAGTCCCCTCCTTTACTCCCTGTATACCCATGATGGTATCGCCACCCACAGCTCCAATCTGCTAATTAAATTTGACGATGATACTACATTGATTGGCCTTATTTCAAAAAATAGCGAGGTGGCCTACAGAGAAGAAGTCATCTCTCTGACATAGTGCTGTCAAGAAAACAACCTCTCCTTCAATGTTGCAAAAATAAAGGAGCTGGTTATGGATTACAGGAGGAATGGAGACGGGCTAACCCCTTTTGACATCAATGGATCAGGGGTTGAAAGGGTAAACAGCTTCCAGTTCCTCAGCATCCACATCACTGAGGACCTCATGTGGTTTGTACACACCAGCTGTGTGGTGAAAAAGGCACAACAGTGCCTCTTCCACCTCAGACAGTTGAGGAAGTTTGGTATGGGCCCACAAATCCTAAGATCTTTCTACTGGGGCACAATTGAGAGCATCCTGACTGGCTGCATCACTGCCTGGTTTGGGAACTGTACTTCTCTCAATCGCAGGACTCTGCAGAGAGTGGTGTGGACAGCCCAGTGTATCTGTAGTTGTGAACTTCCCATGATTCAGGACATTTACAAAGACAAGTGTGTAAAAAGGGCCCGTGGGATCACTGGGGACCCAAGTCATCCCAACCACAATTTATTCCAGCTGCTACATCCAGGAAGTGGTACCGCAGCATAAAAGCCGGGTCCAACAGGCTCCGGAACAGCTGCTTCCACCAGGCCATCAGACTGATGAACTCACACTGATTTGAGTGTACTCTATATTACATTGAATATTCTATTTATTATAAATTACTATGATTGCATATGGCACATTTAGATGGAGAAATAACGTACAGATTTTTAATCCTCATGCATGTGAAGGATGTAGGAAATAAAGTCAATTCAATTCAATTCACCGAAACTCAGTGGAAAGAGCCTACTTGCATTTACCCTATATATTACCCTCATAATTTTGTATACCTCTAAAAAATCTCCTCTTAGTCTTCCAAGGAGTAAAGTTGTTACCTATTCAAGTTTTATTTCTAACTCAGGTCCTCCAGACCCGGCAACATCCTTCTAAATCTTCTCTGTACTCTTTCAACCTTATTTACATCTTTCCTGTCTAAGTGAGCACTATATAAAGGCACTTAATGTTGTCTTGATTGTACCCATTATTGTGTAAGGATAACTTAAAGACCACAAGACATAGGAAGAGAATTGGTGCATTTGGCTACTGAAGTCTGCTCCGCCATTTCATCATGGCTGATCCATTTTTCCTCTCAGCCCCAATCTCCTGCCTTCTCCCCATATCTCTTCATGCCCTGACCAATGAAGAATCTACAATCTCTGCCTTAAATATACATAAAGATTTGGTCTTTACAGCTGTTTGCAGCAACAAATTCCACATATTTACCACTTTCTGGCTAAAGAAATTCCTCCTCATCTCAGTGCTAAAAGGACGCTCCTCTATTCTGAGGCCATAGGAAACATCCTCTCCGCATCCACTCTTATCGAGGCCTTTCAACATTCAATAGGTTTCAATCAGGTCACCCCTCATTCTTCGGAATTCTAGTGAGTCCAGGCCCAGATCATCAAATGCTCTTCATATGATAAACCACTCAAATCCTGGAATCGTTTTCATGAACCACTTTTGAACCTGTAGCTGTGTATGTTATTTTTTAATATTTCTTATTATAATTTATAGGAATTTTTTATGTTTTGCACTGAACCGCTGCTTCAAAACAGCAAATTTCATGACATATGATGGTGATAATAAACACGATTCCAATTCTGATTTAACTCCCTGCTTCTCCAGCACAAGCGTCAGGAACTCGTGACAGGGAAAGGAAATTGTGAGGGAGTCTGCTCATTGAGACAGAACATCCCCTGCATGAGACCCCTTCTGTTTTTCAGAGGAATTAAAGAGAGAGGCTCGAAGTGAGAGTTACAGCAAGTGATGCATCAAGAAGGGAGGCAGTACAGCACATTGATAAGATAAATCTTTTGACAGCTACATATGGGAAGCAATAAGCTACCATCTCAAATTGCAGGCACCCCTCCGTATTGAGCAATGATCTCAATTGAAACCTCATGAGTAATTTTGCATTTGTTAATGATGATTTGCTTGAAATATTAACCCTTTAAAATACCTTCACAGCTATTGAATCAAAGTGCAAAGTAAATTTATTATCAAAGTACAAATGTATGTGTCAAAGAGATTCATTTTCATGCAGGCATCCACAGTAAAACAAAGAAATCTGATAGAATCAATGAAAACCTACTCACAAAGACTGACAAACAGCAATAATTGTACAGAAGAAGACAATCTATTGTGCAAATACAAAAACAGACAAATAAAAAATGCTGAGAACATGATTTGTTGAATCCTTTAAAGAGTGTCCATAGGTTGTGGTATCAGTTCAGTGTGAAGTTAACCACATTGATTCATAGCTCGATGGCAGAAGGTTAATAACTTCATGAACCTGGTGGCGTGGGACCTAAAGCAGCACCTTGTACCTCCTTCCTGATGGCAGCGACGAGAAGAGGGCATAGCCTGGATGGTGGGGGACATTGAAGACGGATGCTACGTTCTTCAAGCAGTGCTCCTAGTAGATGGGAAGGGCTTTTCCTCTGATGGACTGGGCTGTATCCTCTACTTTCTGAAGACTTTTCCCATCTTGGGCACTGATGTTTCCATACCAGGCCATGATGCAATCAGGATACTCTCCACTGTGCATCTATAGAAGTTTGTCAAAGTTCTTGATGACATGCTGAACTTATGCAAGGTCTTATGAATGCTATGTAAAGTGCATTAGCCCCAGCTGCTGTGGCCATACGTCCTATGAGTAGCTTCCTACGCTTGCAGGATGAAAAGCACTCACTGAAAACAGCAGTGGACTTCAAAGTTCCTGTATTATCTGAAGCATCTTCTGATGTCAGCAGTGTCATTTTAAAATTGTGAACAAAGGTGGCAAGTGCCACAAAGTGCTCATGGTTGAACTGTCAGTGATCAATTCAAGTGTGAAGAGGTGCCCAGATGGCCCGATATCTGCCACTAAAGCCAGAAATAGTTGTGGTGTCAATAGTTGTGTGACTGATGCCAGGGGATGTTTTTCCTGCCAGGGTGAACAATGCCCATAGCAAAATTAGTTTGCACATTACTTTTAGTAATCATGAACCGAATAGCTTTTACATGACCTTTGCACATAAAAGGGGCACAATTGGGTCTCTTTACTTGGCAGTTTTCTCTGAACCCTTTTGGTGCCTGAAGGGATATCTTTATTGAAGGAAGAACAGTAAAATCACATATATTTTTTTGGCTCTTCAGTATGTCTTTATGATTCCTGTCTGCCAGAAAGGAAGGCCATGGCAGTAAATAGTCTGCAATGGTGCCATGGGATTGCACTTCGCTTACTTCACGGACGACTCCAGTAAGTTTTAGCTAAGCATCTCTGGAATCACTAGGATTGATTTGGGTCCCTGGTTAGGTGAAGTCTGTTATGTTCTGTAGCTTCAAAATGGTTAACTATATCAAAGGAAAACAAGAGAACTGAGAGATGCGAGTCTAAGTTAACTATTTCTTTTAAGCCAAGTGTGCGTGTATTATATGGTTGCACGATGACATGTGCAATTCACATATTTATACATATAACCCCTAATATATTATTTAAATGAACAAGAATGCTCACTCAACCAAGAAATATACAAGATTATTCAAATATTACTGAAATAGTAAATACACAACAAGGCCCACAGTCATCTAAGAGCCCAATGGAAGTATCCAATGGAAGAGCCCAATGGAAGTATCCAATGGAAGAGCCCAATGGAAGTATCTCCTCAAGAAGGATAGGGCCAAACCCACTAAAAGTTGAGTGAGGCATAAACACGGTTGTGCAGAAGAACACACAAAGAGGCAAGAGGTAGAACTTATGAAATATCCAGGTAATTGTGAAGGAGAAAGGAACATTTGCACAGAGAATTGAAGACACGAGAAAATCTGCAGATGCTGGAAATCCAAAGCGCCACACACTAAATGCTGGAAGAACTCTGCAGATTAGGCAGAGTCTATGGAAATGAACGAACAGTCAATATTTCAGGATGAGACCCTTCTTCGGGACTCATTAAAGTAATTAATCAGTCCTGAAGAAAGGTCTCAGCCCAAAACATAAACTGTTTACTCATTTCTTTAGACGCTGCCTGGCCTGCTGAGTTTCTCCAGCATCTTGTGTGTGTTGCATATAAAATGAAAGATGCAAGAGGGAAAAAGACAAGGAGATAAATAGGTAAGTCCCAGGGATCACATGGTACAAATGTATAGGGAATTGAATGTTAGATTTGACTGTGATCGCAGCTGGCTCAAAGACAATTTAATCAGACAGGACCATCTATTCAGTATTTAGATATGTCAGGATAAAATCTCCTGCTGATCCAGAAGGCAGAGCAATTAAACATTCCTGTCTAAAGTATGTCCCAAGCGATTCGATTTTTAATTCTCAGGCTGTAACACAGTCATTCCACTGAAACGTTATCTGGGTACAACCGCTGGCTTTTAGGTTCTCATTCAGTTGCCTTGCTAATCAAATCAGACCTGAATCTTGTACACAGTCCATGTCGGGATGGAGGTGGCAGTGGGGAGAGGGTACCTAGCTGTTGTTTTATTTCTCTGTGTTTCCTGTCATGTGCACAAGTTTGTACCTGTAGGCATAGGTGCGATGGAAAACCCATTTGTGCTGGTATAAGCACATCACATCAGATACACAAAATTCAAAGGAAAACATACATTATACAAAAATTACAGAAGGGAGAATACTATTAGAACAAAAAATATAGTGCATTGTAGTGCAAAGTAGTCGTTGCGTTACTGTACTGAGGCTGTGAATTAGGCTGTGCACATTGGTTCAAGAACTGAACTGTTGAAAAGAGGTAGCTGTTCTTGAACCTGGCAGTGAGACTCTTCAGGTTGCTGTAGAGCCTTTGTTTCATTGCCTTCTGTTGGTTTTATAAAAGCTTTCCAATCTTCTTACTTCCCACTATTTTTTTCTCTATTTATGTGCCGTCTCATTTGCTCTTATGTCGTTTTTGACTTCCCCTGTCAGTCACAGTTGCATCATTCTGCCTTTAGAAAACTTCTTCATTGGGATTTACCTGTCCTGTGCCTTTTGAACTGCTCCCAAAAACTCCAGTCAGTACTGTTCTGCCATCATCCCTGCTTGTGTCCCCTTCTAATCAACTTTGGCCAGCTCCTCTCTCATGCCTCTATAATCCCTTTACTCCACTGTAATAGGGTTACATCTGACTTTAGCTTCTTCCTCTCACATTATGGGGTGAAGTCTATCATATTAGGATTACTGCCTCCTACAGGTCTCTTAATCTCCCTAATCGAATCCAGTTCATTATACATTCTGGAAGAGCCTTACCCCCAAAGGACTCAACAGCAAGCTGCTCTCAAAGTGTTACGTTCCAACTCATCCCACAAACTGCAATTTTGCTCAATTATCTGTCCTTCCTGACAAACTCACTACACAAGTCCTCTGATTGTATACCAATTGCCCCCTCCTCACCCTATTACTCTGTTTCCCATCCCCCTGCCAAATTAGTTTAAACCCTACCCAACTGTTCTAGCTAACCTGGCTGCAAGGATATTGGTCCCCCTTGGATTCAGGTGTAAACCATCCCTCTTGTTCAGGTAAGTACTTCCTATGATGGAGAAGGATGTTCCTGTGATGTATTGTGTAGAGTCCATTACTCTCTGCAGCTTCTTATGTTCCTGCAGTTTAGAATAGCCGTACAAGACTGTGGTACAACCAGTCAGGACACTTTCAACAGTACAGGTTCAGAGACAAGCCAAACTTTCTTAACCTTCTATGAAAGCAGAGAGGCTGGTACACTGTTCTTCTGATAGCATTTTCTTTATTTTTGTATTATACCAGGCAGCCTTTGACTGATAGATCTGCTAAGCTTGTGCAGTAAATACTCCAACGGAGGGAATGTATGCACGGTTGCTGATACAATACCTGGGGAGGTCAGAGCTCTGGAGTTTGGAGGTGAGGGATCAGCATATATGCTGTGGGAAGCAGAGGTGGCTCTGACGGATGACATTTCATTGAAATTGGAAGTGAATGTGTTTATAGTCATTTTAAGTCTTTCTACTTTACACTAAAATCTGGCCCATTTCTGTGATGATAGTTGCTTTCTCGATCAGGGGTTTCCAACCTGGGGTCCATTGATGACCCCTTGCTTAAAGGCATCGGTCCACGGTGAAAAAAAAGATTGGGAAACCCTGTTCTAGATCTACTTTGCTGTTTCTCCAATCTCTGGCAGGTTGGTGGACATACAGTTGCGCATTTGTCTTTATGAATTAGAGCACTATCAAGTGGTAATATAGTAATTTGGCTAGATTTTAGATTTATTTTTATAATTTCACCTACGTTATTCTCCAAAAGAAGAGTAGGGCTTGTGGTGAACTACATATACCTGTCTGGACACACCCCCCCCACTGACTGCTCCTGTGGCTCCTCCCACAGACCCCTGTATAAAGGCAATTGGAGGCACTGCTCCTCCCTCAGTGTCCAGGATGTTGTGTGTGGTGGTCTCTTGCTGCTGATAGTGCTCTCTCCTCCAGCTAATAAAAGCCTATCTCTCGCCTCACATCTCCGAGAGTTATTGATGGTGCATCAGGGCTGAAGGGTTTGTTTCTGCCCTGCATTAGTCCATGTGATGAGATAAAAAATCTTTAAATTTGCTCAAGTTATAGAGATACAAACCAACATTCCCTTTATTTTTTTACAGCTGTGTGATCAACTACTGAACTGAGTTGAATTGACTTTATTTCTTACATCCTTCACATACACGAGGAGTAAAAATCTTTATGTTACATCTCCATCTGAATGTACAATGCACAAGTTATAGTAATTTGTAATAAATAGCACGTTCAGTAAGATATACAACAGAACAGGCAATATAGCTCAGAAATAAAATTGTGTCAGTGTGAGTTAATCAGTCTGATGGCCTGGTGGAAGAAGCTGTCCCCGAGCTTGTTGGTCCTGGCTTTAATGCTGCGGTACCGTTTCCCGGATGGTAGCAGCTGGAACAGTTTGTGGTTGGGATAACTCGGGTCCCCAATGATTCTTCGGGCCGTTTTTACGCACCTATCTCTGTAAAGGTCCTGAATAGTGGAAGTTCACAACTACAGCTCTGAGCAGGAAGTTTTACACACAGACATATAACTGCATGGCACTTTAAATTAACATTATATTTTTTAAAAAGTACGGCTGTGTGGCCAACAGAGGCTAGATGGGTGGTCGTGCACCTGTGCAGCTTAGGGGGAACAGTGTTAACTGTCCCAAAAAGAATCATTAGGCAAATTGTGTGACATTATATTAAACTCTGATTTTAAGTTCCATATTATCTGCTTCCTCTTTATTCTGAAAGAATACTTTAATGTAAACTTACTTTTGTGAATTAATTCCATCAATAGCTCGGATCATTCTTTCGTTTAACTCCTCCTCAAATCTTCTTTTTTGTGACTTTGTTCTGTAATAGTAAAATTAGTTAATCTTTTGGTGTTTAGAGTAAAACACTTTGTCTGCCAAATGTGACATCATGAAATTGGGGGAAACTTCTAAGGGTACATATAATTTGCTTGACACAAGAATGCATAAGGTTTTGCAAATAGTTAATTGTTGGTCTTAAAATTGTGTTTCATGACAGTAAGAGCAATAAGACTAAAAGCAGGGTGAAATTTTGGAACAAATCTTATGTACAGTATATGCAGCCAAACTCTTACTTGTACATTGAGTTTCACTGAATGGTTTTTACATTTATATTTATCATATACTCTTGTTTATTCCTTATTGTATTTTTTATATGTTGCATTGGATCCAGAGTAACAATCATTTCACTCTCCTTTACACTCGTGGCTGACGAATGACAATAAACAATCTTAAACCTTGAAAACACATTTAAAACGGACTGAGAAACAGGTTCTAGCCTGTGATACCAATTGGTCTGGGACTTCAAGAAGCGCAAGAGCAGAGAGGAAGACTAACTTTATTCTGTACCCCACGCTTCTGCAAGTGCAGGGGTATTTTCAGAGGCTGGTTGACTAGAAGATAAAGGTAAAACTAGCATCTTCATAGGCAGAGATGGAACTTAATGGCAGCCTAGTCCCTTAAAGAATTAAGGCATCAGAATTATTTGTATTTTACTTGTTTTGCATGTAGTAACATACTAATCTCTTGGCATATTCGTATTTTGATCAAAGCCATTTAAAAGCTTGGTAGTTGTATAAAATTCCTTGCTGTTCATTTAATGAAGGCATTTTCACCTCTGCAACAACTGTTATTAAAAATTTACAGTATTGTTAATTCATCCTAATGAAAATCTCAGCAACCTCAAATTTAAGAACAAACATACTATAGGCCAAGGGTTCCCAAACTTTTTTTTTATGCCATAGACCAATACCATGAAGCAAAGAGTCCACAGATCCCAGTATGGGAACCTCTGCTGTAGGCGATCACAAGATGATGAAGCAAAAAGATCAACACTAACCTTTCTGTACATCGATGGAAATGGTATCGAACCATAGGCATGTCCTGCAAAAACAGAAAGATATTTGATTGTTATTCACTGGAACAAAGTGAAAATGATAAGAAAACATGCCTCCACATAAGTTGGAGTTTATCCTTAATTGATATGCTAAATAGCTTCTCTGTCATTCATTAATACCCATTCAGCCACATCACCAAAAATCTGGTAAGGCTCTGAAAACCTGTGCCAACCAACTAGCAGGAGTATTCAAAGACATCTTCAACCTCTCACTGCTACATGCGGAAGTTCCCACTTACTTCAAAAAGGCAACAATTATACCAGTGCCTAAGAAGAATAATGTGAACTGTCTTAATGACTATTGCCCAGTAGCGCTCACATCTACAGTGATGAAATGCTTTGAGAGGTTGGTCATAACTCGAATGAACTCCTGCCTCAGCAGGGACCTGGACCCATTGCGATTTGCCTACCGCCACAATAGGTCAATGGCAGGTGCAATCTCAATGGCTCTACGCATGACTTTAGACCACCTGGACAACACAAACACCTACGTCAGGATGCTGTTCATCAACTATAGCTCAGCATTTACTTTCCTAATTCCCACAATCCTGACTGAGAAGTTGCAGAACCTGGGCCTCTGTACCTCCCTCTGCAATTAGATCCTCAACTTCCTAACTGGAAGGCCACAATCTGTGCGGATTGGTGATAACATCTCCTTCTCACTGACAATCAACACTGCTGCACCGCAGGAGTGTGTGCTTAGCCCACTGCTCTACTCTCTATATACCCATAACTGTGTGGCTAGGCATAGCTCAAATCCATCTATAAATTTGCTGACGTTACAAACATTGTTGGTAGAATCTCAGGTGGTGACGAGAGGGCATACAGGAGTGAGATATGCCAACTAGTGAAATGGTGTCACAGCAACAACCTGGCACTCAACGTCAATAAGATGAAAGAGCTGATTGTGGACTTCAGGAAGGGTAAGACAAAGGAACACATACTAATCCTCAGAGGGATCAAAAGTGGAGAGAGTGGGCACTTTCAAGTTCCTGAGTGTCAAGATCTCTGAGGATCTAACCCGGTCCCAACACATTGATGTAGTCATAAAGAAGCCAAGACAGTGACTATACTTCATTGGGAGTTTGAAGAGATTTGGTATGTCAACAAATACACTCAAAAACTTCTATAGATGTACCGTGGAGAGCATTCTGACAGGCTGCATCACCGTCTAGTATGGGGAAGGGGTGGCTAGTGCACAGGACCGAAAGAAGCTGCAGAGGATTGTAAATATAGTTGGCTTCATCTTGGGTCCTAGCCTACAAAGTACCCAGGATATCTTCAAGGAGTGGTGTCTCAGAAAGGCAGCATCCATTATTAAGGACCTCCAGCACCCAGTGCATGCCCTTTACTCGCTGTTTTTTTTTGTGCAATTTTTAATCTATTCAATATACATATACTGTAATTGATTTAGTTATTTACTTATTATTATTATTTCCTTTTGAGTTTTTTCTTTTATATTATTTATTGCATTGAACTGCTGCTGCTAAGTTAATAAATTTCACGTCACATGCCAGTGATAATAAACCTGATTCTGAAAAAAATTATCCTTATTAATATACCTTCTTAACAGACTAGCATTTAATTCCCTTGTATTCTTTACAGGAGCTCTCACCCGTACTCTCTGCTCCACTGTGGCATTTTGCCAGACTTCTAGCTCTACCTTTGTTCACTTCTCTTATTAACTCAGCTCTTCCCCGTTTGCAAGGAGGACAAACAAGGTAAGGGTACACACAAGCAAATGAGATTCTGCAGATGCTGAAAATCCACAGCAACCAACTCCAAAGCAGTAAATCCAACTGTATACACAATCAATGGTGGGTGACTGAGAAGAGAAAACCATATCGAGTTTCACAGATCCCTGAATGCAGTAAAGCATGTAGATGAGGTGGTTAAGAAGGCAGCTTATATCAACTCCTCTTGCTGGTAAAAGCATAGCATACAAGAACAGCAAAAAACTAGTTTGTCCTCAGTTAGAGTACAGACTACAGTTCTCGTCACCACACTAAGGGAAAGATACAATGGGGTTTGGTCGATACAAATGATATTGCCAACTCTGGAGAGGTTTAGCTGTGAATAAAAATAGCGTTTGGTGGTATTAGTTCCTTTAAAATACAGGAGACTGAGGAGTTTTTCCCTGAGTTATGTAAATCTATGATTGCTCAAGATTGAATGCATTCAGAGGCTTAATTCTCAGACATTTCTCTTAACAGAGAAATTAATAAACTTTTGGGGTAAGGGCATAAATTTAAGGAAAATGGCAGAAGAGAGGGAAAGATATGGAAGAAGAATTTCACAAAAAATGAGCCTTGAGTGAAGGTACATACAATATTATAAACTACAGAGTTATAATTCAATCATGGGTTTCAGCAGCCCCCGATATGTTTCAGGATGGTCTTCTGATGCTGAAGGGCCATTAAACACCCCCAAACTCTCAAAGCCTACTCTGCAATTTCTATTTGAAACGCTCAACCCATTTGAAATGTATGTGGACAACGTTACAGGCGGCAGTGGTGTTTCTCTAAATTAGCTATTTTTTGGCTGATGTGGGCAAAATAACTTCCTTCTGTGGTACAAAATTTTTATGATTCTTTTGAATACATGCCAAACATTCCAGTAAAAGTGAATTATTTTTGATAAAGCTATTACGGCATTGCATAGGGATATAAATGGCATGGTGTTCAAGTGTAATGACCATGATAAATATTGCTATTCTGCGATTCTAGCTTTGGAATTGTCAATTTTGCTTTGGGATAGAACGTGGTGAGGTGCTCCATTTCAGTGAAATGAGTCACTTGTGTCAAATCAAATCAGGGAGGATCATGCTGGGGGCAGCCTGCAAGTGACATCTTGCTTCCGACACCAACGTAGCATGTTGAAGCTCACTAACCCTAATCTGTACGTCTTTAGAATGTTGATGTCAGGGTCAGTAACTGTCAGAGATTGCTAGGATTCTTCCTTTTGGCAAAACCAACATTTGAAGTACTATTTATATCGCAGAAAACCGAGGAAGTTTCAACAAACTTTTATCCAAGATGAATAATCTTCCTCCATGGCTCTTCGCATTGTTAAACTTTTAATCGTGATTTTGTGCCATGCAATTACTGTCACCTAATTCAGAGTCTGGAATATTATTCCAGAACAATTCTATCACAATAGCCTCTCACAGACTTCAGCCTTTTTGCACTTAATTGATACTATTGCTATTACTGCTGCTGCAGATTATAGATTGTAGAGTTACATTTACTGGTGGGATTCAGCAGCACAAGAGGGTTCTCTGAAGCTGAACAGCCCATTAAACACCCCCAGCCATCCATTGCTCACTCTGTAATTTTCAAACGCATAAATAATGTTGACTGATCTCAGAAAGTGCTGAAATTTCAGCAGCTCTACTGAAAAGCAAAAGCTAAAGGCTTAGGATGATGGTGCCTAATGGCGACTTCTTTGCTTGCATTTTCGGAAACAGCCTTACTTCTATCTTTAATATCTCTTTTTTTCCTTTTCAGGGTTCTTTTGAAGACCCTGACCTGGGATCTTGCCACCAAACATATCTCTACCTCTCACTACTACCCAACCCAACCCCCGGCTTTCCACACGGATTGCTCCCTCTGTGACTCCCTTGTCCGCTCGTCCCTCCCTGCAAGCGGCTGAAGATCTACACCTGCCCATTGACCTCCTTCCTCACCTCCGTTCTGAGTCCCAAACAGTCCTTCCAGAAGAGGCAGCACTTCACCTGCAAACCCGCCGGGGGCATCTATTGCGTCCAGTGTTCCTGATGCGGCCTCCAGTACGCTGGAGAGACCTATCGGGGGCCACCTCGGCGAGCACCTCTGCTCCATCCGCCAACAGCAGAACCTCCTGGTGGCCAAACATTTCCAATTCCCATTCCTGCTCTGACATGTCGGTCCATGGCCAAGATGATCCTTCAATCCTTCCTATCGCTGGGCCAATTCTGAATCCACCCTGCTAGCTCCCACCATGATCTAATCTTCCAGACCAGCCTGCCATTAGCGACCTTGTCAGAAGCCTCATTAAAGCTTACAAAGACTACACGCATTGTCCTACCTTCATCTATCTTAGTTACCTGTTGGTAAAACTCCAAAAGTTTATCAGACATGACCGTCTATACACAAAATCATGCTGACCATTTCTGATCGGGTTTTGACTATCCAAATGATGTTAGATCTTGTCCCTCAGAACTCCATCCAGCGACTTCCCTACAGGTATCATTGGCCTGTCACTTCTACTCTTCTATGATGGAAAATCATTAGCCATTCCCCCCTCCCCCAACCCAGTCTTCTGGAACATCACCACTGACTAACGGCAATGCAAATATTTCTTTCTTTTTCCTGACAAGTGCCTCAAAATCTCTCATCAGCCAGAGTTCCTCTTCTCATTGCTACCATCAGGGAGGAGGTACAGGAGCCTGAAGGACCACACTCAATGATTTAGGAACAGTTTCTTCTCCTCTGCCATTGAGCTTCTGAAAGGTCCAATAATTCTTGAACACTACCTGTTTCACTATCTTCCTTTTCCTCTTCTGCATTACGTGGTTTTTATCGTAAGTAATAGTATTCTTTTTTATTCCTTGCACCGTACTGTTGCCACAAAACATCAAATTCCAAGACTTATGTCAGTGAGAATAATGATTCTGCTTCTGAACTTGGTATGTCTACTCTCCACCCTCACAGGAATATGCTGCCCTGGACTTCTGATCTGATCCTTTTAAAAGCCTCCCACCTGTCATCAATTATTTTGCCTTTAAATAGAGGTAGCCAGTTGACCTCAGCCGGATCCTACCTAATGCCCTCAAAGGTGACTCTACTTCGTTTCTGGACTTTAGCCCATGGACTGTTTCATCTTTTTCCCATAACTATTTTAAAGCTAAAGGAATTGAGGTCACTGGATCCAAAGTGCTCCCCGATGTCCACTACAGTTACATGGCCCACCTCATTCTCTAAGAGCAAGTCCAGCATTCTCTAAGAGCAAGTCCAGCATTTCTCCTTCTCCTTCTCCTATATAATTGTGTGAGGAAACTGTCTTGGATGCATGGCACAGATTTTGCCCCAACCAGGCCCTTTGTACTCTGGGTGTCCAGTCTTCCACCAGTACAACCCTAATATTCTCACAACTACAAACAACTTCTTCACACATCTGCCCCTTAAGTTCCTACTGACCATTGGTTCTATAATATAGCCCAACCAAAGCAACCAGATTTTTTTTATTTCTAGTGTTGAAAAAAAATACTTACTACTTACAGCGATGATTAGTGAGGCACAGAGACATCTATATTTACTACAAGTACCTTTATTGTTTAAACTAATAAGTATGTGAATTCATACACTAAATACTTTGCGTGCACACGCGCTAGGTATCCCTGACTCCCCTGAATAGTCAAAGAATAGCAAAGGTATTACCCGGACAAAGGAGTTTACGCTGGCCAGGCATTCCTCATTGTCCCGATTCACTCGCCACATGTTTCACACAGGGTTGCTTATACTTGTATCTGCGATGGTTATTCTTCAAAGTTACCACTACCAGCACACACTTTTATATCCACTTTTATATCCATTCCTTATCAATTCAAATATCGCATTCCAGTGTCATTGGCCACAGGTCATGGGTCTGTCCTTTAGAACCTTGTTATTGGCTCTGCTCCAAGCCAGTGTCCATTTATTGTTCTCTTCCCATCAAGTGACAGTCGATAATTTATGGCTCTTGGTTCTCAATCAGCAATGAGCTTGAATCACTTCGGGGAGGCATCAACCCCGATATTCACAAACTTGCATGTTATAGCCAACCAAAGAACATCTCACAAAAAATGTCTCCTCAAGGACAAAAGCCCTAGCTCACTCAACCTATCCTCGTAAGGCATGCTTTCTAATCCAGGCACCATCCTGATAAATCTCCTCTGCACGTTCTCTGAGGCTTCCCCTTCCTAAATTAGCATCAATAAACTCTTTGGATGAGCTGGGTCAAATGACCCTTTTCCCGGGCTGTGCACCTCTCTGACTCTCTGACAAATGTCCTGCCGTTAGTCACAGCTCTACAAAAGGATACTGCTCTAAAATACTGGAACTGCTTCCACCCACAACCACTTTTTAAGTAATTGCATAAAGTATCCGTGAGGCATGAAGAATACTATATATATCTAAATAAATATGTTGTCCTTGCAACAAGTGTATAGTTTCACTCCTCTCCATTTGGAAATTAAGAAATATTGGAATTCCTATAGGTTAATCCACTATGCAACATTATCAAAATTCTCAACATTATCAAAACACTATCCAAATTGCACAGATGCAAAATGATCCTGCACAGAGCAGCATATGGATTTCATATATCAGCGGCTATTTTGTGATTTGACTTTATACTGTCATTAGTTTCATTTTAGGAAGATTAACACATGTATCCTTACAACTGTATTGATCTTGCCATTTTCATTTGTCATACTGTCCCGATGATGTAAGTGTGCAAAGGGTTTGGCTGCTCCCCAAGATTCCAGGTATCTGGTCATTCTGACAGAAGCTCTCATCTTGGCTCCATCCGCTGTGTGTCGATGTCTAAAATGATGCTGTGGGCTACGTCTCTCTGCCTGTAAGGTTCAAAACAGTGTGCGTTAAAGGCCAGCAATTCTGAAAGGTCTTGTTGTGCAGCATGCACTTACATACATAATGGTTGAGCACAAGTTTAAAATGATTCCTTAAGATTTGACCCATCTTAAAGCTGCTCTGCAATTTGAAATGAATTTGTTAGTACTTATCAACATTTGCAAAATTTATTTCTGTCCTTTCAAGTTATATATCACTTTAACTTACATAAAATGTACACATGTAAGGACTGAGTCTGCAAATAGTTGTAGGTGATGAAGACTTGAAAAGTCTCTCCAATAGTAATGGTATTTATTTACCGAGATACAGTGCAAAACAGGCCTTTCAGGCCCCTAGAGCCACGCCACCCAGCAATTCCTGCTTCAGCCCTAGCCTAATCACAGAACAGTTTACAGTGACCAATTAACCCACCAACCAGTAGGTCTTTGGAAGGTGAGAGGAAACGGGAGCACCTGGAGGAAACTCGTGCGGTCATGGGGAGAACGTACAAACCCTTCACAGGCAGCGGCGGCAATTGAACCCGGGTAGCTGGAGTTGTAAAGCGTTGTGCTAACCACTAAACTACTGTGCATGGAAAGGGTCATTCTGTGAAGGCCCAATCATGGAAGCAAGACAACATAATCTTACGACTTAATCAATTTCTGTCAATTCAATAACTTATCTTCTTAACTTTTGGATTCAACCATGCTTCGTTTTCCATTTGGTTATGCCGAATTAATAAGTACACAGGTGGGCGCTGTTTTCGCTCCCAGCCTCACTGAATTACTGTATGCCCAGACTGCATCTGAACCTTACTCACTTTAAGGACAGGTCCCAGTTTACAATGTCCACAATATGAGGTCAGCATTCTCCTCCCAAGCCAACAGAACAGAGCAGCATCACTGAGCCTCAGTACCATCTCACTGTAGATTTGCCCGGAAATCACACCTTTTATTTGTGACCAGATCAAATTTCAACAGAAAGTGGAATGTGATTGAAGAGTGGGGACTTCTTGGGGGTTGCACATAGCCTCATGATATTTGGATTCAGATTTATTTATCACATGTACATTGAGAAGTACAGTGAAATGCCTCATTTACGTTAATAACCAACTCACCCGAACGACGCGCTGGGGCAGCCTGCAATTGTTGCCGCACATTCTGGTGCCAACACAGCATGCCCACCATGTTCAGCGGAACAACACAAGCAGCAACGGCAACAACAACAGAACAAAGTAAGGAAACACAGCAAAACAAGCCCCTCACCCACACAGATGAGCTTGCAACCCCAAGGGGGTCCAACCTTCGGGCCTCCAGTCCTCAGCCCCGAACTCTCAGTCCCATAGACCTCTGACTCAGTCTGTGTCATTGCATTTGTCTTTGGATCTGATGGTTTAATTCAGAATCACTAGCCTTTGCAATGCACTGTGGCATCCACTGATGCAGGACTCTCTCACAGGTAACTTTCAATCTTGGGTATGCGGCTGTAAGTCACTCCGTGTAGAAGCAAGGTTGACACGATGGCTAAGAGGCTCGTGTTATGGAGAGTGGTCAACTGAGCAGGTTCCAGCTGGCACCAGGAACCAGGGTTGGGTAGGTCTGCTTTAAGATAAGTATTACCTAGTTTTCCCTCACGTGTTCTTGCGGCACCAACCCCAGTTGGGTTACACCCCTCCACAAAACTTTGATGTGTTATGCAACCCATTGGTTGGCTGTCACAACCTAATAACCATCTCCCCTCCCATGTGACTACTGATCACACGCTCCAGTCAATAAGCTCCACTTTGCAGGCATCCCAGCTGCTTTGGTCTGCCCACAATACTGGATCAACAGCTCCACCTCAGCCAACATAAGGGAGCAGGAATTTCGTGCTACTGAGGAATAATGCTTTCCCTACTCTGGTCCCATCTACCAGCCTCTTTCTGTCCTGCCTCTGGCAGCAATTACAACCTCTGATCACCTTGGTGACCAGTTCTCATCCTAATCCCCCTGTCCACTGATTTCTCACCCAGCTTCCTTCAGAAAGGCCAATTCCATACATCACAATACGTTGGGCCATCTAATATCCTAACGTTGGTTAAACACACTAAACAGTTATTAATGCAATGCGAGCCAATTTACTAAGAAAGATTTTACAGGCATCAACCATTTTGTAATCATTGGTTCCTTACATTTACTTCTATTGCAGTAAATACCTGGTCATCATAGGAATTCTTCAAATTCAAACACCTTTATAAAGCAATATAATAGCAATCTTTGCAAAAGTAAGGAAAGTCTATTATTCCAAATGCACCCGCATTGCAAAGGACAATTTGTATACATTTTATTTAGATCTTCCTTCTAAAATATTCCATCAATGATTTCTTGTATGTCTTGTGGTGACTTCCTGGTGTCAGCCCTGTACAAGTCAGGAATTTTGTTCATTGGATAATGAAGGCCAGGTTGGACCTATACGTAATACTTGATGTGATGGTTATCAATGCACTTTCCAATTAATGTTCTGTGAAGAGATCACCAGAGTGATTCCTTCATCTCTGTGATAATTAACACTGCAAAATATTGCACAAATTATAGAGCATTGTGCTAACATTAAACAAAATTCTTTGATATGAATAAATACTCCCATTTATGTTTGTGCTTAATGGAATCAGTGACAAGATTCCTTACTGAAGGTCTGCTGTTTCCTGTATGGTGCAAGCTGTGGGGATCTCTTGAAAACAAGAGTGTGACTGCAGCATGAATTAGGCCAGTAAAAAGAAAATAAAGCAAAAGTAAAATGCTGTAAATGTTTCAAAACCTGGTACAGAAACAAAATGCTGAAGACATTCAGTTAGGCAGCATCTCAGCAAGAGTTGGATTTCTCTGAAAGAAATATGCTGGTATAAGATATTATATAAATTCGTAATGAGACAACAAAGGAAACTGTCAGGACTTTGGGAGACTGAAAAGCCAGCGTGCAGTTGGAGGCAGCAGACATGAGAAAGGTTAAGTACTTGGTGCCCATCTTCAGCAGAAGACTTTGAAGAGGGATGGTGAACAGAAGGAAGTGATTAGATAACATGGGAGAAAATATTAAATGAATTAATATCTTTTAAAGTAGATGAACCGCAAGTTTTGAATGAACCATATCTCAGGCTATTAAGGCTATCAATGGATGAAAAAGGATTTTCTGAATATCTTTGGCTTCAGAGGCATTGGCAGAAGAAGGAAGAGTGCTGATGGAATGCAATGGTTTGAAAGGGAATAAAGGGTATGTTGAGTATTTATAGCACAATTAATTCAGTACTGATGTCAGGAAGATTACTGAAATAAATCCTGAAAGATGGTATTAATTTTATTTATAACAGCATATTTTAATTAAGGAGAACCAGTATGCATATATTAATGTACATCATGCTTGATTAATATTACAATTTTAAAAGAAGCATCAAGGAAGGTGATGAGGGATTGCAATAGTTGAAAAGAATTTTATGGATTTTTGCAAACAGATATGATGGTCTGATAAGAAAAATTAAACCCAAGGGGTTTGAGAAGTATCACAACTTCTACCCAAAACTGACTCACTGCCAGTCAGTTACAAGGCAATGGTCTTAATGAATGGACGACTGTCTGCAGTGAGCTTGGTACTAAATCACTTGTTTTTTTTGTGTGGTATGTAACAATGTGATGCACCATCAATAACTCACTCTGAGACGTAAAGGCGAGATATCGGCTTTTATTGACTGGAAGAAGGAACAAGCAGTGAGTGACCACCATACTACATCCTGGAGACTGAGAGGCCGGGCCCAGGCTCTGATCGCCTTTATACAGGGGTCTGTGGGAGGAGCCACAGGAGCAGTCAGCAGGGGGAGTGTCCAGACAGGCACACGTGGTTCACCACACAAAGATAATGAACTAAATATAAGAATCACGAATAAGTCATTTGCAAAAGAATAGGAGATCTCAAAGAGTGTTTGATTAAGAAGGAAAACAGCGGCAGACTTCAAAGATTTTGATGGACCTGGTGAGACAGACAGCAAAGTAGAAAGCCGAATTCATTCCAGAGAAATCAGAGGTCATGTATGCAGGGAAGGCAAACAAGCTAAGGAAATTCATTATAAATTCTCTTCAGGAATCCCTACAAACCACTGAAGATAGCAAGACAGGAAGGAAATAACCTGGTGCACAGGAATAACATAGATTATGAATACAAAATACTCTGCAGATGCTGGGGTCAAAGCAACATGCACAACTCGCTGGATGAACTCAGCAGGTCGGGCAGCATCCATGGAGACAAACAGTCAATGTTTTGGCCTGAGACCCTTCATCAGGACTGAAGAGGGAGGGGGCGGAGCCCTATAAAGAAGGTGGGGGGAGGATGGGCAGAAGAAGGCTGGTAGGTGTCATCTATATCAATGATCTGGATGATAATGTGGTAAATTGGATGAACAAATTTGCTGATGATACAAAGGTTGGAGGTGTGGTGGACAGTGAGGAAGGTTTTCAAATCTTGCAGAGGGAGTTGGACAAGCTGGAAAAATGGGCTGAAAAATGGCAGATGGAGCTTAATACAGACAAGTGTGAGGTATTGCACTTTGGAAGGAAAAACCAAAGTAGAACATACAAGGTAAATGGTAGGGCACTGAGGAGTGCAGCAGAACAGAGGGATCAGGGAATACAGATATAAAATTCCCTAAAAGTGGTGTCACAGGTAGATATGGTAGTAAAGAGAGCTTTTGGACCATTGGCCTTTATAAATCAGAGTATTGAGTATAAGAGTTGGAATGTTATGGTGAGGTTGTATAAGGCATTGGTGAGACCGAATTTGGAGTATTGTGTGCAATTTTGGTCACCTAATTACAGGAAGGATATTAATAATGTTGAAAGAGTGCAGAGAAGGTTTACAAGAATGTTGCCGGCACTTGAGAAACTGAGTTACAGAGAAAGGTTGAATAGGTTAGGACTTTATTCCCTGGAGTGTAGAAGAATGAGGGGAGATTTGATAGAGGTATATAAAATTCTGATGGGTATAGATAGAGTGAATGCAAGCAGACTTTTTCCACTGAGGTTAGGGGAGAAAAAGAACAGAGGACATGGGTTAAGGGTGAAGGGGGAAAAGTTTAAAGGGAACATGGGGGGGGGGCTTCTTCACACAGAGAGAGGTGGGAGTGTGGAATGAGCTGCCAGATGAAGTGGTAAATGTGGGCTCACTTTTAACATTTAAGAAAAACTTGGACAGGTACATGGATGAGAGGGGTATGGAGGGATATGGTCCAGGTGCAGATCAGTGGGACTAGGCAGAAATATGGTTTGGCACCACCAAGAAGGGCCAAAAGGCCTGTTTTTGTGCTGTAATATTCTATGGTTCTATGGGAAGGAAAGAGAGAGGGAAGGGGAGAGGGAGAGAGAGAGCAGGGGAGAGTGAGGGAGGGAGAATGAAAGGGAGAGGGGGAGAGGGAAGGAGGCAGATAGAGAGGGGAGAGGAGGAGAGAGGGAGGGAGGGAGAGACAATGAAAGAAAGAGAGGGGTAAGGGGGCAGAGAGGAAGAGAGAGAGGGGGGAATCTTTGAACAATTCATTTATACAACAGTGCATTTAAAAATATTCTGCTTTTTTACTTTAAAATAAAATTGAAGTTCGTATAAAGTTCCACATGATATTTCACATGTAAAGTACTTGCCCAGGGGTTCCCAACCTTTTTTCTCCACGGATCCCTACCCTTAACCGAGAGATCTGTGGAGCCAGTTTGGGAACCCGTGTAATTGCCCATTTGCTTCACTTGTTTCTCATTGAAATCTCTCATAACTCACATTCCCCCTGGTTTCTACCATCAGCAAATGTGTAGATATTTCATTCTTCCCCTCATTCAAATCACTGATGTAGGTTGTGAAGAGCTGGGGCTCCCACTAGCTACAGCCTCTCAGCCCAGACTGTCCATCCCTCTTCCTCCACAGATGCTGCCTGACCTGCTGAGTTTGTTTTTGCCCTTGATCTTCCTTTGAGTAATTCTGAAATTTTCCCAAGCCTTCAGCTTACTGCCATTGTGGGTTTTGGTAAATAAAACTGCAGAAGTGTTTTAAGTTTAAGGGAAACTGTAACAACTCTTTCATTCGTCCTCCAAACACAGAACATAAAGCCAGGTAAAAACTTCACATCAGACGAGCCTCTTAAGTTGAAGCCCAACTCAGTGTTGGTGGTTGTGAATCCTGCATGTTTCCACCCCTATACTATTTTGACAACATCATGAAGCTTTTCATTTGACCTAATACTGTACTACCTTCATCTTCCTTGTTGGCCACATTTGACCATTTTCCCCGTTAGCTTTTATGTCTTAAAGGCCTGTGTGTACATTGTAAAATGTGGATTAATTCTTTAAACATTTGCCATTGCTTCCTGCTATAAGATCTGTGTGATTTCCCAGTCTACCTCAGCCAACTCATGCCATGTTCCTTCCCAGTTCACCTTTAAGACTCTTTTTTATTGAATCAGAACACTTTCCGTGCTTATATCCCATTATTTCACATTGTTATCATATTAGAAAGATAAAAGAGGAACTGGGGAAAATATATAGAACTTCATGAGTTTGAATATTCACAGTAACATGGTGCCTGACAGGCGATCGAAGCAGTGAGCCTCAAACTACACCAACACAAACAAGGAACATAGAATGTACACTTTGTGGCTTCTTTAGTACCTAATGAAGCTATTGTAGCCCATCCACTTCAAGGCTCGATGTGTTGTGCATTCAGACGTGTTCTGCTGCACACCACTGTTGTTATCTGAGCTACTGTAACCTTCCTGTCAGTTTGAGCCATTCTGCAGTTCTCCTCTGATCTCTTTCAATAACAAGGCATTTTTGCCCACAGAACTGCTGCTCACTGGATGTTTCTTGCTCTTGGCACCATTCTCTGTAAACTCCAGAGTCTGCTATGTGTAAAAATCCCAGGCAATCAGCAGTTTCTGAGGTACTCAAACCACCCTGTCTGGCACCAACAACCATTCCACGGTCAAAGTCACTTAGGTCACATTTCTTCCCCATTTAACGTCTGGTCTGAAAGACAAACAAACCTAGACCACGTCTGCATGCTTTTATGCATTGAGCTGCTGCCATGCGATTGACTGGTTAGATTAACGAGCAGGTAAACACGAGTTCCTAATAAAATAGCCACTGAGAGCACACCTACATGAGCATATAATGTCGAACATTATGCCACAGTACAGGCCCATTGGCCCACAATGTTCTGCTGATCAACCTACTTTAATCTACTTTCAACCTACTCTAAGGTCAATCTAACCCTTCCCTCCAACACAGCTCTCCATTTTTCTATCATCCATGGGCCTGTCTAAGAGTTTCTTAAATGTTCCTAATGTATCTGCCTCTACCATCACCCCTGAGAGAGTGTTCCACGCACTCACTACATTCCAAGTGCCACACACCTGAAGACTTGTAAGATGTAAATGAATGAAAATAGTTTTGTAAAACTGAGTTTTGTAAAGGGGGCTTTGGAAAGTTAAGTGATGGAAGTTTGAAGTGAGTCAGTTCTCTGTAGCTGGTAACTTGGAACAAGTGACATGTACACACAAAAGGATTTGCAGATACTACAAATCCAAAGGAACACACAGAGATTGCAGGAAGAACTCAGCAGGTCAGGCATCATCTATGGAGGAGGATAAACAGTTAACGTTTCAGGCCGAGACCTATCATCAGGACTGGAAAGGAAAGGGGAGGACACCAGGATAACAATGGGGGATGGAGGAGTACAAGCTGACAAGTGATACATAATTCTCCATTTAGCCTGCTGCTCTTATGAAACACAACTGATTAGACCTGTCACTGGGGATCAATGACCTGTGTTTTGAACTGTAAGATTAGAGGATACCTCTGGGAAATACTTTCATGGTTATTGTAAAGCATGTTGTGTGGCAACAGTGTCCACATCTACTGACGCCACTCGGACTTGGTGTCTGTAATTGAGCTGACAGGCCCGTCAGTACAACTAATAACAAACAACAACTCACTGAAATGTAGGATTAACACGGACATGTCAGTTAAGATATTACTGATGGGGATACGTAGAAAAGACTTAATTGACCGATTGGTTCCAGAAGAGCAGGCTATGCCATTTCTACAGGATGTAAAGAGATAAAGAAGCAACAGGCTTGTTTCTAAAGCAATTAGCATCAGCAGGAATGAAGGAAGAGGTGATATGTTAGTGTACACAAGCGGTCAGCATAAGTAATGTGGTTCCTGTTAATAAGCCTTTTAAGTACAGATGAACTCTAGAGAAAAGTGACAATGATTGACTGAATCAAAGGGATGTTTTGTTAAATCAGATGCTGACCAGCAGCAGACATTTCATCCTGGGTTTGTCAAGAACTAATAGTTTGTGTTTTGGTAAGAAGTGAGGTTGAGGCTTTGGGCCTGCTCTGGCTGCTCTGGGATTTGGGTCGATGGACTCACTTTTGTTCTGCATGCTGTTACTTGCTTTTATTGTTTGCATAATTTGTGTTTTTTCTCTCTCTCTCTGTGTATTGGGTGTTTGTTAGTTTTTTTTTAATGGGTTCTTTTGGGTTTCCTATTTTGTGGCTGCCTGTAAGGAAACAAATCTCCATGTCATATAATTTATACATGCTTTCATAATAAATGTACTTTGAACTTCGGTCAAGAAAATGTTCAAATATTTGTCTTTCATATGTAATCTCAGAATTGGATGACAGGGATCACATATAATTATGCTTAAGGCATAATAACCATATCTGGGGAGTTTGGATAGGACATGATTTTTGCTGGAAGTATGCTGAAATTGAATAAGTTAAAATTACAGTTCTTATAGTTGTGAGAGTTCAGAAACACTTTACATCTCGATGGAGTGGTTTTTAAGTTCTCCTGGAACTTTGTCTGTGGAGGATTTCTTTGCTGATTTGCAAAAAAACTAATGAACAAAGTCTAATCTGGTTACTTCTAAGAGTTGAGTGATTCTGAAATCTCATAACCATATAGGATGATAGCACTAAGTTTCAGCAAAAATCGTGTTCTATCCAAACTCATGATGTGGACAGATACATATCTATTGCAGAGAGTTAGCACTCGTTATATTAGCAAATTACCCCACAATGGGCTTCTCTGTTAGTTGGATTGTTGACGGGCCTCCTAGTTGTTGGATGTATGGTTATCAAAGTTTTTAATGCTAAAGTCCCCAACAGTACACAACAAAATCATCTAGAAGGCAAATGAACTGTAATTATTAGATTTACCAATAACATGTCTGAAAATTAAACCTATTTTCATGGCACAAAGGAAATTCAAAGATGCATAACTAGAATTATTTTCAAGGACAAGTTACAATGGAAGAAATAATGTATGCTTTGTACAGCTAAATATAGAATGAGAAAAATCAATGAATAAATGCTAAGGTTTTTTCTTCCGATCTACTTAATTCTCCAGATTTTTTTTCTCAAAGTAATGCTGCCAGTTAAGAAGAATGCTAGCCGGCTCAACGTCTATGGTAATATCTATGTGCTCTGGGGCAAATTCCTGCCAAACTGATTTCCCTCTTTTTCTTTTAGTAGACCGTTCATTCATTATGTGCTGTGTTGAATTGACATGAACAAACGTGATCTTTCCATGACCATGATTATTCTTGGCAAATTTTTCTACAGAAGTGGTTTGCCATTGGCTTCTCTTGAACAGTGTCTTTACCAAATGGGTGACCTCAGCCATTATCAATACTCTTCAGAGATTGTCTGCCTGGTGTCAGTGGTCACATAACCAGGACTTGTGATGTGCACCAGATGGCCATCCATCACCTGTTCCCATGGCTTCACCTGACTCTGATCGGGGGGGGGGTGGGTGGTGGGTGGTATTAAGCAGGTGCTACACCTTTCCCAAGGGTGACCTGCAGGTTAGGGGAGGGAAGGACTGCCTTACACCTTCTTTGGTAGAGAAGTATCTCCACCCTACCACCCAATTCAGCAGACCATTCTTTCTAAATTCCTTCCTTGCTTCCATGAAGAACGTATCTTCCCCAAACACATGATGATATTGTCGGTCCTCATACCTCATATTTTGGTTAAAATGTTTACATTCAAAAGTGGACCTTAACATGAGGCTTAAATTTTGTCTTTAATTTAGAGTAAATGAGATTTGCACACATGTGGTTAAATCTACAAGACTGCAAACAGAAGACAAAGATGCACTTAGTAATCCGTACTTAAAAAAAGCTCAAGGAAACAATTCCAGAACTTCCTCTGCTTGCTGCTTAATTCCACGCCAAACATGAGTGAATTAGGTGTCAATAAATTGATGATACTATGTTGTTATAATACTGAATAACTGGTCAGAAAAATTCACTTTATCAGTCTAGAGTCTTAAACTCTTCGGAGGAATTAATACTGGAGACTTAAAAAATAAATAGTTCCATCTAAACCTTCCAAACTGTTTTCTGATCATTAAGTGTAATTTATATTTCCTGGTTTAGTTTTGTGTCCCTGTCATGGTTGGCTGTATCACAAACACGAGAAAATCTGCAGATGCTAGACTTGATGGCATGAGCTTTTGATAATTGCTCCCCACTCCTCTCCTTCACGATTCCCCATTCCTGTTTCCTTCTCTCGCCTTATCTCCTTACCTTCCCATCACGTCCCCCTGGTGCTCTTCCTCTTCCCTTTCTTCCATGGTCTTCTGTCCTCTCCTCTCAGATTCCCCCTTCTCCAGCCCATTATCTCGTTCACCAGTTGGCTTCACAGCTCTTTACCTCACCTCCTCCTAGTTTCACCTATCACCTAGTACTTCTTCCTCCCCTCCTCCCACCTTCTTACTCTGACTTCTCCCAGTCCTTTCCAGTCTTGAAGAAGGGGCTCGGCCCAAAACGTTGACTGTTTACTTCTTTCCATAGATGCTGCCTGGCCTGCTGAGTTCCTCCAACATTTTGTACGTGTAGCATGATTGGCTGGAAAAGGCTTGCTTTCAGGATGAAGTGTGAAAAATAGGAAAACATCACACTCAAAATTGAACTTTCAAGTTATTTCCCAATTACTACATCCAGTTTTCAAAATTAATTATTCTTGGTATTTGAGATAGAAGTAATTCGTCAAAGAACCACCAATACTATATGCAATAATTCATGAATTTCCAGGTGCATAGGATTCAAACAGGACAACTAACCTTTGAAAACAAATACTTCAGGTTAGACTTTGAGGCCACATTGCCAGGTTCATTGTTTACGTGATGGCAATTTAAAGATATATACAGCAAAGAGAAGAGGAGCTTAACCAATTGACCTACCTTTGGGTTAATCACCAGGTGGGTCCTGATGTTGTGCTCCTTTAGGTAGGGATCTCTGACATGTCCATTACCCTCCTCCACTTTATACACACCGTTCAAATGCTCCAATGTGATTGACGTAATATGCACACGACTAGCACAATCATAAATAAAATGTTAAAAAAGGGAACATTACACAGAATCCAAAAAAAATGTTAAAAAACAAGAACTGGACGGTAGTTCAAGCTTGGAAACTGAACATGCACAAATCACAATATCTAATCTCTGGTATATCTCAGTATTATTGTCTCAGTCATGTCAGAATGCCAAGAAAGTACATACAATAATGTTATTAACAGATAAAGTTCAACTTTACATTTTATCATGAAGAAATTACAGAACTACATCTGACAGCTGAGGGCAGCTGAAGTTGTGGACCATGAAGAATAGGAGTAGGAAGGAACAGGCTCTTTGTTCATCACTGTGTTGACAGCTGACAACATACTCTTCAGCTTTCATTGCAGTATAATCTCTGATCCTGTTCTTCTCCTTCCTTATACCATTTTAGTTCTGCCTGTAGCATTCTCACCTGAGGCAGAAGTTCATCTACCCAATTGTTACTGCGGGGGCCTGCATTTGTAATACAGGCTGACACATCATTGAAGAACTGAATGTAAAATCAAGGTGGAGATATAAGAACTTCTGGTACCAAATGAAGAGAAAAAAATAATATCCTAGTGCTTGTCACCAGCCAATATTGCCAGATTTATTCCTGTTTTTGAAACCTTGATTTCAATGTGACCAACACATCATGATAGTAGTGGTTGTATTTTAAAAGTAATTCATCTGAACACTGAGTTTCATTTACAGTATAAGCTTTTCGTTCCAAACTTTTGCAATGTACCTCCCATCATTTTCGTAACCCAACTTAGGTTACCTCCAATTCCATGAGTTTCAATTACAGTATAATTCTAGTCATAGATGAAGATCCGTATCGGATTATTCCGCAAGATCTCAAATCAAAATACATCAAACCTTTTTTCATTACTTCAGCGACTTAGCTGATAATTTACTTTGTTAAGACGTAAGCACATTTTCTGCAAAATTGTGCCGATCATTCCTTTCATCCAGTTATTTTGACTCTGTAACTTATGGATGCTGTTTACATTTTCTTGCATCTTTCCTGCTCCAAAAGCAAGCACCATGCGAGGAACAGTGTCGCACCATGTACAAAATCCTGTTGGGTATGCAAGGGTGAATCATTTTGGGAAGTGTGAGCTTTGTAGTGTGATGCAAAAACATTTTTCATATTGTTTTATTTTATGCAAGGAGAAAACTGTTTTGCATCTGTTTTGATCTTATCTCATTAATTTATACTCACAAAGAGGAAAATTATAATAAATAAGCCAAACCAATTTATATGTAGCTTGCTTTACAGATCACAACCCTTCCTTTCATATCTACTATACCGTATGTTCTTTATGTTGATAAGCAAAATCATTATAAATAAGAGTAATGTCCTTCATGGGTTAATGGGCCCTCTTCTCTTTTTCCAGTCAGCAGCATCCTCTCTCAGTCAGCACTATGGCATTCAGTTCCTTGTCATCTCCATCTATGCCAGACATTGCTGTTGTTTGCTTTGCACCAGCCCTCCTCTCAGCAGCACACCTGATTTCTGTCTTTACTGACTTCTAATGAGAGATTATTGACTTGAATGTTCGGTCGGGTTCTCTCTCTACAAATATTTGTGGAGTAATGCTGACATTTTCTGTGTATATTTCAGATAGCCACATCTGCAGCTTTTAGCTTTTGAATGCCGCTCCATCTGTCTGGGTCGCTGGCGGCTCTTCTGAAGTTTGGAAATTACAACATTAAAAAAGTTTATTTATTCCACCAAGCCTATGGATTCACAAATCGCCATAACCTATTGACTCACTTTAAGGACTCGTCATCTCATGTTCTTTATATTTATTGTTTATTTATTATTATTATTATTTTTTTTTTCTCACTTTCTTCTGGGCATACTCAGTAAATCCAAGAACCATAATAGAATTAATAAAAGACTACACCCAACAGGGGCAAACAACCAATGTGTAAAAGACAACAATGTGCAAATATGAAATAAAAAAATAAATAATAATAATAAATAAATAAACAGTAAATATCATGAAAGTGATTCCATTGGCTGTGGGAACAGTTCAGTGATGGGGCAAGTTAAGTTATCCCCACAGATTCAAGAGTCTGATGGTTGAGGGGTAATAAATGTTCCTGAATCTTGTGCTGCCGGTCCTAAAGCTTCTGTACCTTCTTAATGACTGCAGCAAGAAGAGGGCATGACCTGGGTGGTGGGAGTCCCTGATGATGGATGCTGCTTTACTGTGCCAATGCTCTGTGTAGATGTGTTCAGTGATGGGAGGGCTTTACTTGTGATGGACTCAGCCATATCTACTACCTTTTGTAGGACTTTCCATATTGTGTTTCCATATTGGAACAGTGCATCTAAGAGGGTTTCTTAAAATAACTAAAAAGGGGGCTGTACTGGACCTTATTTTGGGAAAGGAGCCCGGTCAAGTGATGAACCTTCCAGTGAGGGAACATTTAGGAAACAGTGATCATAGTTTCCTGAATTTTAAGACAGCTATGAACAGACCTTGTGGGGAAGTATTAAATTGGAAGAGGGAGTATAATGAGAGTGTTAGGCAGGAGCTAGGGAGAATTAATTGGGAATGGACATTTTGGGGCAAGTCCATATCTGACATGTGGAGATGCATGAAGACCTCTGCAAAGCCCACAGAGCAGGTAAATTCAAGTGAGATGGAAGGACAAGTATGGGAAGACAAGTAAGGAAACCTTGTATTACGAGAAGGGTGGTGAGTTGAATAAAGAAGCACATATAGGGTTTGGGGAGCTAAAATTGGAGTATATGAAGAAATCTGAAAAGAATTCAAGAGGGTTTGTTTGGAGAGCCAGTGGGGGCCAGCAGAAAATCAAACAGAATTAATGAGAACCCCAAGGCATTCAAAATAGACATCAAGCGTAAGACAATAACTAAGCAGAGGGTGGGACCACTAAAGGATAAAGAAGGGAACGTGTGCTAGGAGGTGGGGAATGAGGGTGAGGTCTATAATGAGTACTTTGCATCAGTATCCACCAAGGCAAAATGGTAGATGTAACACCAGCGTGGAGCATACTGATATGCTAGGACATTTTTAGATAAAGAAAGATGTCATATCTTGAAGAATGTTAAGGTAGATAAATCTCCAGAGCCTTTTGGTATACTGTATATAGAGAGATGTCAGTAATGAGATTTCTGAGGCTTTGATCAAGATCTTTGTGTCCCCCTAGTCATAGGCATGATCTTAGATGGCTGGTGAGTGGCGAATATTGTTCCTTCGTTCAAGAGAAATAGGGATAGTCCTGGAAATTTTCAAACTGTGAGGCCCATGTCAGTGGCATGGAAGCTACTTGAAAGGATTATTAGGGATAGAACTTACGAACATTTGCAAAAGCAGGTTATGTCTTACTAACTTGATTAAGTTTTTCAAGGAGATGATGAAAGTAGAGCAGTGCATGAAGCCTATGTGGATTTTGGTAAAGTGTTCAAAATGATCCCTCATAATAGGCTCACCCAGAAGATTAAGATGCACAGAATCTATGGTGATCTGGTTGTCTAGATTCAGTACTGACTTGTCCATAGAAGACAGTGGATAGTTGTTAATGGATCTTATTATTGCATGATCAGACAGCCGCTATGTTTTCCCCAGGTTAAAATGTCTACGTGCATTTAAGATGAGAGGAGGAGTTTTTCAAGGAGTTATGCGAGTCAACACCTTCTGACCCTATGTCACCCCTTTCTAATGATATGACTTCAGTTTTTACCCACAGAGCAATAACACCACCACATTCTGATATAATGTGGATTCTTGGGCATTAAGCTCCCAGCTATAATCTTCTTTCAGCCATGATGCCTACAGCGTCATACATACCGATTTGTAACTGTGCTACAAGTTCATCTGATTTAGTCTGTATACAGCGCGCTTTTAAATACCGTTTTGTATTCTCCCTTTTCGATTTTGTTCTCATTCTGTTGACTGAAATTTTGTCCTATCATCATCCTCTCCTTGCTAGGAGTCTCACTACACGTCGCCTCCGTCTGTAAACCAACTACCTCATCTTCAGCATTATCACTCTGGTTCCCATCGCCCTGCCAAATTAGCTTAAACCCACCTGAACAACTCTAGCCAACCTGCCTGCAAAGATATTGGACCTCCTCAGGTTCAGGTGTAACCCGTCCCTGTTGTACAGGTCATACCTTCCCGTCATACATGAGCTTGCTGTCTTATGTGTGCTATATGTGACCAGTGCTGCATGTGACTGTGATACGCCTTGGCGCCAGAGTAACACTGTTTCATTTGGCCGTATTCATGGATATTCAAATGTCGTTGAATGACAACTAAACCTGCATTTGAACTTGAAAACTACGTACTGCAAGGTCAATATGATTCCTTATGTTTTGTAACACTTATTAAATTAAATTTTTTTATATACTGTATACATCTTATTGTAATTTATATAATTTCTCATGTATTACACTGCAATCTTGCCATGAATTAAGTTTCATAATATTAAACCTAATTCTGGTTCTATCATTATGATGTCAAAAATCACAAAGAGGTTCAAGTAAGTTATAAATTCATCCACTAACAAACAATGATTTTCACAACAATTTAATATTGCAGGAGAATTCATGAGGAATTTTAGTCAAAATGCTTGATTTTTCCCACCGCATTGCTGTCTGGGATTGTGCCTGTCCTTTATCCTCACAGCTGTATAAACAAGGTGAAGCTAATTACAAATTGCAGCCGGTCACACTGGAAGTCTGCAGCTGCCCAGTTGCCTGGCTTTCTCCGTTACTACTATAACATTACCTTTGTGTTTGACAGCTGATTTAGCACGCAGTACAATACAAAATCTGTTACACTGATGAGCTCTACTCATGGAGACCGGGGAAAGGAATTGGAGAAAACAGCTGGTTCAGCCTACTTAGATAAGAGCTGAGGGGGATATTAGTGTTGTCTAGAGATACGATATTTCTCTTCAGGACTTTTCTATTCCAAGGGAATGGCAGGTGCCAAAGACATGCTGGCAAAGGCATCTACACCAAGGGAATTAGGTATCTTCCTTTTATACCCAAAAAGGACTACACCACACGAGTGCAATATCAGCTTCTTCATTATGGCAATAACAATTAAATTAGTCTAATTTGCAAAAGCGGATCTTGTTAATTGAAACAATTACAATTGTATTTCAAATGGATTCTTAGCAAATTCATTGCCAGCATTTCTCAGAAGCTTATGCTCGCAACTGGCCTAGAGCCTGGTTATGGGGAAGCGGAAGGTGGCAGGACCAGGATGAATGAAGGTATGTGCAAAACACTCAAAGCCAGAAGGAGTCTTCGGCGAGAACAAGGAGAAATAATAACTTATTTTCAAAATGTGCTTTGCAGCTTCAGATACAGATTTAGAATTTTCATTATTGTCATGTCTGAAATATGATTAACCGGGACAACCTTTCAAAACAGGACTTATAACAGCACAAATAACTTGGTTGCTGTTTGTTAATGGATGGATTCATATTTACTTACATTACATTGAGTGACTTCTGAGGCTTATTAATAGAACAACAGGAGGACACTGGGCAAGCAATAAAATATTCAGCGTAAGGCAATTTATCACAATTTATAACATTATGACATAAAACTCATTTGTATCGCCGTAATGAAAATCTATACACCTGCTTGTGCAACTTGCCAGTTTTGGCAGTGTTCCCTTTTGGCAGCAGAGGTATTGCCAATAGAATATTCCAGAATAACATTTACATCATATGCAGTCTATCAGTTTCAAAAGGTTTTTGAAGTAGAGACTTATTCTTATAGATTTCCCATGTACCAAATCTTTTTACATTCTGGTATTCGGCGAGGAGAAAGACACGGGCAAACACAAGAGATCCTGCAGATGCTGAAAATCTTAAGTCACACACACACACACACACACACACACACACACACACACACAATGCAGGAGGAACTCAGTGGGACAGGCAGCATCTACGGAAGAGAATAGACAGTTGACATTTTAGGCCGAGACCATTGATCAGAAATATGGATTATGCTTGGATTTGGGAGAGGTATATTGATATGTAGAACAAATCAAGATTAAGGAGGAGGAGGTATTGGGCGTGTTAAAAATCCTTAGGGTGTAATGAGATACTTAAGGAAGTGGTGAAATCAGATACAATCAAAACATATAAGAGGCATGTAACCATATAATAATTACAGCACGGAAACAGGCCATCTTGGCCCTTCTAGTCCATGCTGAACGCTTACTCTCACCTAGTCTCACCTACCTGCACTCAGCCCATAACCCTCCATTCCTTTCCTGTCCATATACCTATCCAATTTTTTTTAAATGACAAAATCAAACCTGCCTCTACCACTTCTACTGGAAGCTCATTCCACACAGCTACCACTCTGAGTAAAGAAGTTCCTCCTCGTGGTACCCCTAAACTTTTGCCCCCTTAACTCTCAACTCATGTCCTCTTGTTTGAATCTTCCCTACTCTCAATGGAAAAAGCCTATCCATGTCAACTCTATCTATCCCCCTCATAATTTTAAATACCTCTATCAAGTCCCCCCCCCCCAACCTTCTACACTCCAAAGAATAAAGACCTAACTTGTTCAACCTTTCTCTGTAACTTAGGTGCTGAAACTCAGGTAACATTCTAGTACTCTCCTCTGTACTCTCTCTATTTTGTTGACATCTTTCCTATAATTCGGTGACCAGAACTGTCCAGAATACTCCAAATTTGGCCTTACCAATGCCTTGTACAATTTTAACATTATATCCCAACTCCTATACTCAATGCTCTGCTTTATAAAGGCCAGTATACCAAAAGCTTTCTTCACCACCCTATCCACATGAGATTCCACCTTCAGGGAACTATGCACCATTATTCCCAGATCACTCTGTTCTACTGCATTCCTCAATGCCCTACCATTTACCATGTATGTCCTATTTGGATTATTCCTACCAAAATGTAGCACCTCACACTTATCAGCATTAAACTCCATCTGCTATCTTTCAGCCCACTCTTCTAACTGGCCTGAATCTCTCTGCAAGCTTTGAAAACCTACTTCATTATCCACAATGCCACCTACCTTAGTATCATCTGCATACTTACTAATCCAATTTACCACCCCATCATCTAGATCATTAATGTATATGACAAACAAAATTGGACCCAGTACAGATCCCTGAGGCATACCATTAGTAGACAATACATGTAGGCATGTAGACAATATATGAACAAATAGGGAATATGAGATCAATTTAGATTGGTTTCCTGTCAGTGCAAGTATGATGGGCTGAAGGGCCTGTCCTGTATGAACACTACTTCACCATTCCCCTTTCTCACTATTTATTTTTTATAGACATAGAAACATAGAAAACCTACAGCACACTACAGGTCCTTCGACCCACAAAGTTGTGCTGAACATGTCCCTCCTTTAGAAATAACTAGACTTACCGACAGTGCTCTATTTATAGTAACTAATATTAATTTTTTATGCCTTGTACTCAAAACAACAAATGTCACGATGCATGTCAGTGACAATAAACTGGATTTTGATTCTAAAAGCTCACGTAGCATACGGGTCTAGAAAGTTTAAAGCCAGCATAATAGAGCTAACAATCCATGATACTGAGGCCGTGGGATAGATTAGACGGTTGATTACAGGCTATTCAGAGAGATTTGATTGCTGAAAAGCTCTTCCAGCAAGAACTTCTGAATGAAAAATGTTATCACCGTATTCACCTACATATACGGCTAAGAGGCACCCCTCACCCCCACCCAACCATCCCTGACCCTCCAACCTTCATAACTCCTCTTCTCCCTCCTTCTTTTACTTGCTCAGATGTGAATTATGCTAATTTCACTCATTTCAGAATCAGAATCAGAATCAGAATCAGGCTTACTACCACTGATATATGTTGTGCAATATACTAAAATACTATAAATTACAATAAGAAATAAGTATTAAAATTAAATTAAATAAGTAAATTAAAGAAAGCAAAAATAGTGAGGTAGTGTTCATGGGGTGGTTCATCGTCCATTCAGAAATCTAATGACGGAGGGAAGAAGCTGTTCCTGAAATGTTCTGTGTGTATGCTCTGATCTATTTCCTTTTATCATTCACTACAGTATTTTCTCAGGCCAACCTAAACATAATTTTCAAAATTCATGACAAGGAGCAGATAGTCAATGCTCCCTATTTCCTTGGGTCTGTACCTTTTTCAGAACATTGGCCATGGGCTTGAATGGTTAAGTTACATTTTCCTTCTGCTTTGATGCGACCTAACTTGTAGAACTTCTGGATTTCCAGCATCGATGGTCCTTTTGTCTTCAGACCTTTAAATGCAGTGGCTTCCTGTTAATTGGGACAATTCAGGACCAGGATATTTTGGCCCAATAACACAGCTGCCCAATCAGCCTAAGTTTTATGGAGATAGTTAAAAAGGGATAAAAAAAGACAAACTACCATTTAACTGAGTAACAGATTATGTATTTAAATGAAATACATAACAGACTAGAAAACTCTCAAAACTAATACAGTACAGGTGTCCCGCTTTACGAATGTTTGCTTTACGCCACTTCGCTTTTACAAAAGACCTACATTAGTAACCTGTTTTCACATTACAAAGAAGATTTTCGCTTTTACGAAAATTTTTCCCATATAAATTAATGGTTCTTTGCTTTATGCCATTTCGGCTTAAGAAAGGTTTCATAGGAACACTAACTTTGTAAAGGGGGGACACCTGTACCATTAGTTCTTAGAAGTTTTTGATGGAGAAATTCATTCAATGTACAGTGGCGTGTTCTTTTGATTGACTCTAAACAAATAAAATCAGTGTGGACACCTAGTGTAGATAACGGACTGCCTTCATATTATGTTCTTGACAATTGCAACTCCCAAATCTTAATTTTCATTGCAACATTCAAGTTGATTTATGATACATTCAAATTGTTCATAGTTCTTGTTGAAGTAGTGAAATCATTTCTTTTTCGCTCCCAGCCATTTATGGAATCTCCAAGCCTGAATACTTGAAACCACACTGAGCAGAATGTTTCTGAATTGCCTTACCTCTTCTTTCTTGCCAACTATCAGTGACAAGATATACTGTTTTTTGAACGCAAGCACATGCAACTGATGCCATTTAAGAATGGTTCGCTCTGAGCATGGTGTTGTGTCTAATGGCCGCACAAGTGCATGACTGAAGCTTGTTAGAAACTGTTCAGCAAGTCTCCTGTCCAAATTAAGAAGATTTGTGTCCCAAATAAACCTGGCTGTTTTCACGATCAGCTTCTGTTCTTTAAGAGTTGTCCCAAATAAATTGATGCATCAATTAACCCATGGCCCAATTAACCAGAATCCACTGTATTTACCACGGGGCACAACAGGGAACACAGCTAGAGAAAGGAGTGTTGTTTTGTCAGAAAAAGCTCACTTTGTTTCAGTTCCAGGCCTTGAAATGCATTACGACTGGTACAAACAAGAACGGCATTGTAACAAGTGGGAGGTTTTGCTTCATGGGTACTTTGGAGCTTAATCCTCTATGGGAACAGCTGCATTTTTAGATGAATATTAATAAGGGTTCCACATTTAATGCAGCAGAGTTTTGTGATAAGTCATTAATCAGATAATTAGGTCCTGCAACACTTGCAATAATGCATTATTTGACAGTAAGCCAAATTATGGATAATAACTAGATGTCCTAATTGAGTGCTTTCCACCTCACTACATTTCCCTAATGATGCGCTTAAGTAACAATATTTTTAAATCTGTGATTGGGAGTCTGCTGTTTTTTCACCCAGATGCTATTGCACAACTTGTCACTGAGAAAACAGGTGGCTACTTTAGAACATAGCATATACAACAGTACAGCTCAGGAATAGGCCCTTTAACCTACAGTGTCTGAATAGACCATGATGCCAATTGAAACTAATCCCCATCTGCATATTGTCTATATTCCTCTATCCCCTGTCTATTCATGTGCACCTGCCCTGGTGATGCATTCCAGGCAGCTTTCAGTCTCTGTTTATAAACACTTGTGTTGTATGTTTCCTTTAAACTTACACCCTCTCACCTTTATGCTATGTCCTCCGGAATTTCTATACTAAGAGAAAGACTGTGACCATCCACCGTCTCTATGTCTCTTATAATTTTATATATTTTCTTTATCAGGTTACCCTTCAGTCTCTGTCATTCCTGACAAGTCAGACCAAGTTTGTCCAACCTCTCCTTGTAGTGAATACTCTCTGATGCAGACAACACCCTGAGGATGCTCCTGTACATCCTCAGCAAATCCTTCACATCCTTCCTGTAAGATGGCGGGCATAACCAAACATCTATACAGCCGCAACGTGACTTTCTGACTGCTCAACCAGAGGTTTTAGGTTAAGGGTAAATGGCAAAATGTTTACAAGGAATCTGAGGGGAACTTAGAGGGTGGTGTGAATGTGTGAACAAGTTGCCAGCAGAACTCAATGATGTGGGTTCTATGTCAATACTTAAGAGAAGTCTAGATATGTACATGGATGGGAGGGATATGGAGGACAGCTTAATGGGAGTAGGCAGATGTAACTGTTTGGTATGGACTAGATTGGCCGGTTTCTGTACTGTAGTGCTCTATGGCTCTGTGACCCTAAATGACAAAGGCAAGTATGCTGTATATTTTCTTTACCACCTTATCTCCTTGTGTTGCCACAAACTCTACTTGGAACTTGCCATTGACTATACACTTTCCCTTTACAGTTGGATCTCCCAAGGCCTAATAACTCACATTTGTCTTCAATGAATCCATCTTCCATGTCTGTTCTCACTTTTCTAACAGAATCCTTGGACACCCTTCATAAACATTCACTAATCTGCCAATTTCTGTGTCACCTGCAATCTTACAGGTTGGCCGACCTCCATTTTCATCACAACAATGGTACCAGTGTTGAACTGGAGGGGGACTAATATTCTAGTGGGAAGGTTTGTTAATGCTGCACGGTGGGCTTTAAACTTGAGTCACAAGGGCCTGAAAAGTTAGTGGAGGGGTTGTGGAGGCAGATGTTGGTAAGAATTCAGATGAAGTTAGGAATCAAAGGGTTGAGCATGGAATGACTAGTGTCCTGAGCTGCAAATATTTCAATGCAAGAAGTATCGTAGGAAAGTGGATAATAGAGCTGAAGATAAGGTAGCTGGTTTACAAACACAGGCAATGTGTGGTGAGGAAGGGCTGTTGAAAGGGCAAGATTGCAATCAACAGGATGAGTTGCAACGTAAAAGGTGGACTAAATAGAAAAGGGGTGAATATGGGACTGTAGGTGTTGTATTTGAATATGGAACAAAGTAGATGAACTTGCCGCACAGTTGCAAATAGGCAGGTATGATGTTGCAGGCGTCACTGAGTCATGGCTGAAAGTAGATTATAGCTGGGAGCTTAATGTCCAAGGATACATATTGTATCAATAGGACGGGCAGGAAGGCAGAGGGGGCAGCATTGCTCTGTTGGTAAAAAATGAAATCAAATCATCAGAAAGAGGTGACGGAGGGTCAGAAGGTGTTGCATCATTGTGAATAGAGCTGAGGAACTGTAAGGGTAAAAGTCTCTGATGGGTGTAGTATACAGACTCCCAAACAGTAGTAAGGATGTGGCCTACAAATTAAAATGGGAGACAGAGAATACATGTCAAAAGGGCAGTCATGGGGGGGATTTCAATATGCAGGTAGACTGGGAAAATCAGGTTGGTGCCCTATTTCCAGGAGGGGGAATTTCTAGAGAGACTATGAAATGGCTTTTTAGTGCAGCTCATTGTTGAGCCCACTAGAGGATCAGCTATTCTGGATTGGGTGTTGTGCAAAGAACTTGAAGTGATTAGAGACCTTAGGGTAAAAGAACTGTCAGGGGCAAGTGATCATAATATGATTGAATTCACCCTGAGATTTGAGAAGAAGTTAAGGTCAGATGCATCAGTATTACAGTGGAGTAAAGGGAATTACAGAGGCATGAGAGAGGAGTTGCCCAGAGTTGACCAGGAGTTGGCCTGGTCGAGGGAAGTGCTTGGTGTGAAAAATGCTAGACTTTGGCTCGAGAGTCTTCGGCGAGGAGGCTGAGGGAGGAGACTATGCCAGGCACAATTGGAGGGGGTGAAGACATGACCGCTAAGCTGATTCAGTGTGCTACGTGCATGATGTGGGAGGTCAGGGACACTGATGGTGCCCCTGGCTGCTACAGCTGTGGAAAGTGTGTCCAGATTCAGCTTCTGAAGGAGCATGTTGCAGCACTGAGGAGAGAACTGCATGACCTCAGGTTTATCCGCGAAAACGAGAGCTTTCTGGACAGGACCTACAGTGAGGTTGTTACACCGAGGATACCGGAACTGAGAAAGGGGGCGACGATGAGGAAGGAAAGGATGCTTGAAGTTCAGGAGACCCCAGGGGACGTACCTCTCGTAAACAGGTTCACCCTCTTGGAAGCTGTCAGGACAGAAGATACTGCCAGTCTGAGAGGCGGACAGGTCTGCGAGCCGAAAATTGGTACAGAAGCAGAGCCGAGGAGTCAGACATCAGGAAGAGCTGTGGTCGCAGGGGACTCCATAGTACGAGGTACGGAAAGGGGATTCTGCGGCAACAGGCGAGATTTAAGGATGATGTGTTGCCTCCCTGGTGCTAGGATCCAGGACATCACGGACTGATCGCAGGGAATCCTCAAGGGTGAAGGTGAACAGCCGGAAGTGGTAGTGCATGTCGGCACAAATGACATTGGGAAGAAGAGGAAGGACATTCTGCAGCGGGACTTCAGAGAACTCGGAAGAAGGCTGAAAAGCAGGACTTCCAGGGTGGTTATCTCTGGTTTGCTTCCAGTTCCTCGTGCTGGAGAGGGCAGGAACAGGGAGATAATGGATCTGAATGTGTGGCTGAGGAACTGGTGCAGGAAGCAAGGATTTACATTCTTGGACCACTGGGATCTGTTTTGGGGTAGGGATGAATTGTACAAAAGGGACGGGTTGCACCTTAATAGGTGGGGGACCAGCATTCTGGCAGACAGGTTTGCCACTGCAACACGGATGTGTTTAAACTAAGTAGTCGGGGGGAGGGGATGAACTGAAAATATAAGGATGGAGTTAAAGGGAAAGTGAAAATAAGAGAAGTTAAAAAGGACAACAGAATCAATGGAGTAGAAAGCTCAAGAAGAGATCATACAGTATGGCCAAGTGAAATAGGAATTGATATGAAAGGAGAGGGGAGTAACAAATTAAAAGTATTATATATGAGTGCACGAAGTATAAGGAATAAAGTAGATGAGCTTGAGGCTCAGTTTGAAATTGGCAAGTACGATGTTGTGGGAATAACAGAGACATGGCTTCAAGCAGACAGGGCCTGGGAAATGAATATTTCTGGTAAGTCCCCGGGACCTGATGCTCTGCATCCCAGGGTACTTAAAGAGGTGGCTCTAGAAATCGTGGACACATTGGTAATCATTTTTCAATGTTCTATAGATTCAGGAACAGTTCTTGCGGATTGGAGGGTAGCTAATGTTGTCCCACTTTTCAAGAAAGGAGGGAGAGAGAAAACAGTGAATTATAGACCGGTTAGCCTGATGTCAGTGGTGGGAAAGATGCTGGAGTCAATTATAAAAGAGGAAATTACAACACATTTGGATAGCAGTAGAAAGATCAGTCCGAGAGCATGGATTTATGAAGGGAAAATCATGCTTGACTAATCTTCTGGAGCTTTTTGAGGATGTAACTATGAAAATGGACAAGGGAGAGCTAGTGGATGTAGTGTTCCTGGACTTCCAGAAAGCTTTTGATGAAGTCCCACATAGGAGATTAGTGGGCAAAATTAGGGCACATGGTATTGGGGGCAGAGTACTGACATGGATTGAAAATTGGCTGGCTGACAGGAAACAAAGAGTAGTGATTAACGAGTCCCTTTCGGAATGGCAGGCTGTGACCAGTGGGGTAGTGCAAGGTTCGGTGCTGGGACCGCAGCTGTTTACAATATATATTAATGATTTAGATGAAGGGGTTAAAAGTAACATTAGCAAATTTGCTGATGACACAAAGCTGGGTGGCAGTGTGAAATTTCAGGAGGATGTTTTGAGAATGCAGGGTGACTTGGACAGGTTGGGTGAGTGGGTAAATGTATGGCAGATGCAGTTTAATGTGGATAAATGTGAGGTTATCCACTTTGGTGGCAAGAACAGGAAGGTAGATTACTATCTAAATGGAGTCAAGTTAGGAAAAGGGGAAGTACAACAAGATCTAGGTGTTCTTGTACATCAGTCAATGAAAGCAAGAATGCAGGGACAGCAGGAAGTGAAGAAAACTAATGGCATGCTGGCTTTTATAACAAGAGGAATTGAGTATAGGAGTAAAGAGGTCCTTCTGCAGCTGTACAGGGCCCTGGTGAGACCCCACCTGGAGTATTGTGTGCAGTTCTGGTCTCCAACTTTGAGGAAGCACATTCTTGCTATTGAGGGAATGCAGTGTAGGTTCACAAGGTTAATTCCCGGAATGGCGGGACTGTCATATGTTGAAAGATTGGAGTGACTGGGCTTGTATACACTGCAATTTAGAAGGATGAGAGGGGATCTGATTGAAACAAATAAGATTATTAAGGGATTGGACACGCTGGAGGCAGGAAGCATGTTCCCGCTGATGGGTGAGTCCAGAACTAGAGGCCACAGTTTAAGAATAAGGGGTAGGCCATTTAGAACAGAGATGCAGAAAAACTTTTTCACCCAGAGTGGTGGATATGTGGAATGCTCTGCCCCAGAAGGCAGTGGAGGCCAAGTCTCTGGATGCATTCAAGAGAAAGTTAGATAGAGCTCTTATAGATAGTGGGGTCAAGGGATATGGGGAGAGGGCAGTAACAGGGTACTGATTATGTATGATCAACCATGATGACAGTGAATGGTGGTGCTGGCTAGAAGGGCCGAATGGCCTACTCCTGCACCTACTGTCTATTGTCTATTGTCTATAATTGTTTGGAAAAGAACACTGGCAGGGATGACGACGGAGCAGCAATAGCTAGAATTTCAGGAAGCAATTCAAAAGGCACAAGATATATATATATCCCAAAAAGGAAGAAGTATTTGAAAGGCAAAATGACACCACAGTGGCTAACAAGAGAAGTCAAAGCCAACATAAAAGCCAAAAAGAGGGCACGTAAGTTAGAAGATTGGGAAGCTTTTAAAAACCAACAAAAGGCAACTAAAAAAGTAATAAAGAAGTTAAAGATAGAATATGAAAGTAAGCTAACCAATAATATTAAAGAGAATACCAAAAGTTTCTTCAGATGCTTAAAATGTAAAAGAGAGGCAAGAGTGGATATCAGACCACTGGAAAATAATGCTGGAGAGGTAGTAATGGGGAACATTAATAGCAGATGATCTGAATAAGTATTTTGCATCAGTCTTCACTGTTGCTTCAGTCTTCAGTAACAGTATGGTGCAAAGTTCCAGATGTCAAGGTCACATAGTGCGTGTAGTTACTATTACTAGTGAAGAGGTTCATGGGAAATTGGAAGGTCTGAAGGTAGACAGGTCACCTGAACCAGATGGTGTACACCCCAGGTTTCTGAAAGAGGTGGCTGAAAAGATTGTGGGGGCATTAGTAATGATCTTTCAAAAATCACTAGATTCTGGAATGACTCCAGAAGACTAGAAAATTGCAAGTGTTATTCCACTCTTCAAGAAGAAAGAGAGGCAGAAGAAAGGAAACTATAGGCCAGTTAGTCCGATCTCAGTGGTTAGGAAGATGTTGGAGTCAATTTTAAGGATGAGGTATCAGGGTACTTGGAGGCACATGATAAAATGGGCCATTAATCAGTATAGTTTCCCCAAGGGAAAATCTTGCCAGAAAAATCTGCTGGAATTCTTTGAAGAAATAGCAAGCAGGATAGACAAAGGAGAATCAGTTGATCTCGTGTACTTGGATTTTCAGAAGGCCTTTGACAAGGTGCCACACATGAGGTTGCTTAACAAGCTACCAGCCCATGGTGTTATAGGAAAGATTCTAGCATGGGTAAAGCAGTGGCTGAGTGGCAGGAGGCAAAAAGTGGGAATAAAGGGAGCTTTTCTAGTTGGCTGCTGGTGATTAGTGGTGTTCCACGGGGGTCTGTGTAGAGATGAATTCTTTTTACATTATATGTCAATGATTTTGGTAATGGAATTGGTTTTATTGCAAAGTTTTCAGACCATATGAAGATAGGTGGAAGGGCAGGTACTTTTGAGGAAGTAGAGAGGCTATAGAAGGACGCAGATAGATAAGGAAAATGGGCAAGGAAATGGCAGATGGAATACAGTTTTGCCAAGTGTATGGTCTTGACTTTAGTAGAAGAAATACAAGGATTGACTATTTTCTAAATGAAGAGTAAATACAAAAAACTGAGGTGCAAGGGGACTTTGGAGTCCTTGTGCAGGATTCCCTAAAGATTAATTTGCAGGTTGAGTCTGTGGTGAGGAAGGCAAATGTAATGTTAGCATTCATTTCAAGAGGACTAGAATTTAAAAGCAAGGATGTAGTGTTGAGACTTTAGAAAACATTGGTGAGGCCTCACTTGGAGTATTGTGAGCAATTTTTGGCCCCTTCTCTTGGGAAGGATGTGCTGAAACTGGAGAGGGTTCAAAGGAGGTTCACAAAAATGATTCCAGGATTAAATGGCTTGTCATATGAAGAAGGGCTTGATGGCTCTGGGCCTGTATTCACTAGAATTCAGAAGACTGCGGGGTGACCTAATTGAAACTTGCCAAATGATGAAAAGTCTCGATAGAGTGAACGTTTCCTATGGCGGTAGAGTCTAAAACCAGAGGACGGCCTCAGAATAGAGGGGTATCCTTTTAGAATGGAGGTGAGGAGGAATTTCTTTAGACAGAGAATCCGTGTAATTCTTTGCCACAGTCTGCTGTGGAGGCCAAGCCTTTATGCATTTTTAAGGCAGAGGTTGATAGATTCTCAATTGGTCAGGGCATGAAGGAATTATGGGGAGAAGGCTAAGATTGGGGCTGAGAGGATAATTGGATCAGCTATGATGAAATGGCAGTGATGACTTGGCTAAATGGCCTAATTCTGCTCCTATATCTTATGGTCTTATGAACCTTGTGGTACACCACTGGTCAGTGAACACCAGTCAGAATAACGCCTCTCCACCACTACCTTCGATTTTCTATAGCCTAGCCAATATTTAGTCCAATCCCATATACTTTAATATTCCATGTCAGCATACCATGAAGGACCTAACTGAAAATATTACTAAAGTCCATGTAGGCAACATTTACTGCCCTGCCTTTATTAAACATCTTTGTCATATTCTCAAAAAAATTAATTGTTTATATGTCATGACCTATCTGCTGATTAGCCCTAATAAGTCAATGTACTTCCAGATGTGAGGAAGTCAAGTCCCTGAGAATCATCTCCAATAATTTGCCTATCAGCAATATAAGGCTCAGCAGCTTAGTTTCCTTGCTTTTCTCTACTGCTGTTGGTCATTATACAATCTTTTGTGGCCCCAACAGTGGCTTAAGAGGAGATAAAGATCTTTCTTAAGGCCCTAGCAACTTCCTGTCTGGCTTCTCTTTCCTGTCTCAATAACCTGGGAAAATCCCAACAGGCCCTGGTAACATCACCTTAGTGCTCTTCATGAGACCTAACATCTCCTCCTTCTTGAGATCAACATGTCTGAAATATCAGTATATCTCCCCTGATCCTACTATCCTCCATATTCATCTCCTTGGTGATTAGCAGTGTGTAGTACAGTGCTGTGGAAAAGTTTTAGGCACACATACATAGCTAGAGTACTTAAGAATTTTGCACAGTGCTGTAGTAATTTTATGTAGTGCAATATTCCAATGCCTCAAAAGAAAGCAAATTTCATGACAGTTGAATGATGTAAAGTGTGATTTGGATCTGGGTCTCTATTGTGGACCGAGAGTAGAAAGGGGGCAGGGAGGGGGGAATAATGGTTGGGAAAAGGGGAAAGGGAGAGGGGAGAGAGCGGGAAGCACAAGATAAATATTCTGTAGTGATCAATAAACCAATTTTTTGGAATCAAATTACCTTGTCCGGTGGCTTAGGACTGGGTGTGACTGCAGCTGCACCACTTATAGAAATATGCCCAAGATTTTTGCCCAGTGCTATCCACCTTTGGGGGTCCAGGCATAAATTTCCTTCTTTGCCTTTGAATGGTCATAGCCTCTCCATTGTAATCTTTTAAAAAATATTTTTAATGCCTTAGAGTTTTCTTTAGTCCTATTTACTCAGGACATTACATGGCCCCTTTTAGCCATCCTTATTCCCTGTTTCAGTTCTCTTCTACTTCCTTTATATTTGTCAAGGAACCTGATCAATTTCAGCTTTCTGATCTTTTAAAAACAACCTTTTCCTGACATAGCATTTCCCTACCACTGCCCTCCTCCGGGTCCAGTCTCATCTTTGTGAATACTGTATATCTCTCATGATTAGAATCTTTCTTCCTGATATTTGCCAGGAAGATGAGCAAAAATACAGGCTTTTTTGGGTAAACAGTTCTTTCCTCCTTTGAAGTTTGCAACGATGCAATTAAGAAACTGGCTACTTATCCGATGGGAAGGTGAGTAGCATCAAACTGCAGCAGGAAGCAGAGAAGAGGGGGTATGATGACGGTGTAGGGATGAAGGAATTGGGCTGGAGACTGGGGGGTGGTTGGCTTTAAATATTGGAAAATGTAGTGGTAGTTGAGGAAGAAGGAGGTCAGCAGCCCTTGGAGGGTGGAGTCAATTGTAAGAATCGAAGGAGAAGGGAAATGGAAAAGAAATCAAAAGTCAAAGAGACTGGAATAGTTGGACAGGTGAGATTGGAAGGCATGAAGTTAAGGTTAGGTTGTAAAGTAGAGTGGAAGGGTCAGAGATTGGTATTAGCATTCTAGAAATAGTGGAAGAAGTCCCCTTATTTTTTCTCCCTTTCTGTACAGCAACACATCTTCCAATTTCAACATGTCCTCTTCAATGGAATTTAAATCATCTCTTGTAGAACCTACCCACTGCCTTCAATTTTAACCCATGATGAGAACTCTGGATTAAAGCTCAGTGCCACAAGGGAAGATGGCGAAGCTGAGGGAGAAGGGTGGGACAGGAAGTACTGACAATGTGCTTTCCCTGGCTTCACTACTTCTAAAGAATCAGACTTTCCTCTGTACTGTGCATGACAATAATAAACCAATTCCAAAAACCAGGAGGGAAAGATATGCAGGAAATGAACCCTGCATGACGCAAATTTGGCAGTTAGTTTTCCATGTAAATAGATTATGAATAGGCATATGGATAGACGCCAAATAAATTTGAAACATGGTAGACCATTCAAAGCTCACTTACCCCGGAACACCTCCTGCTTCCATGTGATTTGCAAGAGTGACATCATGTGACCAGACGTCATATTGCCACTTCTGTAATCCGATGACTCCACACAGGACATTCCCGGAATGAACTCCCACACGCATGTTGATATCAACTCCTGTGGCATCCCTTACCTTCCTTAAAAGTACAAGATCAAAATGAGCATGAGAAACCTTAGTTTGAGTCTCAGAACAAATTGAAAATCAACTCCCAGTTATCCATTTCAGAACTCTAATTTTTCAGTCAACAATGGGGTTGGCTTTCATTCTTACTGTGGCTAGAGAAAAGAAAATGTCAGAGTGATATTCCTCTACATCATGTTTATTCAGTCTTCCTCATGAATACACTTACCTTAATTAATGAATCAGCCAAAAATTAACCCTCAAGATGATTCTGCAAACTTCCTTGGAAAGCTGAGATGGTTTACTGCAGCTTTTATGCTTAGGTATATGGCCAAATGCGTACATGTCTTGCGTTCTATCTTCAAGAGCATGTCTCATCTTTCTCTGATTTTTGGACTAAATACATTCAGTCTACAATGAATGTTCCTTAAGGTTCTTATAGCTGGGGGTGGTAATGGGGACAAGCTCCCACTACCCATTAAATGCTCCCATAGTTGTGTGGCTCAAATAGCCTCTGACAGCCAAGTCCAGCTCCTGGCCTTCACGTGTGGCTTAGCTACTAAGCCTGGCAGAACCACTTCTACTGACAGGAGAAGAGACAAAGGTGGTTTACCGGTGCATCAAAACCAGTCGCTTCGGGCAGATGAGGCTCGTCAGCCATGGCTGGAAAATGAAAAGTAATCTCAATCCTCCATTGCCCTCCTGCTACACCCATTCATGGGGAAGGCATCGGGAGGCCTAGTGCCCCTGCGCCGGCCGTGCATGCAGCTTATTACAGCTGCTCCGACTAGTTTCTTACTTGCCTGTCTGTCTAAGTAAACCCCAAGGGAACAACTTCTGTGATGCTGCTGGGGCAAAACTGTATCGGTCCCTGCCATTCCTTTGGGTTAATCAGATGTGTGGAGAGGGGGAGCTTGCTACATGGACAACAACTTGCTCTCCATATTGTACTGGCCAGGCTTGTGTATCTAGACAGCTGGAAGGTAACATCCATGGTTGACCCTAATCTACTAATACATGAACGAAGCAGTTTAAATTTACTTATTCGTTCTGCAGGTGTTTCATAGAAATCACTGTGACATTCACATGCAACAGACTGAAGATGCAGGAGGAACACTGCAGGCCAGGGAGCATCTAAGGAAAGGAGTAAACAAGCGCCATTCCAGGCCGAGACCCTTCTCAGCCCGAAACGTCGACTGTACTCATTTCCATAGATGCTGCCTGACCTGCTGAATTCCTGCAACATTTTGTGTGTGTGTGTGTGTGTGTGTGTGTGTTGCTCTGGATTTCCAGCATCTGCTGATTCTCTCCATGTGCAAATCACTTTACCAAGGACCAGCAGTCTTTTCCCTAATTTTAAAATGACCTCAAAAGAACAAGGGACGCAATGGTATTCGGTTTGATCGGTGATCCTCGATACGCCATGCTGTTCTGTAAATGATGCTTCGCTCATTTGATGTCAATGCCTCTCAAGTTATTTGTTCTGTTCAAATGCTTAACATGTGAATAAAACGGAATAGTACAGCAAGAACTGCAAGATGAACAAGCATCGTCAATGTAATATGGTACAGCAAGTGTAGTGGAAAAAATATTGGGAGCCAGTCTGTTACAGATGGCAAAAGGTTGCTTCCATTATCACAAATAGCCTGCCACCGCTAACCGCTTTCAGGGTAAAGAGCTAGCAATGCAAATTATTATTGACCTTCCATACACCTTTTTCAATTTGTACTAAATAGCAAAACTGTGTGTCTTCACGACAGATGATGAGAGGGCAGTGGTACAATTACAGCAGAGATTTTATATGTCAAGAGTTCTGTTAACAGAAGGCACCACATAAAATCACTATAATATACAATCAGTATGATACCTTTGATTCGCTGAATCATACAATACAGAGCATCACGACTGTGTCAGGTTAAAAAAAACCCTGCTCTTTCTCTGCAAATTGTTCCTTTTCAACTACATTATTTCTTCAATCATATTTTGAAAGTATTTTTGAAACTGTTCCTATCACTTTATAAGGGGTAAATGCATTAGATCACAATGTGAAATGCTTTTTTATTGTCACTGTGGCCTCTTGTTCTTTTTCCTGCTGCGTTGGTCTGCGTCCATGATTTTGAGCATATTTACTAAATTCCCACTTAACTTTCTCAGAACTGAAGAGAGACAGAGGAAAAAACACAGCATCTGTAGTTGTTCCATCGAATAAAGTCTTGCTTCCCTTTCTCTATTCCCTTTCTAAGGTCTTTCTCGAGGTGCTGCCTGAGCTGGATGTAATATTACAACTGGGGCCTAACAAGTACTGATAAAGGGTACACATGCCACATTGGTTTCGTAATCTATGCTTCCTTTCGTAAACAAAAGAGTCGCACACTATTTATTACACGTCTTTTCTCGCCCAGCAGATTTGAATCCAGTCCTCCTGCGTTTACACACACTTTAACGCTTAGGTCTTGGAATTCATGTAGCTTACCAAAAAGTTGTTTAAGCTTGTGCCTGTAAGTGACTTCCGGAAATTTGTTCTGAGTCCTTTTGAGCATATGACAAGAACTTACAAGACTGCTAGACATTTACAGTGACCTTGACCATGTCTATGCTATCACACTTAAGGGACGTTCGTTTAGAACAGAAATGAGGAAGAATTTCTTTAAATAGAGATTTGTGAATCTTTGGAATTCTTTGCCACAGACAGCTGTGCAGGACAAGTCATTGGGCATATTTTAGGTGGTGGTTGATCGGTTCCTGATTAATCAGGGCATCAAAGGTTATCGGGTGTCGGGGAGAAGGCAAGGAAATGGGGTTGAGAGGGATAACAAATCAGCATTGATGGAAGGACAGAGCAGGATTGATAGGCTGAATGGCTTAATTCTTCTTCTAAGCCTTATGGTCTTATGGTCCTCACTGTAAAAGACCATAAGGCCTAAGAGCAGAATTAGGCCATTCAGTCCATCGAGTCTGCTCCATCAGTATAATTATGTCATTTAATAGGCAGCCATTTGATTTGATTATGCATTTTGCAGCCAGCATAATCAAAGACCCCACCCACCTCAGACATTCTTTCTTCTTCACTCTCTGGTCCAGAAGCCCAAAAACATGTCTCACCATGTTCGAGGATAGCTTCTATCCCACTGTGTCCAGATGCTTGAATGGTCCTCTGGCTTAGAGGTCAAAAGTTTAGCGTCATAGTCAGAAAATAAGGGGTCAGTCGCTTAGAACTGAAATGATGAGGAATGTCCTCACTCAAGTGGTGATGGAATCCTTGGAATTCTCTACCCTGGATGGCAGTGCATTCAAGGCAGGCATTGTTAGTATTCATATTGAGAAGACTAGAATATAAAAGCAAAAATGTAATCCTCAGGCTATATAAGGCATTGGTCAGACCCCATTTGGAATAGTGTGAGCAGTTTTGTATTAGCATTGAAGAGGGCCCAGAGGAGGTTCACGAGAATGATTCCAAGAATGAAAAGGTAACGTATGGAAAGTGTTTGATGGCTTTCAGCCTGTATTCACTGAAATTTAGAAGAATGGGGTGGATCTCATTGAAATTTATAGAATATTGAAAGGTCAAGATAGAGTGGATGTGGAGAGGATGTTTCCATAGCGGGGGAGTCTAGGAGCATAAGGTCCAAGCCTCAGAACAGAGAGAGAGTTCTTTAGCCAAAAGAATCAGTGGAATTCATTGCCATAGACAGCTGTGGAGGCAAAGTCATTGGGCATATTTGAAGTTTGAAATGGAGTCTGATAGGTTCTTTTTTAAAAAATTTTTAAAATTGAATTTTCAAATAGGTTACAGAAAGAAAAAAGAAAATTATCAACTCTTCCCCCCTCCCCTTAACCCCTCCCCCCTAACATATCCATATAGAAAAAAAAAGAAGAAAAAAGAAAGAAAGAAAGAATGCCTGGATATCAGAAGATCCCCACAGGCTCCACGGAGTTCATAATAGCTTTAATATGTATATTTCTTTCTTTCCCCAGATAACCAATAATTTTATCTTCGGAGCACCTATATATTTAATCCTATCTTTTGTAAATAAGGGCGCCAAATTTTCAGAAATATTTCATATTTATCTCTTAAATTATAAGTAATTTTTTCAAGTGGAATGCAGCTAAAAATTTCATTCTTCCAACGATCTTTACTTAAGTATGAATCCGATTTCCAAGTAACTGCAATAGCCTTTTTGGCTACTGCCAATGCAATTTTTATGAATTCTTTCTGATATTTATTCAATTTGAATTTTGATTTTATCCCTTCAATATCGCCTAGTAAAAATAATATTGGATTGTGTGGAAGTTGCATTCCAATAATTTATTCCAGTCAAACTCTTACATTTGTCCAAAAAGGTTGAATTTTAGAACAAGACCAAGTAGGGTGTAAAAAAGTACCAATTTTTTTGATTACATCGAAAACATTGATCAGATAAATTTGAGTTTAATCTATTTATTTTTTGTGGTGTAATATATATTTGATGTAAAAAGTTATATTGTACTAATCTTAGTCGAACATTTATTGTATTTGTCATACTGTCAAGACATAACCTTGACCAACTTGTTTCATCAATTTTAATATTCAAATCAGTTTCCCATTTTTGTCTTGACTATGAATTCCTTGTTTAATTGCCTGTTTTTGAATCAAATTATACATACCAGAAATAATTTTTAAAATTTTTCTTTTATGAATTGAAGTTTCTATTTCATTAGGTTTCAGCAATAACATTGTTTGACCCAGTTTATCTCTTAAATAAGCCCTTAATTGGAAATAACAGAAAAGAGTGTTATTTGATATTTTATATTTATTCTTTAATTGGTCAAATGACATTAATATACTTCCTTCAAAACAATCTCCTATATATCTAATCCCTTTGTGAAACCAGTTATATAAAAGTTGATTATCCATTGTAAAAGGGATAAGTTTATTTTGAATTAAAGGTCTCTTTGCTAACAAAGATTTCTTTATCTCATCATCAACATTTATCTTATTCCATAAATCAATCAAATATTTTAGTATAGGAGATTCTTTCTTTTCCCATATCCATTTAGATTCCCATTTATATATTAACTCTTCTGGTATATTTTCTCCTATTTTGTCTAATTCTATTCTAATCCATGCCGGTTTATCTTCATCAAAAAAAGATGCAATAAATCTAAGTTGATTTGCTTTGTAATAATTCTTAAAATTTGGTAATTGTAACCCTTCTAGGTCAAATTTCCATGTCAGTTTTTCCAACAATATTCTTGACATCTTACCTTTCCAAAGGAATTTCCTCACACATTTATTTAACTCTTAAAAAAATTTCTTCGGTAATTGTATTGGTAATGTTTGGAATAAATATTGTAATCTAGGGAATATATTCATTTTTACAGCATTGACTCTACCTATTAATGTTATTGGTAACATCATCCATTTATCAAGATCCTCTTGAATTTTTTTCAATAATGGCAAATAATTTAATTTATATAAATTCTTTCTATCATTATCAACTCTTATACCTAAATACTTTATACCATTTATCGGCCATCTAAATTGAGTTATTAATCAACATTGACTATAATCTCCTTTAGTAAGGGGTAGAATTTCACTTTTATCCCAATTTATTTTGTACCCTGGTATTTTCCCATATTCTTCCAATCTAGAAGATAATTTACGCAACAAATATAATGGGTTAGTTAGATAAAACAGAACATCATCAGCAAATAAGTTAATCTTATATTCCTCCTGATTAACTCTGAAACCCATAATATCTGAGTCAGTTCTAATTAATTCAGCTAATGGTTCTATCGCCAACACAAATAAAGCAGGTGATAATGGACAACCTTGTCTAGTTGACCTTGTTAACTGAAATTATGTTGAAATTTGGCCATTTGTCACCACTTTAGCTTTGGGGTTAGTATTTAAGGTTTTAATCCATTTTATAAAAGATACTCCTAATCCATATTTTTCCAATACCTTAAATAAAAAATCCCATTCCAATCTATCAAATGCTTTTTCTACATCCAAAGCAACTGCCACACTCATTTCTTCCCTCTTTTGTGCCAAATGAATTATGCTAAGTAACCAAGTTACATTATCTGCCGATTGTCTATTTTTAATAAATCCTGTTTGGTCCATGTGTATTAATTTTGGTAAGTATTTAGATAATCTGTTAGATAAAATCTTTGTTATTACTTCATAATCCGTGTTCAACAAAGAAATAGGTCTATATGATGTTGGTTTTAAAAGATCTCTGTCTTTTTTTGGCAATACTATTAAAATAGTTGTTGAAAAAGATTCTGGAAGTTTATGTGTTCTTTCCGCTTGGTGTATTCGCTCCATAAAATGAGGAATTAATAAATCTTTAAACTTTTTGTAAAACTCAGGCGGAAAACCATCTTCTGCTGGAAATTTGTTACTCTGAAGTGATCTTAAAGCTTCTTCGACCTCTTTTAATGTAAAAGGCACATCTAATCCCTCCTGTTCTTTCAAATTCAATTTTGGGTGAGTTATTTGTGTTAAAAACCTGTCTATCTCAACAATATCATTTTATGATTCTGATTGATACAATTCGGAATAAAAAATTTTAAAAGTTTCATTGATTTCTAAAGGTTTATAAGTAATTTTATTTACACTTGTTCTAATTGCATTTATCGTTTTGGAAGCCTGGTCTGTTTTTAACTGGCAAGCAAGAATCCTGTGTGATCTTTCACCTAGTTCATAATATCTCTGTTTAGTTCTAATGAGTCTGACAGGTTCTTGATTAGTCGAGGTATCAAAGGTTACAGGGAGAATGAAAGGAAATGGTGTTGAGAGCAAAAATAAATCAGCCATGATAGAATGGCGGAGCAGGCTCGATGGACTGAATGGCCTAATCCTGCTCCCATGTCTTATGATCTTATTCCAGGGTATTAAAGAATAGAAAGGTACGTGGGTAGGGCGGGCTATTGGAGTTTGAGGTATCAACTTCTTGAATGGTTCACTGGGCTTAGCGATTAAAAATTTTAAAGATTAGTTTTACTTGTTATATCAAAATTTTGAAACATACAATGTAATGCGCCATTTGGATCATCACTTGCTGTGCGGTGGGGGCAGCCTGCAAGTGTTTCCACACTTCCCGCACCAACGTAGGCATGCCCACAACTCACTAACCCTAAACCAACCACCTTGGGAATGTGGGAGGAAACGGGAGCACCCAGAAGAAACCCATGCGGTCATGGGAAGAATGTGCAAACCCCTTACAGACAGCAGCAGGAATTGAACTCCATTAATGCGATTGTGCCTAATGCTACGCTAACATGCCGCCCTCAGTTAGCAGTGACGGCAGATGTGAGTGAGCGATACGGTGGTGGAGAATCTTCCCCTACAGAGTCACAGGGCTCAGATTAGGCCTGCCCAGGGCCTGTGCACTGGGATTGATGGAAACAAATGATCATTGGAGGATAGGAAGGGGCGAGAGGGCTTTGTCCGAACCGGCCGGATTATAAAAGGTAGAAGAGCGCGACTTAAGGTGGGATGTGAGGGAGTATATCAGGGGCCTGGTTCTGAGAGCGAGGAACGACCCGAGGTTTGGATGATTTAAGTGCTGGGCCAGATCGAAAAGGTCAGGGTGTTGGAGCCGGAGGCGAGGGACGAGCTGGTTCAGCTTGCTGCTCTGTCAGGTTGATTCATCTCTGCGTTGAAATGAGGCTGTGGTCTGCTCCGGGGCCAGCTGCAGTGACGGCTGGCTTTGTGGCTGTGGATTCACTTCTGTGAACTTCAGTTCTGAATGGTAGTTGCTTACTTTCATTGTTCGCATGATTTGTTTTTTTTTCTGGGTGTTGGATGGTCTTTTTTTAAAAATGGGTTCTACTGGGTTTCTCTGCTTTGTGGCTGCCTGGAAGGAGATGAATCTCAAGGTTGTATGATGTATATGTACTTTGTACTTCGGATGAGAGAGCTCTGGTGCTTTACGTCTGACTATCAGCTCCACAGCTCATACTTGCCTATACCCTTGCCGGTAACTGATTGAGAAGTTGAGCTTTGTCAGACAAGATTAGGTCAGCAGCTGTCAACAGCTCCCTGCAAGAGAGAAGGAAGGTTGTACATTCGCTGCTTTCCACTCTTTTAGAGGTTGCTTCAATGGTCAACACGGTTTTAAGCCCTATAATTGCAAGAGGCCATGCAATCAAATTGTGCAAGGGTCATAGTGTTGACTTCAATGAGCTCCTTTTACTTTGGAATTCTGGCAGTCCTGAACCATTTGGAAGGTGGGTCGTTAATTTGTTATATAATGGGCCAGCAGGTAAATGTAGTGACACAGCCAACGCATCATTCGCTATCTGCCAGATACATAACTATTATGATTGTTGATTCAACAGGGAAAATAATCGAAGGCAGTGTTGAATTCTGAAGGCACAGGCTATTGCTAAGTTAGCTGTAAGTGCTATTGCAGCTAATGGAATAGCAGTATGAAATGGTACTGAAGAGATGCCTGTGTATTCTTACTCATTGTTAAGAACTGTAGATTTATGGCATAATGAAACTAAGAAAGAGAGATGCAGCATCTGCCTGAATCAAGCATGCTTCTTTAATCTTGTACCATTTCGGTTATGTAGTGATTCTGCATAATTCTGGCATTTTAAGCACAGCTCTACATTACCTTTGATATGACCTGCTGCTAGTAAACATAAGATGTTTCAGAGCTCCCTGCGCTGAAAATTTTTATGTGGATTTTTTTCTCTGTCTCTCTGCTTCAATTACAATGCACTAACTCTAGATTTTGCAAGACAATTAGGTTTTTTTTAAAAACAGGATTCTTTGACCCATACAGTGAAAATTGCAAAGATCTTTCTCAAGACCACAAATATGAATAACAACCAAATATTCAGGACTTCTTTTCTCTTTGTAATTATTCTGAAAAATTTCATTTGTGAAAATTTGATCAGGGAATAAAGCAAGAAGTAACAGAGAATAAAAGAACCGACCTAAGCATGTTCCACAGTATGTCACAGATAATCACTACTGTAGTGGGGGGAAGAATGAAAACCAAGCAAAATAATCCAACAGAAAGAAAAAAAATTGTTCTTTCCTGAGTTGACTTAAGGGATTAATGTGTTCTCCATGTAACACCTCTTCCAAGCCTCAGCACCGTTCCATGAAATTCTGAAGTATTACCTGGAGTATGGTGGGTATTGGTGGGTATTGAACTCAAGTCTTCTTGGTTAAAGGAGAAGCACAATTATTTACTCAATGCAGCAGAGAAAAGAGGAATATAGAAATGAATCCTTGCCCCGTGTTTGTTATTGTTTCATTAGATCCATGGGTCAATTGTGTACTGTCACAACAGATTTTTTTAAATAAGCCTACAAAAAAGAAACAACATACTTTTTTAATCCTCATTAGTAGAAATCAAAACTATCCTAATTCCAAGTTGAAAGTTTGAAGCCAATTTATTTTGAAAGTGCATGTATTCACCATATGCAACCCTAAGATTCATTTTCTTGCGGGCATATTCAATAAATCTATACAATAACAATAATAATAGAATCACTGAAAGACTGTCTAACTAGGCCGCTCAACCACAGTGCAGAAGACAACAAATTGTGGAAATACAAAAAGAAGAAATAATAAAAATAAATAAATAGGCAATAAATATTGAGAACATGAGATGAAGAGTCCTTGAAAGTGAGTCCATTGGTTGTGGGAACATTTCAATGATGGGGCAAGTGAAGTTGAATGAAGTTATCCTCTTTGGTCCAAGAATCTGATAGCTGAGGGCTACTAACTGTCCTGAACCTGGTGATGTGAGTTCTGAGGCTTTTTCCTGATGGTAGCAGTGAGAAAAGAGCATGTCCTGGTTGGTTGGGATCCTGAGGCAGTGTTTTACGTAGATATGTGATAGACTGAGCCATACCCACTACTTCTTGTAGGATTTTCCATTCAAGGGCAATTGTGCTTCCATAACAAGGTGTGATGCAGCCAGTCGATAAACTCCCTACTACTAATTTTACTTTATAACATCTACTATCCTAATTTATAATACCGTTGTAATTATACTTTTGTCATATTTTAAATACACTATTAAAATTATTTTTATCCATAATGATGAGAGTTAAAAGGCCTTTTCAGAGTTTATCTCCCTCAAAATCACAGCATTTGTGCTTTCTTCTTTGGTACCTTGACAGTGGCTTCACGCTGTCAGAGAGCTGCCATTCATAATTTTGACACTGCAGTCAAAACTGGACTGCTAGCCTTGAGTCTAGTAGATCAGGGGCTGAACAGATTGAAGACGGGGAAAATCAGACTGGGAGGGGGACGGGCATTTCTGGGTGGAGGTGCAAAGAAGGAGAGAAAAATGGATGCAAAAAGTAAAGATTTGGCCTGGAAAATCATATGCTAAGGTAGTCTCCATCCTGATGACATGAACATTGATATTCCTCATTTCCAATCATTTCTTCCCTCTCTCCCTTCCCCATTTTCTCTATTTCCATTCCCCATTCTGGTTCCTCTTTCACCCCTTCTCTTCTCTTCACCTACCCATCACCTGCCACTGGTGCTCCTCCTCCTTCCCTTTCTCCCATGGATCATTGTCCTCCCATTTCAGATACCTTCTTCTTCAGCCATTTATCTTTTCCACCTATCACCTCCCAGTTTTCTTAGTTCACTCCCCACCCCCTCCTCCACCCTTCCACCTTCCTCCTCACCTGGATTCACCTATCCACCTTCTAGAACGTGCTCCTTCCCCTCCCTCCCATCCCCACCCCCACCCAACCCTCTTATTCTGGTTTCTCCTCCACTCTTCACCAGCCCTGATGAAGAATCTCAGCCCCAAATGCCCATCCTCTCCATAGACGCTGCCTGACATGCTGAGTTCCTCCGACGTTTTGTGGGTGTTGCTAAGTATTTGGCTGGTTTGGCATCAGGGGATCCCGGAGTTCGGATTGCAGTGGGCTACCCACATTAGTGCAATCAAGCCTTGAGAGAGATGACTTATCTCCCTTGGTGAGAGGTGGCATAGTTGGTAGAGCAATGCTATCACAGCTTGAGGCATTTGGGGTTCCGACTGACACCACCTGTAAGGAGCTTGTACATTCACCCCGTGACTGTACAGGTTTCTTCCGTGTTCTCCAGTTTCCTCACATGGTCCAAAGACATGCTGCTTAGTAGGTTAATTGGCCATTGTAATTAGTCCTGTGGTTAGGTTAGTATTAAATAGGTGGATTTCCAGGGACCAGTTCTGCACTGTATCTCTAAAAAAAATAAAATGATAAAGGAGTTGTGTCCCATTTCAATAATTTCAGCTATCAGTAAAGAGCACAAATCATTTGACAGTACCAAAGTACCATGGCATGAAATTTCCGTTATAAATATACTCAGGCTTCCGGCCTAGTATGCTGTAGCCTGAGTAGTTGTTGTTGTTCCTTTCTGTCCCTTGTGGCACATCAGGCAGCAACCTTGCCGTTTCTTTAGCATCTTTGTCTGTTTTTCACGAGGCCGAGTTGCTAGCTCAATGCCCAACCCAGCATGGATGGAAAGCATATAAGAAACTGGAGGATTCAAACCCGAGACTACTTGCCTCAAAGTGCGGCCCGGATGCCTCTATACCACCGGCTGGCTACAGTGTAGTCTGAGGAGTGCATGATAAAACACAATTAACATATTTAAAATGGATTTCACTGGCTTTTGGCCCTAACTGAAAATCTAGTCTGAAGCTGTACCCAAATAGGAGAACAGATAGAGTAGGTTTTCTCAAGATAGGCTAAACATGCAAAGAACTACCTGACTTCATGTAACCTTTTTAAGTGTGGGATTTATTTGCAGTCATGTGAACCACCTGAAATGTTTCTGATTGATGTAAAGATTTCTGAATTACTATTATTAGTTCTGAAAAAATTGATCGCTGGTATTACACCAAAATCAAGGTTTGCTTTTAACAACCCATCATCAAGTAAACACTGGAACAATAACACCCACGACCATGATCCAGGTCTGTAAGGTTCAATTTTAGTGGTAGGATATAGTTATTCACAGATGGAGGCTGATGTTAACACAATACCAGATTCAGATACAGCATTAACACATAATTTATTGTTAGATGATCGCTAGATTTAATAATCAGGTGTCAAATAGTGAATCAGGAATGAAAGGAAATGCAAGTACTCAGGTTGTTTTTTTTGGCGAACAGAGTTGGAAAATAGAGGAATTGCACTAAGTTTGTATCAAGGTGCAGTAACGTAACACCGTGGCAGCCCTCAGGTTCAATCCCAACCTCGGGTGTTGTCTGTGTGGAATTTTCCTCGTCTCCCTGTGACCATGTGGGTTTCCTCTGAGTGTTCTGGTTTCCTCCCAGATACCAAAGATATGTAGGTTGTTAGGTTGGAGGCTGTGTGAGTTTTCACCTCTTGTATTTGAAGGTAAACTCTGTGTAGCCGGGTGACCATCGAATCTTATTCCATATCATTAAAAGTGTACTTAGGCATTCATCCAGGTAATGCTAGAATAGTTGTCTGGGACTTTAAGTGGAGATGGTGACGTCATTACGCACGCGCGGGATAGTGGGGAGACCATTTTGCTTTCGGCTGCCGAAACTGGTGGAGCGTTGGACTCAAGTTCCCCCAGAGGTACTGGGCTGGGTGAGGAAAGGTGAACATTAATTTACAATATCCATGTAAATTCATTTATGTTTGTTGGTGAATGGAAAATATCGGTAACTTGACATGTTTTACATGTGGACGCTTTTGATTTTCGCGAGTAAAGAACTCGAGGCTGGATAGCGTGCTTGCAAAGTTCCTCACCGGCCGAGCAGGTCAGTCTTCCTGTAATTTAACTCCCAGGCAATATCTTGTAAAAGTTGTGCCGAAGTGTACCTTTTGTCTAACTTTATTGTATCATGACTGATTGTGCATGTAACCACGTAACGTGAATGTTTAGTCTCTGCTCGGGGGTTCAGCACGTGTATACTAAAAAGTAGTACACTTCTCAGATGAGGTGCATTCACTTACATTTTTTGTTGCTATGTATAAGGTACAGGGTCGGGGGGGGGGTTCTAATGTTATTTGTATTGTCTTTCTTCAGAATTGCCACTACCGTATTAGTACCGTATTAGTTTTGTGCGGTTTTTTTGTATTTTTTATACTGCATACGCAATTGGTCAAGACACAAGTGTGTGGACTGAAGGTTAAACGGAGATTGTAACGGCAGGACCTGATTGTAAAGTTGTTCGTTTTGTTTTAAGACCCTCTTCTGGCACTTAAACATCTAAAACAGATAAAGGAATTAAAACCCGAAAAGGTAGTTGTTGTCCTGAGTGTGTACTTTTCCATGGGCTACAACACCTGGGCTGGGAGAGCAGAGATTGATGAGAATGTTGGCGGGGAGTGTAGGGGAGAGGGAGGGAATGAAAACAGGATTGGTATAGGGTTAGTGTGATGGATGCTTGATGGTCTAGTGGGCTGAAGAGACAGAATTTTTTGCTGAAGTGATCTGTCCCATTCATGCCTGATCATATTTTTCCCCAGAAAACTCTCTTCATATAGAATTATTCATTCATGCATGTGCCATGTTGTATGACGTGGGGCATCATGGTCTTTCCATGACCATGATTGTTCCTGGCAAATCTTTCCACAGAAGTGTTTTGGTTTTGCCTTCTTCTGGACTGGGTCATTACAAGACTGGTGACCCCAGCCATTAACAATACTCTTTGAAGATTTTCTGCCTGGAGTCAGAAGTCGCATAACTAGGACTTGTGATATGCATCAGCTACCCATACGACCATCCACCACATGCTCTTACGACTTCATGTGACCCTGATTGGGAAGGCAGGGGGGTGCGAAGCAGGTGCTACATCTTGCCTAAGGATACCTGCAGGCTAGCAGAGGGTAAGAACGCCTTCCACTTCCTTTGCTAGGGATGTACCTCCACCCCTGCCACCCATGTAGAATAGTTAAGCTTGTTTAAAAGTTAAACTCCCAAGCATATTGAATAGTTTTTGTAGCGTTTCTCCAGTACCTGACTTACTAAATTATTTATTGACTTATTTTATTTAGAGATATAGTATTGAATGGGCGCTTCCTTTTCCATTTCCCTAGTCTAATCACGGGACAATTATTAATAACCGATTAACCTACTAACCGGTAAGTCTTTGGACTGTGGGGGGAAACCAGAGCACCTGGAAGAAATCCACGTGGCCACAGGGAGAATGTACAAACTCCTTACAGATGGCACCAGGATTGAACCCCGAGCTCCAACGCCCTGAGCTGGAATAGCATTGGGCTAACGGCTACGCCACCGTGGTGCCTATTATCTTCTTGAAACTTTATGAGCCCATTTTCATATCTTGTATGTGTGGAAGATTGATTATACGATGATACATAGGTTGCAATAATTTGTAAAATATTATTTGCAGCTATGTGTGTACTTGCTGGATTTCATTTGCAGAAAGTACAAGTTACCACATCTGGGATGATTGTTTTAAGGTAATACATCCCCAGCACAAACGGAAATAAATTCTAATAACAGTTGGCACCTCAGTGTATAACAAGCAGCAAACAGGTATCAAGAGGTAAAATATTGCTAGAAAATCAAGTTTAAATTATTTTTATTCCTAGCAGTGAAAAAGCTTAAGACATAACTCACTTTATGGCTTCACACATATCTAAGCCCATTTTCACACAGTTTTTAGCATGGTTTGGCAGGGATATCGGTAAACCAGAGACACAATAGTAGCAGTCTCCCAGAATCTTGATCCTCATGCAGTCATTTTCCTGAATAAAATGAAAGGTCAAGATTATTTCATAATGCCAAAGTATGTTACTATTAGACAGAGTTTTACTTGTAAATACAGGTACAACTTACCTTTGCAATTTGATCAAACTTGCCAAATAATTCATTGAGTGTGTGCACAAGCTCCCCGGGTGAACATTCACTGGCCAGGCGTGTGAACCCCACAATATCAGCATACAATATACTGCAGAAACATAAATGTTTAAAATATTTGAACTCCTATCATCATGTCTGATAGTAGACAACAGCAAAATGCTCTGTACAGTGATGGAATAATCTTAAGATATTTAAGAATGCAGTTTTCCCTCACCTGGCAGACACAAGTTAGACATTTCAAACTACAACACACACATACACACAAAATGCTGGAGGAACTCAGCAAGCCAGGCAGCATCTATGGAAAAGAGTAAACAGATGATTTTTCAGGCCAAGACCCTGCATTGGGACTCCTTCATTGTTTTAACACTGTGAGAAAAGTTGCTTCTTTGTTTCCATCACACCTACCCATGAAGATTGAGAGGGGCACAAATTCGTCTAGCCATCAATGGAAGTCATAGCGCAATGCAAGAGCATTCCTATAAGCCTGTTTTTCCGTGAACAGCTCTGTTAACGAACATGTAGACCACAATTTATAAGCCGATGCAGGCAAAATTCCTGACCAGGAAGTTTGCTGCACAGCCAATCAGAGCTAAGATATACACCCCATCTCACAATTGAATTTCTGAAATGACGTCCAATCAGCTATTGAAAAGTATGTTAAGGCCAAGCATTCAAAGAAACACACCTCAATATGACACGGTCTCCTCACATGGTGACAACACATTTACAAGTAAATTGCCAAGATTGGAGTATGGCTCAACCCGACCATCACCCACATTTTCCGAATTACTTCCAACACTATTTCCCACTGGCTGAAACACTCTTTTCACACGAAACAGCCATTCATGTACCTTCAATTGCCTAGTATGTTGTAGGCAGAAGAGAATACAAGTGCTGAATCTAGAGCGACAAACAATTGGCTGGAGGAAGTCAGAGCGTCAAGCAGTATCTGTGCAGGGGAAGTTAATCGTTGACACTTGAGGTTGAAACACTGCATCAAATGCAGCCTTTTTCTTACTCAGGTGGCAAATATAGGTTATGGCATCTTCCTTTAAAGTACGTATAACCGGACAGCTTACTACTTTTAATTGTTCACTCTTTGGGCAAAAGTAGTTTGACCATTACTGTAATACTATGATGGTACTCATGCTTGATATATTTCCAAGACGAGACTATTGGGCAATTAATGTTGACATGGAATGATGATACAAGTATCAAGAGAAGAAATTTGGCACGTCCTTATCAATTCCAACCTTTAGTGAAGAATCACATTCTGTCTCGATATATAATGGTCTGATATGGCAACTGGTCTATATGTGATGGCACTGCTATTGCTTTAACTCACTCTAGCTCAATGCACTATGTAAAGATGTGATCTGTATAAACTGTATGCAAGATCAGCTTTTCACTGCACCTTGGTAAATGTGACAGTAATAAATGAAAACTAAAACCGAACTAAATATTGTGCCTTTCAAAGGTCCTCTACCAACATGCCTCTGAAAATCACAATGAAACCTAGACAATGTAGATTGCTTTCCAATTCATGATCCACAGTCAATGGAAAAAATTATAAAATTACAAGTATCTCCGGTGTGCCAGTATAACATTCAACAGAGTATGAATATTGAAGAATTCAAAGATTGAGACTAAGGTTCATGGTCAACAATGAAAGGGACCCCCACTCTCCTGTGTGCATTGGAGACATGGTCGTACTCAAATACTCACATTGAAGTAATGGAGAAGGAACACTAATGCCATCGTCTCCATTTCCATCAGCTGGACAGATGAACTAATGTCCCTTCCCAGCACCAAAGTTCTAGTCACATTTTGAAATTCAGGCTAATCACTCCGAGATGAGTTGGCCGAATGCCACATGCCACAAAACCGACTCCTGAAACAAACACCCCGAGCTCTATTTTAGCAAAAGATTTCTGGACGAGCTGAGCAGACTGTGTGAGATTTGTCAACCAGCGAGCACGTTCTCCGGGTCTCCTGAGCCATTCTAACATAGATGCCATTAATTATCAGTCTGGGCAATCCACGCCTTCAGTGGAAATGAATCTCGGAGCCTAGAAAAGTCACAAAAACTGCACCTAGTAAGACCTTTGGTGCTTTCATATTCCAGAGATGTTTACCATTTTATGATCATTTTAAAGCTTTCAGGCTGAAAACTGATGTGATCCAGAGATTTTATTTGTTTTCACAGCTCTCCCAAAATAGGATTTTAAGGGAATAAAACTTCAGGGGTGAGGCTTTTAAACCGACATTGAATTATTGTGACAGAAAGAACGTGAGAGGGAGATAACAATGTAAATGGAAGCTAACGATGCAATAGCAGTAAATGGAATTAAAGGCCAAATAAAAACAATGATTTAGAGGCAACACACACAAAATGCTGGAGGCCTGCTGAGTTCCTCCAGCATTTTGTGCGTGTTGCTTGGATTTCCAGCATCTGCGGGTTTTCTCTTGATTTAGAGTGATTGTTAAATGAAGGGAACTGAAGTCCTTCATCTCATCATTCCCTTGGGGTTGAGGATGATTTAATTCTGCTCCGGTCCTGGGTTACATAACAAATTTTTACCAATATGTGACACTGTAGGTTCTTGAAAAGATGGCCAGTCTGTTTGGGATGTTGTGTGCTCCTTTTCAGATGTTCAAAGCCTCACCTGGCGATTTTTCTTCATATCGCGAGCCAGGAATTCAAAACGAAGAAACTTTGAAAATATCATTGAAACATTCTTTTCCATCAACCTGGAAATCTCCGAGGAATTTTGATGTTATGGATTTCAAAAATGAGATTCTGGAAAATGTGGGGCACTTAAGTGAAGGTTGGTATTGATAAAATTCATCACACCTCCAATGCAGCAGCCAATTGAGTCAAATGGTTGCATCATGGCCTGGTATGGGAACCTAATGCCCAGGAACAGAAAAGTCTATAAAAGTGGTGGATACAGCCCAGTGCATCATCGGCAAAGCCAATGGGCACACTTACAAGGAGCCCTGCCACAAGGAAGCAGCTGCCATCGTCAAGGACTCCCTTCATTCAGGCCAGGAGACACAGGAACCTTAGGTCCCACACCACCTGGTTATCACCCCTCAACCATCAGGCTCCTGAATCAGCTTCACTCACCTCAACTCTGAACTGACTCCACAATCTAGGGACTCACTTGCAAGCATGCTACAACTCATGTTCTCAGTGTTATTTATTTACTTATTACTTATTTATCGACTTCTACAGTTTGGATCATTTTCAAATTGTTGTTGGTCAGTCTTTGGTATTTATAGTCCTTTTTTCATAAATTCTGTTTTTCTTTATTTTGAATGCCTGAAAAAAAAATGAATCTTGACGAAGTACATGGTGACATATATGTACTTGAGTAATAAGTTTACTTTGAACTTTGGAAAGAGTAGGATCTTAAAGCTGGCAACTAGCTCAGAGATTCTTGAGCAGCAATGATCCATGCTGTTCTATATGCTTCAAGAACTTGGACAACATACAATATCTCAAAGAAATAGCACCAAAACTCTCTGTAAAATCCTCCGGCAGGATATGGAACCAAAGCATCCCCACAGGCGACCTGGTCATATTCCACAGCTCCAGTGGGAAGGCCAGTTTGTTTTCAGGAGTGACCTTAGAACGATACAACTTGTAAAAGAACAACACGTCCAACTTAAAACTTGAAATAGTCGAAAATCATACATTGGGAAAGTTCTAATGCAAATGTTATAAAGGTATTCAAGACCAGCTATTTTATTAAGGCAAACATTCCACATTTTGTGCAGGAACCCGACACTTGAGGATTTAACCAGGCATCAGTTCTAAGTGGAACTGAATAGGTCAGCCAGCCCGGACAGCAGGAAAACATTCTCTGTTTATTGCATTAAACTAGATAAGAGGATGGAAATTGCATTATAAGATAACGATACTTTTGAAGATTATAACATACTGCCTGATGTGTAAGAAGTATACACATCAAAGGTGAAAAACATGTAATACCAACTGTATCGACAATAATTTTATAAAGCACCCCTTACAGAAACAGTGTTGAGGTAAATTTTTCTATTTTTTTTATGTTTTGAGAAGAAATGAGAAGTACCTCACATTTGTGTGCCTCTTCACATACAAATTGTGAAAGTTATTTGTATTTTCCAGCTGGCAGTGGCCAGACTTGGGCCCTTGTAGTCGCTGAATGATTTCGGCCTTCATCTCCATGGCAATATGTGCAGGAAGCAATGACAGTAGGAGACGTTCCTTTGAAAAGAAAAGGAAAAGAGAATTACAAATTTAAATGTTGTAATGGCAAATGTACATGCATCTTGAATCTCTGTATTGGCATAGAAATGATGTGAGCATGTATGACAAAGAAGAAAATAATGGGTCTCAGATGACCTTAGACATTAACAAGAATTTTAAATAATTTTTACTTATTTGTTCATTTATTTCTCCTGCATTTCTGAGGATAATATGGTCTTTTAAATTTATTCCTTTATGTCAGACAGATAACCTGGCAAAAAAAACCTCAGTTCTAAATTGAAAAGTCAAATTAATTTTTTTAATGGGCAAAGGATATTAAGTGTGAAGAATAAAATTAAGTTCTTCTTTCATACCACTCTGGACTTCAAACGTTTTTGCTACAAATCTATCAGAACAGAAGTCAGCAGCTGCTTTTCATCTCACTGCTATATTGTGTCAATCATATCCCTACAATTTGAAAGATATGATATTAGCTTCTATGCCTTAACATCAAAATAAGCTGATCTTCTTCTTGTGGTTATTACTGATACTTTATGTCCAGAGCTGGTTGATCTGACAGAAAAAATCAAATTCCTCCTGTGTAGGTTCTCTGCAGCCATGGTTGTAATCTCGAATAAACTTTCCTGTCAACAACTTCTTATGTTAATGTTCATTGAGCACCAAGTACATTCAGTCATCACTTTATTAGGTATCTCCCGTACATAATAAAGTAGTCACCAAGCGCATGTCCATGGTCTTATGCTGATGTAGCCCATCCACTTCAAGGTTCAATGTGTTATATGTTTGGACATGTTCTTCTGCATTTTTGTAACGTGTGGTTATTTGAGTTACTGTCACCTTCCTGTCAGCTTGAACCAGTCGGGCCATTCTCCTCTGACATCTTTCATTAACAAGGCATTTTAATCCACAGAACTGCCGCTCACTGGATGTACTTTGTTTCTTGCACCATTCTCTGTAAACTCTCTAGAGACTATGTATGAAAATCCCAGGAGATCAGCAGGTTCTGAGATATTCAAATCACTCCATCTGGCACCAAGCATCATTCCACGGTCAAAGTCATTTACATCACATTTCTTCCCCATTTTAAAGCAACACACACAAAATGTTGGAGGAACTCAGCAGATCAAACAACATCTATGGAAATGAATAAACAGTCGATGTTTCAGGCTTCTTCTTTCAGGAATGGAAAGGAAGGGGGAAGATGCCAGAATAAAAACGTGGGGGGGGGGGGGGGAGGGAAAGCAAGATCAAAGTGTCACAGGATAGCAAAAATCACAGAAGGGGAACAGTGAGAGAGGGTCTCGCTGAACTCCTGTCAAATGGAAGATTTAAACTTCTTCAGGGTAGGCATCCCTCAAAGAGACTTCGCAGTAAGTCTGATGTTTGGTCTGAACAACAACTGAACGACTTGACCATGTCTGTGTGCTTTTATGTCTTGAGTTGCTGCTGCATGATTGGCTGACATTCAACATTAAAAGTAAATTTAATTTTCAAGGTGCATATATGTTACCATCTATAACTCTGAGATTAATTTTCCTGTGGGTATGTTGAGCAGATCTACAGACTAGCAAATGTACAGGATTAATGAAAGATCAAGCAGAGTGTAGAAGATGAAAAAATGCAAATATTCATAAATAACGATAAATAATGAGAGCATGTGATAACAAGATAAATAATCCTTAAAGTGAGATCGTTGGTTGTGAGAACATCTCAAGGGTTGGGAAAGTGAGATATTTGCATTAATGAACATGTGTACAGATGTACCTAATAAAGTGGCCATTGAGTGTGTGTAAATCAAATTAGATTAATTCCACATATTGCAACCACTGTTAGAACAGTCTGGAAATTCTATGGGAGTGTTTTTTTTGTAGTGGTTCAAACCTCCTCGCTCATGGGCAAAATACACTGTCGTGATGATGAATCATTGTTGAAGTACTAGCAGATGCTGGAAAAGGTGCCTTAAGCGGGCCAAAGGAACAGAGGCCACTGAGATAAAGGAAAGATTTGCAGAGTGGAAAATAAAGTACTAAATGCTCTCAGGCTCTTTGTTCAAAACTAGGTTGACATGAACACCGCCAGTTATTATTAAGATAGGTATCCTTGCAGACCAAACAGCAATCTTTAATGCACTTGCTTAAGGCCTGTCCAAAATCATTTAAAAACTATTTGCCAGGATGATGTCTGGAATGGAGTGAAAACAGACCGGGTATATTCTCACAGGAATGTAGGAGTCAAAGATACAAAGAGCTATATAGAATTTTGAGGGCCATAGATAGAGTCATAGAGTACTGTAGCACAGAAACAGGTGCTGTTGCCCATCTAGTCCATGCCAAAGTGTTATTCTGCCTAGCCCCATTGGGCTGCTCTGGGACCATACCCCTACCATCCACGTACCTATCTAAGATTCCCATTAAAGGCAATATAACCCAATTCACCCTGAAATTCGAGAAGGAAAAGCCAAAGTCAGATGTATCAGTGTTACAGTGCAGTAAAGAGAATTACAGAGGTGTGAGAGAGAAACTGGCCAGAATTGAATGGAAAGGAACACTGGTAGGGATGATGGCAGAACAGCAATGGCTGGAATTTCTGGAAGCAATTAGGAAAGCACAGGATATACACATCCCAAAGAGGAAGAAATACGAGGGTGATTGATAAGTTTGTGGCCTAAGGTAGAAGGAGATGAGTTATTAACTTCAAACTTTCTGCATTATCACTCAAAGAGTTGAGCTGCATGTACATGCAACGAGAGCGTCTTGCACCTCCAGGTGGTCCACAGCAGGGGTGCTTGATAAGTTCGTGGCCTGAGGTAGAAGGAGATAAATTATACAGCTCTTGTTATATGCAATGCAGGTCAACTCTTCGAGTGATTACGCAGCAAGTTTGAAGTTAATAACTCATCTCCTTCTACCTTAGGCCACAAACTTATCAATCACCCTTACTGTGGACCACTTCTGGAGGTCCAAGTTGCCAACTTCTACAAAGAAAGGACCTGTATGCTCCACGACCGCTGGACTAAGTGTGTAAATGTAAGAAAGATAAATGTGCCAGGTTTTCTAAAATTGACTCCTTCTACCTTAGGCCATGAACTTATCAATCACCCCACGTATACTAAAGGAAAGATGACACAACCTTAACCTGTGACCTCTAGTTGTAATCCCATCCAACTTCAGTGGAAAAAGCCTGCTTGCATTTACCCTATCTATACCCTTCATAGTTTTGTATACCTCTATCAAATCTCCTCTCAGTCTTCCACATTTCAAGGAATAAAGTCCACATAGATTCAACATTTCCCTATGACTCAGGTCCTCAAGTTCAAATGGAAGATGCATGTCCAACCTTAGATCTGCTTAATTAATATAAACTCCTCATTTTACAGAGATTAGCTTTAAGGAGACTAGCTTTATTTGTCATGTGCACTTCAAAGTACACACTCAGTGGCCGCGTTATTAGGTATGCCTGTACAGCAGGTCATTAATGCAAATATCTAATCAGCCAATCATGTGGCAGCAACTCAATGCAGAAGAGCATACAGGCATGGTCAAGAGGTTCAGTTGTTATTCAGACTAATCATCAGAATGGGGAAGAAATGTGATCTAAATGATTTTGATTGTGTAATGTTTATTGGCAGCAGACAGGATGGTTTGAATATCTCAGAAATGGATTTTCATGCACAATAGTTTCTGGAGTTCACAGAGAATAATGGGAGAAAAAAAAAGGTCGAGTGAGTGGAAGTACTGTTGGTGAAAATGCCATGTTAATCAGAGAGGTCGGAGGAGAATGGCCAGACTTGTTCAAGCTGACAGGAATGCAAATAACCACTCATTACAACAGTTGTGTGCAGAAGAGCATAACATATTGAACCTTGAAGCGGATGGGCTACAGCAGCAGAAAATCACAAACATACACTCAGGGTCCATTTTATTAGGCACAGGAGAAACCTAATAAAGTGGCCACTGAGTGTATATTACTGGGCCCACGGCCACAAGTAGGACTGAAGAATACCGACATCTTCATCTTCATTCATTTTCTCCATCGTGCAACCTCTTCTGTCCATTGAAGTTAAAAATTTCCAGCTCATATGAGCCAGCAGAAGAGTTCACACAAACCCCATTTCTAAGACGGTATTCAGCTGACTTTGCAGGGCACGGCACACGCCAGCTGCTTTTTGCCTGCATAGGTTATCGCATCACACCTCATAAAGAAATGTCATTGGAGCACTGGGCATTTCTCTGAGAACTCCTGCAAATACTCCAAGTAGGAAAATATCATGGTTAATCCATTGCTTCCACTATTTTAAATTTATTGGCTTAATTTTACACTAATTTGCCTTTTATCATCGAGTTGTTGCTTTATTTTACACACCACGAGGTTTCAATTTCACTGTAAATCTCCAGGCATACTGCCAAAACATCAAAATCTCCTAGTATTGATTCCCTTTGGAAGCTACCAGAGAAGAATGGTACTTACTTGGAAATTACAAGCCTGCTGTGTCTGAATTTCTCTCTGCTAATTTAAATGGATGGGAAATCATGCTTGCAGACCCATCCATTCCTGAAACACATTGCCTGCAAGCAATCTTCCTCACATGATGCAACTAGCCTGCTAACCAAGCTAATAGTCTTAAATTTTGCTTTCAAGGCACTAAAAAAATCCCCAAAACACAACATAATCTAAGGCCAAGTGTTAACTGTTACAATTTACTTGTGTTGAATCTGTTCAAATCTTTTGTGTAAAGCAGGTACATGTAATTTAGTAATAATTTATAACTGATGAGACTGCAATTATCAGTAATACTTTCTATTTCATAAGTATACTGTGATATTAATCACTCTTCAATCTTTTTAGCGTTGCTCCTAGAATTCTAAATCTGCCAAGCAATTCAGCATATGTTTCCTACTTGATGCTTTAGCAAAGTGAAAAATACCAAAATTTCGACTATCACTTTGATTAACACACGCAAAATGCTGGTGGAACACAGCAGGCCAGGCAGCATCTATAGGGAGAAGCACTGTCGACGTTTCGGGCCAAGACCCTTCATCAGGACTAACTGAAAGAAAAGAAAGTAAGAGATTTGAAAGTGGGAGGGGGAGGGGGAGATCCGAAATGAAAGGAGAAGGCCGGAGGGGGTGAAGCTAAGAGCTGGAAAGGTGATTGGCAAAAGGGAGACAGAGCTGGAGAAGGGAAAGGGTCATTGGACGGGAGGCCTAGGGAGAAAGGGTAGGGGAGCACCAGAGGGAGATGGAGAGCAGGCAAGGAGTGATAGTGAGAGGGACAGAGAGAGAAAAAAAAGAAGAAAAAATAATAAACAAACAAATAAATAAATAAGGAATGGAGTAAGAGGGGGAGGGGGGCATTAACGGAAGTTAGAGGAATCAATGTTAATGCCATCAGGTTGGAGGCTACCCAGACAGAATATAAGGTGCTGTTCCTCCAACCTAAGTGTGGCTTCATCTTGACAGTAGAGGTGGCCATGCCATCAGGTTGGATGCTACCTAGATGGAATATCTCCGCATCTATCTCTTTAATTATTAGCTCTCTTTCCAAGTGCTTTGCTTGAATTTCTTCTCCTTTTTGTCAGCTCTAGTTAAAAGTCACTACACAGTGCAGAACATTAAAAAACAACAACAGAATGGCCATTTCTTCAAAGTTCAAAGAAAATTTATCATCCAAGTGCATATATGTTACCATATACTACCTTGAAATTTATTTTCCTGCAGGCATTCGGAGTGGAACAAAGAAATACAATGACTGCCAAACAACCAATGTGCAAAAGACAAACTACAAATACGAAAAAAATACTGAGAACATGAGTTGTAGCTTATAATATTAAGTTGACATTTTATTCTTTTCTAATTGGTTAATACCATCAGGAGAACAACTTAATTATTTTCTAAATTTCAATATTACATTATTTTCCGGTGAAAGATGTAAATTATGCTACTTCCATTATACAAATATTGTCCTCAGAACAAAACCATATTAAAAAACAGAAGTTTAAAATACTGTTTCAAAAGAGGTACAGTTGATCACCAAGTAAAACTGCTAGTAAGACCACCTGGAGTAAAGTCCATTTATTTGACCACCAGTTTTCCTGTCTTTTTGAGCAATAAGGACACATGTGATGTAGTTATCCTCGATGTTACTAGTATAACTGAAAAACTATTTTGTTTCAGGTTCAATTCCTTAGGGTGTATTTACACAGAAACGTGGATTTGGACAGTTTTTACAATACCTACCAAGAAAGGTCTCTTTCATGTTACTTGTCTGGCAGAGTGCTGCATGCAGTCAGGACAAGGAGTCTGAGATTGATTCAAGTAAGAGCAAGCAATTACTTTCAGTTGCTCCTTCACAGACAATTCATCCAGATGATATTGATGGTAGAATCATCACCTATCTATCTGGATATGTGTTACAATGGGATTGTTGCTTTAGAACCCAAATCCAGTCCCAACAAATTTCTACCCTTGTTCCCCAGTACCTTGATACAGAATTGCAGATTGTACTGATAAAAATATTATAATTTAAAATTCCTAATTAATTTGGCAGATGTATCCAATTCAACCCCTGTGGTTGCAATATGCACAGTTTTTTGCTGAGACTGGACCCAAAGCAGGTGAAGTTACATCTATCCAGGTGGTTATGGCCATTGTGATTGGGAAATTTTCGGAAGAGGAATGCCTGGATAGCTGTTGTACATTACACAATTTAAAGTATAGCGCAGATATTAAGATTTAATTACTCTATCAAGCTGATTAATCATGGGACATTAAGATGACTTTTAGAACATGGAATCCATGTTGATGTCAGTACAGGCCCTTCAGCCCAAAGTGTTATGCCGACCTTTAAATCCAACCCTTCCCTCCTATGTAGCGCTCCATTTTTCTATCATCCCTTTGCCCATCTAAGAGTTTCTTATATGTCTCTAATGTATCTGCCTCTCCAACCACCCCTGGCAGGCCATTTAATGCACCCACCACTCTTTGTGTAAAATAACTTATCCTCCTCCCCAACTATGCTTTCCTCTAATCACCTGAAAATTATTTCCCCTTGAATTAGCCATTCCCACCTTGGGTGAAAATTTCAGGCTACCCACTCAATCTGTCTCTCATCATCTTGTACACCTCTGTCAAGTCACCTCTCATCCCCATTCGCTCCAAAGAGAAAAGCCCCAGCTTGCTCAACGTCTCCTCATAAAACACGCTCTTTAATCCAGGTATCATCCTGCTAAATCTCTTCTGCACTCTCCCGAGAGCTTCCACATCCTTCCTATGATGAAGTGACCAGAACTGAACACAATATCGCAAGCATGGTGAAACCAGGGTTTTATAGAGCTGCAACATTTCTGAAATCAATTTCAGTATTCAAATTTAGCTTCATTGGGACAGCACAGTAGCATAAACCTAATTCAGCAGCAGCGACACAGGTTCAATTCCTCTGCTGTAAGGAATTTGTACTTTCTCCCCATGACTGCGTGGGTTTCCTCCGGGTGCTCCAGCTTCCCCCCATGTTCCAAAGACATACGAGTCAAAAGGAAATTGGTCAATTGGTGTAATGGGCCTGTTACCATGCTGTATCTCTAATCAAACAAAGAAATCAACTAAATAAATAAATTCATTGAAAAGAGCTTATGATTGCGTTTCCATTTCTCTTTGAAGTACCGTCAGTAAAACTCCTCAACCAACATCCTCACTTAGGGAAGCAAAAACATACACAGAATTGTATTAGGCAAATAAATGCTTGTAGAAGCAGCTGAAATGTTGGAATGTATTTTATCCTGGAGCAATCCAGGCAGTGTTTGCTTCTCACTGCTCAGTCAATGGTGTTGCTCGCCAAGAAAGTCTGTGCTCACTCTACTGTGAAATGAACAATTGTCAATAAGAAACAAACAAAGCTGTTAGAGCTAGTATATTTTAAATCATACTAAAACGCTTTGATGCAGGGATGCGTTAACATTTCCTGGGAACTTTGAGAAGGAAATAGGGGCTCTATTCATCCACACAAAAAGTTGCTGTTACCATATTGAATTGGATCTATGCTAGGCATCCCCTGTGATTGCTTGAAATAAACATTGGCATCAAATATAAAAACAGCAATGCTGTGTTGGAATTAAACTTCCTGGAAACTAGTGCCAAGAGTTTTGCATTTTGCTCAATTTTAATCGAGCCTAGAAAAAATGACACCTATGTTCAAGCTGTTGTGGCTTTAGTAGGGCTAAAAGAAAATCTACTGAACTACCTCTCTTGAAAGCTTTGGTCTACTGGGGACTTTTGGGCATTGTCTGTCAGCTGATCATTGTGTTTTAAAAAGGTTTTTTATTAATTTGGAGAAAGCAAAATTACAAAAAGAATTGTAAGAAAATGGTACTTTTTGGCAGGGAGAAATGATCTAGCTTAAGATAATTCACAAATAAAGATTTACTTGCTTAAGAATGAGTAATTTTCTATATTTTGGAAAAGGTTGAATAGGTTATGACTTTAATCCTCCCTGGAGTGTAGGAGAATGAGGGGAGATTTGATAGTGGTATACAGCATATGAGGGGTAAAGGGAGGAAAAATTCAAGTGGGCTTTATCCATTGAAGTCACGTGAAACTACAACTAGAGGTCATAGGCTCAGGCTGAAATATGAAATTTTCAAGTGGAATTTGAGGGGGAATTTCTTCATTCAGAGGGTGGTGAGAGTGTGGAATGAGCTGCCAGGGGAATGGTGGATGCAGGTTCAATTTCAACATTTAAGAGAAAGTTGGATAAGTATATGGATGGGAGGAATATGGAAGGCTACAGTTGGGTGCTGGCAGATGGGAGTAAGCAGAATAAAAGTTTGGCATCAATTGTTTCTGTGCTGTAGTGCTTCAAGATTCTATGACACTATAATGCTGGATGATACCGATCTTGGCTGCAAGTTTTAATTCTGTACGGGAGGTGCACTTCCTGATATTTTACCATCTTGTGCCGCCAGACTGGATATGGTTTGATTTGAAGGAACAAACTTGCTACCTCATTTTAGTTGAAGGAATATTATTTCTTCTGATCCAAACTGGAATCATAAAATCAACAGCACAGAAGGAAATCCTGTTCCTGTGCCAGGTCTGTGAAAAAGATCCATTTATCCTATGCCCTTTATACATTGCCTTGAAAATTAGTTGTGATCAAATTGACAACCACAGCTTGCCAGAATAATGATGATCATGCCCCCAGACCAACCTAAACCAGTCCTCAGACATGTACATTTTGGCACACTTCCAGATTTTATCAGTAACTGTTCAATTTATACTTCAGTGCTGAAATTTTTGAATTATTATCTTATAGACTATGATGAAAATGAAATAAGTTAGAAATGAATATAAATATTAATAGAAAACAGAATGCTTTTTGCTTTCAGGCCATTTAATAATTTTTTTCATTAAAACCTTTGTATTCTTCTTTTAGGCTCTGCAGCTAATTAGGTACCAGCATTTAAAATGAGATTGCTGCTTGGTAATGTATTAGAATATTCAGCCTCAAGAAGGAACACATATATTTTTCAGCATTTGGCCCAAATGAATCAATGGTGCATTGGACTATTGGAGTTACCCATCACATTAACCAGGTCAACTGTGCTCGATGCCACCGAATGAATTGTCTACAATCAGCATGAATTTCAAATGGGGGGGGAAGGGCTAGATTTGATCAGAATCAGAATCAGCCGTGACAGTTGTTGCTTGCTGGCAGTAGTGCAGTACAAACATAACAGATTACTGAAAGTTACAATTAAAAAAGTAAATTAGTGAGGAATAGTGAGGTAGTTTTCATGGACCATTCAGAAGTCTGATGGCAGAGAGAAAGGAGCTCTTTCAAAAATGTTGAATGTGGGTCTTCAGGTGCCTGTATCTCCTTCCCTAATTTAGTAATGAAAAGAATCATAGAATTGGGCATGGGAATCCTGTGCACAATTAAGTGAATTTTAGACAACGTTGCAATCTTCTTCTGCCTGTCGATATCAACAGTTGCAGCATCCAGCCAGTTAACATGTTGGCTGTATTAGTGGCTTAAAACTTATCAAGTATTAAGCCTTAAAACAAAGGCTTAGTACTTATCAAACTTCACTTAAAGTATGCCAAATGGATTGGCCTTCTCAGCTATCTGTGACATTGAATTCCACAGATTCACTACCCTTGGCTAAAGAAATTCCTCCTCATCTTTGTTCCAAAGGGACATACTTCTATTCTAAGGTTGTACCCTCTGATCCTAGTCTCCCCTTTATAGGAAACATCCTCTACAAGTCCACTCTATCTAGGTCTTTCAAAAGTCGTTAGGTTTCAATGAGATCCACTCCCCTCATTCCTCTAAACTCCAGTGAGTACAGGACTACACCATCAAACACTTCTCATACATTAACTCTTTCATTTCTGCGATCTTTCTTGTAAACCTCATCTGGACCCTCTCCAATGCCTATACCTCCTTTCTTAGATAAAACTGCTCACATTACTCTGTGTGGTCTAACCAGACATTATAAAGCCTCAGGCATTACACCCTTGCATTCATATTCTAATCCTCTCAAAATGAATGCTCACATTCCATTTGGCTTCCTTAACACCAACTCAATCTGTAAGATAACCTTTTGGGAATTCTGCACAAGGATTTTTGCACTTCTGACTTATGAGTTTTTTTCCCGTTTAGAAAACACATTTACTCCTTCTACCAAGTGCATGGCCGTACATTCCTCTGCACTATATTCTTTTCCCATTCTCCTAATCTGTTTAAGTCCTTCTGCAGACCCCCTGCTTCCTCAACACTACCTGTCCCATCACTTATCTTTATACCTTCCACAAACTTGGCTGCTATGTCATCAATTCTGTCATCAAAATGATTGATATGTAGTGTGAAAAGAAGTGACCACAACACCGACCCCTGCGGAACACCACCAGTCTTTGGCAGCCAACCCGATAAGCCCCCTTTATTCCCACTCTTTGCCTCCTGCCAGTTAACCAGTCTTCTAGCCATGCTAGCGTTTTTCCTGTAACACCTTGGGCTCTTGTCTTGTTTAGCAGCCTCATGTGCAGCACTTTGTCAAAGGCCTTTTGATAACCCAAGGAAACAACAAATACTGACTCTCCTGGATAGGGTTTGATTTGAAATCCATCATGCCTGTTATTTACTAAAAGAATTCCAACTGTTTTATCAGGCAAGATTTCTCCTATAGGAAATCATGCCGACTTCAGCCTATTTTTTCATGTGCTTCCTTAATAATATACTTCAATGTCTTCCCAAGCACTAACTGGCCTATCATCTCTTGTCTTTTGCCTCCCTCCCTTCAAGTGACAGGAAGAATGAGGAGGATGGTGGGTGGGTTGCGGAAGGTGGAGATTTGACAGGTGAAAGAGTTAAAGGGCTGAAGAAGGAAGACTCTGACTGGAGAGGACAGCAGGCTGTGGGTGAAAGGGACAGAGGAGGGGCAGCAGAGCAGGGTGATGGGCAGGTGAGGAGAAGAAAAGGCATGAGAGAGGAACCAGAAGAGGGAGGGGGAGACATTACCAAAGGTTTGGGAAATTGTTATCAGGTTGGAGGCCACTCAGGTGGAATAATGAGGGAAAATGGGGCTTCATTTTTGGAGCTCTCCTCTGCAGGATTAGGTGAAGGAGAAATATCTTTTATCCATTAGAGGGATATAGAATGCCTTCCAGGCCAATGTCTAAAAAAAAGGAATCAGTTAGCTCTGAAAATAAAGGCCAGCAGTTAAACCTGAAGCACTAGTTGGCATGCCACAGGAGGTTAACCTGTGATAGATATTCACTTTCTAGGGCCCGAGAGAAGAACTCAATACCATCACTCACTGACTCCAGGAGGTGGCTGGAGGGCCTTTTGCAAGTTCTATGCATCTCCTGGAGGTTCAATATTCTCTCTTCTATGAAAAATTTAAATAAAAATCCAGACATTGCAGTAATGGCATTTTCTGGACATATGGATGTTAGTGGTGAATGTAAGGGAAAAGCATTTCATAAAAACAATATTGGATATGGTGAAGCTGAAGTGAATGAAAAGGAACAATTTGATCTCCTGGGTACTGTAGGCAGTTTATCCTCCTCTTTCTTCCCCAAACTATTTGCAGTCCCATTTTGAGGGAACAGAAGAGCCCCGGTGGCCACACTACCCCAACCAGGAAAAACACAGAATTCCCTGAATATTTGGTGTATCTCCATCAATTTTCTATTTTCCACATATTATCTAGCAGTTCGGGAATGAATTGAATGTTGCGTGGGCAATAAAATTTTAAACAGTAGAGCTAAAGTTGTGTGGTGTGTGTTGCTGTTCAGCACCATTAAATAATTGGTCATAAAGCAGGAAAATAACTTTTTATGGCTTTGTCAATGCACCTTTTGGTGAAGTGGATTCTCTACCTCAACTTCTAACCCAGCCTTCTTCCCTAATGTACCTAATATGAAATGGACTCCCCCACCAAAACCATTTTCTTTCCTCAACCTTTTAACTACTTCGCAATCCTTTCATCTCTTCATTCAAAGATGATGTTCATTGCTTACTGAGGATCCTCTTGTTCTCTTGCCATAGCATTATCAGCTCCCACTTTCAATAAATTGCAAGGCAACAGCTTTCATTTATAATGTGCACAAACCAGCCCAACTAATGGGCGCATTTGTGAGATGTCCTGTAGCAGCAAAATCTGTCTATTTGATATGAATAGGACAAGTTGAAGATGACAACTTTCTATTTATTATCGTGCACTTATTGCCAACATTTATTACTCAAATAAACAGGATTCCTTTATAAGAGTTATGGGAAAACAGTGCACTGATAAAAAATTGAAACTATAATATTGCTCCTGCTATAATTTATTGTTTTGCAGCCATAAATTTTTCATAAAACGCTGCTATGTACAATTGAATTTAGGCACTGTACGCCCATTAATCACCCAGCAGTTTTTCATGCTTCCACTCTGATCTGTTGAAATCCAAACTGGTCTGAGGAACTTGACAGTAATAAGTTGAGTATGACAGGTTGTTTCATTAAACTCAACACAAAATTCACTCAGAGAAAGTATGCTTTCATATTTACTACCCGTTATGCCACTGGCGTTTAGGGCCACAATGAAAGGTCCTCCATCACTGGTGGTGTTAGAGCTCCCTTCATTGTGTCAGTAGCTTTCACTACTGTCAGTCCTGCAAGTCCTGGATGGAGACCCAGGAATGTCTTCTCACTCATATGTGAAAGGATTCTTAATTACCGTTTCTGTAACAACAGTTAGGGTTGTTAGCTCTGAGCTGAACCTCTGAACCTGGAGGACTGGTGGACCACTCTTAGTTTGGCCTCTACCTTTTGACCTGTTTGGCGAGGGTGGCCCTACCAACAGCCAAAGCATAAAGCCCAGACTCCAGCCAACATGGCTCTCTGGGTCCTTGAGACAGACAAGCCTCCAAACCATGACAAAGTTGTGGTCCTCTTGGAGGGAGAAAGTATGCTGTCCTGTTTAAATTCTCCCAGTTTGTGTTAGAACAACAAGTTTGCTACTGAAACTTCTTTGTTCAATCTGAGTGATGTTCACACACTATTCATTTGATCAGGTAGCTTCTCAAAGATGCCTTCAAAATTGTGACCCTTATTAAATCAAATAAAATTGAAGATCAGAGAAATATTAAGGTTTGCATCCTTCAAAGATACCAGATAAAGAGCATCAATTGTGGTGAAATTCAAAAGAAACAATAACTCCTAAGGCAAGGTGAACTTTCCTCAACTTGGCTACGGTGGCCATCAAGAACCTGTCTAAACTAATCCCTTTGACCAGCATTTGGTCACAAACATGAGAAGATCTGCCAATGTTGGAAATCCAAACCAACACATACACTCGACACTGGAAGAACTCAGCAGGCAGCATCTATGGAGAAGAGTAAACAGTCGACGTTGCAGGCCAAGACCCTTCATCAGGACTGGAAGGGTCTTCTTACTCTGGCTTCTCCTCTTTTTTCCCAGTCCTGATGAAGGTTATCAGTCTGAAATGTTGATAGTTTACTCTTTCCCTTAGATGCTGCCTATCCTGCTGAGTTCCTCCAGCATTTTGCATGTGTTGAGCAGTGTTTGCTATATAGTTTATTATCCCTGGGGGATTGAGGTTCTCATCCAGGTATTTCCAAAATGTTGGGAGACTAAAGATTAGCATTATTTGTCACATGTACATTGAAACATACAGTGAAATAACCTCATTACACACCCATCAGAATACTGTCTCATCTTAGATTCTTCCTTAATGGCCAGCAGACTACCACAACTATTAAAGCATTCCTTACTCGATTCCTACTATTGTGATTGCAAGTTACTCTCTGCTATTTCCTTCATCCATGTTCTCCACTCTCATTTTCCAGGTACCCTTAACAGCAGTCTACTCAGATTGGCAGATCTTCTAAACTGGAAACAAGAGACAAGCCTTGATTTATTCACATGATTTTGCCATTTGAAGAATACGTAGAAGATGTTGTTCCCAAGTGCTGACAGGAATGGAAAGACAAGAAGCGAGTCCCTGCAAGGATTTAAGCCTTTTGACTCCAAGTGTCACCCTTGCAGATGAAGCATGTAAGATTGCTTTTGCTTTCCAAAGCAAGCCGTCTGTCTCAGTTGACTCATAACACTAAATGCCAATTCTTGCTGCTTTCCATATGAGACAGCTAGATGGACAATAACCTTGGAAATCTAGATTTTGCTCTTCTACCATTACAATGCAAATAGATAATTTCATGGCGTGCCACTTAACTATTCATAAGATAAATAAGAATTGAAGTAAGGATTGTAGAAGTGGACCACTCCCCATTCTTTCTTTTTCTGTTCCCCATTCTGGTTCCCCTCCCATCCTTTCTCATCTCCTCCCCTGTCCACATGAGCTACCCATCACCTCCCTCTGCTTCCCCACCTCCTTCCTTTTATTCTATGGTCCAGTGCCTCTCCAGTCAAATTCCTTCTTCCTCAGTCCTTTAGCTATCCCACCCATCACCTCCCAGCTTCATACATCATCACTCTTCCCCCTCACCTATCATCTGCCAGCTTATACACCTCTAATTCCTCTCACTTTCTCATTCTGGCTTCAGCTTCCTTACTCCTTGGGCAAAGAGGAGAGAGATCTCCTTTTTCAATTTCCCTCCATAGATGATGCCTGACCTTCTGAGTGCCTCCATCATTTTGTGTGTGCTGCTTGAAACAAGACTGCATTTAACATGAGGTAGCAGCTTTTTAGTGAACAGCTTCAGTGTTTTAATTATAATGGTTGATAAACAATTAAAATCTTGATTCCTTTTTATAGCTTTCCTCATTTACTAAAGTTCCCTTTGACAGTACTAAAGGACCAATTTACAAAAGTACTTCAGCAGCAGACTATGCTGTTCATGGTCAATGGTTTATTTAATGTTTTATTGATATAGAAAACTGAAGTTGTTCCTTTACAATAATTTGGAATACACTGGTACAAATACACCTTTTGTACACTGCTTCTGAAATTTATTCCATTAAAATTGGTGGGAGTGAATTTTATGAACAAGGTACATTGTACAGACAATTACATTTGAATACAATGAATACAAAAGTACAAACATTAAAACTTCTGACAAAAAAAAGATGTCTTCTGCAATTTTATGTCAACCCATGCCTTCTGATAAGTGGGGACAGACCACCTAACTATATATCTAATTCAAGATCATTATCGAAATGAAATAGACTGAAGCATATAATTAAAGACAGGGCTTGATTGCACTGATCTCTGATCGTTACATGTGGCAGCCCCACATCTCCACTCGATTGACTGATTGGGCTGATTCCTGGTATCATGGTGACCCTTTCACAAGGTAATCTACAGACTGGCTGAGGGCTTACATTGTCTGATCAGCTGAATCATTTAGCAACAAGTTTGCAATTTTCATTTGAAAACTACTAAAAAATGAAACACTTCTTTAAAAAAAAGCATCAAACTGTTATACGAGGGGTGATTGATAAGTTCGTGGCCTAGGTTAGAAGGAGATGAGTTATTAACTTCAAACTTTCTGCATAATCACTCAGAGTTGAACTGCACGTGCATGTAACAAGAGCTGTATAACTCATCTCCTACCTTAAGGCCATGAACTTATCAATCACCCATCTGTAGACACTCTCTGGAGGTCCAAGATCCATATACTCCACAACTGCTGGACAAAGTGTGTAAATGTAGGAGGGGACTATGTTGAAAAATAAATGTGCTAGGTTTTCTAAAATTGACTCCTTCTACCTTAGGCCATGAACTTATTTAAGTCCCACACTAGCAGGTTCAAGAACAGTTATTACCCTACTCCTGAACCAGTGTGGATAATTCACTTCGGTGAAATGATTCTATGATCTACCCTACAGGTCATGTTCTCAGTATTATTTTTTTATTTGCATAATTTGTCTTCTTTTGCACATTGGTTGTTTATAAGTCATTGTTTATGTATAGTCTTATGAATTCTATTGTGCTTCTTTATTTTTTTGTAAATGCCTGCAAGAAAATAAATCTCAAGGTAGTATGTTGGTAATACTTACTCAGTGGCCACTTTGCTAGCTACAGGAGGGGAGCCCAGCCACTTCAAGGTTTGGCATGTTGTGCACTCAGTGATGTTCTTCTGCACACCACCGTTGAAAGAAGTGAGTTTTATTCTGAGTTAATGTCACCTTCCTATCAACGTGAACCTGTGTGTCCATTCTCCTCTGACCTCGCTCATTAACAAAGTGTTCGTGCCACAGAACCGCCACTCATGGGATTTTTTTCTTTTGCTTTTTACACTATTCTCTGTAAACTCCACAGACTGTTGTGTGTGAAAATCCCAAGAGACTAGCAGTTTCTGAGATACTCAAACCTCCCGGTCTGGCACCACAGTACGTAGAAGCACATTGCAGATGCTTCGGCCCACAATGTTGTGCCGACCATGTAACCTACTCTAGAAACTGCCTAGAATTTCCCTACTACATAGCCCTCTATTCTTCTAAGCTCCATGTACATATCTATGAGTCTCTTAAAAGACCCTATTATATCCGTCTCTACCACCTTTGCTGGCAGTGCCTTCCACGCACCCACCACTCTCTGTGTGAAAGACTTACCTCTGACATCCCTACTTCCAAGCACCTTAAAATTATGCTTCCTCATGTTAGCCACTTCAGCCCTGGGAAAAAGCCTCTGGCTATCCACATGATCAATGCCTCCCATCATCTTAGACACCTCTATCAGGTCACCTCTCATCCTCCGTCTTTCCAAGTAGAAAAATTCAAGTTCAATCAACTTATTCTCATAAGACATGCTCTCCAATCCAGGCAATATCCTTTCTACCTGCACCCTTTCTACGGTTTCCATGTCCTTCCTGTAGTGAGGCAGATACGAATTATATGGTAGAGATAACAAAAACATATTGTTATCGCCACCCAAATTTCAAATTTTGAGGGAGATAAGTAATAGTATATTGAAAAGTCAGATATGGAATATAAATGGTTACCTGTTGACGCTTTTCAAATTCCAGCTTGATACGTGACTTAATGCAGTTGCATGTGTCTTGATAAGTCTGCTGTAGAGCGAGTTCCATCAGATGCTTGTGATAGGCTCCTGCCAGATTTCCACAAATGAAAATGATGACATTGGCCAAAATCTGGGAAATTGAGTAAAAAAAAATTTTAATCCTTGCACTTGACATAAATATTTAAAGAGTCCATATTAAAGCTTCTCCTTCCAGTTTATAATGACACTTGCAGTAGAGTAAATAACAGAAAGCTTAAAAGCAGAGTTCAAAATACCAGATTAGTGGCTTTTCTGCCTTTTCCAGTCATTTGAGAGAATCTCCTGGTGGAAATCTTGTGGTAGAACAACGGAAATGGCAAGGTTTGCCTTCATTCCCATGAGATATTGGCAATACTAATCTCTGTAGAAACTGTACATTAATGGTATCTGGAAGACCCTTCTGAGTTACATTTAAAACGCAAACTGGTATCTCACACAATAGAAGTTATATGTGGGAACTCATCACCAGGAGCATTCATCATACATGTTCTAGATCAGGGGCTCCCAACCTTTGTTACACCATGGACTCCAACCACTAACCGAGAGGTCTGTGGAGAGGTTGGGAACTCCTGTTCTAGATTAAAGCTCAGAAAGGTGAAGGAGGGGCTGTGATGATGCTCAGACTGCAATAGTTTAAGTTTAAGGATCTAGAATGCAGAACTGGTTTGAATGGAAATAGGAAACAATAAAGGGAAGAAATCATTTGTGGAAATGATGGAGAGTATAAAAACATAAAGGTAAAAATAATAACCCATTTTAATTCCACTTCCCGTTCTCATTCCGATTTGTCCATCCATGGCCTCCTCCACTGTCGGGATAAGGTCACACTTAGGTTAGAGGAACAACACCTTATATTCTGTTTGGGTACCCTCCAAGCTGATGGCATGAATATCAATTTCTCTAACTTCCAGAAATGCTTCTCCCCCTTCACTATTTCCCATCCCCTTGTCCCTCTCTCATGCTATCTCCTTGCCCGCCCATTGCCTCCCTCTGGTGCTCCTCCCCCCCCACCATCTTTTCTTCCTTCCACGGCCTTCTGTCTCTTTCACCAATCAACTTCCTAGCTCCTTGCTCCATCCCTCCCCCTCCAAGTTTCACCTATTGCCTGGCCTTTCTCTCTCCCCTCCCCCCACCTTTTAAATCTACTCCACAGCATTTTTTCTCCAGTCCTGCTGAAGGGTTTTGGCCCAAAACGGTGACTGTACATTTTTCTGTGGATGCTGCTTGGCCTGCTGAGTTCCTCCAGCATTTTGTGTGTGTTGCTCGGATTCCAAGCATCTGCAGATTTTCTCTTGTTTGCAAAAATAGTAATAGTCCTTTTGTATGATAAGATAGACTTGACCTCATAATTGACTTTGTTCAGATTCCACGCTTTATCATTTACCTGCACTGCACTTTCTCTGCAACTTTTACACCTTATTCTCCATTGTTACTGTTTCACCTTGCTCTCACTCAATGCATTGTGTCAAGATTTTGATCTGTATGAACAGTATGCAAGACAGGCATACTGTATCTTGGTGCATGTGATAACAATTAATCAATATTGATACTAATAATGGCAATTTGTCTAAAGGGTCTAGTGATATTCTTTGGCAATTATAATCTATATATTGACAGGTTTATAGCTTTGAATCCGCAGAACTATAGTACATAACGAGGTTGAATAGAAGAGAGTATAATGAGAAAAAATGTGAAATTGTCCATTTAAATAGGGAAGATAAAACTGAAGTATGTTATCAAAGTGATATGCAATTTCAGTGCTCTGAGATGCAGAACAAACTGGGTGTCTTCATGTTTGATTTGCAAAAGGGTCGTATGCAGGTAGAGCAAGAAACCCAGAGTGCTAATAGAATGTTGCTGTTTATTGTGAGGGGAATTGAATACAAAAGTTGAGAGGGTACACTTCAGTATTTAGTTATTGAGATACAGCATGAAACAGGCCCTTTTGACCCTTCAGGCCACACCACCCAGCAAACCGGCTTAATCCTTGTCTAATCATGGAACACTTTACAATGACCAATTAACCTAATAACCGGTACATCTTTGGACTGTGGGAGGAAACCGGAACACCCGGAGGAAACCCACGCAGTCACGGGGAGAACACACAAACTCCTTACAAGTAGCAGCAGGATAGAACCCACGTTGCTGGTACAGTAAACCGTTGTGCTAACTGCTAATGCTAAAGTGCCCCAACGTGGGGTATTGGTAAAACAACATCATTAGTCTCCTGATCTCATGAATGAAGCCGTTTTGAGATGTTTTACAATATTAATACTTGGAATGGGTAGTTTGTCTTATGTGGAAAGGTTGGACAGGTTAGGCATATACAGATTTAGCTTTCTGCCAGATCTCTTCCAATTTACTAAAAAAAAATTCAATACATGTAAGCTGCTGTTGACATCACTTCCTTTTCCTTCAGAAAACAGATTCAATTTATTTGTGAATTGTATCCTCTGAACTTTGATTAATTTATCTAATATTTCTCTTCTTTGTATTATTACAGTAATATCATTCTTCATTTCATCTACTGATATTATGTACATGATATACCTCTCTGTTAGTTACTGAAGTAATTATTTAATCTTTCTTCCATTTTGCTATGGCTGCCATGATTTTATCTTAGCCATTCTCATAATCCAATCTCAACTTTCCTCTTTTTATTTATGTGCCAGCAGAATAATTCAATATTTTGTTTAATATTCCTTGGGTAATTTAATTACAAAATGTCTCCTTATGTTCCTAATCGGTTTCTGACTTCTCAAATTTCTTGTTATCTTCTTTTTGTAGTCTCTTATTCTGGACATAAATTTGGTGTATACCTCTTAACTTGATTTTTCTATTATACCTTGGAACATTGAGTTTGTGTTTATTGGGATATATTTTTTATTTAACTCTGTAAAATACCATTTAAATCTTTCCCACTATTTGTTGTCCAATGCAATGTGTATGCTGGCAGACAAAACAGGAAAAAGACTATTTAAAACTTGTAATTAGTAATCTGGTAAATGAGGGGTCATTAGTAAAGACTGAACATAATATGATGGACGTTTATATAAAGATTGGAAGTGATCTGAAATCAAGGCCTTAAACTTAAACAAAGTAAACTAGGAAGGCATGAAGTGTGAATTGCATATGATAGATCATACAGTAAATTCCCTCTACACATCATCACACCCAAGAACAGGCTCCAGTCCTCAGTTTCTCTCTGGTGCTCTGGAAATGGTGAAAAATGTGAAGGGAAGGCCTTGGTTTGTAAACACAAGAGATGCAGCAGATGATGAAAGTCTTGACGAACATGCACAGAATTATGGAGGGACTCAACAAGCCAGGCAGCGTAATGGAGAGGAATAAAAAGTCAACATTTTGGGATGAGACCTTCCGTCAGGTCCCGATAAATAATGAGTCACAGCCCAAAACGTCGACTATTTATTTCCCTCCATAACAGTTGAAGTGCCATCACTTGAGTTGAGTGTGACGTTCCCCTGAGGGGTTGTCTGTTGGTGGCTTGTGGCTGCTGAAGGGCTCTTTCTGCCTCAGCCCAGGAGACCAGTGACTGAATCAAACACCCCCCCACCCAATGCGCCAGCCCATGACTAGGGGGTTCCAGACCTCACAAACCTGCCCACTTCGTCACGTGCTGATTGCCACAGGACTTAATCAGGGATGTTGGGGTGGATTCCCTTAATGGAGAATGCTTGTGCACAACTTTGTTTAAGCTGGGGGGGGGGGGGGGGGGGGTGCTGATGCACAACAGTCACCACAAGGTTCCAGACAGATCAGGGTCAGAGTCCAGAGGCATGGAAAGCAGTATGACTGGGGGCCCTTCACTGCTGCTGTCCTCCACTGCACTGCCATTGTGATGTGCCATCATCTTCTGCCTGCTCCACCACTGAGGCCTTTGTCTGGAACCTCTTCCTTGACCTTACCACCATGGGTGACCCTACCAAGACCTAAGTGCCAGATAGCAGAATGACAGATGACATCCTTCCATGTAGCTCAGGAAGTCACTAGCCTCTCCACCATGACAAGGTAAAGATCCCCTCCGCAGATACTGCCTGACTTGCTGTATTTTTCCAACATTATGTGTGTTGCCTTGGTATGTAATGCCTGTCAGTAGTGTACAAAGGCTTGGGCCTCAAGTGTTGTTTTGTTTTGTAATTTCAAAGCATTAAACTAATTCAAAGAAAGACATGGGAGTCTGAAATGCAAGTCTAACTTCGGGTTTACTTTTAAGCGACGATTGTAAATATCATGAGGTAGGGTGATGATGTAGGAAGTTCACATATTTATACATACAACCCATATTAAATTATTTAAACAAACAAGAATGCTTAATCAACCTGTATATATATATCCAAGATTACTCAAATATTACTGAAAATTAAATACACAATACTCCTCCCTGCTTAGCTAATAACTCCAAGTCAATAGAGAATGCATCACAATTTTATATGCATTATATTATATACTACAGCTACTATATACAGACATTCACAGCTTGGTACATTTTAATTTGTCCCATTCAGGCCTAAAGATTTAATTGCTGTGGAGGATTTGTTACCCTTGTGGAATAATGTCTTTCCTGACAATGGGGCTCCCTCTGCTTGGCAGGTGAGACTTATGGCAGTGAAACCAATCTCGGGTTTCCGGGGCCTCCTCCATGGTGGTTGTGGGAGTTGACTCTGAGACTGCAGGAAGTGGGTCTGACACCTTTGGGCACCTTTCTTCTCTTTTCTCCCTAGGGATCTATTGCAATCCATTTCTTTTTCTTTCTCCTAGTTTGTGCATCTCGATCTTGGAAAGAGGCATTTAATTCAGTGGAGTATTCTCTTATTAATCCTTCTTTTGCTCCCTTTGCAAACTGATCTCTTTCCTTGGTTTCCTCATCCACCACATCATCTGATAAATCGTTTGTTTTTGTATCTCCGTTGATTCCTTTATTTTGGGCCTTCCATTCATCCAGCTGGGCTTTGGTCTTTGCATCTACTTTTACAAGCAGCTCTTTGCCTCTCATTTGAACTTTGTGCAATAGTCTGAATGCATGCAGAGTAGATGCTGGTTCTTTGTACTAGGAAAAGGCAAATGCTTGCAATTTTCCTGAAGCTCCTTGAACTCTCTTCCAGCTTGAAACCAATTCATATGTCACAAGTGACTGCTTGATTAACATTTCAGAAGCTTTCTCAGATATGTTGCCTAAAAAAACTGTTGTACTCAGACCATTGCTTTTGTCACTTTCATACTTTCTCTGAGAAACATCGTCCTTCCTTTGTCCAACACATTTTCAAACCCAAGACACAGAGGTTGTCAGTCCTCTGTTGGGTAATGTTTCATGGAGTTCAGCATGGAGACAGTTGTGGGATCATCCAGAATCTCTCTTAATTTGCTTTCAGATGGCTTCATTGCAGGGGATGTGGTATGCAAATAGTGGATGGATTTCCAATGTGGCTGTAGGTGTCTCAGCAATCTCACCCCTATAATGTTGGTCCTCTTGTTTTCACCGCATACAAGCTCAAAGTCATTCCCTCAGGAGCAATCTTTTCTCTAGTGTAAATTCTTAGTTGGATATCTGCAGGCTTCAGTCTAGTATCTTTGAAATGCCTCTCAAACTCATTTTGTGGAATGACTGAAACAGCTGAACTAGTGTCTAATTCCATTTTAATTAATATGGTGTAGTCCATATTGCTTGTCTATTGTTAATTTTCACCCTGTAAATCTCATGGCAACACAGTCCTGTATCACTCTTAGCACGATCAGGTTTTTTAATCAACATGTTCGGATTAGTGCTCTTTTATAAGCTGAAAATTGACTTTTTCTCTTCCCTATGCAATCAACTTATTTTTGTCTCCTCGACATGCCCTTTCTTTGTGACCTATTTTGTTGCATTTTCTATAAGTTTCACCTTTAAATCTGCATTTGTTTGGTGTACATGAGCCCCCGCCACAACGGTAACATAATTTGTTCAGCAAATTAGATTCTGCGATTTTGTTCACACTCATCTTCATTACTGATTGCATCTCAACTGCAACTCAGTCGGCGGTTTCCATTGAAACAGCGATTTCAATTGCCCTTGTAAGTGTCGGTTGTCTTTCAGTTAGGAGCCAATTTTGAATGCTCTCTTGTAAGAGTCCACAAACTCAATGACCTCTTAGTGTATTATCAAGCCCATTGCCAAACTGATAATCCTCAGGCATCTTCCATTCAGCCAAGAATACCAAAATGGACTCACTTTTGCTTTTGACTCTGCTTATGAAACCTAAAGCATTCTCCAATCAACAATGAATTTGCTTCTCAATGTTCCTGCACTACTTTGACACTATCAGCAAAGCTCATTTGGTTGGAACTGTCAAACTCCTAAGCAAACTGTATGACTTTAAACTCAATACACTTGATAAAATTGACACTTGCTACTCATTAACTATTTCACTTGCTTCAAAATTCTGTTTCAATAGCTCAGTGTATATGAGTCAACTACCTGTTATGTAATCAAACTGGTCAACTTTTCTGGCATAACCAACTATTTCATTTCTTTTTTTATGATTACAGCACTCGGTACTCGCTCCTTATGACCCTGTGAATTGGTCCATTTTATTAATTAAAAAAAAACTCGACCATGTCTTCCCTTATGAAGCATATATGCTGTGTTGCTTTTTAAAAAGTTCAACAACTTGTACATGCTGGGCTGTGTATTTTACTCAACGTTCCTCACTGTATTTTTTTTTCTAATTTGTCCATCTTACAGGTCGATAACCGTCTCTGGTTTGTTTTAAAAAATCTCATTGCCAATGTTATGTTTCGTAATTTTAAAACATTAAATTGAAAGGAAGACATGGGAGATTGAAATGTGGGGTCTAACTTCAGGTATACTTTTAAGTGAGGTGTGCATATATCATGTAGTAGCATGATAACACAAGCAATTCACGCATTTATTCATATAATATGTAATTAATTATTTAAATAAACAAGAGTGCTTAATCAACACACACACATCCATATACAATATTAGTCAAATATTATTGAAACATTAAATATACAACATCAAGTGCTGCTGGGACTGAATAAGCAATGTAGGCCCACTGGAAATATTCTGATCAATCTCCTCTTCGGGACTCAGATCAACCTGAAGGCAGCTTGTGCCTTGGAATCGGATTACACCTATTTTCAGTCGATGAACGTTTTGGAATTAGCTCTGGAGCTAAATCAGTTCCTCCTCCTAAAACAAAAATCACCAAATGAGGGAAAATCAGGAAAAGGGAAGTGTTAAGAGGGACAGGGATTTATACAATCTCCAAAGGGTCCACACTCAATTCAGCTTTGCTGCCAAAACTTGGCAATCAGAGAAGGTCTTCTTTCCCTTCAAGCATACTCTCCACGGCATTCAGACCATAAGATATAAGACATAGGTGGAGAATTAAGCCATTTGGCCCATCAAGTCTTTGTCATTCAAATATGGCTTATTTATGGCTTCTCAATCCTATTGTCCTGCCTTATGCCTGTAACCTTTGACAGCCTTACTAATCAAGAAGTAATGACTAATCAACCTTCACTTTAAATATACCCAATTATATACCCTTGACAGTCACTTGTGGCAATGAATTCCACAAATTCACTACACTCTGGTTATGCCCTGGTTATGGAAACCTACTTACAAGGCCATCAACGAGGAAAGGCATAAAGGCATTTAACTGGATAAGTATATGGCATAACTGGTATTTGCAATGCTATCAAAATTCACAAAACAAATGCAACTTCTTGAGGTCCGAGTCCATAGGACGCTCAAAGCAGCTGCGCGGGTTGACTCTGTGGTTAAGAAGGCTTACGGTGTATTGGCCTTCATCAATCGTGAAATTGAATTTAGGAGCCGAGAGGTAATGTTGCAGCTATATAGGACATTGGTCAGACCCCACTTGGAGTATTGTGCTCAGTTCTGGTCGCCTTACTACAGGAAGGATGTGGAAATCATAGAAAGGGTGCAGAGGAGATTTACAAGGATGTTGCCTGGATTGGGGAGCATGCCTTATGAGAATAAGTTGAGTGAATTCGGCCTTTTCTCCTTAGAGTGAAGGAGGATGAAAGGTGACTTGATAGAGGTGTATAAGATAATGAGAGGCATCGATCGTGTGGATAGTCAGAGGCTTTTTCCCAGGGCTGAAATGGTTGCCACAAGAGGACACAGGTTTAAGGTGCTGGGTAATATGTCCAGGGGAGATGGCAGGGGTAAGTTTCTTACTCAGAGAGTGGTGAGTGCGTGGAATGGGCTGCCGGCAATGGTGGTGGAGGCAGATACGATAGGGTCTTTTAAGAGGCTTTTAGATAGGTACATGGAGCTTAGTAAAATAGAGGACTATGAGTAAGTCTAATAATTTCTAAGGTAGGGACATATTCGGCACACCTTTGTGGGCTGAAGGGCCTGTATTGTGCTGTAGGTTTTCTATGTTTCAATGTTTCAAACATTTGGGGCATGCAACGCGCAGTAGTCAGCATGCAGAGACCAGTAGCACTAATCTGGCAGCTGATAACATTCAGTGTACTCTGCAATGTCTCAGACTGAGAGGTAATTTATTCCATGTCAGCAAACTCAAGGAGAAAAACCTCAATTGTCACTGGACATTGACTGAGGCTTATCAATTAAAAACAATAGTCTCAATGCACTGGAGAGCTTGATAGTGAAATAATTTGACTGATGCCATAACTGCTAATCTGGTGATGACTCAGAAGTCGATTATTATATGAGATTTCTTCGGTTCTGTTTGGCCTGCACTTGTAATAATTGTTATGGCAAACTGGATGGGAAGCACTATAATTATAGGTGAGAAACACAAGGAAGATCTAATGGTAAAATGAAACAGAAGAGTCATGGCACAGCGCCAGCGAGCAGGGTTCAATTCCCATCGTTTTCCATAAAGAGTTAGTACTTTCTCCTAATGACCATGCAAGTTTCCTCAAGGTACTCTGGTTGCCTCACACATTCCAAAGATGTTTGGGTTTTGGATAGTAAGATGTGGGCATACTACGTTGGCATCGGAAACATAGCGACACTTGTGGTCTGCCCCCATTTCATTCTTGGATTGTGTTGGTCGTTTATACAAATTCGACACTTTTCACTCCGCGTTTCATTGTACATGTGACAAATAAAGATAATCTAATCTAATCTTCAATAACGGCTCAACTAATTCCAGAAGGCCCTCTTTATGCATGTGATCTCAAACAACAGGACTTGGTGAGAGAGGTAGCCAAAACTCGTGCTCTGAGGGCTCCATTGGTCACAGTTGACCATGGATATTGTGTCCTAGCTGTTTAGATATGCAAGCCAGGGCAGTACGATATGGAGAGCGAGCTGTTGCCCATGTAACAGCCTCCTCCTCTCCATGTAAATTATGAATCCAAAGCAACGGCAGAGACGGATGCAATTTGGTACCAGCAGCGTCACAGGAGTGGTCAGTCAACACTGAACTCAATGTAGGCCTGCCTTGTGGAATCCAGCTCTGGATTTTTCCCTCGGGGTTTACTTCCAAAGCCTTCCCCATGAGTGGGTATAAATGCAGGGCAGTGGAGGCTTGAGATCAGAGTTTTCCTTCTCCTAGATGATCTGCCAATCATGGCTGACAAGCCCTATTTGCCTGAAGTGACTGGTTTTTAAGGTGTCAATAACCCGCCTACGCTCCTTCTCCTGTCAATAAAAACAGTTCCGCCAGTAGCTAAGCCACACATGAAGGCTGGGCTTGGTAGTCAGAGGATAGTTGAGGCTCACACTACTGGGAGCATTTAATAGGTAGTGGGAGCTTGTCTCCTTTTCCACACCCGGCTATAACAACCTTAAGGAAGCAAAATCTCACTGGCTATGCAGAAAAGCATAAATTTGCATTGATCATATCCATTTGCAGGAAACAGATTAATAGATTGAACCATGAACCTTCTCCCTCTGAGAAGTCATTAGTTCTTCCTTAAACAATGTGATTAGGAGCAGGTTGTTGCCAAGAGAACATCAGGAGGGCTAACATGGTTGGTGCCCAGAAGTATGCAGGCCAGTCTCTTCACCGGTGCATTTTCAGCTGAAAATGATCATTAGCTCAATTAGCTCCAGGTCAAAACAGTTTTAGATACTTAAAAATATTGCTACACAATCCGATTTATGAACTACATTTTGCCTCCATTTTGTTTCCACTATGAAGTAGATCATCATCTATCTCTGTCCACACGGACTATGTTTTTTCCTGCTGAAGGTTGTATCACATTTTTCTACAGCCTTTGTTTTTTTTACTGATATGTAAATGAATTGTTCTACAGACTTTTAATAGGATTTCCTTTCACTATTTTGAAATCGTCTTTATACATTTGGGTTCTGTTACGTACCCCGTAACTGGGTCACTTACCAGCAAAGATAGAGAGGTCCATTGAAGTCTGATGGTACTATTTTTAACAGTATTTATTGATAAAAATACACAAAAATAATATCAATGCAAACATACAGATAATATACGTCGTCAATACTAAATCTAAAAGTGCGGGTATAATAATAATCAATAAGGAATAGCTCTATCGTTGTCTGGGGGATAATGTATTGTCCGATGGAAATATAAAAGTCACTTTAATTCATTCAAGCTGCAGCTTTTTGGTTGGAGAGAAAGACGGGTTAAAACTTGCCCATTCCTTTTATGATGTCAATCCTTCGAGAGTCGTTGGGAGTTGATTTCCCCGTTGTTAGCTAAAAACCGTTCTTCCGTGGTAAGGGCCCACCGATTCCAGGGCAAATGGAAAAGGACGCACGTGGCCCTCCCACCGGCTTCCGCTATTACGGGATCGCTAGCGTTTCTTCTGGTGCGTCTGAAGGGGCTGTTCCCCAGACCCTCTTTTATCCTGACTCACAGGTTCTCAGATGTCAATCAGGTTGGGATGATGCAATCCCTCCACCAACCCCCCCTCCCTTGGTTCATTGCCTGGGGGGCTTTGATGCATCGTACAGTATTCAATACACAATCCCGTCTCCAATAGCCGTTATCAATGGTTCCGCCTTTCGGAGGCCAGGACACATTCCAAACCCTTTGTGGATTCTGCATGTCTCTCTCTCATTTCCTGGGTCTCCTGACTCCTGCGATTCTCAAAAAGGAGGGGGCCATGGGCGTAACAGTTCCATTACGCACAATCTGCCCTATCAGAGCAAACTCTTGGGATGTTCACAATCTGTAATTCATAATTCTATGTAAGCCCCGATGGTGCCTTTTCGGAAAGTGATGCATCTAATGAAAGATTCATAAATGAAAACATAACTTGCATGTTCTTTCAAAGAAAGATGATACAAATATGCAAACCCCAGGATCAGAATTGTTATTCATTCTATACAGAATGAGGAAATCTGAGACTACAAAACAGAATGATATGAATACTTCATGAATATTTTTGCATGCATGAAAAATGAAGGTTTTAAATCAAGAACTGATGACTGAACAGGTGATTTCATCTTCTAATTCTCAAGTTACTTCAATGATGATGTTCTGAATTCTTACTACCAACAGGAAGCTTCACCTGCTGGCTGGTAATGTCATAAAATTGTGTGAGCGCTATTCACAATCTTTTATTTATTAAAAATACTTAGCAGCTTTCTTAGCACAACAATGACTAAGTACATCTTCATAAAGTATATAAATAAAAACAGCAAATGCCAGAAACACTCACCAGGTAAGGCAGCACCCACAGAGAGAGAAACAGTTAATATTTCAGACTGGATGTCCATCATCACAGTTCTGATGAGCAATTCCAGACCTGAAATGTTAATTGATATTCTTTCCACAAATACTCCCTGACATAATGTTTCTAGAATTTTCAATTTTTACTTCAGATTTCCAGCATCTGCTTTTTCTTTCATTCTGATGTTCACAAAAGACAGTTGTCTTAAATCATAAAAAGGATTTGTAATTTGAATTTTATCCCTTCGCACATTTAAAGAGCTTGGCAAGCTGTTGTTTCCTCATATCATCATTTCTATAATTACTTACTACCCATTATGCCATTGGAATTTGGGACAGCAATGAAGCTCCTTCATCTCTGTCTGTTCATACAGTCGCACACAGATATGGAAGGACTCCTCTTCTGTATAGGTAACAATTTTTTTTACCAGTCAGCGTTGTTGGTCCTGGGGTGAACCCCTGAACCTGGAGGAGGAGCAGTAGACCTCTCTTAATCTGGCCTCTTACCCTTGGACCTGTGTGGCATGGGTGACCCTACCAAGAACTAAAGCACAAGATCTCATTTTCCTCTAAACATATACCAGCCTGTTGGGTGAGTGTTACATTTGCAATCATATCTATCCCTTGATGTTCACTCCAGTGGAAGAACAAAAGAAACATCAAAGGAATAGATCCAACAGTAATTTAGCATCTCTGGGTTAGTGACGATGTTCTGTCATGGTTGTGGGTGGGATTTGTGAGCTAAATCGCTTGGTTTGCCAACACTGAGCCCCTGAGGAGAGCCTCCAAAGCGACCTGCACCTTGGTTATTTCTGAGGCTGAGGTATGCAGATGTGGACAGTCACAAGGCTGCAGGACTGGACAGCATCCCAGGGGGGGGGGGGGGGTACTCAAGATGTGCCCAGCACAACTGGTAGGTGTGTTTACAGACACTTTTAATCTCTCCCTCTCCCAGTGTAGAGTGTTCTCCTGCTTCAAAATATCCACCATTGTCCCTGTATCTAAAAAGTCCAAGGTAACATTTCTGAAAGATAGGCACCCTGTCACACTCGCCTCAATAATAAGTAAATACTTTGAGAGGCTGGTCAAGGACCACATCTGCAGCACGCTACCACCCTCTACAATTTACCTACTGACAGAACTGATTGACAGACGATGCAATAGCTGCAGCTCTACACGCCGTCCTTACACATCTGGAGAAGAGGGGTGCTTATGTGAGAATGCTGTTCTTGGGCTACAGTTCAGCATTCAACACCATAATTCCCTCCAGGCTCGACAAGAAGCTCAGAGACCTTGGCCTTCACCCTGCCTTGTGCAGCTCAATCCTGGATTTCCTGTCAGATGACCAGCAGGTGGTAAGATTGGGCTCCCTCACCTCTGCCCCCGACCCTCAACACAGGTGCCCCTCAAAGCAGTGTACTAAGCCTCCTCCTTTACTCTCTGTATACTCCAATCTGCTAATTAAATTTGCTGATGATTGATTGGCCTAATCTCAAATAATAATGAAGAAGTCATCATCCCGACATAATGGTGTCAAGAAAACAACCTCTCCCTCAGTGTTGCAAAAACAGAGGAGCTGGTTGTGGATTACAGGATGAATGGAGACAGGCTGGCATAAACATCACCAAGGATCTCATGTGTTCTGTACAAACCGGCTCTGGGGTGAAAAAAGCACAACGGTGCCTCTTCCACCTCAGGCGGTTGAAGAAGTTTGATATGGGCCCCCAAATCCTCAGAACTTTCTACAGGAGCACAATTGAGAGCATCCTGACTGGCTGCATCACTGCCTGGTATGGAAACTGTACTTCCCTCAGTCGCGGGACTCTGCAGAAAATGGTACGGACAGCCCAGCGCATCTGCAGATGTGAACTTCCCACTATGCAGGATATTTACAAAGACAGCTGCGTAAAAAGGACCCGAAGGGTCATTGGGACCCACCAGCTGCTGCCATCCGGGAAACAGTACCGCAGCATAAAAGCCAGGACCAACAGGCTCCGGGACCGTTTCTTCCACCAGGCCATCAGACTGATTATTTCACTCTGATACAATTGTATTTCTATGTTGTATTGACTGTCCTGTTGTACATACTATTTATTGCAAATTAATACAAATTGCACATTACACATTTAGACCAAGATGTAATGTAAAGATTTTTACTCCTCATGTATATGAAGGATGTAAGTAATAAGGTCAATTCAATTCAGTTAAGAACTGCCGTCATATCTCTCCCTCTCTCTTACCCCATGGGAAATATTAGTGCTGATAATTTATTCAACCCCAAGCAGTTCAGTGTTCTTATTACATTGTGATTTCTGTTTTATGTAATTACACCTTTGACAAACAAATCTGAATGCAGCATTAGTTAACTGTTGCCTTTAGAAATCTAAGCAGGTTTCCTTCTGTGTGGTTAGTAACAAAACAAATGTTCCGTTACCTCACATAGACACAAGAGGTTCTGAAGATGCTGGAGATCTTGAGCTGCTCACACGAAGTGCCAGAGGAACCACTGATGGCCCTTTCTCCCACTTTCAACTTCCTCCACTTCTTGGATGTCCCACTCTGACTTTCTGCCTGCTCTGGATCTTTCCATATCTAACTCCCGACGGGTCATCAACCACCTTGACTTTACTGCTCAACTCACCTATCCCAACCAGTCCCCCCTCTGAATGCACTGCCCACTCTCTCCATGCCACTTTTAAACTCACCAGAGTCCTAATGAAGCCTCTTGGGCCAAAATGTCAACTGTGTACTTCCCTCCATAGATTCTGTTACCTCAACAGATGAACAAGATTTCACTCTACTCTCAATGTCTGTGTGTGTCGTCAACAAAACACCTGAAGTTACTAATCTCCAAATTATCTAAAACGTAAAAGTTCAAGCCTCAATTAATTCACTCAATTAATTCACAAGGGATTCTGCTTGAAATTTTGAGCAGCACACACAAGATGATGGAGCAACTCGGTAAGTCAGGTGGCATTGATGGAAATGCGTAAACAGTCGATGCTTTGGGTCAAGATCCTTCATCACGAATGAATACATTTACTGCCTTGTCTTTTGAATTTCTACTAAACAGTAATTGATAGTTCAATCCTTTTAACTTATTTTGCAGTTAACTAAGGTAGAGTTTTTTTAGCTTTATCACATCGAAACATGTTGGTCTCCCCTCTCGTTGTTGCAGACCGGTGAAATCTCTCTCTCTCCCTCGCTGGTGAGAGAGAGAGCCTGTCTGAGATGTTGCAGTGTTGGGATGGGCTGTAGTTTTTGATGGAGTCTTGATCATGGACTCCTTGGGGGCTTTTCCACTGCTGCATAGAGGCTAGTCAGGGTTGACACTTTTTCTGGAGCAGCTGGGGGGAAGGAGAGGTGGTAAGGTTGATGCTTGAACTGTCGCTTGTGCATGGGAGGGGGTACAGATGTTTTTCTGACATTCATTCTTTGTTTTTTTTTCTGTTTCATGGACATCACTGAGGAGTAAGAATTTCAGGTTGTATACTGTATACATACTCTGATATTAAATTGAACCATGAGCCATTGTCCTAGACCAAACTTCTATTACCTTGTGGTACATTACACCCTGAATACAGTTTATTTAGAATTTCATTTGAACATATCAAGCTCATAAATAAAGTAAAAGATTATGTTTTCATTTGCCGGTATTCCACTGTTTGTAGTTCCAAGGTTGTCAAACTGAGGAGTGGTAGTGGGGACAAGCTCCCACCATCTAAAAGTGTTCCTCATGGCATGCGCCTCAAATAGCCTCTGACAACCAAGTCCAACTCCTGGTCTTCATGTGGCTTAGCCTCTCAGCCTGGCAGAACTGTTTCTACTGACAGGAGAAGGGGCGAAGGTGGGTCCTGGCGCCTTAAAACCAGTGCTTCGGGGAGATGGAGCTCGTCAGCCAGGGAAGGCAGTCCTTCTAAGAGAGGGAAAACTCTGATTTCAAACCTCTGCTGCCTTGTGGCCATGCCCACTCATGGGAAAGGCTTCGGGAGTAAACCCTGAGGACAAATCCGGAGCTGGAGTCCCTAAGGCCGTTGCTGTCAATGTTGTCTTCAGCCTCGCTCTGGCAACTCCTGTGACGTCACTGGTGCCAAGCTGTATCAGCCCTTCCCTTGGACAACATCGGTGTCATGGAGAGGGAAGACTTGCTGCTTGGGCAACTGCCGGTCTTCCATACGACCTGCACCCTGGTCTGTTCCCTAGAGAAACTGAAGCAAGACTTTCCAGGTGCAGATCCTTGGACTCGCAAGACTATCGCATGCCATTAATTCCACTGTTTGTGTATCCTAGTTGTGACTAGTACATAATTAGTCTGGAGTGACAATATACTCAAGGTATTGAAGTTGCACATCAGCACAGCATGGTATTCTGCTCTGCTCTCTATACACTCATGACTATGTGACAGGCATAGCCCAAATACCATCTATAAATTCACAAATGGCACAAATGTTGTTGGCAGAATCTCAGGTGGTAATGAGGAGGTGTACAGGCGTGAGATAGATCAGCTGGTTGTGTGGTGTCACCATAACAACCTTGTGCTCAACGTCAGTAAGTCCAAGAAATTAATTGTTGATTTCAGGAAGGGGAAGTAGGAAGAACACACACCAGTCCTCACTGAGGGATTAGCAGTGGAAAGAGTGGAGCAACTTCAACTTCCTGGGCGGGCAGCATCTCAGAGGATCTATCCGGGTACCAACATAGAAGGCATGACAGCAGCTATACTTTGTTAGGAGTTTGAGGAGATTTGGGATGCCAGCAAAGACTTTAGCAGATTTCTACAGATGTACCTTGACTGGTTTGCATCACCACCTGTTACGGAAGCTCCAATGTACAGGGTTGAATAGAAGCTGCCGAGGGTTGTAAACTAGGCCAGCTCCATCATGGGCACAACCCATCCCACCATCAAAAGCATCTTTCAAAAGTAGTGCCTCTGGGAGGCAGCTTTCATCAGGAAGGACTGTCACGTACCCCATGACCGTGTTAAAGAACCAGCAGAAAAGGAAAACACTTTGGAGTCTGGTATTGCTATAAACTAATAATGTTTATTAGTTACTAAGCAATATGGTAATATAAATGCAAATACATTGAACAGGTTAGCAATGATATATATATATGTGTGTGTGTGGAAATAGGAACAAAACTAGGCTCTTTCAAACCTAGGGGTAAATGGGTACAGTCTTACGATGTGATGAAGAGAGTTCAGTTCAGTTCAAGGTAGTTAGTTGAGTAACGTTGGAGAGAGGGGGGGGGGGGGTGAGAGGTGATGCCGTCAATCTTCCCGTTGTCTTCCAAAATCCCATCGTGGTCATCGACTACGACCATGATACGTACGACCATTCTTCAGTGGTGGAATTATCACCCAGGCAAGGGTGGACACACAAATAATTCCCCACCGGCCGCGCCTTTTCACACTGTGAGCCACTGATCGATCCTCCGAAAACCCCACCTTCCTATGGGTGCAACAAAGCTCGTCCAGTGTCCACTCTTTGTGTCTCGTGGTGTGTCTCTCTGTGTAACAGCAGACCTGGCTTTTATCTCCCCATGTCAGACACCGGCTGTCCATTAACCTGTTCCGTTCTCTCTCTGCAGGAACTTCAACAAGCAGGCAAGTGACCTCGGGGAAAAGGTAAACAAGCTGGCAGAGGAACCATAACATCAATCTTCCAAGCCATTTCTGTATGTCTCTCTCTCTCTCTCTCATTGCACTGGACGCCTCCCTCTCTCTCTTTCTTAATAGCAGCACAATTCATAGGGTCTATTCTGGACTCAGTTTCAAACTAGGTTTTCCCCTGACAGGACTCTCACTATCCAGGACATGCACTCTACTCATGAATCCCATCAGGGAAGAACAACAGCAGCCTGAAGACATATACTCAATGTTTTAGGAACAGCTTCTTTCCCACTGCGATCAGATTTCTGAAAAGTCCATGAACTTTACCTCACTATTTTTCTCTCCTTTTGCGCTAGTAATTTATTTTTCAATAAATTCCTTATCGTAACTTCCAATTTTTTATGTATTGCTGCTGAAAAACAACAAGTATCATGTCATACACTTTGTGGCTACTTTATTAGGTACCTCCTGTACTCCTGCTCATTAATGCAAATATCCAATCAGCCAATCGTGTGGCAGCAACTCAATGGATAAAAGCACACAGACATGGACAAGAGGTTCAGTTGTTGTTCAGACCGAAGATGAGAATGGAGAAGTATTCTCATCTAAGTGACTTTTAACATGGAATAATTGTGGTTTGGGTACCTCAGAAACTGCTGACCTCCTGGGATTTTCATGCACAACAGTCTCCAGAGTTTACAGTGAATGGTGTGAAAAGCAAATAAAAACATCCAGTGAGCAGCAGTTCTGTGGCCGAAAATGCCTTGCAAGGTCAGTGGTTAAGGACCAGCTGGGCTGAAGCTGACAGGAAGGCAACAGTAGCTCAAGACAACCATGTGCCACAACAGCCCTGTGCAGAAGGCCATCTTTGGACACACAACACGTTGAACAATGAAGTGGATGGGCTACAGCAGCAGAAGAGCATGAACGTACACTCAGTGGCCACTTTATTAGCGCCTACGTCAGTGACAATAAACATGATATGGATTTTCCTCTCACATGCATCTGCATCTGCAAATTTCCCCAAAAAAACTGACAGTGCCAGATGATACTTTTTATTCCAAACAAAAACTCAGTTCAAGTAGATAATTAATTTGCAGCACTTCAATTGTCAATCATTCATTAATGAGTTTCCTAGTACATTTAAAATTATGTAATTTCATGGCTGACTGGACTAAAGAAATATCCCCAAAATGACACGAACAACCTGATGATGTCTTTGCAGCATTTATGAGTTTCTATGGTTTCAAAGGAAATTGCCAAAAGAGAGGGTGGGTTGAGTGGGAACTGATAAATGAACCAAGGAATAGTTCCCATAGAAACAGTCCCATCACTTTGGGGAGTGGAAGGGCCTTGTTTCCTCAAAAGAGGACATTTCAAATGGCCTAGAGTAGACCCCCATCTTGAGAAAAGATGGACAAACTGAGAGGAAGGGAAGGAATCCTGACCAGAGACAAGGCAGCAAGAACTGCAATCCAGGTGTCTATGGATAAATGTGCTTGCTCGATTTGGTTAAGTTATTTTGACAACTTCGATTGATGGCTTTTTTTTCAGATTACCTATGCTGATAAACCTTAACTTTTTAGTTGTTTAACGTCTTTTCACTGATACATTTTGTGAATTTTGGTTCATTCACATGCCATATATGGATATATGATTGTTAAATGCTTAGTTAAACCAAGCACAATTACTTTACCCTTTATAACTCACAATTATCTGGGACTGAATATTGACACAAACATTTGGAATATGTCATTTCTCAAACCACTAATCTTCTGAAAGTTGTGACAAACTAAATACAGACTAAATGAGCATAGACACAGAATGTCAGGTTACATTTTAAACATAAACTAGACAAGAAAGGTAAGAAATTATGTAATAATACTTTTTATATTACTGAATAGTCAGCCAATAAGCGCTCTTACAAACGTACATTTTATTTAATGGTGACCAACCTGTGTGGGGACACTGGATTGTTACTATTTCAAAGTTGGAAATTCAAAGTAAATTTATTGTTAAGGTACATATATGTCACCAAATATTACCCGAGATTCATTTTCTAAGAGCATTCGAGGTAGAACAAATAAATACAATAGAATCAATGTGAAACTACAAACAATGGCTGACAAACAATGTTCAAAACTAGATAAACGGTGCAAATACAATAAAAGGTAAACAAATATATAACAAACTGACAACATAAAGTTGTAGTCTTTAAGAGCGAGTCCATAGTTTGTGCAATCTCCAGAGTTTCTGGAAACCTTGAGGAAGTTCCAAACTTTTCAGTAAGGATCTTTACAATGGTTTTTATAACCCTACAGCACTTTCCAGAAGGGAGCTTTTGGATGCTGGTTTAGATAATGGATAATGCATGGAGGCCATTTAATCTGTTAGAATCTTTACAGTATTCTATAAAATTGTCTGTGGGAGGATATTTGGCCCATCATGTTTGTGTTGTTTTTTTGAGAAAGTGGTCTGATTCAACTATTCTATATCCAAGCACTACCCACCCCACTCCCTCGACGACCTGGCAAATCAATGCTCTTCAAATACATACCCAACCATTTTCTCAAAGCTCTTTTGGAACCTGAATCCACTACTCTTTCAGGTGGTGCATTACAGATCTAAAAGCCTCTTCTGGAGCACATTACGACTTACAATCCTTTTTGTTTTAATTCTGTTATTCCCTACCAGAGAAAATATTTGCTCAGTTGTAGAATAACAGATTAAATGGCCTCTATGCATTATCCATTATCTAAACCAGCATCCTAAAACTCCCTTCTGGAAAGCGCTGTAGGGTTATAAACACCAAAACTTCACACCATCTTAAAGGTTTCATCCCCAGGCAATTAATCTGATCAAATATTCTAGTTACTACCCCCCACTCCCCTCTACCTATTATCTCTGCCACTGCACTGCACTCTAAACATTTGAAACCACTTTTTGTAATGCTGTTTGCATTGTAAATAGATGCTGGTATTTATTTATAACAGTTTATTCCATATTCGTGCTTTAACCTCTAACTTTATATTTTATATAATTCTTTCTTCGTAACATGATTATAACATGATCATAACGTGATAAGTTTTTATCTACAATTTGAGAGGAATAAGAGCAGATCAGAGGTGTTGCAAGTAAATAAAGGAGACTACAGAGCCATAAGGGAAGAGCTGGCCAAAGTTAAATGGGCGGATGCCCTGGCAGGAAAGACAGTGGATCAGCAGTGGCAGATATTCTTGGGGATAATACAAAAGATGCAAAAGCAGTTCATTCCAATGAGAAGGAAGGATTCAAAGAGGGGGAAGGGGCCACAGTGGTTGACAAAGGAAGTCAGAGATTGTATAGCATTAAAGAAAAAGAAGTATGACAGAGCTAAGATGAGTGGGAATACAGATGATTGGGAAAGTTTTAAGGAACAGCAGATCTTAACTAAAAAAGCAATACGGAGAGAAAAAATCAGGTATGAGCTCAGTCTAGCCAGGAATATAAAAGGGGATAGCAAAAGCTTTTTTAGCTATGTAAAGAGAAAGAAGATAGTTAAGAACAATGTTGGCCCCTTGAAGAATGAATTGGGAGAAATTGTTATGGGAAACAGGGAAATGGCAACAGAATTTAATGCGTACTTTAGATCTGTCTTCACCAGGGAGGACACAAGCAATCTCCCAGATGTATGGATGGGCCAGGGACATAAGATATCAGAGGAATTGAGACAGATTGACATTAGGAAAGAAACTGTGATGAGAAGACTAGTAGGACTGAAGGCTAATAAATCCCCGGGTCCAGATGATCTGCATCCGAGGTTTTAAAAGAGTTGGCTCAGGAAATTGCAGATGCATTGGTAATCATTTTCCAATGTTCCTTAGATTCAGGATCAGTTCCTGAAGATTGGAGAGTGGCTAATGTTATCCCACTTTTCAAGAAGGGAGGGAAGGAGAAAACGGAGAACTATGGCCCTGTTAGCCTAACGTCAGTCGTGGGTAAGATGCTTGAGTCCATTATTAAGGACGAAATAGTGGCACATCTTGATGGCAGAAATAGGATTAGGCCGAGCCAGCATGGATTTACCAAGGGCAAATCATGCTTGACTAATCTGTTGGAGTTTTCTGAGGGTATAACAAGGATGTTAGACGAGGGTAAGCCAGTGGATGTTGTGTACCTAGATTTTCAGAAGGCATTTGATAAGGTGCCACATAGGAGATTGGTGAGTAAAATCAGAGCTCATGGCATTGGGGGCAGGGTTTCAACATGGATAGAAAACTGGTTGGCAGATAGAAAGCAAAGGGTAGCAGTGAATGGGTGTTTCTCGGACTGGCTGGAGGTGACTAGTGGGGTACCCACAGGGCTCTGTATTGGGACCACAGCTCTTTACAATTTATGTCAACGATTTAGATGAGGGCATTGAAAACTATATCAGCAAGTTTGCTGATGATACTAAACTGGGTGGCAGTGTGACATGCGAAGAGGACGTTAGGAGAATACAGGGAGACTTGGATAGGCTGGGTGAGTGGGCAGATACTTGGCAGATGTCATTCAATGTGAATAAATGTGAAGTTATCCACTTTGGAAGCAGGAACAAGAGGGCAGAGTATTGTCTGAACGGTGTAGAGTTAGGTAAGGGAGAAATGCAAAGAGACCTAGGAGTCCTAGTTCACCAGTCAATGAAGGTGAATGAGCAAGTGCAACAGGCAGTGAAGAGGGCAAATGGAATGTTGGCCTTTATTACAAGGGGAATTGAGTACAAGAGCAAGGATGTCCTTTTGCATTTGTACAGGGCCCTGGTGAGACCACACCTGGAATATTGTGTACAGTTTTGGTCTCCAGGTTTAAGGAAGGACATTCTGGCAATTGAGGAAGTGCAGCGTAGATTCACTAGGTTGATTCCTGGGATGGCAGAGCTGTCTTACGCAGAGAGATTGGAGAGATTGGGCTTGTACACGCTGGAATTGAGGAGATTGAGAGGGGATCTGATTGAAACGTTTAAGATAATTAAAGAATTTGATAGGATTGAGGCAGGAAATATGTTCCAGATGTTGGGAGAGTCCAGTACCAGAGGGCATGGATTGAGAATAAGAGGTCAGTTATTTAAAACAGAGTTGAGGAAGAGCTTCTTCTCCCAGAGAGCTGTGGAGGTGTGGAATGCACTGCCTCGGAAGACGGTGGAGGCCAATTCTCTGGATGCTTTCAAGAAGGAGCTAGATAGATATCTGATGGATAGGGGAATCAAGGGTTATGGGGACAAGGCAGGGACTGGGTATTGATAGTGAATGATCAGCCATGATCTCAGAATGACGGTGCAGACTCGAGGGGCCGAATGGTCTACTTCTGCACCTATTGTCTATTGTCTACAATCATTGAATGTTGTTGTATTTTTTGTTGCATGTCACAGCAAATTATTGATACATGTAATTGTATATGGCGAATAAAGTTGATCCTTGATCCTTGATACAGTCATAGAGTCACCATGCTGAAATGGGCCCAACTTGCTCATACTGACCGTGGCACCTTTCTAAACCAATCCTGTATCCCACTACTCCTTTCCTATCCATAGTTGTTTAAATCCTTTATAAATGTACCTGCTTCTACCACTTCCTCCAGCAGCTTGCTCCATATAACAACCACCCTTCACGTAGAAGAATGACTCTCAGATCTCTATCAAATTTTCCTCCCTCATTTTAAACCAGTGCCTTCTCGTACTAGACCATAAGATATAGGAGCAGAATTAGGCCATTCAGCCCATTGTTTCTCTTCCACCATTCCATCATGGCTGACTTGTTATCCCTCTCAACTCCCTTCTCCCGCATTCTCCCTGTAATCTTAGATGCCCTTACTAACCAAGAAACTATCCACCTTCACTTTAAATATGCCCATTGACTTGACCTCTACTGCCACGTGTGGCAATGAATTCCACAGATTCACTACCCTCTGGCTAAAGAAATTCATCCTCATCTCAGTTCTAAAGGGAGGTTCCTCTGTTTCTGAGGCGGTGTTGTCTGTTCCTAGACCACCCCACTGAGGGAACATCCTCTCCACATCCAGTCTAGGTAGGCCTTTCAATATTTGATTTCAATGACATCCTGTCACTCTTCTGAACTCCGGTGAGCACAGGTCCAGAGCCATCAAGCCCACCTCTATCTGCAGAAAAGACCCTGACAATCTATCCATTGACATTCCTCATAATTTTGAGTTCTATCATTTGCCACAGTAGGCTAATTTTTCACATACATTTTTTCATAATCATTTTTGCTGTTTCAACCAAACAAACATCCATCACTTTTAAAACACGAGACCTCTTGGGCAAAAATTAAGTTTGATAATAGATCATTTTGGGTAGTTATTTGAAGAACTGCTACTTGAAAGTCCTTGTGACATCTATTAAAATACCATTGCTTCCCCCCCCCCCACCCCACCCAGGCCTTTAACATGAAACAGTCACAAGAATTAGAGTTCTACATTATTCCAGAACAAAGGTGTTTAACTATATTTAAAACAAGTGCTAAAATAGTGCAACAACTTTTGGTTCTAATTTGCACATCCTGCAATAAATCATATTTAGGCAGACTGTTGTTGGAACTGAGAAACATTAATTGACAGTAATTAATGAGCGACAAAATTGCATCAATACGTTATTTTTAAAAAGGGTTCGATATTGAAACTAATTTCTCTGCGTTACGAAAATTCCACAGTCCAAGTCACAAGAGTCTCTCTAAAGCAGGCAAACTGCACAAAGGATTTGCACTATTGCTAGACAGCCAATTAATAACTGTAAAATTTTGCTACTGGTTCACTGGAGAACGCAGAACCTCAGCCTACCTCACTCATTGAAGTATAAAGGTTTTCCCACCTTCCCCGGGGCAGTGGGTGGCTGGAGAATCATTGTCATTTGAAGTTCATTGATCCTTTTACCTCTACATCTCAGAGAACGTTAAATGGTCGGCACAACATGGTGGGCCAAAGGGCCTGTATCATGCTGTAGTATTCTATAGTTTGGTACTTCCTGACCTGCTGAGTTCCTCCAGCATTTTGTCTGTGTTGCTTTGGATTTCCAGCATCGGCAGATTTTCTTGTGTTTATGATTTGTTGCTTCACTGCAAAGTCTCATCGAGGGTTGCCTACCCTGCTGAAGTTTAAATCTTCTCTTTGACAGGAGTTCAGCGAGACCCTCTCTCACTGCTCCCCCTCTGTGACCTCTGCTGCCCTACGACTCTTCAAGCATGGACTCACCCGGACCGGCCACCCTCTTACCTTTTGTCATCTGCCTATCATCTCCCTCCTCCCCTTTCTCCTATCGTCCACTCTCCTCTCCTATCTGATTCCATCCTCTCCAGCTCATTACCTGTCTTGCCCTCCTGGTTTCACATATCAACTTCCAACTATCTTCCTTCCCCCACCTCCACCTTTTGATTCTGGTGTCTAGTCCTGAAGAAGGATCTTGGCCCAAAATGTTGACTGTTTGTTCATCTCTATTGAAACTGCCTGACTTACCGAGTTCCTTCAGCATTTTGTGCATGTTGTAGTATTCCATGTTCTACCCAGATATTCAGTGTTACAAAACAATATTAACATTACCAGTCAGTGATCTTTCAAGAGGACCTGAAAGACTTAGAAATAATAGGGAAGAGGGTAAGGTGGAGAGAACAAGGGAAGTATCTGTGATAAGGTGGAGATGAACAGTGAGGTGTCAGACCAGGGAGGGTCAAGACAGGTTGCTATCTGTAACTTTTGGGGTTGGAAGAAGCGTAAATAATAACGGGAAAGGTGAGAAAATTACGTCTGCTGGGTGTAATCTTGTTGAAGGCGGCACAAATTATAATAATCCATTGAATGTGCAAGCTGATGGGATATAAGGTGAAAACAATAGGAAACTCGTCACCATCATCATCGTAAGCCATGTTGTATGACACGGCTATCATCATCATGGTCTAGGATCATGACTGTTCTTGGCAAATCTTTCTACAGAAGTGTTTGCCATTTCTTTCTTCTAGGCATTGTCTTGACAAGACGGGTGACCCCAGCCGTTATCAATACTCTTGATTGGTTGCATATCCAGGACATGTTACATGCACCAGCTACTCATACGACCATACACCAGCTGCTCCTGTGGCTTCACATGACCCTGATCGGGGTGGGGGGGGGGTGCTAGGCGGGTGCTACACCTTGGCCAAGGGTGACCTGCAGGCTAGCGGAGGGAAGGAGAACCTTACACCTCTTTTGGTAGAGAAGTATCTTCACCTCAAACCCCCCCCCCCTCCAAAAGGGAAACTGTCTTTGTTTTGATGTTTTCCAGTGATTTCTTTTATAGCAGATTTTCAGCAACTGGAACACCTTTTGGATATGGGAGGAAATTGGGAAAAACCACGAGATCACAGAGAGAACGTGCAAACCTGCCTCCAGAGCAGTGAAGCAGCAGCACCACTGCGCTTCTATCTTCCATTTCCAATTTTGATAAAACTTCCATAGATGTGTAGTGGAAAGTACATCACAGCCTGGCTTGGAAACACCAATGCCCGAACAGAAAATCCTACAAAAAGTAGTGCACACGGCTCAGTCCATCTTGGGTAAAGCCCTCCCCACCTTTGAGCATATCTACACAGAGTATTGTTGCAGGAAAGCAGCATCCATTATCAGGGACCCCCACCACCAAGTTCATGCTCTCTTCTCACTGCTGCCATCAGGAAGAAGATACAGGAGCTTCAGGACTCACATCATCAGGTTCAGGAACAGTCATTACCCATCAATCATCAGACTCTTGAACAAGAGGGGATAACTTCACTCAACTTCGCTTGCCCCAGCACTGAATTGTTCACAGAACCTATGGGCTCACTTTCAAGGACCCTTCATCTCATGATTTTAATAGTTATTGCATATGTTTTATTTGCACAGTTCATTGTCTTTTGCACACTGGCTGTTCGACCTGTTGGGTTCATTGATTCTGTTACGGTTATTGGATTTACTGAGTATGGCCACAAGAAAACAAATCTCTGGGTTGTATATGATGAATATACTGTGTGTACGTTGATAATAAATTTACTTTGAACTTCGATCTATTTAATTTTCCAGCCCATTCGAATGTAGTCACCAAGCTGACATCACCTTCTCTCAGCTGGCCATGGTAACATGCATGTCATTCACTTTCTCTGGAATTTTTCCATCCTATTATATCCCCCGTTCTTCTCTCTCCCTTCTCCTCTCCAATTTAAACTCGGCTTCTAACTTTTTCAGGTTCTGAAGAAAAATCATCATATTGAATCAATAATTCTGTTTCACTCTCAAAGGATACTACCTGTTATGTACTTCCAGCATTTGCAGTTCGATATGTTTGCTTTTCTTTTGTGAGGCAAAGTGCTTGTTAGGGGCTTGAACATGGATTGGAGAATTATAGAACGCAGGACACAGAACACTACAGCAGAGTGCAGGTCCTTTAGCCCACAACGTTGTGCCAATCTCTGAACCGACTCTAAGATCAATCTAACCCTTCCCTCCCACATAGCCCTCCATTTTTCTATCGTCCATGTGCCCATCCAGGAGTGTCTTAAATGTCCCTAATTCATCTGCCTCTACCAGCACCCCTGGCAGCATGTTTAACACACTCACCACTGAGATTCCCACCTGTACTTTCTTCCAATTATCTTAAAATTACATCCTATTTGAATAAGCCATTTCTACTCTAACTTATCTACAGTACAACTGGCATATTCTGCCCCTATTTACTCTGAATAACGTTATTCTTCAGAAATCAGTAAGGAATTAACAATTGAATATATGAGGGTGGGTCAGTATGATCACCCAAGTTGGGTATGATGTTCTCCTATTGGTGGGTCGTCAGGTGGCTGCAGAGGCTGATTCAGGATCCACATATTCTGGTGTAGTGCGGTAAAGTGTAAGTGGTGGCTGTGGTTAGTGATTGGGTCTTCTGGTTGGTCAGCCTCCCCTTTCGCAGCTGCTGCTTGTTCTCTGCAGAACAGTGCAACTTATTCTCATGCAGCACAGCTCTCTTCCGATGAGATTTCTTCCAGCTGTATCGACTGAGTGCAATGTCTTCCCGGTTTTTTGATGTAAGGCTGAATTTCCTCAGGCTGATTTTGATGTTAACTTTGAAGCATTTCCTTTGCAAATCACAAGCACATGAGAAAATAGGAACAGGAATAAACTAACAAGCCCCACAAAATTGCTTCTGCATCCAATATTATTTTGCCGTACACTGGCCTTAGCTCCTCTTCTGTGCCACTTCCCCATAACCCTCAATTTTATTCACCTATCTCCACCTTTAATACACCGAATGACTAGGGCTCATTCACTCTTTGAAGCAAAGAATTCCAGAGAATCAGCACCCTCTATGTGAAGCTTCAATGCCTCCCAGTTTTAAGTGAATGGGCATCTTATTTTGACTGCGTCAGAAAGAAATCTGACACATATCTCCAGATCCCTGTAGCTTTAGCTTACATTTTTATATGCAGAAACACCGTTAAGACTGCAATCTTCCAGTAAGCAAAGCTCATAACGAGAGCTCTTGAAGGTGCTCCTGCACTTTCAAAACAACATTCTCAATCACCAAGTTTAACATACCAAGCAGTAAACTGTAAACTGATATACAGTTGTTTATATGTGAATGTTATTCTGATCTGACTATATCTCACAGACAAATTTAAAAAAGAAATGTCACATAATTTTAATGTTTTACTGGTGAAACATTGCAGAGGGAGCACATTTGAATTCCTTTCATGCACCCCTGACTTCGTGATTTGTCAAGCTGCTCTTTATATCATTTTTAATATTCCAAAAAAAATTTGCTTTCTGAAAAACAGTACTTCAAGTTTTTTAAGTGTTCATCTTTGGGGAGGAATGGTGGCTGGCAGTCAGTAAAGATTCTGACAAATTAAAAGGCAGTTTTTTGTTCATGAGGGGAACGTGGGAGTCATCAGCAAAGTTCTAATTGCCCTTGAATGGGTGGTAGGAAGCTTCCTTCTTGAGCTGCGACATTTTACGTGAAAGGTACTCCCACATGTTGTCAGCCGTGGAGCTCCACAGCACCAACAAAGTATTGTTGCTGTTGACAATAAGCTAGGACGCTAATAAGTTAGGGATGTGTCTGATTTGGATGGAATTGTGAGCCATGTTTGACTACTCCCCTTGTCTTCGAGGTTGCGAAGGTCAGAGGACATGCTGTCGAATTTTAGATGCTGCACTCGGGAGCCACACCATGCCAATGGCAGAGTTACGTTAAAGATGGCAGGGCTGTTGGGGGGGGGGGGGGGGGGACTGTTGTTGACAGAATTGTGCAGCTGGTAGGCCACTACCTCATAATCCCAGCAAACTGGTGTCATTCCTGACCACCAGTATCACCTGTGTGGAGTTGTACACTCCCCCTGTGGCCACACTGTTCTCCTCCAGAGACTCTGTTTTCCTCGCACACTCCAATGAAGTGGGGTTCGATTGGTTGAGTGTCCGCTGTAACTTCCCTGTGGTGTGTAGGAGCTTGGCACAATCTCGGTGGGGGGTGGGGGGGTTGATGGGAGTGTGAAGAGAATAAAATCAGATTGGTATGAATGGGTTGGCATGGACTCAGTAGGTCAACGGGAATATTTCTATGCTATGCAACTACTGTTCTTATCAAGCAACACACACAAAATGCTGGAGGAACTCAGCAGGTCAGGCAGCATCTATGGAAATGAATGAACATTTTGGGCCGAGACCCTTCTTCAGGAGGGGAAAGGAAGGCGGAAGACCAGAAAAATGTGAGGGCAGGGGAAGGAGGATAGCTAGAATGTGATAGGGTGAAGCCAGGTGGGTAAAGAGTGGGGAGGATGGAAACTGATAGGCAAAGACAGTGGACCATAGGAGAAAGCGAAAGAGGAGGGGACACAGGGGGAGGTGATAGGGAGGTGAGAAGAGGTAAGAGGCCTGAGTGGGGAATAGAAGAAGAGGGGAGAGGGAGGAAATTTTTTTTAACTGGAAGGAGAAATCGATATTCATGCCATCAGGTTGAACGCTACCCAGGATGGAATATAAGGTGTTGTTCTTTTACCCTGAGGGCAGCCTCATTGAACCATAGAACCATAGAACATTACTGCACAGAAACAGGCCCTTTAGTCCTTCTTGGCTGTGCAGAACCATTTTTCTGCTGAGTCCCACTGACCTGCACCTGGACCACATCCCTCCATACCCTTCTCATCCATGTACCTGTCCAAGTTTCCCATTGTGGCACAAGAGGAGGCCATGGACCAACATGTCAGAACGGGAATGGGAATTGGAAGTAAAACGTTTGGCTACTGGGAAGTTATGCTTTCGGTGGATGGTGGGGAGATGCTTGACGAAGCAGTTCCCTAATTGCTCTAACCAAGCTGTTGTTTTGTCCTGCCTAGTCTTTAGTTTTCTGATCGCTGAACTCATCCTGGCTAATACACAGTTTATCTCCAATTCATAACGTACCCTGTAGATTGGAGAGGTTATAGAGAGGCAGGAGGGAGCCAAATAGCATGTACCACCAGGCTCAAGGACACCTACTATCCCACTGTTATCAGACTCTTAAATGGATCTCATCCAATAAGAAGGACCCTTGGCCTCATGATCTACCTCAGTACGATATCACACTTTGTTGTTAAGCTGCATGGCATCCTTTCGGTCGCCGGTTCACTTGATTCTGCGTTGGTATTGTTTTACCTTTTCTAGTTCAATACACTGCAACACACACAAAATGCTTGAAGAACCCAGCAGGTTGAGCAGCATCTGTGAAGTTGCCGTTTTGGGTCAGGACCCTTAGAAGGAATGGAAAGGAAGGGGGAAGAAGCCAGAATAAGAAGGAGGGATGAAGGGGAAGGAGTACAAGATGGAGGGCAAGGTGGGCAGGTGGGGGAGGGGTTATAAGGTAAGAAGTCGGGAGATGATAGGTGGAAATGGTAAAGGGCTGAAGAAGCAGGAATCTGATTGGAGAGGAGAGTGGACCATGGGAGAAATGGAAGGTGGAGGGGCACAAAGATAGGCTGGTGAGGAGAAGGTGAGAGGAGAGCTAGAATGGGGAATGGAAAAGGAAAGAAGTGGAGGGGAGGAGAAATCGATATTCACGCCATCATGTTGGAGGCTATCCAAGTGGAAAATGAGGTGTTGCTCCTCCAATCTAAGAGTGGCTTCATTGTGGCAGTAGAGGAACCAACAGGTTGGAACAGGAACAGGGATAGGTAATGGGATTAAAACGGTTGGCCACTGGGAAATCCTCCCTGTTTCAGCTGGAGTGGTGGTGCTCGCCAAAATAGTCCTCTATTGTACCTTGGGGCTCACCGCGATAGAGGAGGTCACATCGGGAACGCCATATAGAGTAGATGACTTCAACAGATTTGCATGCGATGTACTGCTTCATCTGGAAGGACTGTTTGAGGTCTGAATGGCGGTGAGCGATGGGGTGTGGCACTTGTTCCACTTGCAGGGAGAAGTGCCAGGAGCGGAATCAGTGTAATACACCATGCAGTGTTTTGATCTGTACAAAAGTATCCAAGACAAGCTTTTCACTGTATGTGACAATAATAAACCAATACCGATGCCAATGCCAATTCAGTCCAGCAAATCTGAGATTTTTTTCTCTGGCCTGCAGGCATAGCTATAGATCAGTGTTTATTTTATTTATTCTTTTTTTGGGGAATTAGAGCACTGATGTCAAGTATTTATTTCCCATCTAGTTGCCATTGAGAGGTATGGTAAGGTACCTTCTTGAAACACAGATGTCTGTCAAGTGAAGGTATTCATAAGTGCTCTGTTGGTTAAGGAGTTCCAGAGTGTAGACCCAGTGACAAACAGGGATCAAGGACATATTTCCAAGTAAGAATGATGTATGGTTTGGAGGGCAACTTGAGGATGGTGTCTCCTATGCTCTCGCTGCCAGTAAATCATAGAGCACAGAAAAGGGACTTTTGGCCCTGATTCTGCACTGACCATCAACTACCCATTTATAATAATTCTTCACAAACCCATTTTTATTCACCCAACCATTGAGCACATCTAGTTGGAGCACTGTCGCAGGAAAGCAGCATCCATCATCAGGGACCCCCACCACACAGGTCATGCTCTCTTCTCACTGATGCCATCAGAAAGAAGTCACCATGTTCAGGACTCTATGCGACTTTTCTTGTCACTTTTGAAGCTGATCCAGCAAACCTGATGCTTTTGAATGTTGAGGAGGCAATGGGGGTTAACATGCTCTCTCTGTTAGCCCAAGACCACATGTTGCCCAGACAATAACCATCTTCATTATGTGAGGAACTGTAAATCAACACTACTCATTCATGAAGCAACAGTGATATTTTAGAAATAATTCTAGGGGAGTCAGAGATGAAGCATCTGAGGATAATTGTTAGCTACCTCCTCTTCCTAATAAAGTGGCCACTGTGCGTATGTCCGTGGCCTTCAGCTGTTGTAGCCCATCCACTTCAAGTTTCAACATGTTGTGCATTCACGGATGTTCTTCTGCACATCACCATAGTAACGTGTGACCCAGTCTGGCCATTCTCCTCTGACCTCCCTCATTAACAAGGCATTTTCACCCACAAAACTGCAGCTCACTGCATGGTTATTGTTTCTGCCACCATTCTTTGTAAACTGCAGAGATTAGTAGTTTCTGATATACTCAAACTACCCTGTCTGGCACCAACAATGGTTCCACAGTCAAAGTCACTTCGATCACATTTCTTCCCCATTCTGATGTTTGGTCTGAACAACAACTGAATCTCTTGACCATGTCTGCATGCTTTTATGCACTGAGTTGCTGCCACGTGATTGGCTGATTAGATATTTGCATTAACAAGCAGGTGTACAGGTGTATCTAATAAAGTGGCCTCTGAGTGTTATTGATCTACAACAGCAAAATACATCTTCCTTCAATTAGCTTTAAAGATTAAAGATGAGCTTCTTTTGTCACATGTTCATTGAAATATACAGTAAAATGTGTCATTTGTCTCAACTAGTATACCACTCTGAGGATATACTGCAGCTTGCAGGTATCATCATTTTTCCAGCACCACACGCAGCATGCCCACAACTTACTAACCCTATCCCATACGTCTTTGTGGAATGTGGGAGGAAAGCAGAGCACCCAGAGATGGTTACAATAACATGGTCACGTGGAGAACGCACAAGCTCCTTACAGACAGTGGCAGGAATTGAAGCCCGGTCACGGATTGCTGGCTCTGTAAGGCATAACGCTAACTGCTATGCTACCATGCTACCCTATATGATACGGCGATGACTGACTCCTCCATCCCCTTGGGAACAAGAACAGCAGAATGCAGCCTTGACTTTGAGGATATCCATTATGATTCCATCTGCAGAGTGCAGCTCCTGGTTGGACAAAGGTTGCAATAAGGACAAGCGGCCTTGGCAGTAACCAAGCAGAACATTAATCAGCAGATTATTGTTTAACAGGTGTTGCCTGAAATGCCTGCTGGCATCTCATTCCATGGCAAATTTGTAATTCACATGAAAACAAAACACCATATGGAACAAGGGGAATGCACCGTTGCAGTAGTTACAGAGCAGAATAGATTTTCTACCTCGGTATGGCTATGGGGAATTTTCGTAGGCAGGTCTGCATGCCCTGCAGAATTTTCCAATCCATTGATTCCACGACTTGGAGTTCCTGCCCGGTCTGCTGCACATTTTGAGTTGTGAAGGTCAATGCTTCCTTGCATTTACCACACAATTTCCACTCTTTCAAATTGCGCAGTTTGTAATCAAATTACATAACACTAAATTTTGCTGAACCCAGAACTCAGACTATCACCAGGTACTGCAAGAATGAGTTAGTTCTATTAGTTTATAAACTGATTTACACTCCACTACCATCAGGAAAATGAAGAAGGATTAAAAGCCAGAACTAATGTAGTGCAATACTATTTATGAGGTAAAATGAGAATGGAGTATCATTAACACAAGAGATTCTGCAGATGCTGGACATCACAAAAAGCTGGAGGAATTCAGGTCAGGCAACATCTATGGAAAGGAATAAAGTGTCGACATCCTGGGTTGAGACCTTTCATCGTGAGTGAAAAGGAAGAGGGAAGAAGCGAGAATAAGAATATTAGGGTGGGGGGAAGAGGAAGGGGCAGAAGGTAGAAGTAACGATAAAGCAAGGTGAGGGGATGAAGTGAGAAGCTGGGAGGTGATAGGTGGAAAAGGTAAAGTGCTGAAGGAAAAGAATTCTGATAGGAGAGGAGAGTGGACCATGGGAGAAAGAGAAGGAGGAGGGGCACTAGAGAGGGGTGATAGGCAGGTGAGGAGAAGGGGTAAAAGAGGAGCCAGAATGGGGAATGGAAAAAAGATAGAAGGGAGGGGGAGAAATAACTGGATGTTAGTGTAATCGATTTTCACGCTATAAAGGTTTAAGATTTCCCAGACGGAATATGAAATGTTGCTCCTCCAACCTGAGAGTGGCTTCGCTGTGGCAATAGAAGCCATGGACCAACATGTTGTACCAGAAATGGGGAATGGAATTAAAATGGAATCCTGTGATCCTGCAATCTGCTCCTTTATTCAAGGTGTTAACTGTTTAAAATCTGCATGGTAACATTGCACAGTATCACTTTAGGCTTCCAAAGAAAATACAAAAGAGATTTGCTGATTGGATACAACACCACAATATTGAGATATTCATCACATTCTCAATACAAACCACGGCCAAGAAAGAGGTTTATTCAGGCTCACTGTAACAGACAGCTCCTTTCATTCTGTTACAAATGCATTTTGCAGAATGGGTTGAATATGGATTCAAAGACTGCACTGAATTCTTTATAATGCTATTGGAGCTCAATAACAATAGCACGGATTATGTAATCAGTCCTGAGGTTACAGTTAGTACATTTAGTCAAAGCAGTCTCCATCAGTGAATACTTTCATCTGACTCATATCCTTCCCAGACTATCTCTCACTTTCCCTTTCACTGACTCACTTCTTTCTCTCTTCCATCTGCTCAGTTATTACAAAAGGCACAAAAGAGGCTTGGATATAATTTAGAAGGTACCTTTGGTTTCTCATCATTTTGCCCAGAAGACAATTTCTCATTAAATCTAATCATAGTGTCCAGCAGCAATTCACAAGACAGCTGATTGCATCTTCAGCAAATGTCTGCAGTAGGCATTTTATAGGAGTCACAGTGAAAATGGTCAAAGTTCAAAGTAAACTTATTGTCAAAGTACATATATGTCATCATATACTGGATTCATTTTCTTGCAGGCATCGACAGTAGAACAAAGAAATACAATAGAATCAATGAAAAACTACACACAAAGTCTGACAAAAATGAATGTGCAAAAAGACTAAGTATGCAAATACAAAAATAAACGTAAATAAATAATACTGATAGCGTGAGTTGTAGAATTCTTGACAGTAAGCAATAGATTGTGGAATCATTTCAAAGTGAACTTATTATTGAAGTACATATATGCTACCAGATACTATCCTGAGATTCGATTTCTTGCAGGTATTCACAGTAGAACAATGAGATACAATACAGTCAATGAACAACTACACACAAAGACTGATAAATAACCAATGTGCAAGATAAGACAAACTGCAAACAAACAAACAAATAGATAGATAGTTCTAAGAAATTGAGTTGTAAAGTCCTTGAAATTGAGTTCAAAGGTTATGGAATCAGTTCAAAGTAAATTTATTATCAAAGTACACATATATCACCATATGATTTATTTTCTTGCAGGCATTCACAGTAGAACAAAGAAATACAACAGAAACAATGAAAAACTACACATAACCAGAGACAAACAATCAACATGCAAAAGACAAAATGCACCAAATAAACAAAGAATAGTAAGTAAGTAAATAAAAGACTGAATGAATAGTACTGAGAATGCAAGTTGTAGAGTGCTTGAATGTGACTCTGTAGGTTGTCAAATCTGTTCAGCACTGAGGTGAGTGAAGTTATCCATGCTGGTTCGGGAACCTGATGGTTGAAAGGTTCCTGAACTGCTGGTGTGGGACCTAAGGGTTTTGGACCTCCTTCCTTATGGCCAGAGCAAGAAGAGAACATGGCCTGGATAACAGGGATCCCTGGTGATGGATGCTGCTCTCCCATGGAAGCACTCCTAGTAGATGTACTCAATGTCGGGGAGGGCTTTGCCTGTAATGGACTGGGCTGTTTTGACTACTTTTTGATCACCAGCAATATTGTGACTTCTAATAATATTATTTTCACAATACTCCAGGAGTTTTGTAGGTTTACCAGGGGACATACACTGTTGGTAATCTAAATGTTTTTTTGAAGCTCGAATGACTTCAGGCAGAACTTCATCACTCCGAGGTTATGTGAGTGTAGAACACGCAGCCGGTGGAATTGTTCAATTGCAGCAGAAACAGAAGACTGGATTAGTACACAGATGGGAGGGATATGGAGGGCTTTTTAGTTTTCTACTTCAACTAAATACTCAAATTCTTATTTTACCTTTAAAATGGTCTCCATGAAAGATGTGTTAATTATGAAATGTAGGCATCCTAGCATGTAATTGTAAAAGGGGTTTCTTCTTTTTTCTTTGTTACTGTGTATGAAATCAAAAGGGCTTCTTTTGTTAACTAGCAGGAATGCTTCTTTGTTGCGAGAGAGTGCTGGAAGCTTGTTCGGGTTAAAATTTACTGATAACGAGAATTGTATTCCTTTGTAAATCAAATGGGGATTAATGTTCTTTCTCCTGAGTCTGTAAACTTTTGTTGACGGGCTTTTGGGCAGATCGGCGCGAGGGAGTCGAGACAGAGGACGCAGTGCTGTAAGCTGGGCGAGGAACGGACCCCAAGCGGGGGTCCGAGGCCAGGAGGTACTCTGAGGAGGGGGGGGGGGATGAAGCTAGATGTGCTTGGTTGACCACTCGGAGGGTCCTGAGCTGTGAGTCGAGGAGTTCGGAGTGGATCGAATGGAGGCCAGAAGACTTCAGTAATGAGCTCCAACGGTTGTGCACGAAGTGGTTTGGATTTTGATAAGTTTGGCGACTTTTCTTTATTTTTTTTCTCTTCATATATACTGTATCATTATTAATCACTTAGTTATAGTAACCTTTATAAATTGTACTCATTTAATCGCTTATGGTGTACTGTCTGTTTTTGGGCGAGGCGGGGACATCACACAGCATCCACACCAGCTGATTACCCAGTTTGGCGGGGCCGAAGGCTGCTCCCCCTAGACGAGAACGAGCTGAGCGAGCCTGAGGTGACCCAGGGGGTTGCATAATTAAAATTATATTTCTATTAGAAAGGATCCAATGGTGGTTCACAACAAAGATCCTGGGAATCTAGGAATAACAGTGCATAGTTCCCTGAAGGTGGAGTCTCATGTAGATAGGGTGGTGAAGAAAGCTTTTGGAATGCTGGCCTTTATAAATCAAAGCATTGAGTACAGAAGTTGGGATGTAATGTTAAAATTGTACAAGGCATTGGTAAGGCCAAATTTGGAATATTGTGTACAGTTCTGGTCACCGAATTATAGGAAAGATATCAATAAATTAGAGAGAGTGCAGAGACGATTTACTAGGATGTTACCTGGGTTTCAGCACTTAAGTTACAGAGTAAGGTTGAACAAGTTAGGTCTCTATTCATTGGAGCGTAGAAGGTTGAGGGGGGATTTGATCGAGGTATTTAAAATTTTGAGAGGGATAGATAGAGTTGACGTGAATAGACTGCTTCCATTGAGAGTAGGGGAGATTCAAACGAGAGGACATAATTTGAGAGTTAGGGGGCAGAAGTTTAAGGGAAACACGAGGGGGTATTTCTTTACTCAGACAGTGATAGCTGTGTGGAATGAGCTTCCTGTAGAAGTAGTAGAGGCCAGTTCAGTTGTGTCATTTAAGGTAAAATTGGATAGGTATATGGGCAGGAAAGGAGTGGAGGGTTATGGGCTGAGTGCGGGTAGGTGGGACTAGGTGAGATTAAGAGTTCGGCACGGACTAAGAGGGCCGAGATGGCCTGTTTCCGTGCTGTTATTGTTATATGGTTATATGAATGAAAACATATGAGAAATGTTTGATTTCTCTGGGCCTGTATTCAATAGAATTGAAAGGAATGAAGGTGGATCTCATTGAAAATTACTGGACCTTGATGAAGTGGACACGGTGAGAATGTTTCCATTAGTAGGAGTGTCTAGGATCTGAGGGCACATTCTCAGAATAAAGGGATATGTCTTTAAACCTGATATAAGGTGGAGTTTTCACCCAACAGTTGTGAATTTAAGGAACTTGTTATCACAGAGGTCTGAGGAGGCCAAGTCATTGAGTGTATTTGAAGCTGAGGTACACAGGTTGTTGATTGATAAGGGGGTTATGTAGAGAAGGAGAAAGAATCGGGTTAAAAAAAAATTAGCCTTGGTTAAATGGCAGAACAAACTCAAATGTCCTAACAGCACATACAGAATGCTGGAGGAACTCAGCAAGCCAGGCAGCATCTGTGGAAAGAAGCACAGTTGGCATTTCGAGCTTTTTTCTGTGGATGCTGCTTGGCCTGTTGAGTTCCTCCATCATTTTGTGTGTGTTGCTCAGATTTCCAGCATCTGCAGATTTTCTCATTTGTCAAATGTCCGAATTCTGTTCCTACATCTTCACCAAATGATCTTATCAACCTTGGAATGCTAATGTTATCGCATATTGAGCTCTGGTATATGAAAATATGAATTCTCAGACATGAAGACTTACAAAGAAATTTAAATCCTGTAACTTCAATGTTTCGATCAGGCCACAAGTCTCATTTCACTAAAGACGGGTAATTAAAAGCACTCAGGTCTAGTCTGAGCTTTTGAGCATCATCTCAGTTCACTTATGGTAACAAAACTAGAGGGAGACTTAGAAAATTAGAACTTTAAATTGATATGTGGAGAGATTTAGTGTTACTATTTTATTGCTACATTGAAATAAGTCATTTTTTGAACACTCTTTCCTTTTAAGATTATACAGTATATTCTAAGCATGATAGGTTAGACAATGAAGAAAACAGCTATTTTTCAGCAGTATAATCATTGCTACAAAAAGAACAAAGAGTCACAATTTACTGACACCAGTGAAATTGGTGGTGTCCTCATTCTATAGAATTATGTTGTATATAGCGCTGAGAGTAACATTTCCATTGAAGTGAATTCTTGCTTGTTTGTTTGGAGGAAGGAAAGCTTTGGGGAATTTTGTCGATATTCTGTGCATGTGATGGAAGAAATGGCTTGGAAATGTCATGGCTTCAGAGGTATTTATGCTGTGTGCTATATCACTAGTTAACAGTGAATTGTGAGATGAAGTAAAGAAGGACGTCCTCCACTGTACTTCTAGGTAATCAGCTGCTCACATATTCCCAATCCCTTTCATCTTCACGATCCTTTTTAGTGAGGATGTAGCTCAGTGTTACGCTACATCCCTCGCACAAAACAGGCTCTGAGTTCAATCCACACTATGTACAAATGTGTCACACAGAAATTTAATACATTTATTTCATCTTGGGTATATAGACTATCTTGGGTAGATAGTTAAGCATTTTTGACTTTTATAGAAGTCAAATGCTCACTGTAGCTTTCTAAAGAGATTTACTTCTTCATTCGGTTTTTTAAAAAAGTCATCAGAAGTGTTAAAGGGGTTGAGATGAAAAAGAAATGTCCCAGAGAATAATTAAAATGTGCCTTGGAGGAGAAGAACAGAGAATACTTCACATCGACCTTAGATGGTCAATAATGGGCCAAGGATATCTCAAAAAAGTTCTGATATGGTGTTGAATGTGTTACCAAAGGATACTTCTTCACAAAACTCACCTCTTAAACTATACATCTGTAAGCTTCAAATCACAGAAGGAATATCAGTTTTTGAATGGCATTGTAGCATCATGGTTAGTTGACCTGCAATTATTGACATGAACTGAAATTCCACCTAAATCGCCGGAGAATAGCAAGGCTGTAATTTTGCAGACTGAATAAATTTAGAATGAAAAAGTGACAAAACCAATTAAGGATGAGCATTCAATTCAGCTTCATAATAACCTTCATTCCTTTGAAATGATAAATTGAAAGGAAAATATGTATTTCTATGCAATGATAAATGGTAATATATGTATATTGCAAACATCCAAATGTTATCCATATTATTGCTAATGATAAAAAACATATGTTCATTGTAAAAATGTCCATGTATCAAAATTATAATTGGGAAACAGTACTTAAAAGTAAACAGAATTTGGCTTACAAACATGTACATTTTTTAATGTTATGCGATGGATTTGTAACATAAAATCAGTTTTGTAATATGACTGGGAGTTCACAGTGCATAAAATAAATCTTAATTTTGTGCAATCCATTTGAAATATACACAGCTAAAGTCAATCTTCATACAAGTTGGCCTTTGAGATTGGAAGATGCTTGCCCTGTACAGGTACGTTACAGGTATGAACATGGCTCTCTGGGTCAGGCAGGCCTGAACACGGCAGACAAAGCCTTGCATCCATCCTACTTAACCAGATGGATCACCAGGTTTTGCTTTTCTGCAGGATCTGGAGGTGAATGATACGCGTGCCGTAAGTTTGGAACAGATAACGTAAGGCTGAAGAACTGTTCCAGCGGACTAAAAGATTGAGTAGGTACAAAGACAGAGGGATAAGGGCTCCATTATCTGACTCACATTGCTATCACAGTCCATCAGAGAAACAAAACCTTTGAAATCAAGATTTTCTAAAATAATGGTGATATGTACCCACAGTCAAAGCCTAACACTGTTGACTGGACTTTTCTGCCTGTAAATATCAACCTGAATGTCCTAATCTCTGGATTATTACTGATGCCAAAGAAATTATCTGCACAATTTGTCTTCTTTTGTATATTGGCTGTTGATCAGTCTTTAGTTGTGTATAGTTCATCATCAATTCTATTGCATTTCTTTATCTTTTTCTGTAAATGCCTGTAAGAAAATGAATTTCAACATAATGTATACATAATTTGATGGTAAATTTACTTTGACATTGATTCATTTCTAGAGGTGGAATCATCATTGATTCAAAATTGGCACATAGAAACTCTTGGACCTCTGTGCCACTCATTGGCTGGTCAATATTTATCTCATTTGTGCTTTTGTTCATGATTTGCAATTTGGAAGAGCTACAAAGCTTCCCCAGGGAAAAAAAGAATGCACATCATATTCTGCAAATATTGTGATGCTTTCAATTCCAATAACAATGGAAAATAAACAAAGGGTAAAAATGTAATTACAAGGCAGCAAACAGACTGAGCGTTCACAAAGTATTATGATTATACTCTTTGCAGTTAATTTAAATAGCAGATATGCAGCTTCTTTGCCTAAGGCATAATTATGAATATACTTGCATTAGCTCTATTTAATATTCATGGTGCCACATGATTCAATGCCAAAAAATTATGCTCAATGATGATAATATTAAGTAATTGAGAGCAAATGAGAAATCCATTTTGTAATAAGCCTAAAGACTAAAGCTTGCAGTAACTTAGAAACAAATACAATCTTAGTACGTGCCTTATGTAGATTCATTTTCTCATAACCCAGCCATGTTTAGAGACTAATACATGCACAGTGGATTCCAGTTTTTTTGGGATACATGGTAACCAGTACATCTTGGCCCAATTAAGTGGCTGTTCCAATTAGCTGAAGTTTTATGCAAGTAGTTAAAATGTATAAAAAAGATCAGCTACCATTTAACTGACAAATTATGCATTTAAATGAAACACAGAACAAATTATAACACTACCAATATTACTCTAGTACTATAAAATTCTGTATTAGTTCCTAATAGTTATCAATGGAGGAATTCATCCAATGTACGCAATGAAACAAATCAACGCAGGCACGTAGTGCAGATTCTGCACCGCCTTCAAACATTGTTATCAATAACTGTATCCTCCAAATCATCAGTTTCATCATAATATTCAAGATGATTGCTAATACTTTCAAATTCTTCATAGTTCCTAACTTGTTAAAGTAATGAAATTGTTTCATTTTCACTCCTGGCTACTTGAGGCATTTCCAAGCCTGAAAGCTTCAAACTGCAGTGAACAAATTAGCTCAGAATGGTTTTACTACTTATTTATCCCTGACAAAAATCACTGCTGTTTGAATGCAATCATATGTAACTGATGCTATTTAAAAACTGTTCCCTCTAGCATACTGTAGTGTTTAAAGGCCCAACAAGTGATGGTAATTAGAACATGTTTGGCAACAGTCTCCAGCCCCAATTAAAGAGCATATAGTCCAAATACACAAAAGGAATCCCAGCAATTTTCTCGATTAGTTTTTGTTCTTTAAGAATTGTCCTAAATAAACATCTGCATGATTACCAAATGGCCCAATTAACCGGATTCACTGTATTCCATACTTCACTCTTCCATTAAAGAACAAGCTAGAACCTGTGATAGCAGCTGACAGAAGCTCAGACGACTTTGGAGTTTCAAGTTTTTCAGTTGTCTGAACAAGGCCAAAGTCAATAGGGCCATGGACTGGGATGGTTAGAAATATTTTAAAAGAACAGTTGATATTTTGATTCAGAGGAAGAAATATGCCAAACTTCACTACCTAATGTATAGTTTTTAAAGCAAACAACAAAAGACAGCACTTGTTAATGGGTATAATTTAAGATTTATTTATTTAATAATTGCATGTACATTGAAATGCATCATTTGCATTAACAACCAACACACCCAGGGACGTGCTTGGGGAAGACCCGCAAGTGTCACCACACATTCTGGCGGCAACATAACATGCCCCAGGTGTTCAGCAGAAGAACCCATTGCCAATATACAACCAGCAGCAACACCAAAGCAAACTCCTTGGTTAACTTGCACTAGGTTGGTTCCTACATTTAACACTCTGTGTTATATAATGCACCTGTCTTTGTACATCTACACAAAAAAAAACTGAGATACAGGTAATTTTAACAAGCATAGATCACTTATGGAAACAAAACCAGATCTACATCATATCCAAACATTTCTTTAGTGATTGGAAATAATTGTTCTTCATTACCCTTTTTGGAAATCTGTTCTTGATCCACATGGCATCTAACCCTGTTCCAAATGATTACAATTTTTTTTCTCCTCAATTAATCCTTCTGAAGGTCTGTTCCAGGTGAAAACCCATTCTTTACATTAAGACTTCCTGAAATTATCCTAAAGTTTGCCTTTCATCTGTTGAATAAGGAATGTTGAACATATACGTCTGTTAAAAAAAGGATCTCGTGCTTTACATATACATACATCTGTAAGTGCATAAAGATAAGAGATTCCACAGATGCTAGAAATCAAGAGCGACAGGCACACAAAACACTGGGGGAATTCAGCACATCAGGCAGCATCTATGGAGGAGAATAAACAGTCAACCTTTCGGACTGACAACCTGATCGGGCAGTCCTGATGAAGGCTCTCGGCCTGAAATATCCCTTCCGTAGATGCTGCCTGATTTGCCGAGCTCTTCCAGCATTTTGTGTGTGTGTGTGTGTGTTGCAACCGTAAGTTCACTTATTTTCAAGACTGGTTTTAAGAGGGTTAAAGGTGCTCTTGTAAGCACAGTGAGGCAAAACAACTACAATTGTTAATATAAGCAGAAAATGCTGAGCTTTCCCTGTGGGTCAGGAGCAGCTGTCAGAAACAAAGTCTCACAAAATATTGATGTCAATGTGTTTACTTATTGGGACTGCAAATGTGTCTGACCATCTGGCAGGGCAGGTAGGAGGTGTGCCTATATGATGAATTGTGTTGGTTACCATATTGGTGTAGGCAAATACATGGATGTTCAAGACACAGTATGAGCATAATGTTACGTTTTTGTAACTTCAAAACATTAAACCAATTCAAAGGAAGATGCGCATTAACTAACTTCATGCTTACATTAAGCAAGATGTGCATGTATCACCTGGTGGTGTGATGACATATACACTTCACGTATTTATACATACATCCTGTAATGAATTATTTGAATGAACAAGAATGTTTAATCAAACTACATGTAAGGAGAGAGAGAGAGAGAGAGAGAGAGAGAGAGAGAGAGTGCAATCTTGTACATATATATGTGGTGTGTATGTACAAGATTACTGAAATATTCTCAAAATATTACATACACAACACATAGGAAGCTTGTAGAGAAGAGGCAGAGTAGACTGCCATTCATCAAGAGCATGGAATCCTTTCATCTCAGCATCATTTTCCAGAACTATTCTCATAGTTTAGATTACCCAGAAATACACAGATTTTTGTTGTTTTTTTTTCAAAGCAGCGCGTTTCACTGACCGTTTCAATGTACAGTGACAAATAAGCCAATTTATCTTTAATCTATATAAACTCCTGTACTTGCTTCATCTGCCAGACTCCGACATGAAGGAATGAGAGAAAACTGTCTGTCTTATAGGGGGTTTCTGTCACCTCCCTCACAAAGTAGCTAGCAAGATGATGCCTTTTATCTGCAGTACCAATCCAGAAGCTGATAGACAAACATTAAGTCACAGGCCTCTTTAGAAGAACACCCAATGAAGCCCATGTCTTGCTTTGAAACTGCAGTGACAACTGCTCAGATTGAGATAAATCAGTCACAAATCTCTTGAATGTGCACTGGTCTTTATTAAATTAGTGACCAGAATCTTCTCTGTTTTGTTTCTTATCAATAGCTCTTACTACTCCTTATTCCCTCAGTATGACCTGTAATATTTGGTCGTTTCTGATTCTCTTGGCTTTGATCAATTCCTAGAGGAAGCCTAGGTCTGGTATGGGTAACACCAATGCCCGGGAATAGAAAAACCTGCAGTAAGTGGTGGACACAGACCAGTCCATCACAGGCAAAGCTCTCCCCACCACTGAGCACATCTACAAGGAACACAGCCACAAGAAAGCATCCATCATCAAGGACACCCACCACCCACTCTCTTCTCACTACTACCATCAGGAAGGAGGCACAGGATTCTTAAGTCCCACAACACCAGGTTCAGGAGCAGATATTACCCTTCAACCTACGCCTCCTGGATATCAAGGTTCGGGGATTCAGCTGAGGGCCAACAAGTCTGACTAGTAAATCAAAATTGCTATGGAAACAGCAATGAAGAATCCTACACCTGAGTGTCAAGGATGGATAGAGATGGAGGACCTACCTTGCTGTCCTAAATGCCAACAGGTGTAACGGGTAGTAAACAAGAGCTTCTTGAACCAGTGTGGATAACTTCACTCACCTCAACTTCCAATATTTCACAACTTTCAAGGACTCTACAGCTCATGTTCTCAGTATCAATAAATTAAATATTTATTTATCTGTCTATCTACTTTTTAACTTAAATTTGCACAGTTTATCTTCTTCTGCACATTGTCAGTTGTCAGTTTTCATTTATGTGTAGTTTTCCATTAATTCTATTGTAATTCGTTGTTTTATTGTGAATGCCTGTAATAAAATGCATCTCAGGGTAGTATATGGAGATGCAGTATATACTGTATGTACTTTGTTAATAATTTTACTTTAACTTTGCTTTGCACAAATATTCCAATTAATAAAGGAACCTTGTCAGCAACAGCCTGAAAATGTTCTGTGGATTATACAACTTCAGACAGCTCTCTGATTGTTCCAAAAATGCATATAGTTACATAAATATCCAGGAGTAATGCATCATTTAACCTGTAAGTAGTTCATAATATTTATAAAATAGTGCTGAGTTCTATGCCATGTCAACTCTGCAGACCATTAATAAAGGATGTTAGTTGGAATGCAGCATTTGAAAATGACATGAGCAGCAAAAAGCTTGTATTGTACACTTAGTTGAATTCATAATCTGCCTATTCTTATAAGATAACTGTGACCCATTGTTGGAATTGGAATTGGTTTATGATCGTCACGTGTACAAGATACAGTGAAAAGTTTGTCTTAGATACTGTTCATGCGGATCAAATCATTACACAGTGCATTGGGCTAGAACAAGATAAAACAATAACAGAATGCAGAATAAAGTGTAAAAAAATTATTTAAACAAATTGTTAAAACAAATCAGTAACCTCCAAGACCTGGGCCTCAATACCCCCTTGTGCAATTGGATCCTGGCTTTCCTCATCTGTAGACCCCAGTCACTTCAGATTGGCAAATATATCTCCTCTACAATCTCCATCACACATGGACACCACAGGGATGTATACTTAGCCCCCTGTTCTACTCGTTTTACATCTATGACAGAGTGGCTAAGTACAGCATCAACATCATATTCAAGTTGTCTGTTGTAGTCCGTATCAAAGGTGGTGATGAATCAGCATACAGGAGGGAGACTGAAAATTTGGCTGAGTGGTCTCATAACAGCCCCTCGCTTAATGTCAGCAAGACCAAGGAACTGGCTGTAGACTTCAGGAGAGGGGAATCAGAGGTCCATACGCCAGTCCTCATTGGGGGATCAGAGGTGGAGTATCAGTAACTTTAAATTCCTGGGACCTGTCCTGGATGTATCATATAAATGTAATTGCAAAGGAGGCACAACAGCACCTCTGCTTAGGAAAATGCAGAGATTCATCATGACATCAAAAAATTTGACAAACTTCCATAGAAGTGTAGTGAAAGGTGTCCAGACTGGCTGCATTATGGCAACACCAATGCCTTTGAGTAGAAAATCCTACTAAAGGTAGTGGATTCAGGCCAGTACATCCTGGTAAAGCCCTCACAAACATTGTGCACATCTGCATAAAACTCTGTCGTAGAAAAGCAGCATCTATCATCAAAGATCCTCATCACCCAGCCCATGCTTTCATCTCACTGCTGCCATCAGGTAGAAGGTACAAGTGCATCAGTACTCGCACCACCAGGCTCAAGAACAGCTACTACCCCTCAACTATCAGGCTCTTGAACAAAAGAAGATAACTGCCCTCACCTATTGAGACGTTGCCACAACAAATGATCTCACTTTCAGGACTCTTTATCTTGTTATTTCATCTTCTTGTAACTTATTGTCATTTATTTATTTCAGAGAGGAGGCACAGGAGCTTGAAGACATACTGTACATGCAATGTTTTAGGAACAGTCTCTTTCACTGCACAATTACAGTTTTGAACCCATGAACACTGCCTCTCTATTCCTCTTTTGTGCTGTTTATTTAATCGGTGCAATTTATTATGACTACACTGTATTGCTGTCACAAAGCAACAAATTTCAGGACTAATGTCAGAGACAATAAACCTGATTCTGATTCTGAAATGGTTTATTTGACTAAGGCTTTAAGAGCCAATGGTAGGGCAAAGTAAAAGTTAGGTTATAACAGTGAAAGATTAGCAGGTTGGAAGAAAGTTTGAAAATTAAATCATTTTGATGTTTACAATTTCAATTGTCATCCGTACAGACATGGGAATATATGACTATTCATTGCAAATGGAGAAAATTTGAACTTGTTTTGCATGATATGTAACAGTTCTTTCTCAGAGACAATTGGTAAACAGCCAGTTATAGAAAAGTTATTTTATAATTTTAGCCAAAGCCCAATGCATATTTGAGTTTAGTAATTTCTGTTATGTTTATACATTAATTGGAACCAATATTAAAACCAAATCTATTAGCATGGTAACTGCCCTGGACTTGCTCAAATAGAATCCTTGCTAGTTCTAGTAATAATTGTACTAAATAGAAGTTTGAAGTTCAAAGTAAATTTATCAGCAAAGTACATATACTATTGTTACATACCCTGTGGGTATCTTGTGACTGTCACATGAACATGATGTAATTGAGTCTCTGCTGAGCATGATGTAATGGTTTGTGATGGTGGACATGATGTAATTTTCCCGCCAGTGATAGGTCATGTGATGGCCTGTTTCAACAGGTATAAAAGGGGAAAGACTTGTGACGCAGGTCAGTTCGTGGTTTAATTCGTCAGTGACTCCGTTATGCTGCGTATTCATCTCATGACGCAGTTTCGTTTTAAAGTGGAGTTTCACTTTCTATTGTAAGTTATTGCCGGCAGTTTCACTACAATACTGCCAGTCTAGTCCAGTTGGAGAGTGAAGATTTATGGAAGTATAGAGACCTGAAGGATCGAGAAAAGTTAGTGCTGTCATCGGTAATACAGGATCGACCTTATTTAATCTTCGTTTAAAGAAATAGTAACCTGAGATAGTCCCTGCTATAAGAGCAGAAAGGATTGGAGCAGGGTTATTCGCCAAGGAGAAGGTCAGTACCTTTAAGCCGTTTTAATTTCCTTCATCGTAAATCCTTTGGGCAAGGCATATTTCAGCTGGGATCAGCAGTAACGTCACGTCGTCGAGTAATTTGTTACTTCAGGAAAGTCTCTCCTAATTGACTGTGTAAATCATTTGGACTTTTGCATTTATCACTTTAAGAACTGTGTTCGCACTTATCATTTTAGGATCTGTTCGAGTTGCCATATAGCAGTTAACTTACGGTTAAGTTAGTCATTTGTTTACTTTTCATTTGTTGTTGAGCTGAGTTTAATAAATGTTTTATTTGTTTATAAAAAAATCAATTCTATATTCATTGTTGCCATATCATAACACTTTACAAAACCATGAGATCCATTTTTTTTCCAGGCAATCACAAGAAAATCTAAGACCAGAGCACACAGCCTCAGAATAGAGGTGCAGAGTTAGAATGGAGGTGAACAGGAATATTTTTTAGCCAGAGAGTGGTGAATCTGTGGAATTCTTTGCTAAAGGCTGCTGTGGAGGCCAAGTCTTTATGAATGTTTAAGGCAGAGGTTGATAGATTCTTGATTGGTCAGGGCATGAAGGGATATGGGGTGAAAGCAGGAGACTGGAGATGTGAGGAAAGTTGGATCAGCCATGATGAAATGGTAGAGCAGACTCGATGGGCCAGACAGACAAATTCTGCTCCTATATCTTACGTTCTTATGAAAAGCAAAGAAATACAATAAAATCCCCCCAAAAAAACAACACACCCCAAAGACTGACAAATATACAATGTGCAAAAGAGGACAGATCATGTAAATAATAATAAACTACAAAGAACATGAGCTGCTGGGTCTCTGATACTGAGTCCACAGGTTGCAGAGTCTGTTCTGTGCTGAAGATATTGTATATTACTTCTGTAAATGAAAAACTGCTCTGTCAACAATGATTCCAGTAAGGGGTGACCAATTCGACTTTTTCCCATTGATGCCCTGTAATTTCTTTCATTTTATGCCAGCCCATATATTTTTAAAGTGAGGTAGTGGAGCTACCATCAAATTGAAAGAACAAAATAGATTTCAAATTGCAAACTGCATGAACGTGCCTTAGTTACTAAATAAAAGTTTTGCATCATAATTTATACTTTAATGCAAAATAAATGAAGAACAAGAAGGATGATTTTCATTGACTACGTGTTCTCATTCTGACATGTTTGCCCATGGCCTCCCCTATGGTCACAATGAGGCCACTCTCAGGTTGGAAGAGCAACACCTTATATTCCATCTAGGTAGCCTCCAACCTGATGGAATGAACATTGATTTCTCCAACATATGGTAATTTCATCTCCTTCTCCCTTCACTCATTTACTATTCTCCATTCTGCTCACCCCACAGCCCCCACCTTTACCCTTTCTGTTCTCTTCAGCTGCCCTTCACCTCCCTCTGATGCCCCCTCCCCTTCTTTTTCTTCCATGATCCACTGTCCTCTCCTATCAGATTCCTTCTACTGCAGCCCTTTTCTTTTTCCACTTATCACCTCCCAGCCTTCCCATTTCATCCTCTTCCTCACCCCACCTACTTGATTTCACCTATCACCTGACACCTTGTACTTCGTTCCCTCCCCACTTTCTTACTCAGGCCCCTTCCAACTTCCCTTCCAGTCCTGATGAAAGGTATTGGCCTGAAACATCAACTGCTTATTCCTTTCCATAGCTGTTGCCTGAGCTGCAGAGTTCCTCACGCATTTTGTGTGTATTGCCGAAAAACAATGAAGGCTCTATGCATAAAAACATTCAACACAGTTTAAAAAAAACAGCGACACAATTAAGAGTGAATATATTAGTAAGGAATAAGCCAAGGAGATGAAAATTTAACAACATTTTAATAGTAAATTGCGCAGGGTTGGATCAAAACTAACATTACCAATATCAAGACTGCTTCCCCAATAAGAAATGTGTATTTGAGCACATCTGCAGTTGGTTGCACATTGATATTAGATGCTTTTGTGCATTGTGAACAGCTTATAAATGATGAAATTGATATTCACAAAGCTGACAGTAAAAATTCTTCAATCCATTTGTGATATCTTTGTTTTGCTTACATCTGAGGGAAGTAGTAAGACTTTGAAATTTATTTCAAGACTTAAGTAAATACACTATTGTGGAGGTAACAATTCTGCTGAAACTAGAAATACCCCAGATTTGTAATTCCTATTGCGTATGGAACTAGAAAGGGAGAAAAGTTTTCATTTGTTCCATGGACTAGAAGCTCTAGTTATCATCCAGACATTTTGCCTCACTGCTGACTATGGGCCATGCTGGAAAACATATAAAAGTGTTGACCAATTCCAGCACCAAGCTCACAATGAAGCTTTCCTTCCAAAATAGTTTTATTTAAAATATATAGAACATGAGACATTACAGCACAGTACAGGCCATTCAGACCACCTTTTAGTCTATTCCATGATCAACCCAACCCTTCCCTCACACATAGTACTCCATTTTCCTTTCATTCATGATCCTATCTAAGCAGCCCTTAAAATATCCCAAATGCATTTGTCTCTACCGCCTCCATTGGCAGCTCATTCCACACTTCCACCACTCTAGAACATGAGGCTTGTGGTAGAGGCAGGCACATTAGAGACCTTTAAGGGATTCTCAGGTAGCATGTGGATGATAGAAATTCATCCAAATGCCCTTCCTCCTACACTTTACTCCAATCACCTTAAAGCCTTCGTATTAACCATTTCTGCCCTGAGAAAAAGTCTCTGAAGGTCCACTCTATCTATGCCTCTTATCATCTTGTGCACCTCCATCAAGACACCTCTAACCTGCCTTCACTCCAAAGGGCTCCTGACACCGAACATTTAAATTCAGATGCAACAAATAGCCTGCAGTAAACTATCTTAGCAAAACTAGGATGTAACTGCAAATCTGCAACACATTGATGGAGAAGACAAACTGTAAGAATTCTTCATGCCTAACTTTATTATTTCCTCAAGTACCTTATAAACTCCAGGGCCAGTTTATTGGGTATCTCCTGTATGATCTTGGTCATCTACTGCTTTAGCCCATCCATCTTAAGGTTCAACACTTTAGGCATTCGGAGATGCTCTTCTGCACACTGCTATTTGTAACACATGGTGTTTGGAGTTCCTGTCAGTTTGAATCAGTCTGCCCATGCCCCTCTGACCCCTCTCTTCAACAAGGCATTTTCATCCACAGAACTGTTGCCCACTGGATTTTTATTTTGCTTTTTACACCATTCTCTGTAAATTCTAGAGACTGTTTGTGAGTGAAAATCCCAAGAGATACTCAAAAATTAGATAAAAAGATAAAATTAGATTAAAAAAAAGATACAGAAATTCCTCAAGCTACTCTGTCTGTCAACAACAATCGTCACATGGTCAAAGTCACTTAGATCACATTTCTTCCCCATTCTGATATTTGGTCTGAACAACAACTGAACCTCTTGACCATATCTGCATGCTTCTGTACATTGAATTGATGCCACATGATTGGCCGATCAGATATTTGCACTAACAATAGGTATACAGGTGTATCTGATAAAGTGGCCATTCTGATACAACAAATAGCCAGCAGTAAACTAGTTGAGCAAGGCTAGGATATAATAATTAATTAGCAATGTATCCATGGAGAATGAAAAATTGAAAAACTAAGATTTTTTCATACCTAATTTTATGATTTCCACAAGTTCTTGATAATAAAGAAATTAAGAAGCCAAGTGTCAAACGTGCTTGCACAGTTAAAATATTTGTCTCCCAAATTAAAAGACTAGAAGATGTGCATAGCTGTGAGAATAATATTACTTTACATCTGGATTGCTACATCCTGATGTAAATGTCAGAATGTGTGTGTGTTGTGAAAATGAGGCTGATTCAATCAGAGACACACATTGGGAGGCCAGTTAATAAAAACTAGAAGCACGTCTACTTTAAGGTAAAATGATTACACACCCCAAATGGATCAATTTTTAAGAAACTGAATTGTATGGACATTTGTGAAACAAATATTATTTTATAAACACTAATCCAGGCAGTAGTCTTACAGAAGTAATTCTTGGTGACGTATTTTTCACTGTTAAGTAACAAAAAGTTCTTCGGGAGAGTCATATTAGATACATATTTATGACTTAACTTTTCTTTGTTGGATTACTCTTGGTTATATTGTCAACAGATAAAAATTATTTTCATAACTAGCTGAATTCATTTAGCAGTGAAAATACATTGCTAAGATTTGTTCCTGTAAGACTGGTGCATTGTTCATCTTAAGAAAATAATTTAAAATTTGCTTCACACATGTCCAAGCAATTTATATCCACTTACAATGTAGCTTCTAAAAGTCTTCTGATAAATTTGCCAGCTTTGAACAATATTCCTCCAAGACAAACATCTTGAGAGTAAACATGTTTACTTGAGATCTTAATCTTTTAATTCAGAAGCAATAAAGTTGAAAATGTTCTCAGACAATACTTATTTGCTCAGACAACTCTCATTTTCTGGCGAACCCTGAATATGCTGCAGTTACACAATAGCCTTGATGTTCAAGGACACAAACTCCTAACTTTAAAACTGCAGCAGTTTGCATAATGCTTTACAGCACCAGCTATAAGATCAGGGTCCGATTCCTGCTGCTGTTTGCAAGGATTTTATAGATTCTCCCCTTGTTGGTGCACTGGTTTCCCCACACATCTCGAAGATGTATAGGTTATGGTTAGTATGGTTTATGGTTACGGTTGATATGATGGCACTGGAAATATGGTAACACTTGTGGGCTGCCCAGCACAATCCTCACTGATTTAATTTTAATGCAAACAACACATTTCATTGTGTTTCAATGTATGCGTGACAAATAACTCTAATCCATAATCTTCATAACAAATACATAAATCAATAAATTACATTTCTCCTAAGAGCTATCCTTTAACCTTTTATAAATTGAAAGACAATCTACCTACAAAATCAGAGCAAGTCCTTTGACCTTTAAACGTTCTCTGAAATCGTCTTGGAAGTCATTCAGTTGGTAAAGAGTATTCAAAACCCCTATTCAAATATGATCAGTGATGGCTTAAAGGCAGATCTTGCTGGTGATGCCACCAAGCATGATCGAACAACAAAATGTCGCTGAAGGATTTTGTCTTAACTTCAAAACTTCTATCTTCAACCTGAACTGTTATTCCAGTTTCTCTATACAGAGGCGCTGTCTGGACTGTTGAGCACTTCCAACATTTTCAGTTTTTATTCCACTTTGCTGAGGTTACCACAGACATTAACTTTAATGTGTTACAATCCTGTTAAGCAGGACCTGAAAATATTTACAGTGGCTTGCAGTTTGCTGCCCACTGTGTTATCTGGAAGATGCCTATTGCCCTCTATTTATTTTTTGTACTCATTCTCTTAGACTGGAGGTGGAGGAAGCACATGGCTTTGCAAGGGTTATAACCCACCTCATGCTGAGTGCCATCGACTGCACAAATGTCACTTTCTTACCGATACAGACCAAATGTTATTCAGCCTTCAAATGGCTCTCAAGTATCTATCTCGTCTGCAACTGTCAGCAGCATATCAAAGAGATCCGTGCCAATTGCTTTATAGCAATCTGTTGCCCTATTTACATTTAAGCCAAAAAAAACAGATCTGAGGTCGGCAATCACGCCTTTAGTCATAAGATTTTACAGCACAGTAATAGCCCACACAGCCTCGCCGCTGCCTGTAGAGTTTTTACACTCTCTGTGCAAATTGTCCTGTAATTAGGCTAGGATTAAGTCTGGGGATTGGTGGGCAGTGCCACTTGAAGGCCAGAAAGGCCTATCCCATGTTGTATCTCAATAAAGAAATATAATAAAATCCATCAAATTCATGCCAATCATCAAGACCAAAAGACATAGGAGTAGAACTAGGCCAGTTGGCCCATCAAGTCTGCTTCACCATTTAATCATGGCTGATCTTTTTTTCCCCTCCTCGTTCGAAAGGTTTCAATGAGATCCCCCCTCATCCTTCTAAATTCCAGTGAGTACAGGCCAGAGCCATCAAACATTCCTCATAGGATAACCTTTTCATTCTTGGAATCATCCTTGTGAACCTTCTCTGAACCCTCTCCAATGTCAGCATATCTTCACATCTTTTCTTAGATAAGGGGCCAAAACTGCTTACAATATTCAAGGTGAGGCCTCACCAGTGCCTTATAAAGCCTCAGCATCACATCCCTGCTCTTGTACTCTAGACCTCATGAAATGAATGCTAACATTGTATTTGCCTTCCTCACCACCAACTCAAACTGCAAGTTAACCTTTAGGGTGTTCTGCACAAGGACACACAAGTCCCTTTGCGTCTCAGATTTTTGGATTTTCTCCCCAAATAGAACATTGTCTGCATATTTATTTCTTCTACCAAAGTGCATGACCATGCATTTTCCAACATTGTATTTCATTTGCCTCTTTTTTGCCCATTCTCCTAATGTGTCTAAGCTCTTCTGTATCCTACCTGTTTCCTCAACATTACCTACCACTCCACCAATCTTCGTATCATCTGCAAACTTGGTAACAAAGCCATCTATTCCATCACCTAAATCATTGATATACAGCATAAAAAGAAGTGGCCCCAACATTGGCCCCTGTGAAGCACCACTAGTCACTGGCAGCCAACCAGCAAAGGGACCTCTTATTCCCACTGGCTCTCTCCTACTAATCAGTCAATGCTCTAAACATGCTAGTAACTGTAATATCATGGGCTCTATTAACTTGGTAAGCAGCCTCGTGTGTGGCACTTTGTCAAAGGCCTTCTGAAAATCCAAATATACAACATCCACTCCATCCCCTTTATCTCTCCTACTTATAATCTCCTCTAAGAATTCCAACAGGTTAGTTAGGCAAGATCTTCTCTTAAGAAAACCGTGCTGATTTTGTCCGACCTTGTCCTGTGTCACCAAGAACTCCATAACATTATCCTTAACAATTGACTCCAACAACTTCCTAACCATTAAGGTCAGCCTAATTGATCTATAATTTCCTTTCTGCTGCTTCCCTCCTTCCTTAAAGGGTGGAATGATATTTGCGATTTCCCAGTCCTCTGGAACCGTGCCAGAGTCCAATGATTCTTGAAAGATCATTACTAATGTCTCCACAGTCCCTACTGCTACCTCTTTCAGAACCCTAGGGTGCAGTTCATCTGGCTGAGTGACTTATGTACCCTTTGGTCTTTCAGCTTTTTGAGCACCTCATCCCTTGTAAAAGTAACTACACTCACTTTTCTTCCCTCGCACCCTTCAACACCTGGCACACTGCTCGTCTCTTCCACCGTGAAGACTGATACAAAATACTCAATTAGTTCATCTGCCATCTGCTTGTCCCCCATTATTATTTCTCCAGCCTCATTTTCTGGCAGTTCTATATCCACTCTCACCTCTCTTTTATTTTTTATATACTTGAAAAAGTTTTTTTTTCTATCCACCTTGATACTGTTTGCTAGCTTGCTTTCATATTTAATCTTTTCCATCCTAATGATTCTTTTTGTTGCTTTCTATATGTGTTTAAATGTTTACCAATCCTCTAACTTCCCACTAATTTTTGCTTTGCTGTATGTGCTCTCTTTTGCTTTTCCATTAGCTTTGACTTCCCTTGTCAACCATGGTTGTACTATTTTGTCATTTGAGTTCTGTATTTCTTTGTTTTTGGAATAATTCTGTCCTACACCTTCCTCATTTTCCCCAGAAACACACACCATTGCTGTTCTGCTGTCAGCATCTCCTTCCAATTTACTTTGGCCAACTCCATCTCATACCTCTATAATTTCCTTTACTCCATTGAAATACTGCTAAGTCAGTCTATACTTTCTCCCTAACAAGTTTCAAGTTCAATTCAATGATACTGTGATCAATGCCTCCTAAGGGTTCCTTTACCTTGAACTCCCTAACCTCCTCTGGTTCATTACATAACACCCAATCCAGCATAGCTGATCCCCTAGTGGGCTCCATGGCACACAGCTCTAAAAAGCCATCTCATAGGCATTCAGCAAATTCACTCTCTTGAGATCCAGTACCAGCCTGATTTTCCCAATCAAGCTGTGTGTTAAAATCCCCCATGACTATCATAAGATTGCCCTTTTGACATGCCTTTTCTATTTCCCGTTGTAATCTGTAGTCCACCCCCAGCCATTGTTGGGAGTCCTGTATATAACCCATCAGGGTCCTTACACCCTTGCAGTTTCTTAACTCAACCCACAAGGATTCAACATCTTCTGATCCTATGTCGCATCTTTCTACTGATTTGATGCCATTCTTTACCAGCAGAGCCACACCACCCCCTCTGCCTACCTGCCGATCCCTCGGATGCAACATGCAACATTCTGCTCATAACTACAACCTGCCATGATTCAGTGATCTACTTTCACCAATCCTACATCAATTATTTTGAAATTTCCATCATAGTCTTACTATTTCCTCCCAGGTTTCAGCATTCACTGAAATCCACACAGAGGTGAATTAATGCACCAACCTGCACCTCTTTGGGAAATGGAAGCGGAGTAGAGGACCCAGTGGAAACTCATATAATCTCGGGATGAAGGCGCAAACTCCACACAGACCAGTACCCAAGTTCAAAACTGAAAGTAGGTTGCCGACGTTGTGAGGCAGTGCCATCCAACTCCGAAGTAAAACCAGAAATTTCAAGGAAACCCCCCCCCCCCATCAGGACAAGCATCATGTATGGAAAGAGAAACAGGATTGGCATTTCATCTCAAGGGCCCTTTGTATCACTCTGCTTGCTTGGGGCCACTGTCAGCTCTGACTCAGAAGTTCAATCATTCAAGTTCTGCTCTAGAAACGTGAGTAGAAATGGCAGGTTGCGCATCAGGATGTTCTTCCGAGGCAGAGTATTGTACAGCTTGGAACCAGGCCACGCTGACACAAATCATCCGAGCACCAACTCCATAGTAATCCCATTGCCCAGCATGAGGCCTATGGTCCTCTGTGTGATTCAAGTTCTCCTGCAGACACCTCCTAAATGCTGCCAGCAATGCAATCACTCACTCACTCGGGAAATGGCTTCCACATTCTTACTGCTCTCTGGGTGAAGAGGACCTTCCTTTAATCCCCTCCAAATCCTTTCCCCCAATCCAGGTACTCTAGTTTAATTTGCCTCAGGTGTGAAGAAACATTTCCTGGAGCCTCAAGCACAATATAGTGGAGAAACTCAGCATCCATGGAGGGGAATAAACAGTTGAAGTTTTGGGCCTTCATCAGGTCTGGAGAGGAAAGGGAAGGAGCCAGATTAAGAAGGTGGGGAGACGTGAAGGAGTACAAGCTGGCAAGTGACAGGTGAGACGAGGTGAGGGGGAAGATAGGTGGATAGACGATTGGGATTGAATGAGAAGTTGGGAGGGGATAGGTGGAAGACAATAAGACCAAAACACATTGAAGCAAAATTAGGCCATTTGGACCATTGAGTCTGCTCCATTATTTATTCATGGCTGATCCCTCTCAACCCCACTCCCCTGCCTTCTCACCATAACCTTTCATGCCCTAACTTATAAGAATCTATCAACCTCCGCCTTAAATACACTCAATGACCTTGCCTCCATAGCTGGCTGTGACAATGGATGCTACAGATTCACCACTCTCTGGCTGAAGAAATTACTCCTCATCACTATTCAAAATGACGTCCCTCTATTCTGAAGATGCGCCCTCTGGTTCTAGACCCTCCTACAATAGGAACTACCTTTCTACATCCACTCTGTTGAGGCCTTTCAACATTTGATTGATTTCAATGAGATGCCCCCTCATTCTTCTAAATTCCAATGAGTACAGGCCCAGAGCCTTCAAACGTTCCTCATATGATAAACCTTTCAACCCCGAAAAGGTGAAGGGCTGAAGAACAAAGAATCTTGACAGTGGACCACTGGATAAAGTGAAAGAGGAGGGGCACCAGAGGGAGGTGATGGGAGGCTAAGGAGAAGAGATGGAGTCTTGAGCCTGCTCTATCTGTGCTACTCATTGTTATCTACCTCAATCATGTCCTCTCTTAGCCTCCATCACTCCAGGGAGAACAGGTCCAGCTTCTTCAGTCTTTCTTCATAACTGGATTGCTCATCTTGGTGAATCCGGTTAGTAATTCCTTGTATTATCACACCCTTCCTTCAGTATACACTGGTGACCAGAATTGCACCTAGTACTCCAGCTGAGGTCTGACTAAGGTTTTAGAAAGTCGGAGCATAACCCCCTTACTTCTGTATTCAATGTTCTATTTAATGAAGGCCAGTATCCCAAATGCTGTTTTAACTAGGTTATCATGGAAAGGGTGCAGAGAGGACTTATCAGGATGTTGCCATGACCGGATGGCCTGAGCTGTGGAGAGAGGTTGGACGGACGAGGAGAATGAGGGCTAACCTTCTCAAGGTGTATAGAATCATGAGGGGCACAGATGGCATGGAGCTACAGTCACTTTCCCAGGATAAGAACATGGGTTTGGAGTGCAAGGGGAAAGATTTGAATGGGACCTGAGGGGGGATGACTCATTAGTGCGGAGGGTGGTGGGTGTGTGGAAAGATTTGCCAGAAAAATTGGTTCAATAACAACACTTAAAGGATATTGGTACATGGGTAATGTTTAGACAAAATGCAGGCCAGTGGGTCTAGCTTAAATGGACATCTTGGTCAATGCAAATGAGTTGGACCAAAAGTCCCGTTTCTGTGCTCAATTGCTCAGAGGTTCTTATCTTTCGCAAGAGATCAGCTTTATTTTGTCAGCTGTACGTCAGAACATAGAAACATGCAGTGAAATGTGTCATTTACATCAAATCAAATCAGCGAGGATAGTGCTGGTGTCAGCTCGCCTGTGTCACCAACGGTCATAGCGTAGCATGCCCGTAGCTGGCTAACCCTAACCTGTATATCCTTGGAACGTGGGAGGAAAGCAACATACAAACTCCTTATAGACAGTGCTGGGAGTTGAACCCCAGTCAATTAAAGAAACACTAAGACCTACAAGACTTAAAAACATCCAAAAAGAAGAATTTCATGTAATAAAAATAGAAAGTGCTAAAAATACACAGCTGGCTGGGGATCTTCTATGGAGAGACAAACAGTTAACGGTTCATAGTAATGGCTTTCCTCTCTCCATGGATTCCCCTAACTGGCAGAGCATTTCCCACATTCTTGTTTTCATTTCAGGAAGAGAAAATCTGTAGATTTTGTTTTTGTTTGATTAAAGCATTCCTTGTATTCACCTCATGATGAAATTGTCACTTATCTTGAAAAATCTGAGACTCATTCAAGTACTTGGCACTGAATTGTACAGAATTAATGATCTTGAACTACTGGAACAACTGTATGAGAAAGCTACTTGAAGTTGATGTTCAACTCAGATGACAACTATAGTCGAAGAGCCATCCAGCCGAGACCTCAGGGGTGGAGCTGGTGATGACTCGTCACAACGGCAGTGAAGGTGGAGGAAGGCTGCAGCAGCGAAGAGTGTCTGGTCATCTTGCATTCCGTTCCACTGGACCCTGACCCCGATCTGTCAAGGACAGATTTAGTTTCTACAGGTTACATGGTCGGCACAACATTGTGGGCCGAAGGGCCTGTAATGTGCTGTAGATTTCTATGCCTATGACTGACTGCTGCCAATGCATCAGCCTCCACATGTTAAACTAAGTCACGCACAGGCGTTCTCCATTAAGGGAATGCACCCTAACATCTGGAATTCAGTCCTGTGGTGATCAGCAAATGACAAAGGGGACAGGATTATGTGGATTCCAGACTGGCCTCTAAACCCAGATGAAGACCCGTCAATAGGCATTCCCTTAGGAGAAGATCATACTCGACTCGAGTGATCGCACTACTACCGCTCTGTACAAAACACGGGAAGCATAACTGGACTGGATCTGGGTCAGCCCTGAGATAAACCTGCAGCCCAAGATTGAACACTAACTACCTGTGATGATATTAAGATCTCAGTTCATTTGAGTGCTTTTCAGTGACTGTCTTGAATTATATTTCTGTGCATGTCAGTTCCCAATGCCCCTGTGAGGGGCAGATGAGTCAACCCCTCTTGCTAGTTGCTTTGTATTCAATGACAGCAGAGCACCTTTAGAGAAACATGAGGCACGGTGAGCTCAGCTTTGCTCCTGGAGAGGAAAACAGAATTACTAGCGGTCAGGAGTCAAAAGAGTGCAGCTTATTGAATCAGACAGAGAAGGATGGCAGAGTAAAGAAAATGTGACTGAAAGTTCAAAACAAAACACAACAACCACTGAGTAATCTATGAAGCTTGGCTAAAAGCAAAGTTGTGATGTGTTTTCTGGTTTATGCTGGCCTCTTTTTCTACTGATGATTTTGTTGAATCAGGGCAGCATGCAGATAATTAACACTGAGCTGAACTGAATATAGACCTTTCAATTTTGTGTATTATATTCTGTGTTTTTGCTTGTTTGTTCTTCTTGCCATTTGCGTGGTTTGGTTTTTTTTTGCACTTTGTTGAGGTTGATGTTTTTTCTTTGAAGGGGTTCCATAGTTTTCTTTGTTTTGTGGCTGTCTGTGGAGAAGACAAATCTCAGAGTTGTATACAGCATACATACTTTGATAATAAATGTACTTTGAATCCTTTGACCATAAGACAAAGGAGCAGAATTAGGCCATTCAGTCCATCGTGGCTACTCCCCAAGATCTTCAGTAAACTTATAATCTGAATGGTGATTAATAAGAAGAGTATTTGAAATCTGTTATTGGGATAACAGAGTGGATTAAGGTTTCAGCAACGAAGCTAGAGGGAAAAAACAATTTGACTGATGTAGTCTTGATGACAGGGTGATATGAAGAGGACAAATTATCGTCAAATGGTACATGAAGATAAGAACTATCCTTCAGAATGACTAACATGTGATGGGATTAAATAATCTGGAGAGTATGGAAACGCAAGGGAGATGCATGAGATGCTGGTGGAGCTCAACAGGTCAGGCTGCATTTGTGGAAGGAATTGCACAGTTGACGTTTCAGGCTGAGTCCTGGGTCTTGGCCCAAAAATTTTATTTATGGTCCCGGTGTAGGTTGATGGGAGTAGGCAGGTTAAATGGTTCTGCATGGACTAGATGGGTTGAAGAGCCTATTTATGTGCTGTACTTTTCTTGGGCTCTATTTATTTAATTATTTAGAGCAGATCAAGTTGACTTTCTGTTTCTATAGATGCTGCCTGATCTGCTGAGTTCCTCCAGCACCTTTTGTGTATTGATCTGGAGGGTATGGATATGTGATCTTATTCTTCTCAGCTACAACTACCCCGTGTTAGTGAACTTCTGACTTAGAGGTAATGAACCTCACATCTGAGACTGCAGGTTACTTAAACAATCCCACTGAAGGATAATCAGAGCTTTGGCTTTGTGCCAGTGCAACGACGTTTGTCATTGCACCTGTGCACACAGTATGAATTGTAGCTTTGCAGACCGAGTTCATTCATATACTAAGCGTAGGTAGTTGAGCTTCATTGTCTGGGTTGTAGGAGTACTTTCAACTAGGATTAATCACCCTACACGCTGGTATAAAATATCCTTGCTCATGGAAGGAGCATTTGCATTATCAGACCATTAATCATGCAGAAACTTGTTCCAATATTTACACTGTCAGAAACTGTTTTCATTGGCAGAGTGGTTACTCACTGGATGATGTGAGGTGATTCATAAAACAATGAAATATGAAAGAATGGGTTTTCAGCAGGTTGCTGGGGTTTGTATTTGGAATGTGTTGCCTGAAAGAGGAGTGGAAGCAAATTCTTTGGCATTATATAGTATGTATATGTTATATGTGCGTTACAGGAACAGACCATTCAGCCCGGAAGCGTCATTGCCAGTTCCTGGGGTCTACATGAGTACCCTCTCACCTTTTGTCATCAAACACATACTTGTATTCCTTGCTCCACAGGTTAGTTTTAATGAGGTTTCTCTTAAGTTCAGCAAAGCACATTGACCCAACTGCACTTCCTTTTGCGATCAACACACACAAAATGCTGGAGGAATTCAGCAAGTCGGGCAGCATCTATCAAGAGGAATAAACAGTTGATATTTTGGTCCGAGACCAAAGAAGCAATTCTGACGTGTTCCTCTCCATAGAACCTGCTGGGTTCCTTCAGCATTTTGTGTTTGCTCCAGCACCTGCGGATTTTCTTGTGTTTATGATTCCTGTTCTACGGACTATTTCACGTAACATTTTTTTTTAATGAACTCCAGTCTGTAAATAAGAATTTTAGAAAAGCAGTTGCTGGAAATCAGAAATTAAATCAGAAATACTGTAAGTAATCATGTCAGAAAGTAACTGTAGAAAGAGAACCAGGTTTAATATTTTAGTCTGAAAATCCTTCAGCTCTGACAGAACCTGAAATATTCATTCAACTTTTTCTTTCCACCAGCTTAGTGATTTTAGCATTTTCTGTTTTCATTCATTATTGGTGAAGCTTTTAATGTCCAATTCTGGTCCAGTCAGTATGTGAAAAAAAAAATCTTGTCAATGCCTATTTTACTGAATCTTTTCAAAAGCTTTCAAAAATCTCCTTTCATGTCCTAGCAGATGAGAAGATTTTCACCCCTCAGGAGTGGCAAATTGTTTCTCAGGCACTACGGCCAAATTGAATGTGTATTAATGCACTTTGTATAGTGTTCTTCACTACCAAAGAGTGCTTCCATGCTGGATGGCAGAGTGGAGATACATCTCTACCAAAGGAGGTGTAAGGAACTCCTTCTCTCTACTAGCCTGCAGGTCACTCTTGGGCAAGGTGTAACACCTCCACCCCTGACCAGGGTCACGTGAAGCCATGGGGAGCAGATGGTGGAAGGTCGTGTGGGCAGCTGGTGCATATCACAAGTCCCAGTAATGCGACCATTGACACCAGGCAGGCAATCTCTGAAGAGTACTGATAAAGGCTGGGATCACCCAACTTGTAAAGACACTGCCCAGAAGAAGGTAATGGGAAACTTTGCCAAGAACATGGTCAAAGATATGATTACCCATGTCATACTACATGGTCCTCAAAGATGAAGACATCTGTGATGCATTTCTTTTGCAAGTCAATGATTTCTTCATAATTTATAATACAAGAACTGCTCATTAAAATTACACTGTTGCATTTTACAGTTGTAGCATAAATTCTACCTCTTCTATTACAGTCCTCTTAATAGATAAGCCAGCCATCTATTAATCCTTTGGGTTATTTTGTTTAATGTGCACTTGTCCACATTATATTAATGATATACAGGACTGTGCAAAGGTATTAGGCACATTTATTTAGCTAGGGTGCCTAAGATTTTTGCACAGTACTGTGGTAATTTTATGTATTGTACTGTACTGCTGCCGCAAAAAAACCCAAATTTCATGACATATGTGAGTGATGACAATTCTGATTCTGATATGGAACTCTGTTGTGGGCTGAGAGTGGAAAGGGGGCAGGGAGAGGGGAATCATGGCTGGGAAAAGGGAAAGGGAGAGAGGAGTGAATGGGAGGCACCAGAGAGACACTTAGTAATGATAAATAACCCATTTGTTTCGAATCAAATGACATTGCCTGGTGTCTCAGGGCTGTTTGTGTCTGCGCAACTCTACCCCCACGCTGGCACTCCTTCCCTGCCACCTGTCCCATACCCCTCCAGCGGCACTCGCCATTCCCAACATCCTTTGCTCCAGCTCTCTGCCCCATGTTGGCAAATATAGTAGTCTACAAAAGAGTTATGCACCAGAGCTATATATACGTGGCTAAGACATCTGCAGAATACTGTATGTGTCAGGATTACGAAGAGCCAATGAACCACGCTGTTTTTAGAATTTTATTGCTTGGAAAGCACTTCTTTCTAGGGCAATTCCAAGTGGATTACCTCATATGCTTTGATACTGGAAAGCATTTGTCACAGGCTTTCCCATTTCTTCAATCTATTTGCATGTCTTTGTAATTGAATACTTCTATCTACACTGCTTATAGTTTGCTGTTGACAAATAATCAAGTCACGTTTAAATACAGTGAATATGGATCCTGAAACAGAATCAGAATCTGAATTTGTTCCTTTGCAGCAGCAGTGCATTGCAAATCATACAAAATACTATAAGTTACAATGAAAAATATATACAAAAATAAATAAGTAATGCAAAATGAGAGTAAAGTAGTGAGGTAGTGTTCATGGGTTCGTTGTCCATTCAGAAATCTGATGGTGGAGAAGAAGAAGCTGTTCCTAAAATGTTGATTGCGTGCCTTCAGGCTCCCGTGTCTTGTTCCTGATGGTAGCAAAAAGAAGAGGACATGTCCTGTATAGAAGGGGTGTATATTCATGGGGGTCTGAATAATTACATCTATCCGATGTGTGTATGTACTTCCCAGCCACTTTTTGAGACAGATCAATAAGTTGCTTTGAATTCCAAGAGGCTAAGGAAAGAGGTCCTCAGCTCAATAGAGGCCAAGATGAGGCAAAAACTGAGGTAAATACAATGATTAGCCTGGTATCCCCTATAAATATTTTAACCTAATTGCTTGAGTGGTTGGCAAGTTAACTGTATGCTACTTAAATAATGTTTAATTAAACTTGGACACTTTAATTGAGCCTCGCCATTAGAAATACCTGTTGTAGTACATTATTGGTTTATTAGAGCTATCTATAGATTCAAAATCATGATACTGTATAAGCCAACTTTATTGTGACTTGACATTTGCCAAGATGCATTAAGCTGTTCCTTCTTAATAAATCAATGCAAAAATTGAGCAGCTCTGTTTCACAGTCAGCACTGAATGCTATAAAGAGCCAGCTGTCTTTTGCTTGTTGAAAAATTCTTGGTATTGATGCAGGGTAATTATTTTCCAAAGGTATGATATAACATCACTGATTTTGCAGACTTTTTAAAGTTATCTGGAGGAAGTGATGGCAATTGAAATGAAGGCTTATTGAAGCTGGCTAAGATTGTATTTAACCCAGCCCGCTGTCTACAATTCCTATCTGCAATTAGCTGGGACCAGCACAGAAGTCTAAACAGGTAACCTCTACCACTTGGAACCAGGCTGAAGAGTTTCCCCTTTCTGCCAAAGTTAGTGAGGTTTATCTCCTAAGCTAAGAACTATTAAAGTGATTAAATAATTTAAAATAATAAAACTTATGAAATATTCCAAACTAACTTAATTAAAACATAAGTCAGTAAGAACAGCACTGGAATGTGCTGTCAACACTGTGCTGCAACACACAGTTCATCAGGTTCGCCGATGACACGACCGTGGTGGGTCTCATCAGAAAGATGAGTCAGCTTACAGAGAGGAGGTGCAGTGGCTAATGGACTGGTGTAGAGCCAACAACCTGTCTCTTAATGTGAACAAAACAAAAGAGATGGTTGTTGACTTCAGGAGGGCATGGAGCGACCACTCCCCGCGACCAGCTCTTCGGTAGAGATCGTAAACAGCACCAAATTTCTTGGTGTTCACCTGACAGAGAATCTCATCTGGTCCCTCAACACCAGCTCCATAGCAAAGAAAGCCCAGCAGCGTCTCTACTTTCTGCGAAGGCTGAGGAAAGTCCATCTCCCACCCCCCATCCTCATCACATTCTACAGGGGTTGTATAGAGAGCATCCCGAGCAGCTGCATCACTGCCTGGTTTGAAAACTGCTCCACCTCGGATCGCAAGGCCCTGCAGCGGATAGTGAGGTCAGCTGAGAAGATCATTGGGGTCTTTCTTCCCGCCATCACAGACACTTACAGTACACGCTGCATCCGCAAAGGAAACAGCATTATGAAGGACCCCATGCACCCATCATACAATCTCTTCTCCCTCCTGCCGCCTGGGAAAAGGCTCCGAAGCATTCAGGGTCTCACGACCAGACTATGTAACAGTTTCTTCCCCCAAGCTATCAGACTCCTCAATACCCAGAGCCTGGACTGACACCAACTTTCTGCCTCCTACTGTGCCTATTGTCTTGTTTATTAATTATTGTAATACCTGCACTGTTCTGTGCACTTTACATAGTCCTGTGTAGGTCTGTAGTCTAGTGTAGCTTTCTCTGTGTTTTTTTTTACATAGTTCAGTCTAGTTTTTGTACTGTGTCATGTAACACCATGGTCCTGAAAAACGTTGTCTCATTTTTACTATGTACTGCACCAGCAGTTATGGTCGAAATGACAGTAAAAGTGACTTGACTTGACTTGAATGGACAGTAAAATTGTTATTTTTCTTATTGTTTGAACTTCCTTATATGTGTTTGTGTTTTTGTATGATTAACTATATAGATATCAAGCAGTAGTAAATCAAGGCAGCCCGACTCGCTGTATCATCATGAAGATGTTTTACCAATCATCTTTCAGTTCTGATCCATGGTGGACAGCTTTCCGGCTTATACATTTTGTGAAGTGTTTGAAGGTATAGCAATCACGTGACGGGTAATGAGAGGATCATTAGTCTTATTTTTGCATGAATGGAGGTGTGAACTGATGTGGAGTCACAGATGTTAGGACCACATTGTAAGTAGCCGTTAAATGGTGTCATAGCCCAACCTTCTGTTCGGGGATGGGTTTTTCAGTTTAACAAAGATGGATTCTTTAACCCCTCTTTCAAATCACCTGTCCTCCCTGTCCAAAATACGGACATTGTTATCATCAGAAGAATGGCCCTTGTCCTTTAGGCGTAGATTTACAGCCAAATCTTCACCTGAAGTGTTAGCCCTCCGGAGATGGGGATTATCAGAACAATACATCACCGCGGCGAGAATGTGCCCGCCAACATTACAACTAAAGACAAAGGACAAGTATTTGAGAGAAGCCTTGAAAGCTTGCGGCTTCCCTGACTGGGCCTTCATAAGACAGCAACAAAAAACAAGCAGGGACATTAACATGATTGTGTCAGGTAAGGAGCAAAGCAGAAGGGAAAACATGGTTGTCCCACATGTAGTTGGAGTTTCAGAGAAACACAGAAGGATTTTTAACAAACACCAAATCTCTGCATTTTCCAAACCTACAAACCCATTCAGACAGAAACTCGTCCACCCCGAGGATCCTACACCCAGACATAAACAGAGCAATATTGTATATGCTATCCAATGCAACGAGAACTGCACAGATCTGTATATCGGCGAGTCAAGATGGCCCAACATGGGACGGCCAACACCACTGGTCAAGACTCGGCTGTATGTCTACACCTAAAGGACAAGGGCCACTCCTTTGATGATAACAATGTGCACATTTTGGACAGGGAAGACAGGTAGTTTGAAAGAGGGATTAAAGAAGGCATCTCTGTCAAACTGGAAAACCCACTCCTGAACAGAGGGGTTGGGGTATGACACCACCTATCAGCTACTGACAATGCGGTCCTAATATCTCTACCTTGGCATCTCCACAACAGTTTATACCTCCACTTATGCAAAAATAAGACTAATGACCCTCTCATTATCTCTATGACTCTTAACGACTCTTATGTTACTTTCAAACAACTCACAAAGTCCAAAAGCCGGAAAACTACCCACCATGGATCAGAACTGAAGAGGCCTCTTGGATGAGAGGCAAAAAGACTTCTAGCCAACACAGCCAGTCCAGTAGCCTTGATCTACAACTGCTTGATATACAATGACCTGGAGGGCTGAGAACCTTCATAGACACTTATATAGATGTAATTGTTCAATGAGTTTTTTCAGTAGTTACAGCTGCCTCTATATTTTTCTGTAAACTTCTTGGTTTCAGTGGGGAGTATCATTTAACTTGAATCTGGTTCTCTTTCTTCAGTCAGAGTGGTGAGAGCGTAGAACCAGCTCCAGCAGAAGTGGTGGATGTGGATTCAATTTCAATACTTAAGAGAAATTATATACGACATGGATTGGAGGGCTATGGTCAGGGTGCTGGTAGATGGGCATAGGGGAGAATAATAGTTTGTCATGGACTAGATGGGCAGAAGGGCCTGTTTCTATACTGTAGTAGTTTATGACTATAACTCTATATGACTGGATTAATGTTATCTTTGGAATTCATGTTATCAGTAGTCTGGTATAAGAATGCCACACTACTTTGAGTCTTTCTCTTCCACTGCTCTTCCCTTTGCCTGTTCTCTCTCTCCTTCTTTGTTCTCACCATGCTTCTTCCCCTCTGAAGAACCTTTGGATTGCAAAAGCATCAGGATCCAACAACTCTAAGATGAGAGAGTTAAAAACTGAACAAGAATTCTCACTCAAATGAACTATTAATGGTGCTGGGGTTCAGAAGGTTGAGAGCTTCATGTTCCTAGGTTGAATATCACTTGGTCCAGCCATGTGGTCCAAAAAAGCACACCAGCATCTCTACTTCCTCAGAAGGCTAGGGAGATTTAGCATGTTCCCAATGATTTTTACAGAGGCATGACAGAAATCTAAATGCGTCACAGCTTGGTATGGCTACTCCTCTGCCAAGACTGACAGAAATTGAAGAGAGTTGTGAATGTAGCCCAGATCTATCAGGAAAACTATCCTCCCCTCTGTGGACTCTATCTTCACTTCCTGCTGCCTTGAGAAAGCAGTGTAATGAAATACCCCTCCCACCCCAGTCATTCTCTCTTTCTCCTCTTCCGTCGGACAGAAAGATCAAAAGCTTAGAGCACATACTACCAGCTCAAAGACAGCTTTTACCCTGCTGTTGTAGGACTCTCAAATGTTGTCTGCACAATAAGATGAACTCGTGATCTCTCAGTCCATCTCAATATGGTACCTTATCGCCAGACTGCATGCATTTTCTCTGCAATTGTATTACGGGGTGGGGGGGGGGGGGGGGGAGTGATTGATAAGTTCATGGCCTAAGGTAGAAGGAGTCAATTTTAGAAATCCTAGCACATTTATTTTTCAACATAGTCCCCTCCTACATTTACACACTTTGTCCAGCAGTTGTGGAGTATATGGATCTTGGACCTCCAGAGAGTGTCCACAGATGGGTGATTGATAAGTTCATGGCCTTAAGGTAGGAGATGAGTTATACAGCTCTTGTTACATGCACGTGCAGTTCAACTCTTTGAGTGATTATGCAGAAAGTTTGAAGTTAATAACTCATCTCCTTCTACCTTAGGCCACGAACTTATCAATCGCCCCTCGTATAACAGTTTCATGCTTTTTTTTTAAAGAAGTGTTTCATTTTTTAGTAGTTTTCAAATGAAAATTGCAAACTTGTTGCTAAATGATTCAGCTGATCAGACAATGTAAGTCCTCAGCCCGTCTGTAGATTACCTTGTGAAAGGGTCACCATGATACCAGGAATCAGCCCAATCAGTCAATCGAGTGAAGATGTGGGGCTGCCACATGTAACGATCAGAGATCAGTGCAATCAAGCCCTGTCTTTAATTATATGCTTCAGTCTATTTCATTTTGATAATGATCTTGAATGAGATATATAGTTAGGTGGTCAGTCCCCACTTATCAGAAGGCATGGGTTGACATCGTGGACCTCTAGAAAGTGTCCACAGCAGGGGTGATTGATAAGTTTGGGGCCTAAGGTAGAAGGAGATGAGTTATACAGCTCTTGATAGATGCACGTACAGTTCAAGTGATAATGCAAAAAGTTTGAAGACAATACTCATCTCCTTCTACCTTAGGCCACGAACTTAGCAATCACCCCTCGTAGCATTGGTATTGGGTCTGTTTTATTATTGTCACATGTACCGAGATACAGTGAAAAGCTAGTCTTGCATACTCTTCACACAGATCAACTCATTGCAGAGTACTATGGGGTAGAACAAGGTGAAACAATGACAGAATGCAGAATAAAATGTAACCACCCACAGAGCAAACATGCTTAATAAACCAATGTGAGAGCCTAACATAGTCCATGCTGGTTGATCTCAGTTTCCTCATTCATCACCACCACCCTCGAGAGTTGACAAACAAAGCCACGGAAGGATTATTTTTGGGAATTTGCCTGCTGTGCTGCAAACATCACCTGCCCCAAATTAACTTACAGGTAATTATTTGAGCAGTTTACAAATGGATTGAAGGAAAAATTGGAGACTGCTAAAAATGAAGACTTGCAACTGGAGCTTAAGTATAACCAAACAGAGCACTAGTAAACCTGCAGCTCCACAGGGTAGGCAAGGGAATTCTTTTGCAAACTATTCATCCTTGAAAACACAGTAGAAATAATTTTCCTGATGAAACCAGAGAGGATGGCTGATAGACTCCTCTCTAAACTTCCGTATCTCACAGAAATTCCCAACGCTGCACCCTGGATGGACAGACAAAAAAAGCATAACAAGATACCTAGGATCTAACATCATTGCACAAGAATTTTTCAAGAGGAAGCAGATATTATTTGTTTTCTTTAACATTCTTCATACTTGCATTTTCCAAAGGCTTTTCCATCTGCTAAGGCTCTAAGCAATGATTTTGATCTATTTATGGCCTTCATTTATCATCCATGGATCTGTGACTGGGCTAGGGAGCTTTTCCTACCTTTTAGTTATACTGCTCTTGAAACAGTTGAGCTGAGATCATGCAATTTCACTTCATGCTGGGTATGATCTCTCCTCGGCAATAAACGTACAGTAGTTAATCATAATTTGGTCTATTGCTGCTGATTAGAGGAAACGATGCAGAGATAGGTAACAAATTGTGCACTTGCTGAAACACCAAGTGATAGCAGGCTGAACGTTCTGGATTGATCTTCCTAGTATTTCTAACCACCAATGGCAAGCTTGCTCTTAGAAATTTGGGTTAATTACAAGATTGAATTGAAATTGTTGTTATGCAGCAGCAATATATTACAATACATAATAATAAAACTGTAACTTACAGTAAGTATATACGTTTTTAATTAAACATATAGTGCAAAAAAGGAAAAAAATGTAGTGAGATGGTGGTCATGGGTTCAATGTCCATTCACAAATCTGATTGCAGAAGAGAAGAAACTATTCCTGAATTATTGAGTGTGTGCCTTCAGCCTCTGGTACTTCCTCCCCGATGAGAGCATTGAGAAGAGGGCATGATGTCCTGAATGCTGGGGAGGCTAGTGCCCATAATGGAGTTGACTGAGTTTACAACTTTCTGCAGCTTATTTAGAACAGGGCAGTGACCCCTCTCTCTTCATACCAGACAGTTATGGAGCATAGCCAGTTAGAAAGCTCTCCATGGAACACCTTGAGTTGTGAGTTATGTATTACCTACATCAGGCTGATGGTTATTGACTACAGCTCAGAATTCAACACAATCATACCTTCAGTTCTAATCAACAAGCTCCAAAATCTGAGCCTCTGCAATTGGACCCCTGAAATAACATCACCTCCTTACTACAATCAACAGTGGTGTGCCTCAAGGATGCGTGCTTAGTCCACTACTCTTCTTTCTCTACACTCAATATGGTGTGGTTAGGCACAGCTCAAACACCATTGCCGCTGACACAACTATAGCTTCCAAGATTTCAGATGGTGATGAGGAAGCATCCAGGAGCAAGATAGATCACCTGGTCGAGTGGTGTCGCAATAACAAACTTACACTCAAAGTCAGTAAGACCAAGGAATTGATTGAGAATTTCAGGAAGGGGAAGTGGAGGGAATACACACCAGTTTTTATTGAGGGATCAGAAATGGAAAGGGTGAGCAGTTTCAAGTTCCTGGCTGTCAACATCTCTGAGAATCCATCTTGGGCTCAGTATATTGATACAATTACAAAGAAGGCACAACGGTCATTATATTTCATTTGGAGTTTGAGGAGAATTGGTATGCCAGCAAAGGCTCTTAAATTCTATAGATGTACACTGCAGAAAATTCTAACTGGTTATATCACCGTCTGATATGGAGGGGCCTCCGCACAGTATCAGAAAAGGCTGCAGAAAATTGTAAACTCAGCCAGCTCCATTATTAGCACTAGCCTCCCCAGCATCGAGGAACCCTCAAAAGGTGATGCCTCAAAAAGGCAGCATCCATCATTAAGGACCCCCATTGCTAGGTTATGCCCTCTTCTCATTGCTACCATCAAGGAGGAGGTACAGGAGCCTGAAGAAACACACTCAACAAGTCAGAAACAGCTTCATCCCTTGACCATCAGATTTCTGAATGAACCACTGATCACTACCTCAATATTTTTTCCTCTCGTTTTGCACTATGTTTAAAATTTTACATATACACCTCCTATTGTAATTTATATTTTTATTATTATGTATTGCAATGACCCTTAAACCCTGCCTCCCATATAACCCTCCACCTTAAATTCCTCCATATACCTGTCTAATAGTCTCTTAAATTTCACTGGTGTATCTGCCTCCACCACTGACTCAGGCAGTGCATTCCACGCACCAACCACACTCTGAGTAAAAAACCTTCCTCTAATATCCCCCTTGAACTTTCCACCCCTTACCTTAAAGCCATGTCCTCTTGTATTGAGCAGTGGTGCCCTGGAGAAGAGGCGCTGGCTGTCCACTCTATCTATTTCTCTTAATTCCTCTGCCAGTGATATTACCCCTGATTCTGAATTATGGTACGGTATAGTGGAGTATTGCACAAGAGCAGGCTCTTTAGCTACCAATTCTGTATCGACCATGATGCCAATCTTACTGACCCCATCTGCCTGTACATAGGCCATGCCTCGCTCTGATCTATCATGGGTCATAATCATACAGTTACATGTTATACAATGATGACAGTGCAACACTAACAAAGAGGAAAGTCAAAGTGAAAGTACCTGGGTCTCTAAACCTCTCTCTGCAACTGAATCCTTGATTTCCTCGCTGGGAGACTAATGTCTGTACAGACCGAAAATAGCATCTCCTCACTGACGATCAACACGAGTGCAACTCAAGAATGCATTCTTAGCCCACTGTTCTACTCTTTCTAAAAGCAAAACTGGTTATACTTCAGCAGGAGTTTGAGACTAGTTATGTCACTAACGACAGATGACACATATATTTCTACAGGTGTCCTGTGGAGAGCATTCTAACTGGTGGCATCACCGTCTGTTATGGACTGGCCACCGCACAGGATCAGAAAAAGCCGCAGAAAGTTGTAAACTTAGCTAGCTCTATCACGGGCACTGGCCTCCCCAGCATCAAGAGCACCTTCAAAAAGCGATGCCTCAAAAAGGTATACTTACATACTTATTGTAATTGATAGGTTTTATTGTTATGTGTTGCAAATACATAATAATAAAAAGATGCAGGAGAAAATGAGAACACAAAATTAATTACAGGTGAAATGAGATATTACGACGACTAAATCAAATGAGGTTGCATGAACAAAAATAGCAAAAATAGGCCAGTCAGTTTGACATTAGTGGTGGGTAAATTAATGGAAAGTATTCTTAGAGATGGTATATATAATTATCTGGATAGACAGGGGCTGTTTAGGAACAGTCAACATGGATTTGTGTGTGGAAGGTCATGTTTGACAAATTTCATTGAATTTTTTGAAGAGGTTACAAGGAAAGTTGATGAGGGTAAAGCAGTGGATGTTGTCTATATGGACTTCAGTAAGGCCTTTGACAAGGTTCCGCATGGAAGGTTAGTTAGGAAGGTTCAATCGTTAGGTATTAATATTGAAGTAGTAAAATGGATTCAACAGTGGCTGGATGGGAAATGCCAGAGAGTAGTGGTGGATAACTGTTTGTCAGGATGGAGGCCGGTGACTAGTGATGTGCCTCAGGGATCTGTACTGGGTCCAATGTTGTTTATCATATACATTGATGATCTGGATGATGGGGTGGTAAATTGGATTAGTAAGTATGCAGTTGATACTGGCATTGTGGATAATGAAGTAGGTTTTCAAAGCCTGCAGACAGATTTAGGCCAGTTAGAAGAGTGGGCTGAATGATGGCAAATGGAGTTTAATGCTGATAAGTGTGAGGTGCTACATTTTGGTAGGAATAATCCAAATAGGACATACATGGTAAATGGTAGGGTATTGAGGAATGCAGTAGAACAGAGTGATCTAGGAATAATGGTGCATAGTTCCCTGAGGGTGGAATCTCATGTGGATAGGGTGGTGAAGAAAGCTATTGGTACGTTGGCCTTTATAAATCAGAGCATTGAGTATAGGAGTTGGGATGTAATGTTAAAATTGTACAAGGCATTGGTAAGGCCGAATTTGGAGCATTGTGTACAGTTCTGGTCACCGAATTATAGGAAAGATGTCAACAAAATAGAGAGAGTACAGAGAAGATTTACTAGAATGTTACCTGGGTTTCAGCACCTAAGTTACAGGGAAAGATTGAACAAGTTAGGTCTTTTTTCTTTGGACCATAGAAGGTTGAGGGGGGACTTGATAAAATTATGAGGGGGATACATAGAGTTGACATGGATAGGCTTTTTCCATTGAGAGTAGGGGAGATTCAAACAAGAGGACATGAGTTGAGAGTTAGGGGGCAAAAATTTAAGGGTAACTAGAGGGGGAAGGTCTTTACTCAGAGAGTGGTAGCTGTGTGGAACGAGCTTCCAGTCAAAGTGGTAGAGGCAGGTTTGGTATTGTCATTTAAAGTAAAATTGGATTGGTATATCTACAGGAAAGGAATGGAGGGTCATGGTCTGAGTGTGAGTCAGTGGGACTAGGTGAGAGTAAGTGTTCGGCATGGACTAGAAGGGCCGAGATGGCCTGTTTCCATGCTGTAATTATATGGTTATAAAAAATACTGTTATATGGTATAAAAAAATAAAAAATAGAAAAATAAGAATGAAAGGATTGTGCGTGCAGCAAAAACTAAATAGATGGGATTGAGATACAAAAGCAGAATTCTGAATGAAAGGACATGATCATTAATCAAAGGGAGAAATCAAACAACTTTACACTAATCCCTCTTAGGAAACAACTGATTCCACTGTGCTTGAAAGTTGCTGGATGAATTGGAAAGGGGCCAATGACCTTGAGAAAGCTTTTATCTTCTTTATGATTATATTCTTTGAGTGATTTCTGTAAGGTCTTTCTCTGTAGCTGTCCAAATGTGTAACAAAGACGAAACTTATTAAAAATGTATTATATGATTTGGAATATGAATAATCAGCCATATTTTAGATAATATATATGACCATAAGATAAAGGAGCAGAACTAGGCCATTTGGTCCCTCATCAGAAGCCTGGAGTATTGACTATTCATTCCTCTTCATAGATGCCGTCTGAACTGCTGAGTTCCTCCAGCATCTTGTGCTTGTTCTTTCGGATTTGCAGCACCTCCAGAAACTCTTGTGCTTATGATCAAACCAGATCTCAGGATTCACAAGAGTAGTCTGGTAAACTCTATGGAACCAAAGGAAAAGGAAAGGAAGGTGGAGGGAGAAACAGAGGGAGAAGCAGGTGGAGAAGAAGACAGGGAAGGGAGAAGACAATATGGAGAGCCTTCCTCTCACCAAGAAGTCAGTTAATAACTAGACCATCAGTTCCATGTTATATATCACCCTGTTCTTCTGTTGACCATCACTAAATTTGCATGACCACACAAACAACTTCAAATCCGACATCGAATAAGAGTGTAAATTCTTAATGGCATAGGCATAGGAACAGGCCATATAATTGCTGAAATCTGCTCTGCAATTTAATGAGAACATGAATGATCAGGAGTTGGGCTCAAGTCTATTTTCCTGCCTGATCCCAATAATCCTTTATTACATTTGAAGGAATTGTCTCAATAGGTCTTGAATTTATCCTCACAAGTCTCTAGGGTAAGTCATGCCAAAGATTCATGATCCTCTGAGAGAATAGATTCTTTCGTATGAAATGGGTGACCGCTTATCCTGAAGTTATACACCCTGGCAACATATTCTCTGTGAAGAGAAACGTCCCCTCAGATTTTCTCCAATTCGGTTCCCTTAGAATTGTATGTGTTTCAATATGATCACCTCTCATTTTCCCAAATGCTAGTCAGTACAAATCCAATCTATTTCTCTTTTGATGTTTTTGGGCCAAGACCCTTCAGGTCCTGAAGAAGGGTCTCGGGCGAAAATGTGGACTGTTTACTCTTTTCCATATTTGATGCCCGACCTGCTGAGTTCCTCCAGCATTTTATGTGTATTGCTTGGATATCCAGCATCTGAAGATCTTTTTGTGATGGTGTCTCTCTTCTTAAGATAAAAACTTCATCTCAGGAATCAACTTTTTCTGAACAGCTTATAATGTTACATTTCTCCTTAAATACAGAGACCAAGGCTGTACAAATACTCGAGGTGCAGTCTCAGCAATGCCTTGCAGAGAATGAACTTTAAAAAGCGCAATCTGTACACAACCCCATTGCAATCCATTCCTACATTGCTTCTCAGCTCTAGGAAATTTGTTTCCACCCTGACCTGATCTGCTCTCTTTCTGGAACTTGCACCTTTCGGCCTGAGACAGTGGGGGTTTTTGCCCGGTTTCTCCTGGATGTTCCAGTTTCATCTTGCATTTCAACGATATGCTGGTCGATAGGCTAATTGGCAATTGTATAATTGGCCTGATTGGTTCATAGGAGAACTGGGGATGCAGAAGTGATGGGGATATGAGGGAGTATGCATGATAGGGAATGTGATAGGTGGAATTGCAGTGAAATCTGGTATTGACTCAATGAGCTGAATGCCTCCTTATATGTTTGGTGAGAATATGAGAATGGGAGTATATCAATTCATGATAACAAGTATTTCAAGGCTAATCAGCATGTGTAATCCCCTTTGCCTGCTTTTGCTCATCTGCTTCTACCAGTGCTGTGCACGTGGCAGTAGTATGGCTGGTGGAAGGCTGCTGTCCCAGTGTAGAAGTAGCCATGGCATAGGCTGTGAATAGACCACGGGCTGCCCAACACGCTACATGTGAACGGCATGAGTTCAAATGCTGCCACACAAACTGACAAAAGCAGATTCAAACTCAAAGTAAGTTCGTTATCAGCCTTCGTATATGTCACCATATACAACCCTGAAGAAAGAAATACAACAGAATTTATGGAAAACAGTACACAAAAAAAGACTGACAATCAATGTGCAAAATGGTGCAAATAAAAAAGTAATAAGTTATAGAGCCCTTGAAAGTGAATAAATTGGTCGTGGAGTCAGTTCAGTGTTGAGGTGAGTGAAGTTATTCATGCTGGATCAAGAGCCTAGTGGTTGAAGGATAATTATTGTTCCTGATTCTGGTAGTGTGGGACCTAAGGCTCCTGTACCTTCTGACCAGCAATAGCAAGGAAAGACCATGACCTGGATGGTCGTGGTCCTGATGATGAATGCTGCTTTCTTGTGGCAGCACTCTTGAATGTGTTCAATAGTGAGGAGAGCTTTTCCTATGATAGACTGGGCTGTATCCACTACTTTCTGTTCCGGCCCTGTGTTTCTATTCCAGGCCATTATTCAACTAGTTAGGATAGTGTCCAATGAGCATTGCGGAAGTCTGTCAAAGTTTCATGCAGCCACTGCCTCTATCACTGATAATCATAGAGCCCCACAAGCATAGAAACAAGCCCTTTGGTCAGTTCAGTCTGGGCCAACCTTGCCTTTGGTCTAATCTGCTCAAGGACCACAGACCTCCATATCCTTCTCATCCATGTACCTATCCAAACTTCTCTTAAATGTGACAATTGTACCCCTATCTACCGTACAACTTCAGCAGTCTTCCCTTCTACGGGAGGATAGATGTCTGGACTGGTGTGACATATCCAAACTTGAACAAGCATGCCGAGCAATGTTGGTAGCACCAATTTCAAGTTTTGATTGGTAGAGATTATTTTCAGTAAGTGATAGGAGTGATGGGCACAGAGCAATCTGTGACTGTAGATAAGCACTTGTTGGGAGATGCAACGTGATATTCACTGACCCTGAACATGTGAGGTCGTTAAATGGCTTCCAGCAGTGCATTTATTTCCTTCACAGTTTGACCTGTTAACTTTTGTAGCCATCCTTCAAGGTGTGTCTGAGGTTTATCTTTGAACACAAACACAGAGGACATCCCTTCTCCATTCCACATCTTTGACATGGGCTAGTTTGCCATTGAGGTTTCAGCACACATTTTCTTCTGCAAAATAATTTCTCCGCATGGAAACAAGAGACTTTAAACTACAGATGTTGCAGTGCTGAAAACGAGAACGGTTTGAGATATTAATTATCAAGGCAGACTTTACAAAATAAATTGCTCCCAAGCTTCTGGATTTTCCCCTGATAAAATCAGCTTACAACATTCCAGTCATGTCTATATTTTGGATAACTATATCAGAATAAAAAATTGGGATCAGAATCAGGATTAATATCACTGACATATGTCATGAAATTTGTTGTTTTAAGGTAGCATAAAAATATTATAAATTACAATAAGAAATACATATTTTTTAAAAAGTAAATTTAATAAGTGGTGCAAACGAGAGCAAAGTATAGTGAGGTAGTGATGGTGGGTTAGTTAATTTTCCATTCAGAAATCTGATGGCGGAGGGGAAGGGGCTGTCCCTAAAACATTGATTGTGTGTCTTCAGGCTTGTGCTACCTAACAAGCATATTCAACATTATCTTTTTAACCCAGTCACCTCCTCCACTTTCTGCTCAGTCTGAATACATAATATAATTTTTGTCAGACGGAAAATAAAATGCTGCCTAAAATGCTACTTTCATCAAAGGGAATTAATCTGCTGCTCTCAATTAGTGCAACTTTACAGATACTCAGATAATGAGTGGTCGTACCAGGAGAATTTTAAAAAATATAATCTTTAACAATCATTTATAAGCCAATATTAATAAATTAGCACTCAATACATCCTGCTAAAAATCTGGAATAACACCAGAATAAAACTCCAATGCATCACAGTCAAATGTCAATACAGCAGGTTCTAACAGCAAGTTAACAACGATTCTTTTAAAAAACAGTCAAAGTCTATTCCGCACCTCTGACTCCAGAATGTCACAAACAGAGACAAAGGCGTTCATCAGATGTATGTTAACCAGTTAAATCAATTTCAATAGACCATCTGGTACTTCCAGGGACTGGTAACAGTGTTCTTATTTTATCAAATTTATAGATCAAATTAACAAAGTTATTCAAATATAAACTGCTTAGAGACAGCCATTATTAATTTATATGTATCACCAGTAAAGCTTTCAACCAGAGGATCAGATGTCTGAGAATTACAGAAAAGAGAATACAATTTGACTTTTTCTACACATTGGAATAATATCTACGTATTACTGTGGAAGCTTTTTACCATACAATTAAAAAGCTCATTTGATCTTGAAAAATGCTGATAGCGGTAAGAATTGGATTTTGTCTTTACTTCTGCAGTAAACTGACGAATCTCCTTACCATATATTAATATCATTTTGACAGTCGCCCTTGTGAGTTACCCAGAAAGGTAATTAAGGCTAGATCAGTAAACCTTCAATTATAGGTGACTTGTGGCCCATTATAAATTTAAATAAACCTCAAGCAATACATCATCTGAATTCTGGCAAGTTAAGTAAGGTTGAAATATGTTAAAACTACTGCTCATCATTTATTCTTTGATAAGAATGTTAGACCTTAGAATCCAAACAGTTTATGAATAAAGAAGTTACAAGTCATAAATCATGATACACTTGATGCAACTTCTACACATCCAAAAATGGCTGCATGATGCAAGAGCCAGTTGACCTACTGTTTCACAAGTTTGGAGCTTTTCGTTTGATCCTGACCTCTGGCACTGTTTGCGTGAAGTTGAAGGTCACGCGTTGTCTCTGTGACTGAGCGCATTTCCTTCAGTGCTCCGTTTCCCCCCACATGTCACTGGCATGTGTGTTGGTATATTGATTGACCTTGGTGTTACATGACGGGTGGAATCCAAGAGAACACAGAACTGTACAACACAGTGCAGGCCCTTCAGCCTACAATGTTCTGCAAGACCAATATTTCTTCATACCACTCCACTTTCCTTTCATCTATATGCCTATCTTACAGTCTCTTAAATACCCCTAATGCATCCATCATGTCACGAGCCCTGCGGGTCTCTGAGGCATACCGTAGAGCGTTGGGCTTCTGGGTTTCTCTAGCACCTGCATGTTCTAATTGTTACCTTAGAGCCATTAAGCCCTTGTGCTTTCAGTTTAATTTTGTCATTAACTGTGACTGGCACAGGTTTCCAGCATTGATAACTCTCGTTTAGTGCTGGGCAGAGTACATGAGTGTTTGGGGAGAATGATTTATCTTGCAGTGTCACTCGGTCATCTCTCTGATGCTCTCTTGGTATGTCTAACCTCTTGTTTCTGAATCTTTACGGGGCATCTGCCATTCCTCCACTCCTGGGTCGAGTTGTCACTGGTGCTCACTGTGGCACAGTCTGCTGTATCTTCGCACCTGGGTCCAGACCTGCCCACGAACACTGTAACGCACCTCTACCACTACCTCTGTCAGTGCGTTCCCTTCACTTGACACTCCTCGTGTCAAAAAAAAATCCCACCTCTGGCTTCCCCCCTATAATTTCTTCCAAGGAGAGCTGATAGGAATGTATGGAGAATAAAATGAGCGGATTGCATAATTATTTATGAATTATGCACATCCATATTCATGTCACTCTACAGATGCGCAATAGAGAGCGTCCAAATAAGCTGCGTATTTGCTTGGTATGGAAACTGCACTGCAGAGGACAGGAAGACTACAATGGGTAGTCAAAACTGCCCAACACATCATCAAAGATATACATACAGGGTGGTCCCATGGAGCTATGCAGAACCTGCTCATGGGCTGTTTGTCCCACTCCCACCAAGGAGGAGTCTACGTAGCATCCATGCGAGGACCGCCAGATTCAAAAACAGTTACTTTCCCCATGTAGTAAGACTGATCAACACCTCCACCCACCAGCTCCACCACTGCTTCATTATTTCCTGTCAGTCACCTTATGTGCAGCCTAACGTCATTTTATGGATATACAATCAACCTATGCACATAAGCTACCTTATGTACTTATATTTATTGTGTTTTATTACTATTATTATTGTGATCTTTATCTTTTTTTGTGCTGCATCAGATCTGAGGTAACAATTAATTCATTCTCCTTACAATTGTATACAGGAAATGTCATTAAACAATCTTGAATTAGTTCAAATAGTTTCTCTTGCACTGACAGTTCTTTTTCAAAAATGCTGTGTTTTCTTTCCAAAGCAGACAAAGAGAAATTTGGGTTTTCCAGACAGATGGCTTATTCACAAAGCACAGCTACTATTACACATGTTGCTACCAGGTTCTTTGTTTTGCTCAGTACTTAAAAAAAAATTCTAATATCAGCTTGGAAATGCTTGTATGTTTCTTGTGGTCTAACCTTTGCAACTATCCTACTGAGTACTCACCTGCCAGACCAAATGTTCCTTTATGACCGCCGTGGATGAGAGGTAGACACTCAACACAATGGTATGGGAGGAAGATGTCAACACACTGGCCACTACAGCATCTCGCATACGGAAGGGCAGCATCGTGTAGACCACAAAAATAATGAATAAGAAGAAGGATACCTGGAAACAAAACAATATATACAGTATAAAATTAACTACACTGCTAAAACATTGAAACAAAGTTTTGTAGATGCAATGTATGTAATGTTCTACGTCTATATCAGTTACTTGCATATTGTGTTTTATAGGATTGCTTTTAAACTTTTATCTATTGTGTTTTTATTGTATTCTTTATGCTTATTGTGTTTTTGATAACAATCATTTTGTTCTCCTTTACACTTGTGTACTGAAGAATTTGAGTAGACCATCTGATTCAGAAGATTCAGCATGATTTGTCGAGGACTTCTATAGATGTGTGGTGGAGAGTATATTGACAAGCTGCATCACAGCCTAGTATGGAAACACCAATGCCCTCGTACGGAAAATCCTACAAAAAGTAGTGGATATGCCCAGTCCATCACAGGTAAAGCCCTCCCAACCATGGAGAAAGTTTACACGAAACACTGTCGCAGGAAAGCAGCGTCCATCATCAGAGACCACCACCACCCAGAACATGTTCTCTTCTCACTGCTCCCATCAGGAAGAAGGTACAGGAGCCTCAGAACTCATACTACCAGTTCAGGAACAGTTATTACCCTTCAACCATCAGGCTCTTGAACCAAAGGGTTGGTGGGTTGGCTCTTGCCCCATCCATGAAATGTACCCACAACCCATAGACTCACCTTCAAGGACTCTTCATCTCATGTTCTTGATATTTATTGTTTATTTATTTTTTATTATTACTTCTTTCTTTTGTGTTTGCACAACTTGTGGTCTTTTGCACACTGATGAATGTCCATGTTGGCAAAGTCTTTCATTGATTCAATTGTGATTATTATTCTATGGATTTATTGAGTATGCTCACAAGACAATGAACCTCAGGGTTGTATATGGTGACATGTATATAATTTGATAATAAATTTGCTTTGAACTTTGAATCTTGAATCATCAGTCTTTCCATCATAAAGATGCCGGTTATTACAAGATCTGATTAAGGGTGAACACTTGCACTGTGGTTACTGTGCTGGACCAGTGATCCTTCAGGTCTCAGCAAATGATCCACAGGTACGTGTTCAATTCTCATCCAGTGCGTGGGGAACAAAAACATAATTAAATCATTCTGGAATGAAAGTGAGTATCAATAATAATGGCTATAAAGCTATTGGATTGCACTTAAAAATCAGATGATTCTCTTTAGGGATGGAAATCTGCTGATCTTATCTAAACTTGCAGCAATGTAGTAGACTTCTAACTTCAGTCCAAAATGGCCTAGTCGGTTCAAGGTCAATAGGGCCAGACAATAAATGCTCTGAGAGCTGACTGGAGTTTATATATGTATGTATGTGTGTGTGTGTGTGTATGAGTATATATAGATTGAAATACAGTGCAGAATAGGCCCTTCCAGCTCTACAAGCTGCGCCACCTGGCAACCCCGAATTTAAACTTAGCTTAATTACAGGATAATTTTACCATAACATTTAACCTGCCAGTATATTTTTGAACTGTGGGAGGAAAGTTCAAAGTAAATTTATTATCAAAGTACGTATATGTCACCATCCAGAGCAGGGGTGTCAAACTCATTTTAGGTCACAGGCCGGATTGAGAAAAATGCGACTTCATGCGGGCCGGATCAGTTGTGCGCGTGCTCCCACAGCTTTCGTTGCCTTCATTTTTTCAACCTGCTCTCATGTGTCTCAGTCTCTGCTATATCTAAACTTGTTTCACTTTACGAATTTCGTTTTAGCAAGCATTCTTTTTATGATTGGTATTAACTTACAGACGTAGATTACAAGAAAGTAGGCAACGAGAAAGAAGCGAGACTATTTCAGCTAAGATTGTTTTGGGAGCCATACCTTTTCCAGTAATAAACCGTTTGAAATCAAGCATTAGCAAACACAATTGTAGACCTAACCGTTACACAGAAACGCCATTTCACAAAGCAACTTTTTATCCCGGAGCTCTGTTGTGTCTTTCCCTTTGCTTTCCATGAACTGACAGATCTCCTCATGCAACTCGAAACATCTTTTCAGCACTTTCCTTGGCTTAACCATCGCACCTCTGTGTGATAGGGCACATCATTATATTCTGAACCCAACTCCTCCAGAAACGACTTGAACTCGCGGTGATTTAAACCTTTGGCTCTTATGAAGTTAACTGCTCGTGTTATGGTGCTCATTATATGTTCCATTTTCAAGGCTTTGCCACACAACGATTCCTGGTGTATGATGCAGTGATAAGCTGTCAGTTCACCTGCGCTGTTTTCCTCCTGCTTCTTCTCCCGGATCCTGCCCACCAATCCACTCTTTTGACCGCACATCGCGGGCTTCTGTTTCTTGTCCAGATGCTTGTATTCGTCGTGGTGTTTCGTTTCATAGTGTCGTCTTACGTTATATTCTTTAATTACAGCCACACCGTCTCCGCACACAAGACAAACAGGTTTGCCCTTTATATCTGCGAACATATACTCTGCCTCCCACCTGCCTTGAAAACCCCTGTTTTCAAAGTCCACCCTTCGTTCAGCCATTTTTGGGGTGAGGGATAGCTGAAAGTTGACCACACGTGACTAGCGCCATAAGGATGCTGATGAGAGAGTCAGGCAAGCACGAGCAATGCACTGGCAGTGCATTGTGGGATTTGTAGTATTAGTGGTGCATGCAATATATCGGGGGGCCAGCTCTAAAAGAAAAAAATTTTATTCATTAATGATATTCAGGAAATAAACCAGGGAAACCGAATAAACACTAAAAACCCTGAAAATCTGGTACCTGAATAAACTCAGCATTAGCCATATCATACGCCATAGGCGCTTCGATTACTGGGGCCAGCTTTAATAGTAATTAGATATTATCTCGCGGGCCAAAGATAATTCCACCGCAGGCCGGATTTGGCTCACGGGCCTTGAGTTTGACATATATGATCTAGTGATTCATTTTCTTGCAGGCATACTCAATAAATCTGCAGAATAATAACCAAATCAATGAAAGACCGCACCACCTTGGGTATAAGATCAGCGTGCAAAAGACAACAAACTATGCAATACAAAGAGAAAGAAATAATAATAAATAAATAAGCAAAAAATATTGAGAGCATAAGATAAAGAGTCCTTGAAAAGTAGTCCATAGGTTATGGGTACATTTCAAGGATGGGGCAAGTGAAGTTGAGTGAAGTTACCCCCTTTGGTTCAAGAGCCTGATGGATAAATGGTACCATGCAGTGAAAACCAATGCATTCCATGGGGAGGAAGTACACACTCCTTACAGATAATGTCAGAATTCAAATTCGAACTCCGACGCCCTGAGCTGTAATAGTGTTGTGCGAACCGCTATGCTACCACGGCGCTCAGATGGGCCAACTGGCCTCCTAGGTTGCATGGCTAAATGAAAGAGAGCATTGCGAATGATTAAACAAAAGCAGTTCTTTGGACTGAGCGAAGGTCCAATCTGCCATCGTTCTCCACCGTGCTGCACCTTATTTTAAATACAGAAGCCCTCAGTTCTCAGGAAGCACCCTGTGCTCTAAGAATCTGCACACAACCTATGTACTTTATACTAGAACTAATTATAATAAACATATTTCTGTTTAGATAACAACCAAGACTTCAGATATGCTTCTTGGAATACAGATAATGTAATATTTATATTTCTCATTAAACAGAGGCACAAATATTCATAAACAGAACATTTAATTGTCAGTGATATAATATAAAATATATGTTTTTATTATTTAAATGATAATGAATTCTGTAGTCCCTCTGTTAGTGAATTTATTTACCATATTTGACTATTTTATGATTTTGCCATATCCCAAATACCTATTAAGGTAACTGAATTGCTTATGGACTCCTAACAGGATCGTTAATAATTGGTTTTGTATGAGCCATGTCTTGCATTGCTTTAACACAATCATAAATTGGTATTATAAACAGTTTTATATGACTGCCAAAGCATCAATAAACTTATGATTTTCAAAAATGAGTTATATGTTGGATATATTGGCTGACTTTATTGGGAAACGTAAATGTTCATGACATTAATCTGATCAGCAGATTCAACTGATTAAGTTAAGGAGCTATGATTTCAGCTTAATCTCTTTCATTCTACTACGATATGTTGGTGTACATCTTCTGTTTAGATGCATAAAGATTTGATCTCTGCAGATTCAAAGTAATGAATATCGATTACAATTTGATTCCCTCTTTTTAACCATATGTTAATACATGGGTTAGGATCTTTAATTTTACCAAAGAAAAATGGCTGGAGTCACCTTAGGGCAAAAGTGTGCATCAACAACCAATATGCACATGAGAAAAGAGTTGGACAAGGACACTGATTACCCTTGGTGTGGTAACAGAGGGAAGAGGGAATGCCTCAGGTAACTGGGTTGCATAGCCACACACCACTGGTCTGTAATTGCACCTTGAGCTGCCCTTCTCCAATGGGCCAACAATATTCATTGCAACGTGCCTGAATGGTGTGGTAATTACTGGCTCGGTCAGATTTACAGAGAGCTCAGTATCACTCACGTCCGTGGTGATGAAGTGCTTTGAGTGGTTGGTCATGGTTAGAATCAACTCCTGCCTGAGCAAGGACCTGGACCCACAGCAATTTGCCTATCACTACAATAGGTCTACAGTAGACGCGATCTCATTGGCCTTGGATCTCCTGGGCAATACAAGTACCTGTGTCAGGATACTATTCATTGACTACAGCTCAGCATTTAACACCATCGTTCTTACAGTTCTGGTCAAAAAGCTCCAGAACGCTGGGCCTCTTTACCCTCCACTGCAACTGGATCCTTTTCCTCCCAACCAGAAGACCACCATCTGTGCAGATTGAAAATAATACCTCCACTGCGCTGACGATCAACACTGGTGCACCTCAGGGATGCGTGCTTATCCCCCTGCTCGACTGTCTCCATACCCACGACTGTGTGGCCAGGCACAGCTCAAACTTGCTGATGATACAACTATTGTCGGTGAAGAGAGGGTGTATGGGAGCGAGATAGTTGAGTGGTGTCACAGTAACAAAGCTCACACTCAACATCAGTAAGACAAAAGAGCTGCTTGTGAACTTCAGAAAAGGTAAGACAAGGGAACACACACCAGTCCTCATAGACAGATCCAAAGTGGAAAGAGTGACCATTTTCAAATTCCTGGGTGTCAAATATCTCTGATGACCTAACCTAGGCCCAACATATTGATGCAGCTATAAAGAAGGCAAGACAGTGGTTACATTTCATTAGGAGTTGGAGGAGTCATCAAAAACTTTCGAAAATTTCTACAGATGTACTGTGGAAAGAATTCTAACTGGCTGCATCACTGTCTGGTATGGGGGATCGAAGTAAGCTGCAGAGAGTTGCAAAATCAGTCAGCTCCATCATTGGCACTACTAGCCTCTGTAGTATCCAGGACATCTTCAGGGAGCAGTACCTTAAAAAGACAGGGTCCATCATTAAAGGCCCCCATCAATACGGACATGTCCTCTTCTCATTGCTGCCATCAGGAGGAAGGTACAGGAGCATTGAGGCACACACTCAGTGATTCAGGAAGAGCTTCTTCCCCTCTGCCATCCGATTTCTGATGGGCATTGAACCCATGAACACTAACTCATTTCAATTTTATTTCTTTTTATGCACTACTTATTTAACTATTCAATATACTATATAATATATAATATTTATATATATATATATTCATACGGTAATTTAGTTTCATCACTATTATTATGTATTGAATTTTACTGTTGCTGCAAAGTTAACAAAATTTCGTGACATGCTGGTGACCTGATTCTGATGTGTAATAGTGTAAGAAAGGAAAGCAGGTGTGACATCAACACTTTATGTATGTATTGTAGTTCCTATCTCCATCGTTTATTAACTCATCTTCATTTAGAGTTCGATTGCTTGGAAACAGACCCTTTTACCACTGAGTCCTTGCTGACAATTTAAATGAATTATACAGTTTTCCTGTTTTATTCTCCCCACGCTCCTATCAGCTCTCCTTGGAGGGAAGTATAGGATGGATGTCAAAGGTGGACTTCTTTATGATGTGCTTATTGCTTCTGTTTGTTATTTTGGGCAATTTTGATCGGGGTAGCCTGCAGGTAATGAACTGAGCTGATCTGAATGTGGCTGGACTCTTTCAATTTTGTGTTTTATATTCTGTCTTTTCCACTTGTTTTTTTTTTGTTGCCTTTTGTGTGATTTGCTTTTTTTTGTGTGTGGGGGGTGGGGTTGATGTATTTCTTTGAACAGGTTCTATGGTTTTTTTTATTTGTTTTTCTTTGTTTTGAGGCTGTCTGTGGGGAAGGAGAATCTCAGGGTTGTATACTTCCGACATACTTTGAATCTTTTCTTTCACAGAGAATGGTCAGTGGAACGCACAGCCGGGGTACAGGCAGTGACATTTAAGATCATCTAAGATCGACACAAGGGTGAAAGAAAAATGGAAGACTATGTGGGAGGGAAGTACTAGATTGATCTTGAATTAGGTTGAAAGTTCAGCACAACATCGTGGGTCAAAGGGCATGTACTTTTATGTTCCATGTTCTCTGTTCTCCTGGGATATACCCATCATGTACACACTAGAACTGATGCCCTTCCCTTGGACAACATCGGTGGCGTGGAGAGGGGAGACTTGCAGCTTGGGCAACTACCAGTCTTCCACAAAAAAAACCTTGCCCAGGCTTGCGCCCTGGAAACTTTCCAAGGTGCAAATCCATGGTCTATGGAGACTAACGGAGTCCTACACACACACCAGAAATAATTAATGCCAGCGACATGTAGGAGAGAATGGAGCCCCTGTGCAAACTTCACACAGACAGTGCAAGGATCAAACTAGGAGCACAGAAGCCGTGAATCAGCAGGCCTACTCATGTTGCATCATGCCACCCAAAAGGCATCCTTTTATTTTTCAGTTGAATGTATTTTGACATAAAATTACTTTAATCTCCTTTCTTTCCAATTTAAGTATGTGCAAGCACAAGGCCATAAGGGTGTTCTTTACTTCTATATATTTATTTTATTTGGAAGTGTTTAGTTTAAATTTTGACAATAAGCCACAGTGGGGTTTTTTACATTATAGTTATATCCTTTTGAATAGTAGCTGGGGCAGACTGGGATCCTTCACGAGAAACAGCCAAGTACATATAAGATGCTGCTTGGAAAAATCCTTATATATCATAGGATGCAAGCTTGGGTGGAGGAGGCATATACTCTGTCCCTTGGCAATCTTGCAACAAGATTCAGGATTCAAATTCATTTGTTACATGTACAGTGAAATGCATCATTTGCGATCATGAACCAACACGCCAAAGGGTGTACAAATTCCACGCCAACATAGCATGGCCACCATGATATAAAACTTCCCGTGTCTTGTAGGACAATAAATAGCAGAACCAACAGCTGGCAGTGACCTTTCCAGTGTCAGGGGCTAGACTGAGGACCACCCTTTCACATCCATCCCACCTTGCATGTCTGCAAGCCACTTCTTGCATAACATTTGATTCCCAATACCCTACTCTTCCTCTGCCTTATCACTGCAGAATCACAGGACACACTAGAATCAGAATCACAATCAGGTTTTTTATTTAATGACCTACGTCATGAAATGTGTTGTTTCGTGGCAGTGGTACCATGCAAGACATAACAAATTAATATAAGTCACAATAAATAAATAAATAGATAGATAGATAGATAGATAGATAGATGGATAGATACCGATAGATGGATATAGATAGATACAGACGGATAGATAGATAAATAATGCTAAAAACAGAACAGTGACGCAGTGTTCATGAACCATACGGAAGTCTGATAGTGAAGAGACAAGAAACTGTCCCTGAAGCATTGTTTGTGGGTTTTCAGGCTCCTGGAACTCCTCCCTGGTGGTTTTTGTGAGAAGATGGCATGTCTTAGATGACGAGGGCCTTTAATGACAGCGATCTCAATGGCAATGAGACTTCAGTGAAGTATAGCAGCCTTCTTCATTCACCATGTACATGGACCCAAACTTTCTAAATGAAGAGCACTCCAGAAAGGAAGGGAACCCGAGCAACACACACAAAATGCTGGAGGAACTCAGCAGGCCAGGCAGCATCTATTGAAAATAGTACAATTGACATTTCGGGCCAAGACGTCAACTGTACTCTTTTCCTTAGATGCTGCCTGGTCTGCTGATTCCTCCAGCATTTTGTGTGTGTTGCTCGGATTTCCAGCATCTGCAGATTTTCTCTTGTTCGAGGAAGGGAACCCAATGTCATTGCACCTCATACAACCAAGTAAAATCTTAGGTAAAGCCACTGGGAGGACTGAACAGATTCAACTGGGGAGGCCAGAAATAGGAAGATCGTACAGTTTAACACGTGGCTAAGGAGTTGGATTAGGAGAGAGGGCATCAGATTTTTGGATCATTGGGCCCTCTTCCAGAGAAACTGGGACCTGTATAGAAGACATGGTTTGCACCTGAACTGGAAGGGGACTAATCTCCCAGCTGTTAGGCTTGCTAGTGTTACGTGGTGGGGGAGTTTAAACTAGAATTGCAGTGACATGGGAACCAGAGTGCCAGAATAGATAGTGGAGAAGTTGTGGAGGGAGATGTTGTTCAGATCTCAGACAATGTCAAGAATCAAAAGGTTGAACATGGTGCAACTAATGTCTTGAGCTGCATCTAATTCAATGCAGGAAGTATCGTAGGAAAGGTGGATGAGAATGTGGAACGAGCTGCCTGCGTAAATGGTGCATGCGAGCTCGATTTCAGTGTTTTAAAGAAGTTTGAATAGGTACATAGGTGGCAGATGTATGGAGGGCTATGATCGGGGAGCGGGTAAATGGGAATAGGCAGTTTAAATGGTTTGACACTGACTAGATGGGCTGAAGGGCCTGTTTCTGCGATGTACTTTTCTATGACTCTAGATGTACATGTTTCTTGTGAGAGTAAATACAAAAGAGGGCTGGAAATGTTTGTGAGGGGTGAAATGCACACATCATTCTGTTCAGGAAAGATTGCTGTAAAATAGCAGTCATGAATGCAAACCCAAATGCTTTTTGCATTATCTAGATTTTCTGTTAGCAAATGAGAAATGGTAAGGTGTATAGGCCTCATTGCACTTTCCACACAGTCAGGAGTGCAGCTTTCCTGTCACGACGTGGTAGGGTTCTCAATCCCAAGTATAATAGCACAGCTTTCAGCTGGACAATCCAAATCCAAACCTGCCCATGGTCATCATAGTAGCACAGCAGTTAGCACAACACTATTACACCTCACGGCTTCAGAGTTCAGAGTTCAATTCTGGTGTCCTCTGTATGAAATTTGCACAAACTTCCTGTGAGGGTGTGGGTTTCCTCCGTGTTCTCTGGTTTCTTCTCACAGTCCAAAGATATACCGGTTAATTGGTTGTTGTAAATTGTTTAGTAATTAGGTTAGTATTAGATAGGTGGGTTGCTGGGCCGGAAGGGCCTGTTGTGTGCTGTATCTCTAAATAAATAAATCCCTCACTGTACCACTGAATGGGGACAGTATCGTACTAGCTACAACTGTAGGGAAAGTATTCCACAAAGCATTCAGTTTTGAAGCTGTCAATAATGGGCATCATACTAGTGAATACTTTGTGCCATTGCATATTGGTGAGTTTCCATTCGGTTTAACTAAACTTTCAGACTGACTGCATACAAGTTGCCAGGTTGGAGTCAATGTTTGGATGGGTGATGAGTTTGGCTTTGGGAAAATGGAGCACAAAATAATGTAGGGTAATGTCCAGATGTATGTGTGAAGTTTATCTTTTAAGCAATGTATGTGCACAAGGCCAGAAACATTATGATGGCAAATGCTGTTTATAATGTCACAATCTCAAGAAGCCCTTGGAATTATCCTGTAAGTTTTTATGCAGGGATAAGTAAATCCTGGATCTCCCTTCCTAACAGGGTAAACACACACCTCAAAGACTGCAGTGGATCAAGAAAGCAGCTCATCACCACCTTCTCTGTGGTATTTAGGGTCGGGAAATTAAATGCAGGCTCAGCCTGTGAAGCCCACATCCTTCAAATGAATAGAATGAGCGCACAGGCTTTTCTACCTGCGCCTTGATTTTTGAAGCAGAAGACTTTTTTCTCAGTGGTGGGGTTTCAGATTCAGATTTACTTCTTTATCACATGTTCACGGCGGTGTAATGCGCCGTTGGCATTAAGAACTAACGCAATCTAAGGATGGATTGGAGATAGCTCAGATGTGTCACCTTGGGAACTTCTTGGTTGTGAGGTCCCACGTCAACGTTTGTGGTTAGAGTGCTGAGAGAGAAGCCATCCTTGGCGATGACCATCATTGAATGCTGAGGTCATATGATGGGTACGAGTGACAACTTCCTCATTATACATATGAACAGAATTGTGAGTAAATGTTATTGCTACATTTAATAGGGCAAACAATACCGGTAGGCAAGACTACCCAGAATTTGGACAGGGATCTCCAAAAACGCTTGAAGGAATCCAGTGAGTTGTGGTCTTCATGATTTCAATTCTTGCTTTGGTGTAATCATAACAGATAACCACCTGTTATCTCCAAGGTGGTGATGCAGTGACATTGATTTGCCAAGGTCCAGGACTGAAAATTCCAGGCCCATGTGTAAGACACAACTCACAGATTTTCTTGGGTTCTCAAGTCAGCTCACAAGGAATCATGGCAGAATCAGAATTAGGCTTAATATCTCTGGCGTCTATCATGAAATTTATTGTTTTGTGGGAGTGGTACATTGCGATACATAGTAATAAAAACACTATCAATTACAATAAGAAATATATGTTTAAAAAATAAATTAAACAAGTAGTGCAAAATGAGAGCAAAAAAAAGAAAGAAAAAATAGTGAGGTAGTGTAGACATGTTCATTGTTCATTCAGAAATCTGATGGCAGAGGGAATGAAGTTATTGCTAAAACATTGAGTGTGTATCTTCAGGCTCCTGTACCTCCTCCTTGATAGTAGCAATGAGAAGAGGGCATGTCCTGGGTGATGGGGGGTTGTGGTCATTAATGATGGATTGTTCTGCCTTTTTGAGGCAACGCCTTTGGAAGATGCCCTGGATGCTGGGAAACTAGTGCCCATGATGGAGCTGGCTGAGTCTGTAGCCTGCTGCAGCTTTTTCCCACCCTGTGCATTGGCCCCTCCCAATCAGACAGTGACGCAACCAGTTAGAATGCTCTCCATGGGTCATCTATAGAAATTTGCAAGAGTCTTTAGTAACATATCAAGTCTCCTCAAACTGCTTATGAAACGTAGCCGCTCTTGCTGTAATTGCATCAATATGTTGGGCCCAGGGTAGATCTTCAGAGACACTGACACCCAGGAACTTGAAATGGCCCAGCGTTTCCACTGCTGATCCCTTGATAAGAATTTGTGTGTGTTATCTCATCTTCCCCTTCCTGAAGTCCACAATCAATTCCTTGGTCTTACTGCACCACAGCAGAAGGTGTGTAAAGCCTCTGTATATAACACATACCGTAACTGAGTTACAATGAAAGTCAGGTTCTTTTCAAAGCTAAAATGATCTATTCCTTTTGCTTCTCAATTTACTTTTTCATTTCCACCACAGATTTCAATAGTATTTAAGAAGCAAGTATCTTATGAGGGGCAGGGGGATGACTGGTCCCGTGTTCAAATTTATTTCAGGACATCAAGAAGGTATGAATAGGCTCCACTACTCATAAATGGTGGAGCAGTGGGAAGGGTCTCCAGCTTTAAGTTCTTGGGAATGAACATCACAGAGGAGCTCTCTTAGACCACCAACACCTCCCTGATAGTAGGGAAGGTACGACATCACCTATACTACCTTAGGGGTTTAAAGGGAGCAAATCTGCCCCAAAAGCTGCTGGTAATCCTTTAGCAACACAAGCAAAATACTGGAGGAACTCGTCACGTCAGGCAGCATACATGGAAGTAAATAGATAAGCGGTGTTTCAGGCTAAGATCCCTTCTTCAGGACTTGAACTTTATCTGGGTGGCAGGGTGGAGATGCGTCTCCGCCAAAGGAAATGCAAGGTGCTCCTTCCCTCCACTAGCCTGCAGCTCACCCTCGGGTAAGGTGTAGCACCTGCTCAGCCCCCCAATCAGGGTCACATGAAGCCACAGGAGCAGGTGGTAGATGGTCGTTTGAGCGGCTGATGCATCATCACAAGTCCTGAGCGTGCAATCGTTGAAGCCAGACAGACAGTCTCTGAAAAGTGTGGGGAGTGTCTGAGGTCACCCGTTGTTTAAGGACACTGCTCAGAAGAAGACAATGGCAAGCCAATTCTTCAGGAAAAACTTTGCCGAGATCAATCATGGCTATAGAAAGACAATGATCACCAATGTCGTACATCACGGTATGTAATAACAGTTATGAAACTTTTATCAATATATATTTGAGAGCATATGGACCTGATGCAAGACAGTATCATACACTAGCTGCAACAAAATTGACCAAAAAGCTCTGCAATGAGTGATCAGGGCTGCACAGAACATCACTGGGACACAGCTGTCAGATATGGAAACCATCTACAATTCATGGTGTCTATGCTGGGATCACAAAATCATGATGGACTCATCCCACCCCAATAATCACTTGTAAATCTCCAACCATCCAGCAGGAGATACAGAAACATCTCTACATAGACATCCAGATCGAAAAGTAGCTTTCTTCCCCAGGGTTGTCAAGCAACTGAACAATGCCCGATCTTAGAGTTGTTCATTTTCAATTCAGGTGTAACTTAGATGTCACTCTAAATAACTCATTGTTATTGTGTTTTTATGCTGTTTTTGCACTGAATGGAGAAGTACTGCAATTTTGTTGTCCTCACCAATGACAAAGCTCTAACTTAACTTGACTTAAACCAAAAAGGTTAACATGATTATAAAGCCATTGTGCAAAATTGTTTCATTTAACTACTTCTGACATACTGTCCAGGAAATTACTTAAAAGGCTGATAGAAAAGGTCACACTTCACTTATCCTCTGGTATACTTTATAGCCAGGAAATGGTTCGTTTGATCTTTCTGCATTTTTCCCTTGGGCACTTGTGCATTTGCTTCCTGCCCTCCTATCTCCATTTTCCACTCAGTCACAAACATTTCCAATACTGAAAAGGAAATTGAAAATGCAGGTGCAGGAATACTTAAGGCATCAAGTGCTTTCTTGGCCTTTAATGCGAAGGGGATTGAGTAAAAGTCTGGAAATCTTTGCTGGTGATGTAGAGGATGTTAGTCTGTCTACAGTTGGAGGAGCTAATCATAAGCACAAGTGATTCAGCAAAGCTGGAAATACAGAGAATCACACGCCAAAGTCTGGAGGAACTCAGCAGGTCAGGCACTATCTATCAAAAGGAATAAACAGTCAACATTCTGGAAGTCTCAATGAAGCATCCCAACCTGAAATATTGACAATTTACTCCTTTCCATAGATGCTGCTGACTTGCTGAGTTTCCTCAGCATTTTTGATATGGTACAGCTGGAGGAATTGTGTACAGTTTTGGACTCCTCATTTAAGGAGAGACAGAGTTGCATTTGAGAAAGTTGAGAGAAGGTTTGCAAGGCTGTCTTTTGGGATGAGGCGTTGGCTTCTGCGGCAATCTTCGACATATTGGACCAATCATCAGATTTTAGAAGAAAGAGAAATTTTCATATTGAAACTTAAGATTCAGAGATGGCTGGGCAAACTAGAAGCTTTCCTCCAGAGGAAACCAGAATCAGTGGCATAGACTCGGAATAAAAACTGGAGATGTAGTAGAATTTCTGTTCCTCAATTGTTGAAATTCCCTAATCGATCATGTTCATAAGTTGAATAATCAAATATATAACCCATATTCCTCTAAGCTCCAATGTCTTTTAAGTGGTGTTACTGTATTGTCTCAAACACTTCTTCTGATGACTCAATCCATATATGCACCACTCTCTCTATAAATAAGTTGCCCCTAAAGTACATTTTAAATTTTCATCTTTAATTCATGCCACCTAGTTTTTAGTTCCCCTTCTCTACCATACAGACTGTGTGCATCCATTCTATCTATACCTTTCATGATTTATACACCTCTGTGCTGTCTTTACGACAGTTATTTAGTTTATAATATTTCCGCTTAGTAATTCATTCGATAGTATTTTCTAGTTAGAATTAGAAGTGTTTAAAGTATATTCATTGCATGTAAAATATATCGGCATGCGATGACGTCACATCCGGTTTCGCCGCGTCTTGTGGGAAAATACCGGTTTGAAATTAGCGCGAGGGTGGGGGCTCACCACGAGGCAGACCCGAGCAGAAGTTGTTTTGCAGGCATGAGAAATCACAGTGAGAGCAACGCTGTAAGTTAATAGATAATCGATATATTGAACTAAGATGTTAATGCCGATCCTGTTGGAAGTAACGACGGTAGATAATGTTTATGCTTTCGTTAGTTAAAGAGTCGCGGATAGTTTGCATGGAAGTGTATTTAAAGTAGTCAATGGAGCAGGTAAACTCTCCCTGTATACTGCACCTTAGTGTAATGTAGTTATAGTCACCTTTGCAAGTATTTACAATTGAAATGTGATATTAAGGAAGGAACAAATACTGTATCAATCTTGTATTGTTTTATCAACAGTTTTCACCATATGTTAATGTGAAGAGTGAACAGTAAATGGTTAATCTTGCTGCGATCTGGTTCTTATTAACTGTGGTTTATCTCGACGTTAAATTCGACGTTCGTGACACGCGAAGGAGAACGTGACAACCTCTATAAGGTTGCCCCTCAACATTCCAGCAAAGAATATTCTAGCCTTGCCATCCTCTCAGGCCTTTGACTTCTGGCAATGTCCCTGTAAATCTTTTCTGGAATTTTCCAGTTTAATGATGTCTTTCCCATCTGTACACAATACTCCAAGTGGAATCTTGTCAATGTAGTATACAGCTGCAGTATAACAACCCAGCTCCTATGCTCAGTGTCCTGACTGATGAAGGCCAACATGCTAATTGACTTCTTCACCACCCTATTTACCTGTGATGTTGCTTTCAATGAATTACATATTTATACTCTCAGGCCCCTTCTGTTCCAAAACATTCCCCAAGCTCTGACCATTCAATGTATAGACCTATCCTTTTCTCAGCTAGTTCCACCTATCATCTACTATCCTCTAGTTCGGTCCTCTCTCACACTCCTATATACTCATTATCTTCCCTCTTAGTCCTGATACCTGGTCTCCACAACAAACATCAACCATCCCTTTTCCTCCACAGATGCTGCTCAAACTGCTGAGTTCTTCTAGCAGATTATGTTTTGCTCCAGATTCCAGCCTCTGCAGCTTCTTGAGTCTCTGTGTTTTGAGTGTATATCCCAACAACCTGATCACAAAATTCGATTGTCCACTTTCCTGGACAATCAGTATTCACTACAAAATGTCATCCACTGTGTGCAATTTCTTTATTATTATAACAACCGCAGAGAGAGAGAGGAATATTTATTTGGGGTTGATTAGGTAAAGACACCTCAATACTTTAATATGCATAATGTTAAAAAGAATAAGTGGTATATTGCACATGGCACTGGACACATTGGCTATGGGAGAAATGATCTTTCCAGTTGTTTTCATGAATCGCCTAATTTTAATGTTTAGCCACAGGTTTAGACTTGTCTATACCTTGAGAGCAATTAACATTCGGTTTTAAGTTAGGCAGACTATAGTTTATGATCCTGGAAGGGACCTTAATAGAAATGGCCATTGGTAGTAGATGAAAACTCCCCATATTGGATGAGTAATTAAACAAGGAAAATCATTTGCAAATTTGCAAGATGTATTTTTGTCATAACTGTATCAAAACCCCACTTATGCACAATCAAATGTGAAACGGAATCAGCTCTAATGAACACCAGCACTCTGTTTATAAATGGAACAAGTTAACATGCATAATGATGACACTATGCTTCTACAACAGAGTAAGCTTTTCAAGTTTTATCGTCAACTTTGACATATAATTATTTTGAAAACAACATAAAAGCTCTTAAATCCTTTGGAATCTTAAATATAGAATACATTCTCTGGAGTCTGGATAACACCATCTTCAGCTCTGATCATGTTAGTGTATTTTTAGCAAATGTGATGTTTGATTTTACCACACAAACTGCATTATGGATTACAGTATCTATTGTCTATCAACCACGCTTTCTGATGTCGTAGTCTTCCACGTACATCCAACTTAAACAATGATACGCAGCAGGGAAGTAGGCTCAGAAAGCATCACAGCAGAGTACACAATGCCAAATCCTCAACAACTGATGTCTCCTGCAGCTAGAATCAATTGCACTATCTATAATCTATTCATAGTCATTGCAGTGGATATCTTCCTTTAACTGAGAAAAGATGAATGCCAAATGGGCTCTACCTACTTTAACATGAATGCCCTACGCAATATCAATGCTGATTTACTTCAACCACTTTAAGACCTGTATTATGTGTGGCTCTCTTCTACGGCATTGGAACAGTGTTTCATGTAGAAAGTCCCTGAGATTGTCTCAGTATAAAGGAATAGGAAGAGATGCTGGACTGACAAAGTATAGTTGGCCCTCCTCATCCGCGGGGGTTAGTTCTGGGACCACCCGCGGATACCAAAAAATGCGGATGCTCAAGTCCTTTATATAAAATGGCGTAGTATTTGCATATAACCTACTCACATCCTCCCGTATACTTTAAATCATCTCTAGATTACTTATAATACCTAATACAATGTAAATGCTATATAAATAGTTGTTATACTGTATTGTTTAGGGAACAATGACAAGAAAAAAAGTCTGTACATGTTCAGTACAGACGCAACAATCGTAGCTCTTCTGGGAACACTGATGTTACCTCGGCATCAGCCGATCCCGATTCTCCAGTGATCTTTCAGGTTCTTGAGGCTGTAGCGCTTTACATAGCTAGCCAGCCATCCCTTACTAGCTTTAAACTCCTTCCTCTCGCTCACAACACAAGTAGCGAGAAAACAAAACGCGAAGCAAATAATGCTCAAACAACTAGTAATACTTATAATCCTCTCTAGATCACAGAATTTATAATACCTTATACCTAATGGGAATGCTATGTGAATAGTTGTGACACTGTCTTGTTTAGGGAATAAGGACGCTTTAGAGGGGGCTCAATAATACTAAAGTCAGGACCTGTGGAGGTTGAGGGCTGAGGATCACTTCGGCAAGCAACAAGCCACTTTTCAAAAGATCTAAAATCTCTACTTTCTCGGTGAAAGATAGCACTTAACCTTTGAGGAATTGCTTTGACCACTTAATTGCTTTTTTGGAGCCATTTTTTCACAGAAACAAAGTAGCGACCGAACAAGACACGAGGCGAACAATGCTCAAACAACAAGTGCTAGAGAGGGAACTTCTGGGTTTTCCTGATCCGCAGTTGGTGGAATCCACGCATGCAGAACCCGCGGATAAGGAGGGCCGACTGTAAACACTTACATTCAAAAAAGTAAGACCATAAGATATAGGAACAGAATTAGGCCATTCAGCCCATTGAATCTGCTCTAGCATTTGTTCGTGGCTGATTTACTTTCCCTCTCAACCTCATTCTCCTATCTTCTCCCTATAACCATGCTCTTGTTGTTCGACACTCAGTAACCACTTTATGAAGTACACCTGTACACCCAATTGTTAATGCAAATCTCTAATCAGCCGCTCATGTGGCAGCAACTTAATGCATTAAAGCATGCAGACATGGTCAAGAGCTTCAGTTGGTGTTCAAACAAAGCATCAGAATGGGTTAGAAATGTGATCTAAGTGGCTTTGACTGTGGTACGACTTGACTGCTGATCTCCTGGGATTTTCATATACATCAGTCTCTAGTGTTTATTCAGAATGGCATGAAAAGCAAAAAAAAAACATTCAGTGAGCGGCAGTTCTGTGGGGAAATTATCTTGTTAGTGAGGGAGGTCAAAGGAGAATGGCCAGATTGTTTCAAGCTGTCAGGAAGGCAACAGTAACTCAAATGACCTCATGTTACAACACTGGTGTGTGCACAAGAGCATCTCTGAACACACAAAGCATCAAACCTCCAAGTGGATGGGCTACAGCAGCAGAAGACCATGAACATACACTCAGTGGCCACTTTATTGGGTACAGGAGCTACCTAATAAAGTGACCATTGAATGTATATTCCTGTATATTGGAGTGGAGTTCTGAGATGGTTGCAATTAATATAGTGGAGATATCCTTAGCTCTTCAGAATACAAGATATTTTGGTGAAAATTATTAGAACAATTTATATACAGTTTCTTCCATATCAACATGCAAATGTTAATTTAATATTTTGACTGACTCTTGTAGGGCCAAAATAGTGCCGAGAAATTCCAGCATATATTGCACATGTTATTTTTAAACCCACTGGAGGAGAGAACTGATCTATTGGTATAATTGGTAAGCAAGAAAAGGTGTAAAATCGAGTCACAGTTTGTCTGCAGGAGGCAATAACCTGGAGAATGGGAGATGTGGAATGGTTGTGGATCAATGGGAATTGGTCGTTAAGCTGTTTATGCACAATGCTTAGCAGACCACATTCGTTTTAATGTGGATCAAGTAAGTACAGAGATCTCATTGACATTGCTGCATTGTGATGTTAATTCAATCTTTATTAAACAAGGATAATTCAATTTGAATAAACTACTGGCTTTTAATAATTCTCAACCTGAGCTCCCATCAATAATGGCAAAATTGTAAATATTGAACTTCCAAATCAAACATGTATAGATGGTTTCCATCTACCATACCAGAAAAGTCCATCGCAAAACTTCTGGGCTTCATTCTAAAACTAGATTTGCACTGGCAATTCGTGGTATTTTAGTAAAATGTACAGAGACTGTTGAAAACATTCTCATATTAGCCAAGAGAATATGAAAATAAAACTACCAACTTCTGCAGATAAATTTGCAAGTCTTATTTATTCCCTAAAACCAAATGTCAATTGGTTCCTAGTCCTCCTATAAAACTTATTATTCATGTCCATGAATATTTTATGATCAATGACTAATTAAACAACAATCTGTGTATTCAAGCATATTCTAACTAAATGTATGAGGCAAATATCTTCTGCAAAAAAATGATCATGAATTTCCCCTAGTCAACTGGGATGTTGAAACAAATCTCACGTGCACAACCTCATCTATGTAAATTTATGATAGACAGAAACCTCCTGTAATTAAGCAATGAATGGACTTTCATTCTTAAGCAGTAAAAGCTACTTCAATTAATTATAATTTGTATAAACGTACAATGCATCAGAAGGCATATGATCGCAAGTCCCTACAAAGGATAGTGAGGGCCACTGAGAAGATCACAGGGGTCTCTCTTCCGCCCAATAGAGGTATTTATCAGGAGCACGGCGTACGCCAGACCCTTAGCATTGTCAATGATTCCTCCCATCCATCCACCAATCTCTTTGACCCTCTACCATCAGATAGGAGGAAATGTAGCATTAGGACAAGATCTGTTAGGACGGGAAAAAGCTTCTTTCCCCAGGCTGTAAGACGACTAAACTTTCTGCCACCATTCAGGTCTCAAGTTGTATGAAGTGCCAATAGCATCATGCAGTTTACTTTTTAACATATTGATAATGCGCTTTATTCTTTCTTAATTTATTTGTGGCAATATTTTTTATACGTTTATGAATTATATATACCGTGTTGTGCACCTTTGGTCTGGAGGAACATTGTTTTGTTTGGCGGTACACATGTGTACGTTTATTTAATTGTTTATTGCAAAAGATTTCAACGTCAGTGCAACACCAGATGCATTGGATCAGCAGGAGTGGCATCACACAGTGCTACAAAATTTGTCTTGGAGGGGAGGCTGACTACATCAAAAGCCAGGAAGAAATTATGCTGGCTGAAAAGGAATAATGGACCAGGATCACTGAAACGGAAGATGAAAATTGTCTTTGTGACTTGCTTGCTTCTGATCTGATGAGCAAGGTGGAAGCCAGACAGCCGCAACTCAGACTGGGAATTTTAAGTGATGTAGCTTCAGGGTATCAGAACAAAGGACGATGTAAAAATGATGCACTTTGAGATAAATACACAGATAAAAGGAGGGGAATTTACTGAAACAAAATACCCCATAAAGCATATAAGACTGGCCACTGAAGGTAATTGAACAGCTAGGGGACGGTATGAAGGAGTAAGATTTGATTTCATGGACAATATCCAATTGGTGAACATACAGGCAAAAATATCCCTAGTTCCAACTAGTTGCTTTTACTGCTACTTTAACAATTCTTGAAATGCACCCAAAATGGTTGTCTTTCTTTGTCAAACTCTTCTCTATGAGTGTAGATATATTATCCAGGAACAGAAGTAATTTTCACAAAATGTTGGAACAACTCAGGACAGGCAGCGTCCCTGGAAATGAACAAACAGTCGACGTTTAGGCCAAGACTCTTCTTCAGGATTGGAACGGAAGGGGGAAGACACCAGGATAAAAAGGTGGGGAAGGGGAAGTAGGACAACTAGAAGATGATAAGTGAAGCAAGGTGGTTTTGATCTTGGTGGTTATTTAACCAGCAATAAACCAAAGATATCAAAGAAAATTGCTTCTCAATTTGTTTGTCAATGAAGACATGGTGCAGCAAATTAGACTCCATCTGTTTCAGTGGGGACACTAGGACTTCAGAAATGAGGCAAAGGAATTGTTGCTTCAAGTAAAGTTGATGTTCTCAACTGCTAACATTCAGTCTATACCACCAGAACCTGTGGTGCTTTGGGAGAGGCCCTCTGCACTTGGATTGGTAGAGGGTCAATGGACTTGTGGATTGGTGGTATTGGTGCCAGGCCAGCAAGACCTGATCTGAAGTTTTCCAAAGTTCCATCAGTATGCTGACAGATAGGCCCACTCCCTGACATTCAGCAACATTCGAAATCTGTTCTAAAAGAAATCATTAAAATAATTGAAAAAAAATATTAAATATTAAAAATTTAAAACATTTAAACAAATTCAACTATAAAGTTGTGTGAGTACATGTGTCTTACAAATTGTGGAATTCCTATGCTCCTGATGTCCTTGTCCTTTCTGCAAGGAGAGACTGTGGGTTTGGAAGATGTTGGCAGAGTAGCCTGGGCAGAAAATTTGCAGCAGGTAGAACATACCCTGGCCATCATGTGCAGACGGTAGAGGGAATGAATGTTTCGGGTGCTGGACGGGCTGCTAGTCAAGTGGGGGGTTTGTTCTCTGTATGGTGACTTTCTTTCTACGAATTATTGGAGCTGCATTAATCCAGGCAAGTGGAGAACATTACACACAAAATACTGGAGAAACTTACCAGGTCAGGCAATACCTATGCAAATAAACAGTTGACTTATCAGGCTGAGACTCTTCATCGGGACAGAAAAGGAATGGAGAAGATGCCAGGATGTGAATGTGGTGGCGGGGGGGGGGGGGGAAAGGGGGGACTGGAAGGAGAACAAGCTAGAAGGTGATAGGTGAAGCTAGTTGGGAGAAGAGATGAAGTTAAAAACTGGGAAATAATACATGGAAAAGGCAAAGAGCTAGAGAAGAAGAAGAAATCTGATAGGAGAGCAGAGTGGATCATGAGGGAAAGGGAAGGAGAAGGGGCACCAGTGGGAGGTGAAAGGCAAATGAGCACAAGAGGTAAAAGAACAGAGTGGGGAATTGAAGAAGAGGGAAGAGTGGGGGAAAAAGTAACTGAAATTGGAGAAGTCATGTCCATGCCCCGATTGGTACCATAAAGATGGTAGAAAGGCTTAAGGGTGTCAGTAAATAACTCATTCATTTTAGGACACTCAGATTCTTATCTTATCTCATATCAACAGTATTTAATTTTCTAGTCCCACTGAATTTAGAGTAGTTTAATCAAGGTGAATTGTGCAGTGCAAATTTAACCTGCAACATGCAAGATTATATCAGGGGAAAAAGATTGAACCCTTAAGCCATATAATATTGTGGAAGCGATGGAATTGTTTAAAGAATTTCTGTCATTATAATGTTTTCCAATTTATTTTATATAGAAACATAGAAAATTTACAGCACAATGCAGGCCCTTCAGCCCATAATGATGTGCCAAACATTTACTTACTTAGAAATTACCTAGGGTTACCCATAGCCCTCTATTTTACTAAGCTCCATGTACCTATCCATAAGTCTCTTAAAAGACCCTGTCGTATCCGCCTCCACCACCATCACCAGCAGCCCATTCCACACTCACAACTCTCTGATATTTCCTCTGTACCTGCTTCCAAGCACCTTGAAACTCTGCCCTCTCATGTTTGCCATTTCAGGCTGGGAAAAAGCCTCTGACTATCCATACGATCAATGCCCCTCATCATCTTACACACCTCTATCAGGTCACCTCTCATCTTCCATCGCTCCAAGAAGAAAAGGCTGAATTCACTCAACTATTCTCAAAAGGCATGCTCCCCAATCCAGGCAACATCCTTGTAAATCTCCTCTGCATCTTTTCTATAGTTTCCACATCCTTCATGTAGTGAGGTGACCAGAACTGAGCACAGAACTCCAGGTGGGGCCTGACCAGGGTCCTATAGAGCTGTAACATTACTTCTTGGCTCTTAAACCCAGTCCCATGGTTGATGAAGGCTAATGAACCATATGCCTTCTTAACCACAGAGTCAACCTGTGCAGTAGCTTTGAATGTCCCATGGACTCAGACCCCAAGATATCTCTGATCCTCCACACTACCAAGAATCTTACCATTAATATTATACTCTGCCATCATATTTGATCTATCAAAATGAACCACTTCACACTTAACTGGGTTGAACTCCATCTGCCACTTCTCAGCCCAGTTTTGCATCCTATCAATGTCCCGTCTAACCTCTGACAGCCCTCCACACTATCCACAACACCTCCAACCTTTGTGTCATCAGCAAATTTACTAACCCTTCCCTCCACTTCCTCATCCAAGTCATTTATAAAAATCACAAAGAGAAGGGGTCCCAGAACAGATCCCTGAAGCACACCACTGGTCACTGACCTCCATGCAGAATATGACCCGTCTACAACCACTCTTTGCCTTCTCTGGGCAAGCCAATTCTGGATCCACAAAGCAAGGTCCTCTTAGATCCCATGCCTCCTTACTTTCTCAATATGCCTTGTATGGGGTACCTTGTCAAATGCCTTGCTGAAATCCATATACACTACATCTACTGCTCTACCTTCATCAATGTGCTTAGTCACATCCTCAAAAAATTCAATCAGGCTCATAAGGCATGACCTGCCTTTGACAAAGCCATGCTGACTATTCCTAATCATATTATGCCTCTCCAAATTTTCATAAATCCTGCCTCTCAGGATCTTTTCCATCACCATACCTACCACTGAAGTAAGACTCACTAGTCTATAATTTCCTGGGCCATCGCTATTCCCTTTCTTGAATATTGGAACAACATCTGCAACCCTCCAATCCTCCAGAACCTCTCCTGTCCCCATTGATGATGCAAAGATCATTGCCAGAGTCTCAGCAATCTCCTCCCTCCCTCCAGAACCTCTCCTGTCCCCATTGATGATGCAAAGATCATTGCCAGAGTCTCAGCAATCTCCTCCCTCGCTTCTCACAGTAGCCTGGGATATATCCCGTACAGTCCTGGTGACTTATTCAACTTGACACTTTTCAAAAGCTCCAGCACATCCTCTTTCTTAATGCCTATATGCTCAAGCTTTTCAATATGCTGTAAGTCATCCCTGCAATCACCAAGACCCTTTTCTGTAGTGAATACTGAAGCAAAGTATTCATTGAGTATTTCTGCTATCTCCTCTGGTTCCATACACACTTTTCCACTATCATGCTTGATTGGTCCTATTCTCTTACGTCTTATCCTCTTGATCTTCACATGCTTGTAGAATGCCTTGGGGTTTTCCTTAATTCTGCCCATCAAGGCTTTCTGGATCTCCTAATTTCATTCTTAAGCTCCTTCCTGCTGGCCTTATAATCTTCTAGATCTCTATCATTACCTAGTTTTTTGAACCTTTCGTAAGCTTTTCTTTTCTTCTTGACTAGATTTATTATAACCTTTGTACACCATGGTTCCTGTACCCTACCATCCTTTCCCTCCCTCATTTCTGTTAGGTAAGATTTGCTAACTATAAAAGACTGGAAGTCTGGTTTCTACTTTCTGGCTTTCTAATGATTTTTTTGATCACACATTTCATTTCACATGTTCAATCCATTATTAATAATTGGTGGTAAGCAGCAAGGATATGGCGATGTGACATAAAATAGGACAGGAAGGGAAAATGCAAATCTTTACATAATTAATGATTCTCCTCTGCTAAATTTTCACAGGGTGTAGGGAAAGTACTGGAAAAGGTGATGCTGACTCGTTTTAATAAGAGAGTTCCTTAAGTGTGGCTCCTCCTTGCAATCAATTACTGTGTAAAATAATTATCTACTCTTCACTGATGCAAAAGTTGTATGTTATCAGTGGAGCTCTTCGCCAAGCCTTAATTTTTTAACTATTAAATAGTATTTAAATTTACATTAAACTTATTGCAATTTATGCAACATAAAAATATATATCTGTTTATTTCTCTTTAAAACATGCAAAAGCAGCAATAAAAACTTCCTGACTCAAAAGCAGTTATTGCCCTCAAGCTGTCAGGCTGATCAGCACTTCCATCCATTAACCCACCCCCACCATCCCCCACGACCACTACATACACATCACTTGATGTACATAGCATCAGTCTATATTCAGTGTCTTGAAAAAGTAATCAGCACCCACAACTATTTTCACATTTTACTGTCTCATTTTCTAAATGTAAAAAATATTGAAGCAGGCTTTTTGAGCTAATATACAAAGCACTGTGCATCATGGCAAATCAACAAATTCCAAACCCTGTCAAAAATTAACTAAAAATTAAAAACCAAAATAGTGAGGCTGTAAAAGTATTCATCCCCTTTGTAATTACTTCAGAAAAATAAATACCTCCTCTCTCTGTAAAGCCAACAGTAGGGTAGATTTTCAACAGACCAAACCAAAACAAAGACAAAAGAGCATTCAAGACAATTTGAGGAAATGATAATAGAGGAGCTCAAACCCGGAGAAGGATGCAGGACCATCTCACAGGCACTGACCATACCTCGGAGCTCAGTGCGGTCCATTGTGGAATAAGTGGGAAAAATAAGAAACCATAGTCACACTTCCTAGGTCAGGCCACCCCTCTAAACCCAGTTGCCGGAGAAGAATGGCACTTGTAAGAGAGGCTACTATGATGCCAACAGTCACCCTGAGTGAACTGCTAAAGCCAGTGGCTGCAACTGGAGATTAAGTTCATGGCTCCACAATCTCTTAAGGCCTTGCACAAAAACGCTATTTATGGAAGAGTCGCAAGGAAGAAGCCCTGGTTTAAAAAAAAAGCATATCTTGCCTGTAAGAACTTTGAAAAGCATCACTTAGAACATACTCTAAGATGTGGAATAAAGTCTTGTGTCGGATGAGACTGAAGTGGAACACTAAGTGGTACATGTGGCGTAAATCTAACACAGCACATTAGCCAGGTCTCTATTCATTGGAGCATAGAAGGTTGAGGGGGGATTTGATTGAGGTAATTAAAATTTTGAGAGGGATAGACAGAGTTGACGTGAATAGGCTGTTTCCATTGAGAGTACGGGAGATTCAAACGAGAGGACAGGATTTGAGAGTTAGGGGGCAAAAGTTTAAGGGAAACACGAGGGGGTATTTCTTTACTCAGAGAGTGATAGCTGTGTGGAATGAGCTTCCTGTAGAAGTAGTAGAGGCCAGTTCAGTTGTGCCATTTAAGGTAAAATTGGATAAGTATATGGACAGGAAAGGAGTGGAGGGTTATGGGCTGAGTGCGGGTAGGTGGGACTAGGTGAGATTAAGAGTTCGGCACGGACTAGGAGGGCCGAGATGGCCTGTTTCCATGCTGTGATTGTTATATGGTTAACACCATCCCTACTGTAAAGTATGGTGGAAGCAGCATCATGCTATAGGGATGCTTTTCAGCCGAAGGGACTGGAAATCTGGTCACAACTGATGTGAAAATGAATGCTGCCAAATAAACTTAGATCCTGGATAAAAACTGGGGATAAATCCTGTCTTTCAGTAGGACAACAACCCAGTGCACACTGCCACAGCAACCACAGAGTGGCCTCAAATGAATAAAATTGATGTCATTTAGTGGCCCAGTCAGAGTTTGACCTTAACCCGATCAAACATCTCTGGCAAGACATCAAGACAACTGTCCACCACCTATTCCCCATCTGATCTTGCGTAGCTTGTGCAATTTTGCAAGGAGGAATGGGGAAATCTTGCTCCAGTCCATTGTGCAAAGCTAATATCCAAAGAAGGCTGTAATAGTTGAAAGAGGCGGTTCAACTAAGTACAGTACTGGGCATGGGGGTTGAATACTTTTGGACTGATGACATTTCTGTATTTGAATTGTTTAGTCTTCATGCTTTACAATTTTCCCCGTTTTGGGGCTCTACTGTGAAAAAAAGGAACATGTGATTCACAAATAACATTTCTTAGTTAAATTGATCAAAATCCCTGTTTGTAATACTCACATATGTGAACAAAATGTTGGGGTCTAAATTCTTCTTCAAGACACTGGATATAACAGTTACTTATGCATAGTGTTTTATAGGATTACTTTTATATTTACACTTATTGGCTTTTTTACTGTGTTTTTTATGTTTATTGTGTTTTTTTTATGGTGCATTGCATCCTGAGAAACAATAATTTTGCTCTCCTTTGCACTGGCGTATTGAAGAATAATAGTAAACAAACTTCAGTCTTGGGGAAGTCATGTAGCACTGGTCTTCGCTGTTTAACAAATCACAGGAAAACTGTAAAAGTTTAAATTCTCAGTATCTCAAGATCCTGTTAAAAACTCAGTCTCAAATCACCTCCTTCCCGCTCTTAGCTGTGACGAAAAATATTTTCATCAAAAAAGATTGAGAAACATACACACATACATACATATCCCAATAGATACTGACTGCTGTGAAATTTCCAGAGAGAAAATATTTCCAACCCAAGATATTTGCTAACATTATAGAACTAATAGCATTGCATTCAGGGGGCAAAATTCAAATCATTTCATTAAACATTCCAATTATTAGATTATTAACCGGATTATTCCGGTAGGCATTATTAGTAGGCAGATGGGTGACGGTCCAGAGAGGCAGGGGGAGCAGGCAGAGAGAGCAGAGCACCCCTGAGGCCATTCCCATTAACAATAAGTATACCGTACTGGATACTGTTGATGGGGATGACCTACCAGGAATGAGTTGTAGTGGTCCTGCCTCTGGCACAGAGGTTGAACCCTCAACTAGGAAGGGGAGGAGGGAAGAGAAGAGAGCGATAGTTTTAGGGGACTCTATAGTTAGGGGGGCAGATAGGAGATTTTGTGGGGCAGATCGGGAGTCTCGGATGATATGTTGCCTCCCTGGTGCCAGGGTCTGGGACATCTCAGATCGGGTGCAGGCTATTCTTGAGAGTGAGGGCATGAACCCAGATGTAGTGGTCCATGTAGGGACCAATGATGTAGGTAAGGTGAGTGAGGGGGTCCTGCTTAGAGAGTTCAGGGAGTTACGAGTGAAGCTGAAAGGCAGGACATCCAGGGTGACAATCTCGGGATTGCTACCTGTGCCACGTGCGAGTGAGGCGAAGAATAGAATGATTATGCACATTAATACGAGGCTGAGAGCATGGTGCAGGAAGGAAGGGTTCAGGTTTTTGGATAATTGGTCTTTGTTCCAGGGACATTGGGACCTGTTTCGAAGGGATGAACCGGAGGGGTACTAACATTCTTGCAGGAGTATTTGCCAGTGCTGCTCGGGGGGGGTTTAAACTAGATGTGCAGGGGGCAGGGATCCAGATCCAGAGGGTTGGTCAGAAGGTGCATGGGGTTAAATGTGTACAAGGTTTGGGTGATCTTGAGAAGGTCATCAAAATTCAGGGTGCAATTTGCCCGATGGAAGTTCAAGGAGCTGGGTTAGGTACAGTAGACAGTGTTTTAAGCAAAGAGAGGAGGAATGGGCTAAGAATTCTATACTTGAATGCGCGTAGTGTCAGAAATAAGACAGATGAGCTTGAAGCTCAGATGAAAATGGGGAACTATGATATTGTTGGGATAACGGAGACATGGCTGCAAGGGGATCAGGCCTGGGAATTGAGTGTACCAGGGTATACGTGCTATCGTAGAGACAGAAATATGGGAAGAGGGGGTGGGGTGGCCCTGTTGGTGAGGAATGAGATTCAGTCCTTAGCAAGAGGTGACTTGGGAACAGGGGAAGTAGAGTCTGTGTGGATTGAGCTGAGGAACAGTAAGGGTAAAAAGACCCTAATGGGTGTTGTGTACAGGCCCCCAAACAGTAGCGTGGATATTGGGTACAAGTTGATTAGGGAGTTAACATTGGCATGTGCTAAAGGTAATGCAGTCGTTATGGGAGATTTCAACATGCAGGTGGACTGGGAGAATCAGGTAGGTGCTGGACCCCAGGATAGGGAGTTTGTGGAGTGTCTAAGGGATGTATTTTTGGAACAGCTTGTGCTTGAGCCAACCAGGAACGAGGCTATTTTGGACTTGGTGATGTGTAATGAACAGGAATTGATAAGTGATCTTGAAGTAAAGGAGCCATTAGGAAGTAGAGATCATAACATGATAAGTTTTTATCTACAATTTGAGAGGGATAGGGGCAGATCAGAGGTGTCAGTGTTGCAATTAAATAAAGGAGACTACGGAGCCATGAGGGATGAGCTGGCCAAAGTTAAATGGGCGGATGCCCTGGCAGGAAAGACAGTGGATCAGCAGTGGCAGATATTCTTGGGCATAATACAAAAGATGCAAATGCAGTTCATTCCAATGAGAAAGAAGGATTCAAAGAGGGGGAAGGGGCCACAGTGGTTGACAAAGGAAGTCAGAGATTGTATCGCATTAAAGAAAAAGAAGTATGACAAGGCTAAGATGAGTGGGAATACAGATGATTGGGAAAGTTTTAAGGAACAGCAGATCTTAACTAAAAAAGCAATACGGAGAGAAAAAATCAGGTATGAGCTCAGTTTAGCCAGGAATATAAAAGGGGATAGCAAAAGCTTTTTTAGCTATGTGAAGAGAAAGAAGATAGTTAAGAACAATGTTGGCCCCTTGAAGAATGAATTGGGAGAAATTGTTATGGGAAACAGGGAAATGGCAACAGAATTTAATGCATACTTTAGATCTGTCTTCACCAGGGAGGACACAAGCAATCTCCCAGATGTATGGATGGGCTAGGGTCATAAGATATCAGAGGAATTGAGACAGATTGACATTAGGAAAGAAACTGTGATGAGTAGACTGATAGGACTGAAGGCTAATAAATCCCCGGGCCCAGATGGTCTGCATCCGAGGGTTCTAAAAGAGGTAGCTCAGGAAATTGCGGATGCATTGGTAATCATTTTCCAATGTTCCTTAGATTCAGGATCAGTTCCTGAAGATTGGAGAGTGGCTAATGTTGTCCCACTTTTCAAGAAGGGAGGGAAGGAGAAAACGGAGAACTATCGCCCTGTTAGCCTAACGTCAGTCATGGGGAAGATGCTTGAGTCCATTATTAAGGACGAAATAGTGGCACATCTTGATGGCAGAAATAGGATTAGGCCGAGCCAGCATGGATTTACCAAGGGCAAATCATGCTTGACTAATCTGTTGGAGTTTTTTGAGGGTGTAACAAGGATGTTAGATGAGGGTAAGCCAGTAGATGTTGTGTACCTAGATTTTCAGAAGGCATTCGATAAGGTGCCACATAGGAGATTGGTGAGTAAAATCAGAGCTCATGGCATTGGGGGCAGGGTTTCAACATGGATAGAAAACTGGTTGGCAGATAGAAAGCAAAGGGTAGCAGTGAATGAGTGTTTCTCAGACTGGCTGGAGGTGACTAGTGGGGTACCACAGGGCTCTGTATTGGGACCACAGCTCTTTACAATTTATGCCAATGATTTAGATGAGGGCATTGAAAACCATATCAGCAAGTTTGCTGACGATACTAAACTGGGTGGCAGTGTGACATGCGAAGAGGACGTTAGGAGAATACAGGGAGACTTGGATAGGCTGAGTGAGTGGGCAGATACTTGGCAGATGTCATTCAATGTGAATAAATGTGAAGTTATCCACTTTGGAAGCAGGAACAAGAGGGCAGAGTATTGTCTGAACGGTGTCGAGTTAGGTAAGGGAGAAATGCAAAGAGACCTAGGAGTCCTAGTTCACCAGTCAATGAAGGTGAATGAGCAAGTGCAACAGGCAGTGAAGAGGGCAAATGGAATGTTGGCCTTTGTTACAAGGGGAATTGAATACAAGAGCAAGGATGTCCTTTTGCATTTGTACAGGGCCCTGGTGAGACCACACCTGGAATATTGTGTACAGTTTTGGTCTCCAGGTTTAAGGAAGGACATTCTGGCAATTGAGGAAGTGCAGCGTAGATTCACTAGGTTGATTCCTGGGATGGCAGGGCTGTCTTAAGCAGAGAGATTGGAGAGATTGGGCTTGTACACGCTGGAATTGAGGAGATTGAGAGGGGATCTGATTGAAACGTTTAAGATAATTAAAGGATTTGATAGGATTGAGGCAGGAAATATGTTCCAGATGTTGGGAGAGTCCAGTACCAGAGGGCATGGATTGAGAATAAGAGGTCAGTTATTTAAAACAGAGTTGAGGAAGAGCTTCTTCTCCCAGAAAGTTGAGGAGGTGTGGAATGCACTGCCTCGGAAGACGGTGGAGGCCAATTCTCTGGATGCTTTCAAGAAGGAGCTGGATAGATATCTGATGGATAGGGGAATCAAGGGATATGGGGACAAGGCAGGGACTGGGTATTGATAGTGAACGATCAGCCATGGTCTCAGAATGGCGGTGCAGACTCGAGGGGCCAAATGGTCTACTTCTGCACCTATTGTCTATTGTCTATTGTCTATTATGGTTGGGCGAAGGCATTTCTTCAAAACATTATTCCACACGAGAATTACTTATCACTGTAATCTCTAGGGAGTAATCATTCTGTTTGTGTATACAAATAGTACTTTGTAATCAAGTGGTACCTCGACTCTGAGCCAAATATATTTCAACATGTACTAAGTCAAGAATTAAATTCCAGCTCTGTGTAGAAAACATTTTATCAAGTATCTTCTCGTGACAATAATCTATATTATTACATTTTTATTTAGGTCAATTTATAAATGCTTTGCTGTTTCGAGTGAATTCTCTTCCCACTTAGACAACTGCTGTTGGATAAAATAAACAGAGAACTCTCCTGTATCGATCCCAATCTTTCCCGGATTGGATACAGTTGTTTATTTCATATTCTTTAATCCTGTACTCTCTGGCTCATCCCATAGCAGAAATGTAACACACCCCAATTATATTCCAGCCTCCTCCATTAGCTGGCAAATTAAACCTTTCCCTCACCTCTATTAATAGCATTGTTACAATTACCCAGCCATATTTCACATGTGACTGCTACATGGAAATGCTACATTGCTAGCAGGAAATGAAGCATTATTGCTATATTTTTCTGAAGTAATGAAAATAGGCTCTATCTCCCTGAGATAAAATTAGATGCTTGGTAGTTGAAACAGCTTCAGAAATGTCTGCCTTGTCTTTGTTCCTCAGGTTTGTTTGTGCCACTTCAGTTAATATAATACTTTGTATGAGTTCATGATACAAACAACCTTAAAGCTCTGATAATCTGCCGCCTTTGGGACTTGTGTAGAGCCAGACGTGGAGATTTTCTAGCCTATTGAATAATACTACTATTAGTACCCAGCACACGCTTTCATTTCACTTTTTTTGACAGGCTACATGGTAATATGATAAAATTTCCAGTGTATCACTGAGTCTGAAAGGCTGAAGAGAATACCGGAGCAGTCCCAGCTGCTGTTCCAGAGGAAACATGCCCCACTCCAACTCTATGTTTGAGGCCTGAACCAGTCAGGGTTCAGGCCTCTTCACAGAACCTGGCTCTGGCCACACTCTGGATCCCTTAATGCCAGATGCACACGCCACATACACACTGGACACCCAGTTCATTTTACCTACCAATGACTAACCCAAACACTAGACTTTCAGGATTTCCAAACCATTGGATGATGGACGATTTGTATTTTATGTGAAGTTGCATACAGTATATCAGTTTTGTAGATTCCTCCAACCTCTGTTCTAAAGCAGGGATGCCCAAGCTTTGTTATGCCATGGGCCCCTACCATTAACCGAAGTGACCGCGGACCCCAGTTTGGGAATTCCTGTCCTAATTAACCTGGATTAACCCAGTCAGTACAGCATCAGACTTTTAATCTGAGGGTGCAGGTTTCATAATCCATTTCAGGTGTCGGTTTGCTGGGAGGACAGCACGACCAGCATGGAATCATTGGGCTGAAAGGCCTGTACCTGTGCTATATTGTTCAATGACTCTATGACTCTACTGGAGTAAGTGATCTAATAATGCAGATTACAAATGGAAAAAAGACTGTGAGAAGATTAAACATTTTAATAATAAAAAATAAAAGGCTGTCTTTCTCCCAATTAACAGCTGTCTAACCCAGTCTGTGAAATGAAGGGGAATGAAATGTGTTAGCTCAGAGAAAGTAAATTTTGTTTTCTTGTTGAAACAGATTCCTTCACCACGCAGGGCTCAAATGTCCTGTTTTAGTACATAGAACATTTCAGCACAGTACGCGCCTTTTGGCCCACAATGTTGAGCCAACATTCTAATTCAAGATCAATCTATTCCTTCCCTCCTACACAGCCTTCTTTTGTTCCATCTTCAATTCTTTTATATTTAATTTCAAATTCCAGTTGCTATTCCACTTTCAAAAGTAACTCTTAGCTTTTTAATGACTACATTGCTGTTTTGTTGATTTAAACATGAAGCTTTTATATCTTTGTTGAATCATAGTGGTTTCCAGAGCAATTTTTTTATTATTTAGAGATACAGCATGGCAACAGACCCTTGCAGCCAATGAATCTGTGCTTCCCAATTACACCCATGTGACTAATTAATGTGGGAGGAAACCAGCGCAACTGGAGGAAAACAGGTCAGTTGTGGGAGAATGTATAAACTCTTCATAGACTGCGGCGGGAATTGAACCCAGGTCACTGGCACTACAAAGCATTATGCATATTGCTACGCTACCAATGCTCTGGCCTCCTCAGCAAGTTTACAGGTTAAAGCTACCTTACCAAAGCTTGCATTGCAACACACACAAACTGCTGGAAGAACTCCGCAGGCCTGGCAGCATCTATGGAAAAGAGTACAGTTGACGTTTTGGGCTGAGACGCTTCAGCAAGACTGGAGAAAGAAAAAGATGAGAAGTAGAGTTAAAAGGCGAGGGGCCCCTTTGCCTGCCTTGTAGCTTTTATGTTTTCCCTCTCTCATGTTGCTTCCTGCCAGGTCAACAAGAATATTGAGACAGAATACACACCCTGCATCCTGGTGTCAGAACAATAACCTAGCCTTTAAGGTCAGCAAAATGAAAGAGCTGGTTGTTGACCTGGGGCACGTAAACACATTCTTGTCCTACCAACAGAGCTTCTGCATTAATGGTCTCCAGCTTCTAGTTCCTGGGCATCTAACCAACAAGCAACCTCTCCTGGTCCCTCCATACCGGTGCAAAGATCAAGAAGGCACATCGGCGCACGTACATTCTTAGGGGTCAGAAAAGATGTGGCTTGTCCATGAGGACTTCAGCAAATGTGCTATAGAAAGAATGCTGATGGATTGCATTTCAATCATGTATGGAAGTTGCTTCGCCCTGGACCATCAGAGCACGCAGTATTGTCTAGGCTCACCATATCCTTCCGTCCAGTCCATCCTCATGGTGGACTGACAGCTGTTATGTATGCGACAGCAGAGTGTTGCAGTGGAAAGATTTTAGAGTCATCTTATTAATGTACATGCTGTGTAACTTAACCACATGACAGCTACGAGTTGGACCAGCATCTACCTTGACTAGCCTGACTCAGTAAAAGCATTCCATCGTACAAATTCACTGTTCTTCTTGCTCCAATCGTACATAGCAACAGTATTGTCAAGGATGGCTGCCAACCCTGGCAATTCACTTTTCTCTCTACTACCTCCTTGGAGAATATCCAGGAGCTTGAAAATCTGGAAAACCAGACTCAAGTCTTCCTCACTGCTGCCAGACACCAATCACTTCTTTCACATTCCCTTGCTGGTGGTGCCACATTCTCAAACCCTTGTTTATTACCTCATCATTATCGTCACTTCAGGATTCCTTTTTATTTTTGCACCACCGTATCATTCACTGCTCTGTTGTTTCTGTGTTGATGTTGTTTTTAGTATTACCAGCTACTCTGTATGCTCTGTTGGCTTCACACACAGGCAAGCAAATTCATTGCATCCCTGGTGGGTACAAATATAAACGAATCTGCATCTAGCACATGCAACCCAATCCACTCTGTAAAGTTCTCCTCACAAACAGGTAGCGTAGTGGTTAGCACAACGCTTTACAGTACAGGCGACCCGGGCTCAATTGCCACCTCAGTCTGTAAGGAGTTTGTACGTTCTCCCTGTGACCTCATGGGTTTCCTCCTGCAGTCCAAAGACCTACCTGTTGGGAGGCTAGTTGGTCTTTGTATACTGTCCTGTGATTACACTAAGATTAAATCGGGGGATTGCTGGGCAGCGTGGCTTGAAGTGCCGCACTGTACCTCAATAAATAAACAAACAAAGAGACAAATATATAAAACAATAAACAGATGAAACACCGAGGGATATGCCTAAAATGAGAAAGCTGACCAATGGAGAAGTTAAATAGCCTTCATGGAATGTTAACCTTCAGACAATGTCCCTAATTTCTTTGCCTTTGCAATTGAACATTCCCTGTTCTATCTAGAAAACATAGCAGATGAATAGCACAGTGACAAGGAGTTTGTACAGAATGTCACACTGATCAGAACTTCTCCTGGGACTAGAATTGGTTTGTTTGTTGCTGTTGACATGTCTCTGGAGCTCCTCTATTGCTGTTTGCACATTTTATATCAAAGGGAAGACAAGTAACCTCCGGGTAATATGACTCAATGTACTCTGTTAGCCTGACATGAAGTAAGCCCATTTTATTAGGGAAAATATCGACTGTTATGTGAAAAGTTATTCCAATCATAACAACAGAATGACGGCTATTCATTGCTTGGAAATCCATATGGAAAGAACAAAGTCAATGAGTTATTTTTTCGATTCAGTGAAGTTTGTCAGCCATGAACAACCTTTTCTAAATCCTCGCTGGCTTTCTTTGAATGGCTGCATTTCTGCTTCCCCTGGGTGAAAATTGAATAGATATTTATCTTCTTGGTTAGGCTTGAGGTGAAATCTCTAAATCCTTGCCTGGTTTATACTTCAAAGTTTTTTTTTAACCATCTAGAAAGCACCTGGAAAACAACCCAGCAAATACAACCTTAGCATTTATTTCAAGAGGACTAGAATATAGAAGCAAGAATGTGATGCTGAGGCTTTATAAAACATTGCTTAGGCCACACTTGGAGTATTGTAAGAAGTGTTGAGCCATTCCTAAGAGAGATGTGCTGGCTTTGGAGAGGGTCCAGAGCAGGTTCACAAGAATAATCCCAGGAATGAAAGGTTGAAATATGAGGAGCATTTGATGGTTCTAGACCTGTACTGGCAGGATTTTAGAAAAACGAGGAGAGAAAACCGATCAAATACTGAAAGTGGTAGGGTCCGGTACGGAGCCTGCCTTTCGGGTCTTGCTCCGGTCCGCAGACTCCGGACTCCGGGCCCTCCTATCACACGGAGCAGCCAGCCCTCCTATCACACGGAGCCATTGGATCATCTTGGCTTAAGGAGGTATACCTGTTGCCTATTAGGGGGCAGGTGTTTATAAGGGGCTCGGGGACTGAGCCTAGTTGTGGGATTGTCCTACTCCAAAGCTGATTTAACCCGTTCTGTACCTGGACCACCGGCTCTGAATCCTGTTTGCTAGCCTATTCTGTATATGCTCTATCCAGTTGGTCTTGTTCCCCTGCTTCTCTCCTGTGTGCTGGTCCTACTGTTCTGCCTTATTCTCCTTGCTTGTGCTGTCACGCTGTTGGTTCCCTTTCCCAAATTACCTGTGTGTCATGGTTGTCCTGCTGTTCACCCTGGACCCAGCTTCCTTTTGATCCCTTGCCTCTGTCGGGCAGGTCTGGCTGGACTGCTGCTGCCTGGTGGGGGTTCTGCCCTTTCCACCCATCTGCCTTTTCCTACCCATTGCCTCTGTCGGGGAGGTCTGGCTGGACTGCCGCTGCCTGGCAGGGGGTTCTACCCCTTCCTATCCATTACCTCTGTTGGGCAGGTCTGGCTGGATTGCTGCTGGCCGGTGGGGGTTTCTGCCCTTTCCACCTATTGCTCCCTAAGGGTTGTGCCCTGCACCTGCCCAGGTGTCCGTGACTGGCCCAGGCCTCTGTGTTTCCACCTGGGAGGTGGCCCTGCCTGGGATCTATGTGGCCTGCCCTAAGGACTCCTACCCTTTCCTCCCCTTGTTTACCATGGGTTGTGTCCCGCACCTGCCCAGGTGTCTACGACTGGCCCAGGCCTCTGTGTTTCCACCTGGGAGGCGGCCCTGCCTGGGATCCACGTGGCCTGCCATGAGGAATCCTCCTGCCTGCCTCGTCTGAACTCTGGGATCCTCCTGCCTGCCTTACCCCTCACATGCCATGGCATCCCCATCCTGTCCTACCCCTAGTACTTCAGTATCTGTGTCCTGCATTTGGGTCCAATCCTGCCCCTGTTCGTGACAGAAAGGCCCAGATGGAGTAGATGTGGGGAGGATATTTCCTATAGTGGGGGAGTCTAAGACCAGAGGGCACAGCCTCAGAATACAACAGAATGAGGAGGAATTTCTTGAATCAAAAGATGGTGAATCTGAGCAATTCATTGACATAGACAGCTGTGAAGGATAAGTTGTGGGTATATTTAAAATGGAGTTTGATAGGCTCATAGGTTATGGGGAGAAGGCAGGAGAATGGGGTTAAGAAGGATAATAAATCAGCTATGATGGAATGATGAAGTGGATTCATTGAGATGAATGTCCCAATTCTGCTCCTGTCTATGGTCTATGACTGCCATGCCCACAGTTACAGCAATAATATTCACACTAAAAAAACCACAATTATAGGATGCCTTTACTTGACATGCAGCACTTGCTCTGTGGAATTTGCTTTATAATAATTGGACTTGCCAATGTAAAATTAGAAAGTCCAGCAGTGACATTGTGCTTCATAGAGCTTCAGAATACTCCAGTGTCTCAAAGCTCATGAAAAGCCTTTCAAATTTACTTAAGTCGTGTTTTGTTTTTAAAATGTCCTGAAGCAAGGACAATCTGAAATAAGCAAATGAACCTTCAGTTTTATATTTCATCCAAAGCACAGCACAATGTCATCCTCACTGACTGTCCTGTTGGCTTTGACTGTGTCCTTGTCTCCCTTTGTAGTGACAGGTAGAAATAACACAATGTAGTGATCTAAGAAAACTGTTTAGATTAATATAACTCGAGTCTCTCCAAGATGAATATATATCCACATACTTACAGTTGAGATTCACCCTGTAGCCACCCCACTGCTTTCTTTCTCAGAATCAGAATCTGAATCAGGTTTAATATCACCCACAAATGTTGAGAGACTTGCTAACTTAGTGGCAGCAGTACAATGAAATACATGATAAATATAGGAAAAAAATGGTGAATTACTGCGTGTATATATACACACAATAGTTAAATTAAATAAGTAGAGCAAAAACAGAAATTTTAAAAATAGTAGTGAGGTAGAGTTCATGCATTCAATGTCCATTTAGAAATCAGATGTGAGAGGGGAAGAAGCTGTTGCTGTATCACTGAGTGTGTGCCTTCAAGCTGCAGTACCTCCTTCCTAATGGTAACAATGAGAAGAGGGCATGTCCTGGGTGGTGGGGGTCCTGAAAGATAGACGCTGTCTTTTTGAGGCACCATTCCTTGAAGATGTCGTGGATACTATGGTTAGTACCCATGATGGAGTTGACTAAATTTACAACTCTGCAGCTTACATCAATCCTGTGCAGTAACCACCACCCCCTCATACCAGACAATGATACAGCCAGTCGGAATGCTATCCATGGTACATCTGTAGAAATCTTTAGAGTGTTTTAGGTGACATATCATATCTCCTCAAACTGCTAATAAAATATAACCCCTGTCTCACTCAAACACACAAAAGCACGTTTCATTTAATAAGATGAATTATATATTTGGTGGTTAGTATAATATTACCATCGTCACCGTAGTGTGGGTTAAAGTCTCCAGTCCTAATGCTTAATTTTGACCTGCAGTGATTGCACATGAAAAATTAAACTTAATGTAGATGCACATTTCCTATCATTAAAATGAAATGTTTGGAGGACGGAAAGTGTTCATTCATTAAGGCGGTTTTAGTATCTATCTTGAGTCTACATCTCTTAAAGGAAATAATTCAACAACAGCTTTCAATTGAAACTAAGAGTTCACTAGTAAAGCACTTGAATTTTAATTCTTTTTAAAGTGCAGTTTGTTCCCTGTCTATTATGCAAATTCTCTGAAATGGAGTTTTCTGTCAGTTCTGCTGAAATGGAAATGAATGGTGAAAGTCTGCAAAGATGGAATTAGATTGAGCAAAGTCATAATGGCTAACGCCAGTGTGGTGCCCAAAGAAACTGCCTGTGTTCAAGTTCAAGTTCGATCGCTAGGTCAATTGGTCATTGTCAATTGTCCCTTGATTAAATCAGGCAGTTTGGCTCAAAGGGCTGGAAGAGCTGATTCCATAATGTTTCTCGATAAATAAAATAAGTAAATAGATAAACAACGTTCAAAATTATTGTCGTTTGAGTGTACATACAGTATAAACCCAACCAAATGAATCAACTTCTTCCAGACCATGGAGCACCCACAGCACATGTATTCACACGCATCACACAAAACAAAATATTACCACAAGTAAGTTAATAACCTATCATTCAAAATGCATGTAGTGTGTAGCCCAGGTAAACAGTAAATAGCTTGCTGTCCTTGTGGCAAGATTTCGGTGGTGGCAGAGTATTTTTTTGTCTTTCAGCTATTTAAACAACAGTAATTCCCAGACTTGGGCTTTTTGATGTCATATACGGGGGAGAATAAGTAGTCAATATATCGGGCCAAGATTGTTCATCATGACTAGAAAGGAAGGGGGCAGAATCTTGAACTATTTGCCTCCAAAGATGCTGTCTGATCTGTTGAGTTCCTCCAGTATTTTGCTCAGGATTTCCTGCATCTGCAGAATTTCTCGTGTTTCATAACTAGCTTCCAGGTCATTGATCCTACCTTCCTCCCATGAGACGATCAACCTCCCACAACAAGCTGAGCTTAAATTTCTTTCTCAACCCACCCAGTGCCCAAGATCAAACCATCTGATCAGCTTCCCAGATTTCCTCTGCACACCATGTTATGGAAGGCTCCTGAGCGTACAAGACTTGTTCAGTTGTGCAAAATATCTTTGGTCTCATGCACTAACGAATCCTCTAGCAGCTAGTCCGCCGGCAGAATGTTTATTAGCCATCATCAGCTGTGTAACTAACCGGGTTTTTGGAGACATTGAGCAATTTCTATGCAAACAATCACAAAGCAACACATTCACAAGCTCAACTCAAATAGCAATGAATCAGAGCACAGGAAGGAGATAGAGAGCTTAGTGACCTGATGTCATGACAACAACCTTTCCCTCAATGTCAACAAAGCAAAAGAGCACATCATTAACTTCAGAAATGGTGGCTGTTCACATGCTCCTGTCTACATCAATGGTGTAGAGAGGTTGAGAGTGTTGAGTGATTCATATTCCTAGGTGTGAATATATTCTGGTCCAACTATATTGATGTCATGGCCAAGAAAGCTCACCAATACTTCTATTTTCTCAGGCAGGATAAAGAAATTCAGCACATCCCCGCTTACTCTTTTAATTGATCCGCCACAGAAAGTATTCTGCCTGGATGCATAAAGGTCTCGTACAGCAACTGCTCTGCTTGTGACTGCAAGAAACTGTGGAGAGTAGCGGAACAACTCAGCACATTAGAGAAACCGGCTACCCCTCTGTGGACTCTGCCTATACTTCTCATTTCCTCAGTAAAGCAGTCAGCACAATCAAAGACCTGACACAGCTCAGATGTTCTCTCTTCTCCTCTCGCCCATCAGTCAGAAAATACTACAGCCTGAGAGTGCATACCACCAGGCTCAAAGACAGTTTCTATCCCACTGTTATCAGACTCTTGAACAGACCTCTTGTGCGATAAGATGGACTCAGCCTTACGGTCTACCTCGTTATGATCTTGCACTTTAACATTTACCTGTACTGCCCTTTTTTGGTGTCATTTACACCTTATTCTGCATTATTATTGTTTTGTTTTATTGTAGCTCAATGCACTGTGCAATGATTTGATTTGTACAAACAGTATGCACGACAAGATTTTCATTGTATTTTGGTAGATGTGACAAAAAGAAACCAATGCCAATGCCAAATATCATGACATTTTATTTTTTTATGAGTCATAGAACATAGAACACGACAGCACAGTACAGGCCCTTCAGCCCATGGTGTTGTGCCAACTCTTCTAGTTACCCTGAAGTCATTTAATCCTTCTCTCCTACATAGTCTTCCATTTTTCTATCTCCCATCTGCCTATCTAAGAGTATATCAAATGTCCCTACTTGTTTCCTACTTAATGAGGAACCAGAATGTGCGATTCAATGTTGCAATCATGCTGGTCAGTATTAATTTTCTTCCAATTTGCACTTACTAGGTGGTTACAATATACCCCTAACAATCATGTTTCAAAGAAAAGAAGCCCCAGTGTAATATAGTCTATGTATAAATGTGATTGCTGACTGACAAAATCATGTTCCATTGCATCTCAGAACTCTTACCTGATCCCACGGAGAAATGATACCACCAAAACACATGAAGAGGTAACCCATAGCAACCAGGCACGCCCAAACTACAAGTGAAAACACGTGCAGTAGCTTTCGGAATACTGCCTCCATGCAGACCAGAACAAAAATTGTGAAGAATATAGCCAAAGCGGTTGGAACGGTTATTAGGAAAGCCATGTGGTCTTTGATATCCTGGGATGAAAGAAATGAGAAGTTGGTTAAAAACACTCTCACTTGTATGTCTGGGATGATTTATGCATTTAGCAATATCAATTACAACCGAAACTCGCAAAGACAAAGCATTTTCTTCAATCAGCTTCAAACATTTCTATCATCCACTGGTTCAAAATGTGTGCTAAAATGACACAATTAAGTTCATGAATTCAACTAATTCTATTTAATCATGGTATATGTGATACAAGTTAATACATTAGAAAAAACTCTCAATTTAAAACTTCTCATGTTTCACAAATGCGGCTCGCCTACTGGGTACTTGGAGCGGTTTCTGTATTTGTTTATGTCACATTTATTGCTATGCTGTGGAACAAGCATTATTGACTTACTTAAAACGCAATTAAAAACCACATTCATAATGCAACAATTGAGAACAACTAATTAAATGGATATAAATTATGCTCTGTCTAATGGGAGTTCTTACTTTTTTGCCAAAGTATCTCTACTCAACATCCTCACTATTAAATGGCTAAAATATTCCCAATTGCACAATGTACGCACAATTCGTTAACTGAGGTTACTTGCATTTTTGACTGGGTCATATAATTTAAATCATTAAAAAAATGATTTGATCATAACCTATTTATTTAGGGTGCTTTAAAATAAATCTCAGGATAGTAGATGGTGACCCTGATAGTAAATTTACTTTGAACTTTGAACTTATACTCCTCTCAGGTGGTCCTAACTTGATAAAGGCAGGTTGGAAGGCAAAAAAGCTCCTATTTTTTTCTTTTACAAGCCTCTTGTTTTCAGCAGAAATATTTATTAAAAAGTTCTTCCCTTTATGGAATAATTGGAATTCTGCAATTTTGCATGCTCTGGTTGTCAAAAGCTCATAATTTTTTTCCTTATGCACTTATGTTGATGTTCAATCAATGTATCATTTTTGTCTTCGTCTATGGAACATCAGTTGATCTTCTATCCATCAAGAAAGACAGTAAGACTACGACAGATTGAGTCTCAGGCGGTGTAAAAGTTACGGAGTCACAGAAAATGTAGCAGAGAAATATCCATTCCATACCAACCTGATTTTCTGGCAGCTTCTACCCGCACATGGACCACAGCCCTCCATAGACTTCTCATTCACGTACCTGCCCAAGCTTCTATTAAAAGTTACAGTTGAACTCATATCACCACTTCTGGCAGCTGATCCCACACTTGCTACACCCTCGGAGTGAAGAAGTATTCTTTCATTTTCCCCTTGCATATTTCGCCTTTCACCCTAAACCTATGGCCTCTAGTTCTAGTCTCACCCAACCTGAGAAAAGAAAGCCGGCCTGCATTCACCTTATCTATGCTCCTCATAACTTTGTACACCTCTATAAAGACTAACCTCATTCGCCAGGGAATAAAGTCCTAACGTGTTCAAACTTTCCCGATAATGCAGGTCCTCAAGTTCTGGCAACATACTTGTAATTTTTCTTTGCACTCTTTCAAGTGCCAGTTGTGAGATGAGAATTGAATTCCTGCTGTTCCCTGAAAAGATCTGTTTTACATTCTTCCCATGACTCACTGTGTGGGTTTCATCCAGGTGCTCCATCCCCTCTCGCACTCCAAGGATGTACAGTTAGGGTTAGTGAACTGTGGGCTTTCTATGTTGGTGCTGGAAGCATGGCGATACTTGCTGGCTGCCCAGCAAAACCCTCTCTGATTTGATTTGTACAAATGATGTATTTCCCTGTATGATTCAGAATCAAGTCAATTATCACCGGCATGTGTTGTGAAATTTGTTAACTTAGCAGCAGCAGTTTGATGCAGAACATAATATGGAAGAAAGTAAATAAATAAATAAGCAAATAGATAGATAAATAAATAATAATGTACAGTATATGTATATTGAATAGATTAAAAATCATGCCAAAAATCAAAAATAGTGTATATAAAAAAGTGAGGGAGTATTCAAGGTTTCAATGTCCACTTAGGAATTGGATGACAGAGGGGAAGAAGCTGTTCCTGAATCACTGAGTGTGTGCCTTCAGGCTTCTGTACCTCCTACCTGATGGTAACAGTGAGAAAAGGACATGCCATGGGTGCTGAAGATCCTTAATAATGGATGCTGCCTTTCTGAGACACCGCTCCCTGAAGACTTCCAAGGTACTTTGTAGGCCAGTACTCAAGATGGAGCCGACTAAATTTATACCCCTCTGCAACTTCTTTCGGTCCTGTGCAGTGCAGTGTTTTGATGTATACATGACAAATAAACCTAATCTTTATCTTTAAGGATGTGCACAATTGTCAGCACAATTCTGATGTCATTGTAACAAGCCCACAATGTTCAACAGAGCAACACAGCAACAAAACAATATCAGGAACAAGCCCCTTTCCACACCCACTCACACACAAATACAGGCCTCCAACTCCAGAGTGAGCCGTCACTGGATAGGACGCCCCAGCTGGATTTGAGATCCAGGAAAAGAAACGAGGGATGGTTGCATGACAATCAGACACAGAACTCTCGAGATTTGCATAAGCTGAGGATTCCCTCATCTGGGAGCAATTGGACACTGGGAGTTCTCAAACGGTTAGCTCAATCTGGCTCAATAAATTTGGATCATCACGACATAGTGCCCTTAAAATTGAGAAACAGTGTGCATGGAACATGAATGAATTTGTGGAATACAAAGTATATTTTCTAAATATCAGTCTCATGAGGGTCTGGTGGAGAACATAGAAAATGAATATTTTGGATATGTCAGTGGCAATAGCAAAAAGAATTGATGCTCCACCTGGTGCATAAATAGTTGCTTGAATGGGCTTTTTGCAGCTCTATCCTTCTTGGAGTTTGCGTGATACTTCTCTGCAACATATTCCAGCAAGTCGCCATAGAAGGGTTTTGAAATGGACACATGGGCAGCCCACTTTTCACCTAGAACCAACTCTTACCTTTACTCTGTGCACTTTAAATTATATTACACAACATGCACCAGTTACATAAACAGCATACTCTGCTGTTGTTATTAAATTCATCAGCCGGCAAAAATGTCATCCAGTGATCACGACGTGTAATTATCCATCAAGATGGCCAGAAAGCTGCATCCAAGCAACCTCTGGATGTGATTGCACCATCCGGTTAGAATCAAAGAATGGATACATTGGAAACCTTCTAAAGGTTCTGTCAATGTTAAGAGATACTAATTTCAGTTAATGCTAAGATGTATCTCTTAAAGAAGACACATACCTTTTAAAGACACTCTTCTTCAGCCCTTTACCTTTACCTTTTCCACCTATCACCATCTTCACACCCCTCACCGAGCTTCATCTATCATCTGCCAGTTTGTACTCCTTTTCCCCCCCTACTGTCTTATTCTGGCTCCTTCCCCCTTCCTTTCCAGCCCTGATGAAGGGTCTTGGCCAAAACGTGTGCTGTTCATTCTCTGCAAGGATGCTGCCTGACCTGCTGAGTGCCTTCAGCAATGTGTACGTGTTACTCTTGGTTTCCAGCATCTGCTGAATCCCGTGTGTTTATGCAATGTGTCTGGAGCAGATGCAAGCTTGCGTTCCAGAATTTAAAATGATCCTAGAAACTGGAGAATGATGCAATATGAGAGAGAGCAAGATACACAGTATTTTGAACAGTGCACAATAGGTTGGGTGAAGGAGGTGGAAGGGAGAAATACACACTTTTAAGGCAGATGGAGCAGATGGCTCTGGGCATTAACAACGCTAAATCATGAGGAATAAATGCAATGCCACAAGAACTTCAATTATCTGACATAAGTGGTTAAAGTCAATGGATGCACATCAAAGATCATATCTTGCCAAAACATACTACTATCCTCAAGCACTAGCTGATGCACTATGTACCCGGGACTCACCAAACAGAAATTTATTAACCATCCTATATACAGGTTAGACACAGTTAAAAAATTTCAAGCTATGGGTGGTTGAAGTATGTAATGGTTGGTGTGATGCGTCCAGTGTGGTGGTGTAGTGGGAAGTGCTAGTCGTTCTCACTTTTAGCTCCCACCACTGGCTGGCAGTCTTGCGAAAAGGACAGCTGAATGTTTAAGTCTCTCCCTGCCAGTACATAGCTCTCCAACAGCAAGCCCTATCTAATGCCACGTCGCTGGTGACACACGGAAACTGAACTCCTTTCAGACTCAGGCCGATCTACAGAGGACAGGGAGGAGGTCTGGCCCCTGTACACATAGCACACAGGCCCACAGGTGTGTGGACATACCATGGTGCTCGTGAACCAGATCTCCAGGTGAATAGCCCCACTGCCTTGTGGGCAGCCTCAGGAGAGACGATACAAGGATAAACCTAGGCAGCAAATTCGGAGTGGAGCCCCTAAGGCAGCTGGACGTCATTGAACATCCTTCCGACTGCTCCTGCAGCTGAGCTGGTGCCAACCATATTGCTTGATAAGTTTTCCTTTGGACTACACTGGTGAGGCCGAGAGGGAGACCTCAGGATGTCCATTCCTTCTGCCCAGGTGTGTAATGTTGGTCATCATCACCCATTGTCCTTCAAGACAGACGGGTGACAACCATCTTACTTCAAACCTCACTGCAAAAACCCTCATCACAAACTTACTTGTAGACAACACAAAGGTTGGTGGAGTTGCTGGGTCACATAGAAGTCCATTGTTGGTTATATCAGGACATTGACAGGAAGTAGAGCAGGGCTTGCGAAGTCAGAGATGGAGTTCAGCCCAGAGAAGTATGAAGTTAGTTATCTTGGAAAGTTGAATTTGAAGGCAAAATACCAGGTTAATTGCAAGATTCTTAGCAGTGCGGTGGAATAGAGGGATCTTGGGGTCCACGGTCCATAGATCCCTCATGCTGAGAGGGTGGTTAAGAAGCTGTATGCTGTGATGGCCTTTATTAGCCAGGGGACTGAGTTCATAAGCCATGTGGAAGAGTTGCAGCTGTATAAAACACTGGGAAGACCACACTTGGAGAATTGTGTCCAGTGATGGTTGCCTCATTATAGGATGTAGAAGCTTTAGAGAGGGTGCAAAGGAGATTCACTAGGAAGTTGTCTGGATTAGAGAACATGTCTGATGACCATAGGGTTCTTCTCTTTGGAGTAAAGGAGGATGAGAAATGACTCGACAGAGGTGTAGAATTTGATAAAAGACATAGATCAAGTGGACAGCCAGAGACTTTTTTCTGAGGGCAGAAATGGCGAATATGAGGGGGACATAATTTTAAGGAGATTGAAGAAATTATAGGTGGGTGGGAAGTCAGACTAAGTTTCTTTTACAGATTGGTGGTGCGTGGAATGCCCTGTCGGCGGGGTCGATAGGGACAGATAATTTACGGCACTTAAGAAGCTCTTAGTTAGGCACATGGATGACAGAAAAAATCAGGGTTATGTGGGAGGGAAGGGCTAGATTCAATAAGAGTAAGTTAATAGGCTGGCACAATATTGTGGGCTGAAGGGTCTGCATCATGGTTCTATGTTCTATTTTCCTCTTTGCAGATAGACCATAATCTACCACCAACCAAGGCCACGCAGAGGAGAAAAGAGTGGGAATGATAATAAACAACATCACTGGATTTAAAACTCCCTATTGCTCAATATAGCACACGGCATAATCTAGAAAGCATTGTAAAATCAGGATCCGTGCATGGTGCGGCACTGGGCACAAGTGACTGGGAACCAGGCGAAGGGTGAAGAATAGTTCAGGATTCGGTTTGTGGTAATGATGCTGTGGAACACACAGATAAGTCTCTGACAGGCTAACAGCAGACAGATGCAGAGAACTGGATAACAACATGCCAGTCCTTTTCAATGAAAACCAGAAATCCTGCATTCATCGTTTCAAAAAAAAAAATCCAAAGAGCATTTTGTACATAGTTCAGAGTCCATTCTTTCCAAAGTGGAAGCGGAGATCAACTTTCCTCGTGAATTGTGTGCACACTATGAAAACATTGAGCACTACAGTCTATTCGGCCCATGATGTTATGCTGAACTTGATGCCAGTTTGTATCAAATGTTCTCTTTGTGTGTCATCTGCACCCCCCCCCCCCACATTTGCTTCATATTCATGTATCTAAAAGCCTCCACCTGTGGTCCTGTGTGTCTTGCAGTTTACCTTTACTCAATGCATGAAAGATGGGGCACAGAATTCCCTTGCAGTTTTGACGTGGGGCAAAGTCGACACACAGTTCCCACAAACAGTGAATTCATGTGGTCAGGATCAACCTGTACAATAGTGAAGCTTGAAATCCTTGTAAAATCCCCCCCATCTGCTGGTATCCTGCAAAAGAATTTTGAACACTAGCTCCAGGCAAAATTTTGGTGGGGTCATTCTCAGGGTCTGCTGAATGCTTATGACCAAAGTAAATACACCCTTCTTGTCCAATACTTTATTGGCAGTGTTGTGGTTTCTACAGCCAAACAAAAGAAGGCAAATAATGAAAAGCTAAAAACATTGGGCTCATGTCCAGGAAAGGTAGGTGGGAGTGGGACCTATGCAGAAGAGGTGGCTTGTACCTTAACTGGAGGGAACATATGGGAAGGGGGAAGGTTTGTTAATACTGCATGGGGAAGGGGGGTAGTTTAAACTAGAGTTGCAGGGGATGGGAACCAGAGTGCCAGAACAGATAGTGGAGAGGTTGTGGAGACAGATATTGTTAAGACCTCAAACAAAACCAGGAATCAAAAGGTAGAACATGGTGGGACTAATGTTCGGAGTTGGCTATATTTCAATGCAAGAATTGTAGAAAAGGCATAGATCAACACCTGCAATTATGATATTGCAGCCATTAGTGAGACTTGATTGCAGGAGGGGCAGGATTGGCAGCTCAATATTCCAGGGTTCCATTGTTTTAGACGTGATAGACCAGGAAGGATTAAAGGGAGAGGGGTGGTCAGGAAAAATGTCATAGCTGTGCTCCGTCAGGACAGACTGGAGAACTCATCTAGTGAGGTTTTATGGATGGAACTGAGGAATAAGAAAGGTAGGACCACATAAAAAGGCTATATTATAGACTGCCCAATAGTCCGGGGGATTTAGAGGAACAAATTTGTAGAGCGATAAAGATCACAACATAATGTTGTGATAGTAGGTGATCTTAACTTTCCAAATATTGACTGGGACTCAAATACTGTAAAAGGGCTAGATAGGATAGCATTTGTCAAATGCGTTCATGAAAGTTGCCTTAAATCAGTACAAAGGAGTCCCAGTGAGAGAGTGTGTAGTACTTGATCTGCTTTAGGGAATGAGACAGGGCAGGTGACAGAAGTTAGTGTAAGGGAACACTTTGAATCTACTGATCACAATGCCATCAGTATCAAAGTAAATATGCTGGTTTGTGGGTTGACATATTAAACTGGAAAAAACACCAATTTTGACGGCATCAGGAAGGATCTGGCAGGTGTGAACTGGGACAGGCTGTTTTCCAGCAAAGGTGTACTTGGTAAGTGGGAGGCCTTCAAAAGTGAAATTTTGAGAGTACAAAGCTTGTATGTGGCCTTCAACCTGTCAGGATAACAGGCTTAGAGAACCTTGGTTTTTTGAGAGATATTCAGGCCCTGGTTAAGAAAAACAGAAGGTGCATAGCAGGCATAGGCAGGTAGGAACAAATGAGGTACTTGAGGAGTACAAGAAATTCAAGAGAACGCTTAGGAAGGAAATCAGGAGGGTCAAAAGGAGACATGACTTTGCTCTAGCAGATGAAGTGAAGGAGAATCCTAAGGGCTTCTACAGAGCAAAAGGGTTCCAAGAGCCAAAATAGGTAATTATGCATGGAGCCAACAGAGAAGGGGGAGATCTTAAATGAAAACTTTGCATCTGTATTTACTCGAAAGATGGACACAGAGTCTACTGAAGTGAGACAAAGCAGCAGTGAGGTCATAGACTCAAGAAAGATGTCCGTTCCCTTGTGGCAAATTAGGGTGGACAAATCCCCAGGCCCCGGCAAAGTGTTCCAATCGGACCCTACAGGAAGCAAGTGCAGAACTTGCAGCGGCCCTAGCACAGCTACTTAAATCATCCTTAGCGACAGGTGTGGTACCAGTGGATTGGAGGATAGCTAATGTTGTTTAAGAAAGGCTCTCAGAGTAAGCTGGAAAAATTATAGGCCAGTGAGCCTGACGTCAATAGTGGGAAAGTTATTGGAAGATATTTGAAGGGACCGGATAAGTGAGTATTTGGATAAACAAGGACCTATTAGGGATAATCAGCATAGCTTTGTGTGTGATAGGTTTTGTCTAACAAATCTTACAGAGTTTTCAAGTTACCAGGAAAGATAATGAAGGCAAGGCAGTGCATTCAGTGGACTTCAGCAAGGTATTTGACAAGGTCCTGCATAGGAGTTTGACAAGATGGTTCAGTCATTTGGCATTCAAGATGGGGTAGTAAATTGGATTAGACATTGACATTGTAAGAAGTCAGAGAATGGTAGTAGATAGATTCCTCTCTGACTGGATATTGGCCTTCATACATCAAAGTATTGAGTACAGGAGTTGGAATATTATGTTGAAGTTGTATAAGATGTTGATGAGGTCTAATTTGGAGTATTGTGTACAGTTCTGATCACCTACCTACAGGAAAGATGTCAATAAAGTTGAAAGAGTACCGAGAAAATTGACAAGGATGCTGTCGGGTCTGGAGGACCTGAGTGAGAAGGAAAGATGGCTAAGAACTTTTTTCCCTAGAATGTAGAAGATTGAAGGGAGATTTGATAGAGATACAGTATACTAAATTATGAGGGGTATAGATAGGGTAAATGCAAGCAGGATGTTTCCACTGAGATTGGGTGAGACTAGAACTAGAAGTCAAGGGCTAAGGGTGAAAGATTAAAAGTGTAAGGTGATCTCTCTCTCTCTCTCTCTCTCTCTCTCTCTCTCTCTCTCTCTCTCTCCCTCCCTCCCTCACTCCCTCTCTTTCTCTCTTTCTTCTTCTCTCCCTCTCTCTCCATAAAGTCAGTGAGAAGCCACTAGATTTCCGTGCCTTGAAACAATTCTCTAAAGCACTAAACTAAACTTACAGAATCACATCAGAGAGGAAACCCACCTTAGTTGAGGTGGTTCATGACCACTTTAAGATCAGGGGATGGAGTCCTGTCCTTAGGTGCGCAAGTTGTTGATGCAAACAACACATTGCACTGTTTGTTTTGATGTAAATGTGATAAATAAATCGGAATCTGAATCTGAATCAGTCCGCTGCTGAAGACATATTCTGACATAGGGGTTCATGAAAAGTCAAAGCTTGAACACCAAGTTTTAAAATGAAAGGATTGCCAGTACTCAGTTGGTTATCTTGTTATCCTGTATCTGCATCATCTTTTTTTAATCATATGTAGCTAGGCTTCAGTGAGTGCAAGACAGGGTCTTCACGGATTTTCCCCAAAGATGACTGCTACCACGTCTAATTTCAGCCCTTTCGTTTTGAAAGAACAATTTTTTTCCAGGCAGCAGTTTAACATGCATTATGATGCCCTTCCCTCCTTCAAGAGAAACGGAAACAAATCAGTTGCCGGCATTGAGAAATATTGCTCTGGCATTAATCAGAGTTTACTTACGTCCAGAATTATTTGAAATAAAGAAAATTTGGCTGGGCATTTTGAGTACGATTCAACAAAAAATTCTTGGAGGAGGATGTAAGAACCACTGCTTTAGAAGAAACAATGATGGGGAAATTCAATTCAAAAAGGTGAATAGTAATAAGCTTCTGAAATAAGCCATTGCTGAAAGTCTTTAAAAAAGTGATCATCCATTCAACACAACAGATTTTGAAACATTGCAAATTTTCTAAAGTTTTTACATCATTGAATATCAGTTGGTAACAAAAGCAAAGATGTCGACATTGACGTGGATGTGAATATAATCAATTCACGAATTTTGGCAAGTTATTTGTATCATTATTATGAGCACTGGGGCTCTAAATTTATATTGCTTTGCTTTCAGTCCTTTTTATATGAAAGTATGATTTTATCAAAATTAGGGTTTTTTTGCTTTATTCAGTATTTTGTGGAAATATTTTTCTCTCTTTTCAACATCAGTGGCAGTTGAAGAAACTTAGAGCTCTTCAGCAAGTGCTGGGACGATGCAGAGATGCTCTCTGCTCCCAGCGCATTCTACTGACCGGCTTCCATCAGTTAACGATTATCAAGAAGCGACAGACTCCATCAGCGCATTTACTACAAGCTGCTAATAGCAAAGCCATTCAATGCACTGATACTCAATGACATTTATTGAAGAAATTAACAGCAGTGGTAACGTGCGAAAGGTATAAAATCTACAGCTCGAGTGCTAAATTAAAATCAATGTGATGGCTACCTTTTATATTAATGCCGGAATGATGGAAATAGAAATACTTCACTACGAATTTCAGGTAATAAAGGATCTTACCAGCCCTGAAGCAAAGAAGACAGCGAGTAGTGATAAACAGGCTCCCATCACAATCAGAAGCAGGAAAACAATCAGCGGATGCTGTTGGCTCATGCAGTAATACGACTCGTAGAGCCAGTCGGTTGACTTCTGTTTAGCTGGGACATCGTCAGTTCTGTTAAGCAGATACCGTCTCCTTCTCATTGCGTCTTGCCACATTAATAAAAAAGAAATCAGCAATCAAGCTTTTCAACTCTCAATTAACTGTTACAAAGTCAGCAAGGTGCAGCCGAGGGAGCCTACCCCAGCCATACCGCAGAAGCAACATGTTGAGCCGTGGCGAGTGAGACGGAGGTGCTGAAGAGAGGGTGCAACTGACCGCAATCAAAATGCATCATCCCGGAGAATGGGTCCCTTCCGATAATCGATGTGAAACAACAGTAGCAAATGGCTTTCAACTGACGAGAAGCAGTCTCTTATTCTTTTGTGACCGGGGTCCCGCTCGACTGGATCTAATACCCTGGAAAAGACATCTAACGTTAGTTAACTCATTATGGCATAAGATGTAGCCACACGCATGAAACACGGTAAAGTGAGTCGTGAACCTAATAAACCATGAAGAGAATTCTTTCTTAGCCAGTAGAATAATGAAAGATCTAACCCAATGAAATGAATGGCAGTTCATGTTTACCTCCAGTATTTTCGGAATGTTAGCAGTTCGATCGGATGCAACTAAATAAGAGACAGTTCACCGCACAAAATCATCGTGTGTGATACAACAAGGCTGCACGTGTATAATAGAAAAAAAGCATCTGACATCTGCACAGGGGAAGTTCTACTTGTAACGGGGGATTGTGTGTCATTTCCACAGCTGCTGGAAGAATGTAAGTAGGTTGCAAATCATCCATCAGCGGCTCAGCTTTAATGTGCTTGCCAGCTTTTACCCATGTACTACGGGAGATATCTTGGCACCTTTACGGGATACATACAGTGAAGACCTTAAAGACAAATACGACAGGAAAACAAAATGTATCAAATGAGTCATCTGTCAAATTCCACTCTCCGTGCAGTTCATCTTTCCTGCTAATCAATTACGTTATTCAATTGGTTTGATCACATTAATCCTTCGATGCATTTTCCTGGAAATCCAGAAAGTAGCTTGACAAATAGAAAGACAATTATTTTGTAATAACTACTGAGAATTCTACCTGCCTAGAATACAAAATCCATCGCATGCAATGGGAAGATCCGAAAATGTGCCATTTGTTTCAGTACTATTGCTTTAGACATTGTGATTAATAATCTTATATTCTTCTGCCTTAGACTCCTCCCTCTTTCCCTATGTGCACTGCACCTCTAACCCCCAGCTTCTCCTGTTTGTCCACACTGTCTCCAGTAGGGTTTGCAGTGCTGTGGGATGAATTGCCCTCTTTGTTCCTAGACTCATTTGCAAGCCATAGCAATGTTAGTATATCAAGTATTACAGCATAGTACAGGCCCTTCAGCCCACAATATTGTGCTGACCTTTTAACCAACTCTATGAGCAATATAACCTTTCACTCCATTGTTCTTAATCATCCATACCCATCTAAGTGTTTCTTAAATGTCCCTAATATATCTGCCTCAACTACCACCCCCTGGCAGGGCATTCTACACACTCACCAGTCTCTGTGTAAAACTATTACCTCTGACATCCCACCTATACTTTCCTCCAATCACCTTAAAGCTAGTCATATCTGTCCTGGGAAAAGTCTCTGGCTATCCATTCAATTTAAACCTCTTATGATCTTGTACATCTCTATCAAGTCACCTCTCATCATCCTTCACTTCAAATAGAAAAGCCTAGCTTACTCAACCTATCCTCATCAGTTATACATACAGGTGAATCTCCTCTAAATCTTCTATATCCTTCCTTTGTTGGTTCAACCGGTGCTGAACACAGTACTCCAAATGTTTTATAGAGCTGCAACATTAGTTTGTGTCTCAAATTCAATTCCTCAACTAATGAGCTAATACCATACACCTACTTAACAACTCTATCAATGTTGGCAGGCATTTTCTAAAAGGTCATTATTCCCAAGTGAAACACATATTCTTGACAGCATAAACATGCTTGGAGTTACTGACTATTGATTTAAGAATAGGGAAGCACAATACTTGAATGTTCTGGCTTCTTGCATGACTTAAATATACACTCAGGGCAGGGATCGTATCCAATCATTGAGAAGGTGAAGACTTCTCAGCTCTGCTCATGAACCCCAGACCACTTTTTGCCTCCTTACTTCTGAGGGATATGAGCTAGGAGTAGTTGAGGGGTTGGGGTGGGGTAACAAAAAACACTCATCTATTGACAAATGCTATGATTTTAACATACTGTATGTGGCTACTTGGAATCCAGGTAAGTCAAGCAGGCTGGGATGACTCATCAAAGTCCAATTGCCGAGCTGTATCTAGTCAAGGTCAAGGCCAACAATACGAGGGCTTCCACTAAAATCCTGGTGCAGAATATGTGTAGGACCCCTGCTCCCTCCACTTCTCCTCCATCCCAGGAACAGGTATAGCTGAGATACAGAGAAGAGGAGATTCCTCCCTCCCGCTTTTCTAGGTTTGCTGATAGGGGTTGGCACATTTCAGGTTTCAGCGACGTGGTGCTTGTGGGTGTTGCCCAAGGGTTAGCTGCATGGAAGTTCCAGACAAAACAAAAATCTTCCCAGAAGTAATGAATATGATTGATAGCAGAACAAAGTTGCACTGAGACCCAAGAAGTCAGCAGCTTTGTTTTCTCAATAATCCAACAGACCAGGGGAGTCTGTAGGTCTGCACGATCTGATGCAGGGATTAAGGGTGGAATTCTTCAGCTACCATAAGGTGCAAAGGAGGTTCAGTGTTGAATGCTGAAGAATTACGATTCCTATGACTTAAGTGCTTTTAAACAATTCCAAAAAACAGCAAGTTTTTGAAATCTATTCCTGACAATTAAAAATTATCTTGTAAACATGTCCAGTCTTCACATTTAACCCTGTGAATGCACATATGATGTTAAACATAGATGGAAATTGCAGAAGCAGCCCACAGAGAAATCTGTCTGACAGCATAAATGTAGTGGGTTTTATGGAGTAACGGTTAACACGTTCTCCGCACATGTGAAAAGTTCCCAGTTTGGTCCTGGACAGAACTATAAATCAGGCAATGCTGTTACAGCTCAGGGCATTCTGGAGTTCAGAGTTCAGTTCCAGCACTGTTGTTTACGGAGTCTCTGCACATTCTCCCCATGGAATGTGTGGGTTTTCCCTGGGTGCCCTAGTTTGATTCCACAGTCCAAGGATGCACTGTTGGGTTACTTGGTAAGCGTAAATTGTTCCACGATTAGGTTGGGGTTGAACAGAGTTGTGGGGTTGCTGGGTTGGAATGGCTCAAAGAGCCAGAAAGGCATAGTCCACACAGTGTCATTAAAATAAAATAAAATAAAATAAAATAAAAACCCCAGCTGAAATGGAGTCGATAGAGTCTCAACTGTGAGTTAACTATTTTCATCAAAATCTTTGGGACAGGAGAAGGTTGAGCACTAAAGCCCCATTCCAGAGTCTTGACCGTAATAATCTAAATGTATGTTCTAATGTGTGAATGCTGCATTGATTAGGGTACAAAACACACAAAATTGTGGAGGAACTCAGCAGGTCAATCAGCAGCTATGGAGAGGAACAATCAGTCAGCATTTCAGGCCGAGACCGACTTGATGAAGGATCTCAGCCCAATTCGCTGTCTGTTTATTCTTCTCCATGGATGTCTGCCAGACCTGCTGAGTTCCTTCAGCATTGTGTGGGTGTTGTCCTAGATTTCCTGCATCTGCAGAATCTCTTGTGTTTTGTTAGGGTGCAAAGCTTCAAATAAAATGTGAAACTGAGATCCGTCTGGATTCTCAGCTGGCTAAGATATTTTGTCTGGCACATTATTTGAAGAACAGAAGAGTTATTCATGATATTCTACATATACATATTCCTCTATCAATATCATTGAAAATGAGAGTGTCTGTCACTATCATTTCTCTTTATGCAAGTATTTTCACATTGATGCATGTTTCCTTTCCAATGACAGCAGCTATAATATGTATTTTATGTCGCTTATCTTGAGATCCACTTACAGATAAATAATATAAGAAATATAAGCTTTTAGTTCAAATGGGTAGCTTTAAATGATGAATCTGTAAAAGTTTCAACTAACAGGAGTAAAATCAGAATCAGGTTTAATGTCACCGGCATATGTCATGGAATCTGTTAACTTAGCGGCAGCAGTATAATGCAATATAGAAAAGATAAGTATGTAAAGCAATTACAGTAAGTATATATATATATTAAATAGTGCAAAGACAGAAATAATATTTTAAAGAAAGTGAGGTGGCGTTCATGGGTTCAATGTCTATTTAGGAATCGGATGGCAGAAAGGAAGAAGCTGGTCCTGATTTGCTGAGCATGTGCCTTCAGGTTCCTGTATCTCCTTCCTGATGGTAACAATGAGAAGAGGGCATGTCCTGGGTGATAGGGGCCTTAGTGATGGACACTGCCTTTCTGAGGCACTGCTCCTTGAAGATGCCTTAGATACTACAGACACTAGTACCCAAGATGGAGCGGACTAATTTTACAACTTTCCTTAGCTCCTTTCCATTCAGACTGGGTTTGCACGGCAGACTCCTTGAGTCCACATTTCTCTGAAAGATATTACTGAGCCACTTGGATCTGGCAAAGCAGTGATCTGTGAGGTATTACTTCTGCAATTGTTGCTGTTATCTTAGCTCCATATTTATTTGTTCACCTTCCTTTAAACTGCCATGCTTCGTGCTCCTGGCACAATGGTCCAGATATCTAGTTGCTGCTGCAGGATTTGAACCAGTACATGAGCCTCAGTGCATAGATCTGGAAAATGGAAAGCCAGAAACCTGAGAACAGATCACGTACAGTTAAAGTGCAGATCCTTAGCTTAATTAAGATGGGAATTGAAGCTCACAGGGTAGAAATTTAGCCTTGGCTGCATGCTGTAAACATGCAGACATAGGAACCACTCTACAATTCACTTCTGATTTCTAGTATTAAAAAGGACAATAAATTCAAGTAGAAATAAAAACAGACTCTTAGCAAGAAGGCGAAGGTCTCAATGGGAACAGATCTGTCCTTGTTGAGTACTTTACATGTCAGCAAACTTCTTGGGCCTCTTCTCACTTCTGCTGTTAGAGGGTTTAAGGATAATCTGGGAGTTGGATACTCTTATTTTACTATGTGGAAGCCTGCTCTGAGAGTACTGGCCAATTGAAGTTTATGACTCTGCACAGTAGTGAGAAACAGACATTTTAATGTTAGGGGATGGCATTAAATCATTGGTAGCCAGCACAAGGTATTTGATGAATTGGCTGTTAATCTATTCATAATCCTTTCCCATTTTTCACCTTCAATCCTGCATTTTAGGTGGATTAAGGAGAATGCACTGTGGAAAGCAGACAGAATAGTTTCCCATACCAATATGCAGCACCCACTGCAGGAGCTGCTAATAATGTAAATTGAAGTTGGTGATGAATCAGTATATAGGAGAGAGACTGAAAATCTGGCTGAGTGGTGTATAACAACAACCTCTCATTCAATGTCAGCAAGATCAAGGAGCTGATTATTGACTACAAGAGAAGGAAACCAGAGGTCCATGAGCCAGTCCTTCTCAGGGGATTAGGGGTGGAGAGGGTCAGCAACATTAAATTCCTCAGTGTTATCATTTTAGAGAGTCTCTCCTGGGTATATCATGTAAGGGCTGTTACAAAGAAAGTATGGCAGCAACTTTATTTTCCTTGAAGTTTGTGAAGATTCAGCATGTCATCTAAAACATTGACAAACTTCTGCAGGTGTGAGACGAAGAGTTTTTTGGCTGCTGCATCACAGCCTGGTTTGAAAACTCCAATGCCTTTGAATGAAAAAGCCTACAAAAAGTCATGATCAGGGGTCCATCAGGGGCAAAGCCCTACCCAGCATTGAGCACATCTACATAGAGCACTGTTGCAGGAAAATAGCATCCATCCACCGTCCAAAACATGTTCCCTTGTCACTACTGCCATCAGGAAAAAAAGATTCAGGAGCCTCAGAGCCCACACCATCAAGATCAGGAACAATTCAGAGTTCAGGAAACAGGCTCAGAATCCTGAAAAAGGTCTCAGCCTGAAATGTCGACTGTTCACTCTTTTCCATAGATGCTGCCCGGCCTGTTGAATTCCTCCAGCATTTTGTGTGGGTTGCTTTTTTTTGATTTTCAGCATCTGCAGCTTTTCTCGTGTTCAGGAACAAATATAGCCCCTCAACCATCAGGCTCTTGAACCATTGGGGATACCTTCACTCAACTTCCCTCACCCCATGAATGAACTGTTCCATCAACCTATGGACTCACTTTCAAGGACTCTTCACCTCATGTTCTCAATATTTATTGCATATTTATTTATTTATTTATTTTTGCATTTGCACAGTTTTGTTGCCTTTTGCACATTGGTTGTTAAGCTGTCACAGCCTTTCTATGATTCTGTTGTATTTCTTGGTCTTTATCTGTAAGAAAAAGAATCTCAGGATTGTATATAGTGATATATATGTACTTTGATATTAAATTTACTTTGAACTTTGAACTTAGTTTACCAATGAAACTGCCTACCATAGTACCAGCTAATAAGTAGTAACAAAAATATTTTTTGACCTATTGAAAACCTGACTGCATTTTCACACAGAAGGCTGCCACTGAGCGAACATTTTCTCACTTTTACGCACCAGCAATGTTGAAGCAATCCCAAAGGTTTGTCAGAGTATATTCAATTTATATTCATTAATTTGTGTCTGCAACTAATATTTATGTAAATTGCTTGTAATTTTTAGTACATTAAGTGAAGACAGCAGCAGAAGGGAAACATTTTATATTGTTGTAAACTTCGGTTGTGTCTAAGGCCTTCAGCACAGGCAAGCAGACTTGTCTATTTTTCAAGACAAAAGTTCTTCCAACAGTGCACCAAAATGAGTATTGCCTGGGGTTTATTGTCACTCTGTGTCCTTCATGAGCTCTTTCAGTAATCTTTCCTGGGATTTGATCTGGGCAAAGAAAGAAACACTTCTAACTGCATCATCCTGTAAAGATATAGTATGTTATTCAACTGGATTTCCAGGCAAATATATCTTCAGCAAAATTTGCAAAACAATGAAATCATTGATTTGCTGTGTTTCTTCAGGTAACCAGAAAGAAATCAGTGAGTAACATAAGACATTTCAAAGGTGGAGAGTTAAAAATAGGACTTCAGATAAAGCACTCAGTCACTAAGAACCTGCTGACAGAATGGGAACAGAGGCAGATATCTCACTTGAAACAAGAAAATCAATAATAGTGTATCTGTTATAAAATGGTGAATGTTTACATAAATTAGAATGCAATTTTACAGCAAATCATTGAGCTGCGATTACGACATATATTATGTAAAGACAAAAGGAACCTGTAGCCACTGCTGCAGTAACCTAACACTTATGTAACCATCCCTGAACACCCCTACCCTTCCCTCGCCTTTGACTCCTCCAACTTTCCCCCTACCCCTCCACCCAAAACCAGCTCCTTCCGTGTCTTCTCTATCCACTTCCCTCTCTGAGGTGAAATGTTCTGAGTTTGGTTTTATTAAAGGTCCTGATGAGCACTCTTGACCCCAAACATCAACTGTATTTTCCTCTCCATGGATACTGCCTGACTTGCTGAGATCCTCCAGCATTTTGAGTGTGTTGCTTACCTAACTCATTGCTCTAGCATTTCTGCTTTTGGTTCAGATTCTCACATCTGTTGGTTTAGTTACGCTCCACTTATTAAAGCGGAAATAAGTGTTATTAGCAATGTTGAATTTGCATTTAGTTACTTTATTAATGTTCTGTTTCCTCATGCTGGTTACCAGGTAGAACCAGAAAGCTGCTGGTGCCCCAATATTTGTGAGTGCCCATGGTAGTTCAATCCCTGATTCTGCAATAGCAACACCAGTGGAAGTACCATTATCAATATTCCGTGCCACTGGTAACCTTGGGAATTCTCCTTCAACTGGAAATCCTCGAGTTTCCCTCAAACATCCATGCACCCCGGCACTGTGCTGGGCGGAACCTTCTTTGCAGCAACCAAGCTGAAATGAAGTTTCTTGAGATTTTTACAGAACTATTTTCACTGCAGACTTTAGCCTTAAGACTACATATTTGATTACATCAGGTCTAACTAAGGTTTTAAATAAGTACAAATCCATAATTACTCTTTAGCAACATACACTCAGTGGCCACTCTATTAGGCACACCTGGACACCTCGTTAATGCAAATATTAGCCAATCATGTGGCAACAACTCGAAGCATAAAAGCATGCGGACATGGTCACGAGGTTCAGTTCAAACATCGGAATGGGGAATAAATGTGATCTAAGTGACTTTGACAGCGGAATGATTGTTGGTGTCAGGCAGGGTGCTTTGAGTATTTCAGAAGCTGCTGATCTCCTGGGATTGTCACGCACAACAATCTCCGGAGTTTATGGAGAATGGTGCGAAAAATGGAAAAAAAAACAGCCAGTGAATGGCAGTTCTGTGGGCAAAACCACCTTGTTGTTGAGAAAGGTCAGTGGAGAACGGCCAGACTAATTCAAGCTGACAGGAAGGCGAGAGTAACTCTAATAACTACGCATGACAATGGTGGTGTGCTAAAGAGCATCGCTAAATGCACAACACATCAAACCTTTAAGTGGATGGGCTACAGCAACAGAAGACCACACTGGCTTCCCCCCTGTACCTAATAAAGTAGCCGCTGAGTGTATATGATATAAAACCATTTTAACCATATCTATATGACCATTTCAAAACAGAGCGTTTAAAGTATATCAACAAAGATTTGTAATGCAGCTTCTCCTGTAATCATTTTCTGGATATCATTTTATGGATATCTTTTGCACTCTGTGAGAATTCTTTAATAAGATTGACTTTTCTTCCAGCTTGTTGATATTGAAAGGTGCTGGATGCCAGAGGCCCTGTTGTACTGACATCTGGCAGCAGTGAGTGCTGGAAAGGTGGAAGTGCTTGCCAGAATCTCTAGTGTTTGGTGGACAACATTGTTTGAGGTCAGCAGGACACTCTGAAGCTTTGCCATTGACAGCAAATGTTTCGTCCTAAGAATCGAATAGCTGCGGAATTCCAGTTACTCAACTGATTAACCTTTCAAATTATGGTGGAAAATAAAATGCCAGGAGCACTCATGAATTGAAAACAAAAATCAAATGAAAATGACTTAATTCCGTTACCCATATACGGATTAGTGAAGTTATTTCGGATTGTTTCATATGGAACATAAATAATTTTCTTATTGCCACTTATGAAAATCAGAAATTGTCACAAAGCTTTCTTTGCCAACCTATCATTGTTTAGAATTTTGTAGTAATATTCTGCATTTTACACATGCTGATGAAACAGAAAGCACATTTTGTAAGATGCTCCATGTGGTTTTGCTTAGAGAACATGAAACATTATACTGTTTCTGTGCATGGAGAATTTAAGATGCTCTAAGTGACAGAATGTCAAGTAATTGAAGAATGAAAGAATCGTAAGCAGAAGGGAAGGGTGGCAGATGTTCCTTCATTTCATTGTTGAGAGGTGGCACAGACATCAAAGCTGGAAGTTAGAAGCTCCTTGTCTACAGGTTTGAGAGTCCACAGCCAAGGACTGCATTCTTGAAGGTGGCCTGTCCTGGAGATGGAGGTGTGTGTGTGTGTGTTTGTGAAGGGGATGGGAGTGTGTGAAAGGGGTTTGTTTTACCCTGCTGTAGTTGCCGCTGCTTGCGTTATTCTGTGCTGTTAATGTGTCCATGCTGTGCTGGAGCCGGAATGTGTGGTGGCACTTGTGGGCTGCCCATAGCACAGCCTTGTGCACGTTGCTTCTTAACGTAAACAATGCATATCACTGTATGTTTCAATGAACAAGCAATAAATACTGTAAATCTGAATCTGAATTTAAAGAAAAACTAACGGAGAGAGAGAGAGAGAGAGAGAGAGAGAGAGAGAGAGTGAGAGCAGACAAATCCAGTCACTCCATCAACCCTACTTTTTCCCTGTAACTCTGTAAATTCTTCTTCCTTATGCAGCTCTCCAATTAATTTCTGGAGTGTTCTGGCTGATTTTATATGACACTTACATACACTGAGTTCCACATCTAAACCACTCGCTGCTCACTTCTGCAACTATAGCTATTTCCCTTCACTTTAAATCTATCTGCCCTGTCTTTGAACTCTTCCCTATGGGGACCTGTGATTTTTTATTTACCCTCTCTTTAACCCTGTCTAAAACTGACATGAACTTGTATGCCTCTGTCAACCTATGTCAAGTTTCCACCACACTACCTGGCTCCAGGTAAGGTAACATCAGCTTCTCCAGTGTAAGCTTGCAGTTAAGAACCGTTAACTCTGGGACCATGTTATTAAATCTTTAATGTCCATTTCTGGAACTGTCAAAAACATTTTCTCATCTTTCACTACCTTCATTACACAATTAATGGCATAAAGGGCAGCATTTTCAGCTTGCTATATTGGCGCCAAAATGTGTTACGACACTTGTGGGCTGCCCCTAGTGCATCCATGGGTTTGTTGGTTGCAAAGACAAATGACACATTTCACTGTATGTTTCAATGTGCATGTGATAAATACATCTGAATCTGAAGCCGAAGATTAAAAATGGCAGCATAGCAGCTGGCATATTTTGGAATGGATGTGGAGAGGATATTTCTTATAGCAGGGGAGTCTAGCACCAGAGGCCACAGCCTCAGAGTAGAGGGGCGACCATTTAGAACAGAGATAAGGAGTAATTTCTTTAGGGAGTGAATCTGTGGAATTCATTGCTACAGATGGCTGTGGAGGTCGAGTCACTGGGTAGATTTTCGTGGAGGATGCTGGGTTCTTGATTAGTCAGGGTGATAAAGATTCCAGGGAGAAGGCAGAAGAATGGGGTTGAGGGGGACAATGAATCATCCATGACAGAATGGCACAGCAGAGTTGATGGGCTGAATGGCCTAATTCAGCTCCTATAGCTTGTGGTCTTATTATACCTAAAATGCCAGCAATTGCAATTCAACTCCTACTGCTGTCTGAAAGGAGGAAGGAGTTCTCCACTGCGTTTCCTCCACATTCAACTCAAGTCAAGTCAAGTCAACTTTTATTGTCATTTCGACCATAACTGCTGGTACAGTGCATAGTAAAAATGAGACATTTTTCAAGACCATGGTGTTATATGACACAGTACAAAAAACTGGACTGAACTACGTAATAAGAAAAATACAACACAGAGAAAGCTACACTAGACTACAGGCCTACACTGGACTGCATAAAGTGCACAAAAACAGCACAGGCATTACAATAAATAATAAACAGGACAGTAGGGCAAGATGTCAGTCCAGGCTTCGGGTATTGAGGAGTCTGATAGCTTGGGGGAAGAAACTATTACATAGTCTGGTCATGAGAGCCCGAATGCTTCAGAGCCTTTTCCCAGACGGTAGGAGGGAGAAGGGATTGTATGAGGGGTGCATGGGGTCCTTCATAGTGCTGATTCCTTTGCGGATGCAGCGTGTAGTGTAAATATCCTAAGAGATAGGCCAAGCCAGCATGGTTTCCTGTAAGGAAAGTCCTGCCTGATTAACCTACTGCAATTTTTGAGGAAATTACAAGCAGGGTAGACAAAGGAGATGCAGTAGATGTGGTGTGCTTGGAATTTCAGAAGGCCTTTGACAAGGTGCCGCACTATCTTTCCTTTCAGTTCGTCCTGACAAAGGGTCTCGGCCCGAAACGTCGACAGTGCTTCTCCTTATAGATGCTGCCTGGCCTGCTGTGTTCTACCAGCATTCTGTGTGTGTTTTGTTTGAATTTCCAGCATCTGCAGATTTCCTCGAGTTTGCCGCACATGAGGCTGCTTAGCAAGATAAGAGCCAATGGAATTACAGGGAGGTTACTAACATGGCCGGTCAGCAGAAAACAGGAAGTGGGAATAAAGGAATCCTATTCTGGCTGGCTGCCAGTTACCAGTGGAGTTACACAGGGGTCAGTGTTGGGACCGGTACTTTTTATGATGTATGTCTGTGGTGAACTATGTGCCTGTCGGGACACGCCCCTGCTGACTGCTCCTGTGGCTCCTCCCACAGGCCCCTGTATAAAGGAGACCTGCGGCCTGACGCTCGGCCTCAGTCTCCAAGACCTTGTATGATAGACACTCACTCCTGGTTCCTTCTTCCAGTCAATAAAAGCCGATATCTCGCCTACATCTCAGTGTGAGTTATTGATGGTGCATCAATGTCAATGATTTGGACTATGGGATTAATGGATTTGTGGCTGAATTTGCCGATGTTACAAAGATAAGTGGAGAAGCGGGGAGTGTTGAGGAAACTGAGAGCCTGCAGAGAGACTTAGATAGTTTAGGGGAATGGACAAATAAGCGGCAAATGAAATACAATGTTGGAAAGTGTATGATCATGCACTTCAGTGGAAGAAATAAACAGGCAAACTATTATTTAGATGGGGAGAGAATTCAAAATGCAGAGGTGCAAAGGGACTTGGGAGTCTTTGTGCAGGATACCCTAAAGATTAACCTCCAGGTTGAGTCGGTGGTGAAAAAGGCAAATGCAGTGTTGACATTCATTTCTGGAGGTATAGAATATAAGAACAGGGATGTGAGGCTCTTAAGGCACTCGTGAGACCACACATGGAGTATTGTGTGCAGTTTTGAGCTTCTTATTTTAGAAAGGATATAATGACATCAGAGATGGTTCAAAGAAGATTTTCGAGAATGATTCCAGGAATGAAAGGGTTACCATATGTGAAACACCTGGCAGCTCCTTGGGCTGTATTCCCTGGAGTCCAGGAGAATGAGGGGGAATCTCATTGAAACATTCTGATTGTTAAAAGACCTGAACGGATTAGCTATGACAAAGTTATTTCCCATGGGAGGGGAGTCTAGGACAAGAGGGCACAAGTTCAGGATTGAAGGCCGTCCATTTAGAACAGAGTTGCGGAGAAATTACTTTAGTCAGAGGGTGGTAAATCTGTGGAATTTGTTGCCATGAGTGGCTGTGGAGGCCAAGTCACTGGGTGTATTTAAGACAGAGATAGATAGGTTCTTGATTAGCCAGGGCATCAAAGGGTATGGGGAGAAGACAGAGGAGTGAGGATGACTGGAAGAATTGGATCAGCCCATGACTGAATGGCTGAGCAGACTCGATGGGCTGAATGGCCTTCTTCTGGTCCTATGTCTTATGGTCCTATGTTCTTATAGATACAGGTTAGCAAAGATTAATAAGTTGTAGGCATGCTATATTGGCACTAGAAGCATAGCAACACTTGTGGCTGTGCCTAACACATCCTCAGACTGCATTGGTCATTGATGCAAATGATGCATTTCACTCTATGCTTTGATGTTTTGATGTATATGCAACAAATAAGCATAACTTTTAACCTTTATAAAATGCATTCTCTGAAAATGTATAAATGCTGCTCGTTTCTTCCTTAACCATGTCCCCTGAAATCTTTTCAGAGGCTGTTTACACAACGATCAACCCCTCCGTTTCAAGTGGAGGCGGGACTCCAGACTGTGGTCCTACTTCACAAAGCCCAGAAGGAGGCTCCATGAGCTTCAGCGCATCCCTCAGCATGAATTCCTGAACTCTGGAATGTGCCGGTTGGTTGTATTCACTTGCAGGTATCTTCTTTGTCTGGAAGACCAGCACGACTTAGGCAGACCAAAGTGCATGTCTCATCAGGATGATGATCATCCAGCAGCAGTTTTTATCAGCAGGCATCCCTGGGGACAGCCTGTGGATCGCACAGACCTGCTGGGAGCAAACTTTGACAAGAACATTGCATCCTATTCCAGATTTTATTAGCAAATGCGGTATCCACACAGTGGCGGACAATCATCTCAACTGAACCACATACATCTTGAGGGTAGTGTGTGGCTAATGTGGAAGGGAAAAAGTTCAAAGCAAATTTATTATCAAAATACATACTGTATATGTTAACCCATACAACCCTGAGATTCATTGTCTTGCGGGCATTCTCAATAAATGCATAATAGAATAATAACCATAACAGAATCAGTGAAAGACTACACCAACTTGGGCGTTCAACCAGTGTGCAAAAGACAACAAACTGTGCAAGTACAAAAATAAATAATAATAATAATAATAAATAAACAAGCAATACATATTGAGAACATGAGGTGGAGAGTGCTTTTAAGAGTCCGTAGGTTGTGGGAACATTTCAAAGATGGGATCAGACATTCCCCTCCCACCCATCCTCACTGGTAATCAAACACAGTCTTGGTGCTTGCTTGTGATTTCTTATGGTGGGCATTCTGCAAAATGGCTGGCACCCTATATCCTTCATCTTTCACTTTTCTTTCTGAACCTTGTATCTAGGAACACTTAGCACCCAGCCTTGTGCTTTTGAACCATATTTTAATTATTGTGACTATATTACATCTGCAGAGTCTGTTTACATCCAGAGCTGACTAACCTTGCTTGTCATACTTAGTAAGTTTACACCCATGCATTCCAAATCTGGCTTGTCTTTCTTCTTGGTGTGAGAGTGAAAATACTACAGTCTACAAATTCTATTGCATCGTGAATTATTTATGAGTGCAATTCAACACAATTTTCATCAATAGCTTTCGTTAATGAATATTGAAGACTTAAGCACTACATTGTGAAGTCTGTGATTTTCTTTCCAGGTCATTGGTTCACAGAAATTCAAAGTTCAGAGCAAATTTATTATCAAAGTATATATATGTTACCATATTCTACCTTCAGATTAATTCCCTTGTAGGCATTTATAGGAAAAAAGAAAGATTGTTAATTATAGAAATAGAGACATCTTACAAAAAAAACTATACATAAACAGATGAGGACTAGCAAATAACCAATGTGCAAGACCTACGAATAAAAATAATACTGAGAATATGGGTTTTTTAATTTATTGAAGTATTGTTCAGAGAGGGTCCTTCCAGCCTTTTGAGCTGTGTTGCCCAGCAAACCCCCCCCCCCCCCAACTTAGCCTAATCACAGGACAATTTAAAATGACCAATTAACCTACTAACCGGTATGTCTTTGGAATGTGAGAGAAAACCGGAGTACCTAGAGGAAGCCCACGTGGTCACAGGGAGAATGTGCATACTCCTTACAGACAGCGGCGGGAAATGAACCTGGGTCGCTGGTACTGTAAGGCATTGTGCTAGCCATTATGCTGCCACAAGTTGTAACTGAGAAGATGAGATACACTGTACGTTCATACTGCAAGCATCGGTAATGTCTTCCTCATGAAATCGAACGTGCCGAATCAGGTCCCAGATTTTGGTGCCTGGTGTTGGGAATCCATTCTTGGTAACTCCTTCATTATGTTACATAGTTCTCATGATGGATCTCTTTCAGAACTGCCAACACTAATAATGCTGGTCACTTACCCCATGTTACATCCTGATGGTAGGCCTGAACTTCGCTCCTCTTCCCAGTCCACCTGATTATAAGTGCTGCCCTTCCCACAGATTTCATAGATCCTTGGGAAATGCATTCATCTGCCTGCCACCCAACATTCCATTGCAACCCATAAAATATTTTAAATGGAAATATTGGCTGTGAAGATAACTGGAACAAGAAATTAACTGGCTCCAAAGTGCACAATTCCTCAGGAACCAATGAAGTTCTGGCTCCAGGTATCCCCACGGACAAAAATTACGTTAGTTATATTTCATGTTATTTTTCAGTTGTTAAACAGTTAAAGGGAACGTTGTTGGATTTATTGTGTATAGCTGCAAGAAAACAAATCTCTGGATTGTATATGGTGACATATAAGTACTTTGACAATAAGTATTTATATTGAACGGCCTGGCATTTCAACATCTCCACGTGCAGCCTGGAAGGTGTGCACCTTGGGGTGCGGCCCTGTGGACGACCCGATTCCTCGCTGATCTCACCGACTGAAGTGTTGCAAGAGATTGAAACATTGAGAGAACAGGCAAGCTGTGAGAGAGGCAGGGGGATTGTTGAGATGTCAAGGTGTTGGGATGGACAGTAGTTTCCGACGAACTCTGGATCATGGTCTCCGGGGGCTTTGCTATTGCTTGTGTGGCGGGTGGTGGGGGTTGATGCCTTTGACTGAGCAAATGTGGGGGGAGGGTGAAAGGGTGGGGGGGGGGGTTGATGCTTTTGCTGCTGCTTGTGCATGGGAGGGGGAGAGCTTTGTGGGGGGGGGGGGGTCTAACGCTTTCCTGTCATTCATTCTGCGGAATTTTCTTCCGTTTCATGGATGTCTGTGAAGAGTAAGAATTTCAGGTTGTATACTATATACATTCTCTGATATTACATTGAACCAGTGAACCATTGGACTGTGAACTTTGAAATCACAATGTCAGAATGACACCTGCCACCCTGTGTGGGGAGTGCCCATCGCAGGTATGCAGTGATGATTTATCAGAGGAGTGCACCATGCTTGGGTAATATCAATAAGGGACACCAATGCAAATACATAGAGTCATAAAGGCAGCAGTGAAGTGCATGAATCTTGCATGTGCCCAGAAGATAATAATTATTCAGAAGAAATTACAATAGAAATTGAAGAGCTTGCATGTGAAAGATGAAATGATCCATATGTAGATTTATAAAGCTTTTTATGGACATTAATTCATAGCTATTCCCTAAAATTCAACATCAATCATTCATAGTAAACCATATTCTTTTCAAATCCTTCGTGCCATTACATCTACACAGTGTGGGTCTGGTATTAACAACCACAAGTACAAATAAGAGATCAAAATAGTGGCTTGTTTTGTTGCTGAAGGTTGAATGGTGTTTTATTGAACTAACAGTAAACCCATGGTCAAAAAGACTAACAACAACACACACAAAATGCTGGTGGAACACAGCAGGCCAGGCAGCATCTATAGGGAGAAGAGCTGTCGATGTTTCGGGCTGACGATTTACAATGTTTTGAAAATCCCTGAAATATTCTGATAACATATCTTGTTTAGTTTTTTTATTTGATCTCTGATTTTTCAAAGGATCAGTGGGAGAGATTGAAAACATGATTTTTGTGTTGAATTGTAAGGAAATGATGTGTGTCACCAGGAAGAAGGTGTGGGAGCTTCACAACTCACACCACAAGGTTCGGGAACAGTGTTACCCCTCAATCATCAGGCAAGCAAAAGGGATAACTTCACTCAACTTAATTTGCCCCATCATGTTCCCACAACCTATGGACTCACTTTCAAGGGCTCTTCATCTCATGTTCTCGATAATAATTGTTTATTTATTAATTATTATTATTATTTTTCTTTTTGTATTTGCACAGTTTGTTGTCTTTTGCACGTTGGTTGAAAACAGACAAATGGTCTTTTATTGATTCTATCATGATTATTTCTTTGTTATGGATTTATGTATGCCTGCAAGAAAATGAATTTCAGGGTTGCATAAGTTGACATATATACACTTTGATAATAAATTTACTTCGATTTACTTGAGGACTACATAAACATCAGCCAATTTTTCTATTACCCCCTCAACATCCTTTGGTCCCCCATGTAATGCCATTTGATGCTTATACTCCACACCTCAATATAAAAAGTTCAAAGTAAATTTTATTATTAAAGTACATAGATGTCACCATACACATTCCTGAGATTCATCTTCTTGTGGGCATTCACAGTAAATCTATAAACTAGTAACTATAATAGGATCTATGAAAGATCAAACAGAATGCAAAGACGACAAAGTGTGCAAATGCAAATATAAATAAGTACCAATAAATAATGAGAACATGAGATAATGAGATAAAAGAGTCATTGAAAGTAAGATCGTTGTTTGTGGGAGCATTTCGATGATGGGGCAAGTGAGATTGAGTAAAGTTATCTCCTTTTGTTCAAGGGCCTGATGGTTGAGGGGTGGTAACTCTTCCTGATCCTGGTGGTATGAGTCTGGAGGCTCTTGTACCTTCCACCTTATGGTAGCAGTGGGAAGAGAGCATGGCCTGGGCAATGGGGATCTCTAATGAGTGATGCTGCTTTCTGACGACAACGTTTCACATAGATGTGCTCAATGGTTGGCAGGGCTTTCCCCATGATGTACTGGAAGGAATCCACTACTTTTTGTAGGATTTTCCGTACGAGGGCATTGGTGTTTCCATACCAGGTTGTGATGCAGCCCATCAATATACTCTTGACTGCAGATCTATAGAAGTTTGTCGAAGTTTTTTAGATGTCATTCCGAATCTCCGTAAACTCATGAAGAAGTAGAGGCACCATCCTGCTTTCTTTGAAATTGCGCGTATGTGCTGGGTCCAGGACAGGCCCAGTGAAATGGTAACACTCAGGAATTTAAAGTTGCTATAATCAATAGACAATAGACAGTAGGTGCAGGAGTAGGCCATTCGGCCCTTCTAGCCAGCACCACCATTCACTGTGATCATGGCTGATCATACACAATCAGTACCCCATTCCTGCCCTCTCCCCATATCCCTTGATCCCGCTATCTGTAAGAGCTCTATCTAACTCTCTTGAATGCATCCAGAGACTTGGCCTCCACTGCCTTCTGGGGCAGAGCATTCCACATATCCACCACTCTCTGGGTGAAAAAGTTTTTCCGCTTCTCTGTTCTAAATAGCCTACCCCTTATTCTTAAATTGTGGCCTCTAGTTCTGGACTCACCCATCAGCGGAAACATGCTTCCTGCCTCCAGCGTGTCCAATCCCTTAATAGTCTTATATATTTCAATCAGTTCCTTGGTATGGCTAACATTGAATTATTGTCAGGTTTTCAATCTCCCTCCTACATGCTGATTCATCACCACCTATGATCCGGCCCACGACAGTGGTGTCATCTGCAAAGTTGAATATGGCACTGGAGCTGTGCTTAGCCTCACAGTTGTAAGAGTAAAGTGACTGACACCTCATACCAACACTGACACAGTCACTGTTCTACTGTGAGTTAATACGCCCTGCTGCTACTTCGAGCAGCTGCTCTTGCCCAGAGTCACTTTGTCACTTTATCATTTCCTGTTAGTCACCTTGTGTACAGATACTCCTGCAGTTGGTGTCACTTCAGTCTGTGTATATAAACTAATCTTATGTATAAACGACCACTCTCAGTTACGTGTACATTGTGTTGTGTAGGATTTGTTTATACTTATTGTGTCTTTGTTTTTCATTGAGTTCATTGTGCTTATTGTGTTTTGTACTGTGCTGTGTACATGTCATACATACACATCAGTTCTCCTTTACACTTGTGTACTGAAGAATGACAATAAACAATCTTGACTCTTGAAAGTCCATTTTACTTGAGACAGGAGGAATTTCACATGTACTCTCGTTTACAATGAGTGCAAAATGTTCAATTGCATACCAAGGCAGGGGATAATGTATGAAGTGACCATTGTTACTTCTAGGCTCCTTCTCCTTCACGCCTCAGAGGGAAAATGCATTTGTTCTGTGAGTAGTTCTTTCAGAAGGTAACGGGGGGGGGGGGGGTGTTTTTGCATAGGAACACAATATGGATGCAGGCAGGCTCCAAGGTGCCCAGGCGGAGAAGAGGTAGAGAAGCTCCAAACACATAGCCTGCAGACAAACGTTCAGAGGAACACGACAGCAGACACAGACAGCTGTGGTCAATCTCAGTAATCAGGCCACAACACCATGACTCTGTACTGCAAAACATGCATTGATATCAATTATCTCAATCTGTAGCAAGGTGAATAAATGGAATTTCAAATGTGCTATCCCTTAAATAGTCTCTTACCATTTCCAATCTGCATACTCATCATTTTTCTACTGTAACAAAACAAAAATGTTGGAAGAGCTCAGTCAAGCAGCTTCAACGGAAGTAGAAACCAGTTAATATTTCAGGTCAAGCCATTTCCTCAGACTGTCTACTTGAGACTGCCTGATCAAAATCCTCATCCGAGTTCTCCGCAGCAGAGCCTACCAGTTCCCTAATACCAATCTCTACGAATGAAGTTTCACTTAACACTCATAAGTTCACCGCTCCTTCACACACTTGCCCATGCAGCAAACATATCAATGTGCGTGCTTTCATGCTTTTGCATTGATTGGAGAGGGAAGGAGAGAGACTGTGCTGGGTGGGCGGGTTATTTGATTATGCAGGCTGCTTTACTGAGGCAGTAAGAAATATAGGCAGAGTCCACGGAGGGGAGGCTGGTTCCTGTGCTGAGCTGAGCTGAGCTGTGTCCACAACTCTCTGCAGTTTCTTGTGCACACAGCAGGTCATTATCCTTCCAGAGAGAGTGCTTCCTGTGGTGCACTGATAAAAACTGGTAATAATCTGTTTCCTACCTAAACACCAACATTGTTTTAAAATGTGTTAGAAAAGGAGTGATGTAACAGGTGAGATGTACAAGGTAACGAAAGCGATTAAAGTTAATGCTATTATAGAAGTCCAGATGGAATGAATTTCCTGATGTTGAGCTACGGGAAATCGAACATTGGCTTTAAAGTGTAAGCCTGAATTGATGTAAAACACTCGAATGAATATAAATCGACTGTTATGTGCTTCTTTTGGCATTTTAATACTGGAAGGACTTTGAGCCAATTGTGAAGGTAGAACAATGAATCACAAGGATATTGTCTGGTATGAGAAAGTAGAATATGAAGAAATAGCTGCAGGTTTGGGATTTATTTCATTAGAACAGAGGTCATTAATGGTGAGCTGTGGTGCTGAGAACATAGCATAATCTGTTTTCAATGGCAAAGAAGAAAAGAAAATTGAATTAGCATTAAAAATAAAACTTGTAGGACAAAGAATGCTTTAGGAATTTCTGCTAATAATAATTGGCTACCTTAACAAGGGATGTGGGTTAAAGGCATGAGGATCACCCAACGAGTGCATGATATATATTTACACTATTTGATATGTCAGTAATGACTGATTTTATGTTGCTAGCCATTTTCATATCTTTAATTAATTCTCTGAACAATACTATTGTTTGCAGAGATTTAGTTGAGAACTAAATATATTTATTAATACACATGAGTGATAATCGCATAATTCATGCAGCCAGCCTTCATGGGAAGCACTTCCAGATAGTGCAAATCCACAGCCTGGGAAATGCTTCCAATCATATTAATGTCATTCCTTGCTAAATAATTCCTGCCCAGTAAGTGGAACTAATTTGTCTGTGTTTGCATTTGTTCATGTGATCAAAATGCGTAAGTGACTGCCAGTCAAGGTTAAATAGAAATAACAAGTGGCCACTTTATTAGGTACACTTAATGAGAGGCCAGAGGAGAATGGCCAGACCGGTTCAAGCTGACAGTAACTCAAACAACCACATGTTAGAACAGTGGTGTGAAGAAGACCATCTCCGAATGCACAAAATTTGAGATTCAAGATTGTTTAATGTCATTTCCTGAACACAAGGGTACAGGAGAACAAAGTTATTGTTACTCCAGATCCGATACAGCACAAAAAACACAAAAGATAATGAACACAATAATAATAATAATAATAAGAAGAAGAAGAAGAATAAGATCACACGATAAATATCAGTACATAAGATAGCTTATGTACATAGATTGATGGAGGGCTATGTTCCTGGTGCAGGTCGATGGGAGTAGGCAGTTTAAATGGTTTGTTTCTGTGCTATTCTCTTCCATGACTACATGGTTGTCTGTCCATAAAGTGACACTAGGCTGTACATAAGGTGACTGACGGGAAATAATAAAGTAGTGGTGTAGTTAGTGGGTGGAGAGGTTGATCGGATTTACTGCTTGGGAAATTAACTGTTTTTGAGTCTGGTAGTCCTGGCATGGAGGCTGTGTAGCCTCCTCCTGGGTGTGAGTGGGACAAACAGCCCATGAGCAGGGTGAGTTGAATCCTTCATGATGTAACCGGCTCTTTTCTGGCACCTTTCTCTACATACACTATGTCCTTGAAGATGGGGAGGCTGGTGCCGGTGATGTGTTTTGACTGCCCGCTGCAGTGCAGTGTCTCTACATTGCAATCATGCAGCTTATCAGGATGCTCCCTAGTGTGTGTCTTGAGTACGGATGTGCAGAGCCCGGCTCTCTTCAGTCTCCCTAGAAAGTAGAGGCATTGATGAGTATTTTTGACATGTTGGACCTTGATGTGGATGAGCTAAAGCAACGGAAGGCCACACTGGATTCCACTCCTATACCTAATAAAGTAGCCCCTGAGTGCATATTGCTGCTTTGTTCTTGTTGGTTGAGCACTTACTTCTCTGCTCCTGAATTACCTTGGGCTTCTGCTCCAACAGCTCTCAGCTAATTACATCTGAATTGTATTGCCACTCTGTTTATGTAGCTCACAGCTTTATGATCTAATTCATATTTAATTGTCTTTCAATCTGTTAATAAAAGGCTGGTTGCTTTATGATTAAATACCTTGGATTGGAAGAATGTGTTTATATCATGGGTGGTATGAAAAGCTGATTGATGGTGGCATGAAATAATCAGACAACAACTGCCTCTGTTGCCATGAACTTTTGTCAGAAAGTCACTTGAAAAGGTGAAAGGTAATATTAGAAAATATTGAGTTTACAACTGCTCTCACTTTCCTGCCCCCACCATCCAGGCCACAGGCTCAAAGGAGGCACTTGAGCCTTCGGTCAGTCTCACACAACCAGATTCATGAACAATTACAACCCCTCAATCATCTAGCTCCTGAATCAGCATGAATAACTTCACTCACCTCGACACTGAACTGATTCCACACAAGGACTCCACTGCTCATGTTCTGAATATTTATTTGTTTTTATTTTTGTCTTTGCACAATTTGTTGTCATTTGCACATTGATTGATTATCCATAAATTATAACGCGCAGATTTTCATTGATTCTATTGTGTGCCTTTGTATTTATTGAATGTCCACAAGACACTGAATCTCAGGGTAGTAATAATTAACTCTGAACTTTCCCTCTGGCTGATGACAACTGGCTGCTGCAGTTTTACATTTAGCTCAGGACAATGCATGGTCAAGTCCTCAATACAAGCAATCCTGGGTTAAAATTTCACCATTACAATTACTGCCTCAGTTAAGTTATTGATCAAAATAAAAACTTCTCTGAAATTGTATTTCTGAATCAATTTCATACCATAAATATTTTAAACAAGAAGCATTCAAGTGTAAACGTACACTTTAAAATCATCTCTTTCAAATGTTAAGTAATATTGATTTTTAACAATAATTTCCTGTTAAGATTTTGTTTTACCAGATTTAATCCTGAATCTGTGGACTCAAAATATTACCTTAGAGTCATAGTCAGAGAGAAGTACAGCACAAAATCAGGCCCTTCAGCCCATCTAGTCCATGCCGAACCATTTAAACTACCTGTTTCCATCAACCTGCACTGGGATCATGGCCCTCCATACCGCTATCATCCATGTACCTATCCAAACTTCTCATAAACATTGAACTCAAGTTCACATGCACCACTTGCGCTGGCAGCTCGTTCCACGCTATCCCAACCCTCTGAGTGAAAAAGTTTCCCTTCATGTTCCCCTTAATTTTGAGTGTTTGAAAGCTGGAGATAAATGAACTTCTGTATTGTGCACCCACCTCCCCGCCCCCACCCATTCATTTGACTGCCCTCTTAAACTTCAGCCAAAAGAATAACTTTTGCAAAAGGTAATTACATGAGGTTTGAGCACCATTATCATATAATATCACACAATAGCCAGAGGAAAATATAGTACAGATATAACAAGGTGGTTTTCATTTGTACTTGACCATAGATAAAGAAATGCTGAATTGTTCTTTGTAGCATTAAGTATTTATGTGCAGCATAAATGAATTGCAGTGTTTTCCGTCAAGCTACCTCATGCAAGCATGGTAAAATTACCAGCATCAGGGTGAAGATTACTAACATCAGCTAGGAGATTGCTACCATTAGGGAGGAAGTACAGGAGCTTGAAGACGTGCACTCAATGCTTTAGGAACTGCTCCTTCCCTTCCACCATCAGATTTCTTTACGGACATTGAATCTGTGAACTATCATGTCACACTACTATGAATCCATAAACACTTTTTGCTCTCCTTAAGAACTACTTATTTATGTTTCTATATTTCTTATTGTAACTTATCGTATCTTTCATGTATTGTTCTGTACTACTGCCACAAAACAGCATATTTTTCACGATATACATATATCAATGGCAATAACCTGATTCTGATTCTGAAAATTATGATTTACACAACATGCTAAGTTAAAACCAATGCTGTAGTGGATATAATCCATTAAAGTACACAGGGGGCAGAGAAAATGCATGGATGTGCTTAATAACTCCTACCAAGTCTTCCATGCTAAAATTATGCTACATCTGTTTGACTAAAAATTGTATGGTCAGATTTTATGGTGTTATGGTTTTGTTTTCATAGTACCCCATGCACAGCATCTGAAATATCTAACAGACTGTTCAAGTGCTTTTCATTGAGTTTGTTACATCTGATCTTTGAAACTCGCAAGAAAGATGGAGTAAATTTTGAAGAGCTTAATCGTCATTGCAGTCATGAATACTGCCTGTGCCGAAGGTATGGACTGAAGCTGAGGATAAAGATGAGAAACAGGGCAGATGCACCACAGAGGTTTCAGACGATCTGGAGTAAAGAAACTCATGCCTGAAGATCCTACCACCCAAACTAACACGTCCATTCTCATTCCAATCTGATTGAGTGGTGCCACAACAACAACCTTTCACTGAATGTCAGCAAAACCAAAGAGCTGATTATCAATCGCAGGAGGAAGAAGCTGGTTGACAGTCAGCCAGTCATCAATAGGGAAACAGAGGGCCAGCAGCTTTAAAATCCTTGGCATTAATATACAAGAGGATCTGTCACAGGAGCAGCCCATTAGAGACATCACAAATAAGGCGCAACAGCGCCTTCACTTTCTTGGAAGTTTGTTGTAGGTTCAACGTGTCACTAAAAACCTTGACAGACTTCTATAGATGCACATTGGGGAGTATCCTAAGTGGTTGTATCTCAGCTCAGTTTGGGAACATCAGCACCAATGCCCAGGAATGGAAAAGGTTGCAGAAAGTAGTGGATACAGCCCTATCTATTACAGGCAAAACCCTGAGTAACATTGAGTACTATTTAGTAAACATTGAGTACTATTTACAAGGAGTGTTGCCACGAGAAAGCAACATCCATCATCAAAGGCTCGGAACATCCAGACCATGCCTTCTTCTCGGCACTAACGTTAGGCAGGAGGTATAAAGGCCTTAAGATCCACATTGCCAGGCTCAGGAACAGTTATTACCCTACAACTATCGGTCTCCTGAACCGGTGTGGATAACTTCAGCCACCGCTACTCTGAGCTGATTACATCACTTTCAGGAGCTCTTTACAAGTCATGTTGTATGATTATTTTTTTCCATAGTTTGACTTCTTTTGCACATTGTTGGTTTGTCAGTCTTTGTCTGTTTATGTAAAGTTTTTTTTTATTAAATTCTATTGTATTTTTTCCTGTAAATGCTTGCAAGAAAATAAATCTCAGGGTAGCATGGCTGACAAGGGAAGTAAAGGGTAGTATAAAAATAAAACAGAGGAAGTATAACGTAGCAAAGATGAGCGGCAAGCCGGAGGACTGGGAAGCTTTTAAAGAGCAACAGGAAATAATAAAAAAGGCAATACGTGGAGAAAAAATGAGGTACGAAGGTAAACTAGCCAAGAATATAAAGGAGGATAGTAAAAGCTTCTTTAGGTTTGTGAAAAGAAAAAAAAAGTTAAGACCAAAATTGGGCTATTGAAGACAGAAACAGGAGAATTTATTATGGGGAACAAGGAAATGGCAGATGAGTTGAACAGGTACTTTGGATCTGTCTTCACTAGGGAAGACACAAACAATCTCCCAGATGTAATAGTGGCCAAAGGAACTAGGGTAATGGATGAACTGAAAGAATTTTATATTAGGCAAGAAACGGTGTTGGATAGACTGTTGGGTCTGAAGGGGTCTGCATCCCAGGGTACTTAATGAGGTGACTCTAGAAATCGTGGACGCATTGGTAATCATTTTCCAACGTTCTATCGATTCAGGATCAGTTCTTGCGGATTAGAGGGTGGCTAATGTTGTCCCTCTTTTCAAGAGAGAAAACAGGGAATTATAGACCGACGTCAGTGGTGGGAAAGATTCTGGAGTCAATTATAAAAGAGGAAATTAAGGCACATTTGAATAGCAGTAGAAGGATCTGTCCGAGGCAGCATGGATTTATGAAGGGAAAATCATGTTTGACTAATCTTCTGGAGTTTTTTGAGGATGTAACTATGAAAATGGACAAGGGAGAGCCAGTGGATGTAGTGTGCCTGGACTTTCAGAAAGCCTTTGATAAGGTCCCACATAGGAGATTAGTGGGCAAAATTAGGGCACATGGTATTGGGGGCAGAGTACTGACATGGATCGAAAATTGGCTGGCTGACAGGAAACAAAGAGTAATGATTAACGAGTCCCTTTCGGAATGGCAGGCTGTGACCAGTGGGGTACCGCAATGTTCAGTGCTGGGACCACAGCTGTTTACAATATATATTAATGATTTAGATGAAAGGATTAAAAGTAACATTAGCAAATTTGCCGATGACACAAAGCTGGGTGGCAGTGTAAAATATCAGGAGGATGTTATGAGAATGCAGGGTGACTTGGACAGGCTAGGTGAGTGGGCAAGTGTATGGCAGATGCAGTTTAATGTGGATAAATGTGAGGTTATCCACTTTGGTGGCAAGAACAGGAAGGCAGATTACTATCTAAATGGAGTCAAGTTAGGAAAAGGGGAAGTACAATGAGATTTAGGTGTTCTTGTACATCAATCAATGAAAGCAAGCATGCAGGTACAGCAGGCAGTGAAGAAAGCTAATGGCATGCTGGCTTTTATAACAAGAGGAATTGAGTACAGGAGTAAAGAGGTCCTTCTGCAGCTGTACAGGGCCCTGGTGAGACCCCACCTGGAGTATTGTGTGTAGTTTTGGTCTCCAAATTTGAGGAGGGACATTCTTGCTATTGAGGGAGTGTAGCGTAGGTTCACAAGGTTAATTCCGGGAATGGCGGGACTGTCATATGTTGAAAGATTGGAGCGACTGGGCTTGTATACACTGGAATTTAGAAGGATGAGAGGGGATCTGATTGAAATATATAAGATTATTGAGGGATTGGACACGCTGGAGGCAGGAAGCAGGAAGCACGCTGATGGGTGAATCCAGAGCTAGAGGCCACAGTTTAAGAATAAGGGGTAGGCCATTTAGAACAGAGTGGCGGAAAAACATTTTCACCCAGAGAGTGCTGGATATGTGGAATGCTCTGCCCCAGAAGGCAGTGGAGGCCAAGTCTCTGGATGCTTTCAAGAGAGAGTTAGATTGAGCTCTTATAGATAGCGGGGTCAAGGGATATGGGGAGAGGGCAGGAAAGGGGTACTGATTGTGTACGATCAGCCATGATCACAGTGAATGGTGTTGCTGGCTAGAAGGGCCAAATGGCCTACTCCTGCACCTACTGTCTATTGTCTATTGTCATATACGTACTTTGATAATCAATTTACTTTGAACTTTGAAGCCTATATTTCAAATCTATCCTTCAACTTCAAGTTGCCCCAGGAGCTACAGAGCCTTGAAAAAATATTCAGCCCCCACAACTATTTTCACATTTTACTGTCTCATTTTCTAAATTTAAAATATATTGAAGCAGGGTGTTTTGAGCTATTTTAGAAAGCATTGTGCATCATGTTAAATTGAAAGAAAAATTCCAAATTGTGAAAAAGTTACTAAAAATTGAAAACCAAAATTGTGAGGCTAAAAGATTATTCATCCTCTTTGCAATTACAATGCTAACTTGCCCCAGGAGCAATACAGTATTACCCCATCAACTCGCTCAATTTGTTGATGTAGAAAATTGGAGAATCATCTGTTTTCTATTAGTTCATGAGAATAAATACACCCTCACTCTGCAAGGTCCATCAGTATGGTAGGTTTTTAACAGACCAAACCAAAATGAAGGTGAAAGATCAAAACGAGCCAGTGAAATGGTAACAGAGAAGCAGAAACCTGGGGAAAGGTACAGGATCACCTCAAGGGCACTGAACATACCTCAGAGCTCAGCACAGTCCAACATGAAAACGTGGAAAATAACCACACTGCCTAGGTCAGGCACTTGTAAGAGAGGCTACTGTGACGCCAACAGCCACTCTGAATGAATTGTAAAAGTCAGTGGCTGGAACTGGAAATGAAGTTCATGGCTCCACAATCTCTAAGGCCGTGCATATTAGGGTATTTATGGACGAGTGACAAGGAAGAAACCATGGTTTCAAAAAAAAAACATATCTTTGACCACAAAGACTTTGCAAAGCATCACTTAGAAGATACTGTAAGGATATGGAAGAAGGTCTTGTGGTCTGGTGAGACTAAAGTAGAACTTTTTGGCCTCGACACTAAGCAGTACGTGTGATGTAGATTTAATATTGTGCATCAGTCAGGTAACACTGTCACTACTGTAGAGTATGGTGGAGGTAGCATCACGCTGTGGGGATGCTTTTCAGCAGCAGTGATTGGAAATCTGGTCAGGATTGATGGGAAGATGAACGCTGCTAAATATGGAGAGATCCTGATAAAAAAAAAGCCTGCTACCCTTCGCCAGAAAGTTTAAACTGGGGAGGAAGTTTGTTTTTCAGCAGGACACTGCCAGAGCAACCGTGGAGTGGCTTCAAATTAAGAAAATTGATGTCTTTGAGTGGCCCAGTCAGGGTCCTGATCTTAACCTAACTGAACATCTCTGGCAAGACCTCAAGCTTGCTGTCCACCTCCATTCCCCAACTAACCTGGCACAGTTTAAGCAACTTTGTAAGGAGGAATGGTCAAATCTTGCTCCATCATGTTGTGCAAAGCTAATAGGGACCTATCCAAAATGACTACTGTCTGTAATACCTGTGAGAGGCAGTTCAACTAAACTGAGCCCAAGGGGATGAATACCTTTGAACTGCTGATATTTCAGTTTTTGACTTTTTAGTTTCTCATGCATTACAATTTTCCCTGCTTTTTGGACTCTTCTGTGAAAAAAAGGAGCATGTGATTCACAAATAAAAAATCTCAATTAAATTGATTGAAATCCCTGGTTGTAATACTCACTTATGTGAACAACAGGTTGGAGGCCTGAATACTTTTACAAGGCATCGTACAGAGCAAGAGATTATTTATTTATTTGTTTGTTTTTATTTAGCGTGTAATAGATGTCACTAGGCCATTCCTTTCAAAGAAAGAAATTTAATTTTGTTCTTATTAGGCAGAGACCACAAAGACCATGAGACATGGGAGCAGAATTGGGCCATTCTGCCCATCAAGTTTGCTGTTATCTGATCATGGCTGATTTATTATCCCTCTCAACCCCATTCTCCTCCTTTCTCCCCATAACTTTTGATACTAATGAAAAGCCTATCAACCTTTGCTTTAAATATACCCAATGACTTGACATCTATTGACATCTGCGTCAACGAATTCCGCAGATTTACCACCCTCTGGCTAAAGAAATTCCTCTTCATCTCTGTTCTACAGATATGTTCTATTCTGAGTTTGTGTCCTCTGGGAACACAGTCATTGTAGACCTGACGCTGTGAAAGGATTGTGCGTAACCAGAATGTTCAGAATGTGAAAGACTGCATGTGTATAGTGCTTTGAGCTCCTGATGTGAACCCAATACCCAATAAGACCAGTTACTTACTGGTCTCCAGAATGAGATGAGATTTATCACAGTTAATTATATTTCTGAGGAGCTTGCACAACTCATTTCCCAACACTCCATGATTCCTGACAAATTCAGCTGATGGGCATTGCTCAATTCTATTTGTAACTCATTGGAAAATGTAACAGTTCATGACTCCATCAGCAAAACCTGGACAATATTAAATGATGGGGTTATACTGGAGAGGGTACAGAGGAGATTCACTTGCAAGTTGCCTGGATTGGATTTTTAGTGATGGGGTGAGGTTGAATGAACTGGTCTTGCTTTCTCTGAATGAAAGGAGGCAGTGACTTGTTGGGGGTATATGAAATAAGAGGAGGCATAGATGGGGCAGATAGTCAGAATCTTTACCCCATAGTTGGTGTATCAAAAACAAAAGAACATGTGTTTAAGGTGAGAAGGAAAGAGATTGCAAAGGGATCTGATGGGAAAGTTTTTAAAGCAGAAAGTGGTGATACCTGGAATGGACCAGGAAAGTGGGTCCAGTACAGTTTATCATAATGGCAACCCTTTCCTCACCCTTTCAGAGTTATTCCATCCCTGTTATTCTCAGCAGCTCAAAACTAAATGAATTCCCCTTCTTCTGTGCTCTGATAAAGGGTCTTTGACATGAAACATCATTTCCCTATCATATTTGCTGCCTAATTTTTCCTCATTTTCTATTTTAATTACAAATTCCAAGCATCTGCTTTAAAAAAAATTGATCAACTTGCAATGTATATTGGTCCTTAACAAATTTCCTGGTTCAGAGATCATTCATTCACATGCTGTAGGCAATCATGGTCCTTCCAGGACCATAATTGCTCTTGGAAAAACATTTTCTACAGAAGTGGTTTGCCATTTCCTTCTTCTGGGCAGTGTCTTTACAAGATGGGTGATCCCAGCCATTATCGATACTCTTCAGAGATTGTCTGCCTGGCGTCAGTGGTTGCATAACCAGAATTTGTGATATGCATCAGCTGCTCATACAACTATCCACCACCTGCTCCCATGGCTTCAAGTGACCCTGTTTGTGGGCTAAGCAGGTGCTACATCTTGCCAAAGGGTGACCTACAGGTAGCGGAGCGGAGAAGTGCTTTACACCCTTCTTCGGTTGAGATGTATCTCCACCTGCCCTCCCTGGTTCAGAGATAGAGAAGTCAAAATTCAGATATGGCCATGTGAAAGAGGCAGCTAGCAGGAATTGACAGAATAATGGATGGAAAGAGAATCTTTGGGACCTCTTCAAAATTTAACAGGAATTATCCCTATTATTCTAGCAAATATCTGTTCCACAACTAACATAACAAAAAAGAAACAAAAACACAATATCACATCGCTGAACCTCACCCAAGTGCACAAACCAGTTCTTACCTCTGTGAAAAGACAGCATGAAGATACTACGTTTGGCAACAGGCTTGCATTTTTCACACTGCCATGTTATGCTAACAATAGAAGGGGTGATTGATAAGTTCGTGGCCTCAGGTAGAAGGAGATGAGTTATTCAAACTTTCTGCAAAATCACTCAAAGAGTTGAACTGCACGTGCATGTAACGAGAGCTGTATAACTCATCTCATTCTACCTTAGGCCACGAACTTATCAATCACCCATCTGTGGACACTTTCTGGAGGTCCAAGATCCGTATGCTCCACGACTGCTGGACGAAGTGTGTAATTGTAGGAGGGGACTATGTTGAAAAATAAATGTGCTAGGTTTTCTATAATTGACTCCTTCCACCTTAGGCCACAAACTTATCAATCACCCCTCGTAGTTCGGCATGGATTGGATGGGCCACAGGGCCTGTTTCTGTGCTCTAGTGTTCTATGACTAGTGAGTGAGCAAACATACTTGTATGATGATTGTAGAAGAAGTTGCAAACCTATGGGCACGTTGTCCTCTTTTGTTTGAGAAATTGCTAACAAATTGCACACGGTTATTCACGCCTGACTGTATGTCAGTAAGGCCATCGACCCTTACCAAGCTGAAGGATCCATGGACTGCAGGTTGGAAATCCCTGCTCTAAGGTAATATTATAAAGTTTCGATAAACTGACATTATTTACTGTCAAAATTTTGAAAGCTTGTTAATATTCTTGTGTAGTAGCTCACAAATTTGTTAGAACAAGTAAATGTTACTGACACACTAGATGTTGGAGGAACTCAGCCAGTCAGACAGCATCCATAGAAAGGAATTTTGGGCCAAGACATTTCTTTCCCCTTCCTTTTCAGTCCTGATTACTATTATTTTGCTCCACAATCTCATGCAGCAATATTCTGGAAATTAACCTTCAATTGTTGGGATGTAAGGCCAACTTTGAAGAACTGGTAGCTCATCAATACCTGAATGGCTTCTTTTAGCCCTTTCATACAATATAATAAAAGTAAAATCAATCAGTTTGGCTGCAAACAGCATGTGTGTCCTTCCATCTCAACAACACTATTACATCAGTTGAATAGCATGTTCGTTGCTCATTCAATGTTTCATTTCCAATCATTTCAAACAAAGAAATGTAGCTACGCATCACAAATCAGGCAACTGTAATATTCTCCAAAGTCTATTGTGATGAGAGAGTCTCTGTTAACAGATATTTCCTTGTCTTTCTCATCATTTTCTTTAGTCTTGCCAATCAGAAGTGACAAACAGGAACACTTGCATCTCCTCTGACGTACAATATTTAACTACAGATAATCTCTAATAGACATTCTTCTCCTTTCAGAATTATATCATATAAGCTATTTATTATCAAAGTACATGTATGGCACCATATACAATCCTGAGATTCATAGATTAATTTTCTTGTGGGCATACTCAATAAATCCATAATAGAATTATAAGCATAATGGAATCAATGAAGGACCGCACCAACTTTAGCGTTTCAGCTGTGTATTATATATGGCAATACCTCTCAAAGACACACTCCGTCAGTAGGGACCTCCATCACCCAGGACATATTCTCTTCTCATTGCTGCCATCAGAGAGGAGGTACAGGAGCCTGAAAACACACACTCAGCATTTTAGGAACAACTTCTTCCCTTCCACCATCAGATATCTAAACAGTCCATGAGCCTCCGAACACCTTCATGACATACAGAATGTCAGTGATAATAAACCTGATTCCGATTCGGATTCAATAACATTATTAGGCTGGCTAAATTCAAGGAATTGCTACAAGATGCTCACAAGTTTCAAACGTCAGCGAACAAAATTGTTGCAGACAATACACCTTATGATCACATTGATCCATATTAGGAAATATGACAATGAAGATACAGCAACTTTGTTATAACATAAGAGATAGGAGCAGGAGTAGGCCAATCGGCCCCTCAAGCCTGCTCAGCCATTCAACAAGATCATGGCTGATCCAATCTTAACTCTAGTTTTCACCAAATCCCACAAGGCAACAGTGCCAACCAACAGGGCACCATGCCGCCCATTTTATTTTATTATTCATCCCGCCCAAACCCATGTGATCACCTGGGGAAAAAAAACCCGATTTGCCAATTGAGGAGAACAAATCTGGAAAATTCCTCTCCGACCCATCCAGGCTATCGAAAACTGGTCCAGGAGATCACATGGCTGATCTAAACCTAGCCTTACGTCCACTTACCTGCTCGCTCACCGTATCCCCTAATGCCATTTTTATCCAGGAAAATGTCTATCTCCGTTTTGAATTTATTGAGTGTAGTAGCTTCCACAGCTCTCTGGGGCAGTAAATTCCACAGCCTCACTACCCTGAGTGAAGAAATTTCTCCTCATCTCAGTACTGGAACGGCATCCCCTTATTTTAAGATTATGCCCCCTAGTCCTAGTTTCACCCATCATTGGGAACATTCTCCCCGCATCCACCCAATCAAGCCCCTTCACAATCTCATATGTTTCAATAAGATCGCCTCTCATTCTTCGGAACTCCAATGAGTAGAGTCCCAATCTACTCAACCTCTCATCATACATCAACCCACCCATCCCCGGAATTAACCTAGTGAACCTTCTCTGCACTGCCTCGAGAGCCAGTATGTCCTTTCTTAAATATGGACACCAGAACTGCACGCAGTACTCCAGGTGTGGTCTCACCAATACCCGGTACAACTGCAGTAAGACCTCCCTGTTCTTATACTCCATCCCCCTAGCAATAAAAGCCAGCATTCCATTGGCCTTCTTGAACACCTGCTGCACTTGCATACTAACTTTTTGTGTTTCCTGCACCAGGACCCCAGATCCCTTTGCACAGAAGCACTTTCCAGTTTCTCTCCATTTAGATAATAACTTGCTCTATTATTTTTCCTGCCAAAATGCAAGACCTCACACTTGTTAGTATTATATTTCATCTGCCAAATGTCTGCCCAATCACTCAGCCTATCTATGTCCCCCTGCAGGGTTTCAATGTCCTCCGCACTCATTACACTCCCTCCCATCTTTGTGTCATCAGCAAACTTCGATACGTTGCACTTAGCCCCTTTCTCCAAATCATTAATATAGATTGTAAAGAGTTGGGGTCCCAACACCGACCCCTGTGGAACACCACTAGTCACCAACTGCCAGTCTGAGAATAAACCATTTATCCCAACTCTCTGTTTTCTGTTAGAAAGCCAATCCTCCACCCATGCCTGAATATTATCCCCAATCCCATGATTTTTTACTTTAAGTAATAATCTTTGGTGTGGCACCTTGTCAAATGCCTTTTGGAAGTCCAAATACACCACATCCACTGGTTCCCCTTTATCTACCCTATATGTTATGTCCTCAAAGAACTCCAACAAATTTGTGAAACATGACTTCCCTTTTGTAAAGCCATGCTGACTTTGTCCTATTAAGCTATGTTTATCCAAATGCCCTGTTACTGTTTCCTTAATTATCAATTCCAACATTTTGCCAACCACAGATGTTAGGCTAACTGGCTTATAATTCCCAGCCTTCTGTCTATTGCCCTTTTCAAATAAATGAGTTACATTAGCATTTTTCCAATCTGCTGTGATCATTGCTGAGTCCAGCGAGTTTTGAAAAATTATCACTAATGCATCCACAATCCCGACCGCCACTTCCCTTAAGACCCTAGGATGCAAGCCATCCGGTTCAGGGGATTTATCCACCTTCAGTCCCATTAATTTATCAAGTACTATTTCCTTGGTGACTTGAATCGTAGTTAGCTTCTCTCCCCCTAGAGCCCCCTGTTTATCTAGAGTTGGGATATTTTGAGTGTCCTCTACTGTAAAAACTGATACAAAATATTTGTTCAGCGTTTCCACCATCTCCATGTCCCCTACCATTAATTTCCCGGTCTCATCTTCTAGGGGACCAACATTTACTTTAGCCACCCTTTTTCTTTTTATGTAACTATAAAAACTCTTACTATCTGCTTTTATGTTTTTCGCCAATTTACTTTCATAATCTATCTTCCCCTTCTTAATCAATCTCTTTGTTATTTGCTGCTGATCTTTAAAAGCTTCTCGATCTTCAATCTTCCCACTAGATTTAGCTACCTTATATAACTTTCTTTTTAGTCGTATACTTTGCTTTATTTATGGTGCGTGGATCTCAAGAGCTGGGGATGAGCAAGTTATGTAGAGGCTGAAGTAACCTACTTTTAACTCCCATGGAGATGGCAATCTATGTTGGACTGCAGCACCTACATCTACTTTCACTTCAACTACTCAAAGGAACTTGGGCATCAGGAGAAATAACCTGAGGTGTACTAACTCCATGAACACATTTGTTTGGTAACTGTTTAATAAAAATACTGCAGAGGGTAGATTTTCTCCACATTAGCCTGGAGCTATAATGCTGAATCAAATAGATTCTTATCTACATTTATCCGTAATGAATACGAACAAGAGTTTGAAATTCCTATGAGAGTTATGATGCAGAGGTAACATAGCAAACTCTATGATAATAATTTCCAATTGTTATTTTGAGCTAGCATTAGATGAAATGACTGCTCTAAACATAGAGCGATATGCGCAAAAAATGCATCCTTGCCTCTTCACTGGTACCGGGGGAGATGGATTTCAATATTTATTCTGAAGTTTAATTTTAAAGAAGAATGGGGAAGAAAAGACATTCATTTAAGTAGACAGTGGAGAAGGGATCAGATGGGGGGAAAATGCATTCATGTAGATGCAACTCTTTCTTATGCAGTCTTTAGGAACAAGGATGTTTCTACTTCCATCTATGGGCTCAGCGGTAGTTAATGAGGCAAGTGTGGGACCGATAGGCACTTCCACAGTTGGGGTAAGAAGTGACTGATGGGATTGTTGAGCAATTTATGAGTTGGTGAGGATTAGAAAGGACCAGAGTAACAGACATATCTATAGAGAATCATTAATAGCACTGGGGTAGACCATTCAGCCCATCAAATCAATGTTAGGTCACTGTAGAACCAGTTAATCTTATCTGCTTGATTTCCTTCCTAACTCTTGCACAGTTACATCCCTGAGGTGTCAATCTGATTTCCTTTTGAAACCATTGCTTCTACCACCATTGCGGAAAATGACTTCCAGGTCAATTATCATCTGGCCTGTAAGAAAAACTTCCTCAGAAGCTCCTTGCATTTCTTGCCTGAAACCACATTTTTATGTTCCCTAGCAATTGCACAAAATACTAGAGGAACTCAACAAGTCAGACGGCATCCATGGAGAAGAAAAACATTTGATGTTTCAGGCTTGATGAAGGGCCTTGGCCTGAAACGTCAATTGTTTATTCTTCATCGTAGATGCTGCCTGACTCGTTGAGTTCCTCCAGCATTTTAATTATTTATTGGAATAGAACGTGGAATAAATTGCGGCCCTTTGAGCCACGATGCCCCCACCCCCCGATTTAATCCTAGCCTAACCATGGAACAATTTACAATGACCAATTAACCTACCGACCTTTATGCCTTTGGATTGTATCATTGATTCTGTTGTGTTTCTTTGTATTTAGACCAAAAAAAACATAGGAGCAGAATTAGGCCATCAAATCTGCTCTGCCAATCCACCATGGCTAATTTCTCAAACCCATTCTCCTGCCTTCTCCTTGCCTCCTTTGATGTACTGACAAGTCAACAACCTATCAACCTCCACTTTAAATATACCTAATAACTTGGCCTCCACAGCCATCTGTGGCAATGAATTCCACAAATCAACCACCCTCTGGTAAGAAAATTCCTTCTCATCTCTGTTGAGTTGGATGCCTCGCTGTTCTGAGGTGGTACCCTCTGGTCCTAGACTCCAAACTGTAGGAAACTTCGTCTCCACATCCACCCCATCTAGGCCTTCCAATATTCAATAGGTTTTAATAAGATACTCCCCTTATTCTTCTGAATTCCAGTGAGTACAATTCCAGAGCTATCTAATACTCATATGTTAACTCTTTCTTTACCAAAATCATCCTTGTGAACTTCCTTTGGATCCTCTCCAATACCAGCCCATTTGTTTTTAGAAAAGGCCCAGAACTGCTCACATATTCTAGGCAGTTTGCACAATGCTTTATAAAGCCTCAGTACTATATCCTTGCTCTGATATTCTAGTCCTCTCAAAATGAATGCTAGCATTGCATTTGTCTTCCTTACAACTGTGGATGCCCGCAAGAAAATCAGCAAGTATTATTTGTGGCTCATTGCATTAAGGTCATGGAGTCACAGAGCACTACAGCTCAGAAAAGTGCCCTTTGGCCGATGAAGTCTGTGTTGAACTGTTAATCTGCCTAGTCCCGTCGATCCACTCCTGGACCATAGCCCTCCATACCCCTCCCAGCTATGTACCGATCCAAGTTTCTTGTAAAAGTTGCAACTGATCCCACATCCACCAGTTCTGCTGACAGCTTGTTCCACACACAGTAAAGAAGGAAACCCTCAGGCCCCATTTAGCTATTTCAACCTTTCACCCTTATCTGTGAATTCTAGTCTCACCCAGCCTCAGTGGAAACAACTTGCCTGCATTATTCTAGGTACAATATACCCTTCATCATTTTGCACACCTCCATCAAATCTCCCCTCATTCTCCTTTGATCCAGGGAATAAAGCTATTTAAAAAAATCCTATTAAACCTTACAATAAAGCTTAAAAATGATTCATTCTTTCCCTAGAAGTCAGGCCCTCAAGCCCCGGCAACATCCTTGTAAATTTACTCTGTATTCTTGCGTGCTCTGTATTTTAATGCAGACGTAATCTTTAAATAAAAGCAGCAAGCTGGAGCTGGTATCCACAGACTCACAGGTAATTGTAAGGGAACATTTGGATGTAGTATATATTATTTGCTTGAATAGTGTGTGGTATGTTAGAGGCCTCATTGTGACTTCTCTCAACGGTCGTGGGACACAGATCAGACAATATTTTCAGAAGTCACCAAGAAGGAAATAAAGGAAACTTCAAGAGACATGATCTGATTCAATTTTCACAGAAGTGTTTATAAGGTTCTCCATTAGGGGCTTCTCTACTTGAGTGAAGCCTCCAGCATTTATGATAGTATCTGGAGCTAGACTGGAAATTGGCTGGAAAAGGGATAGGCAAAATTAGTGTGTTTGAATTTGGATTTTCTTTGGAGCCCAGATATCAATGACAGACTGCAAAGATCTTTGTCAGAACAATTTGCCTGTACTAGTTTTAAATGGGTGGCAGGGTGGAGATAGGACCATACCAAAGGAGGTGTAAGGCAAACCTTCCCTCCACTAGTCTGCAGATCACCTTGGGCAAGGTGTAGCACCTGCTTAGCTCCTGATCAGGGTCATATGAAGCCATGGGTGCAGGTGGTGGATGGAAGTTCTGGTTATGTGACCGCTGACGCCAGGCAGACAATCTCTGAAGAGTTCTGATAATGGCTGGGGTCACCCGTCTTGTAAAGACACTGCCCAGAAGAAGGTAATGGGGAACCACTTCTGTAGAAAAGTTTGCCAAGAACAATATAGTCATGGATAGAGAAAAGCATAAGAAAGACAGAATGCAAGACCATGATCGCCCACATCATAAGACATAGCACATAATGAGCGAACAAACTAGCTGGAGATCTTGAGAGAATAGTTAGTCAACCTTCATTTGAAATGATTTGAACATCAGAACTTTTGACAATATTTACATCCCCAAGTGTTTCATGATATGTTGACAGTTGGGACTTGGGACTGTAAAGTTATATTTAATTTAGACTACAGTGTAATACATGTTGGAAGGAGAAATACTCACCATACACAGACTTTTCAAGGATAAGCATTTCAGGAGTAAGAAAATCTCAGGTTTTCAGCTGAGTGTTTACTTAACAGCAATGCTGCAAGGCAAAAGCCAGAGTGAATAGAATGTTGATATGAACACAGGGGACAACTAATTGTAATTCAAGACATGCTCTGTTTTACAGAAGAAATTGTGCAGCACAGTAGGGGTGCTTGTCCCATTGAATCTGCATCAGTTTTTATATAAAAAACAACCAAGTTCATCTCACTCTCTGGCTCCTTGCCATATTTCTGCAGTCTTTTTTCTCTCCTTTAAGTTTGACCCAATTCACTTTTGAAGTCAACTATCATACTTGTTGCCACCGCCATCAATCCCACCAGTTCATGTAGCGCTTTAAAAAAGTTGTCTGTCATGTCAGCTTTGGTTCTATCAACAATTACCTTAAGCTTGTGACTGCTGGATATCGACGTTGGAGTTACTGGAACTTTGTTTACGCAGTTTGTCAAAGTTCTAATTTACTTTAAACTCTGCATATCTCCAGACACCCATCTATCACATAAAGGAAAAGAACCTTAGTTTTTTTTATTCCATCCACATTGCTCTAATCTCAGAACCCTAGCGGCAGCACAGTAAATCACTTCCACATTTTCTCCAGCCTGCACACTTGAATTGAACACAATATTCCAGCAATATTACTGAATCTGAATCAAAATCAAGTGTATTATCCCTGGCACACAATGCATATAAATATATAGTTAGGAAGCCTAAGACTTTTGCATAATAATGTAGTAATTTTATGTTTGGAACTGTACTGCTTTCACAAAAAAAACAAATTTCATGCCATATGTGAGTGATGATAAACCTGATTCTGATATGGGTCTCTGTAGTGGACTGAGAGTGGGAAGGGGTCAGGGAGAGGGGAATCATGGTTGGGGAAAAAGGTAATGGAGAAGGGAGGGGGCAGGAAGCACCAGAGAGACATATTGTAATGATCAATAAAACTAATTGTTTGGAATCCAATGACCTTGTCTGGTACCTCAGGGCTGGGGTACCTACACCCATGCCTCACCTCCCCTTTGCAAACCATCTCTGTCTCCTGTCCCACATCCCTCTCAGGGCACTCCACCCTCGCCATTCCCCACATCGTTTGCTCCCGCCAGATTTACAAGCTCGCTTTCCGCTCCTCAATGACATTTGAAGTACCGTGCAAAGTCTTAGACACCCTAGTTATATATATGTGTGTCTGAGACTTTTGCACGGTACTGTGTGCCGTGAAATTTGTTGGTTTTCTTGCTACAATGCCAGATGTAAAAAATTAATTTAAGTTGCGAAAACGAAATAAGTAGTTCAGAAACAGAAGAGAATTGATGTAGTGCTCATGCATAAATGAACCATCCTGAAATTGGACAATGGAGGGGAGGGGAAGAGGCTGTTCCTAAAATGTTGAGTATATATCTTCAGGTTCCTGTACCTCCTCCCTGATGGTAGTAATGAGAAGAAAAGGCATGTGGCTGGTTGGTGAGGGTCTTTAGTGATAGACGCTACCTTCTTGAGGAACTGCCTTTTGAAGATGTCCTTGATGGTGGGTTGTGGGGGGGATGGGGCTGTGCTTGTGGTGGAGCTGGTTGAGTTTACTACCCCTGTAGCCTCTTACAAACTTGTACATTGGAGCCTCCAGACAAAGTGGTGTTGTAACCAGTCAGAATGCTCTCCCTGGATGTGGTCCTTGCATAGATCATTCATTCGGACTCACCGGGATTGCTGTGTCCCGTTTCAGACCTCTCCCCTGGTCGATGAGCACCTTATCATTTTTAGGACTTACATTGGACCATTTGCCTCATTAAATCATAAATAAACAAGGTTATTGAAAGTGTAACAATCCCATTAGAAGAACACCCCACTTCACCTTTTCAAGCTTCTTTCTGTGTCTTATTCACCAGTACTATTGTGCACAAACAAGGCATTGGTGCCTGCTGCTACATGAATTAGCAACATGAAGGAACTGAACGATTAGCTGAAAGGTTGGAATTGAGAAGCCTCACGTAGAACATATACAACCGTTGGAATGATATTTTTTGCAGGATACATCTTAAATTTCTTCCCTCAAGAGTTAACAGTAGACACCTCAAAGTGCAGAAGTGGGCATGGTACTCGCCCAGCGTCTATCTAATTATACCTAAAAGCAGATACACTATGCAGTTTCTGTTAAACACTAGGCTGAGTGATCAATTGGGATACTAGCTCCCAAGTCAGTGGGTATATTTAAAGTGGAGGTTGAGAGGTTCTTGATTAGTGAAGATGTCAAAGGTTCTGTGGTGAAGTCAGGAGAATGAGGTTGGGAGTGATAATAATTCAGCCATAATGGAATGGCAGAGCAGACTTGATGGCCCAAATGGCCTAATTCTGCTAGTTAGGATCTTATGGCCTTACAATATTTTCCAATGATGGGTAATAATTTACTAATTCAAACGAGCTTAGTTTTGAAGTGCTTAAAATTCATAATTTTTTTCTCCTGTTGGAACTAGAAATATTGGCCAATGAGAATGCAGAAGAAGAAGGAGCAAGGCCAGATGCTGATGATGGGCAGAGGTGCCTGACCTTTTGTTGGGTATTGGCAGATGGATCCTCAAATGGATCGGCAGCAAGGAATAGCCAGGTGATTTACCTATTGCACGGGTTCCCAACCTGGGTCCCATGGACGCCTTGCTTTGTGGTATTGGTCCGTGGCATAAAAAAAAATTGAGAATCCCTGACAACTGACTTGTTACAGTCAATTTTAAAATACTTCCAGAAGTAGCAATGGCATATCTCTAAATCTAACTCCTTCAGATCCCAAGTGATAAATTTAACTGAAAATAAACCAAAATTAAATTTAACCGATTTATCAGGTGGCATGGTAGTTTAGCAGCTAGCAGGACATTTTAGAACCGATCAGAGTTCAATTCCTGCCACTGCCTGTAAGTAGTTTGTAACTTCTCCGCATAACTGTGTGGGTTTCCTCCCACATCCCGTATGACTGAGTAAGGGTTAGTAAGTTGTGGGCATGCTATGTTGCTGCTGGAATCATGGTGACACTTACAGGTTGCCCGCAACGCGTCCTCAGATTGTATGTTTCAACGTTTTGATGTTCAGTACATGTGGTAAACAAAACAACTTCCACTAGCCCAGATCCTCCTTGAAACTTCCTTCTATCCCCTTTTCTGGATAGCAACCCTCCCTCTTCATGCTGCAGTTTTCTTTCACCAGCCGGTTGTCACTTGCTGTCTATTTTTAGCTCATGCAGATGAAGCTTTGCGGATGAGTTCTGGGAATGAAATGTTCCTGGGAATCCCAGGAGGGCTTGGCAGTGCTCTGTCTTCCTGCATCTTCTGGCAAACTCCAGCTCGTACCACTCCTATTTCAATTTCTATCTTCACATTGTTACAGTGGAATTTTATCTGGGGAAGGAAGAGCTATTTCCCCCAAGGTAATGCCGTAACCTGTGTGGGTTATCAGCGGGAACTATTTCCGCGGCTGTTCAGTAGCAGAGCAGCTGTGGCTCCAAGGAATTAACCACCCTGGGGATTTTTGCTATCTTAAGACTGCCGGATCTAAACAAACTCTTTTTCTTCTATCTGGATGGTGCACATTCATTAAAGATGAATTCTGTGCCACACCTGATCATCGTTAGGCAAGCAGAACAAATGAGCAACCTGAAGAACACTTGAGAACCACTAACCACAACCTAATTAGGCTCACACTGAATACAGAGAGCAAAGGAGAAGACCATATTAAGGGTATTAGTGCGGGAATCGGATAACTTCAGAAGGATGAGAGGAAGTTTAACTCAGATCCAATGGTGGGGAAATAAATCACGAGATCAAACACTGAGTTAGCAATAAGAATTTTAAATATCAGACCAATTAGTTAATTAGATTCCTTTAGATTAAATGTTGTGAGTGAAAGATTGAGGTGCAGTGGATAAATAGAATAAAGGAATATGGACGAATAAATTGAGTGAGGTAATGTAAGTAAACAGGAAATCAAAATTTAGATAGTAAAACATAGATCTGATAACGTGAGGGACTAGTAATTATGTCAAAAAAAATTTAAAGTAGAAAGTAGAAAGGAAAGTTAGGTGGTTATGGGGTTGAAAATGGAAGCTGGCCTAGGCCTCTGAGCCCCTCATGGCCACTCTCACATTCAATAAGATTGTGGCTGACCTTTGACCTCTGTATCACTTTCTTGTACTCGTTCCGCAGCTCTTGATGTCCAAAAATTTTTCTCCACCTTCTCCATCAGTGGCTACTTTATGAGGTACACCACCCATGCAGCTGCTTGTTAATGCAAATATCTGATCAGCCAATCGTGTGGCAGCAGCTCAGTGCATAAGAGCATGCAGACATGGTCCAGGGTCTGGTTAGTGTTCAGACCAAGCACTGGAATGGGGAAGGAATGTGATCTAAGCGACTTTGACCGCGGAATGCTTGGTGTTGCCAAGGGATGGTTTTGAGTATCTCTGAAACTGCTGATCTCCTGGGGTTTTCATGCACAGCAGAGTCTAGAGTTTACAGAGTGTGGTGAACTACATATACCTGTCTGGACTCGCCCCCCCCCCCCCCCACCCCTCTGACTGCTCCTGTGGCTCCTCCCACTGACCCCGGTATAAAGGCGATTGGAGACACAGCCCCGGCCTCAGTCTCCAGGATGTAGTGTGGTGGTCATTTGCTGCTTGTTCTTTCTTTCAGCCAATAAAAGCCGATATCTCGCCTCACGTCTCAGAGAGTTATTGATGGCGCATCACAGAGAATGGTGCAAAAAACAAAATAAGTCCAGTGAACAGCTGTTCTGTGGGTAAAAACACCTTGTTAATGAGAAAGATCTGAGCAGAATGGCCAGACTGGTTCAAGTTGACAGGAAGGCATCAGTAACACAAGTAATCGTGTGTTACAACAGTGGTGGGCAGAAGTACATCTCTGAATGCACACCGGATTTTACCTTGAAGTGGATGGGCTACAACAGCAGAAGACCATCAACATACACACAGTGGCCACCTCAGGAGATACCTAATAGAGCGCCCATTGGGTGCATTTGGCAACAGATTCTCCACATCCCTCTGGAATAGAGAATGCCAAAGGTTCAATTTGCGATGGATAAAGGAATTGCTGGCCCTTTGCTTTGAGTCTTTGATCCTAGATCTAGACTCATCGACTATGGTAAATGTCACCTTTCCCGCAGCCTTTTGATTTCTCATCTCTCGCTACTTTGTCAAAGTGTCAGAGAGATCACTGCTCATTCTTCTAAATGGCCAGTCTGCTTACTATGCCCTCCACCGAATAAAACTGGTGAACCTTCCCCTGTCACAGATATAGTCTTCCTTCGCAGGCGAGCCTGGATCTGGGCACAGCCTGGAGACTGTCTCAATTGGCACCAGGGGTATGTCATTTTTGCACCTAACTCCTCTTGCAAAGAAAACCAACATACTCTTTGGCTTCCAAATTGCTTGCTGCGGGTGAGTTCATTGCATCCAGGAACGTCTAATCCAGGGTTCCCGATCTTTTTTATGTCATGGGCCAATATCATTAAGCAAGGCGTCTGTGGACCTTCGGTGGGAACCTCTGTCTAACCCGAGCCTCCTGCAGTGAATCAGGCTGGTGTACAGGGCTGGTCTTTTCACCCCATGCGGGACACCTCTGGTTGCCAATCTCTAAACTCCCGGCCGCATCATTTTTGAAGTGCTACCAACTAATCTGTTCTGTACCTTACAATATTTAATTTATGCACATTACTTTAATTACTTATGTATAACTCATCTGCACATTTTACCTTTATTTTAATGTTATTGTGTATTATATATGCATTATGTGTACTACTGTGCTTTACACCCTGGTTCCGAGAAGCATTGACAGTAGGCATGTATATAGTTAAATGACAATAAACTAGACCTGACTTAACTTCACCCCAGAACAGGGTACCTAGGTGTCTGCACTGCAGTTCCTGCAAGCCGTTCGGCATGGCAGTGATTTAAAGAGGCATAAGCATTACCCTCTGGCCCTCTTGTGTCGATGTCCAATCATCTGAAGCCATTTCATTTCTCACCATTGTTAATTAACCTCTCACAAGGTTGATTCCTGGGATGTCTGGACTGTCTTACGCAGAGAGGTTAGAGAGACTGGGCTTGTACACGCTGTAATTAAGGAGATTGAGAGGGGATCTGATTGCAACATGTAAGATTATTAAGGGATTAGACAAGATAGAGGCAGGAAATATGTTCCAGATGCTGGGAGAGTCCAGTACCAGAGGGCATGGTTTGAGAATAAGGGGTAGGTCATTTAGGAGAGAGTTAAGGAAAAACTTCTTCTCCCAGAGAGTTGTGGGGGTCTGACATGCACTGCCTCAGAAGGCAGTGGAGGCCAATTCTCTGGATGCTTTCAAGAAGGAGCTAGATTGGTATCTTATGGATAGGGGAATCAAGGGATATGGGGACAAGGCAGGAACCAGGTATTGATAGTAGATGATCAGCCATCTCAGAATGGCGGTGCAGGCTCGAAGGGCCGAATGGTCTAATTCTGCACCTATTGTCTATTGTCATTGACAAAATACTTTAATTGAAATAGTTCAGCTGTTAACTTACATCATCTAATATCCAACATGAATATAAGACAAGGATCCAATTCCACATTTCCTTACCTGATATAATTACTAACAATGTTAACTATTTACCTGTTCAATTAATAGCATTGTGGTGAAGATAATTCATCAAATTCTACAGCCATCACCTGGCAAAACTCTTTCATAAGCTCAGAACAGTATGGTTACACTACTGAGAATTCACATCTTTGCAAGCAAACACTTAAAAATTGCTCACCACTGTTTCCATTGTGTGTTGCTGGGAATTACTTCTGTTTTACAATTAACAAATGCCAAAAGATTGAACATGCTTCTTGCTTGCACTGTTTCTGAAAGTGAAGAGTTCTGTGTTCCTTGAACCAGTACTCAAGGGTAAACAGAGTTTAATCATGTGAAGAAAGGGACATTTGAAGTAAATGTTTTGTGGAAGATATGCATTAATAAATTGGGCAGTTTATGCGTCAGAATTGCTTTAGCTTCATAGATGAAATCTGTGCTTTTTGAGATTCAGAAATAGCCGTTGATTTCAATGCAAGGTGTTTATTTACATGTTTTGCAGCATTATAACCGAGGAACAAGAAGATTCATTTAAAATAATTCTATTCTCAAGTGACAATGGTAGAAGCTAAAAGTAGAATATTTCTTGTCTGCAGGTGTTAAGATTGTTGTTGCTTGAGGTTTTGTTGCTTTTTAATTTATTCAATTGGTTTCATTAGTGGATCTTCATCAGCCACATCAGGAAGGAAAATGTTTTTCCTGTTTACTGCTGTTAAAGGTAACCTGGAAAGATATGATCTGTCAGAAACAATTTTGATCTAAGTTTCAAATCTCTGTGACACCCAGGTGAGAAGTTCAATCTCAGCAGAAACAAACTAGATCATGTTGTTTTTAACTTCAACACCTGACAATAAGATCACTTGCAAGCAGTGGCTCTAGAACAAGTGGCAATGTGGACTAATTATTATTCATAAACAAGCAATAGTTCCATCTAAAGTTTTTGATACACGATTTCAGATGTGTTTTTTTTTCTATGTAAAATGTCAAAGAAAGGAGAAAGGGTTTTAATATTGATCAGGAATAATCAAGTAAGCAGATCAGGAAGCAAAAAGTGGTCCAAAAGCAAGAAGGGAAAACCAAAGGAAAGGGCCTCAATTTTGCGATGCAATGGCAGGATTGTCAGCATTGTAATGGCAGGGTCTGAATTTTCCAATGCATGGTGAAACTCAGAGCAATGTTGGGGGATCAGCTCAAGTAGAAACCTATCTCTAGTCCTGAAAAATTCAATTTTAGGTATGGATCCCTAAGTTCCTCAGAATAAATGGACCAGAACGTACTTATCTGTAGCTGATCATTCTGTAGAATATTTTCAGCTACCCACTCTTTAGCTTAACTCCGATTTTTGCATCTGATCATTAAAACAGGGGAATCTGAGATTCTACTGGTTCTGAGCAAAAATATAGAATCCTGTGTATCTGACACTTGGATCCACACCTAGGCTCACCATTTGAGCACAGATATACTGAGTAATGTAGTGTGATGCTTCACCCTTTGTACTTAACACCTCCCAGATTGTTACTTCATCCACCTCCCCACACACCTATCTTTGCCCTCACCTGGTTTCACCTGTGACCTTCTAGTTCATATTCCTTCCACTCTCACTGCCCCCTTGCTCCACCAGCTTCTTGTTCTGGCTTCTTCCCCCTTCCTTGCCATTGCTGGTAAAGGGACTGAGCTTGAAACATTGATTGTTTATTCCTCTTCATAGGTGCTGAGCTCCACCAGTGTTTTTTATTTATTTATCCGGGTACAGCGTAGAACAACCCCTTTTAGCCCTTCCAGCCACACTGCCCAGCAACCCCTAATTTAACCCTGGGCTAATCATGGGACAATTTGCAATGACCAATTAACCTACCAACCAGTAGGTCTTTGGACTGTGGGAGGAAACCAAAGCACCTGAGGGAAACCCATGCAGTCGTACAAAGTCCTTGCAGGATCGGTGGGAATTGAACCCCGGGTCACTGGTTCAGTAAAGCATTGTGCTAACCACTAGGCCACTGGGCCGATCCAATCTGAATTGCATTAATTTGAAATGTTAACTGTTTCTGCCACCACGCCTGTCGCTCGATCTCCAGTATTTTCAGTGTTCACTTCATAACACTAACTTGTTTATCTGATCGAAGTCTATGCCCACTGTCTGCTGCAGTTCATTTTTCCAATGTCTGTGCATGCACACGTTAACAGTTATCCATAATATGCTGCATTGACTGATGTGATAGGTTTGCAAGTGCAACAATTAGTCATGTACCAAAGAGTGCAATTATCTCCGAAGATGAAAATGCTTCAGTGCAGTTTGAGAATTTTGTTTTACAGTGGAGCATTTTCTGTTTAGTGCCATGATTACTCCACTGAACATATGAGTGCTTAAATGTGCTGCTTTCTTGTTGGCTATTTTCGAATGTGAAATAAGATGATTAATTATTTGTGCCTTTTAGGCATAATTAGATGGTGGTTTATTTCAGTGTTGAAGAAATTAAGCCACATTATTGCTCAAATGGCAATCCATTTATAATTAACAATGTTAGAAATTTTATTGAGTGCAAGTGAAGGATAGCACAAGTGGAAAGCAGGGTTAAGGTACAAAGCAGCTGAGAGCAGTTCCAACCCATCAGGTCAAAGTCAAAGTACATGAATTATCAAGTACCCATATACTACCCTGAGATTCATTTTCTTGCAGGCATTCACAATAGAACAAAGAAATAGAACAAATCAATAATCAATAAAAACACACACAAAGTAACCAATGTGCGAAAGAAGACAAAGTTGCAAATATGAAAGAAACGAATAATAATGATAGTTAGATAGATAAGTAAGTAAATATATAATACTGGTTATGTGGGTTGTAGAGTCCTCGAAAATGAGTCCATAGGTTGTGAGATCAGTTCAGTGTTGAGGTGAGTGAAGTTATCCATGCTGGATTAGGAGTCTAAAGGGTTATAACTGTTCCTGAACCTGGTGGTGTGGGACCTAAGGCACCTCTACCTCCTTCCCGATGGCATCAGCAAAAAGAGAGCATGGTCTGGATGGTGGGGGTCCTCGATGATAGATGCTGCTTTCTTGTGGCTGCACTCCTTGTAAATGTGTTCAAAGGTGGGGAGGGCTTTTCCTGTGATGGACTGGGCAGGTTGTATCAACGTGGGTAAAGAGACAAGAGTCCAGCTAAATGCAGGTGAACATTTTAAAATTAACTTATAAGTCAAAAATATATTAAAACATTATGGTGGAGGCAAAATGCATTTTATGAAAGTGCAAGAAATCACTGTATTCTTTCGAAATTGTTTTTATTTTTGTAATGCTGTGAAACAAAGACATATCTTTTAGCCATTCTTGAATATTTAACACCATCAGCCAAACTCCAAATCATGTCTACTTTTATCATGTTTATGGAATTATTAATAAATCCCAGAGCACAATTCTCACAGAATCTTTTCAAGGTGGGAAATGAGGGCATGAAGGACGTTTTTTTTAAATCTGCATTTCATGGTCTTAAAATCCGATTGTGCAGGGAAGGAACCTGGGAAGCCAGACGGCCCAGGGAACCCATACCAAACTGAATTCTCTTCCGCTCAACCGACCAAAGGTCATGCTGACTTTCTGAAGATATTGATGAATTAATAGGTGGCTCCTCATTTATGAGAAATGGTCGATGTTTCCTTGGATCTGATTATTGGTATTGATTGCTGGTGATAGGTGTACAAGAGAGGTGAGTTGTAGGTGTACAGGAGAGGCAAGTTGGAAGGAAACCTTTATTTTGTAGCGGTATCCTCGGAGGAAGAGGATGAGAGGTGACTTGATAGAGGTCTACAAGATGACAAGAGGCATAGATCAAGAGGGCAGCCAGAAACTTTATCCCAGAGTTGAAATTGCTAATACAAATGGGCATAACTTTAAAGTGACTGGAGGAAAGTATTGGGTGTTACAGAAGTAGGTTTTTTAACACAAAGAGTGGTGAAATGGAATGCACTGCCAAGGGTGGTGGTAGAGGCAGATACAGTACATTGGGAACATTTAAGAGACTCTTAGAGAGGAACATGGTTGACAAAAAAAATGGAGGACCGTGTAGGAGATTGATCTTAGAGTTGGGGAAAAGGACAGTGCAACACTGCAGGCCAAAAGGTCTGTAATGTGTGGTAGTGTTTTATGGTCTATGTTAGCAAACATTTTTTCACTCACAAGCTTCATCCAACCAAAAGGCATAACTGGACCTGCCCTTCATTCTGCAACAGCTCCAAGGGAAGCACAGAAAGCAGTTTCCTCTATTCTTTTCTTTCATGACCTCAGAAAATCCTTTGACTCTTTGCCTCAGACAATCAGGACGGAATGTTTTGAAAACTCATAATTATCTGCATGATGAAATTTGGTTTCATTTCAGGCCTGCTCTATGATAAATGCAAATTATAGAACATAGGACATAGAACAGTACAGCACAGGAACAGGGCCTTCAGCAAAAATGCTGTGCCAAGCTAATTAAATTCATAATCAGATGGCTAACTAAACTAATCTCTCTGCCTACGCATTGTCTGTATCCTTCCATTTCCTCTCATTCATATCAATCCAAACTTCTCTTAAAAGTCCCTGATGTTTCTACTTCTACCACCACCCCAGGCAGTGCAATCAAGACAGCCACAACTCTCTGCGCAAGAAACCTGCCCCTCACACCTCCTTTGAAATTACCCCACTCACCTTAAGTGCATGTTCTCTGGTAGGATCTTCATCAAAGAATTAATATTGAAACCAATCTTTGCAGAATGATGCCAAGCATGGCTGTGTCACCATCTCAAGACTTCTGAATTTGCATTTTACCACCAAAAATGCTTCCCATTGGAGTACAAACGAACAATGGTTTTTATTGCTAACTGTTCAGCCTACGTCACCTCCAATGCAGGACCAGAAGAGCTCCGCTTCAGTCCTTGAGCTGCAGTCTATGGGTGATGTTTGCACATTTTGTGAGGCCAGTCTCCAAATCAGCATTAACTTGTTCTATTGTATCAAGGGCTAATTCATTTTAGTTCATTGAGTGTGTTAAAAAATATAAGTTACAATTTCATTGTAATGGATCCTTTAACCAGAGATTAACTAGCGAGAGAGTCCACCTGATATCCATTCTACTCTGTATTTTACTTCGATTCTATGAAGGTTGAGCTTTAGATTAGCAGCTTAGATAAGCTCTGAATGACTCAGTCAGCACTCTGGCACTACACGTCTGCAAAGTAAAGTGAATGTAGAGTAAAAGAACTGGTAGACTAGAGCCTGGAGACTGTTGGGGATTATTGAGGAGTTATGGAATTATGTAAATATATCAGATTAGTTCAAATGAGAATTATTCTTCAGTTCTTAAAGTGAATTGCAAGCAGTAATTGTTTTGAAGTTAAAGGGACAACTTTGTAAATAAACAATGCTGTCTGCTAAGCACAGGCTGGCCCATAGCAAGGGGTTGGCTAGTGACAGATATGGTTTGCAGACTGAAGTCCCCATAAGACACTTAAGCTCAATGCCTTCTGGCTCCCTTTGACTGTCAAAAGCAGGGGAGAACCTTCGTGAACTCCCACAGCCCTGAGTGACCTTATTGTTTCAGTTACCGACACCCAACATGAAAGCACCCTTCAGCAGCATGAACCCAGAAAAAGTATCCAGCCAAGACAGGATACTGGTCTGAGAACTAAAGACCTGTGCTGATTAACTGGCTGGAGTGTTCACTGATAGCTTTAACCTCTTGCTTTGGCAGTCTGAAATATCCACTTCACTTATACCAGTGCCGAAGAAGAGCATGGTAACCTGCCTCAATGACTATTGTTCAGTAGCATTTACATTCAGAGTGGGGAAGTGCTTTGAAAGGTTGGTGATGAAACGTATCAACTCCTGCCTAAGAAGTGACTTGGATATGCTCCAATTTATCTACCAGCACAACGGGTACACAACAGATACCATTTCATTAGCTCTTCACTCAACCCTGGAACTTCTGGACAGCAAAGATCCATACATTATGATGCTCTTTAATGACTACAGCTCAGCATTCAATACCATTGTCCCCTCAAAATTAATCAATAAGCTTAAAGACCTTGACCTCAATACCTCTTTGTGTAATTGGATCCTTGATTTTCTCACTTGCAGACTGGCAAAAACATCTCCTCCACAATCTCTATCAGCACAGGTGCACCACAAGGCTGTTTGCTTATCCTCCTGCCGTACTCACTTTATATTTAATACTGTATGGCAAAGCACAATTCCAATGCCATATGTTTTGATGATACCGCTTTCATTGGCCAACACAAAGGTGGTGCTGAATCAGCATACAGGAGGAAGATTTAAAATCTGGCTGAGCAGTGTCATAACAATAACCTCTCACTCAACGGTGACGAGGCCAAGAAACTGATTATTGACTCCGTGAGGAGGAGATAGTTGGTCCTTGAGCCAGTCCTTATCCAGGAATCAGAGGTGGAGATGGTCAATAACTGTAAATCTGTTCTGGGCCCAGCGTGTAAGTACAATTACAAGGAAAGCACAACAGTGTCTACTTAGAAGTTTGTGAAGATTAGGCATGACGTCTAAAACTTGGACAAACTTCTCGAGATGTGTGGTGGAGAGTATATTGACCGGTTGCATCACAGCCTGGTATGGAACACCAATTCCCTTGAGTAGAAAAGTCTACAAAAACTATTGGTACAGCCCAGTCTATCACAGACAAAGCCCTCCTCGCCACCGAGCGCATCTACATGAAGTACTGTCGCAGGAAAGCAAAATCCATCATCAAGGACCTGTGTGTCATCACAGGTCATGCTCACACACACACACACACACACACACACACACACACTCCTTGATGACATCAGCATACAATCAGCCACCAATAACCTCCTAAACAATCAATAGTTAACTTGTATTTTTTCCGTTTTACTTTCAGCTGCCTTGCCTCTGACATTTATTGCTTCGAGTGCTGGGACCAAACCTTCGCACCAGCACAATATAATTCTTGTTTAATTTAACAAATTTACTCAGCTAATTTCATACCAGAGCTGAACTGAAGTTTTACTTGGCTTTAAATTATGTTTTTGGTAAATTATTTAATCAGTCTTTTTAAACTCTAGTAATCTTGTACCACCATGTTAAATATATAACACAGCTTACAATGCGGGGTTTCAATTCTGGAGCACAAAAACATATACTTTATTTTGTCAGTTTTAAAATCACTGCAATGATTCATGTAGAACCTCCAACGTAGGAAGAGGTGTTAGCACCGGGAGAGAGAAAACTGGATTGTTATAACCTTTGCCAAAGGGGCAAGGGGTTACTAAGGAGGATTGTACGGAGGAGGGAGATGGGCAACACAGCAGATTTGCTGGGGCTGAGAGAATTGCTCAGAAGATAGAGGAACAGGTGATGGAGTCATTAAAGACAACAGGAGATTCTAAAGATGCTAGAAATCTTCTGCAACACCCAAAAAATGATGGAGGATCTCAGCAGGTCAGGTAGTGTAAATGGAGGGGAAAAAACAGTCAATTTTTTAGGTTGAGACCCTTCGTCAGGGGTCTTAGCCAAAAGCAACAACTGTTTATTCCTTTCCGTAGATGCTTCCTCCAGCATATTTATTTACTTGCTTAGTGATACAGCCAGAGTAGGCTCTTTGAGCCTTGCCACCCCAGAAACCCCCAACAAAACTGATAAACCCTAACCTAATCACCGGACAATCTACAATGACCAATTAACCCTCCTGGTACATCTTTGGACTGAGGGAGGAAAGTGAGGATCTATTCCTCGGGGAGGATGTACAGAGCCTCCTTACAGATGGTGCTGGAATTGAACTGTGAACTGTAGTAGTGTCGCACAAACCGTGGCACTCATTCTGTGTGCACGAGCAAGTCATCAGAGTTAGAGAAGGGCAGATGTCTCAAGGTGTAGACGAGATAGAGAGCAGGGAGCTAACAGGAAGAGGAAGAGGAAGGCTTCCCCAGCCACTTCAGGAAACGTTCTAACTCCATCTCTCCTCCCAGGGAGACTGCACAGCTCCTGCTCAGTAACCACCCATCACCTTGCCATGCCATCAGGAGCAGCGCGGTAGTGTAGTGATCAGCACATCGCTTTACAGTGTCAGCAATCACTGATCCCCACCACTGTCTGTAAGGAGTCTGTATGTTCTCCGGTTTCCTCCCACATTCCAAAGAAGTACGGTTAGTGAGTTATGGGCGTGCAGTGTTGGTGCCAGAAGCACGGTGACGCTTGCAGCCTGTCCCCAGCACAGGCCTCAGACTGGCTGTCGATGCAAGATGCTACTGAGAAGGAGAGTGTTCAGTAAATGCACTCGTTATGGATGCACATCTCACACACACACACACAGACACCCTCTCTCTCACACACACACATATGCACACACACCTCACTCACATACACACTCACACACACACAGACACAGAGACACCCTCTCTCTCTCTACACACACACACACACACTCTCACACGCACACACAGACAGACACACACACATAGATGTTCTCCCTCTCTCACACACAGACACACACACGCTCATACACACATACACACAGACATACAGACACACACACTCACACACACACACACGTACACATTCACACACACACACACACACACACACACTCTCTCTCTCACACACACACACACACACACACACACTCTCTCTCTCACACACACACACGTACACACACACTCACACACATGGCCTTATCATTCTGCTGTTGTTGCTCTGAGTGTGTGCACTTCAATGTCTTCCCCCGGTATTTTCTGATAATAGTGGGGGAAGGCTTTATGGCGCCTTTCCCATCATACACGGTGGAATAGTTTATTTCTTTACTAATGGGATTGTGTAAATATATTGTTCCTATACTGTATTTAATGTAGATACTTCTGATTATTTTGTGATATGATTGTAACTACATTATGGGATTCACAAGCTAACTTTGTGGGTCATTAAGGATGGTATGTCCTGATGTTTAAAAAAAATGGGTGGGTTGCTCTCAGTGGCTGAGAGAGATCATGATGACAGTAGTTCATGCTGGACAAAATAGTACGGAGCAATTTATTGTGTTTTCTGGTAGACATCTTTTTGTAAATATTGGCAGTTTTCTTTCTGCTAATTTTTGTAAGTATAATGCCCAGGTTAAGATTTCTACTGCTATGCTGTGAGGTATTTTATTTTAGCAGTTTTCTGTAAAAGTAGTGTGTCCTGCTGGTAAGAGTGTTTTGGCTTTGGCTAAAGATAAGGAGCCACGATGTCCAATTTAGGAATGTTATGTCAGCCAGTCAGTGGGATGGCATAGCATATTCCCGAGAGTTGGGCAGGAAGGGTTTTCTAAAGGACAGTAGCCTGGTTTGAGGACTTGTGGCAGGAGGTGCACAGAGAAAAGCACCAGGGGAGACACCTGGAGGGTCCCATCTGAAGGGGAGACCCTATTGCCAGGAGTGCTTCACAAGACAGGGGATTCCAAGAAGGGGAGTTCTACTTGTGGTTGGTGAAGAGAATTTAATACTGTGAGTAAAGCTATTCACAGCTATTACAGAAATGAACTCCAATGTTGGTGCACATGTTTAGACTGATTTAAATGTAATGGGCCCTTTTATCTTTTTTTTCTCTCTTTCGCTGTTAACTGTTTGATAAAGTTGAAAATTGGTAAGTATATTTTCTTTATAAATTTATGCTGGTGTACAATCTGTCATTTCTGGGCTACCGATAACTGCGTTTGGGCAGTACTTCCCCAGCATTCACTCAAATCGAGGTTCCTTTAATGGGAACATCACAAGGTTTCTGTTTGGTTGAACCCCAAACCATACCGACCTTAGACATGTTTAGCTTGTGAAAGGTGGCCTTCTCACCACAGAGTCACGTGGCTGTTTACAGAGGCAGCTAGCAAGTCGTGTTAGTGTACGAGGGTTGCATAAGTTTGATTTTTGATGTACCTATTAAACACCCTCGCATGAAAATGCTAAGTGATTCCAGCTAGTCTTTTCTGCGGTCATAATCCACACATCTAATAGCTACATTCCACCGGATGTATATGTGATAAATAAAGCTAATCTCGTTAAATCAGAGCTGCATCAAAGAAGAAATAAGACAGCATAGATTTCTTCGCACAAAGGAAGTCAATAATGACCAACTCTCTATCACAGCAGCATGTAAGTGCAAATCTGAGACCAATAGATTGTTGAGTGACAAGTGTATTAATAGCAGAGGTCACTGAAGGGACAAGAAGCCAATTCCTGTCACATTCTTAAAAATTGGAAAGCTGGTCCAAACCACTATATACATATCCACTTCCAGATCTTGGATTTGGAACTGTTCCAAAGGGCTGAGTCCAGTCATTCTGCTTATATTAATCTCTATCGTTCAGATACTTTTCAAACAATTCAATCAGTGTGACTCAGTCGCAGTTTCCTGAAGCCAGCTGCAGAGCAGGGAGAGGAGTCAGGCACGGCAGGTAAGATGTTTACTAGCAGAAACCGTGCACGCAGAGGAGCAGGAACACTTTTCTCTCAAACAATGAAGAGAGCCTTCAACCACAATCTCCTCCCACAATAGAAAAGTGGAAGTTCACCCTCTTTATCACAGGTAGGTGTATCTGAAGCTAGAGATCTTAGGTGAGAGGGGAAAGATGGACTGAGGGTAGTGGATAGATGGAATGAGTTGCCAGAAGAGTGGTACAGACAGGAAGAATTATAACACTTAAAGACCTGTGGACGGGTACTTGGGTAGGAAATGTTTCGAGCAGGAGTTCCCAGCCTAATTTATGCCATGGATCCCTACCATTAGCCGAGGGGTCCCTGGGTTTTGAGGTACATGGGCCAATTGCAGGTAGCAATTGGTAAATAAAAATTATTCAGGTGAGCATCCAATATCAGGATTGGCATGTCTTTTTACAGTGCTACATCTGAACAACAGGTGTGGTTACTATATCGTGATATTGTGTACTAACAACACAATACATAAACATTCTTGCTGGTTTTTCATTAGAGAAGACTAATTTGATTCACTAAGGTTAACAGAGGCAACATTATATTTATTTATTGTGACATAGTGAAAATCTCAAATTGTCTAAGTTATTCCCTCAGGCAGGGTATAAATTCCAATATACCATCTGTGCCAGCTGTAGAGACTAATAATGGAATATCTCAAATTCATGATCATTTTCTCTTCCCTTTTAAAATATATTCAAAAAGGAAATATAGCAACTTATAACAGTGCAGTTTATGATATTTGTAAATGTGCCTTTTGCTCGAGACATTGTTTGCACATTACACTGAAACAAAAGCAAGATTATTTCAATTTCACCATGGAGAGACCCCTGATAGTACGAAAGAATATTAGCTTAGGAGACGAAAGCATCATATTCATGTCCTTTTCTCAGCAGAAGTGGTTGAGAGGTATGGAGATAAAGTTATTTTAAAAAATAACTAAATTAAAGCACTCAATAAAAAAGTGGGATTCTTCAGACAAAATTCATAGCATCTTGGATACAAGTCCAAGTCCAGCTAATTTATCTGGATGGATTGCTTCTGACAACAGAAGCTTCAACACCTTAACAGTCAAATAAATCATGTGTTTTTTTGGAAAATACTAATAGAGCTCATTTCAAAGCTGTCCCAATTTCAAGTAAGCCTGTTTGGAAATTGGACCCGTCAGCCATTTGTGCTGAATGTGTCCAGAATGAACTGACCTAATTTCAAGATCCAGGGAAGCTCATGAGTTAGTTTGGCCCCCACTGAGCACACCTACAACTTCTCTGAGGGCCATCACTTTGTCGTGGTGGGGAGGCCTGTGAGGTCCTGAGATCCTGAAAGTGATGCTGACTGGAACTTACTCCTGGTGGGGTCACCCGTAGCGGTAAGTTCTTGGGGGGGGGGGGTTTCCAGACGAAGAGCGATCCAACCAACACCTCAGTGGTGGAGCTGGCGGAAGATGATGACACATCACAATGGTAGGAAAGTGGGAGGGGGGCTGAGGCAGAGAAGGGTCCCCGGTTGTCTTGCATTTGTTGCCACTGTGACCCCAATCTGTCCAGGACCTTCTGTCACTGCCCATGCATCAGCCTCCTGGCATGAAATAAAGTCACACACAAGCATTTACCACTAAGGGAATACCCTTAAGGAGAACATCATACTCAGCTTGAGTGATCACACGCATCGACAAGCAATGACAAGAAAACACTCTCCATCATCAAGGAACACCATCATCCAGACCATGCCTTCTTCCTGTTGTTGCTATCAGGAGGGAAGGGAGGCACAAGAGCCTTAGGTCCAACACCACCGGGCTTAGGAGCAGTTATTACCCTACAACTATCAGACTCCTGAACCAGTGTGGATAACTTCACTCACCTCCACAGTAAACTGATCACTGAACACAACCTATGGACTCACTTTCAAGACTCTACAACTCCTGTTCTCAGTATTATTTATATGTTTGTTTGTTTTTCTGTTGGCAAAGTTTGTCTTCTTTCGCATATTGGTTGTTTGTCAGTCTTTGTGTCTGGTTTTTCACTGATTCTATTGGATGACTGTTCTACTGTGAATGTCTGCAAGAAAATGAATCTTCAGGGTAGCGTTTGGCGACGCACACATACTCAGGTAATAAGTTCCTCTTGAACTTTGAACTTGAAGACTCGGCACTTGTTTGAGAAAAGGTACAAGCACAGAAATGAGGAGAGGATCGTGCCTGGGAAGACGTAACACTGCAGGAAGGGCAGCTTAATGCCCTTCCCACAGCATTGTAACCAGTTCCAAGGGAAGATCTAAAAGATTTATGGGTTACTTATCAACAGAGTTCAGACCTATCTTCCCTCCAGGAAAATTGATCAGTGCAGTGAAAAGCAAAAGAGAGGAGATATGAGGAGATCTGGGAGAGATAAACAGCATGAGATAAAGTGTAGTCCAGAAATAGAAACACATGGAAAAAGTGCCTGTTTGCAAATGTCCATTGAATATTAAATGAAGAGTGTGACTTTCAGACACAAGTTTCCACATAAGGTTATTATTGTGGTGTCATTGTAGAACCCTGGTTCAAACAATGAAAACACATAATATTCTTTGTTACAAAGCAGTAAGGACAGAAAGGGAAAGGGAAAAAAAAACAGAATGTGGAACTGACAAAAGATACTACTGGAATTGCTCCAAAGATTTGTTGTAGGAATTAAGGAACCACACGGGAATTATTTGGTGGCTGGGAATGTGCTTTAGGTAACTGAAAGCCTTGGGAAGGCAGAAGCAAACAGCAGAAAAATGCAAGAACTTTACAACAGTCTTATGATCGACTTCAGTTCTTCCAATGTACGCTAGGATACCAATAAAACAAAAGCGAAGATGAAACAGATTTCTTGAAACATGCATAGGGACTATCTTGGCTAGTGGGTTTCTTGCCCCATGAGGAAGGTAACGTTTATAAACCCCAGTCTACTTTAGCGCAAAAGAAACAAACTTCATTAAGAGTGCATTTGAGAAACAATTATTGCAATATCATCAAGTTCAGAGGAGTTCTGAAAATAGATAATGAAGACCCAAATTTATAAAATATTCGAAGGAAGATTTGGATCAACATGAATATGTAGAAGCGATTCTGGTAATGGTTGAGATTTAAGCAACTATGTCCAGAAAACTTTGTGTTTTTGTGAGTCTCCAGTCATAAATGAAAATGATCAATCCACCAGAGATGTGGAGTGAACCACAGACTGAAGGCAAGCCCTCCAGATCATTGTGCAATAGCTCTGATTATAGCCGACAGCCTAAAAGTTCTCAAATCCTGCCAGTTATCAGTTTCCGGTTATTAGTAATAGCAGAAAATTCTCAGCTTTGCTGTTGCCTGTTCTGCCAAGTATATCCAAAATTTTCTGCTTTTAGAAACTCAGCATGTCAGGCAGCATCTATGGAAAAGAATAAACTGTCAACATTTCTGATGAAGGGTCTCAGCCTAAAATGTTCGATAGATGCTGCCTGGCCTGCTGAGTTCCACCAGTATTTTCTGTGTTTTACCCTTGATTTCCAGCATCTGCAAAGTCTCCTGTGTTTATGTATTTTTTGTTTTTTTATTTCTGAATTCTGGCATATTCAGTTTTTTTTAAGTTTCATTCCCAGCTGCATAACGCGCTTTACAAATAATTTTAAATGAAAAAAGATGAAAAGGTAAAGATGATATTTTTGAAAGCCATGTAAATCATCAGTCCTGCTGGGATAAATTGTGGTTCCCTTGGGGAATTAGGAGTGGAAACTATAGCTACTTTGGCTGTAATGTTAGATTTCTCATTATACTTGCCAATATTCCATTCACCTCATACTATTACGACTTGCGGATCAACTTGAGAATTACAGACTAATAAGTTGAATGTCAGTGGAAGGAAAATTTATAGAGAGAGTAAACTTGATTAAATTAATTGGGACTTGGAAAAATATAATTAAACCCAGTACTGATTTCATAACTGAAAGTAGTGCTTGCCCTATTTGAGATTATTGGAGTAAAAGAGGACAGAGTAGCTGATAATGCCTTTTATATCTTGAATCTTGCAGAAGTTGCAAACGTGCTCCCACCTGCATTCTATGCTCACCTCAAGCTGGTACTAAAACAGTGGCAGAGCATTATTCCAGTTGGCCTTACAACCCCTCAGGTGAAATAGTGAGGCCCCTTAGCAACAAGACCATAAGACGTTAAGATGCAGGAGCAGAAACAAGCCACTTGACCCATCAAGTCTGCCTCATCAGCCCACTGGGCTTGCTCCACTGTCACTCCAAGTTCAAAACCTCAGCTGACTCATCGGTGAGCTCTCTTGCCAAATAGACCTTAACAGGGGCCAATGCAATTTTACAATTTTCAAATCCCTCCCATGACAGAGGAAGCATATTAAAGGTAAATTATCAGGGGAATTAAGCCTCATTTGAGGGAAATTAAAATTATGAGGTGAATGAAGCCGAACTGATTTAACAAGAACTTCGAAGATAATTGCAGGCAATATTGTATTGAAAACTACAGAGAAGGAACAGAGTAATTAAATAGATCTTCCAACATCCTAGCAGGAACAATGAACCAAACGGCACCTTTCGGCTCTGTACGTTCTATTGCTATATACAGTACAGGGGAGTATTTTAACTGGTTGCATGGCCTGATATAGAAACACCAATGCCCAGGGACAGAAAAGTTTACAGAAACTGGTGGACACTGTCCAGTCTATCTTCAGCAAAGCCCTCCCCACTATTGAGCACATTTCTAAAGATCACATTTACAATTCTGCACTATTCTATCTGACACTATTTTTTTTTAAGTATTACAATATAAACAAAAGTAAATCTGTAGTTGTCCATTTCCTGCACAGAATCTGTATAATGTGTCCAAATGTCAAGACCACAACCTCAAACTAAATCAACTTGTGTCTAGCCATGGTGTCCAGTTAATTTGGGAATGAGTTTCCAATCTCACATTTTCCTAGTTGCAAGTTGCACTTAATTCTGTTGTTTAACATTTTCCTCCTATCTTTGACCTTGGTCTTAACTTAACTATCACTAAAACTTTAATTCATCCCTTTGACATGTTTACTTAAATTCTCTTTGGGTAGCCTCCATCTTTCAGCCGCTATAAACTTGACAGTATCTAGCAATGCTTCTGTCTGTCCTATACTGCTCCTAATATTCTCCAGATCCTACTGGTTTTCCCATTTTATTGATTGGCACATTCTACAGACCTGTTACCTTGACCTCACTGACATGTACTGGCCCACGGTCCTTCAATACCTTGTTTAACATTCTCATCCCAGTGATTAAACCCCACCATTGTTTCACTTCGTCTTCTGCCTCACCCTTTTCAATCTACCGTATCTCCATAACCTTGTCAAATCCTATAACATTCTGCAATACTTATTCCTTTCATCTATTTATGTACACATCTCTACTCCATTTCAATCTCCCAATAGAGACTATGACTCCAGCTAGCTATGTCCTACTCTATCTGTGTCTAGGTGCCTTTGTATCGCTAATCTGCTCGATATAACTTATGTTCACATCACACAACTAGTGCTCTTGTTTAGCATTTCTTTTTGCTTGGCTTGCATGCTCCTCTAAGTTCAAAGTTCAAAATAAATTTATTAGCGAAGTATATGTACCATACACAATCTTGGAATTCATTTTCTTGCAGGCACCCACAGGAAAATAAAGAAATACATGGGCAAAAAAAAAACATAATAAAGGTTCAAGTTCATAACAAAACCAAGTGTAGGAACAGTTAGCTCAACTATCATGCTCAGGAACCACAGAGGATAACTTGCCCCTTCATTGTAATGTTCCCACAACCTATGGACTCACTTTCAAGGACTCTTCATCTCATGTTTTTGATATTTATTGCTTATTTATTTATTATTATTATTTCTTTATTTTTGTTATTAGGATTATTATTCTATTATGGATTTATTGAGTATGCCTGTGTGTACTTTAATAATAAATTTACTTGAACTTTAAACTGTTAACAAACATCCAATGTGCAAAAAAGGACAAATCAGGCAAATGATTTTTTAAAAAGCAAACAAATACTACTGAGATCATCAGATGCAGAGTCCCCAAAAATAGTTCCACAGGGTATGCAACTAGTTCAGCACTGAGGTGAGTGAAATGATTCATTAGTCTATTTTGTAATCGTAAAAATGCCTAGTAAGTATAAATCATTGTTACTGTTATTCCACATTTAACTTGGGGCCTGACGTGTTCTTCCCTTGTGGCACAGAAGATGGATTATTACTAAAGAAGGTGCTTTCAGAAATTGGTCCACATTCTTCTTGTGAAGCGGCCCAAAACTTTTATAGTGTCCAAGATATTCCTCCTAAACCAAGTTTGCGAAGTCTCATTGTTTTGCCTTCTTTCAGCTGTAATATTTAATCTCATACATTACTCTCCAAGTCTTAATCTGAATAGCAGGTTCACTATGGCTTTTGATAAATGGCTGATAAACAACTCCTCAGACTATTAATTGCAGTTGCAATTCCTAAGGTCAAGTAGAAGAAAGAGCCTATTATCTCTTCTCACTTGCCCATCACCTCCCCCAGATCTGAGACTGGTGCCGCCGCCTTATGTGTCGTGGGAGTACACAGATGATTGAAAGCAGTGAGTCAGCTGCTGGCTGTGTGCCCAGAGACCCGAGTTCTTTGGGCACAGAGCTCGGAAAAAGCAATGGAACAGACTTTTAACACCATAAATCGGTGAATTGTTTTGTTATGTCTCCCCTCTCGCTGTGAAACAGGGACACCTCTTTTTCCCTTATTAGGGAGAGAGAGAGAGAGAGAGAGAGAGAGCCTGTGGTATGTTGAATTACTGGGTAAACAAGGGGTCTTTGGGCTTACTGCAAGTCTGTGTTTTTATTGATGCTCGGTGGAGGGTAAAGATGCTTTTTTGCTGGAGGAGGTCATTGCTTTGCTGCTGCTTGTGCATGGGGGGAGCTGGGGGGGTTGCTTTGGGGTTCTAACATGTAACTGTCATTCTTTCTTTGGGGCACTCTGTTTTCATGGATGTTTGCAAGGAAAAAGAATTTCAGGATGTATATGGTATACATTTCTCTGACATTAAATGTACCCATTGAAACCTATTGGTGTCTCTCCTTCCCTTTCTCCTATGGTCTCCTCTCCTCTCCTTTCAGATTCCTTCATCTCCAGCCCTTTACCTTTTCCACCCCCCTGACTTCACCCATCACTTTCTTTCCCTCCCCACACCTTTTTATTCTGGCATCTGCCCTCTTCCCCCTTCCTTTCCAGTCCTAGTGAAGGGCCTCAGGCTGAAACATTGACTGTTTGATCATTTTGATGGGTGCTGCCTGATCTGCTGAGCTCCTCTAGCATTTTCTGTACGTTGCTTTACTACTTTCCTGGGGTCAAACTAAAGAAGAAAGGTGATCGGTTTAGAATTTAATTGACACTGGAGTGGTTCACTATGGACTAATTCCATGTTCATTCATTTCTATTTGTTGTGGGCTTGTCAAAGGTAATATCATCAGAACACGAGGCTGTCCGAAAAGGATTGCAAGTATCTCATCACATGCCCCTGCGGAGCATGCCATGAAAGCTTGGGACACTGACTCTGTAGTTTGTACAAATGAGAGGTAAGGAAGGGGTTTCAATGATCAGATGTCTGGTATGGTTCCTCTCAATTTTGTTCTTGATCTGAAAAAAGTCATTGCATTACGAAAGGAAAACAGAACCGGTCCATAAAAAAATGTCATACATCAACTCTCAGCGGCTGTGAAATAAGGTACCTCCAAAGCCTAATAAAATGGCCACTGAGTTCATGGTCTTCTGTTGCTGTAGCCCATCCGCTTCAAGGCTTGACATGTTGTGCATTCAGAGATGCTCTTCTGCACACCAGTGTTGTGTCATATGGTTATTCAAGTTATTGTCACCTTCTTGTCAACTTGAACCAGTTTGGCCGATCTCCTCTGACCTCTCTCATTAACAAGGTGCTTTTACCCACAGAACTGCCACTTGCTGGATTGTTTTGTTTGTTTTCCATTCCATTCTCTGTAAACTCTAGAGACTGTTGTGAGTGAAAATCCCAGGAGGTCAACAGGTTTTGAGATAGTCAAAACTCTCCATCTGGCACCAACAATCATTCCATGGTCAAAGTCACTTAGATCACGTTTCTTCCCCATTCTGATGTTTGGTCGAATAACAACTGAACCTCTTGACCGTGTCTGAGTTGCTGCCACATTAGTGGCTGATTAGATATTCACATTAAAGTGCAGGTGGGCAGTTGTACTAATAAAGTGGCCAATGAGTGTGCAAATCTCCATTGAACTAAGTGAGTTAAGTAGCCTCTGGGATTGGCAGACTAATTGAGAACATCAGAATTACAATGGCAAAAATAATGAGGTCCAACCTCTGTTGTTGCAATCTGTAAGGAATAAAAAAAATTACAGAAACAAAAAAAACTGGTGACTAGATTTTGATGTGCATGAAAATAAATTGGAAATATACCTTCTCTCATCTGACAAAAATGAAAACATCGCACTCGCAAAAGAATCCATTTGTTCCTCACGACTGCATATTTGTTATCCTGAAGTATCTAATTACAATCAACATCATAATTTTGCGCTGTTTACTCCATAGGATAATTATATATTGTTTGCTTCTGTTTTCTCATTTTCTAGGATCTCTAGATGATTGGAGAGCCCGACAAGAATGTAAATACGCTGCTGACATAAAGGTAACTGGCCATTGGTAATTACAACCTAATATCGCTGGTAAAATCATTATCTTTCAGTGTAGACAATATCATTTGACCACTGGTAAAATTCAAGGTTATGGAGCAGGTTTTTATTTGACAGGATATTGAAGGACAGGTTGACAGACTGAAGGACCTGTTCTGTGTTTTATTTCCACCTTTGCAAAGGACAGTACGAAGATTTAAATTAGGAAGAAATTGTTCCCTGATTTACATTTGCACTTTTGAGGATTTGATATATTTCTGAAGCTTGCAATAGATCCTCCTTAAGGAAAAAGAGCTTATTGCCTTAGGCTTAGATAATTCTGAATGAACTCCACAAGAAGCTTGGAGAACAGTGAAGAGGTCATTGACAATTAACTTTCTCAAATCACCAGAAAGCTAATTCCTCCGTTTCAACTAGTAACTGAGATGGCAAAAGAGCTTGTTTGGCAATGATTGCTTATCCTAAAGCAGTATCTATAGAGGGTCTTAATGAGACCACACCTGGACTAGTATGAACAGTTATCGTCTCCTTGTCTAATTAAGGACATACTTGCCATGGAAGGAGTGTGAGGAAGTATCACCAACCTTTTTCTTGGGATGATAAAATTTCTATATAAGGAGCGATTGAGCAGGCTTGGCATGTATCCTCCAGTTTAGAAGGTGAAAGGTGATCTCATTAAAATTTACAAAATTCATACAAGACTTGACAGGCTGGATGCAGAGAGTAATGTAGACAAAATGCTGGAGGAACTCAGTAAGAGAGGCAGCATTCATGGAGGGGAATAAACAGTCAAAGTTTTAGGGGGAGTCCCTTCATCCTGGAGTGTCCTAATGAATATCAACTGTGTTTATTCCCTTCCATGACTTGCTGAGCTCCTCCAGCATTTTGTATGTGTCCCTCAAGATTTTCTAGCATCTGCAGAATATCTTCAGTTCATGAATGCAGGGCAGACATGTTGAGGAGTCCAGAACCAAGGTTCATGGTCAAAGAATAAGAGACAGACCATTTAAAATTGAGATCTGGAGAAACTTATTTTATCAAAGAATGGTGAATCTTTAGAATCTCTTATCCTGAGTAGCTCTGGGAATTACATTCAATCAGTTCATTCCAAACAGAGATTTTATAGATTTCGGAATACTGAAGGAACATAGAACATGGAGATTGTCAAGGAAACTTCTTCACTCAGAGCGTGGTGAGAGTGTGGAATGAGTTGCCAGCACAAGTGGTGCATGCCAGCTCAATTTTGACGTTTAAGAGAAGTTTGGATATCGATAGTAGGGCTGCAGTCCCGGTGCAGGTCGATGGGAGTAGGAAGTTTAAATGGTTCGGCATGGACTAGATAGGCCGGAGGTCCTGATTCTGTGCTGTATTTTTCATTGACTCTATGAATTCATGAAAATAGAGCTGAAGTGAAACATCAGGCATGATCTGCATAAAGAGCAGAGCATGTTTGAAGATGCTGGGCTGTTCCTATTACTTTTCATGCTTTTACGTTCAAAATTCAACAAGAGAATGGCAGAGTAGACATGGGGATAATATTTCCCCTGGCTGAGGTACCTATGGACCTCGGCCTTCTTGTGAGGGTACTAAAGTAGATACTCGAAATAAAGGATTGGCTATTCAGGACCGAGATGACAGAAGATTTCTTCATACAGCGGATAGTGAATTTTGGAATTCATAAACTATGAGGATCCGCCACTGTGTAAATTCAAAGCAGAGACTGAATGAATTTTGGATTTTAAGGAAACCGGAGGATATGGGGTTGGTTCAGGAAAATAGAATTGAGGGAGAAGATCTGCCATAACCTTTGTGAATGGCATTGCAGACACAAGAGACCAACTAGCCATAGCCTGTTTTTATGCTTTAATGTTCTTATTCGTTCTACAGAATGAATTTCAGTCATACCTTGGAGGAAAGTGTGTTATTCCCCCTATAATGCAAGAGCAGGCATCACAATTAGAAACACAAAGGAACTGGTTGTGGATTACAGGAGGAATGGAGATGGGCTAACCCCTATTGACATCAATGGATCTGGGGTTGAGAGGATAAATGGTTTTAAGTTCCTCAGCATCCACATCACCGAGGACCTCACGTGGTCTGCACATACCAGCTGTGTGGTAAAAAAGGCACAACAACGCCTCTTTCACCTCAGACAGTGGAGGAAGTTTGGAATGGGCCTCCAAATCCTAATAACTTTCTGTAGGGGCACAATTGAGAGCATCCTGACTGGCTGCATCACTGCCTGGTATGGGAACTGGACTTTCCTCAATCATAGGATTCTGCAGAGAGTGGTGCGGACAGCCCAGCACATCTGTAGTTGTGAACTTTCCGCAATTCAGGACGTTTACAGAGACAGGTGCGTAAAAATGGACCATAGGGTCATTGGGGACCCAAGTCACCCTAACTACAATCTATTCCAGCTGCTACCATCTGGGAAACTGTACCGCAGCATAAAAGCCAGGACCAACAAGTTCCGGGACAGCTTCTTCCACCAGGCCATCAGACTGATTACCTCACACTGATTTGAATGTATTCTATGCTACATCGACAGGGATCCAGAATACGAGAGAAGATGATATGATGAAGGATAAGGGACAGGTGGGGAATACACGTTTCCCAAATATTAATTGTGTAAAGGAGAAAGGTGAGACAGAACATGTGTTGGAAAAGTTACATGCACAGAGGGTTGGTCAGAAGGAGCATGGGGTTAAATGTGTAGAAGGTTTGGGTGATCTTGAGAAGGTCATCAAAATTCAAGGTGTAATTAGCCCAATGGAAGTTCAAGGAGCTGGGTTAGGTACAATAGACAGTGTTTTAAGCAAAGAGAGGAGGAATGGGCTAAGAATTCTATACTTGAATGTGCATAGTGTCAGAAATAAGACAGATGAGCTTGAAGCTCAGATGAAAATGGGGAACTACGATATTGTTGGGATAACGGAGACATGGCTGCAAGGGGATCAGACCTGGGAATTGACTGTACCAGGGTATACGTGCTATCATAGAGACAGAAATATGGGAAGAGGGGGTGGGGTGGCCCTGTTGGTGAGAAATGAGATTCAGTCCTTAGCAAGGGGTGACTTAGGAACAGGGGAAGTAGAGTCTGTGTGGATTGAGCTGAGGAACAGTAAGGGTAAAAAGACCCTAATGGGTGTTGTGTATAGGCCCCCAAACAGTAGCCTGGATATTGGGTACAAGTTGATTAGGGAGTTAACATTGGCATGTGCTAAAGGTAATGCAGTCGTTATGGGAGATTTCAACATGCAGGTGAACTGGGAGAATCAGGTAGGTGCTGGACCCCAGGATAGGGAGTTTGTGGAGTGTCTAAGGGATGTATTTTTGGAACAGCTTGTGCTTGAGCCAACCAGGAACGAGGCTATTTTGGACTTGGTGATGTGTAATGAACAGGAATTGATAAGTGATCTTAAAGTAAAGGAGCCATTAGGAAGCAGTGATCATAACATGATAAGTTTTTATCTAAAATTTGAGAGGGATAAGGGCAGATCAGAGGTGTCAGTGTTGCAATTCAATAAAGGAGACTACGGAGCCATGAGGGATGAGCTGGCCAAAGTTAAATGGGCGGATGCCCTGGCAGGAAAGACAGTGGATCAGCAGTGGCAGATATTCTTGGGGATAATACAAAAGATGCAAAAGCAGTTCATTCCAATGAGAAGGAAGGATTCAAAGAGGGGGAAGGGGCCACAGTGGTTGACAAAGGAAGTCAGAGATTTCAATTGTGCCCCTACAGAAAGTTATTAGGATTTGGAGGCCCATTCCAAACTTCCTCCACTGTCTGAGGTGAAAGAGGCGTTGTTATGCCTTTTTCACCACACAGCTGGTATGTACAGACCACGTGAGGTCCTCGATGATGTGGATGCTGAGGAACTTAAAAGCCATTTATCCTCTCAACCCCAGATCCATTGATGTCAATAGGGGTTAGCCCATCTCCATTCCTCCTGTAATCCACAACCAGTTCCTTTGTGTTTCTAATTGTGATGCCTGCTCTTGCATTATAGCATTAAAGAAAAGGAAGTACAACAGGGCTAAAATGAGTGGGAATACAGATGATTGGGGAAGTTTTAAGGAACAGCAGATCTTAACTAAAAAAGCAATACGGAGAGAAAAAATCAGGTATGAGCTCAGTTTAGCCAGGAATATAAAAGGGGATAGCAAAAGCTTTTTTAGCTATGTGAAGAGAAAGAAGATAGTTAAGAACAATGTTGGCCCCTTGAAGAATGAATTGGGAGAAATTGTTATGGGAAACAGGGAAATGGCAACAGAATTTAATGCGTACTTTAGATCTGTCTTCACCAGGGAGGACACAAGCAATCTCCCAGATGTATGGATGGGCCAGGGTCATAAGATATTAGAGGAATTGAAACAGATTGACATTAGGAAAGAAACTGTGATGAGTAGACTGATAGGACTGAAGGCGAATACATCCCCGGGTCCAGATGGTCTGCATCCGAGGGTTCTAAAAGAGGTGGCTCAGGAAATTGCGGATGCATTGGTCATCATTTTCCAATGTTCCTTAGATTCAGGATCAGTTCCTGAAGATTGGAGAGTGGCTAATGTTATCCCACTTTTCAAGAAGGGAGGGAAGGAGAAAACGGAGAACTATCGCCCTGTTAGCCTAACGTCAGTCGTGGGGAAGATGCTTGAGTCCATTATTAAGGACAAAATAGTGGCATATCTTGATGGCAGTAATAGGATTAGGCCGAGCCAGCATGGATTTACCAAGGGCAAATCATGCTTGACTAATTTGTTGGAGTTTTTTGAGGGTGTAACAAGGATGTTAGACGAGGGTAAGCCAGTGGATGTTGTGTATCTAGATTTTCAGAAGGCATTCAATAAGGTGCCACATAGGAGATTGGTGAGTAAAATCAGAGCTCATGGCATTGAGGGCAGGGTTTCAACATGGATAGAGAACAGGTTGGCAGATAGAAAGCAAAGGGTAGCAGTGAATGGGTGTTTCTCGGACTGGCTGGAGGTGACTAGTGGGGTACCACAGGGCTCTGTATTGGGACCACAGCTCTTTACGATTTATGTCAACGATTTAGATGAGGGCATTGAAAACTATATCAGCAAGTTTGCTGACGATACTAAACTGGGTGGCAGTGTGACATGCGAAGAGGACGTTAGGAGAATACAGGGAGACTTGGATAGGCTGAGTGAGTGGGCAGATACTTGGCAGATGTCATTCAATGTGAATAAATGTGAAGTTATCCACTTTGGAAGCAGGAACAAGAGGGCAAAGTATTGTCTGAATGGTGTAGAGTTAGGTAAAGGAGAAATGCAAAGAGACCTAGGAGTCCTAGTTCATCAGTCAATGAAGGTGAATGAGCAAGTGCAACAGGCAGTGAAGAGGGCAAATGGAATGTTGGCCTTTATTACAAGGGGAATTGAGTACAAGAGCAAGGATGTCCTTTTGCATTTGTACAGGGCCCTGGTGAGAAAACACCTGGAATATTTTGTACAGTTTTGGTCTCCAGGTTTAAGGAAGGACATTCTGGCAATTGAGGAAGTGCAGCGTAGATTCACTAGGTTGATTCCTGGGATGGCAGGGCTGTCTTACACAGAGAGATTGGAGAGATTGGGCTTGTACACACTGGAACTGAGAGGGGATCTGATTGAAACGTTTAAGATAATTAAAGGATTTGATAGGATTGAGGCAGGAAATATGTTCCAGATGTTGGGAGAGTCCAGTACCAGAGGGCATGGATTGAGAATAAGAGGTCAGTTATTTAAAACAGAGTTGCGGAAGAACTTCTTCTCCCAGAGAGTTGTGGAGGTGTGGAATGCACTGCCTTGGAAGACGGTGAGGCCAATTCTCTGGATGCTTTCAAGAAGGAGCTAGATAGATATCTGATGGATAGGGGAATCAAGGGATATGGGGACAAGGCAGGGACTGGGTATTGATAGTGCATGATCAGCCATGATCTCAGAATGGCGGTGCAGACTCAAGGGGCGAATGGTCTACTTCTGCACCTATTGTCTATTGACTGTTCTACTTATAATAAATCATTGTGATTGCACATTTAGACGGAGACGTAATGTAAAGATTTTTACTCCTTGTGTATGTAAAGGGCGTAAGAGATAAAGTCAATTCAATTCAATTCAATTATGCAGATGCTAGAGTCTTGAGCTACACACACAAAATGCCAGGATAACTCAGCAAGCCAGGCAGCACCTATGGAAGAGAATAAATTGTTGATCTTTCAGACCAAGACCCTTCATCAGGACTGGAAATTAAGGGGTAAGAAACCAAAATGAGAAGGTGGGGGCAGGGGAAGAGGAAAATGTGCAAATTAGTAAATGATAACTGAAACCTGGTGAGGGGAAAGGTGGCAGGGCAGGGCAGGAGGGTGATGAAGTGAGGAGCTTGGAGGTAATAGGCTGAAGAAGAGAGAATCTGTGGGAGAGAGAGAGTGGACTATGAGAAAAAGGGAAGGAAGGGGAGCTCCAGAGGGAAGTGATGGGCAGCTGAGAAGAGGAGAGCCAGAACGGTGAGGGAAGGGGAGGGGAGAAAATTACCAGAGGTTAGAGAATCGATACCCATGCTGTCAGATTGGAAGCTACCCAAATGGAAAATGAGGTGTTGCTCCTACAACCTGAAGTTGGCCTTATCATGATAGTAGAGGAGGCCATGGACCGTCATGCCAGGACGGGAATGGAAAATTGTATTGAAAGGGGTGACCACCAGAAAATCCCACCTTTCGCGGTGGATAGAGCGAAGGTGCTTGACAAAGTGGTCCCTCAATTTGTGTTGGTCACACCCGGAGCACTGGATACTACTGATTACCAGGACAGACTTGCAGGTGCCTCATGTGAAATTACTTCATGGGCTCTGAATGGTAGTGAGAGAGGGGTGCAGGGGGAGATGTAGCACTTATTCTTATTTTGCTTTGTAACCATTGCTAATTATGCCACCTTTACAACAATATTAGATGGAACAATGGTTGTCATGGGATTCTTCCTAAAATCAAGGACACAAAGGTGTTGGATGTGTTATGGGTGTCACAGTAGGGCAAATGGGTTGCACGTTAGCGTAACAGCACATCTGTTTACAGTGCCAGTGATCACTGACTGGGGTTCAATTCCCATCGCTGCTTGTCAGGAGTTTGTACGTTCACCCCTTGACTGCTTGGGTTTCATCTGGGTGCTCCAGATTCCAACCACATTCTAAAGACATATGGTTTGGATCAATGAGCTGTGGGTCGGTGCTGGAATTGTGGCAACCTTTCAGCCTGCCCAACACAATCCCCACTGATCTGATTTGATGCAAACAACACACTTCATTGAGTGCTTCAACGCACTTGTGACGAATAAAACTATCATCATCATCATCAGAAGTTGCAAGGTTGCTGTAAATAAATTTGTGCACCCAGCAGGGGCAGTATCCACAGGAGGTACACCTAAATGGAATGAACAATCAACTGGCCAGTCATAACTGTGGGAGTCGGGCTGGTCCTACAGTGTAGTCCTTCACAGTCCTCCACTAGATATTGGGTATCTTAGTGGAAATTACAACATTCAGTCATCCTGAGGTCAGTTTGCCATGTTTTAGTCTGAATTGTACAAGGCATTGGTAAGGCCAAATTTGGAATATTGTGTGCAGTTCTGGTCACCGAATTATAGGAAAGATATCAATAAATTAGAGAGAGTGCAGAGACGATTTACTAGGATGTTACCTGGGTTTCAGCACTTAAGTTACAGAGAAAGGTTGAACAAGTTAGGTCTCTATTCATTGGAGCGTAGAAGGTTGAGGGGGGATTTGATCGAGGTATTTAAAATTTTGAGAGGGATAGATAGAGTTGACGTGAATAGGCTGTTTCCATTGAGAGTGCGGAGATTCAAACGAGAGGACATGATTTGAGAGTTAGGGGGCAGAAGTTTAAGGGAAACACGAGGGGGTATTTCTTTACTCAGAGAGTGATAGCTGTGTGGAATGAGCTTCCTGTAGAAGTAGTAGAGGCCAGTTCAGTTGTGTCATTTAAGGTAAAATTGGATAGGTATATGGACAGGAAAGGAGTGGAGGGTTATGGGCTGCATGCGGGTAGGTGGGACTAGGTGAGATTAAGAGTTTGGCACGGACTAGGAGGGTCGAGATGGCCTGTTTCCGTGCTGTGATTGTTATATGGTTATATGGTTACAGGCTGCCTGCACAACTTTGGGTGTGGATGCACCAGGAAAGTACTGTAAAGACTCCAAATATGGGGACTGTCTCCAGATCCACTGATCTTTTCCTTTATAACACACACAAAATGCCAGAGGAACATGGATGCTAGAGAATGTTGGAGAATCTCTTGTGATCAGATCCAGATCTCTGAACTTCATCAGGCACATTGCACTGTTATTATGGGAGATTGGCAGAAACCCAGAAACTTTTGATACTACAAACTTTACCAAAATTATCTGACATGAAATCAGACAAGCAGATAGCAGTATCAAATTAACAACCCAAGAACACAATGCAGCAATCAGTAAATTGAAACCTAAGACTAAATACAGAACTACCTAATTATCATCTGTTGTCTTGTCAAGCAAGGCTCTGCTAAAAACATCAATTCCCATAAAATATTCCATAATTAAAAAATGTACCTTCAATGGCTTCAACATTTTTCTAGGCAGTGAAGAATTAATGTAGAAATGCAAAAAACGATTTTCAAATGGCAAAGTCTGCGGTTGATAATAATCAAATAATATACCTTGGTGATATTGATGAGTCAGACTATCACCCAAGGCAGTGAGCAGAACTAACCAACTTTCACATTAATAGTATCCCTGGATTTTGAACATCAAACCATAAGACTATTACATTTAGTACTATGCAAAGGTCTTAGGCACGTATATATACTGTGTCTAAGACTTTGGCATAGCACTCTATTGGTCAAAGTGAAGCGCCAGGGGTGGGTGGTGTTGTGTGTGCAGACACACCAAGCCCTGAGACACTAGGCAAGGTCATTTGATTCCGAACAATTGGTCTGTTGACCATTACAGAATGTCTCTCTGGTGATCCCTGCTCCCTCCTCTCTCCCTTCCCCTTTTCCCAACCATGATTCCCCTCTCCCTACCCCCTTCCCACTCTCAGTCCACAATAGGGACCCAGATCAGAATCAGGTTTATCATCACTCATATATGTCATCAAATTGATCTTCTTTGCAGCAGCAGCAATACATAAAATTACTACAGTACTGTGCAAAGGTCTTAGGCACGCTCACTATATATATGATCAATGAAGACTTTTGCACAGTACATTAGGCCATAAGGTCCATTAAGTTTTCTTTGCCATTCCATCATGAATGATTTATTATCCCTCCCAACCCCATTCTCCTGCCTTCTCCCCATTACCCTTAATGCCTTTACTAATCGAGAACCCATCACCTGTACTTAAATATACCCAATGACTTGGCCTCCACCACCATCCATGACAATGATTCATCATCCTCTGGCTGAAGAAATTCCTCCTCATCTCTGTTCTAAAAGGAGCAGCTCTGCTCCAGGTGATAAACTCCCCCGCTCTTGGAAACATCCTCTCTGCATCCACCTATCTAGGTCTTTCAGTATTGAATAGGTTTTACTGAGACTCCCCCCACCCCTCACGACCATCATTCTTCTAAACTCCGGCGAGTACAGGCCTAGAGCCATCAAACTCTCATCATACGTTAACCCTTTCATTCCTGAGATCATCCCAGGAACATCTACCTGATCAGACAACAGAGACAGAGTTTAATATCTAATCCAAAAGTCAGAACAACACTCCATGGATTCTGCCCAAGTCCCCGACACAGGTCTTAAGTCTAGAACCATCTTACTCAAGAGCAAAGGCGCCAACTTAGTCAGAGTTTCAAGTGAATAGGCAGACGGCCTACATGCAGGATCAATGCCACATAATAATTATCAGCTGATGAAGGCTTTAATTAAAATGGACTGATTACCCAATTTCCAAATGCAATCATGAACAGTTTAAATGAGTGGTTAATCTGACACTCGAACTGACTAGCAAAGCTCATTTTCTACTCATATATAAGCATTTAATTTTTCATTCTGATTGTGATATATCCTGGAGAGCCAATATGGTTGTGATAAGAAAACTTGCAAAGTCCGAAAATAGATTTAATTATCAGCTGAACAGACGATACGTTTACTGTCTGGAAAATATCTGAGCAAGTTACTATTCAATCAATGTGGGTGTTAATTACACATTACACATTCCTTCAAAGGAATATGATTTTTATGAATTTAATCTAATAACAGATCTTTTCACTAACTGAATAAAAGGTTTGATTTCTTGCCCTTGTTATTTTTTTCTTTCATGTAGTGTTGTTATAATCAAAACAAAACACTGCAGGTAGGAATTAGGAATGTCTTCTATAGTCTATAAAAATAATAACAAGTTCCTCCTGTGCCTCATTTGACGAATCAGGCAGCAACTTTGCCATTTCTTTAGTGTTTTCTTTTCATGAGGCCAAGTTGCCAGCTCAATGCTCAAACCAGCACAGGTGGAACTCGAGCAAGGAGCCAGCTAGATCCAAATACATAACCTCTCATCCCAAAGTCCGGGTGAGAGTGCCACCACAACACCAGCACAGTCTACAAATGACAGAATTAATTGATTTATTAATATTATTTATCAATTATTTGACCTTTTAGGAACAATTCCATTCCAACTTGCCACAACCCAGTATCACTTCCCCTTCCCAGACCCAGCTTTCCCGATTCTGCAATAACGTCCCTTGGGAAAAGACTGCAAAGCAGATAATGATTCGGTATCTGAGGCACATTTTATCATTCTGACAACCTTTGGCTTACAGTGACTGTTTAGCTTATGACTGATAATCAACTGTCCAAGAGAAACATGCAGTAGCTGCTGGTTTTGTTTTGGCTATTACTGTGTGTGTTTATACTTCAAAGCTTTGAATCCTCATACCTCTAATCTTGAATCGACAGGAATACACAACATGAATTATGTCCTGATGATCAAATGCAATTTATTTCTTCATAAACTCTGAGCAATGCAGCCATCATTCGCACTGCATTGAAAATTTCCGTGCGTCAATGTGAGGAAGTGTTTTGATTACCTTAACAATTCCTGCCCAACCAACTTTTTGTTATTAAAGGAGGAAAGGCTGAATAGATACCACAAACACAACTTATCATCAAGACACAAGAGATGGCAGATGCTGGAACCAGGAACAAAACCAAAACCCAGCTGCTGAAGGAACTCTGTGGAGCAGGAGCAACAGTGGAGGGAACTGGGCAGTCAGGGTTCCAGATTGACACCCCTCATTTGGACTGAGGGAGTAGAGGGGAGGTAACCATTGTAAAGGGTTGAGGGAGAGAGGTGCGGCAAGAGCTGGCAGGAGATAGATGGATCCTGATGAGAAGGGTTTGATTGATAGATAGAGTCAGTGATGTAGAAAGGGTGGAGAGAGTGACAGGCTGGGAGGTGGTAATTTATCTATTTGGAGATACAGCACTGTAACAGGCTCCTTCAGCCCAATGAGCCTACATGGCCCATGTGACCAATTAACCTACTAGCCCATATGCCTTTGAAATGTCAGAAAACCCACGTGGTCGGAGGAAGAATGCACAAACTCCTGATGGGCAATGGAGGGATTTGAACCTTGGTTGCTGGCACTGTATCACATTATGCTAACCATTATGCTACCATGCCACCCCAAGTATAGGTAGAGGCAACAATGGACTGCAGATTATGGAATGTGATAAGAACTGAAGGGGAAGGGTCTAGTCTGCCAAGAACCTCCTTCATTTGGTCCCACTCTTCACTTTCTTTTTTTAAAACTGCTAATACATTCTTTAAACAATTTCAGAAAATCCAGCAATTAGTGAATGTATACTCAAATATTTTGTTAAGTTCTATGATAACCTGACACTAGCCTCTCCTCCACCAAGGACATCTTCAAAAGGCTATGCCTCAAGGAGGCGGCATCCATTATTAAGGACCACTACCATCCAGGACAAGCCCTTGTCTTATCACTGACATCAAGGAGGAGGTATAGGAGCCTGAAGGCACACATTCAACACTTTGCCAACAGTTTCTTCTCTTCTGCCAATGGACCACGAACCCACCAACACAATCTGCCTTTTTGCTTATTTACTTTTTATATATTTACTTTTGTAACTGATAGTATTTTTGATCGCTTGCACTGCAGTGTTGACAGGAATGAACAAGTTCCCCAATCACAAAACATGTCAGCAATAATAAACTCGATCCTGATTCCTCAGGATACATTTAACCAGCTGAACCAAGGTCGAGCAATGCCTCTAGCCTAGATACCAACTCACCACCCTCTACCTCTATTCTGTGTTTTTGCTCCTGTGAGGTGGAAGTTACCAAATGAAAACCCCAACATATTCTCTACTGAACCGCACAAGCACTACAGTATTAGAGTGCTAAACATATGCTTTGGACCAGTATAACAGACATGTTAACATTATAAGTCCATAAAGAGGTGCATGTCCTGAGAAATTGGATTAACTGGCGCCATGCTTTTCTGCACTACCTAATCCAATTTGTATGAGAACTAGGTCATCTGGTACGTGATTCACAGATTAGTGTGCATATTCAGCATGTAATGGGAATGCTGATAGAATTTAATTGTTTATTGCAAGGGGAAGTGTATACAGAAGCAGGAAGATTATACTTCAGTTATGTAAGGCTTTGGTGAGAACACACAAGCAAACAGGAGTAGAAGCAAACTACATTGCTCTAGAAGTCTACTCCTTCATTCATTATGATTGATTTGCCCCAGGCCTCACTTCCTCTCTGTACCAGTTCCATCTACCCCTCCATTCTCCAATTTTTCACAAAATGTATCTACCTCTGCTTTTAGTACAGGTTCACAATCCCTTATCCGAAATTCGGAAATGCAAAAAGCTCTGAAAACCAAAGTTTTTCTCGCCAACAGCTGACGTCACTCAGGTGTGACGTGGCAGCACTAGCAGAGGCTGCCAGTTGTGGCTCAGCACTCGTACTGGTTACACGTGCATTTGCTGTTCGCTGATATTTTGTGCTCACTGTTGACTTTGTGTTTAATTTTACTATGAAAATGTCAAAAAGCGCTGCAGATGCCCCTATAGGTAACAAGGAGAAGGAAGCATCTATCATTATCATAACGCAGAAAGTGGAGTTATTGCAGAAACTTGATCATGGTGTGTCTGTGTGGTGTCTGACTGAAGAATGTGGTGTCAGAACTACCACTGTATATGATTTAAAGAAACAGAAAGACTAGTTACTGAAGTTCTATAGTGACAGTGACTTTCTACATTTATTCCAATAAGTCATTTACCATGTGTTTGATTCAATTCGTTTGAAGCTGTATATTTTTACATTTATTGAAAGTTCTTGTTGGAAATAAAGTATCTTTCTTGTCATTATTCCCTAAACAATACAGTATAACAACTATTTATATAGCATTTACATTGTATTAGGTGTTATAAGTAATCTAGAGATGATTTAAAGTATACGGGAGGATATGCGTAGGTCTGGAGCTCCGCTGGGTCCTAGAGTCCACCCACACTGAGACAGTTAAATGAGGGACTTGAGCATACATGTTTTCTGCTATCTGCAAGGGGTCCCAGAACCAATAAGGAGGGATTCTGAAATCCGAAAAATTCTGAATTCCAAAATGCAACTGGCCCCAAGGATTTCAGATAAGGGATTGTGGATCTGTACTTCTAATGATCTAATATCCTCTGATGTACAAAATTACAAAATTTCATCTCCCTTTGAGAAAAGAAATTGCTTTGTACTTCAATTTTGAACAACTCCTCCATTTTCTTGCAAGCGTGTCCCTCTTGTTCGTGACTGCCCAACTACTGGAAATATCTTTACCTCAATGTGCACCCTTTGAATAATATAAATTTCAATAAGATTACCCCACATTTTCTTCAACTCCAAAGAATGTAGCTTTAATGCTTTTTGGCCATTTCTGATGGGACAAACCTCATGTTTTAAGTATTATCCTAGTGAATCTCTTTTGGATTTCCTCTAATGCTATCACATCCTTTCTTAAATAAAAGGACCAAATCTGTGTACAGTCCTCTTGCTGTGACGTCATTAATATCTTACAACATTATAACAATATTTCTCTAATTTTACACTCCAACCCCTTAGCAATAAAGACATTTATCTTTTTATTTTAATTGTTTACAGCAACTGCATGCTAGCTTTTGTGGCGAATTCACAGGATCTCCTGGACTCATCTGTCCTGTATTCACTTGCAGTCTCTCTATTTAGAAATTGGCCTCCCTTTTGATTCCTCCTATCAAAGCGTGTGACTTCACGCTTAAATTAGTAAAAATAGAATGGAACTTATGCTGTGAAGGTGGAGAACTCACTGACAAAACTGGAGGTGGTGAAATGCCTCGTCAAAAGATGAGCCCCTGTCCTTTCAGCTTGAATCAAGCTTCATTGGAAGAGTGCAGGAGATTATGCACAGAGAAGTCAGTGTGGGGGTGGGATGATGAATTAAAATGGGCCTTAACTTTCACAGCATTTCAGCTCCAAGTCGTCAGTGGGAATGATTTGCCGTTGGCTACCGGGCAGTGATTTTGACCATTAGAATTCACACATGTAAAGAAGTTTAGTATGCATCTAGTACTGTCTGATAAGCCCTGTTCTTATTAGTGAAGAGTTTAGTGGCCCGTTGACTGAGATTTATTTTGATACAAGCTTTCAGCTGTAGCAGTCTGACCAATTTGCTGCAGATGTGGAAGCCATTACCTGATATCTCATTGTACTGGAAACAATTGGTACTTTTTAATGACACCATCTGTTAGAATGTGCTCTATCAAAATTACACAGGAGGAACAATGCTGAAAATAGGAAAATTGCACAGGCCACAATAGGAACAGAAAAAAAAGATAACAAAAAGTAATTATGTGGCATAAGAAATGATGAAAAGCTTTCTATTCCACTCTGCTTCCTGTTATCTTGTCCAATTTCAGATGCCATTTCAAGAATCTAACTATTCAAAACAAGATGTTGCAGAACCCTATAATCTCATCACTCCACTGCTATTGGATCTGTAAATCTGTTGCTGTGCAACATTACAATATACATTCAGGTATTGCAATGGTTTAGAAATCCGGGATTTCAGTATTGTCCTTCACGATCCCTGGGTGCGCACTTCCTTTATGCACTGCACAAATGAATTCTACCTGATATTATATCTTGTAGCATTCACAACATGTAAACATTCCAAAACATGGTTTGGTGGACACAATAAGCATAGAGAACATAGAACAGCACTGTAATGTATGGATTTATTTATTTTAGTGCAATGAACCCCCTCTTAGCACTATGTATTGATCTGGTGTCTGCACATGCGCCGTGCATGTTCATCGTTCTCGCTTCCTCTCTGACTGCAATGTGAACACGCCAGTTAAAGCCACCACCTGCGTGCATGCTTTTATTTAATTGATATGTAGTTGTGCAGAGACACAACAAATTGGCAAGGAGAGTGAACCTGAATGTCGGAAAATATCACGAACTGCACCGACAGTTATGGCACAATGACAGGACAAATCAGCAAGGGTTAAAGAGCATGAGGAAGCCGTCATGGACACTAACAAAGATGTGGGTAGAGTGCATAGTGCACAGTGAAAGACGTGCTGAATTTAAAGTGAAAGTAATGTGGCAATGGCTTCAGTCAGGAAAGCTGACAAATTTGATAGTGCTAATGAAGGCTGAGAGTCGTATATCGAGAGGGTTGAACTGTATAGAAACACGAACAACGTGATGGGACAAAACAAAGTCCCTACACTTCTCAGCTTAATGAGTCCAAGAATGTACAGTCTATCAGGCATCCTGGAAACCCCTGCAAAGCCAGCAAGCAAGACATTCAGTGAAATTGTTAGAATTTTACAAAACCATTTGAGCCCTAAACTATTGTCAATAGCTGAAAGATTTGGATTTTACAAAAGGAACCAGTGAAAAAGTGAAAGCCTTTCTGAATACATTGCAGAACTGCACAAACTTTCCCAGTACAGTACTAGAGATGGACTTTCTGATGCATTAAGGGACAGGCTTGTATGTGGCATACATAGTCAAAGCATTCAAAGGGGGCTACTGAGCAAAAGAGACATAACCTTAGAACAGGCATTTACCACTGCAATAGCATTAGAGACAGCAGCAAAGGATGCAGCAGAAATGCAGAAAAGGAAGTTAGAATGTGAGATGTCCTTGAATGGGGTAAAAAGCTAAAGATATTATCAATGTGACAAATCCTCCCAAGATGCAAATAACTGTTGGTTCAAAGAAAAAGTGTGCAGCAAGTGTCACAGACAAGCAGACAAGCTCACGTAGAGAGAGTGTGCAAAGCAGATAAAAAGCACAATCGAGTAAAAAGTCTCAAACACAAACTAACCAAATGCATAAAGTTACCAAATGTAAAACAGAATCAGACATCATAGGGTCTGACAAAGATGAACTGTCATGCCTAGGACTGCATAGTATTTCTGAAGCAGATCTAAATATAATATGAATCACAATGGATGCATCTGGTGTAAAACTGAAAATGGACCTGGATATAGGGTCAGCTTTGTCCATAATTCCAGAGGCTGACTACAATAGACTGTTTTCTAAGACATCGTTAGAAAAGACCTCTGTGATGCTAAAGACTTACACAGGTAAGAAACTGTCTCCCAAAGGCAAATTGAAAGTAAATGTGATATGCAGAGGCCAAACACAACAGTTAGAACTTCATGTTCTGAAAAGTGGAGGGTCAGCACTTTTCAGAAGTGAATGGTTGAGAAAAATCCAACTAGACTGGCACTCAATCAAAGCTCTCAGTGTGACATCAACAGGTAATGGCAGCCCTGATGGTAACACTAACCAGAAACTGGCACAGCTGCTTAACGCTAGTGAGGTGTGTGAGAAGGGGATTGGTAAACCCAAAGGCATGAAGACCAGAAATGAACTGGATGAAACAGCAACATCAAGATTCCATAAAGCATGCCCAGTGCCTTATGCACTGTGTCCTAAAGTGGATGCTGAACTTCAGAGATTGGTGGCATCTAGAATACTCTCCAAGGTTGTGTGAAACGATTGGGCCACGCCCTTTGTCCCGATCAAGACAGGGAAGGCCAGTGCCATTCGCATATGTGGGGGTTTCAAGGTGAGTTTCAGCCTGGTGCTGTACTGATACTACGCAGTAGCCCCTGCCAAGAATAGAAGGCATTTTTGCATCTTTGGCAGGCAAGGAAAGGTTTTCAAAGATTGACTTGCCATAAGCTTATCTACAAATGGAGATTGAGGATTCAAGCAGGAACTTCCTCACAATCAACACTCACAAGAGGGCTGTTCATCTCGTCTTCAGCATTGCATCAGTTCCAGCAATTTGGCAAAGAGCAATGGACCAAGTGATCCAAGATATCCCAGGAATACAAAGTTACCATGATGACATCATTGTGAGTGGCAAAAATGATGAAGGGCACCTCCAGAACTTTGGTAAGGGGCTTACCAGGCTGTGTGAGTATGGTCTGCTGGCAAAGAGAGAGAAATGTTAAGTTTTTCAAGAATGAAATCTCATTTTGTGGACAAGTCAGTAACAAGCATGGCTTATATAAGTTACAAGAGAAGTCTGAAGCAGTGGTACAGGCATCTCTATCAGAAAATGTGTCACATCTTAGGTCATACTTGGGCCTTGTTACCTACTACCAACAGTTTCTCCCAAATGTTGATTCAGTGCTACATCCATCAAATGCACGGTTACAGACAGGAGCAAAGTGGGAATGGTCAGAAGGCTGTGAAAAAAAACATTCAAGGAAACAAAGAGACTAATAACATCGAATGAACTGCTCAAACATAATGACCCATCCCTGCCCATCAAACTGACGTGCAATGTGTCCCCCTTACTGCTACAATTTCCTGCCTGTGGAGGCTAATGTCAATGTCTGCTTCATTTAAAACTTGAGTCAATTTTGATATGCCACTCTTCTTTACTTGGGCCGTCCCCCCTGTGACAAAGATGACTTAGTTTCCACTCCAGATCTATGAGTCCTAAGGTGGCAGATGAAGCCAACGTGGGATATACAACGTTGCTATAGGAGAGGTAGAAGACTCGTGATGGGGCAGGCGGGTTAGTCCATTTTCACTGGCTTCCATATGGCCCCAAAGAGACTCAGGGTTCATAATGCCACCCTGAGTGCTCCTACCTTTTGAGGGGCCAGTGAATCCGATTACAATGAACATCTTCATTCTGCTCCTTCTTCAAATGGATTTGTTCCCAGGATGAGGCTTTCCTTTCCAGGATATCAAAGATATCCTTCTTCTTCAAAACATCTGTTCCCAGGCTGAGGCTTTCTTCAAAGAATAGGGTTTGCCTTCCTCAATCATTGATGCAGTCCTAATTCGTGTCTCCTCCATTTCCCAGACATCTGCGCTCACCCCATCTTCCCGCCTCCTTAACAGTGATTAACTTCCTCTTATCCTCACCTACCATCCCATGAGCCTCTGCATCCAAAACACCATTCTCCACAAATTCCACCATCTTCAACAGGATCCTACCACCAAACACATCTTTACCTCCTCCCACCCCCACCGCTTTCTGCATTCTGCAGGGATCCCTCCCTCCGCAATTCCCTGGCCCATTCGTTCCTCCCCATCAATCCCCTCCTGGCATGTATACCTGCAAGAGACAGATCTGCTACACTTGGGCACTTACCTCCAGTCAGGGTCCCAAATAGTCCTTCCTGGTGAGGCAACACTTCACTATGTGATGAAGTAAGAAGATTACTGAAGATCATGAATAATGAAGAAGATTCTATAAATGTGCATGGAAAAAGCCAGGCTCCAAGTGCATCATAATCATAAAGAGCAAAGTGGCAGAAATATGAAGTAATTATTTTGCTTCAGTTTTTGCCAAGGACGCAGATCATCAGTTCACAGCATCAGAAAGTGAAACTTGTAAAGATACTGCATGGTTTAAATTTAAAAGGCACTGATTATTAATGACTGATAACTAGAAACAGAGCACAAGGAGTTTGGGACAAACAGGATCTAGGATCAACTTCATTCACTATATTGATTTGTATGTATTTGGAAATTGTGGCAATGTGGTGGCATGACATGCAACGAAAGAAACAACATTCAACAATTATACAGAATAAAGAATTATATAAAAATATAGTTAGAAGTACAGATATGAAATAAAATGTGCATAAATACATAAATACTAACAAGTAGTTACAATGGAAACAACATTATAAAAAGGAGCACCACCTCGAATTCCATCTGGGTAGCCTCAAACCTGATGGCATGAACATCAATTTCTCCTTCCAGTAATTTTTTTTCCCTTCCCCCTTCCCTCTTCAAATCCCCACTCTGGCCCCACCTGCCTGTTACCTCCCCATGGTCCTCTCCTTCTTCCCCTTCTCCCATGATCCACCCTCCACTCTTATTAGATTCCTTCCTCTCTGGCCCTTTACCTTTTCCATCCACCCAGCTTCACCTATCACCTGCTAGCTATCCTCCTTCTCCTCCCCACACCTTTTTATCCTGGTATCTTCTCTCTCCCTCCCCAGTCTTGAGGAAGGGTCTCGACTGAAACTGTTTATTCATTTCCAAAGATGCTGCCTAACCTACTGAGTTCCTCCAGGATTTTGTGTGTGTTCAGCTTCATTCATTCTGTGTCTGCTACATGATGGCATGCAAAAATGAGTGATTCTATGCAACTTGTCCACCACAGACCCAATCCCAGTGCAGATTAGCCACTTTAATTCTTTTCTCAAATTATCCTGCTAATGTATTGTGCATCATCTCCAACAAGCTTTCTTCTGAAAGTGCAACTAATCCATAAGACGACTGAAGAACTGTTCAACCATCTGACGCACATGTACTCCAGAACCAAGGTCTTGCCAGCTTCACCTCATTGAGCTACAATGCACGTGTGTTTATTCAGAGGCTGAGCTTCAAGTCATCATTGGCTCTTTCACTAAAACATACCACATACAACACAGTATGGGCCTTTTGCCCCATGGTGTTGCACTGAGCTTTTAACCTACTCTAAGATCAATCTAACCCTTCCCTCCTACATAACTCACCATTTTCCATCATCTATGTCCCAGCCAAGAGTCTCTTAAATGCTCCTAATGTATTTGCCTCTACCACCCCAAGTGGCTGGGCATTCAATACACCTATACTCCCTGTGTAAAGAACTTACCTCGGACATCTCCTCTGTGCTTTCCTCCAATCACCTTAAATTATGTCCAATTTTATGAGACATTTCTGCCCCGGGAAAAAGTCTCTGGGCTATCCACTCGAACTACTCCTCTTATCGTCTTGTACATCTCTATCGAGTCATCTCTCATCTTCCTTAACTCCGAAGAGAAAAACCCTAACTCACTCAACCTATCTTTGTAAGACATGTCCTCTAGTCAGGCAGCATCTTGATAATTCTCTTCTGCACGCTCTCCAAGGTCTCTACATCCTGAAAATTTCTTTCCCTGATGGTTTGAATCAGAATCAGTTTTATTGTCACTAACATACGATGGGACATCAATTGTTTTGCAGTAGGACTACTGTGCTAGAACATACAAATTTATAAATTATAAAAAATAAACAGTGCTATAAAAGGAGTAGTGAGGTTGTTCATGGATTCATGGATGGTTCGGAAATCTGATGGCTGAAGGGAAGAAGGTGTTCCCAAATCATTGAGTGTGGGTCTTTAGGCTTCTGTACCTTCCTCCTGATGGTAATAATGAGAAGAGGGTATATCTCAGATGGTGAGGATCCTTGATGATGGATGTCATCTTCCTGAGACAACATCTCTTGATGATTGAGAAGGTTATGCCCATGGTGGAGCTGGCTGGGTCTACAGCCCTCTGCCTCCTCCACTGTACATCTGTCAAAACTTGCAAGAGTTTTTGGTGTCATAGCAAATCTGCTCAAACTCCTAATGAAGTAGAGCCTCTGGCATGCCATCTTCATGATCGCATCAGTGTGTTGGGCCCAGGATAGATTCTTTGAGGTATTGACACCTAGGAACATAAAGTTGTTCACCCCTTCCATTGCTGATCACTGAGCAAAGACTGATAAGTATGTGGTCCTCTAACTTGCCCTTCATGAAGTCCACACTCAAATCCTCTGTTGCAACATCACTCAACCAGCCAATTTATCTCACTCTTATGAGCCTCCCCATCGCCGTTTGAGATTTTAATAATAACAGTGGTGCCATCAGCAGATTTATAAATGGTGATTGAGTTGTGCCTGGCGACACAGCTGTGAGTGTAAAGGAAGTGGAACAGTGGGTTAAGCTCACATCCTGAGGCGTGTGTGATGATGATCAGTAAGGGGGAGATATTATTACCGGACAGTGGTCTCCCAACAAGGAACTTGCAGAGAGAGGTCCAGAGGCCCAGGTTTTGAAGCTTGTTGATTAGTACCGAGGGAAAAGTGGTATTGAACACCAAGCTGTGATCCATAATCAGCAGCCTGCCATATGCCTTGCGGCTGTCGAGGTGATCTGAAGCAGAGCAGCAAGCTAGCGAGATTATGTCTCCCTGTTGTGGCAAGCAAATTGTAGCAGGTTTAGATCGTTGCTCAGGAGTTGATTCTAATTGCAAACAACCACTCTCAGTAGATGAGGGCATTTCTGGCAGGTAGTCTTTGAGGCTGCTCATGTTGGGCACTGTAATGCTCGCCGGCCATTGGAAGCAGCCAAGAGCCTCTAACCGCCTAGTGGGAGGTTAAAGATGTCCACATAGAAACATAGAAAACCTACAGAACAATACAAGCCCTTCAGCCCAAAAAGTTGTGTCAAACTTGTCCTTACCTTAGAAATTACTAAGCTTACCTGTAGCCCTCTATTTTACTAAGCTCCATGTAACTATCCAAAAGTCTCTTAAAAGACCCTATCGTATCCGCCTCCACCACTGTCGCCGGCAGCCCATTCCACACACTCACCACTCTCTGAGTAAAAAACTTACCCCTGACATCTCCTCTGTACCTACTCCCCAGCACCTTAAACCTGTGTCCTCTTGTGGCAACCATTTCAGCCCTGGGAAAAAGCCTCTGACTGTCCACATGATCAATGCCTCTCATCATCTTGTACACCTCTATCAGGTCACCTCTCATCCTCCGTCGCTCCAAGGAGAAAAGGCCGAGTTCACTCAACCTCGAATCCTCTTGTTGTCCTTGAATACTCCAGCCAGTTGGTTGACACTGGTTTTCAGTACCCACCAGGTACATCATTAGAACCTTGTGCCTTGTCAAGGCTCAGCCTCTTGAAGGATATTCAGACTTTGTCCTCTGAAACAAAGGTCAGAGTGCCACAAGATGCTGCAGGTGTACTGTTAGTTGCCTTTTCAAAACGTGCTTAAAAGGCGTTGAGATCTCTAGGGAGTGAAGCATCACTACCAGTTAGGCTGTTATAGAAGGCAATAGCACTACCACAACTATCATGCATCCTATTGTGTCTCTAGCTCATCTCTCTGAGGATCTTAAATAAGTTATTTGTCATTTTAAATCCAGTTTCTAGCGACGAGAAATTCCCTGTACAAATCAGTCAACAAACTGAGACTAAATGTGAAGTATCATTTGATACAAAATTAAGTACAGTTAGTTCCAGTTAATTCAGACACATTGGGACCAGAACATTTTGGCCCAATTAAGCAGCTGTCCCAATTAGCCAAAGTTTCATGGAAACAATTAAAATGGTATAAAAAGACAAACTACAGTTTAACTATACCAATTATGTATTTAAATAATACACAAATTAGAACACTATCAATACAATTGCAGTACTATAAAACTGTGTATTAGTTCCTAAAAGTTATCGACGGAGGAATTCATCCAGTGCTATGTAGGGAGGGATAGTACCTCTGGTTGCGGTGTCCTTTCTAGGCAGCTCACTCACTTTTGATCCCCACTGGACACTCAGCTCTCACTTGTGGCTCCAAGTATCTGTTTGCCTGTGACAGTGGCCACACTCCGGCACACTGCTTCGACTGGTGGGCTAAACCAGGTCAGGGTAGCCAGCAGGCCTCATACGCTGGTCAGAAAGGGACGTGCCTGTCCCAGCGTGTGAAGTCAGCTCTGGCAGACTGAGTAGATGAGATCAACAGTGAGATCCAATGGCCAAGAATGTTCTGCAATGCTTTGTGGAGAATGAAAGGCATAGAAGAAGTCACGGTTATTCACTGCAACCAAGAAAGACCGAGTTTGTAATGACTACTAGTACTACTGGACCCAAACTTCTGAGGTCGACAGAGTGGAACTGTCCCAGTGCAGTGGCTTTTCCACTTTAACAAATCCCCTGCACAAGTTTCACTGTCACCATCGGATATGACAGACAACCAACATGCTGCCATGATCCATATTAAATAAACAAAATTAATGCAGTCACCTTGTGCAGATAGTAGACTGCCCTCATAGTTTTGACAATTGCATCTTCTAAATCTTCATTTTCATTGTAACATACAGAGGATTGGTGATATCGTCTAATTCTTCATGGTTCCTAAGTTGTTGACATAGAGAAATCGCTTTGCTTTCACTCCCAGCCATTTCTGTTATTTCCAAGCCTGAATGCTTGAAACCGCAGTGAGCAAAACAATTCTTATTTGTCTTGCTGCTTATTTCTTTCCAGCTCTCAGTGACAAAAACTCAGTGCTTTTTGAACTCAAACACACGCAAATTACACTATTTAAAAACTGTTCACTCTATGCATGGTTTAAGACTAATGGCCATAAAGTTCACACAACTGACTATAGTTAGAAATAGTTTGGCATCATTCTCCTGTTCCAATCATCCCAAATAAATGAAGAGAATCCTGACTATCTTCTTGACTAGTTTTTGTTCTTTAAGAGTTGTCCCAAATAAGCAGCTGCCCCAATTAACCAGAATCCACTGTATTCTGATAATGGACATGAATACTTTAATGGTAATAAATATTTAAGTATTCAAGCCCAGTATCAGATGTTCTGCCAAGTATATGTTTGTATTCTGGGGCAAACTAAGCCTGCTTTACTGAATCTGGTGTGTTTTTAGCTGAAAATTGCAACTGAAAGAAAAAAAACATTGTTTCACTTTGTATCTTGGAATTTTTTTTTATTTTGATGAGTCCTATATATGTTATTTATTTAGCTTACATGCAAAGATTTCTGTAGTTATGAGAGCTTATCAGTTAAAAGAGTAAATAAAAATTATATTAAGAAGCTATTAAGAAGCTGATTGCTCTAAAATTTATATGTTAATTATCTGCGGAAATGACAGGTATTTTAGTTTTCAGTTCTGTAGTCCGTAAAAGAGCCCATCTTTTAATGTTGCAACGCTGTCAGTAATTGGCTCCTTGACATTTACTACAAAGACCACTGAAAGCATTGATGAATCAATGAATTGTAATTTAAAGTCTCCAAAAAATGCAGACGTAGAGGACAAACAAAAAGGGACTGACCTAGCATATATTCTAAACAAAATCACGAAGAGAAAGATTCAATACTGCTTGATAATTATGATTTACTTCAACAATCAAGTTTAGCATTTATCCACCATTCAAACTTCCCTTCTAATCACACCCACTGTGATTCTCTTCCTGTTTATTAACTATAAATGGATTTCTGTGGGCTTAGCATTCATGAGCAGAGGCGAGGAGATGATGCTTCTGGCTGAACTCCACTGAACTGTGCAACAGAAGCTGTCTTTGAGCCTGGTGATACGTATTCTCGAACTTCTGTAAATTCTCCCTGATTAGACGGTTAGGGGATGGTGGGAGATGAAATAATAACCCTCTGACAATTCTTCACTGGACACAAGTGAAGTATCAGACGGTGGGAGAGAAAACACCAAAACAAGGTTCCTTATTCAGGAATAGCAGCAGGGAAAAACCTCGTAACTACAGACCTGTGAACCTATTGTCAATGACAGGGAACATGGAAGAAAAATACTACGAGAGCGGATTAAAAATGATTTCATTCTCCTTTACACTTGTGCACTGGAAGTGACATTAAACAATCTTGCACTTAATGATCACTTAGAACGGCTGGGACTAATCAGCGACAGGCAACAAGGCTTTGTCAAGAAAATCCAGATGAAGGGTCTCAGCCCAAAACGACAACTGTTATTCTTCTCTGCAGACACTGCCTGACCTATTGAGTTCCTTCAGCATTTTGTGTGTGTGTGTGTGTTACAGCTGTCTGATTAACTTGATCAAACGGTTTTAAGAGTTAACAAAGGAGATGTGGACAAGGAAGTTGATGTGTTTATGTGGACTTTTAGTGAGGCCTTTCCCCAGGTTGCACAATGCAAACAAAGGGTTAAGGTCCATGGAATCTAGGTGAAGTTAGTAAAGAAGATCCAAAATTGACTTAGCAATAGGAAGCAGAGAATGAGAGTAGCTGGGGTTTTTTTTTGCAATTGGCTGCATGTGAGGATCTCTGCGGGCACCCTTTCATTAAAGACTTTTATGTGGATGTAGGAGACATGTTCATTAAGTTTATGGAGTTGTTAGTAGTATGGAGGCTAGGACATCCACTGTGAATGGTGGGTTCTTAAGGATTATTGAGGAACAGAGAAATCTTGAAATACAAATCCCCAGATTTCTGAAGGTGGCAACATAGACAGTAATCTCTATAACAGGGAGGTTATGTGTGTTAAGAAGGCAAATATAATACTGACCTTCATGAGTTAGACAGGCTATGCTCTAACTTTATAAAACCTTGGTGAGACCTCAACTGGAGTACTGTGTGCAGTACAGATCACCAAGCTATATCGCTCATAATTTTATATATGTCAATCGTGTCCCTGCTTAACTTCCTCCAATCCAGGGAGAATAGGCTTAACTTCTCCAGTTTCTCCTTATAAATGAACTGCCCCATCCCGACAATATCCTTGTGGATCTCCCTTCCACTGTCCCCAGTGCTATCATATCCTGCAATAAGGAGAAGCTTGGTGTGCTCTCCCTGGACAGAAAGAGCGGTGGAGGTTAAGAGGGGACATGGGTCAGTTGAGGGGGGACTTGATAGAGGTATTTAAAATTATGAGGGGGATAAATAGAGTTGACGTGGATAGGCTTTTTCCATTGACAGTAGGGGAGATTCAAACAAGAGGACATGAGTTGAGACTTAGGGGGCAAAAGTTTAAGGGTAACATGAGGGGAAATTTCTTTACTCAGAGAGTGGTAGCTGTGTGGAATGAGCTTCCAGTAGAAGTGGTAGAGGCAGGTTTGGTATTGGCATTTAAAGCAAAATTGGATAGGTATATGGACAGGAAAGGAATGGAGGGTTATGGACTGAGTGCGGGTCAGTGGGACTAGGTGAGAGTAAGCGTTTGGCATGGACTAGAAGGGTCTAGATCCCTGTTTCTGTGCTGTAATTAGTATATGGTTATATAAATTTATGAGGGGGGGTAGCCTTTTCCCATTTCATAGGTAAATGAAAACTAGAGGACACAAATTTGGTGTGAGTGGGAAGAGAATCAGAGGGAATGTGAGAGGAATTTTAGAGTCACAGAAATATAGAGCACAGAAATAGTCCCTTTGGCCCAGCTTATCCATACCTTAGTTTGCCTATTTGCTTCTGTTTGCCCATACCTCACCCCACAAACCTTTCCTATCATGCTCTTGTTTTCACATTCAGAAGTGCTATTTTGAATGCTGTTGATATACAGTACTGGGCAAAGGTCCTGAGCACCTAGATATAGCTAGGGTACTTAAGAGGATTGCACAGTACTGTATTTGTCAATGTGGAGCAGGGAGCGAGTATGTAAATCTGGCAGGAGCACGGGATGCTGGGAATGGCGAGGGTGGAGCGTTGTGGGACGGGTGGCAGAGAAGGATTGCCAGAGGCGGGTGGTGGCACAGATGCAGACACACCTGAGACATCACGCAAGGTCATTTTGATTCCAAACAAATGGTTTATTGATCATTACAGAGTGTCTGTCTGGTGCTTCCTGCTCCCTCTCCTCTCTTCTCTTTTTCCAAAAAATGATTCCCCTCTTCCCACCTCCTTCCCTCTTTCAGTCTTCCTCTCTCTCAATAGAGACCCACATCAGGGAGTGGTAATGCACTCCCAGAGAGTGGTACAAGCTGAATTGCTATCTGCTGAGAACTAGAATCCTTTTAGCATAGACAGCTATGGACAATGTGATTAATGCTGAAGGATGTCCTATGGTCGGTAAGGATGAGATGAGCTGAACGGTCTTTTTCAATGCAGCTATGAATCTATGGCTCTGACTCCTTAACTTACTAACCTTCTGATCAGCAACTCAGTAATGATAAAAGCCTCATCTTTCTTTTAATCTCTGCATGACTCATCCCTGCCTAACCTAATCTCCAGCACCTTTTCAACTCTTTGGCACCACTTGCTGGTCCTTTGTCTACAAAGACAAAGAGTGACGTAGTGGCTAGCGTAATGCTTTACAGCACCCACAGTCAGAAGATCAGATTTCAATGCTCGCCACTGGCCGTAAGGAGTCTGTACATTCTCCCCATGACCGTGTGGGTTTCCCCCAGTTGCTCTGGTTTCCTCTCACATTCCTAAAAGATATACAGGTCTGGATTAGTACGTTGTGGGCATGAAATGTTGGAACCAGAAGCATGGCAACACTGGCATTCTCTACCTAGCGTATCACAAACAATAGTGCAAACGATGCATTTCACTATATGGTTTGATGTTTGGCTGTACACATGGCAAATAAAGCGAATCTTTATCTTTAGAAATCCAATAATGAAAAAAAAAATGTTTGTTTTTGTATGCACTCCCTGGCTACTTTATTAGGCACACCTGTATACCTGCCCGCTAATGCAAATATCTAGTCAGCCAATCATGTTGCAGCAACTCAATGCATAAAAGCATGCAGACGTGGCCAAGAGATTCAGCTGGCATTCAGAATGAACATTATAACGGAAAAGAAATGGTAGCTAAGTGAGTTTGACCTTAGAATGATTGTTGGTGGCAGGCGGGATGGTTTGAGTATCTCAGAATCTGTTGATCTCCTAGGATTTTCACACATGACAGTCTGTAGAACTTACAGAGAATGATGCAAAAAGCAAAAAACATCCAGTGAGAAGCAGTCCTGTGGGTGAAAACGCCTTGCTAATGAGAGAGGTCAGAGGAGAATGGCCAGACTGGTTCCAGCTGACAGGAAGGTGACAGTAACTCAAACAATTGCACGATTCAACAGTGGTGTGCAGAAGAACATCTCTGAACACACAGAAATTGCCAGACCTTGAAGTGGACAGCAGAAGATCACACCGAGTTCCACTCCTGTACCTAAAGAAGTGGCCACGGAGTGTGTATGCAACTTGTACCAAAAGCAATTAATTCTGTGTGCGTGAAGTGTTTCTGGCAGAAGTTCTACTCGTCAGCAACTTGAACTTTGTCATGCTTCACCCTAGCATGTGTTCAATTTCCCCTTACTTTACATTTGTAATGGCATCACTGATGTGCACGATGCTCATTAAGAACTTAAATACAAAAATGCGATCAAAAGGTTGCAAACCGTAACCTTCATTTTACACTCATGAGAAAACAAATCACGCAGAAAGTCAGGAGTAAGACAAATATTTCTGACATCTCGAGTGAGATGTTAGCTTAAAATGTAAAAATTCCATGCCTGTCACTTTGAATTAACAAAAATGTAATTAACCAAACGATTTAATTTCATCAGAGCAAAAGGCTTTGAACTATAGACTACTGAAAGATAAAACTGACAAAAATATACAGTTACCAGAATTCCAGAACATTATACTACATAAATCTTTGAAGAATCTATTGTATGCCTTGGGCTGGAAATTCATATGCACATAAAAATGTCCACTAAAATTATATAGCCTGGGAGAAGTGAGATATTCATCTGCAAGTTCCATGTGTTTGTATTTGTGTTGCCATTGGAGGTATAAATGTGATTCTTCTCGATGGCTCTCTGCCGGATTTTTGCTGCAGACTGCTTTTATTGGGCGCCGGTAGGGTAACGGTCAGCTCAACGCTATTACAGCTCAGGGTGTTCCAGGGTTCGGAGTTCAATTCTGGTGCCTTCTGTAAGGAGCCTCTGTATGTCCTTGCATCGCTGCATGGGTTTTCTCCAGGTGCTCCGGTTTCCCCCACAGTCCAAAGACATACCGGGTAGCTTAATTGGTCATTGTAAATTGTCCTGTGAGTAGGTTGGGTTTAATCGGGCTTGTCAGGGGTTGTTGGGGTGGTTATGGTTTGAAGGGCCGGAAAGGCCTACTCTGCACTCTATCGCTAAATATTCCTCTAGCATTCAGTAGCTTGCCTTTTGTTCTTACCCTTTTACTAAGCATTTCATTTCTAAACAATCCAAATCACAATGTAAATTAGTTTTTAGTTAAACATTTAAAATAGATGGAGATTGACAAATTTGCTATTACAAATAAACTCTTCTCAGGCTTCCAGTGGGTATAAGTGTTGATTTTAACCAACGTTTTGATGACAAACTCTGCCATCTTCATCAGGGACGATGCCTGGACATGTCTAGTCGAGTGGTGTTTATATCCCGTCATCCTTCCCTCCTGACTGATTAGTTCTCATCCAATCAGGTTTCCACTGTTCCACCTCATTTACAATCAAATTCCAGTTCTTACTTAGAATGACTCCTTTGTCTTTGTTAAAATTCTTTTCCTCTAGTTTTATTTCAATGGCTTCCTTCACTAAGTGGTCCCAAAAGCCACAGGAATGGAACTGTAGTTTAGTGATGTCAAGGTCAATCCTTTGGCCATTGCAAATACAATGTTCTGCTACCACCAGTTTCTCTGGGTAACCCAAACAGATACACCTCCTGTGCTCCTTGATGTGAGTTTCCACTTGCATCCCATCTGGCCGATACCTGCTGCTCCACGTTCTCAGGGAGTCCTGTAAAATCCAGCTGTCCTGAGTGCCAGGTCATCTTTGACCCAAAGCTGTGATTTGAACTTCCTTACGGGTTTGTGGATGGTACTAAACCGGTACTTCTTCAGGACCTTGCTGATCCTTCCAGAAACGGTAGAAATATGGGGAAGACGGGCCATAGCGATGTGATCCTCCTCATTGTTAGGTTTCCTGGTTTTTCCATCGGCCCTTTTAAGGGCCAGATTGATGTTCTTCTCCTTGTAGCCACTCTGCAGGAAAGTCATGCGTAATCAGCTTATTACCTCGTGAAGACTCTCCAGGTCTGAAATAGTTTTCACATGGCTAATCAAAGTAGAAAGACCCACTTTACGTTGGGAAGCCTGATAGCGGCTGGTATTGTTGAGGTACAAGCCTGTATGAGGTGGTTTCCGATACATGCCATCTCCAAGGCTACCGTCCAGTTTCTGTCATATTAGAATGTCCAGGAACAAGAGGCAACCATTCTCCTTCATCTTCATTGTTTTCATCATCCATCCGGACAATGCTGAGGATGTTCTATGAGGCTGTGGTGGCCAGTGCTATCATGTTTGCTGTTGTGTGCTGGGGCAGCACGCTGAGGGTAGCAGGCACCAACAGAATCAACAAACTCATTCATAAGGCCAGTGATGTTGTCGGGGTGGAACTGGACTCTCTGATGGTGGTGTCTGAAAAGAGGATGCTGTCCAAGTTGCATGCCATCTTGGACGATGACTCCCATCCACTCCATAATGTACTGGTTAGGCACAGGAGTACATTCAGCCAGAGACTCATTCCACTGAGATATAACACTGAGTGTCATAGGAAGTCATTCCTGCCTGTGGCCATCAAACTTTACAACTACTCCCTCGGAGGGTCAGACACCCTGTGCCAATAGGATGGTCCTGGACTTATTTTCACTTGGCATGATTAACATTATTATTTAATTATTTATGGTTTTATATTGCTATATTTCTTCACTATTCTTGGTTGGCAGCTGTAACGAAACCTAGTTTCCCTCAGGATCAATAAAGTATGTCTGTCTGTCTGTAAACTGAAGGTTTGGGTGTATGCTGTTCAGATGGTCGTGGAACTGTTGGAGTGCCTGGAGTCTATGAGTCCACACTGGGAAGGTATCATTGACGTACCTGATGAAGGCCGATGAACTCAAAGCCCTCCATGTTGAAATTAGCAATAGCCAGTGACAAGGGCGAACCCACGGCCACCCTGTTCATATTTCCCCTAATAGAGGAAGTACGTCGATGTAAGGGTGTGTTCAAAAAGGTCAGTGACATCCTCATCAAACTATGACCACATGAGGACGTGATTGGATGAAGACTAACCAATCAGGAGGGACTGATGACAGGGGTATAAATACTACCAGACTAGAGATGCCCAGGTTAAAATCAATACCTGTAGCCGGCTGTAAGCCCGAGAAGAGTTTATTCATCATACACGCCGAGAAAGATCTAGATCCTTTTACAAATTTACTATTAGGTTAAGCAATAGTAGATCAACTGGAGCTGTTCAATAAAGAACATAGAACAGTACAGAACAGAACAGGCCATTTGGCCCATGATGTTGCACCAACCTTCTAACGTACTCGAAGGTCACTAACCTATCCTCCTACATTGCTTTCCACTTTTTTTAACATCCATGTGCCTATCTAAAAGATTCTTAAATGTCTGCCTCTACTACCACCGTTGGCAGGGCGTACCACGCACCGACCACTCCCTGTGAAAAGAACTTACCTCTGACATCCCCCATTATGAATTTAGCATCATGTGGGCCCTGTATTTGCCATTATCAGTGAGGAATTGCAATTGTCAGAAATCTAGTGGTGGACAAATGCAGAAGTAAAGGACAACTGAAATGTAAACAAACTGCAAAAAGCTGTTTAAAAGGTGGTAACAAATATAACAAGAAGGTCCACAAAAACTACGAAACAAATCTGAAAGCTACTTCAGAATCAGAGGAAGCAACGCCAACTACATTAAAAAAGATGACCTGTAGCAAATTAGGTCCTTTAAGATGCATAACGTTAATGAAAGTTAAAACAAAGCAAGAAATGTTTAATTTGGGCAGCACTGTAGCATAGCTGTTAGCACAATGCTCTACAGTACCAACAACCCGGGTTCAATTCCTGATGCTGTCTCTAAAGAGTTTGTACGTTGTCCCGTGACTGGGTGCATCGGTTTCCTCCCACAGTCCAAAGTTACACTGGTTGGTAGGTCAATTGGGCATTGTAAATTGGCCCATGATTGAGCTGGAGTTAAATCATGGTTTGCCTGGACCTGATGGGTTCCCTGTAGAATTTTATAAATCATTCTCTTTTCTTCTTTCTCCTCAGTTACTTTCAGTATTATCTGACTCGTTTAATTACGGCAAATTGCAACCCTCTTTCAGTGAGGCATCTATTATTCTTCTTTTAAAAAAGGGCAAAGACCCAACAGAGTGCTCCTTGTATAGGCCGATCTCTCTGCTCAATGTTGATGTAAAGATCTTAGCTAAAGTTTTGGCTCATAGATTAGAAACCATCATTCCCTCCATTATCTCTGATGACCAAACAGGCTTTATTAAAAACCGTTTCCCTTTTTTTAACATTCGGCGTTTATTTAATATCTTATACTCACCTCCAACTGGGATTCCCGAATGTGTTATTTCCCTCGATGCAGAGAAAGCATTTGATCGTATAGAGTATATATAAAAACTACCTTTTTGCAGTTTTAGAAAAATTTGACCTTGGCCAAAGTTTCATCTCTTGGATCCAATTGCTGTACCTGTGTCCTACTGCCTCTGTTTTAACGAATTTTCAGAAATCCCAGGTATATAATCTCAAACGTGGCACCCGCCAGGGATGCCACTTAAGTCCCTGTCTCTTTGATTTGGCTATGGAACCTCTGGCGATAGCATTTCGAAACTGCCCTGAATTGACTGGGATTTGGAGAGGGGGTGTTGAGCATAAAGTTTCTCTCTATGCTGATGACTTATTACTCTTTCTCTCAAATTCGTCTACATCCTTACCTCTAATGTTTTCACTTCTTGACCAGTTTAGCCAGATCTCTGGCTATGAACTTAATTTACATAAGAGTGAACTTCTCCCAATTAATAAAGAAGCACAAGAACTAACATTCCATGATCTCCCTTTTAAAGTAGTCCATAATCAATTTACTTATCTTGGAATTACAGTCACAAGGAAGTTTAAAGATCTCTTGCGTGAAAACTTTGCCAATCTTTCATATGCTATAAAACAGAGTCTGGTACAATGGTCACCTCTATCTATGTCTTTGGTAGGTCGTATTAATGTTGTTAAAATGTATGTTCTCCACAAATTTTTATACCTATTTCAATCTATCCAAATTTTTATTCCTAAATCTTTTTTTGATTCCTTAGACTCTATTATTTTGTCATATTTTGTCATTATTTTGGCAGAATAAGCGCTCTAGAATTAATAAAATCCATCTCCAAAAATCTAAAAAAAGAGGGTGGCATGGCTTTACCTAACTTTCGTTTATATTATTGGGCAGCTAATATACGTTGTGCTACCTTCTGGTCTTTCTTCCATGGCCAACCTGAATGCCCTAACTGGGTGGCGATGGAGCTGAGCTCCACTAAAGAATTATCTATCTCTGCACTTCTTGGCTCTGCACTCCCTAGTAGTTTGCCCAGATCAATATCTAATCCTCTTGTTAGACACACTTTGCATATATGGGCTCAGATCAGGAAATGCTATGGTTTCCAGGGGTTTTCCGTTTCCAGCCCTATTGCTCATAATCACCTTTTTTTACCTACTACATACGATTCAGCATTCCAGGTTTGGTATAGGAAGGGCATTAGACATTTTGAAGATCTTTTCATTGATAATCGCTTCGCTTCTTTTCAGCAGCTCTCTGTTAAGTTCAATCTGCCCAATGCTCATTTTTTCAGATATCTCCAAATCCGACACTTCATTGCTCCTTTAATTCCTAACTTTCCTGAAATGCCTGCGAAAAATGCTATGGACTTATTTCTTTCCATGAATCCACTAGGTAAAGGCTTAATATCAATCATCCGAGATAAACTAGCAGCCTTACGACGGGCCCCCATGGATAAAATCAAAATGGCCTGGGAGCAGGATTTAAATATCTCCTTATCTGAGGAGAGCTGGGATTCAGTTCTCAAATCGTTAACTCAACCTCTCTTTGTGCTCGCCACTGCCTTTTACAATTTAAGATTGTTCATAGAGCCCATTTGTCTAAATCTAAACTATCTCGATTCTACCCTAGCATTAGTCCGCTCTGTGATAAATGAAAGAGGGGCGAGGCTTCTCTCATCCATATGTACTGGTTCTGTCCTAGCTTGGAGAAATTCTGGAAAGATGTCTTCACTACATTATCGTGTATTCTGAATCAGCACCTAGAACCAAACCCCTTAATTGCTCTGTTCGGTTTTTGGGGCGAGACAGAATTATGTCTGGGTCCGACCAAATGCCGAATATTATCCTTTGCCTCTCTCCTGGCTAAATGCTTGATCCTCCTTAGATGGAGAGATGTTGCCCCGCCCACCCATGCTCAATGGCTTAACGACATCATGGCCTGCTTGGACCTCGAAAAAATTCATTATTCAGTTCTCAATTCGGATCTAAAGTTCCATAAGGTCTGGGGACCTTTTATCGAGTACTTTCATAACCTTCCTCTTGACTAGGGTTTTTTTTCTTTTCGGTCCCTTGCTTTCAGCTCCCTTTTTTTTCTGGTAGAAGGCATTATTACCCTCTGTTGCTAAGTGTATTCACAGTCTGGGAGTTTGGCTGTCCTGACTTATACTCTCTATATTGTGTTGTGGTTGGTCTGGAGTTGCTGTTGTTTTCTCTTGTGTTGTGGGGCTTGGGGAGGACACTAAGCTTACTTGTCTTTAATTCAGGTGCTTTTTTTTTGCTAAATTCTCTTCCTTTGTAGCATATTGTTATTGTATGCTTAATTTTGCACTGTTTTAATGTTCCTCATTGGGATTTGGGGTTTTTAATTTGTAAAATGTTTTGAAAAACTAATAAAAATTTATTTTTTTTTAAAAAATCACGGTTTGCTGGGTGGTGCAGCCTGAAGGACTGGAAGGGCCTATTCCATGCTGCATCACAATAAATAAGTAAATAAATAATCTTTATTTCATTTTCATTCCATGAGGAAAGCAGCGCTCCTATTGTCACATGGAAAAATGTACTGAGATGAGGATAGTGTCTCACGAGAAAAAAACGCTATAAGATGGTATTAGTAACATAAAATAGGTACTAAACGCTCACTAATATTCCAGATCAGAGAGTTTTTGACCTAGTGAATTAGCTAAGTATGTTTTAAATATGCTATCAATATTCTTACAGTTTTGCAATTGTTACTTTCGATAGCAAAATTCTCCATGCCATTCTGCTACTGAGATAAGAGTAGGAAAAAAAAAACAGGAAATCGTGGACCAATTGTCCTAACAACTGTTGTCAAGGAAAAAAATCCGGAGTCCATAATTATGTCAAACTGACTAAATGCCTCAGACTCTTCAGCTGATCTGAGAGAATCAACAAGCATTTGTAAATTTCAGATCACGCTTGACAAATCATGTGGAAAACGTGACCAAAAGAGCGATCAGGGAGAATTCTGTAAACGTACTCTCAGATGACATGTAATAATCTCCCTCTAAAATAAAATGATTCCAAGATTTGAAGCTTGTGGGACCGAAGTCAAGTTGTTGACTGAGTAGCAGGAGACGGAGTAGCAATAACAGATCATCGGCACCAGCACAGGGGGACGAGACAGCTGGGCCAATGGGACAGGCTCCACCTGAACCACCATGAGACCAGATACCGCAACCAGCGTAGTGATTGCATAACTATGACTGTGAATGGAGCCTAATACTAAGTAGTAAGTGCTGCTGGGGTTGTTAAACAGACTGAAAAAGTATGGAAACACGAGGAAATCTGCAGATGCTGGAAATTCAAGCAAAACACACACAATGCTGGTGGAACGCAGCAGGCCAGGCAGCATCTATAGGAAGAAGCGCTGTCGACGTTTCGGGCTGAGACCCTGCATCAGGACTAACTGAAAGAAAAGATGATTGGAAAGATGGAAAAAGATGGAAAGGTGATTGGCAATCTTTCTAGCTCTTAGCTTCACCTCACCCCCTCCTGTCTTCTCCTATCATTTCGGATTTCCCTCTCCCGCTCCTACTTTCAAATCTCTTACTATCTTTTCTTTCAGTTAGTCCTAACGAAGGGTCTCGACCTGAAACGTCGACAGTGCTTCTTCCTATAGGTGCTGTCTGGCCTGCTGTGTTCCACCAGCATTTTGTGTGTGTTGCTTGAAAAAGTATGAATAAGGTAAAAGAGAAGGAGAGATTACTGGAACCTTCAGAATAACAATATAAGAAAGAAAGTTTAGAAAGGGATAAGAATTTAACCTTGTGCAACAACGATACAAAATTGAGAAGGGGGGTGATGGGTAGAGAACATGAAAGTGGTATATCCCAATGCCTGCAGTATACAAAACAAGGTAGATGAGCTTATTGTGTAGTTAAAAATTGGCACACGCGGCATTAAGGTCATCACAGAGTTGTGGCTGAAATAAGATCACAGCTGGGAGTTAAACAGCCGTGAGCTCACATCCTATTGAAAGGACAGGCAGGTGGGCAGAGAGAATGGAGTGGCTCTGTTGGCAAAAATTGAAATCAGATACTTAGCAAGAAGTGACATTGAATCCTTGTGGGCAGAGTTAAGAAGCTGTAATGGGATGAAGCCCCAGGAGGTAGCTAACTACAGGTTTCTGAAAAGGAGCCAGGGTGTTGGGGGACAAGTTTCGACAGGAGTTAGAAAAGGCATGGAGAAATGCAATGTTACAGTGGTCATGGTAGGGGGGAGGGACTCAAAATGCAGGTAAACTGGGAGAATCAGGTTGGCACAGACTCCCAAAGAGGGAATTTGTAGAACGCTTTTTAGAATAGCTTGTGGTTGAGCATCCTACGGAAAAGGCAATTCTGGAATTTGCATAATGCCGTGAGCCAGATTTGATTAGGAAGCTAAAGAGAAGGTACATGGGAAGCTGAAAGGTCTAAAGGTAGCTAAGTCACTAGGGTTAGATGGACCATACCCCATGGTATAGATCAAGAGATTGTGGAGGCATTAGTAATGGTATTTCAACAACCATTCCAGTCAGGAATGATTCCTGGAGACTGGAAAATCAGAAATATCGCTCCACTCTTTCTGAAGGGAGAGAAGCAAAAGACAGGAAATCATAGGCCATTTATCCTGACTTCAGTGGTTGGGAAGATGTTGGAGTTTTCAGGGTACTTGGAAGCACGTTATAAAATAGACTGAAGTCAGCATGGTTTCCATAAGGGGAGATCTTGCCTGACAAATCTATTGGAATTCCTTGAGGAAGGTAACAAGCAGAATAGACAAGGGAGAGTCAGTGGACATTGCTTACTTGGATTTTCAAAAGGTGTTTGACAAGGTGCTGCATATAGGCTGTTAAACAAGATAAAAGCCCATGGTATTACGGGAAAGGTGCTACCATGGATGATAGCTTGGTTGTCTGGCAGGAGGCAAAGCGTGGGAATAAAGGGGGCCTTTTCTGGTTGGTTGCTGATGACTAGTGGTGTTCTGCAGGGGACAGTGTCGGAACTGCTTCTCATATTGCTTCTCATGTTAATGATCTGGATGACAGTATTGATGACTTTGTGGCCATGTTTACAGATGATACAAAGATAGGTGGAGGAGCTGGTAATTTTGAAGAAGTAGTGAGACTGCAGAAGGATGTGAACAGACATGAAGATTGGTCAAAGAAGTGGCAGATGGAATACAGTGTCAGGAAGTGTATGGTCATGCACTTTGGCATTAGGAATAACGGGCGAGATTATTATATAAGTGGGGAGAAAATTCAAAAATCAGAGGTACAGAGGGATTTGGGAGGCCTAATGCAGAATTCTCTAAAGGTTAACATGCAGGTTGAGCTAGTTGTAAGGAAAGCAAATGCACTGTTAGCATTCATTTCAAGAGAACTAGAATACAAAGCAAGGATGTAATACTGAGGTTTTATGAAACTCTGGTCAAAACACGTTTGAATTGTAAGCAGCTTGGACCCATGTCTAAGGAAATATGAGCAGAGGGTCCAGAGGAGGTTTACGAGAGTGATCCCAGGAAGGAAAGGGTTAATGCCTGAGGAGCATTTGATGGCTTTGGGCCTGGGACTGGAGTTTTATTGAATGGAGGGAGGGGGGAATTTCATTGAAACCCACCAAATACGGAAAGGCCTAGATAGAATGGATGTGGAGAGACTCTTTCCAATCGTGAGGTAGGTCTAGGACCAGAGAGCTTAGAATCAGAATAAAAAGACATCCCTTTAGAACAGAGATGAAGAGGAGTTTCTTTAGCCAGAGGCTGGTGAACCTGTGGAATTCATTGCCACAGATGACAGTGGAGACCAAGTCTTTGGGTATAGTTAAAGTGTAGGTTGATAGATTCTTGTTTAGTAAGTGACTCAAAGTTTATGGGAGAATGGGGTGAGATTGAAAAATAAATACACCATGATAGAATAGAAGAGCAGATGTAATAGGCCAAATGGGCTAATTTTTCTCCTATGTCTTGAGTTGTTCTTGTAGATGTCACATCAGCTTGCTGTTTCATTGCCTCAGTTAACTGAACTTTCATATAGTAGTTTCTATGGTTTTCTAATAATCATCTTGTTAAAGAAAGCACACCAGTGGCTCTGCTTCATTAGGAGTTTGAGGAGATTCAGTATGTCGCTAAAGACTCCTGCAAATTTCTGTAAGTGTATGTTGGAGAGAATTGTGACAAATTCCATCACTCCAATACACAGGGTCCCGAGATGATAAGGAGTCAACCATCTCCATCACAGACACAATTCTCCCCAGCATCGAGGATACCTTCATGAAATGGTGCAAGGCAGCATCTATTAACGACCCTCACTTGCCATTTTGGCATTACTGCTGTGAGGGAGGAGGTTGAGGAAGATGACGACCCACAATGATTCAGGATCAGCTTCTTTCCTCCTATTATTAGATTTATGAATGATACGTGAACACTATCTCTTTATGCTTATTTTTGCTCTATTTATATTGTAATTTATAGTAATTTTAATGACTTTGCTTTGTGTCTTGCCACAAAACAAATTTCACACAATCTAAGACAGCAATAATAAACCTGTTTCTGATTCTGAATAAATTTAATCTATTAAGTCCTTCTGTATGATTGCAGTAATGTCCGAGGCTTTACTCTTCAGCCTTATTACAAGGCTTGCTTATCTGGCAGCTTTCAATTTCCTCTAAAGGTTTGCACATAAAGCATTAACAAGTACTTCCTTATTACAAATGCTGAAGACATGCTGTGCATATCAACATGGGCAGTTCTTATTAATGGAATGATTTCCCTTATGCACTCCACCAGAAGCAGAAATTGGGAGATAAAAGCAATTTGTTTATGATTGTTTTCCATTAAAATTATCAGGTAGAATAACATATGGATCTGTGATGTTTTTTCCCCCAGTGAGCAAATCTCCAACTGCAGGTAAAATTTAGTAAATTATTCTTGTAACGCTTTGAGTTCTGCTGTATGCAATTCCAGTCCAGATTATCTTTGGTCAAATGATTAATGATGTCAAGCAAGTCTGATATGACATTCTTGACTATTTTCTGTTATCACAAATCTAAAGGTCAACTTGTGTTATATTTTTGCATCAAATGAAAAGATTTTCCATCAGGACTACATTCAGAAATATGCCTCAGGACTTCAAAGAATAGAGAAAATTTTAATACTCATGACATTGCAAACTGACATTGGTGAATCATCTTTCTAGAAGTTGTAAATTGATGACAATTAGGCAGGTTCAATCACACATAATTCTAAGGGCAGGTGTGGTCATCTAACACCTGAACCAGGCAGTTCTTTAGGGTCGAGGTACAACCACATCTCACCTTGTTTATCACAAGCAGGCAGAACCAATCCTCCCAGCCATGCATAAATGCACACCCAAATAAATACATTCTGGGCTTGTTACCAGTAGGGCCAGCAGCTGAAACCATGTGCCATGCGTGCCACTGAATTTGTACTACTCAGTCCTAACGCTGCAATTCACAAGTCTTGTTTGTCATATTATAAAGCATCACCATCCGGCTCATGCGAGCTCTGGCTGGGAGTATACCATCAACTGCATTAACTGAAGGAAACAGAGTGGCTCTGCATCTCACTTTCAGATAATAACATACCTTTTATTCATATGTGGAAAACCTCCCGTACCCCGAAAATCACCTAGCTCAGCACTAGTTTCATTACTGTATTTAATTTCCATGAATTGCTCAAGTATAAATTATTCTTCTCCTATGAACATAACTTCTAACTGCTTGACTTACGAGAGCCACCTTTCTCAACCTTTTTGCCCTGGAGGAACCCTGAAATAATTTTCAAGTCTCAGGAAGCCCCTGCGTAAAAATTGTTATATCTAGGCTCATGGTATGTTAGCGTGGTCAGTAAGTTCCAGATATAATAATGCAAAAATAATTGTCATTGCTCTTTTGAGTAGAGAATTAATTTTTAGCTAACCTTTCCTGAAAAAAATGGGTAGTTAAGCGTAGCTTACCTTTCTTGAAATTTTAATCTCTCTTCCTTTCATAAATTTTAAAAACTCATAAGGCAAACATAATAAATTTCTGTTAAATAACTGGCTTAAGCCAAAGTGGGATTTATTTTTTCTAAAGGTAGGCTCAATAGATTTAATTTAAATAAAGGTTGTAAATTGATTTAATTTAATGCTATTTACATCATGAACATTTATTGGTAATGTTGAATAGTAAAGTTACTAAAGACTATAAGCCAAAGCAATATGAATGAAAATATACCCTAAGTGACGTGATCAGGCTCAAATGGTCACGTGAAACCTGTGCTTGCTTTTGCTACACAAATACTCAGTTCTGGGTTAAACTTGAGATAACCACACATGGATTTCACCTTCAACTGAAATGAGACAACCTCTATCTTTGCTCTTGATGCTTGTTAAACATGCAAACGCTTGCTCACACATGTAATAAGTTGAAAACTACGGCAAAATGTTCATTGCTTTCCTATGAATGGCAGGATACTCTTCCTTCATAGAAATCCAGAACTTGTCCAGGGGCAGGTCAGTAAATCTCATCCTGAGTGCACGATCACACTGCAGTTCACAAAGTTCTTCTTCTTCTCTCAAAGTCAAGCTCTCAGGCTGAGCAGAGGATTCAGTAAAAGAGTCCCTCACCCAGCGCTGAAAGGGAGGAAAAATACTGTTCAGTTTTATTCTTCCAGGTGGTTTTCAATAAGATTCGAGACTTTCTGATCCTTCCTCACTCTCAAGCCCAAGAAGCAGTGGAAACATTTCAATATTTCCTTTTGCAACATGATTTTTCCAAAGATCTTGTCACTTGAAGTTAAAACACTTTCTCAAGAACCTTGCAAAGACTTGATCAACTGGTTCATATGATGAAAAATGTCTGCTAAGTAGGCTAGTTTCTGCAGCCATTCTTCCTCTTCAAAGAATTCAGCAAATTCTGGCCTACTATTTTCTTGTAAGTACTCCTGCAATTCACTTTCAGCTCAAACACCCTGTTGAGAACTCCTCCTCTGCTAAGCCGCTGGATTTCTGTATGTAGCAGGAGATTGGTGTGCTCTTTGTCCAGGCTTTCACGCAGTTTTTTAAGCATTCTTGAGTGAACTGGTCTCTGTTCAATAAAGTAGCATCACCCAGTACTCTTCTTCACTTCATCTCCAAGAGTTTTTGACGTCAGCACCTCGCTGTGAAGAAAGCAGTGTGTTGTGACATCAGGATTTTCTTTTTTTTTTAACAAAACAAAATCTCTCATGGAGCTGACCATTGATGGGCACCATCAGTACAGATGCCAACACAGTTCCTCCAAGACAGACATTTTTTGTTTCCAGGTATAAAGACAAAACATTAAATACATCTTGGCCTTTGCTCATTTCAGGCAGATCTTTCCAACAGAAAAAGTTTTCTTGAATTTCACCATCATTTACAAATCTTACAAATGCTACAACGTGACATTTATTGGTGAAATCTGTTGTCTCATCACCCTGGATAGAGAAGCTGTTGTTTTTCAGTTTATCACACAAAACCACATCAGCATCATGTGACATGCCATCAATATGTCGATTTATCGTACTGTTTGAGAGTAAAACCTTTTCAATTTCTCGTACTGCATCTTGTCCTGGCATGTTAACTACTTTAATTTTACATGTTGGCATTATTAGGTCCATTCAGTGCCTGGAAAATGCACTTCGCACTCATCAGCCTACTGCCTCCCCTCCGTGCAATGCAGCGCTTACCAGTTATCAACAGCCTCCTCTATCTCATGTCAGAAACTGAGAATGGACTCAAGCAAATAAGCATGGTCCTACTGTGCACTGCTATAGCGGGATTGCTAACGGGGCTGCTCGGGTCACTGCTCACCACTGCGAGCGCTGGCATTGCGGGTCGGGCAAAGTCCAAAAAAACGATGGCTCTTTTTTGATCACGATTTCTCATGGAGCTCCAGTTAGGAAACCCTGTGTTAGAGGATACAAGGAAAATACATTTCTCTATAGAAAAGCGTAGTTGCTTTGCACACAGAAACCTAAAATGGCACGTGCTCCTGCCTCAAGCTGTTCAATACCTTGGCTGGTTGCTTTGTTGGAGTCCGGTTGCCAGCCAGTTTGATTGTTAGCTGTTGTCAGTCACCTTGCAGTTTCTCTGCTTCAGAAAGTGGGTGAACTGTGATCCATCAAAATGTTCACGCTGAATTAAAGCTGGATACTAAATCCAGAAGGAAAGCTGCAAATCCTAAAGCAAGGTGAAAATCAATACAGTCAATTAAACAGTTACACATGGATGTTACTGATATACACCCATCCCTAGTCAGCGAAAATACTGCTCCTTCATGCCCTGATAAAGACAGGTAGCTTAAATTACTATTCAGATAGTAAAAATTTTATTAGCGAAAATAAAGGAAGAAACGTCATCAATAAAGTATTGAAAGTTTGTACTCAAAGTGGAGAATGGGGGGCTTCCCTAGGAAAAATAAACCTCTGGTCAGAGGCATAGTACAAGTGCTAACTTCTGAGCTACTTGATGAAACTTTATTTTAATTCTCATCAGAACTTCATCTTCACACGTCATGGTTCTGGTAATTGTAGTGCCGACTTCATGGCTCGCTTCTTCTCTAACTCCACCTGCAAAATTGCAAAAGGCACCACCGCAGTGGGCTGCATTTTCAAATGCCAATGAGCCGGCACGCAGGAAGGGGATAGTGAGATGGTAAATGGCATCATGGCAACAAGCTTTCCCTCAATGTCAGCAAAACAGAAGAGTTGCTCGTGGACTTTAGGAAGGTGAGTAGCGGAGTTGCTGTACACATTCTTATTTGCACCAAGACGGCCGAGAGCTTCAAGTTCCCAAGAGTGAAAACCACCAGAAACCTCACTTGGTCCAACCACATTGATGTCACGGCCAAGGACCCTCACCAGCACATCGTCTTCCTCGGGAGACTAGAGAAATCTAGCACGTCCTCTTTGACCCTTACCAATTTTTTTCCAATCACCATAGAGAGCATCCTATCTGGAATCACCACTCTTGGTATGGCAACTGCAATGCCTATGGCTGCAAGGAACTGCAGAGATTTGTGGATACAGCTCAGCATGTCATGGAAAGCAGCCTATCTACCATGGATTCTGTCTACACTTCCCGTTGCCTCAGTAAATCATTCAGCATGATGAAAGACACCACCCTCCCCTCCCCAGACATTCTTTCAGTACCGACAATGTCACCAGGCTCAAGCTTCTACAATGGGAATACTGAATGGTTCCCTAGTTCACTAAGATGGACTCTAGACCTCACAATCTACAGGACTGTGCAAAAGTCTTAGGTACATATATATAGCTAGGGAGCCTATGACTTTTGCACAGTACAGTATTTGTCAACGTGGAGCAGAGAGCAGATTTGTAAATCTGGTGGGAACATAGGATGTTGGGAACAGTGAGGGTGGAGCACTGAGGGAGGGGTGTGGGACAGGTGAGAGAGGAGCACCAGGGGTAGGGGGTGGTGCACTGCTGAGACACCAGGCAAGGTCATTTGATTCCAAACAGTTGGATTATTGATCAACAGACACAAAATGCTGGAGGAACTCAGCAGGCCAGGGAGCATCTATGGAAAAAAGTACAGTCGACATCTCGGGCCGAAGTCTGCCTGGCCTGCTGAGTTCCTCCAGCATTTTGTGTCTGGTGTGCGTGTTGCTCAGATTTCCAGCATCTGCAGATTTTCTCTTGTTTGTGAATGGATTTTTGATCACTGCAGAATGTATCTCTAGTCCCTCCTGCCCCCTCTCTTCTCCCTTCCCCTTTTCCCAACCATGATTCCCCTCTCCCTGCCCCTTCCTACTATCAGTCCACAATAGAGACCCATAACCGAACCAGCCTTATCATCACTCATATATGTTGTGAAATTTGATATTTTGTGGCAGCAGTACAGTGCAATACAAAAAATTACTACAGTACTATGCAAAACTCTTAGGCACCCTAGCTATATATATGTGTCTAAAAATTTTAAGTACTGTACTTTGTTATGACCATTACAACATACTGTGCATGTTCATGTTACTGTCTACTATATTGCACTTTGTCTGTAACACTTTATTCTACTCTGCTGTTGTTTTACTTTGTACAACCTCAATATGTTTTGTATGAATTGATCTGTATGAACAAGACAAATTGCATCCAGTTGAAACCTGAAATAAAAACCGAAAATGCTGAAAACACTCAGCAGTATGGGCACAAAGCACTTTGAAAATTCTGGCTTCCCCAATATTTCCTGACAGTTTGTTTGGGATTGCCGGCTCAGGACTAAGTTTGCTAATCAAACTGCACAGCACAGGTCTCACAAAAGCTCAGGCCTCATGGAGATGGTATTGGGTGGACTGTCCAATACACTGGACTGCCTATATAAATCCATTTGCCTAATGCACTAGGGAACATGCAATAGTAATATTATTCGCTCTGGATTTATGCAGCTTTGCGCGTGAAACCAATTCACTTAAGTACATTAACTAAATGTTCCAACATATTTGTGTATTTAATGCATCTTCTGAAATTGATTCTAGTTTAATCTATATTGTTATATTTAGTAGGAACATTAGAAGATAACTCCATTAAAGGATATATACAACAAGCATTTTTAAGTTGAACAGAATTGAATAAAACTTATATCTTTGAAAAAAATCAGAGTGCCTAGTTTGTATGCATCAGTGCTTTTCACTTAAAGTATCATTTCAGAAACAACATGCATAATAGCAACACAATTTAAGATGATCTAGCACCAACTCTTACCTCCAATGAACCAAAAACATTATTTGAACCATCAGTTTGGAGGGAACAAATTGACAGCTTCAGCCTTTCTGAAATCATCTACAACTACAGATATTGATGAATAAAAACCAAGGTAAATTCAATTACTGTTTTGAAAACAATTGTAAATTTGAAGAAAAAAGGTAACTATTTTTGTGTCAAGCTTAGTTACTTTAATCACTTAAAAAGGAGACCCAAGTACCCAAGATGGAGCTAACTAGATTTACAACCCTCTGCAGCTTCTTTCGGTCCTGTGTAGGAGCTCCCCCCCCCCCGCCGTACCAGAAGGTGATGCAGCCTGTCAGAATGCTCTCCATGATACATCTTGGAAGTTTTTGAGTGTATTTGTTGACATACCAAATCTCTTCAAACTCCTAATGAAGTATAGCTGCTGTCTTGCCTTCTTTATAACTACATCGATATGTTGGGACCAGGTTAGATCCTCAGAGATCTTGACACCCAGGAACTTGTAGCTGCTCACTCTCTCCACTTCTGATCCCTCTATGGGGATTGGTATGTGTTCCTTTGTCTTACCCTTCCTGAAGTCCACAATCAGCTCTTTTGTCTTACTGACGTTGAGTGCCAGGTTGTTGCTGTGGCACCACTGCACTAGTTGGCATATCTCACTCCTGTACGCCCCCTCGTCATCACCCGAGATTCTACCAATGATGATTGCATCATCAGCAAATTTACAGATGGTGTTTGAGCTGTGCCTAGCCACACAGTGATGTGTACATAGAGAGTAGAGTAGTGGGCTAAGCACATATCCCTGGGGTGCACCTGTGTTGATCGTCAGCAAGGAAGGTATGTAATCACTAATCTGCACAGATTGTGGTCCTCCGGTTAGGAAGTCAAGGATCCAGTTGCAGAGGGAGGTACTTGCGGGAGTGATGGTATTAAATGCTGAGCTATAGTCGATGAACAGCATCCTGACATAGGTGTTTGTGTTGTCCAGGTGGTCTAAAGCCACGTGGAGAGCCATTGAGATTGCATCTGCCGTTGACCTATTGTGGTAACAGGCAAATTGCAATGGATCCAGGTCCTTGCTGAGGCAGGAGTTCTCAAAGCATTTCATCACTGTTGATGTGAGTGCTAACAGGCAATAATCATTAAGGCAGTTCACATGATTCTTTTTAGGGACTGGTGTAATTGTTGCCTTTTTGAAGCTGGTGGGAACTTCCTCCTGTAGCAGTAAGAGGTTGAAAATGTCCTTGGATACTCCTGCTAGTTAGTTGGCACAGGTTTTCAGATCCTTACTAGGTATTCCATCTGGACCTTCCACCTTGCAAGGGTTCACTCTCTTTAAAGACAGACTAACATCGACCTCTGAGACAGAGATCACAGGGTCATCAGGTGCAGCAGGGACCTTCACAGCTGTAGTTGTGTTCTCCCTTTCAAAACGGGTATAGAAGGCCGTGAGTTCATCTGCTAGCGAAGCATCGCTGCTGTTCATGCTATTGGGTTTCACTTTGCAGGAAGTATTGTCTTGCAGACCCTGCCAGAGTTGCCGTGCATCCGATGTTGCCTCCAACCTTGTTCAAAATTGTCTCTTCACCCTTGAAATAGCCCTCTGCAAATCACACCTGGTTTTCTGGTACAGTCCTGGGTTGCCAAACTTGAATGCCACAGATCTAGCCTTCAGCAGATGACGCACTTCCTGGTCCATCCAGGGCTTTTGGTTTTGGAATGTACAGTCAGTCTTTCTAGGCACACACTCATCCACACAGGTTTTAATGAAGTTGGTAGAACTGCAGCATACTTCTCCAGGTTCGAAGATGAATCCCTGCATACAGTCCAGTCCACCAATTCAAAGCAGTTCTGTAGGCACTCCTTTGCTTCCCTTGTCTCTAAAGCTTGTCTCTTTCCTGTAGCTATCCAGCTTCTCAACAAAACTCACTCAGGTGTAAAACCCTAACTGTCCCTGTACAACATCTGTTAAATGGTCTTTCCTGCTCTCCTTGTTCTGTTGATAATTACTTAATCTGTTCATACGTTCACATCTATTTAAGTTTGATTATTGATATTTGCACATGTAACCATTCTGCTAATCGTTGATTACTCATGGATGTTTGCACTATTATCCTGTAAAATATTGATTGCTGTTGTGTTGTCTGGTATTCTGTGTCTTATGCTTGGCACTGAACCACAATCAATTCTGTTAAGTATCATATACTGGCAATAAAATGATTCTGATTCTAGCTAAGGGTCTTTTAAATGTCCCTAATGTATCTGCCTCTACCATAACCCTGGGCAGCTGCTCCATGCACTCATCACACTATCTGTAAAAAGACCTGCCTCTGACATCCCCACTATACATTCCTCCAATCATCTTCAAATTGTACCCTCCTGTACTAGCCATTTCCAATCTTGGAAAAAGTCACGGGCTGTCCACTCTATCTATGCCTCTTATCATCATGCACACTTCCATCAAGTCACCTTTCATCCTCCTTCACTCCAAAGAGAAAAGCCCTAGCTCCTTCAACCTGCCCTCTAATCCAGGCAGCATCCTGGTAAATATCCTGTTCCCTCTCTAATGCTTCCATGTCCTTCCTATAATGAAGTGACCATAATACTCCAAGTATGGTCTAATCAGGGTATTATGGAGTTTTTATAGTTCCAGTGTGGGACTTCTCAAAGAATTTGTATCATACACTTACAAGTTTCTCCAAGTATCCACATTCTGGGGTCTTTTGCTGTACACTGATAAAATGCCACAACCTTTCCTGTATAGCTGAGATTACTGTGCGATGAGATAACTCTTTAAGGATTTGTTAGGTAGATAACAGTGAAGAGTTATGAAAGATGGAAATCAGACTCGTTGTTTCTTCATCTCAAGGAAGGAAGTACCCGTGTTTCTATTTTAAATTCAACTTGTGAGCGTCCATATTTGTTTCAGTCCAAGAAGGAAGTCCTTCAGCAGAGTAGAGGTGGCATGGTAGTGTAGTAGTTAATGTCAGTCTACTACCTGGTCAGCAACCCCAGTTCATTACACTGCTGTTGATAAGGAGTTTATTCATTCTCGCCGTGACTGTGTGGGTTTCGTCCTGGTACTCTGGTTTCAAAGGCATTTGCAAGGTTAGTCAGTCACATGGGTGTAATTGGGTGACACGGTCTCATTAGGCTGGAAGGGCCGGTTACTGGGATGCATCTCTAAAAATTTATTAAGAGTCTAGGTTGAACTTTCTGATTAGAAAGGAATTGAAAAACAAGTGGGTTCTACAATATGCGGATAATATTCTCCAGCAGGTATTATCCAAGCAGTGAAGATGAAAATTACCCCTAATATTTTCACAATTATACTTCTGTTGCAATGGCAGTATTTATTTCTTCAACACCTTTTTAGACCATGCATTTACAACTAGTGCATTCCCTTCATTTGTTTTTGAATGCAAAATGCAGAGCCATTATGCTATCACTGGTGACAGCTTAGAAATACTGAATTACCACTTAGCTACTTATCTGTCAGGTGTAACCGTACAAGTTGCACAGTAAAAGTTAGACTACTTTCTTAAATGTTCTTTGCAAATCTCAGGGAAGCTAAGGAGTGAGGAGTTAAACACAACTATAAATCCTCATTTATAAAGATTCATCATTCATTATGTGCCATGTTGTATGACATGCGTAAACCTGGTCTTGACCATGATTGCTCTTGGCAAATATTTCTACAAAAGTGGTTTGCCATTGCCTTCCTCTGGGCACAAGATGGGTGACTTCAGCCATTATCAATATTCTTCAGCGGCTGTCTGGCAGGTGTCAGTGGTCACATAATCAGGACTTGTATTATGCACCAGTTGGTCAAATGACCATCCACCACCTGCTCCCACAGCTTCACATGACCCTTAATGGGGGTTAAGCAGGTGCTGCACTTTGCCCAAGGGTGACCTGCAGGCTAGCGGAGGGAAGGAGCACCTTACACCTCTTTTGGTAGAGACACATCTCCACCCTGCCACCCATTAGAAAGATGCCAATGAAATGCAAAACATAAAAAGTACAGAAATATATTTAATTCACCATGTCTCCATGTTAAACCTCTCATTTGGTAACAATATATCAAATGCATCTGATCTAGTTATTTAATATTTGCATCAAACAAAAATAACAGCACCTGCAAGATTGAGAAATGATTGCTTGATACAGACAACTAGACCATCTGATACCTCCTTCAGCACTTTTAATATGAACACAAGAGGAAAAAATAACAAATTTTGATTTGTTGAAAGCTTAGAATGTCAAGAATGTTAGAGATCTCATGGTTCCAAAACATTGTTATTGCTAGGATTTTCCACTCTAATAATAAATACAATGAACCGATTATTTCTCCTTCATAAGTCATAGATTATTTTTTAATTCAATAAATGTTTTTAATAAATTCCCAAAGCATCTTATATACAAACTAATCAAGCAATTTTCAGTCTAAAGTTTTCTCTCTGCAAAGGTTAGCATTATCTAACTTTTCTGAAACATTGAAAATAGTGCAACCACTTGGCTTGGCTTCCATTACCAAAATTACCGTAACTTCGGTCCTTCATGAAAATGTTTATTTCCAATAGTTTTCCCAGTTTGACCAGGGTGTTGGAGAATGTGTAGCTCAGGTGGTTGATGGTTGGTTTGAGTTGTTCTCCGATCTTGATGATCCCCATATGGTAACAAAATGTTTGCAAATGGAGTGCCATGATCACAGAGCGATTCAACCCAACCATTGACCAGGGTGCATTTCATAAAATTACACAGAATACACCACACAATCAGGACAGCCAGGTATTTATGACAAACGGTTCCCACCTTTTCTTATCTATCTCTATCAGAATAATCCTCTATTTCCTTTATTTCCAGGGGACTTCAATCTACCCCAGTCATTCCCTCTCCTCTTCCCTCTCTTTGGACAGAAGATAGAAAAGCTTAAAAGCACATACCATCAGGCTCAAGGACAGCATCTATCCCACCGCTATAAGACTACTGAATGGTCCCCTAGTAGATAAGATGGACACTTGACCTCACATCTTCCACATGATGCCCTTGTACCTTATTATTGCCTTACAGCACTTCCTCTGTAATTGTAGCACTTGAATCTGCTTCCTGTGTTGAGGTAGTACAAGGGGAAACAATAACGCTGATAAAGTGAAATGATCTGTATGGATGGCATGCAAAACAAAATTTTTCACTGTACCTCAGTTCATGTGACAACAAAGGCTGATTTACCTTCTCCCTCAGATGCATACGTCTCCCCCAGACACTTTTCTGCTTTTAGTTTTAAGCATTCTCTGCAAAAACACATACAGAATTTTCTATAGGTATGGAACGTTTCTCTAATAATTCCCTCTTCCCCTTTTGATTTCTTGGTGACTATAGTATTTTGATTACCTCTAGGCTTGGTTTTCCTATAAGCAGAAAAACTTACTCTTTTATAAATTCAAAGATATTTATTAGGATACAGTACCCTAAACTTTCTCCTTTTTTTACACAAAGGTTCAATATGCTGAATTTTGCATTTCTGGCAAAACCTCCTGCCAAGCCTGGCATGAAGGAATGCTTCCGTTTTTCAGAAATATTCAAATATATTTAAAAACTATTGGAAGTCAAACAAGCAATTGTAAAACAATATAAAATTTTTGAAAGCTAAAGTAGGAGTTAAAACCCTTTTTAACAACTAAAAGCACATGATAAAATGGCATTTAAAATAAATGCAAATTTGCTGCCAGCTATCTTCTCTACTTAAGGGACAAGGTCAATGTTCCTGCACCCGGTTACACTATACCAGGGGTCAGCAACCTTTACCACTGAAAGAGCCACTTGGACCCGTTTCCCACAGAAAAGAAAACACTGGGAGCCGCAAAACCCGTTTGACATTTAAAATGAAATAACACTGCATACAACGTTTTGTTTTGCCTTTATGCTATGTATAAACAAACTATAATGTGTTGCATTTATGAAATTGATGAACTCCTGCAGAGAAAACGAAATTACATTTCTGCATGCAACAAAAACATTTTGAACTCCGAAAAAAAGATGTTGGGTTGAAGGTTACTTTTAAGTAAAATACTCAACGTCTATTTGAGTCCTTCTTGTATTTATGAAAAACGCCAAACTTAAATTTGCCGTCAGCAGCAAACGAAAAATAACGTCAGCCAGCTGTCAACCTGAAAAGTAAAAGGACTATTTCACTGAACAATGAAAACATATGAATATACGTAAAATAATAGGCAATTAAAATATTTATCATACTTGGTCAGGTTGACTCACATCTGACAATGCAGTCGTATTCAGTAGGGATGGATCGATGCTTAGGGGAGTGACCGGGAAGGATAATGTGTTTTTTTCCTCTCTGAACTCACAGAAGCGTTTCCCAAACGATGTTTGCATTGCGATGATTGCAGAATGTAAATACTCCGAATTTATCATGTCGTGACATTGTTTGAACTCTCTCAAATTGGGCAAGTGAGACAATGTGCCTTTCTGTAAATCTCTGGCAAGCAACGTCAACTTGCGCTCGAATGCCAAAACATCCTCCAACATGTGCAGGGCTGTACGTCCTTACCCCGTTGAAGAGCTGTGTTCAGCATGTTCAGGTGCGCTGTCACATCTACCATGAAGTGTAGCTTTTCCAGCCACTCTGGCTGTTCCAGCTCAGGAAAGGTGAGCCCTTTGCTGCCCAGGAAAGTTTTCACTTCTTCCAGACACGCGACAAAGCGTTTCAGCACCTTCCGTCTGGACAGCCAGCGATAAAAACACGTTGTAGCGGTGTCAGTAAACTGCAGTCAAAGATAGCTTTATTCGAACTAAACAGCCTTGCTTTTAAGCCTCCCTCAACCCAGCCCCCATGGACGCAGATGCTGCAAAAGACGCGTACTCACAAACCCCCGTAGGCTATCTCCCTTAGCCGGAATGCTGGCTAATTGTTTCGGATGTGGCAGGAAATGTGTCGCCACACTTAGATTGTACAAGATCACCATAATCTTCAAATTTAGAATTACATTTCAAAAGCTAACAAACTAACATAAAATACATTTTAATTAAATACTGACCAATTATTTCCCAAAGCCACAGGGAGCCGCAGCACAGAGGTGAAAGAGCCACAAATGGCTCGGGAGCCGCAGGTTGCCGACCCCCGCACTATACCGTTCAGCAGGCAGATTCCTCAGCTTATGTGTTGGGGGCATTGCTGCAAGTTCACTGTTCAGATTCAACTTGTGGCACAGTCAGAAAATCACTAGCTTTTTATCTGTAGCGATGTAGAAAATGTATAAAAATAATAAAAAAAGAAAATCACTAGCAAAGAACAGCCAACAAGATTAGAGCTGCTGTACTTGCAATCTTATATGCTCCAGGTTTCTGAGTGTAGTTTTTCCCATGTCATTATTTTCTTAGTTCTGACATAGAGAAGACAGGCCCTGAAGTTCCCTGGCTGTGCTCCAACTCTTTCCTTAAATATAAGTCAAGTGAAGTTTATTGTCATTTAACTACATACATATATATAACGTATATAATGTGTACAGAAATGCGACAATGTTTCTTCAAACTAGAATGTAAAGCACGTAACACATGTAACACATGATAATTTATGAAGGAAGGTAAGGACAAAATCTACAGATGAATCACACATAAATAACAAACTAAAGTGCATTAATATTAAATATTGTAAAGTACGGAACAGATTAGCCAGAGACACTTCAATTATGATGCAGCTGGGAGTTCAGAAGCCTAATAGTCTGGGGGATAAAACTGTTTCTCATCCTGACCGTTCTTGTTTTTATGCATCGGAGTCTCCTGCCTGATGGTAGAAAGTCAAAGAGGGTGCTGGATGGACGGGTGGGATCATTACTAATACTGACAGCCCTGCTTATGTAGCGCACCTAATAAATGTCCCCAGTGGATGTAGGGAGACCCCTATGATCCTCTCAGCTGTTTTCATTGTCCTTCAGGTCTGATGCAGAAATGCTCCCATACCAGATGGAGATACAACTTATCAGGATGCTCTTAATGATCCTGCTTTTGTCTTCTTCCAAGGAATTATACTCCTTCCAACTGGATTCTCTTAAAATGTACAGAATGCAGTCCATCCAGGCCAATGCTATAATCTTTCAGTTAAACATGTCTACTTTTTATTCCTTAATATAAAAGGAACTACACTATATCATTACCAACACGATATGCAGCTGATTTGTTTATGGTAAATACTGAAGCAAATCAGTCTCAGTGTAGTATATGGTGACATATATGCTATATACTTGGATAGTAAATTTACTTTGAACTTTGAAAGTGATGACTTAAGATTCCTGGTAGATTATGGCATCACTGCCCATAATTTTATACTTGACAGCCTTCCTGGCTCTGAAGAAGGGTCTCGGCCAAAAACATCGACTGTTTACTCTTTTCCATGGAAAATGGCTGACCTTCTGAGTTCCTCCAGCATTTTGAGCGTCTTGCTTTGGATTTCCAGCACATGCAGATTTCTCTTGTTTGCAATAAATCCTTGCTTTGAAGATCAAAGTCATATTATTTATCAACAATAAATAGTACTAGAATTGGAGGCACTCCTCTCTAAATTCGCCAAGCAGCAAATGGCAACACAGGAAATATTTTAGCATAAATATTATTAAAGACAGAAAACAAAAATTCATAGCAGAATTCTTTAATCATCAAGACCATCAAGACGTATCTTTACAAGTTCAAGAATTCTGCATTGCACAGCAATTGTTGATAGTATCTTTAAAATGAATACAGAAATACACTCCCAAAGCTTGAGTAAAAAGTGAAAACTATACACTTGATAAAATTTTACAGCGCAAGAAAAGTCAGATAGTTCAACCTTTTCTGTTTATTGCAAACTGAAGAATGATACTTGAGATATAATTTCTCTCTTGCTCTGGTTAAATTAGTATATCAAAAATCCTTGTGCAGCTGCTTTGGTAAAGCTGCTATATTATTATTATTATTTCACAGTTAATTTCCTGAAGATTTTACATTTCTATGACAGTTAAAATGTTTTTAGTTCAAACATTATTTTGCAGATTTCAATTTTTAAAAAACTCACTTAGGTGATTGTAGCTCCAACACTAAATGAGATCACGTAAAGTAAATCAGCCTGCCTCATGCACCCATAGCACCATGTTAAACATTCATTCCATTCAGCAGTTGCACACCATCATCTGCAAAAACACTCCGGTTACTTACCAAGATTTATTCAACAGAACTTCCTAAATTCATGACATTCAACATCTGGAATGAGTAGGTGTGTGCCACAACTTAAACGTTTCCTTCTAAATCACATACTATTCCAACTTAGAAATGCACTGTTAGTCAAGGTCAAGTCGAAGCAAATGCATTATCAAAGTATGCATATGCCACCACATAAAACCTTGAGTTTCTTTTTCTTGCAGGCATTCAAAATAGAACAAAGAAATACGATGGAATCAGTGAAAAACTTATCATTATCAGCATTGTCATACGTTATGAGCGATCACAGTCTCATGACCATGATTGTTCTTCGCAAATTTGTCTGCAGAAGTGGTTTAACATTGCCTTCTTCTGGGCAGTGCCTTGTACAAAAGTAGCTGACTCCATCAATGATCAATACTCTTCAGAGATTCAATCACAAACAAGAGAGAATCTGCAGATGCTGGAAATCGAAGCAACACACACAAAATGCTGGAGGAACTCAGCAGGCCAGGCAGCATCTATGGAAAAAAAGTACAGTCGAAGTTTTGGCCCGAAATGTCAAGTGTACTCTTTTCAATTGATGCTCCCTGGCATGCTACGTTCTACAAGCATTTTGTGTGTGTTGCTTTTCAGAGATTGTCTGCCTGGCATCAGTGGTCACATGTTCAGGACATGGGATATGCACCAGCTGCTCATACGACCATCCACCGTCTGCTCCCATGGCTTCAAGTGATCATTACATTTGCTGATGATACCACAGTGGTGGGGCTCATCAGCAAAAATGATGAAACAATGTACAGGGAGGAGGTCAAACACCTAGGGAGCTGGTGCAGTGACATCAACTTGATGCTTAATGTCACCAAAACCAACAAGGTGATTGTCGATTTCAGACGGTCTCAGCCTGAGCACACACCCCTCAGCATCAGCGGCTCCACAGTGGAGAGAGTGGAAAACACCAAGTTCCTTGGGGCGCAGATCTCGTACAATCTCACCTGGTCCAGGAACACTACTGGGATTGTGAAACGGGCCCAACAGAGATTGCACTTTCTGAGGAAACTTAAACAAGCATCACTCCCCACTAACATCTTAACCTCGCTACAGAGGCGTGGTTGAGAGTGTGCTGACCTTTTGCATCACAACCTGGTACTCCAGCTGCAGTGCTGCCGACAAAAAAGCCTTGCAGAGGGTGGTTAGGGGAGCAGAAAAGGTTATTGGGGTCTCCCTACCTTCTGTCCAAGACCTCTTTCAGAATTGATGCCTCCAGAAGACACAGTACATTATTAAATACCTCTCACACCCTCTCCATGAACTGTTTGTTCTTCTGCCATCAGGTAAACATTACAGGAGCATCAAAACAAAAACCACAAGGCTACTAAACAGCTTCCTCCCACAGGCAGTCAGACTGCTAAATAGCTGCTCTACCTGACTCTGCTTTGGATACTTTTAACTTGCACTGGACACTTATAACTTGATTTTAACCGACATGTGGCTGTTGTGTTTTACTATTTATTGTTATGTTTATTATTTAGTGTTGTGTTTGTTATGTTGTGATTGAACTTGCCCCTGGGAAACGCTGTCTCATTCTGCCCTGCAGAGCTGATGTACGGTTAGAATGACAGTAAAGTTTTTGAATCTGGAATCTTGAAGTGACTGATCTGGGGGATATGTAGGTACCATACCTTGCCCAAGGGTGACTTGCGGTCTAGCGGAGGGAGGGGGTGCCTTATATCTCCATTGGCAGAGATGCATCTGAAAAACTATACACAAAGACTGACAAACAACGAATGGGCAAAAGGTGGCAAATCATGCCAATAATAATAAAAAATAAATAATATAGTACATGGAACTTGACTTGTAGAGTTCTAGAAAGTGAGCCTACAGGTGTCAGAACCTAGTGGAGTCGGAAACTTAAATAAACTGTTTCAAATACAAATCTAAATCCTGAAACTCCTACCCAATCCGCTTCACCAAGATGCCCCGCCATCTAGTTCCCTGGAACACTACGATAGAGGAATAAATGCTGGTCTTCTCAGTGATGCTGAAATCCGGTACAGGGCTTCAGAGAGAATCAGAACAGCAATCCGCCTGTGTACGCAGCACTCCATAGTCAAACGTTCAATATTCAGCTGATGTGCACCGAAGGAATTGGATCAGGTTTAGCTGCATTTCTCAGCAGGTTTTAGACTGCCGACAGCCATGGCCGCTGCATCGTCAGTCTATGTGGAAAAATACTTTAAAGTGTATTTTAAGGAATAAATAACACTGACTACGTAGACTTGTGAGCAAAATGGAAGTTTGGAAAATTCCAGAGGGGTCCCAGTCAGTTCAAATTTCTCTGTTTCTTGTCCCACTTTACGATTGAAATTAACTGGAGTACAAACGAGCAGGAGACTGGAGACAGCTGGACCATGTACTTCTATGCTTACATCATTCTACAGCTGTCAAGTGACAAAAGCCTGAAGTTAATATTTCAAAAGCTGAGCACCCGAAGAGGCTGCATCCCTGCTTGGTACGGAAGCTGCACCGTGGCAACCAGGAGGGCTCTGCAACGGGTAGTTAAAACAGCCCAACGCATCACCGACACCAGCCTCCCCGCCATCAATAATGTACGTTCAGAAAAGTGCTGGAAGAGGGCCAGTAAGATCATGAAGGACCCCACCGACCCTGCTCATGGACTGTTCATCCCACTCCCATCAGGGAGGAGGCTACATGGCATCCACGCCAGGACCAGCAGACTCAAAAATAGTTACTTTCCCCAAGCTGATCAACACCTCCACCCACTAACCCACTATTCTACATCTCCAACTACCACAACTTTATCATTTCCTGTCAGTCACCTCATGTACTCAACACTCCTATGCATAGTGTCACTTTATGGACATACATACAATCAAAGTATATAAGCTATTTATGTATTTCTATTTACTCTGGGTTTTTTTTTACCAAGATGGTGTTCCTTATCTTATTGTGTTTATTTTTTTGTGTTGCATTGGACCCAGATTCACAATAATTTCATTCTCCTTTACACTTGTGTACTGGAAATAACATTAAACAATCTTGAACGCAAAGAAGCATTTTAATTTTCTTATGCTGTTTGTCAAAGCAAGTTACACCTGGAATTAGTAAAAGTTCATTAAAGTTCAGCAAAGATGAGGCACGGGATGAACAATGTAATGAAAGGTAAGTTGGAAATGACGAGGAAGTGTTTGGCATTCAACAGAAGTGTGATGCCACATGCGTAAGATAAAGCCTTATTCTAAACTGGAAAGAGAATTGCTTCAAGCTTTGTTGTGCCGTGGGAGGTGTGATTCTGAGCTACAATGCTCTGAACCATTCTAAAATTATTCATCAACTTGGGACCAAACAGCCAAACTTAAAAAAACTAAATTTCTTACAATGGAAATAAGATGAAGTGTTGGCTCACGAAAAATTTCGGCAGACTGCAAGGATGACACATGAGGTGTATTCAAAGTGTCGTATACCCTAGCCTAAAAGACATTTAGTTTGTAAAAAAAATTATGATTTACAAGAGCTAAATAAATATGCATATTAATATCTATACTTGACATTTCAGTCACTGTGGTGAGAGATATTATCACAGCTTTTAAAAAGAAGCCTCCAATCTGGATCTAAGTTAGGCACAATTAATCTGATATGCTCCATCTTCGGCGCAGTCATTATTGATGACAGCAAAGGTGTCAACCTCACTCTCCAAGGGGGAAGTAGATCACCTCATCTAAAATCAGCTACCCAAAAATTCTGAGTATTTCTTCTCTGACTCTAATCCACAAAAAGGAAAGCAACAGATTTGTGACACATTCTCATTTTGAAATTCAAAGACGTTGCTGTGGTTAATATTTGACTCGGGTCTTGGAAATGTCAAGTGACAAGGGACTGAAGTTAATATTTCAAAAACTGACATTATCAGCTTTCTGGATTAAAGCTAAAAACAGAACAATTGGAATTCAGTGAACTTGCAGTGAAACCTTCATAAGGCACTGGTGAGGCCCCACTTGGGGTACTGTGAGCAGTTTTGGGCCCCTTCTCTTAGAAAGGATGTGCTGACATTGGAGTGGGTTCAAAGGAGGTCACAGAAATAATTCTGGGATTGAAAGGTTTGTAGCGGTGTGCTACATGCAGCGCTAAAATAATGACACGGAGTCGGTAAACTGCAGTCAAAGTTAAGTTTATTCGAACTTCACAACCTTGCTTTTAAAGCCTCCCTCAATCCGCCCTCCCCCGCGCGGATGCTTCGAGAGGCACGTACTGACACCCCCTCAGGCTTTCTCCCTTTGTTGCGGACCTGGCCTTTGTGCCTGCACGCTGGCTAATTGTGAACCGGTTCGAGTGCGCTAGGAAGTGGGTCGCCACGTAACCCCTCCCTCCCCAGAACCGGCGATACACCCCACAATGTCCACAGTCTGGGCCAGACCCTGTTTAGGAGGTCGGCTTCTGCGCCGCGGTGTCGGAAACTCGACCGGTTGCACCAGGTCCACATGGGCCGGTTTGAGTTGGTCCACCGTGAAAACCTCCTCTCTCCCCCCAACGTCCAGCACGAACGTGGACCCGTTGTTCCGGAGCACCACGAACGGCCCCTCGTAGGGCCGTTGCAGCGGTGGCCGATGCCCGCCCTTTCGTACAAACACAAACTTACAGTTCTGCAGTTCTTTGGGTACGCAGGCCGGGTTCTGCCCATGCTGCAAAGAGGATATGGGGGCCACTTCTCGCGTAGTCTGCCCAGGAATGCTGCGGGTTCTTCCTCTCGTCCCCTTGGGGCTGGTATGAACTCCCCGGGGACGACCAGGGGTGCGCCGTACACCAACTCGGCTGACGAAGTGTGCAGATCGTCTTTGGACGCCATGTGGATGCCGAGTAGGACCCAGGGAAGCTAGTCCACCCAGTTAGCTCCTCACAGGCAGGCCATGAGAGCCGACTTCAGGTGACGGTGGAAACGCTCCACCAGTCCGTTCGACGGTGGGTGGTAGGCAGTGGTGTGGTGCAGCTGAGTCCCCAACAGGCTGGTCATCGCTGACCACAGGCTGGAGGTGAACTGGGCGCCTCTGTCGGAGGTAATGTGGGCCGGTACACCAAAGCGGGACACCCAGGTGGCGAGCAGTGCCCGGGCGCAAGATTCGGAGGTGGTGTCGGTGAGCAGGACCACCTCTGGCTGTCTTGTGAACCGGTCCACGGTAGTCAGGAGGTGCCGCGCTCCACGCGACACTGGCAGGGGGCCCACAATATCCACATGAATGTGGTCGAAATGCCGGTGGGTGGGGTGGAACTGCTGCGGCAGAGCTTTGGTGTGCCGCTGCACCTTGGCCGTCTGGCAGTGCATGCACGTTCTGGCCCATTCACTGACCTGCTTGCGGAGTCCGTGCTAAACAAACCTGCTGGAGACCATTCGGACAGTCGTCCGGATGGAGGGATGCGCCAAGTTATGAATGGAGTCGAAAACACGGCGCCGCCAGGCTGTCGGGACGAAGGGACGGGGCTGGCCGGTGGCGACGTCACAGAGTAGGGTCCTCTCACCCGGGCCCACGGGGAGGTCCTGGAGCTGCAGACCGGAGACTGCGGTCCTATAACTCGGAATCTCCTCATCTGCCTGCTGTGCCTCTGCCAGCGCCTCAAAGTCTACCCCTTGGGAAAGGGCATGAAGGGTAGGGCGAGAGAGCACATCCGCCACGACATTGTCCTTACCCGAGACGTGCTGGACGTCCGTCGTGTATTCAGAGATGTAGGACAGATAGCGCTGCTGGCGGGACGACCAGGGATCGGTCACCTTTGTGAACGTAAAGATAAGCGGTTTGTGGTCCGTGAACACGGTGAAGGACCTACCTTCTAGGAAGTACCTGAAATGCCGGATTGCCAGGTATAGCGCCAACAGTTCCCGGTCGAAAGCACTGTACTTGAGCTCGGGTGGCCGCAGGTGTTTGCTGAAAAACGCCAGGGGTTGCCAGCGACCTGCGATGAGTTGCTCCAGCACCCCACCGACTGCCGTGTTAGATGCGTCCACTGTGAGGGCGGTAGGGACGTCCACTCTGGGGTGCACTAGCATCGCGGCGTTCGCCAAGGCGTCCTTTGTTTGAATGAAAGCGGCGGCTGACTCCTCGTCCCAGGTAATGTCCTTGCTCGGACCCGACATCAGGGCGAACAGGGGGCGCATGATCCGGGCAGCTGAAGGGAGGAAGCGGTGGTAGAAATTGACCATACCTACGAATTCCTGAAGGCCTTTGATCGTGGTGGGTCGGGGGAAATGGCGGACTGCATCTACCTTAGCGGGCAGAGGGGTTGCCCCGTCTGTGGTAATCCTGTGGCCCAGGAAGTCAATGGTGTCGAGCCCGAACTGGCATTTGGCCGGGTTGATTGTTAGACCGTACTTACTCAGCCAGGCATAGAGTTGACGGAGCTGGGACAGATGCTCCTGACGACTGCTGCTGGCTATGAGGATGTCGTCCAAATAGATGAACGCGAAGTCCAGGTCCCGTCTCACCGCGTCCATCAACCGCTGGAACGTCTGTGCGGCATTCTTCAGGCCGAACGGCATGCGGAGGAACTCGAAAAGGCCAAACGGGGTGATGAGAGCCGTTTTGGGGACATCGTCCGGATGCATCGGGATTTGATGGTACCCTCGGACGAGGTCTACCTTGGAGAAAATCCGTGCGCCGTGCAGGTTTGCTGCAAAGTCCTGAATGTGCGACACAGGGTAGCGGTCCGGTGTTGTAGCCTCGTTCAGCCTGCGGTAGTCGCCACACGGTCTCCAGCCTCCCGTCGCTTTGGGCACCATGCGCAGGGGGGAGGCCCATGGGCTGTCGGACCGCCGGATGATCCCCAATTCCTCCATCCTCTGGAACTCCTCCTTCGCCAGTCGGAGCTTGTCCAGGGGAAGCCGCTGAGCGCGGGCGTGGAGGGGTGGTCCCTGGGTCGGGATGTGGTGCTGTACGCCGTGTCGGGGCATGGCCGCTGTGAACTGCGGTGCCAGAACCGATGGGAAATCCGCCAGGACCCTGGTGAAGTCGTTGTCGGACAGCGTGATGGAGCCGAGGTGAGGGGCTGGCAACTGGGCTGCACCCAGGGAGAACGTCTGAAAGGTCTCGGCGTGTACCAGTCTCTTCCTGGGCAGGTCGACCAGTAGGCTGTGAGCCCGCAAAAAATCCGCACCCAGAAGCAGTTGGGCTACGGCGGCCAGTGTAAAGTCCCACGTGAACTGGCTGGAGCTGAACCGTAGCTGCACCGGACAGGTGCCATAGGTCCTTACTGTGCTGCTGTTCACGGCCCTCAGGGGGGAACCCAGTGCCCTGCTGCGGGTGTTGTAACTCATCAGAGGTAAGACACTGATCTCGGCACTGGTGTCGACCAAAAACCGGCATCCCGACCTTCTATCCCACACATACAGGAGGCTATCCCGATGGCCAGCCGCTGTAGTCATCAGCGGCGGCTGGCCCTGGCGTTTCCCGGGAACTGGCAGGGCGGGCGACAACGGCGGGCTTCTGCGCCCCACCGCTGGTGGTAGAAACACTCATGCTCGTTGGGCTCCACACCCTTGCCTCTGGGGTTAGCGGGCTCTGCGGCCGGGCCTGGACTGGTTGGCTGCTGGGAGCATGGCCAGGTGATCAGTGAGATGGACGCCCCACTCACCTTCTTGGCGTTCCACAGCAAGTCCATCCGGGCTGCCACCTTCCGGGCGTCGCTGAAATCCGCGTCGGACAGCAGCTGGCGTATGTCCTCAGGCAGCTGCTCTAGGAATGCCTGCTCAAACATGAGGCAGGGTGTGTGTCCGTCGGCCAGAGACAACATCTCATTCATTAAAGCCGATGGAGGTCTGTCGCCCAAGCCATCCAGGTGCAGCCCACTCACGGCGTGAGAGCACGAAAGTCCTTATGAGCAGGGCTTTGAATTCCATGTACTTGCCGTCCGCCGGGGGCGACTGTACGAACTCCACGACCTGGGCCGCTGTGTCCTGGTCGAGGGAGCTCACCACGTAGTAGTAACAGGTGTTCTCTGAGGTTATCTGCCGAACGTTGAATTGGGCTTCTGCTTGCTGGAACCATAGGTGAGGTTATAGCGTCCAGAAGCTTGGCAGTTTCAACGAAACTGCATGAACAGATGCGGCGTCGTTCATCTCCGGTCCAAAATCGTCTGGACCGTCGGGGTCACCAATTGTAACGGTGTGCTACATGCAGCGCTAAAATAGCGACACGGAGTCAGTAAACTGCAGTCAAAGTTAAGTTTATTCAAACTTCACAACCTTGCTTTTAAAGCCTCCCTCAATCCGCCCTTCCCCGCGCGGATGCTTCGAGAGGCACGTACTGACACCCCCTCAGGCTTTCTCCCTTTGTTGCGGACCTGGCCTTTGTGCCTGCACGCTGGCTAATTGTGAACCGGTTCAGGTGTGCTAGTAAGTGGGTCGCCACAGGTTTATCATTTGAGGACTGTTTGATGGCTCTGGGACTGTACTCACTGGAATTCAGAAGAATGAAGGGGGATCTCATTGAAACCTATCGAATGTTGAAAAGCCTCAATAGGGTGGATATGGAGAGGATATTTCCTATGGTGGGGAAGTCTAAGATTAGAGGACACCACCTCAGAATAGAGGGACAGCCAACTAGACTGGAGATGAAGTGGAATTTCTTTAGCCATTGAGTGGTGAACCTATGGAAATTGTTGCCACAGGCGGCTGCGGAGGCCAAGTCATTGGGTGTGTTTAAGGCAGAGGTTGATAGATTATTGATTAGTCAGGGGATGAAGGGGCATGGGTACAAGATAGGAGATTGGGGCTGAGAGGGAGATTATCAGCCATGATGTAAAGGTGGAGCAGACTCAATGAGCCAAGCAGCCTAATTCTGCTCTTATATCTTATGGTCTTCACTACCATTTTTGTGAAAGTGGATTTTCAGAAGAGACTGCATCTAAAGCCAAGAATTGAAACGGACTGAACAATGGAAAGATACCCCAATAATTTCATCTAACATTTGTCCCAGTGTGAAAAGCTTACGTTAACAAGACAGGTGTGCAAATTTCATTTTGAAGTGATGAGGTGAGTGGATTTATCCACACCAGTTCAGGATCCTGATGGTTGTAGGGTAACTATTCCTGAACCTGGTAGTGTGAGACACAAGGAAGAAGGCACGGCCTGAATGGGGATGGGGACATTCTCAAAGATTCACAACCACTTTGAGATTTTCTGCCTTATTTTACCAAATAAGCGGTGCTCACAAATGATACAGATGGTCTGCAGACTCGGAACAGGTGTTAATTGATTCATTATACCGGCAATGCAAAATAAAACTCATTCAAAGAGAAAGATAAACCAACTAAGTTTAAAGCTCATAAATCTCTCTTTGTCTAAATCTTAGGAAATTTTAATCTTAGGAATTAAGAATTTAGAGAAAAGGGCTTGAGCTTTTACAGAATCTGCAGGAGGAACCCAGTGGGATGAACAACATCTGAGAGAGGAAGGGTTTAGTTGACGTTTCAATGCAGGTTTTCAATCCAAATCATCAACGGTTCCTTTCCCTCCACAGATACTACTTGACTCCCTGAGTTCCTCTGGCAGATTACTTGGTGCTCCAGATTTCAGCAACTACAGTCTCTTGAGTCTCCTTCCCCTTCATATTTTTATTTCTTATAAATTACTTAGTATAGTTTACAGAAAATTGGGGTTACTGAATAATTAAAAGTGAATCAGTATTGTTTAATTAAAATTATGAGTTTAATTACTAGGTCAACTGTACTGCTAAGCAATAATAGAGTACTAACATTTTGCATGGTACAATGGAAAACATTTTATTTTATAATCTCTAAAGCTGTAATTTAAAAATCTTTTTCTATTGTTCCATTCCCTCCAGAGACTCCTCCCTTAATATCTTTTTATTCTCTTCCAATCCTCTCATGTTGCTCCAGCTCCAGTCCTTTGTGCATTTCCTATGCAGTACCATGGCCAACTAACTAGCTTAGTAGCATATTGATTGCTGGGGAGATGAGACACTGCAAGGTGACTGATGGCAGGGTAATTATACCTTAGCGAAATACAGAGGGGCGAGACTGCTCAGGAATACAAAGACTATGATTTGGCTATTGAACCAGGCGCATACATACTGGCAAAAGCTTTCTTCTAGTTCTGTGACAAAACACAAGGCATCAGTGACACTGCCTCACTTTGACAGCAAAAGCTCCAGAATTAAAGTGGAAAGGAGACACAACTGGAGGGACAAGAGTGAGTGAACTGGCACTGTAAAAAGTGCCGGCAAAATGGTTTGTTACAGGCCCCAGGTTTACAATGGCAGTAACACTTCATAAGCAATAAAATTGTCAGAGCCCCAGTCATGGCCTGAAGTACTTTCCATTTTTTATATCCAAAGCAAAATTATTCGGAATAAAACAAAGCTTGCAAGAGGAAACCATGCAATGTCTTTTCATTCTTTACATTCAGAGTCAAGGCTTTTAGTACTGCTCTATTACATTCCAACACACCAACAGCACAGCTGCAACTCATCTGCCCCCAGGGTGATATATTCTACCGTAACTGAGGGCTTCCTCATCCAATCCAGCCCCTTCCTGTTCAGCAGCAGAAGAACCCTGCACACAGTGTTCCTTTCCCCACTGGCCCGCTTTGTGGAACAAAGCTCGAAGCTCAAGGTAAATATATTATCAAAGTTTATATATATGTCATCATATACAACCCTGAGATCATTTTCTTGTGGGCATACTCAATAAATCCAAAACCATAACAGAATAAATGAAAGACCACACCAACAGGGCAGACAACCAATGTGCAAAAGACAACTAATTGTGCAAATACAGAAATAAAACTAAAAGTAAATAATAATAATAATAATAATAAATAAGCAATAAATTTCAAGAACATGAGATGAAGAGTCCTTAATAGTGAATCAGTAGGGTGTGGGAATGGTTGATTTGATGGGGCAAGTGAAGTTGAGGGAAGTTATCCCTTCTGCTTCAAGAGCCAGCTGGATGAGGGGTAATAACTGTACCTGAACCTGGTAATGCAGGTTCTGAGGCTCCTGTAGCTTCTTCCAGGTGGCCAGCAGTGAGAGGAGAGCATGGCCTGGATAATCGGAGTCACTGATGATGGACGTTGCTTTCCTGCAACAACGTTTTGTGTAGATGTGCTCAGAGGTGGAGAGGGCTTTACCCATGAGAGACGTGGGCATATCCAATACTTTTTTCTGCACAAGGACATTGGTGTGGCCATACCAGGCTGTGATACAGCCAATCAATAAACTCTGCACCATATATCTATAGAAGAAGCATTAGGTGACATGCCAAATCTTTGCAAACTCCTAAGTAAGTAAATGCGCTGCCGTGCTTTCTTTGAAAGGGAACTTCCATTAATTGTCAATACGGTAGCAGGCCCTTAGTGTCTTGCCACCACAGCTGCTGCGATAGTTTACTCAGCCATGGGCCTAGCTCCACCTCAAAGCCTACCCAGGAGAAAGACAAAGAGCCTAGTAAAGTACAATGCCCAAATGAATACTTCCTGGATTCGAAAAGTCATTTCTCTGCAAACCAATGTCAAACCTGCCAGGCGCCCAACAGTCTTAGACAGGTCAGAATTCATAGTTCTTACTGTCAAGCTGCTTCATCCAACCATATTTCTGTCAGACACAAGAAGCTATTACAAAAAAAAACAACAAAAGTTTGATTAATAACACAAAGTGGAAGTGCATGCAGACTATTTGTTTGATAAACTTTAAGCCAAGTTTTTTTTTGCATGCTGTAGAATTAACTCATTAAAAATAATTCACTAATGCATGCTTATTGCTATTAATTAGCATCACAATATAAAAGAGCTGAATCCATTTTAAGGGAATAAATAGTATTTTCAAATGCACACAGTCATTTGATATAATTTTCCTTTGTGACTCAATCTATTTCTATATGACATTGTGGTTTTATACAAGTTGTTTTGAACAAAAACAATGATCTGAATTTCACTGGGTAATACCAGCAATTTCAATCAGAAATGCCAGTACACAGCTGCTCAAACTGAAGTTCTGGATACCACACCTAGGCTGTACCCTGGGAGTTTGCTCAGTTACTGGAGTTCAGAAGTGTAGAATAGCCTTGCTGGGATTTCTTCTGCAACGTGTCGGGGAAACAGTTTCTCAAATTGTTCACCCTCTCATTCTACACTCAGTAGTCCCTGAGTGCATATTCATGGTCTTCTGCTGCTGAAGCCCATCCACTTCAAGATTCAAAGTGTTGCGCATTTAGAAATGCTCTTCTGCATGCCACTATTGTAATGCATAGCTATTTAAATTACCATCAGCTTGAACCAGTCTGGTCATTCTCCTCAGACCTTTCTGATTAACAAGGCGTTTTCACTCACAGAAAGGATGCTTACTGGATGTTGTTTAGTCATCTTTTGTGTCATTCTCCAAGACTGTCATGTTTGGAAATTCCAGGAGGTCAGCACATTCTGAAATAATGAAACCACCCTGTCGGGTACCAAAAATTATTCCACAGTCAAATTCATTTCAATCACATCTCTTCCTGTTTGGTCTCAATAACAACTGAACCTCTTGACCATGTCTGCTTGCTTTTATACAATGAATTGCTGCCACATGATTGGCTGATTAGATATTTGCATTAACAAGCAGGAGTAAAGATGCAACTAATAAAGAAGGCATTGAGGGCAGGTGCAGGATCCGGAAAGAGGATAGCAGGGCCTCAGATTTAGAAATAAAAAAGGATTTCTAATCCTCTTTAAAAACAATTGTACTTATTATTTGAGCATTTTTAGAAGTTAAAACTTTCTTTTTAAACCTTGAGAAATTAACTTTCATTTCAAAGAACCACAGCACTAATTCTCATCTGACACCAATTTGCTCATTCCGCCAGCGAATCTTGATCCATTCTATTCAATATCCAATTTTACTTTTTAGGTTTAGTAGCCTGTGGGGGTTGTGGGAGTGGATAAGAGGCTGTATTTCTGAGCTTGGCATTGTGCCAGCAAGATCTGACCCTCAAGAACAATTACCAACAGCAGAAAGTTCAACATGTAATTATGTGGTCATGATTTGAATTACTGTAGCCTTCCTGTCAGTTCATACCAATCTGGCCATTCATCTTTGATCTCTCTGATTAACAGGTACAGCCACTCGCTGACCAACTATCAGAGGTACTTGTCGTTGAAGTTCTGGTTTAAGATGGCGCTACTGGAAGTGAGCAGCTCACTGGTAGTTCAAAAGGCAAGAAATTCATCTAAAAACATTATTAATAACACCTTTTCTGAAGTAGATTGTGGTAAACTAACACGGCTAACAACGATGAAGCAAGCGAAGGTGAAGCTGAGTGGAGGGATGAGCTCGTGCTGCTGTGTTGCAAAGTCGAAGTGTAACGTGTTTGAGACAGGGTCGCAGACGGAGATTGTGTCACTGTTGGAGATAGAGTAGGAGAAAGCGCTTCGGAGAAGAGGAGTCGAGGCAGAGGAGTTTCAATGCCCATCTACCTAACCCAGGTACGAGGTTGGTTCACTCTAAGCGCGGAGCTGACTTGGAGACTTAGAGAACAGCTTCAGGCTGGGCGGTGAGGCTTAGGCCCAAACCGTATCACTGCAGCGGGGCCCGGGTCCTAATGCAATGCATGGTCTCCTGTTTGGACAACTTAAGCGTCAGCCCAGATAGACTGAAAAGGCAGGGTGTCGTGACTGGAGGCGAAGGTCTGGCCAATTCCACTCACTCGCCTGTGATCTTCACTCTGCTCTCTGTGGCACTGAGGCTGTGAGACTGCTTCATGTGCATTGCTTTGTGTCTGTGAGCTTTGCAGCGATTTGCTCCACCAATATGATGAAGTGAGACTGAGGCTTTGGGCCTACTGCAGCTGCTCCGGGATTTGGTTCTAAGGACGATTTGGTTCAGAATGCTGTTGCATTCATGTGAGAAGAATTTGTGTTTTCTCTCTCTCTCTCTGCACATTGGGTGTTGGTCTTTCTTTTTTTAAATTGGGTTCTTTCGGGTTTCTTGTTTAGTGGCTACCTGTAAGCAGAGATATCTCAAGGTTGTATAACTTATACATACTTTGATAATAAATATACTTTGAATCCTATCTTTGTATATATTGCTAGAGGTCTTCTCCTGCCATAACCTGGCTTAGCATGTTCATCAAAAAAAAAGTTATGGACAGCAAAAGTTCAAAGTAAATTTATTATTGAAGCATATATATGCAAAAGACAACAAACTGTGCAAATACAGAAAGAAAGAAATGATAATAATAAATAAATAAGCAATAAAGATTGAGAACATGAGATGAGGTGTCCATTGAAAGTGAGTCAATTGGTTGTTAGAACATTTTAATGACAGGGCAGGTAAAGTTGAGTGAAGTTATCCCTTTTGGTTCAAGAACCTGATGGTTGAGGGGTAATAACTGTTTCTGAACCTGGTGGAGTGAGTCCCAAGGCTCTTGTGCCTTCTTCCCGATGACAGCAGCAAGAAGAGAGCATGTCCTGGGTGGTGGGGGTCCCTGATGATGGATGCTGCTTTCCTGTAACAACACTCAAGTAGATGTGCTCAATGTTGGGGAGGGCTTTACCCTTGATGTGGACCCACTACTTTTTGTAGGATTTGCCATTCAAGGGCATTTGTATTTCCATCCCAGGCTGTGGCACAGCCGGTCAATATTCTCCCTACTTCACATCTATAGAAGTTCGTCAAAGTTTTAGATGTCATGCCAAAAGATGTAACTGGTGTAAAAAAAGAAGATGCTGGAAACGTCATGTTAACTCTTCACGCTCCCCCATCAGAAATATTTCCCTTGTCCTATTCATCACTGGCCCATCCTCTCTGTGAGTGAGTGCTCTGCTGGTCAGGGTCGAACATGGACGTTGCATCCTAGCTGTCTAGATACACAAGCCTGGCCAGTACAATATGGAGAGCAAGCTGTCGCCTACGTAGCAAGCTCCCCTCTCCACGCATCTGATGAACCCAAAAGAACGGCAAAGACCGATACAGTTTGGTATCAGCAGCATCGCAGGAGTTGTCAGTCAACGTTGAACTCAACGCAGGAGGGTCTTAGGGATTCCAGCTCTGGATTTTTCCCTCGGGGTTTACTCCCAAAGCCTTCCCCATGGATGGGTTTTCCTTCTCCGAGATGAGCTGCCTTTCACAGCTGACGAGCCCCATCTGCCAAAGTGGCTTGTTTTAAGGCTCCAGTAACCCACCTTTGCCCCTTCTCCTGTCAGTAGAAACAGTTCCATCGGGCTAGGTTCCTGAACCACACATGAAGGCCAGGAGCTGGACCTGGTTGTCAGGCTATTTAAGGCACATGTCATTGGGAACACTTCATAGGTAGTGGGACTTCCTCTCTGTAACTTCAAACTAGTTTGTTTTCTCTCTTTGCCACTTCCAGTAAAAATTCTTCAACCAGAAACACTAACTCTGTGAACACTACCACAAATACACTGCAGAGGGTCTCTGGCATTATTGTTTGTTTCTATTTTAAATTTGCAGCATTTGCAATGCTTTCAGAACTGGTGTCCCAAACCCTGGATAGTCCCAGAAAGAGCAATGTAAATAAAAGACTCATTTATCCACTACTTGTGCACCTACAATTCTCATGCAGCTGGCAGAACTTCCCAAGACCATTGATCAATTTCACCATTTGAAAACCTTAATACATGGGAGCAGAACTGGGCCATTCAGCCCATCGAGTCTGCTCTGGTATTCTATCATGGCTGTTATCTTCTCCACGCCATCCTCTCCTCAAGTATTATTCAAAATAATCCTGATATGACATTTTTAGATTACTTATGGTTATACAAGGGCACTGTAACTGCAAGCCGATTAGCAACAAAACCTCTTTGAAGATTTGGCATTTTTTATATGATTCTGAAGGCAGTTATTCATTTGACATATGTTTGTTGTTTCTTTACACTAATACTGTTTAGCTTTAAAACATAGAATTGCAGTGTAAAATATTATTTAAAAGGGATAGGAGATCACATTTGGTTAGGCAATTTATCTGATGAATATTACTGTTTGATGTACTGTACAATAATGTTTTTTGAGCAATTCTCATGCAACTGCCATACTCATGCAATTAACACCCTTCATTCCCCACCAATGGTCAATAGCCAATTATTATACAGTACTTTAAGTAAAATCAGGAATTATCATAACTCCCACCAAGACCACACAAATAAAAAACACTTAACACCTCTCAGAAACATTAAGGATGAACAACAAGTGAATATTTCCCAATTTGTTTTTAAATTAAACAGAATATTGTTTGAATTATTCAGCACATCAGATGGTACCTGTTGTCTAATTCCCCTCTATAGACATTACTTGGCTGGCTGAGAGTTCTGTTTTGCAATTATTTTAGATTTTTAGTTATCTGCAAATATATTGCAAATTGCCTTTGTACCAGAAGGAGCATCTTCTGGCCAGTGTGCAGCTCAGTGACTGCAAATCATGGCAGTTGATGTATTGTGTCTTATAATAACAACATCAGAGAAGGCATGCCTTAAAACTTCATGCATCCAGATAGAACCTCCTTTTGCACAGTAACTAGCTTGAATAACATATTCTTGAGAAAAAACAGACTCCTAAATGCACTGATTAATCGATTGTTAGTACCATTAGTACGCTGAGTGAAGAAAAATAATGCATAGAGCAACATTTTTTACTTGCTGTCAGATCTAATATTTTGTTCATAGCTTTGAAGATGCTAATTTAATTTGAAGGTCAAGTTTACCAATTTGGTTCAGTACACTGTACCTTTAGATTAATGTCAACGCGTAGGTCATTTCAATTGCTGTTTGTGCTCATTTTTCTTTCCAAACTTTAATACTCAGAGGTACTTATCCATTAAAAAATATTAAAAGCTGTGCCAAAAACTGAACATAGAAAAAGCCCCAAATCTACTAGATACAGCTAATTTGGGACATTACAGGTGGCAGGGTGGTGATACGTCACTACCAATGGAGGTGTAAGGCACTCCTTCCCACTGGTAGCCTGCTGGTCACCTTTGGGCAAGGTGTAGCACCTGCTTAGCTCCCCCAATCAGCTAAGCTGAAGCCACGGGTGCAGGTGGTGGATGGTCATACGAGCAGCTGATGCATATCACAAGTCCTGGCTGTGTGACCACTGACACCAGGCAGACAATCTCTGAAGAGTATTGATAATGGCCTGGGTCACCCATCTTGTAAAGACACTGGCAAACCGCCTCTGTAGAAAAATTTGCCAAAAACAATCATAGACATGAGACGATGACCACCTATGCCATATGACACAGCATGTGTGTGTGTAGGCCTCTGTTAGTCTCGTGAGACCATGGACTTGCGCCTTGGAAAGTTTCCAGGGTGCAAGCCTGGGCAGGGTTTTTTTTATGTAAGACTGGCAGTTGCCCAAGCTGCAAGTCTCCCCTCTCCACGCCATTGATGTTGTCCAAGGGAAGGGCATTAGGACCCATACAGCTTGGCATCAGATGACACAGCACATAATGCTGATGATGAATTTGTGTATCAACTCAACTTTGCTTCATTGGGGATGGTATGATAATGTAGTGGTTAAAGTGATGCCTTACAGCACCAATGACTTGGTCTCAATTCCCGTTGCTGTCTGTAAGGAATTTGTATGTTCTACTCATGACCACTTTATTCCAATTTCCGCCCAAATTCCATAGGCATATGGGTTGCTAGGTTCATTAGGCGCAAGGGGCGGTGCGGGCTCCTTGGGTTGGATTGGTCTGTTACTGTGCTGTATCTCAAAACAAAATTTACCCTTTTTTCTCCAACTCAATCCAGTTTCCAATATTTTTGATTTGGATTTACACAATACAATTCCTTTAGCTGCTTGTGAAGAATTCTATGCTGGGAAATTAACATAAGCATTGGATCAACAGAGCTCTGAAGGGAGAGGAGTTAATGAACTGAATCAGAATCACACAACAAAGAGAATTTCAGCACCATGTTTCTGCTGGTATTTCTCCCCCACGTCTATACTAATACCATTTGCCCACAGTACATGGGCGTAGGATCAAGTGAATAGGTAGAAATGTCACAAAGTGGATTAGCTCAGGCAGGAGTGACTGTCAAAACCCCCAGTCAGGCAGTTGAAAATATAGAGGTAGATTCAACAGAGATGAGACTGAGGCATGGTTCTGTGCCAGAAGCATGTAAGCGAGTAATCACTTATAAAATCAATACAAATTTAGAACAGTAAGGTTAGGGGACCCACCACCTCATGGAGTAGTTGAGATGAAAGCTCTCTTTGCTTTAAGAGAAACCTACATATGCAGGAAGGATTATTAGAACACATGGACCGGATTTGATAATGAATGGAGCAAGTTGTGGGAGATGCCTTCGTCAGGCTGCCAAAATGTTAAAAAAAAAGAAACTTTAGTAAAATGACCTACTTCCAGAAAGTGGACATGGAAACCCAGATTCAAATAATAAAATAGTTCTTCAAGATTTTACGTTCAATTTGATTTGATGCAGACAACACATTTGACAAATAAAGCAAATCTAATTTTTATCTTAAACTTTTCGTTATTTGATGTTTACATTTAGTTTATATATTAGTTGACAGTAATGCAGTTAAAAAGGTTGGATGAGATTAATCCAGGATCAAAGTAATGTGGTCAAGGAGCAATACAAGGAGAAAAGAGCATAATAAAGTTGAAATAAAGACGGGAAATTCTAGAAATATACCTTACTTTTTTTCAGTGTTTTTGCCGTGTGTGCTCTTCATCTCCAGGTCATTGGGACAAGCTCCCCATTTCGTGTAAACATCATGAATCATACAACTGACCAAACCATCTCTGGACGGTAAACAGGCAACTAAGGAAATGTCACAGAGATCAGTCAGAATGAGTGTGTGGCCCAGAGCGCAGCCAGCTAAACGTTGCGCAATATATTGTCACGCTCAGCTGGGTGGTCTGTAGTCGAAACGCTTTCATGAGTGTGCAAACTCTAGGCTCATCTACTGAAGCTTACAAAGTCATACATGGTGCAAGGGGAATTCAGCAGATAAGCCGGAAGAGGCCAAATACCTTCTCTAGAGCAACGAGCACATTTGTCACCAGAGAAATGTTGGTGCCTTTCTGGAATTTGCACCATTGACTCTCCCAGTAACTTCACAAGGAGGATTCAGATGTGAGTCCAATCACAGTGATCCCTTGTCACTGTGAGGGGAGAAAAATGAATTGATTTAATGCAAATATGCATGACACTGTTTTGATTTTTCACTGTACATGTGACAAATAAAGCTAATCTCTCTCTTCTTACTCCAGTCCAGAAGTAACAGAATTTTTGACTGGCTCTAATGGAATTCATCCGAAACTTAATCAGTAATCATTGCTAGCATGCAAGGGGCTCGCCTTACTTTACCATCTTCCACTTCTGCACTTTCCAAGATTTCTCCTGCAATTAATTCTTGCCTGGCAAAAACTCTACTGTAAAATGCTGACACTTCAGCAACCAACTTCCAAAACTTCTGATTGGCCCATGTGAGGTAGGGGGAGACAGAGTTGGAAGCTGGACAAGAGTATTGGATTGGGTTGGGTGATGTCTAGAGTTGTGGGGAGAGGTTCAGCTCCTTTGACGAAAGGTGGGCATCAGTGCCACTATATTGAGTAGGAGAGGTGGGGAGAGACAGATGTGTATGGCAAAGTGAGGGAGCTGGGAATATCATGAGTAGAGCTGCAATGTAACTAAAGAAGGCCTCCATGAAGCAAGACGTCGTCAGAGAACCTCATTTGTGAAGCACACTGTTGTAGCATAAAAACAGTCCCAAAAAGCATGTCTCGAGCATTATAGATTAACCTCCCAGGCCGAACGCTGGAACATGAATGATTGTGCCTCTTGTTGAGAAATTGAGAAATTAGCAATTCAAGTCCAGATGGATCTAATGGAATTTCCAGAGTGGCACAACTTGATCAGCAAAAGGTTGCATTTGTGTTCCATGCTGGAAAAATATACTTTCATTTACATAGTACTAAAATGGTGATACGAGATTTGATTTCTAGACTACAGTATCTCTTCTTTAGACACGCTAATTGTTGAATCTGCTGTTTAGCAATGCTGAGGATAGCAAATGGAATTCAGCCATGTGGTTGCAATGTTGGTGTTGGGTGTCAAGTTCCATCATGGGCACAAGCCTCCCCAGCACTGGGGACAGCTTCAAAAGATGATCCCTCAAAAAGGCGGCATCCATCATTAAAGACTCAGGATGTGCCCTCTTCTTATTACTACCATTAGAGATGAGGTACAGGAGCCTGAAGACACATACTCAGAGTTTTAGGAACACTTTCCTTCTCTCTGCCATCAGATTTCTGAATGAGCAATGACCCAATCCATGAATACTACCTCACTAGTTTTGCTTACTTTATGCACTACTTAATTAATGTTTTAATGTACAGTATATTTCTTATTGTAATTTATACTATCTTCTATTGCACTGTACTGCCTTCACAAAACAACAAATTTCACGACATATGTCAGTGATATTAAACCTGATTCTGATTATTGGTGTAAGCAGAATAATACTGGCCTTTTGAACACACCAAATGATAGGAATGTGGCATTTACATAAATACAGCTGTTCTACAATTTGACAGGACTAGAGTTAAAAACTGTGGAGTTTGAGAGGTCAACAGCAGTGATTTGAAGTTCTTTCATTAGGAGATAAAAACTGAGGCTTATCAGAACTAAGTGAAGATGTCACACAACTGGAGGTAAAGTGCAGCGTTTGACTGAGTGATGCCTCCCACTTATGAGGGAGGGAATTAGAAAAGAACTAACCTTTGTGGAATGCTGAACAATGTATACCATAACGTTTAATGATATTGGAATATGCTATATTGCAAAATCTCCAAATGTTAAATTTGATGTTTATAGAATGGGTAACAAGGAATACATTTCTGGCTTTTTTGTTTTTTACTTGGCAGCCATAAGAAAAGTGAAATTTAATCAACAAAATGTTTTGATAAATAGAGACCACAATCATTTTTGAAATTTAATTTGATGGAAGGGGTTATTTCCATCTAAATAGCAACAGCCCTAAATTGGCAGACAGTATACACCAAATACAGCGGAAGCTCTCTGTACTTGTTCTATAAAATTAGTGAAAAATAATCACATGAATTTTAGAATGAGAGAGTGATATATTCCCCCAAATTATCAAGTACAATGTGCCTTGCTATGTCTGTCTGGTGTTAAGAATAAGGGTGTTTACATTTTTTTACTTTAACAAGATAAGACTGAAGCTATTCTAACAAGCAGAACAATGTAGTTATTATTCAGAGGCCAATGCCATCCAATGCATGGAACTGATGTGTGTGTTTTATGAAAGTAAAACAGTAAATGAATTTCAACAAGAAATAGACGTCTATAATTAATTTATCACAAACTTGTCTCTATGCTCATCCAGTTATCTGCATGTTATTTTAAGGGATCTGTGCTAACTGTTTTTCCAGCTATCCCTTCTTATCATATGACCCTATGACCCCTGTGCTTGTCAACAAGAAATTGGATGATCTGTTTAATGACTTTTGTAAAATGAATTAAACTAGTTCTCCCTCCAACCAGGAGCTAAAGTTTCTAATATCCTAAATAAAGCTCCCAGCAGCTTTCCACATAAATCTCAAATTTCATATTTTAATCATGATGATCTTTCCATTTAATTTGAGCTAATTTGAGAAAATGCAAAGTCCCTTCAAACTCTTAGGAATCGCAAGGCTGAAAATGGAGGAGGAGCTTTGGGGCTGGCAATGAAGATCTTGAATCTATTCAACGGGAACAGGCAGAAGTCCAGCAGAAATGGTGGAAGCAGCACATCATCTCTCAAATACCTACCAGCCAATGCATCAAAGTACTGGCTGCCTAGTCCATGGTAGATGGTAGACTGTGGATCCCCCATTTATCTCATCCGCCAGCTCAGAACCCACAGGGTTAGAAGGGTTTGAATATTCCCACCCAATGGGAATTCAATTATCTCATACACTAAGCAGGTAACTCCTATACTAAGTAAAGTGGCCACTGAGTGTTTATGTTAATGGTCTTAGTGTTGCTTAATCAGAGATGGTCTTCTGAACTCCACTATTATAACACATGGTTATTTGAGTTACTGTCGACTTCCTGACAACTTGAGCCAATCTGGCCATTCTCCTTCAACCTTTCTCATTAACAAGACACTTTTACCCACAGAACTGCTGCTCACTGGATTTTTTGTTTGTTTTTCACACCATTCTCTGTAAACATTAAAGACACTTGTTCATAAAATTCCCAGGTGATCAGCAGTTTCTGCGATACTCAAGTGACCCCGCCTGGTACCAACAATCATTCTATAGTCAAGGTGACTGAGATCTCATTTCTTCCCCATTCTGATGATTGGTCTGAACAACTGAACCTCTTGACCATGTCTGCATGTTTTAATGCATTGAGTTACAGATTAGATATTTGCATTAACAGGCAGGTGTACAGGCATATCGAAAAAAAGTAGCCATTGTGTGTATGTTATAAATTTGGGTAAACTGAAATTCAGATTCTAAACCACTATTTCTCACTCTCGGATAGTTTGCTTTAGTATCCCTAGTTTTACATTTTTAATCAAGAACTTCATATGTGTAAAACATCAGTGAAACTTCAATATAAGTTTAATTGCAACATCTTAGTACCTATGTCTACATCATTTGCCTGAAATTCCTCTTGCTACTATGGTAGTACAACACTACTACAGTGCCAGCTATAACATAGAAACATGGAAAACCCACAGCACATTACAGGCTCTTTGGCCTACAAAGCTGTGCCGAACATGTCCCTACCTTAGAAATTACAAAGACACAGGCAGTAATCCCGAGGTGAGTACCTTTGTGGTCCTGCTTCTCAACTTCCTTCCTAACTCCCTGTAGTCTGTCTTCAGGACCTCTTCCCTTTTCCTACCTATATCATTGGTACCAATATGTACCACGACCTCTGGCTGTTCTCCCTGCCACTGCAGGATATCTTGGACACAGTCTGAAACATCCCGGACCCTGGCACCTGGAAGGCAAACTATCATCCGAGTTTCTTTCCTGTGTCCACAGAATCACCTATCTGACCCCCCTAACTATTAGAGTCCCCTATCACTACTGCCTTCCTCTTCCTTTCCCTACCCTTCTGAGCCACAGGACCAGACTCTGTGCCAGAGGCACGGCCACTGTTGCTTCCCCCAGGTAGGCTGTCCCTCCCACCACACAGTACTCAAACAGGAGTACTTATTGTCAAGGGGTTCAGCCACAGGGGTACTCTCTAGTACCTGACTCTTCCCCTTCTCTCTCCTGACTCCCTCTCCTGTCTGTCTCCTGTGGCCCTGGTGTGACCACCTGCGTACAACTCCTTTTTATCACCTCCTCACTTTCCCTGACCAGGCAAAGGTCATCGAGCTGCATCTCCATTTCCCTAACTCAGTCCCTCAGGACCTGCAGCTCAACACACCTGGTGCAGATATGGCCATCCGGGAGGCTAGGAGACTCCAGGATCCCCCACATCTGACACCGAGCACAGAAAACTGGCCTCACACACATACTACCTCCTTTCCGCAATTAACACAGTTAAACCTACCTCGCCTCGGCCCGTTACCGCCTAAGCCCGTATAAGACTAGGTTCGGTTCCTGCCACTGTCTGTGAGGGGTTTATACATTCTTGCTGTGACTATGTATTTCCTCCAGGTGCTCTGGCTTCCCTCCATATTCCACAGATGTATTGGTATTAGTAAGTTGTATGCATGCCCTGTCGGTGCCAGGAGTGTGGTGATGCTTGCAGGCTTCCCAGTATATCTCTCGCTAATTTGATTTGATGCAAATGACGCACTTCACTGTATGTTTCAATCTGCTGTATGTGTGACAAACAACCATAATCTTTAAATCTCTTATCATTTTTTTCTGCAGAAACACATTTAATATGTGCAATTTATAGGCTCGATAAAATAGGAAATAAAAATAGCAGAGGCAACTTCAAATATTTTTAAAAGTTAAAGAAAGTATAGCAGCTAAACTAAGCAAAATAAGGGATACAAGCTTATAGAGTTAATAAAATAAATGATTATTCTTTTATGCTCATGCACTCCAGTTAATGAGTTCATCAGGAAGCATCAAGAGGTTCAACTCTTGTTGATTTTTTTGTATGTATTAAAATAATTATAAATGAAAGTTAATTAATTCATATTTCAAGCAATGTTTACATTCAAGGAAGTACAAGTACAAAACATTGCCAGCAGTAGATTTGGTAACTGGTATTTTCAAATAGCATTTTGCAAAATGAAAGACTTGTTGCAAACTTTACTTTTGATTAAACAAAGATAAATACTGGGTTGGGTTGTTGTTGTGGCATCCATCGGTCTCAAGAGACCATGGATCTGCGCTTGGAGTTTCCAGGGCGCAGGCCTGGGCAGGGTTGTATGGGAGACCGGCAGTCGCCCATGCTGCAAGTCTCCCCTCTCCACACCACCGATGTTGTCCAAGGGAAGGGCACTAGGACCCATGCAGCTTGGCACCGGTGTCGTCGCAGAGCAATGTGTTGTTCAGTGCCTTGCTCAAGGACACAATCACGAACCAGTGACCTTCAGGTTACTAGTCTGATGCCTTGCATACTAGGCCACGCGCCAGCTCGGTTGGGCATGGTGCATACAAGTGATTCTTGAACTGGCAATATATAGCAAGTCTAGGCAAAATATTCAAGGCTGAGCTATGAGTAAAGAAAGGTTAGCTGGAATCAGTAACTCAAAAATGATTCAGCATTAGACCATTATAGGACAATTGTTTTTTTATTATGGATAGGAAGAACATAGTAGTGATAGGAGAAAAGATTCACCAAGATGTTGCCTGGAATGGAGGACTCCAGTTAATAATTTGTAGTTAATTAATAGATTGGATAATTGAGTTCAATCTCATGAGAACCCAGGAAGCTAAAATAATGGCCTTACTGAGGTTTTTAAAATTTCATACTTAGACAGTCAGAATCTTTTTCCCAAAGAAGAGTGTCTAGAACTTGAAAGCACACCTTTAAGATGAGAGGAGAGAAATTCAGGGTAAACTTTTGCACACACCAAGTGTGGTCATTATCTGTATCTACTACTACATTTTCTCGATATCTACTACTGGATTCTGTACTGTTTTAATTTGTAGGACAGCACTACACAAAAGCCTTCAGCATGCCAGATTTTTTTGTATGGTTTCAGATGGTACGGTCTTCACAGAGCCCTGATCTCAACATATTCGAGGCTGTCTGGGATTAGCTGGAGAGACAGAAGCTGGCGAGACAGACAAAGTCTGCAAAAGAACTGTGGCAAGTTCTCCAAAATGCTTACAGCTACCTACCAGAAAATTTTCTTATAAAACTGCATGACAGTGTACCGAAGAGAATCAATGCAGTTTTAAAGGCAAAGGGTGGTCACACCAAATATTGATTTGATTTAGTTTTTTATTGTTTACTGCTCTTAGTAGTATTTTTTGATACTTAGAAACTTTTCAATTCATTATTTTTTGAAAGCATTTTCACTTCAGACAATCTTTTTACGTGTACCTAAGATTTCTGTACAGTATGTATCTCAGTGCACTGTGTAATTAATTTACCTGTGTGAATGGTATGCAAGACAACCTAATGAAGGGTCTCGACCCGAAATATCGACTCTTTATTCCCTTTCCTGGTTGCTGCCTGACCCGTTGAGTTCCTCCAGCATTTTGTGTGTGTTACTCTGTATTTCCAGCCTCTGCAGAATCTCTTGTGTTTCCTTTTTACTGTGCCTTGGTACATGAGACAATAATATACCAATTCCAACTGCAATGTTTAAAAGGCATTTGGATGAGTACTTAGATAAGAAAGGCATAGAGGGATGCAGACCTAATGCAGGCATATGGGATTATGATTAATAGCCATCTTAGCTGGCATGCATGACCGGCTTCATTTCTATGCTGCATAATTGACCAACATCAAATCAAAAATACCCTCTTATACAAATGGATCTAATCTCTGTTCCTTTATATTGAAACACAAGTATCCTTTCTCAACTACCTTGCTGAGCCTGAACAAGTTCAAATGATGTCACATGCCTGATCTATTGCACACTGCCTGCGCAGGTGCAGTTCTGAACTGCCAGCACGTCTGGATGAATTTGTACTCCACTGTTCTATTTCAGACCTTACAGATCACGGTGAATCCATGCACTATTATGTTATCAGTAGTTCCTGGGTATTTTTCTTTGTCATCTACACAAGCCCTGTTCAGGATAAAACAAAGACTCTGCTTATCATCAGCAGCATTAGGGAGTTTGTAAGTTCTCCCTGTCATTGTGTGTGTTGCCTCCAGGTGCTCCATTTCCAACCCACATTTCAAAGGTATACAATTTAGAGTTGTGGGTATGCTATGTTTGCACCAAAACCATGACAATACTCGCAGGCTCTCCCCAACACAATCCTCACAGACTTGAATTGACGCCTCGGTGTTTTGTCATTGATGTTTCAATGTACTTGTGACAAATAAAGCTAATCTCCTGTTATCTCTTCAGAGCCACAGTTCATATACTGAACCCTTATTTCCCTTAACTTTGTCTCAACAGATGGTGTCCCAATCTTTGCAACTCAATTGAATCCACATACATTATTGGTGCTAATAAGCAGTCATATTTAATCAGTTACATTTTAAACTTCAGGACATGATCAGCTAGGCTTCAGTTGCTATTGCATAACTTATAGCCTTGATTTATGCCCCCTCAGCTAAAAATAATTGCAAACGAAAGCATCCCAGAAATCTAATTTCTAAATCATACAATGCAGGAAATCCAGTACAAATCTTGGAGAATCAAAATCAGGTTTATTATCATTGACATATGTTGTGAAATTTGTTAACTTTGTTGCAGCATTATAACACAATACGTGATTATAGAGAGAAAAGAAAAAAATATATAAATAATAGTTAAATTAAATTAATGCAGAAATAGGAAATAAAAAAGTAGTGAGTTAGTTCAGAAATCGGATGGCAGATGGGAACAAGTTGTTTGTAAATTATTGAGTGTGTGTCTTCAGGCTTCTTTTCTTCCTTCCTGATGGTAGCAATGAGAAAAGGGAATGTCATGCTGGTGGAGGTCCTTAATGAGAGACACCACCTCTCTGAGGCATCGCTCCTTGAAGATGTCCTGGATACTACGGAGGCTAGTGCCCACGATGATCATGATGATAGTGCTCACGAGCAGTTGGATGTGATATATCATATGGTCTTTATTATGGGATCATTTGTACCAGAAGAGAGACACAATGATCTTAATTGAGAAACTGATGGCCATTATTTTTACCAAGAACCATCTATTGTATGCTGGAGAAAGGAATAACAAGCAGAGTAAAAGTAGAAAAGGGTATTGCAAGATAAAGTGCCTTGAAGATGTATTCAGGCTCCAATCCTTCGTTCACATAAATGAGTATTATAATCAGGGATTCTGATCAATTTAACCGAGAATTTTTATTTCTGAATCACACGCTCCTTTTCTTCATGATATACAATGTTTTGTAGACTCGCTCAAAAATTGTGCTATATTTTAAATTTAGAAAATGAGATAGTAAAATTTGAAAATAGTTTAGTGGGACTGAACACTTTTTCAAGGCACTGTATCTCTGATTCCTTAAGAGTCTAACTGATATTGTTTCCAGGCAGACTGTAAACAGCAGACAAGTCACCTAAAGTACACAGGAAGTTGCTTATATGTGTTCAGCTGGGGTGCCTTACTAGTTGTAAAACCTACAGGGAATTTTCAGGTATATGTGAATGGAATATGCAGCATGCATTACATCCATTTGCATTCAATAGCAACCAAGCCAACGAACGCTCAAAGGAACACTGTAGATCAAGAGCACTTTCAACGTGCTGTACCTCCTAATACGGAGAATTATCGAAATTAAGCCGACTGCTAGGTGGACTCCCTCTTAAGCCATTCATTAGTTCGAAACACCTTTGATCCTGCTGAATTTCCAGATGCCTATTAATGTTTAATGAGTGCTCAGCAGCTCGTACTAATGAGCCTTAAACCACAAAATACTTTAGGCTTCTTGGCATAAGCTTTGAAGAGTTAGTCCTGTCACATTACAGTCTTTTCAATGACCATAAATTGCTCCATCTTAAAGAGTACTGCCGGTATTGATTCCAATAGCACTGTGCATTATGGAAGTGTTACCAGTTAATCAGAAACCACTCACTTCATAACACTCCAGAGAAGAAATTTTCTGTTGCTCTTTTCAATAATTATGTAGAAGCTGATGCAAGAGGCTCAGCCAACCCACTGAGAGGCAGTGGCTCTAGTAACTACTGTGCCACTACTTACTCTAACAGTAATAATTCATGCTTCACAAAAACGGTTTCTCTTCCAGTTTCATTAAAGGGAACTGGTTTTCGTGATAGAGGTAGACTGCATAGAAACGGGCTCTTCAGCTCCAAGTTCAAGCCAATCACCAAAAATACAGTTTTTGTTTGTGAGCACCAATTGTTATACTCCCCACCTTCTCATCAACTCTCCCAGGTTAGACTATTTGCCCACACATCAGAGGCAATTGAGAGTGACACCGTTCCTCACGTCCCTGAGACATAGAACATAGAAGAGGACAGCAAAGGAACTGGCCATTTGGCCCACCATCTTGTGACAAACCAGCGAAAAAGCAAATCAACAACACCCTAACACTAATCCCTCCTACCTACACTGTGTCCCTATTCTTCCATCTTCCTTACATCCATGTGCCTATCCAAACACCTCCTAAAGGCCTCTAATGTACTTGCCTCTGCCACTGAGAGGCAAGTACATTAGAGAGGACATGAGAGGAAACCCGAAAACCCGGCAGAAACCCACAAGGTCATGGAGAAAATATGCAAATTCGACATAATGAACAGCAAAGGTCAGGATTGAACAGGACTGTGAGGCAGTGGCTCTAGAAACTGCTGTACCAATCCTCATAAGAAACCTCTGCCAATCATCCTGAAAATTTCTACTCTTTTTAACTCTGTTCCAATGAGAACAGTCCTAACATTGCCATCACCTCTTCAGGACAAACTTCACTTTCCAATAAAATCCCAGCAAAACACTAAGTAACCAACCCATGATCTTATAACTATGCACTATTGTTTGAAACTCTTCCACAAGCAGAAATATTTAGGTATCTATCTCGTAATGCTACCTCAGGATCTTCCATGTTTCTGTATGATTACCCCTCATTCTTCTAAATGCCAAAGAAAAATTATTTCAAGTCCCTATCTGCTGGTGATATGACAACTCTCTTATCCGGGGGATATACCTATTCCATAAATGCTGCCTGACCTGCTGGATTCCTCCTGGCCTTTGTGTCTATGTCTTCTCAACCTTGGAACTGGTCCAGTAAATCAGAAACACAAGGTTCTGCAGATGCTGGAAATCTTAAGCAGTACACACAAAATGCAGGAGGAACTCAACAGGTCAGGCAGCATCGATGGACAGCCATAAGCATCAGTGATTCAAGTCGATATCCTTCATCGGGCCTGGAAAGGATTGTGGAAGGTGCCAGAATAAGAAATTGAGGGGAAGGGAAGGAGTACATGCTGGCGGGTGATAGGTGAAACCAAGTGATGGGGAAGGTGGGTGGGTGTGGAAGAGGAATAAAGTAAGAAGGTGGGAGGTGATAGGTGGAAGTAAAAAGTGGCTGAAGTAGAAGAAATCCAACAGAAGAATTTGTCCAGTAAATCTCTTGTGGACTATCTCCACTGCCAGTACATATTTTCGTAGATGAGAGGAACAAAGATGGCTGCAGGATAAACCCATGATCTCTATTTTTTCAGATCATTATTACCCGGAACACCCACATTTTAATATTTTATATGCCTTTAAATCAATTGTTACATTAACTAAACACAACACATTTCAAAGCCTTAACTCAACAGAGCAGACCTTAAACAAAGACTTTAAAACCTTAAGACCATAAAAGAATACACAAGAAAGATGTTTGTTACATACTTCCTTCGTCATTTCACATCACAAAATCAGTTACCAAATGCATTTATTAAAATCCAATTAAAAATGTATTCCTTCGAATTCCTACATAATTTAAGAATTCCTACATAATGTTATATGAGGATGTTGTACATTGCGGCATCACTTGCTGTTGGGTAGCGTTTGCTAATTGGGATTCTAAGTCTTCATGCAATCCTTTAAGCACATATTCCTAGTTTTAACTCCATTTTTAAAAAAACTTCTCACTTCCAGCTTTGCTAGGAAGGATGCAGAAAACAGACTAATTTTCAATTTAGCTTAAGCATTGTTAATTAAGAATAAAATGTGCTCGAGGTTGCCAGTCTGAGAGAGGAAAAGCCATAGAGATATGTCAATAAAATAATTCCCAGAATAAAAGGCTTCCTAAAACGCTGAATTGCTAAATACTTCAATAGAAATGCTGGGGTAAATATCAAAAGCTCAAATGTCCTGGGCTTGCTCATCCCAGTGAATTATATCAAGAACTATTAAAATATATTTTCCTCTTCTGAAATTTATGAGCTCATCTCTGCAATGCAGTTTAGTTTGCTTAGCCTGCAAAATCCATCTGGGAAAAATTGACACTGACTTCTTTTTACAGCCATAATGATGGGGGAAATTCAGCATGTGCAGTAATTACACTGTAAAACCATTGAAAAGATAAAAATAAAGACAGAAAGATATTCTGCTCCTATCACACCTCCGTGCGGTTCTATTGAAGCAAGAACTTGCCTTAAAGTGGGAGGAAATTAGATAAGAAAGTGAGGGAAACACTGAAGTTCAAGCAAGCAAGTCCAGTATACAGGACAGGGAATGAGGAAGGTTTGATGGAATAAACCATGTTTATTTTAATTTATCTTAAAAGATCCCTGTACATTTATGGAGAAGGGTCCCTCGTGAACACAGGCAACAAAGCACCTTGTAAACACAGGAGATTCTGCAGGTGCTGGAAATTCGGAGTAACATAAACAAAATGCTGGAAGGAAGTGGTGCAGCCTCCAAACAGCAAGTCTCCTGTGAACAAGGTGAAAACATACGCAATGTGTTAGACTTAGTATCCACTGCTACCTTGTAACATCATAGCGAGAAAATCGCCTGATGAAATCTGAGCACTGCGGCCTGAATGTAACCAACTGGAGGAACTCAGCAGGCCAGGCAGCATCTATGGAGGGAATAAAGAGTCGACCCTTCAGGCTGAGACCCTCATAAGACCATAAGATATGGGTGCAGAATTAGGCTGTTTGGCCCATCGAGTCTGGTCTGCCATCTCATTATGGCTGATCCAATTTTCCTCTCAGCCCCAATCTCCTGCCTTCTCCCTGTATCCCTTCATGCCTTGGCCAATCAAGAATCTATCAACCTCTGCCTTAAATGTAAATGAAGACTTTGCCTCCGCAGCTGCCTGTGGCAAAGAATAATGTTGGAAGGAGGTTGATTCTTTATTCCTTTCCACAAATGCAGCCTGGCCTGCTGAGTTCCTCCGGCATTTCGTTACAATGCACCTTGTGATTGGCACATGCCTGAAATGCATCCACTGGAGGAGGGAATGGATAAGCTCCAATTAACACAAATGGAACAGCTTCTCTCTGGAGCACAGAGTCACCAATGCAGACAAAGAAGATCAGTTGGTTACATTCAGGCCATAGTGCTCAGATTTCATCAGGCGATTTTCTCGCTATGATGTTACAAGGTAGCAGTGGATACTAAGTCTAACACATTGCGTATGTTTTCACCTTGTTCACAGGAGACTTGCCGTTTGGAGGCTGCACCAGTATAAATATGAGGTACCTAGACTTGTTGCAAGCCCGTGGTAGTTTTAAAATGCCCCTAACTCCAAAATGGTTACGTAAATTCAAGGTTCTGGATACGTTCCTCTGTGGGTGACAGGAATAAGGAATATGGCAGCCAGCAAACTCTCAGGAAGAAGGCTCAGAAGGCAGAAACCCAACTGCCCTTTCTCACTCAGTGATCATTATTATTCCTCTATCCATAGAATTTTAAACGTTTGAAGGAATCTATAAAGGCTAAACCATCACCTAGTAGAGAAATCCCATCAATCCTAATCCCTTTCAGTTCATTACGTATTGTCCATTATGTATTGCGTTGAACTGCTGCTGCAAAAACAAATTTGATGACATATACTGGTGATAATAAACCTGATTCTGATTCCTAACCCTAACTCTCAGTCCAAGTCCATTCAATTGTTGTTTTCACTGGAACCCATGAATTCCAGACCATAAACGCTCCATGCCTAAGACTTCACATCTCCCCTTTATACTTTGCTCAAACATTTACATCTGTGCCATCTGATTAAGGAACCATTTGCTAATGTGAACATCTTCCTTCTCTTTGAATCAGTTGTGATTTTGTGTACATCTATCAGTTCTCCTCGTGGCCCTTTGATTTAACATCATTCTCTGGCTTAACCAGACAAATCACAAATCCAGTTAAGAACAGCCAAGCACCACCAAACACGAAGCCAGGGAACAGTTATGAATTTGCCATATTTCATTGCTTATGGTAGCATGTACAATACATCTAGTGCAGGGTTTCCCAATCTGGGGTCTGTGGACCCCTTGATTAATGGTATTGGTCCATAGCATTAAAAAGGTGGAGAAAAGGCTGGGAGCAACAGAAATATCAAGTGCTTTGAACCGGAAATAAGTAATTTTTTTCTGTTTCTTATTTTTGAATACTCCCCAATATGTTATTTACGTGCAAGTTCTCATCCCTGACTAAACACAGGGCAATACAACTTGCTGAGATCTGAAGGGTCTAAAGGTGATTATACTGAGACTACCACTGAAACACAATGGCAAATGAAGAACAAGAGAAATGACAAGCTCTATGAAGCTTGCGGGCTGTCCCCAGCACATCCTTACATCGTGTTGGTTTTCACATTTCGCCGTTATGTTATGATGTACATGTGTCAAATAAATCAATTCCAATCGGAACCTGTGATTTCATCTTTGTGGCCCCCACTAGTCTCAATCACTCAATGTGAATGCGAGTGGTTGACTTTCATGTAAATAACGTGAATACTGTGCATGAGGCTGTGAAAATCTGGACCCACACTGTTTCAGAATTAGATATGCAGGACACATTTTCAGCAGGGGAGGCTGAGAACAAATGTCACTCAGAAATCAACATGGGGACTCATTGTTCTCTGTCTGCTTTAGACTTTGGTGAGTCAAACAAAGAAGGGAAAGTAACAAAATGTATAGGAACTTACACTCAGTGGCCACTCAATTAGGTACACTGTACACCTGCTCGTAACGCAAAGATCTAATCAGCCAATCATGTGGCAGCAACTCAAGGCATAAAAGCATGCAGACATAGTCAGGAGATTCAGCTTTTCTTCAGACCAGACCACAGAATGGGGGAGAAGTATGATCTAAGCATCTTTGACCACGGAGTAATTGTTGGTGCCAGACGGGGTGGATTGAATATCTCAGGAACTGCTGACCTCCTGGGATTCTCATGAACAACCGACTCCAGAGGTTACAGAGAAAGGTATGAAAAGCAAAAGCATCCAGTTCCATGGGCAAAAATGCTTTATTAATTAGAGAGGTGAGAGGAGAACGATCAAACTGGTTCAGGATGACAGGAAGGTGAGAGTAACTGAAATAGCCGCACGTTGCCACAGTGGTGTGCGGAAGAGCATGTCTGAACGCACAACACATCAAACCTCAAAGTGGATGGGAACAGCAGCAGAAGACAAGGATTGTACACTCAGTGGCAACTTCATTGTGTTCAAGGGGGATCTAATAAAGTTGCCACTGAGTAGAATTTTCGTGCAATGGCCAAGCAAGCGAGTTAAAATGATATGCTGTGTGATTGAATTTATAACCCATAACTTTCTTTGAAACAATTTATGGCTACATCTTAGTTTTCTCAGTATAATCACCAATAGACCCACCAGATTTCAGCAAGTCGCATTGCCCTGTGTTTAGTCAGGGAAGAGAACCTGCAAGCATATAACATATTGGGGAGCATTTGAGAATAAGAAATAGAGAAAAAAAATTATTTCCAATTCAAAGCACTTGATATTACTGCTTCTCCCAGGAGGGTTCAGTCTGTTGCTGGCTAGCCCTTCAACATTTGGAACTCAGGAACTGCCTGCAGAAGCCAAAAGACTTCCCACAAAGAAAAGCTGAATGTTTTTTTTGAGGAAAAAGGTGCCTAGGAATTGGATTCCACTATCCAATTTCTTTTTCAGTGTCTTGCATCGGAGTGTAAATTGGTAAATTGGTTTATTATTGTCTCATACTGGGGTACTGTGAAAACCTGCCTCACAGATCATTCATACCAATTAATTCATAGCAACGGCGTATTGAAGCAGTACAAAGTTAAATAATAAAAGAATGTAGAGTAATGTGTACAGTAGATAGATAGATATTTTATTGATCTCAAAGGAAATTACAGCATCACAGTAGCATTACAAGTTCACAGATATACAAATATTAGAAGAGAAGTAAGAAAGAATGAAAAATAAGTTACCTCAAACAATCTAACAGGAGGGGGTCATCACTTCCCCGGCTAGATTGACTCATTATTGAGCCCAATGGCCAAGGGTAAGAATGACTCCTATAGTGATCTTTGGAGCAGCGCAGTTGGTCTTAATCTATTACTATAAGTGCTCCTCTGTTTAGCCAAAGTGGCATGCAGAGTTCAGAGGAAGTGCAGTGCAGGTAGATAATATACTCAGCTGCCACTTTATTAGATACAGCTGCTCAAAGATCTAATCAGCCAACCATGTGGCAGCAACACAATGCAGAAAAGCATGCAGACATGGTCAAGAGGTTCAATTGTCATTCGGACCAGACATCAGAATGGGGAAGAAATGTGATCTAAGTGACTTTGACTGTGGAATGATTGTTGATGCCAGACAGGGTGGTTTTCAGTATCTCAGAAACTGCTGATCTCCTGGGATTTTCAGGAACACGGTCTCTAGAATTTATAGAGAAGCAAAAAAAAAACAAAAACAGCAAACATCTAGTGGGCAACAGTTCTGGGGGCAAAAAGTGTCTTGTAAATGAGAGAGATCAGAGGAGAATGGAAAGACTGGTTCAAGCTGACAGGCAGGTGACCGTACCTCAAATAACTATGTATTACAACAGCGGTGTGCAGAAGAGCATCTCAGAATGCATGACACATTGAACCTTGAAGAAGATGGGCTACAGCAGCTGAAGACCACGAATATACATTCAGTGGCCACTTTATTTTGTACAGGAGTTACTGAACGAAAGCGGCCACTCTGTGTGTATTTGTTATGCTGCAGTTCTCTTAGATCAGGGCTTCCCAAGCTGGCCTCTATGGACCCCACGGTTAATGGTAGGGATCATGCCTTATACTCGCTCACCCATGCTAATGAAGGGGCATTTCATAAAGATTTACCTTGCTGTGGAAACTCCATACACTACAAATTGAGTTTTGCCTGAAGATGTAACAGTGGATGGACTCCAGGAATTTGTACTGAAGGAGCAGCCACAGAGGAATTCAGCAGGTCAGGCAGCATCTATGAAGGCCAATAGCCAGTCGACATCCCAGGGCAGGACCCTTCATCAGGACAGGCAGACATTCTGGTCCAGCAGTCAAAGTGATGGAGAGTTCACTGGATGCTTGAGAATTTACAATACAAACCCAATATCTAACAGTGACGTTTGATTCAATCACCTGAAACAGTCTTTGCAGGGAAATAAATCCATGGTAGTGTAGCACTTAGCATAATACTATTCCAGTGCCCACAATCATCGATCACAGTTCAGTTCACGTTGCTATTTTTAAGGAGTTGTATGTTCTCCCTGTGGCCATGTGGGTTTCCTCTGGGTGTTCCACTTTCCCCTTAGTGAGCTGTGGGCATATTATGTTGGCGCCAGAAGTGTGGAAACACTTGCAGGCTGCTCAACATAATCCTCAATGATTTGATTTGACACAATTGACGCATTTCACTGTATGTTTTGATATTGCAATGTACATATGACAAATAAAGCTAATCTTAATCTTTATATCAAGCGTGTTTGAAAAAAACAGACAAAAATTATGGCTTTGAAAAGGAAGTTTGAGTCTGGAAAGAAGGAGTTGAGCAGAATTAAACGGCCATGTTCTTCTTTTGCATTGATTTTCATTCATGACAACAAAGACATCAATCTGACTCTCCAAACTGGAACAGCTTCATCCCATACAAAATCAATTCTCCAAAACTTAAAAGAGTATTTCCCCTCTGCACAAATCCATGGAAATCAATAGATTGATGACCCATTCTCTCCTATAGACACCATCCTTGCCAATACCAATATCAGAAATTGTTGCTGGAATTGTCAAGTGACAAGGGCCTGAAGTTAAAATCTCAAAGCCTGACTTTACCCTGCTTTCCATTTTAAAATCACTTTCTGGATTAAAATCACTTTATCACTTTATTACTTCCAGTCAGAGTCACCAATGTACAGGTATTCCTTATGAACATTTAATTGTTCTGTGTATTTACTGTAAGCTAATCTTATGTATGTAAGGCCACATTCAGAGAGTTACTTGCCCATTGTGCTTTTATATTTACATTTATTGTGTTTTTTTTATGCTGCACAGGATCCAGAGTAACAACCATTTTGTTCTCCTTTACACTCCTGCACTGAAGAGTGTCCACAAACAATCCTGAAACTTGAAAACAGACACCAGTGAACTTGCAGCCCATGTTACTTACTTTGGTGACAGTGGATTTTCAACAATTGCTGCAATTAAAACAGACTGAAGAGTGGAAAGATGCTTCATGTTTTCTTGCCTTACATTAATCTCCAGATTCAGAACTTGTGTTGACTTAGCAGACACAAAAATCTCATTTGGAATTGATGAGTGAATCTTTTCTTTCAGCCAAATTATCTGTGACTTTAAAAATACAGAATGATAGTGAGAGTAATTGCTGATGTTATCATTAGGGTCATATCGTTATACTGCATATAACAGACCAGTTGACCATCGTGCCTGTCCACACTAATCCCTCTCACCTGCATTAATTCCAAGTCCCTTTCTGCCCTACTCATGCAAGTAGCTGTCCTGGAGACTTTCAAATGAAGTTAATATTCTACCTCCACCAGCTCCTCCCAAATATCAACTATCCCTTGTATAAAACATTTACCACTCAGATCACCTTTAAATCTTCTTCCTCTCACCTTAAGCCAATTCTCTTTAGTTTTAGATACCTCCACCATGAGAAGCAGACACCTCGGCCGGTCATCATTTTCTATACCTTGGTCAGGTCACCTCTTAACCCCTGTTGCTCTAGGCAATACAGACTGAGCCTACCCATGTGTTTAACTTTCTGGATCAGCCTACCATGCAGGTCTTGATGAAGTCCATGTAAACGATGACTACCACTTTACCTTTATCAATCCTCTTAGTGCCATCTTTGAAAGTTCAAACTCATTCACAAGACAATGATTTCCCATCCACAAAGCCATGCCGATTATCCCTCATCAGTCCTCAATTTTCCACAAGCAAATAAAACCCCATCCTTTCCATTAACTTTCAACCAATTATGTTTTTATAAAAATGATATTCAGCCATCTATTTTCCAAGCAGAAAGTGTAAAAAGTAAAATACTCTCCTCAACTGGAGTACAATTCATACAGTACGGAAACAGACTCTTCAACCCAACTGGCTCATATCAATCTCATCCCAGTTAGTCCCGTTTGCTTCCATTTGGTCCATATCCCTCTAAGCCAGGGGCTCCCCAACCTGGCATCCACAGACCCCTCAGTTAACAGCAAGAGAGACATTTTATAATGATCAATAAGCCAATTATTTGGAATCGGATGACCTTGCCTGCTGTCTCAGGACTGGGTGTGTCTGCACCCGTGACACCTTTCTCCCCCACCCCACCCCAGCTCTCTGCCACCTGTCCTACACTGCTCCACCCTTGCCATTCCCAACATCCTTTGCTCACGCCAAATTTACAAATCTGCTCTCCACTCCACATTGACAAACACAGTTCTGTGCAAAAATCTTGGACACCCTAGCTGTGTATATATGTGCCTAGGACTTTTACACAGTACTGTATGTCCTCTAGTTCTTGATTCCCTGATCCTGGGGAAAAGACTGTGTACATTCACACAACCTATGCCTCTACACACATCAGTAAGATGGCTTTTCATTCTCCAACACTCCAATGAAACCTGCAAAAACATCCCTCCATAACTCAGCCCCTTGAGGGCTGGCAAAATCTTTGTGAATTTCCTCTATACCCTTTCAAATTTAATAACATCTTTCCTATAACAGGATGATCAAGATGGACCATAATATTCCAGATGCAAATTTATAAATATCTTATACAACTACAACATAATATCCCAACTTCTATACTCAGTAGCCTGATTGATGAAGACCAATGTGTCAAAATCCCTTTTCACCACCCAGTCTACCAAATGACTTCTACCAGAGACGTGCATTTTAAAATTAAATTGCCATGATCATTTCATGTCGAAGGTTTCTCCCCAAATGTAAAATTTTAACCGAAGAATGTTTTGCATTTGTACACACAAGTCAAGCAGTAAAAAATAGTTGAGATCGTAGAAAAGGTCTAGTGCAATTTTGGATGGTTAGCTCCTATCTCCTGACATCAAGAAATAGTGTTCTAGTCAGCTTCTGGAGTCAGCTAGAATCCCTGGGCAAACAAATCTGAGAAGTGACATTTGCAAGTGGCTAAACAATGCGGCCATATTTCAAGAAGCCGACCAAAAGCTACTGCTTCTTTGCAGCAGTGAGCTGCACAAAGAACAGCCAATTATTCTGAAGCTAAATTGCACTCTCTGGACAGGAGTGTTGCCAGAATGCCCTGGGGAGAGACTACTGAATAAGTAATTGCTTTTTCAGCTGTGCTCTGAAACCAGATGCAGGTGAGGAAGAAATTTACTACACTAGTTTGTCAGTGGTAAACATACTGATGCTCTAAATAATTCAAGAATGCCATCTTACAAGGCATTTCTTTGTAAGGTTGGTGCAATACAAGATCATCACCTCGACAACATGCATTAGACTTCCTGATAAACATGAGTATATTATGAAATATCCTTCAGTTCAGCAGTAAGTTACCAGAGTTGCCAGTTTCAGAATACTAACAAAACTGATTTTTTTAAAAATTGATTTTTCTGACTTTCTAACGTGAATTTGAATGCAGTACAAAATCTAATACTGTTGACATAGAAGTACAATTATGAAGTATTTGAAATGAAAAAAGGTTAAATTCTTTTCATTTTCTTCAGTCACATTGTTTGCTGCATAAAGCACTAAAATAGAAACAAACAGAATTTTAATTTTTGGAACATCTCATGAATTACTTATCAGACAATAAAAACCATAACACTGTCACTCTGAGCCATCAGGCTGATCAACACATCCACTTATTAACCCAGCTACACCATGACAAACACATCGCCCATAGTCACTTTATGTACATACAATCAGTCTATGTATATAACAGTTACTTGTACATTGTGTTTAATAGGATTGATTTCATATTTATATATTTTTTTGTGTTTATATTGTATTCACTACACTTATTGTATTTTTTAATGTTGCATCGGATCTGGAGTAACAATCATTTCATTCTCCTCTACGCTCATGAGCTGAAAAGTGACTATAAACATTCTTGAATCTGACTGCAGTTGACTATAGGTTTTTCACATGATAATTCTAAGGATTTCACTTCACAACAATCGAAAAATAGACAAGTAAATTGCTGAGAAAACCTGCACCATATGAAGTGGGATAATAAAATGTCACTGTGCAGGGATCCCACAGCAATTTCATCCAGCATGATTGGAGCATCATTTTTGTGGGCACTATTCATGCCTTCGTACAGCTACACACATTAACTTCACGAAATGTCAGGATGTGCGAGCAAAGTGCAGATATACCTAGATGGCATTCTGCATTTTCAAATCTTGATTGGAATTTTGGTATCTGCAGGGTGGCTGCAGATTAGAGCAATCAAGTCAGACCTCATCTGCAAAATGCTGCTCTGCCAAATGAGATGGAACCTATCATGATTATCACACACAAAACGTTGGAGGAAATCAGCAGGTCAGGCAGCATCTACGGAGAGGAATAAACATTCGACGTTTTAGGCCAAGACCCTTCATCAACACCAGAATTAGAAGGTAAGGGGTAGAGAAGGAGTATAGGTTTTCCAGCATCTGCAGAATCTCTAGCATTTTTGAGTGTATCACTGTATTTTGTAACAGAATCCTCAGCAGAAGTTCAGGTAAAATCTTCCCCTTTAAGTAAGATCAATTTCTTTTCATTACGGCCTGTTTTTTTGTTTCTATTTATGAGCCATGATCCTTCCTATTTGCAAATACGAAGTCCAATGTTACAGCAATGATGCCAAACATGCACTGCTTGCCCGTTGATACCATTACAGCAGGCTCACATAATTTATGCCTCAGCGAGCCATGAGCATGAGCACATACAATCTGATGTCTCATTACTTACAATGAGATATGCTGACTGCATTTTGCAATCAGTTTTCTACCCCAATTGAATCATTTGCTGAGCAAAACAATAAATGCTTTATGATTTATAGGTGACAAGAAACTATCATTTGAAACAAAAGCCAACTTGTTCTATGATTGTGATTCTTCATGCCTGATGAATTTGAGATATTTTTTCCATAATAATGTTTATTCCATAGCACTGAGAAGCACATAATTGACTGATTGTGCTACACAATAACTTGTAGAAACAGACCAACTACATTTTTCTGCTTTTATGAAAGTGAGCTGATTATAATTAAGTTTATTATACAAGCAGCAAAACCTACTGCATTTATTCTGTATAAATTTCAAGTGCAAAAGCTTTAAATCAAAATAACAAGTGGATAATAACAAGAAAAGATGGGTGGAAATTAATAGCAAGTCTGAATACTACTATATAAGGAAGAGATTAAAATCTGCATCCAAATTGTTAATTTCTATTTCCAAAGTTAATATCTTTTATATTTTGGAGGCCAACCTCTAAACCCTTGTTTACTGATGAGTATGAAAGAAAGAAAGAAAGAAAAGCTTCATCTTTAACGTCTGTAACACTGAGAACCTGGAAAATGTAGATAACTTACCATAGAGCCACCTCTTAGTGAAGGCAGATATTGATGATGAAATTCACCACTGCCTCCAATGTGCAAGCATATCTGTTGGCTGTTTGAGGAGAAGAACATTCATGGATCAAAGCCTCAGATGCAGCACAAAATTCAGGATCCATCAGGCAAGTGTTGTCCGTGTTCTTCCTCACTCTTCACAGACATGGACAACACATGCAAAATGCTAGAGGAATTTAGCAGTTTCAACAACATCCATAGAGGGGACTAAACAGTCAATGTTTTGGGCCGAGTTCCTTCCATAAGACGTAGGAGCAGAATTAGGCCATTTCTCGTGAGTCTGCTCTGCTACTCAGTCATGGCTTATTTATTATACCTCTTAACCTCATGCTCCTCACTTCTCCCCATAACATTTACTTACTAATAAAGTCCATATCAAATGCTGTTTTAAATATACCCAATGACTTGGCCTCCACAGCCATCTGTGGCAATGATTTCCATAGATTCATCACCTTCTGGCTAAAGAAATTCCTCCCCACCTCAATTCTAAAGGGATATCCTTCTATACTGAAGCTGTGCCCTCTGGTCTTAACCCTGCCAGTGCTGGAAACATCCACTGCACATCCACTCTATCCAGGCCTTTCAATCACTACTTGGCCTGAAGTGTCCACTGTTTATTTCCCTCGTAGACGCTGCCTGACTTGTTTAATTGCTCCAGCATTTTTTGCAATTTGCCCAAGATTTCCAGTATCTGCAGAATCTCTTGTGCCAAAAAACAAATAACTGAAAAAGCACCACTAACCCTGCCTGCAAATCCATCGGCAAATCCATCCACCAGCTCTACATTCGCACATTCTCCCGGGCTCTAAACACACAAAGTCAAATCTAAAATGATAGTCACATTGCTTTCATGCCCAGAACTATTCTCCTGAAACAGTTACTCTATTCTCATGTCATTCATGGCAAGATAGTACCAAAAGGAATGGGTAAATTATTCAAATGTTTGCTCAAAGTTTAGAAACACAGAAAGCCTACAGCACAATACAGGCCCTTCAGCCCACAAAGCTGTGCTGAACATGTCCTTACCTTAGAAATTGCCTTGGGTTACCCAAAGCCCTCTATTTTTCTAAGCTCCATGTACCTACCCAGCAGTCTCTTAAAAGACCCTATCGTATCTGCCTCCACCACTGTTGCCGGCAGCCCATTCCACACACTCACCACTCTCTGCATAAAAAAACTTACCCCTGACATCTCCTCTGTTCCTGCTTCCAAGCACCTTAAAACTATACCCTCTCGTACTAGCCATTTCAGCCCTGGGGGTAAGCACCTGACTATCTGATGCACCATCAATAACTCTCTCTGAGACGTAAAGGCAAGATATCGACTTTTATTGACTGGAAGAAGGAACAAGCAGTGGTTGACCACCATACTACATCCTGGAGACAGAGAGGCCAGGCTCAGACCTCAATCGCCTTTATACCGGGGTCTGTAGGAGGAGCCACAGGAGCAGTCAGCAGGGGGCGTATCCAGACAGGCATATGTAGTTCACCACACTATCTACATGACCAATGCCTCTCTCTTTCTTTGAAAAAATGTGATATCTCCACTGACCCACAGGAATGCTTGGCCCATGACCATTCAAGGTGGAGAAGACCATAAGACCATAGGATATAGGAGCAGAATTTGGCCCATCGAGTCTGCTCCGCCACTTCATCATAGTTGACTCAATTTTCCTCTCAGCCCCAATCTCCTGCCTTCTCCCTGTATCCAATCAAGAATCTATCAACCTCTGCCTTAAATATCCATAAAGACTTGGGCTCCACAGCTACCTGTGGCAAAGAATTCCGTAGATACACAGAAGGAGCAAACGGAATCACACTATGATCTGATGATCACTTCAGTGAGAGCATGCAGAAGCCAGCCAAATAAAAAGTAGTGGAAAGCACATACCACCTCCCAGTACTATCCACCTACCTATTGTGTCACATACCTCCAGCTTTACCTGAAGCAGCTGGTTAAATTTATTCCTCTGTCCACAAACGGTGCCTGAATTCCTAAGTATATGACATCAGTATCTATATCAAATATTACTCCAGTTGCAGTAAAAAAAATTAGTACAAAAATATGGTGTAAACTTTTGATACAGGAAATCAGAAGTAAAAACACTATCTTGTTTGAAAGAATACAATCATCTATTGCTTGTCTTGCGGTGATATTAAATGGGTTTCAAACTGGTCAATAATGACTTATTTTTCATTAATAACACACAATTATAAAGCAACTGCTGGTGTTCACACAGATCTTACAATAATGATGTTAGGTACAGATGGATAGATTACGGAAATAAATAACACCTCAGAAATAATTTGTCTACCTTTCAACAGATTAGGGAAGGACATCATGTCTCATGTTTCTTACAGGAAGTATCTTATGATATGGCAAGCTTAATGAAAAATAGTAACTCTAAAAATAAATGACTTGCCCAGCTTCCTGAGAATTTTTGTGACAAATGGAGGCAGAAATGAAGCTACATTAAAGTTGTATTTCAATACATGAAAATTGTGATTAAATATATCTAGTTAATCAAAACCAAAATGTAACGATCCTGTGATTACAAAGTACTCTAAATCCAATTTCATGCAATGTGTTTCTACATTCATAAATAACCAGCATTTTGCACTGCAAGCACCATCAGGGAACCCACCCCCCAGGACATGCTCTCTTCTCACTACTGCCATTAGGAAGAAGGCATAAGAGCCTCAGGACTCACACCACTAGGTTCAGGAACAGTTATTACCCCTCAGCTATCTTGACCAGAAGGGATAACTTTACTCAACTTCACTTGCCCTCATCAATGAAATGTTCCCACGACCTATGGACTCACTTTCAAGGACTCTTCATCTCATGTTCTCTACATTTATTGATCATTTGTTTACTATTATTATTATTTTTTTTGTATTTGCACAGTTCATTGTCTTCTGCACTCTGGTTGGGTGGTCTTTCATTGTTATGGTTATTATTCTATAGATTTATTGAATATATCCACAAGAAAATGAATCTGACAGTTGTATACTGTGACATATCTGTACTTGGATAATAAAATTTAAAAGTTCAAAGGTTAATTTTATTATCAAAGTATGAATGCAGGAATTTGTCATTTTTCCAGATAGCTGTAGAACACAGAAAACCATATAAGCAGTTGAAAGAAAGACTTCTATCCCTCTCCCAATGAAAAGAAAATGAAGCAAATCTTGCAAACCAAAACACCCCCAACCTCTCCCTTGCACTAACAGATGACCCAAACCCCCAGCTCGCCAATCTGCAACAAGAAAGATTGGATGAGAAGGTGAAAAAACGTAGAACTGAAAGAGGCCAATGTGAACTATAGTCCAATCTATAAATCTCAGAATTTCAATAACATCTCCGAGAGCATTGGGACCCAACAGCAGTGACTCAAATTAGCAGCCCCTCTGAGGAAAACGACTCGAATCAGTGGCCTTTCCAAAAAACACTCACTCTCCTCCGTATTTGCCTCAATATCTCAATCTACCTCAAAGTTTTAATCGGCGAGAAATAAAGTTAATCGTAACCCTTCATCTCGTCTCTGAGCTTTTCTTCATGGGAGGTCACGCTCACATTTCTCTCCTGGAGTTTTCTCAAGGACAGCAGAGCACTACCTCACTCGATCGAAAAGCAGACTGTAAGTCACAGGTTCCAACAGTTTCAAAAACCGTATTAAGATAAAAAGAATAAGTGGAATCTGCAGAAAAGCTGAAATGATTGACTGTCTGGAAGATGTCGCCTGAGGAATTGCTGTTCGCTGGCGCCATTTACTTTGAACATTGAACTTTGCTTAAATTTTTATGGGATTAGTTCTGCCAATTTTAGAACATAGAACAGTACAGCACAGTACAGGCTCTTCAACCCATGATGTTGTGCCAACTTTTGAACTATTTCTAAAAACAATCTGACCCTTCCCTCCCGTATAGCCCTCCATTTTTCTATCACCCTTGTGCCTGAGAGTCTTTTAAATGTTCCTAATGTAGCTACCTCAAACACCTTCCCACACACCTATCACTCTATGTGTAAAAAATTACCTCCGATATCCCCACTATATTTTCCTCCAATCACCTTAAGATTATGCACGTTAAAATTTTATAGAAATATTATTGAATTGACTTTATTTCTTACATCCTTCATGTGCATGAGGAGTAAAAATCTTTATGTTACGTCTCCATCCGAATGTAATCATTGTAATTTATAATAAATAGAACAGTCAATGTAACATAGAAACACACTCAAATCAGCATGATAATTCAGTCTGATGGCCTGGTGGAAGAAGCTGTCCTGGAGCCTGTTGGTCCTGGCTTTTATACTGCGGTACCGTTTCCCAGATGGTGGCGGCTGGAATAGATTGTGGTTGGGGTGACTCAGGTCCCCAAAGATCCTTTATAAACTACACACAACCACAAAATTTTACCTGCACTACTATTTCACTACCATGAAACAAAATGCTTAGCTTATTTTCCAGTTTCAACATAGGAGTTGTATGAGACAGTCTCGTTTGCTAGGGAACAATGCTTACATTTTTCACATTTATGTCAGTGCACACAATCCCATTAACACTCAAACCACCAAAGTTAAGCCTAAGTGTGACAACTGGAGAACAAGGCTGCTTCTAGAGCAATGACTGATGAAATTTTGCAACTGCCCAAAGCAAGAGATGTGCAAAGGTATAATTAGACAAATACACCCACTGAAGGAAGCATCACCAGGCATAACAGTGGTGTATTAAGAACATCCAAATGTCAGCGCAGATCTAGGAAAATCATGCAATGCAGCTTTGCTAATTACAGGGATCTTGGTGCACTACTAAATCATCACAGTCAAAGTAAGAGGCATTATTATGTTGGCTCTCCAGCAAGGATCAGTAAGTGAGGAAAATGGCTAAAAGACCAAAGAGCAGCATTAACAATGAGCACACTCTCATATAATGAAGTAAGGCCACTGCATCATTGGTCCCACTCTCCTTTTTTATGTGCTCGCCACAGGCAAATCTTCACCTACAACACATCAGATCAATGAACTCACTGATCCGGCTCAAAATGCTCAGAGAGAATTTCTTCAGTGTCGCCAAGGAAATTCTGCATGCAACTTTTCAGTGTGTGTGCCCATTACTTACCTCATTTATTTGTAAGAGACCTCAGTGTTTTGATTTGGTGCAAGAAGCCACCTGTTGGGAAAATTTCAATGGACCATGCAGGTCAACTTCTGGGACTGTCTGATGTTACACGGCCAAGTTCAAACTTTGAATTCAAATTCAAGTTTATTGTCATATCTACAAGTGCATGCATGGGCGATGAAAAACTTACTTCCAGCAACATCATGGGCCCATTGTATCATATAAGTCACATTCACAAGAAAAACACAAACTTAAATTATTCATAATTATCAGGGATCAGAGTACGTTAATAGTAAAATCTGGATGAGTCCTACCACAAGAATGAGCTCTATCATCTGCACCCTTTTGAGTTACATTAAAGGCAAGCTCCCGTGTGTGCCAATAATGACCTGAATAAAATCTTGCCTTTTCAACCAATCATACAGATGGGATGCTGTGGACCTGATCGTGGGGGGGGGGGTGGGGGGGGGAGAATAACTAATATCCTCGCAGAAAGATTTCTTAGTGCTGCATGGGGAAGCTGGCGTTTAAACTAGAGTGCATTCCATTTTTTCTACTTTTTGGCTTTGTCTGCAGTTACCTGTTAGCTGTTAGCACAACCCACACCCCCTTTTTACTAATTAGTGCCTTACTATTCTTTCCGCTAATCAGGAGGTTGTCCTAGAAGACAAGGAGAAGGAGAATCCCAAGGGTATCTATAGATATATTAAGAGCAAAAGCAGCCTCCCACAGGGTCCATTGGAAAGCTTCATCAGCCCTGGGAATTGCTGAACCTTAATTTGTCTCAAGACAGCATGGACTGTATACAGATTACAAAGGAGGAGGTAGTTGCTTTGTTGAGGCAAACTAGGTGGATAAATCCCCAGGGCCTGACCAAGTGTTCCCTCACGCCCTGTGGGGGGGCTTGTGCAGGAATTGTGTTGTTTATTGCTGAGACCAAGTATGTATGTATGTATTTATTTACTTATTTAGAGACACAGGGCAGAGCAAGCCCTTCTGGCCCAAAAAGCCATGCTGCCCAGCAACCTACCTATTCAATACCTATTGGATCACAAGACAGGTTACAAAGACCAAGTAACCTAGTTATCAGTATGCTGTTGGAACGTGGGAGGAAAGCAGAACATCCGGAGAAAACCCACCCATTCTACAGCAAGAACACATTAACTCCTTAGAGAACTGAACTCCAAAATCCGATGCTCCACGTTGCAATAGTGTAGCTCTAACCACTATGCCACCGTGGTGACCGCCCCCATCTTGTTATCATGATTCTTGTATGTAAGAAACAACAAGATGCAGACACATCACGTCAGTCCAAAAAACATTATATAACAAAAGCAACACAGAGACAGATAGCTGCAAATTATAGACGATGGAGAGTTGTTAAGGGACTAAGCCTTACTTAATGCATTCCACATCTTAAACAGAGACAGTGATACAATGTACTTTTCCTACAGAAAAAGACTCAAAACCATACGCAGCACTATAAATGCAGTCTAAACCAGAAGCTCAATGCCTCCAACAATACAACTCTGTTCTTATACCTGAAGTCAATTGTAACCAAACACTTCTGCCAGAAAATTCTTGAAGGATGTAACAATAGAACATCTTGGAAAAGATTAATCAGGTTGAGGAGGGTTAATATGCATTAATGAAGAGAAATTTATTTTCACTAATCTGTTGATCCTTTGAAGATGTGGCTAGAATAGGTAATGGGGAACTAGTGGATATGATGCATTTGGATTTAAATAAAGTTGTTGATAAGGTCCTGTCAACAAGATTAGAGCACAAGGAACTGGGTGTAATGTCCTGGCATTGAGTGAGAATTGGAAAGGAGGCCAAGCACAGGAATGAATGGGTTATTCTCAGGCTGACCAGTGGGATAGTGCAGGGATCCAGCTTTTAATGATATAAATTAGCAACTTGGTTGAGGGAAAAGAATGCTGTGTGTAATGTTTTAATCTAATTCAAAGGAAGACATGGAGTCCAAAATGCAAGCCTAACTTTGGCTTTTCTCTAAGCGTGGTAGTGTGACGACATGTACAATTAATGTATTTTTACATATAACTGGTAATTAATTATTTTAATGCACAAGAATGCTTAATTAAACTATATATTTATATATACACACACACAAGATTACTCAAATATTATTGAAATATTAAATACACGACGCTGTGTTTCTAAATTTGTTGACAATGCTGAACTCGGTGGTTTGTGAGCAGAGAGGAAGACGTACATCAAGGTGAAATGCACAGGTCAGTCCATGGAATATAATGTAGAAAAATGTGGTAGTTGTACAAATAATGGAAAAGCAGAGTCTTTGTTAAATTAATAGAGTCTGGATAATGTTGATGCTGAAGGAAGTGTAGGCAATGTGGATGTGCTTGGACACTGAAGGCCAACGCATGGATGGCAAGGCTGTTGTGGGATGAAGTCAAGGTCACTCATGTCAAGGGTAGATCTCTGAAACTTTCATTCTAGTGGTCATTGACTGCATCTGTGTCCCTGTGGAGTTTACCTCTAGTGTGAACCACTATCAGCTTGATGACAATGACCAAGAAATTGAGAGGCTAGCTAACAACAAACATGCATGTTCCCGGTTTGGAAACTCCACCCTTTCCTTGAGGAGAAAAGAAGCAGCTCAACTGGTACCTGAAGGCAGAGATTTGGGAGAGGACCCATGACCGGAGGACCAGATTGTAGCTGAAGAAGGCATAGGAAAATTAGAACCCTGTTAATACCCATTAACATTCATGTATTCTTCAATATCAGCCTCCGGAAGATCCTCCACACTCTTAGGCCAAGAAAGATCTCCAATCATGCCCTACTCCTTCAGTGTCATCAAGAGAACATGGCCACAATCAACATAAGACAACATTGCAGCTGGATTGGGCATGTGATAAGAGAGGCCAACTCCATCATTAAGACAGCACTTCATAGGACCCCTGAAGGGTAAAGGAAACACAGGAGGCCAAAGACAACTTGGTGCCATACCGTAGAGGCAGTAATTTCTGCACCATACCCGGGGCAGAACAGAAAGGATGGACAAGGACAGACAAAGAAGGAGGACCCTTACTGCTGTCTTAAACACAGAGGGCATAACAGGGAGTAACTAACTATTCTTCAATACTGTAACATCCTGAAACATCCTGAGCTCCACCCTACATCAAAAACACATCAAAATTTGAATGTTTCAGTCTAAATTCAGGCACCATTCTACAGCATGGGACTTCAGCGCTTATTCTGGACTGACATTTCAATGCAATACTATATGTTTATTTTTACACACATTTCAAAAAGGAACTGAAGGGAAATGAAAGGAAAGCTTGCTCAGAGAAACATAACTCTTCAGGTCAGAGGCAGTTGAGGTCCAGGATACGTTAACTTTTTTTATACACAAGCTGAAGAAAATGTAGGTTTTACTTTGACATGGAGAGAATACGTTGAAAATGAGAATACCAAAGAGTTGATCAATCCTAACTGCAAATTATCACAGAAAATGAAAAGGCTGGAGTAAGTGCCTGTATCAATCTTCTGTCAGAGTTCTGAGGGGAAAGAGGGATTGCTAGACAGCCTGTCAAACAATTTGATTATCTTGCTATAAAGAAGTGTCAGCTTATCAGCAGGTTGAAGAATTACTGTGGATAGGTCAATAATGGATCACAGCAGGACCAGCTGGGATTGGAACTAGTCAGGTGCATTTGCCAACAGAACAATTGGGTTCAGGTGAGGTCACTTTGCACTGATCAGACCCAACACTGCAGACAGGTTAGATAACTTACTTACTCCTGAACAGCATACACAAGACCACTCCACTCACACAGTAATGACTAAGTTGAGCTTGGAAGGCCTCGGGCTCAGGCTGGGTCCAGAAAGTCTCTTGCCAAGTGGGGTCAAGTCCAGGCTAGGCTCCAATCTTGCAAACTTCCGATCAATGATCTAAGGCCATGGATTCATATATTAGAAAACAGCTGAATAAATGTTATGACCTAAAACATGTTGGGGTTCCATGTTGCTTTTTCCTTGCACTACCTCAATGTAATGAAACGATCCGTATGAAAAGCGTGCAAAACCAGCTTTTCACTCTGCCCTCAGTATGTATGACAATAATAAACCAATTTACCGATTTAAGTGCACCTGTGTAGCATTTTCAGTCAGTGAGGCACAATGTGTGAAGTTGATTCATTCTGTGCTGCACATCTATAAAATTCCAAGAACAAAAATCCGAATGGTCAGGAAGAAAGGGGCTTGCTTTGCTGAACGTTCTGGGCATACTACGTTGCCCCTGGAATATGTGGCAATACTTGCAGGATGCCACCAGCACATCCTCAGATTGTGTTGGTTGTAAATACAAATGAGGCGTTACATTTAACTCTATGTTTTGATGTGCAGGTGATAAGTAAGTGAATCCTAATATGAATCTGAGTTCTTTCATGTAACCAGCCCTGTGGAAAGCTGACAGGGCCAAAGCAGCTTCCTACTTACGAATAGTACTTTTTACTTTCTGTCAACTTTGCCTGTGGGGACAGTGGAGGGAAAGTCAACTGGAAGCAACCAGACCAAATCTCCTCAATATCATACTGAACAGGCAAACTACCCCACAATAAAAACCCTCAACACTACTATAATGTGAATACTTTTGTATTTTTATCAAGAAACATATGGAGCCAAACTTCTCCTGTATTATAATAACTGCATATTAAGAACATTAAAGTATTCTTAGGTTCCTTAAGGTTGTTATAGGCAGGGGTGACAATGGAGATAAACTTCCACCACCTATTAAATGCTCCCAATGGTGTGCTCCTCAAATAGCTTCTGACAACTAAATCCATCTCCAGGTCTTCACGTGTAGCTTAGCTATGAAGCCCGGTGGAACCATTTCTACTGACAGAAGAAGGGGTAAGGGTGAATTACTGGCACCTTAAAAACAGTTGCTTTGGGTGGATGGGGATCATCAGCGATAGTTGGCAGATCATCTGGATGAAGGAAAACTCTGATCTCAAACCTCTGCTGCCTTGTGGTGATACCAACTCATGAGGAAGACTTTGGGAGTAAACCCCAAGGGAAAAATCCGGAGCTGAAGTCCCTACGGCAGCCCTACGTTGAGTGCAACACTGACCGGTAACTCCTGCGAGGCTGCTGGTGCCAAACTGTATCAGTTTGCCGTTCCTTTGGGTGCATCAGATGCATGGAGAGGGGGAGCTTGCTACAGAGGTAACAACTTGCTTTGCGTATTCATATTCATATATTCATATTTAAATATTTGCATATCAGAATAATAAAAAAATAAAAAACATGGTAGGCTTATTCAGAAAGTCAGAAGGCATGGGATCCAGGGAAGTTTGGCCAGGTGGATTCAGAATTGGCTTGTCTGTAGAAGGCAGAGGGTCGTGGTGGAGGGAGTACATTCAGATTGGAGGGTTGTGACTAGTGGTGTCCCACAAGGATCTGTCTGGGACCTCTACTTTTTGTGATTTTTATTAACGATCTGGATGTGGGGGTAGAAGGGTGGGTTGGCAAGTTTGCAGATGACACAAAGGTTGGTGGTGTTGTAGATAGTGTAGAGGATTGTTGAAGATTGCAGAGAGACATTGATAGGATGCAGAAGTGGGCTGAGAAGTGGCAGATGGAATTCAACCCAGAGAAGTGTGAGGTGGTACACTTTGGAAGGACAAACTCCAAGGCAGAGTACAAAGTAAATGGCAGGATACTTGGTAGTGTGGAGGAGCAGAGGGATCTGGGGGTACATGTCCACAGATCCCTGAAAGTTGCCTCACAGGTAGATAGGGTAGTTAAGCAAGCTTATGGGGTATTAGCTTTCATAAGTCGAGGGATAGAGTTTAAGAGTCACGATGTAATGATGCAGGGGTATAAAACTTTAGTTAGGCCACACTTGGAGTACTGTGTCCAGTTCTTGTCGCCTTACTATAGGAAAGATGTGGAAGCATTGGAAAGGGTACAGAGGAGATTTACCAGGATGCTGCCTGGTTTAGAGAGTATCGATTATGATCAGAGATTAAGGGAGCTAGAGCTTTACTCTTTGGAGAGAAGGAGGATGAGAGGAGACATGATAGAGGTGTACAAAATATTAAGAGGAATAGACAGAGTGGACAGCCAGCGCCTCTTCCCCAGGGCACCACTGCTCAGTATAAGAGGACATGGCTTTAAGGTAAGGGGAGGGAAGTTCAAGGGGGATATTAGAGGAAGGTTTTTCACTCAGAGAGTGGTTGGTGTGTGGAATGCACTGCCTGAGCCAGTGGTGGAGGCAGATACACTAGTGAAGTTTAAGAGACTACTAGACAGGTATATGGAGGAATTTAAGGTGGGGAGTTATATGGGAGGCAGGATTTGAAGGTTGGCATAACATTGTGGGCCGAAGGGCCTGTAATGTGCTGTACTATTCTATATTCTATAAATAGAATAGGGGCCAAAGTAGGTCAGGATAGGCCAGAGATGATTAGGTCTAAATGGAGAACCAAAACTGCTCAGGGAAAATTTGGAACAGTCAAGTCTGGAAGAAGCCAGGGCTTGGTTAAGGATTCAAACAGCAGATGAACTTGGGGCAGAGCTGAATGGTCTACAAAGTGAAATTAGTGATGATGCCAATAAAAACGATCTTGGGGTCAAGTATGAATGACATCAAGGTTCTGAACAGTCAGGCTTATCCTGTAACCGCTGGCAAGGAGAGGAATGGAGTCAGTGGCTGAGGAACTTCTTCCCAGTTCTTAGATGCAGGGAAACTGCTGTTCATCCAGTGTGTCAAAACATGAGACGGTGAAGTGGGTCAAGAGATATGCACAGACTAGTGCTGTGATTTTAAACAAAGCAAGCCAACAAGAGTAACACAAGGTGCCAACGTTTCTAAATTTCAGAGAAAACTGGAGTTATTCTGCATATTTTACAACTTTACCAAATCCATATTATTGCACACACGTAGTCCAAATGTATTGACTTGCATATTCCTGAGGCAGTCCTGACAGTTCTACATGAAAATCTGAGTATTTCCCCCTGCTAAGCACAGGAAGCTCTGAGATGCCATGCAGAAGGTATGCAAGTAAACTCCCCTCTTAGTCGGTGCTAGATCTAACTATTTTCCGAAGCTAAGCAAGTGTATCATTTGTCAGCAACTTGTTTGGTCTTCAATCAGATTTAGCAACATGCACTTCTACAGCAAATACTGTTTTAAATACTTTGATATTTTTTTGAGATTTTGATTTTTGAATGACAAAATGTCTACATAGACACAGAATGAGAATGATGTGTTATAACTAAACAGCCCTCTCCTGCAATTTAATGCCTTCTTTTCTGGCCTCAATTCTTAATGAACTCCTTCTGTTCAACTGTTTGTATGGAGATCCAGTGACATAATTCAATCTCAGCAGCCAGATTAATATGGACAGATGGTATGCTACTGTCCAATTTAATAGATAATGCCCGGGGCTTTTAAAGGATTATTTAGTGCGTTTAAAAATTATTCAGTACATTAATATGTAAAATGGAGCATAAATTTACAGGACTATGGAGCAAAAAAGATAGCTGTAGAGAATAAAACAGAAACAAAGAAGTAAGGAGCACGGTGCTGAGATTACAACACTCCCCTCTCCTAAAAAAAAAGATCAGCAGCTAATTCACTCATAACTTAATCTCAAAAGATATCTCTGAATTGAGATTGCTGAGAAAAAGTCAGGTAGGAAAACATAAACATGGGAAAATCTGCAGATGGCTGGAAATCCAGAGCAACACACACACAGAATCCCGGAGGAACTCAGCAGATCAGGCAGCATCCATGCAAAAGAGTAAATTCTTGATGTTTTGGGCTGAGGCCCTTCATCAGGACATAATTATTTTCTGCAATAAATAGATCCAGAATTCAATCTTCAGCTGACTTCTATAGAATTTGTGTTTCCATTGTTGCTGTGTAGAGAGGGCGATGACAAGAATTTGAAACAACCAAAGTGTAATTTTGACCAAAACTTCAAAAATTCAAGAATAGCACTTCGGTGAAAAGCTACAGTAATTGGAAATCTTAACATGTTTGAAATAAGCAACTGGGCAAGTAAGAAATTGTGGGAACCCTCAGCATCTGTGAAAAGAGAAACTGTTAATATTCCCTTTCCCTCAGATGCAGCCTGGCCTACGAAGTGTTTTCAGCATTTTCCTTTTTCATTTCAAATTTCCAGCATCTCTAAACTCAATTTGATACGCAGCATTTGTGGAGAAAGAATTGGAGGTAACAGCCCATTACAGAGATGCACTGGGAAATTCGCGAAGGGCAGCTGGGTCAGAGACGTATATCGCTGAATATATCCAGAATAGCTTTCAGTGCATATATCAGTAGCTTAAAGATATAAAGTTATGGACATCCCAGCGGGTATGGCAGATGGATTGAAATTCTCAATGAGGTGATCCCCCAATCTGCCACAGATCTCACTGATGTAGAGAAGATGACACCAGAAGCACTGATTTCATTGATGGATTCATATGTAGAGGTTTGCCTCACTTGGAAGGACTGTTTAGGGCCCTGAATTACAGCAAGGAAGGAAGTGTAGGGCTCCTTTCCTCTATCTCCCTTACCAGCTGGGTTCTCCCGATGGCCAGCCACTTTAATTCCATATCCCATTCCCACACTGACATGTCTGTTCACGGCTTGCTCTCCTACCAGGGTGAGGGTTGATGCTGATTATAATAAAACTATTCAGAGGAGTAGCACCTCATAATCTGCCTTGGTAGTCTCCAACCTGTTGGCAGGAATATCAATTTCTCTAACTTCCAGTAACCACTCTGTTCCTTTTTACCTTTATCCCACTAGCCCCATAATCCCATCTCTTTCCCCTCCTCCACCCTCTTCATCTGCCCAACACCCTCATATTCCTCCCACAGGTTTCTCTCCCCACCTCCTTCCCTTTATTCTATGGATCACTGCCCTGTCTGATCAGATTCTGTCTTCTTCAGCCACTTGTTTTCACTTTCCACCTCCCAGCTTCTTACATCATTTCCTTTCACTCCTTCCTTCACCCACATTCACCTATCACCTGCCAGCTCTTGCTCCATCCCTTCCCCACATCTTTTTACGCTGCTATTTCCCCCGCTCCTTCCAGCACTGATGAAGATTCTCGACTCCAAACGTTGACTGTCATTCCTCTCCATAGAAGCTGAGTCATTGAGTTCCTCCACATTTTTGTGTGTTCTTGTAGTCTCAAAGACAGCACTAAAATGAAAAGGAATTCTCCATTCAGGAAATTTCTACCGAAGTGGGCACAGGAGCAGAAGTAGGCCATTAGGTCCATTGAGTCTGCTCCAGCAGTCCGTCATGACTGATTAATTATCCCACTCAACTCTTTTCTTCTGCCTTTTCTCCGTAACCTTTTACACTTTTACTAATCAAGAATCTATTAACCTCTACTTAAAATATACCCAACAACTTGGCTTCCACGGCTGCAGATTCACCATCCTCTGGCTAAAGAAATTCCTCCTCATCTCTGTTCTGAAAGAGTATCCTTCTGAAGCTGTGCCCTCTGGTCCTAGATTCCCCCTCTACAGGAACCATCCTCTCTATGTCCACTCCATCTAGGCCTTTCTGTCTTTGCCACTAAGTTTATTGAAGATGGAGTTTTAGAATGGAAATTTTGTTGTCCAAGCATAATCAAAGCACTGTGTTTCCTTTAGCAAAGCCGAGTAGCCTTTTCTGAACATTTGCATCATTGTTATTGCATGTGAGAGGGGGAAGGGGAATTAGATGCCCTGTTAATTTCCCAATGTCAACACCTTGACAATAACCAAACTTGAAAAAAATGGCCAACCTGTAGTAGTTCCTGAATCGACCAAATCCATCCCTGCAGATTTTCCTGGTATGGGAATAAAAGCAAAGAAAATTTAATAACTAATGCTTCAGTTCTCAAAAGGAATTTTCATCAACAAACCCAATATTGGCTGATGGTAGTTAAGAGTCTCTCTCTCAACAACAAGAAACAAATAAACAATATAACTGGCATATTATAAGTTATTTCACATATTTATAAAGTTAAATTGTGATTTCCTCTGTGAGAATTTATAAGAAAATATGAGATTAAGTCCGACCCAATGTTAGTCAATTCCAAAAAAGAACAGGAGCATTTAAAATATTTAAAACCATTCTGAAACTCCGCAATTTAAACCATTTGACTTTTGAATCAGAGAGGCTGCTTGAAATTATTAACCATCATCAGGTTTCCAAAATGGTCCTTGCACTATTAATTGCCAAGTTCAACATTCTGTGGTGAGTATGATGGTAATTATTGAGCAAAAACACCAGGGAAGCCAAGGCTATATTATTAATACATTTAATCTACACTTGAGCCTGCAATCATTTAAACTGTTTTCATATAATTAAAGGTTCCAAGAAATTGTGTTTCAGGGCTTTACTTTTAAAGTCAACTGAGAAATGTGAAAGACAAGTCTAAATTTTACACATGGAAATAAACTGTCTTGTAGTCCTCAAATGTAAAATTGAAAAAGGTTACTTACATGACTCATAGATTTACCTAGGAAAATAATTATGCCCCAGTTTCAAAAGACATCATTATCATCTCATCCACTATAAATAATCAGAACATCAGGGATCACCATCATCTCAGTTTTCAAACTGATATTAAGTACTGATATTTCTTAGGTTGGTACCCTTCTGATCACTGATTGATCATTGTTTGATCACATAGGCATGATTATAGTTATAGAGTCAGAGTCAAAGAGCACTACAGCACAGAAATAGGCCCTTCAGCCCATCTAGTCTGTGCCAAACTGTGATTCTGCCTAGTCTAATCAACCTTTGCCTAGCCCTCCATACCCTGATTGTTCCTATCCAAACTTCTCATAAATGTTGCCATGCAATTTTCTGATACTTATAAATCTACAATGCCATATGTTCAAGAACACTTCAATGAGAAAACTCCCCATCAGTACTGAACAGTAAATCTGACCTCAGTTTATCCCAGGTAAACAAAATTCATTGTCAGTTTCATATATTTACACTTCAGAAAAATATGGCATGCAGTTATGTCCCTCCCACTACCGCTGCAAAAGGCCCGGAAGGACATTCCAGCTCAAACCAGCAGGAATTGCAACTTGCATTGGTGGGAACATTTTCAGGTTGTAATACAGCACAGTAAAACTGAAGAAACTCCTCACAACGGAAAATCCTGCCACACATTTCACAAAGTACACCCAGCAAGAAAGTTCAGACACGGGGGGAATGAACTTTGTAAATACTTCAGCTGTCATGTATTTATTTAGAAATGCAACACCATGACAGGCCCTTCCATCCCAATCACACCCTTGTGACCAATTAGCCTACTACTCCTTTAGAAAGCATGAGGAAACCGGCGCACTCGGAGGAAACAAAGGTAGGAGTGCGAACGTGCAAAATCTTTACAGACAGCACCCGGAATGGAACCCAGATCACTGGCACTGTAGTAACGTCATGCTAACCACTATATTACTGCGCCGCCTCATTGTAAATTGACCCCTTTTCTCCACAACCCTCTTAAGGGTGATCCATTTTTGTGGTGGTGATCACCATCCCTAAATTGCACCTAGATCCTACCCGACTCTCCAAACTTAACTTACCGAGAAAGATAAGCAGAATCTTCAAATCAAGCTCAGATTTTAATCACCCTTGTACATAAACCTTAACTATACAAATATGAAGCTGTTTGTCTTCAGAAGAAGAGTAATATAAACAGGTAAAACAAAAGCCAGTTGTTTAGACATTATTATACTGATATTCCCATTTCATTCATAACTTTATGGCGGTTTCATTGAATTAATGGAAACAGAATTGCTATATATATCGTGTATTGCGAGGATCTGATTACAGCGCACTCATCTCAACCCTACCCCATGTCCTCACCTTCACCCTCACAGTGCAGTTATAATCAAATGTCTGTGGAGATTATCCTTATCACCCACTGTCGGCTGGTGGCGCAGTGACAGCAGTGCCAGACTCCGGAACGGAGGTTCCCAGGTTCAAATCCAGTTGGGCTGTTCCCGAGTACGCTTTCTATCCTGGGTTGAGTGTTGAGCTCACAACTCAACCTTGTAAAATAAAGAAAAAAATACTGCAAAATGTCTGTGTGAGGAGTGGCGTGCCACACGGTCTTTCGTTCTGCGCCTTGTGAGGCATGAAATTGCCTTACGCTGGCCTCTCAGGCCTGAGCTGACATCATCATCCCCCACTGTAGCATTACCAGAAGAATTAAAGAAGGATACATTGCATAAATTTGATTTGAAGTTTATGACAGGTGATCAAGAGAATCCTACAGGAAGATAGTATAGACAAAAGGACTCAGCATGGTTACTCATGGTTCCAAATTAATAACTAATGAATGACCCAGATCAGTGGTAATTCATGCTGCTATCAATGATTACCAACAGTGTCCTCTTATTACTTTCGAACATTGTCTGCTACACAAACTTCATTAGATACTCTCTATCCATTAAACTGTTGAGAAAAGTTTCTGTGTACTTCTCAGGCTTGTCAGTAATCAGTAATAGTTATGCCAGAAATGCAAGAGTGTCAGGAGGCAGAAGTGAGTGTACAGGTGTCCCCCGCTTTAGGGATGTTCGATTTACACCACTTCACTTTTACAAAAGACCTACACTAGTAACCTGTTTTTGCATTACAAAGAGGATTTTCGCTTTTACAAAAATTTTTCCCATATAAATTAATGGTTCTTCGTTTTATGCCATTTTGGCTTAAGAAAGGCTTCATAGGAACACTCTACCTTTGTAAAGGGGGGGACTCCTGTAGTTGCTATTACTGAGGAGAAGGTGCTTGGGGAGCTGAAAGGTCTAAAGGTAGATAAGTCACCTGGAACAGGTGGGCTACACCCCAGGATTCTGAAAGAGGTAGCTGAAGGGGTTGTAGAGGCTTTAGTAGTGATAAGACCATAAGATCATAAAATATAGGACCAGGGTTAAGCCATTTGGCCCATGGACTTGCTCTGCCATTTCATCATGAATGATCCATTTTCCTTCTCAGTCCCAATCTGCTGCCTTTTCCCCATATCCCTTCATGCCCTGACTAATCAAGATTCTATCAATCTCTGCTTTAAATATACCCAGTGATAGCTTCCACATCTGCCTGTGTCAAAGAATTTCAGATTCAGCACTCTGTGACTAAAGAAAATTTCTGCTCATCTCCATTCTAAAAGGAAGCCTTTCTATTCTGAGGCTGTGTCCTCTGGTCTTAGACTCTCCCATCATAGGAAACATCCTCTTTACATCCAATCTATCGAGACCTTTTAACATTCAATAGGTTTCAATGACGTCACCCTTTATTCTTCTGAACTTCAGTAAGTGGAGGCCCAGAGCCATCAAGCGCTCCTCATATGACAAGCCTTTCAACCCCCTGTCTAGTCTGCAGGACTTAGACAGGTTACAAGAATGGGCCCAAAACGGCTCAAAATACTCCAAGTAAGGCTTCACCTGTGCTTTATAAAGTCTCAGCATTACATCCTTGCATAGTCTAGTCCTCTCAAAATGAATGCTACACCACGCTTGCTTTCCTCACCACCAACTCAAGCTGCAAATTAGGGAATTCTGCATGAGGATTCCATCATCATCAGCTTGATCTTTCAAGAATCAATAGATTCTGGAATGGTTCCGGAGCACTGGGGAATTGCAAATGTCCCTCCACTCTTTAAGAAGGGAATGAGGCAAAAGACTGGAAATTATGGGCAAGTTAGCCTGACTCAGTGACTGAGATGTTGAAGTCTATTGCTAAGGATGCGTCTTGGGGGTACTTAGAAGTACATGATAAAATAAGCCAAAGTCAGCATGGTTTCCTTGAGGAGAAATCTTGTCTGATAAATCTCTTGGAATTCTTTGAAGAAATAACAGTCAGGATAAACAAAGGAGAGGCAATGGATGTTTACCTGGATTTTCAAAAGGATTTAGACAAGGTGCCACACATTAGGCTGCTTAACAAGATGAGAATCCATTGAGTTACAGGAAAGATCTTAACATGGATAGAATTCTGGCTGACTGGCAGGAGGCAAAGGAAGGGGTCAGTGTTAGGACTACTTATTTTCACATTAAATGTTAGTCATTTGGATGATGGAATTGATGGTTTTGTGGCCAAGTTTGTTAACCATATGAAGATAGGTGGAGGGACAGGTATTGGTGAGGAACCAGGTAATCTGCAGGACTTAGACGGGTTACAAGAATGGGCAACGATGTTGCAGATGGAATATACAGTACGTAGCAGGAAAGTTTATGGTCATGCAATTTGGAAGAAGGAATAATGGCATAGATTATTTTCTAAGCAGGAAGCAAACTCAGAAATTCAGAGGTAACAAGCAGGTTGAGTTGGTGGTGAGGTGGGCAAATGCAGTGTTAGCAATCACTTCGAGAGGATTAAGGCTGATTTATACTTCTGCATCAAATGAACGCCATAGGTACGGCGTAGCCGCGTGACCTACGCTGTACCCTATGCCATACCCTATGCCATAGCCTGGCGTGCACCTCTCCAAAAGTGTAACTGCGTGTCGTGGCGATGCAGACCACAGCAACTGTGATTGGTCCGCTTGGTAGCATCGCATTTCTTCCTGTCTATAGGCATACTGTGCGTACACTGATGTGAAATAAATGGTTGGAGACGATGAACCAAATCGTCAAGTCTACCTGCTGACATCCAAAAATATTTGAAATTCATTTCCTTGTCCATGTCTCTCAGTGGCCAGACAAGCACAGAAAATTCACCCTCCTTCTGCCTCAATCTGTTCAATGGTCGTAGATAGCATCTCCTCCGACATCTTCTCTCTTTTCTGCGTTGCAGTAATTTCAATAAAAGTAACCCTTGTTCAACATTTATCAGTTCCAACTCCAACATGATGCACTCAGTCGTCATTGTTTGAAGTACACTAAGAAACTCTACACAGTGGCATAGAAACCCCACCGCCAACCAGTGTTTTGGCAGTGAATTTCAGAGCAATGCAGACACACAAACGCACAGGTGTAAATGCTCACAACAGCGCAGGCCACTGACGAAGGCCACGGTGTCGGCTACTACGCAGAAGTATAATCAGCCTTTAGACTTGGAGTATAGGAAGTAGGTTTAGGTTCCTTATCTATGAAAGTACCGGTATGTGCTGGCACAGGACAGGGTCCAGAGGAGGTTCACGAGAATGATCCCAGGGTTGAAAGGGTTAATGTAAAAGGAAAGTTTGATGGCTCAGGGCCTGTCCTCACTGGAATTTAGAAGAATGAGGGGATATATCATTGAACTCTATCAAATATTGAAAGCCCTGGATAGAGTGGACATGGAACAGAGGGTACAGCCTCAGATTAGGATGTCCCTTCAGAACTTAGATGAGGAGAAATTGCTTTAGCCAGAAGGTGTGGAATCCGTGAAAGTAATTGCCACAGACAGCTGTGGAGGCCAAGTCATTGGGTATATTTAAACCAGAGGTTGATTGGTTCACGATTAGTAAAGGTGTCAAAGGTTACAGGAAGAAGGTAGGTGAATGGGGTTGAGAGGATAATAATTTAGTCATGTGTCTGACAGTCTTATGATCTAATCAAACGTACAATATAAATACAGTTTTTTTTAACTTCCTCTCTCTGGCAGTTCCTCAGAATCCTGGCTACCTTTTGAGGATTCCAAAGTAAAACCACACATTCCTGACATATGGGCAATCTTTTGTGTGGTGATATAATCAGATTGAGAAGCAAATTCAAATTTATTTATCACAATTGCAGAGAAACATACGGTGAAATGCGTTATTTGCATTAACAGCCAACACACCCAAAGATGTGTTGGGGCAACCTGCATATGTTGCTACATGCTCTGGCACCAACTTAGGATACCTACAATGCTCAACAGGACAATACAGGCAGCAACAGGCACAACAGAACAAAACAGACAACAACAGCAAAACAAGTGCCTTTCTATTTCTCCCACACACACAGAGAGGCCACCGGTTCCTGGACACCGCACTTCTGGGCCTTTAGTCCTTGGCCTTGGACTCTCAGTTTTTGGTCCTCCAACCTCTGTCCCTGGCCCAGACTTGCAGATTTGACCCCTTGGGCCTCTACCTCTGGACTCACCGATTCTGGTCTTTGACCTTTTGGGCTCTCTACTTTGGCCTTTGGCCTTGCCCTTCGCACTTTACTGGCCTCTAAGCCTTGACCTCAAGACTCGCTCATCATGTGTTTGACCTCCAGGCCTCGACTGAGTCAACCTCTGGGGTCACAGACCTTCTACTGTGGAGTGCTTTGGGCTTTTGCTTCTGAACTTGCACGGACCTCTGATCTCGGTGGCCTGGTGGGTCCGTGCGACTCCCACCCATATGGACCTCCAACTCAGGATTCACTGACTTGTGGATAGCTGACCTCAACAGTGCCTGACAACCTGACTCCCGGGATCTCTGAGCTGTGACGGCAGACTGTTCCATCCTGGACTCCAAACACAGGCTTCAGCCCCTGACCTCTAACACTCGCTCATCCCTGTTCCCAATTATTGCATTTTCACTTTGTCACTGTTTACCTTCCTCAATAATTTGAGATGTTAGAGTTAAAAGGGACAATTTAGGTCTCCCAGGAGACGCTATTAGTTTCCTGTCAAGTGAAACTGGTCATTAACTGTCATGACAGCTGCCTGTGCAGTGGGCATTCAATTGTAAAATCAATTTTCAGTGGCCATTCCTTCTAGAATCTCTTGTAGATTGAGGTATTATTCCCAAAGTGTCACCGGGTGCCTGTATTATAGGCAGTCATGCGACAAATACAAATCTAGCAGGAAAATTTTAGATTTACATTTTCTGGTCATCATCTCTCTGCAGAAGCACATTGCCTGGAAATTGCAAACTTGCTCCATTCGCAAGGAGATTACTGAGCTTGAACAGACAGCTCTATGGACATCGAGAGCCTGCCTCTAGTACAGCCTAACAAGCCTTGTGCCCAGTTTGCATTCACCTCCCGTTCTTCCACATAACAAGAAATCGAAGCACACATCCACTGTGAAATCACAAAAAAAAAACTGAACATTAACGCAGAAAACTGAACTGGAGTTTGCATCACGCACAAAATGCTGGAGGAACTCAGCAGGCCAGGCAGCATCCATGGAAAAATGTACAGTCGATGTTTTGGGCAGAAACCCCTCAGCAGCTTGCATGTGCACAATGATAGATTTCATTTTATACATATGCCAGTTTTCCAGTGAAACTCTGCTATGGAGATTCCCAAGCCCAGCTGCGAAAGGAGGAGGGTTGGACATGGGGGCTAGCAACCCTGCCCTGTAAAAATGCCCAGAGCTACAGAAACACCAACAAAAGCTTCAAAGACTTCATCCTGGGAGAGGAAGGATACATCATGAAGATGGGTCACACCTGGCTACACTCGAAAGACTGGCTCAGGACACGGGACTCTGGAGAGCTGCTGTCAGTGCCCTATGCCCCAGTAAGGGTGATGGGCTTAAAGAGGAGAATCTAAATGCAAGGAGTTTCAACCAGAAGTGAATATTACTCCTTACTGGTATCATATTGGCAGAACGGAATATAGTTAAAATCCCTGCAAAGTACAGGGACAGAACTTGTGCATAGGTACGAGTGGTTACAGAAGTTAAATTTATACCAATTCTCTGCCTCCTATGGTAACCAAAATATTTTATTTTCTCTTCAGCACTTGAATTGGATTTAATGAATTAGCGTTGCTACTTTAGATTATTGTGCGGTTAGTAACCATTAAAATCTAATCTGATATGGCATTGATTTTTATTGCAATTGGTTGTACCTGGACTTAGTAATTGCCATACTGGAATGGGTGAAGATCTGCAAATAAGTGCAAATATAAGCTTGTCCATTTCGGGAGGGAAAATAAATAGCAAGTTATCTAGCTGCAGGGAGAATGCAGAGCTCTTGAGGGGCACGGGAATCTGGATATTCCAGTGCAAACTTTGTGAGAAAATGCACTCGGTGGCCATTTTATTAGGCACAGGAGTGGAACCCTGTGTAGTTTTCTGCTGCTGTAGTCCATCCACGTCAAGGGTCGATGTGTTGTGCATTCAGGGATGCTCTTCTCTACACCACTGTTGTAACGTATGGTTATGTGAGTTACTGGGGCCCACCAGTCAGCTTGAACCAGTCTGGCCATTCTCCTCTGACCTCTCTCATCAACAAGCCGTTTTCCGCCACAAAACTGCTGCTCGCTGGATGATTTTATCTCTTGCATGATTCTCTGTAAACTTTAGAGACTGTCATGTGTGAAAATCCCAGGAGATAGCCGTTTCTGGGATACTCAATCAACCCTGACTGGCTCCAACAACCATTCCATGGTCAAAGTCACTTAGATCACATTTCTTCCCCACTCTGATGTCTGACCTGAACGACAACTGAATCACGTCTTGACCATGCCTGCTTTTTTTGTGTTGAGTTGTTGCTACATGATTGACTGATTAGACATTTGCATTAATTACGTATACCAAGTATGCAAGAGCAACAAGTAATTAGGAAGGTAATTGTAAGAGGAATTGAGTACAAAAAGAGGAGTTTTCTATTTCAGTTGCAGAGGGTGTTGTTGAAGCTGCACGAGAAGGACTGTGCATCAGACTCCACAATGTATTACTGTATTTCTCACTCTGGTACGATATTTATGTCTGGCTGAAGCCAAGTTGAGGAAAATCCTAATCAGGGTAAACCCACGCAATGCTGCAGAGCTGGACAACATACCTGGTCAGGTGCTGAGGGACTGTGTAGTCTGGAGGTCTTAATGGACATCTTTAGCATCTTGCAACGGTCGAAGGATCAAAGGTTCATTTTATTATCAAACACTACGCAGAATACAACTCTGAGACTCGCCTTCTCCAGATAGCCACGAAATACAGGAAAACCGCAGGAGTCGTTGAAAGAAAAGGCATCAACTCCCCCTCCCACATGAGAAAGAAAAAGAAACAAAAACTCGCAAACCCCAAACCCCCACCCTAACTCCTCCCTCGCACGAAAACTCACAAGGAAAAAGAAACAGCGACAATAACAACAAACCCCAACCCTCTGTCTCGCACACAAAAAATTACCAGATCTCCCACACAAAAAAAAACACTAACAAGAACATCAGACCCCAAATCCCCAACCCCTCCCTCGTACAAAAATGAATATATCGCCTACCTAGAAAACAGCAACAAGGATATCAACCCCCCCCAAACCGGCCAATCAGCAACAAGAATGAAAACACAGAAAACTGAAGGAGATCGATATGAACTACAGTCCACACCGACAAATCACACAAATCTCAAGAACATCCTCTGTCAGCATTGAGGAGAGCGGCCGCTCGAACTCACTCCTTCCGGGGAGAGCGACCACCAATCAGACCTCCTCCACATCCGCCACGATGTTTCAATCTTCCTTGGCACTTCCACTGGTGAGAAACGGAGGCCACCGTGGCCCTGAACCCCATCTCTGGTCTCCTCAAGGCAGTTCGTGCTCGTGGTCCTTTCCTGGATTTTCTTAGGGACATCAGAGCACTAGATCAATCGATCAAATAGAGACTGGAGAGTCGAACCCAGGTTACATTTATGTATTTATTTAGTGAGATGCAGCGTTGGCCTTTCCAGCCCTTTGAGCTGTGCTGCCCAGCAACCCACAATTTAATCACAGGACAATTTACAATGCACGATTAACCTCTGTCATTGGACTGTGGGAGGAAACCGGAGCACCTGGAGGAAATCCACGAGGTCGGGGGAATATACAAACTCCTTAGAGACAGCGGTGGGAATTGAACCTGCGTTGCTGGTACTGTGAAGTGTTGTGCTAACCCCTATGCTACCGTGCTGCCTTGCATCAGCCATGCCCCAGGCTTGAGAGATGAAGTGACCTTCCCTTGTATGAAGACTGGGGATTACTGAAGTGCACAGGAACCGATGCAGCCTGACATAAGCATTGCTCCTGTCCAAAAACACACTGGAGAGCCAGTGAGATCGTATCCACACATTGATCACGTGGATAGTCAGAGGCTTTTCTCCAGGGCTGAAATGGCTAGCACGAGAGGGCATAGTTTTAAGGTGCTTGGAAGTAGGTACAAAAGTGATGTCAGGAGTAAGTTTTTTACACAGAGAGTGGTGAGTGCGTGGAATGGACTGCAGGAGGCAGTGGTAGAGGCAGGAACAATAGACTCTTTTAAAAGACTCCTGGATGTATACATGGAGATTAAAGAAACAGAGGGCTATAGGTAAGCCTAGGAAGGACATGTCAGCACAGCTTTGTGGGCTGAAGGGCCTGTATTGTGCTGTAGGTTTTCTATGTTTCTATATTCTGGCAGTAGGCAAATTGCAATGGGTCCAGGTCCTTGCTTAAGCAGAAGTTAATTCTAGCCATGACCAATCTCTCAAAGCACTTCATCACCGTAGTTGGGGAATGAACCAGAGCTAAACAGTGAAATAAAAATAAAGGACAAAAACTAAAATAATAATTGAGAAGGAATCAAGCATGACGATAGACAAATTAATGGATTGCAATTTACCTCAATAACAGAGAACAATATTAGCAAACATGAACAGGAAATATTTAGGACATTCACTGGATCTAGTTAATAAAAGTATTCTAAAATGTACAAACTGAACACTAATGAAATACAGTGAATGACAAATCAAGGGAAGAAATAATGGACAAAGAAGACAGATCAATTAAATACACAGAGAGTTGAGGCAAGCGCAACACAGAATATATAAAAAGGTTAGGAGAAATGTTATAAAATATGTGAAGGCTGTGATGAAGTAAGAAGATTACTGAAGATCATGAATAGTAAAGAAGATTCTATAAATGTGCATGGAAAAAGCCAGGCTCCAAGGGCATCATAATCATAAAGAGCAAAGTGGCAGAAATATGAAGTAATTATTTTGCTTCAGTTTTTGCCAAGGACGTAGATCATCAGTTCACAGCATCGGAAAGTGAAACTTGTAAAGATACTGCATGGTTTAAATTTGAAAGGCACTGATTATTAGTGACTGGTAACTAGAAACAGAGCACACGGAGTTTGGGACTTATTCACTTTATTCACTATATCGACTTGTATGTATTTGGAAATTGCGGCAGTGTGTTGGCGTGGCATATGACAAAAAGAACTTTCAACAATTACACAATATAAAGAATTATATAAAAATAAAGTTAAATACAGATATGGCATAAAATGTGCATGAATACATAAATACTAACATATATTTACAATGTAAACAGAATTATAGAAAGGAGCAACACCTCACATTTCATCTCAGTCACCTCTGATATGACGATTTCTCCTTCAGGTAATGTTTGTCCCTTCCCCTCCGCTCTTCATTTCTCCACTCTGACATCTTACCTCTTCTCACCTGCCTATCAACTCCACCTGCTGCCCCACCTTCTTCCCTTTCTCCTATGGTCCACTCTTCTCTCCTAGATTCCTCCCTCTCCAGCCCTTTACCTTTCCTACCCCACCTGACTTCACCCATCACCTTCTAGCTGTCCTCTTTCCCCTCCCCCCACGTTTTCATTCTGGCATCTTCCCCCCTTCCTTTCCCGTCCTGAAGAAGGGTCTCGGCCTGAAACATCGACTGTTTATTCATTTCCATGCATGCTGTCTGACCTGCTGAGATCCTCCAGCATTTTGTGTGTGTTGCATTATGAAAAGTGGTTTAAAGTGTTTACATTGCATGCAGTGGCTGAGATAATAGATAGTGAGGGGCAAGGGGACTAACTATAAAATGGTTGATCAAGTTAATTGACTGGGCCATATCTAAACGGCTGCATCGAGAAGAGGATAATGAATAATTGCGGAATGTGGCCGAACCCTCACTGTCATTCAGCATGAGTTTATTAACAGGCTTAGAGTTGAACAAAATTCCTAATTTTGCAAATGACAATACTCGGTGTGGAAGTATCAGGAGTACTGCTGAGCAAGACAGTTCAAATTAGGTTATAATTGACAAATTATCATGTCATCATACCCAAAATAGTCCTACATTACTAAAGATAATAATCTAATAATAAATAAGCAAAGTCCTCTTCGAGTACTGGTCATAATTGGCTGCCACGGAGCACAGGCTATATGAGGATGTTGCCAGGATTTGAGGAGCTGAGTTATAGGGAAGGATTAAATAGGTTAAGATTTTATTTCCTTGACCAGGGGGGTCCCATCCTTTGTTATGCCATGGACCAATACCATTAAGGAAGGGGTTCATGGACCCCAGATTGGAAACTCCTACACTAGAGCAGAGGAGAATGAGGGAGATTTCATACAGGGTTACAAAATTATCAGGGCTATAGATGTAAGCAGAAAAATGTAAAGCAGGATTTTGCTGCTGAGGTCATGGGTTAAGGGTGAAAGGTGAAATGTTTAAGGGGAACAGGAGGGGGATCTTCTTCTCTCAGAGAATGATGAGAGGGTGCAAGCAGAAGTGTTGGATGTGGGCTCGATTTCAACATTTAAGAGAAATTTGGATAGGTAAATGGAGTGAGGGTTATGGAGGGCTATAGTCCAGGTGCAGGTCATTGGGATTAAGCAGATTAGTTTAGCATGGACTAGAAACAGAGAAAACCTACAGCACAATACAGGCCCTTCGGCCCACAAAGTTGTGCCAAACATGTCCCAACCTTAGAAATTACTAGGCTTACCCATAGCCCTCTATTTTTCTAAGCTCCATGTACCTATCCAAAAGTCTCTTAAAAGACCTTATCGTATCCGCCTCCACCACCATTACCGGCGGCTCATTCCACACACTCACCACTCTCTGAGTAAAAAACTTACCCCTGACATCTCCTCTGTACCTATTCCCCAGCACCTTAAACCTGTGTCCCCTTGTGGCAACCATTTCAGCCCTGGGAAAAAGCCTCTGACTATCCACATGATCAATGCCTCTCATCATCTTACACACCTCTATCAGGTCACCTCTCATCCTCTGTCGCTCCAAGGAGAAAAGACCAAGTTCACGCAACCTATTCTCATAAGGCATGCTCCTCAATCCAGGCAACATTCTTGTAAATCTCCTCTGCACCCTTTCTATGGCTTCCACATCCATCCTGTAATGAGGCGACCAGAACTGAGCACAGTACTCCAAGTGGGGTCTGGCCAGGGTCCTATATAGCTGCAACATTACCTCTCAGCTCCTAAATTCAATTCCACAATTAATGAAGGCCAATACACCGTTTGCCTTCTTAACCACAGAGTTAACCTGTGAAGCTGCTTTAAGCGTCATATGGACTCGGACTCCAAGATCGATCTGATCCTCCACACTGCCAAGAGTCTTACCATTAATACTAAATTCTGCCATCATATTTGACCTACCAAAATGAACCACTTCACACTTATCTGGGTTGAACTCCTTCTACTACTTCTCAGCCCAGTTTTACATCCTATCAATGTCCACCTGTAACCTCTGACAGCCCTCCACACTATCCACAATACCTCCAATCTTTGTGTCATCAGCAAACTTACTAATCTATCCCTCCACTTCCCATCCAGGTCATTTATAAAAATCACGAAGAGTAAGGGTCCCAGAGCAGATCCCTGAGGTACACCACTGGTCACCGACCTCCATGCAGAATATGACCTGTCTACACCCACTCTTTGCCTTCTGTGGGCAAGCCAGTTCTGGATCCACAAAGCAAAGTCTCCTTGGATCCCATGCCTTCTTACTTTCTCAATAAACCTTGCAAGGGTACCTAATCAAATGCCTTGCTGAAATCATATACACTACATCTACTGCTCTTCTTTCATCAATGTGTTTAGTCACATCCTCAAAAAATTCAATCAGGCTCGTAAGGCACGACCTGCTCTTGACAAAGCCATGCTGACTATTCCTAATCATGTTATACCTCTCCAAATGTTCATAAATCCTGTCTCTCAGGATCTTCATCAACTTACCAATCAACTTAAGACACACTGGTCTATAATCTCCTGGAACAACACACACAAAATGCTGGTGGAACGCAGCAGGCCCAGCAGCATCTATAAGAAGAAGTACAGTCGACAGTTCAGGCCAAGACCCTTCATCGGAACAAAACAAAATGGCCCAAAACGTCGACTATACTTTTTCCTATAGATGCTGTCTGGCCTGCTGCATTCCATCAGCATTTTGTGTGTGTTGCTTGAATTTCCAACATCTGCAGATTTTCTCGTGTTTGCGTATAATTTCCTGGGCTATCTCTACTCCATTTCTTGAATAAAGGAACAACATCTGCAACCCTTCAATCCTCCGAAATCTCTCCCGTCCCCATTGATGATTCAAAGATCATCACCAGAGGTTCAGCAATCTTCTCCCCCGCCTCCCACAGTAGCCTGGGTTACATCTCAACCGGTCCCAGTGAATTATTCAACTTGATGCATTCCAAAAGCTCCAGCTCACCCTCTTTCTTAATATCTACATGCTCAAGCTTTTCAGTCTTCTGCAAGTCATCACTACAATCACCAAGCTCCTTTTCCATAGTGAATACTTAAGTAAAGTATTCATTAAGTACCTCTGTTATTTCCTCCGGTTCCATACACACTTTCCCACTGTCACACTTGATAGGTCCTATTCTTTCAGGTCTTATCCTCTTGCTCTTCACATACTTGTAGAATGCCTTGGGGTTTTCCTTAATCCTGTCCACCAAGGCCTTCTCATGGCCCCTTCTGGCTCTCCTAATTTCCTTCTTAAGCTCCTTCCTAGTAGCCTTAGAATCTTCTAGATCTTTAACATTACCTAGCTCTCTGAACTATTTGTAAGCTTTTTTTTTCTTCTTGACTAGATTTATTACAGCTTTTATACAAAACTGTTCCTGTACCCTACCATAACTTCCCTGTCCCATTGGATCGTACTTGTGCAGAACTCCACACAAATATCCCCTGAACACTTGCCACATTTCTTCCATAGATTTCCCTAAGAACATCTGTTCCCAATTTAAGCTTCCAATTTCTTGCCTGGCAGCCTCATAATTCCCCTTACTCCAAGTAAAAGCTTTTCTAACTTGTCTGTTCCCATCTCTCTCCAATGCTATTGTAAAGGAGATAGAATTATGATAACTATCTCCAAAATGCACTCCCACTGAGAGATCAGAGACCTGACCAGGTTGATTTCCCGATACCAAATCAAGTACAGTCTCTCCTCTTGAGGGCTTATCTATATATTGTATCAAGAAACCCTCCTGAACACACATAACAAACTTCACCCCATCTAAATCCCTTGCTATAGGGAGATGCTAATCGATATTTAGGAAATTATAATTTCCCATCATGACAACTCTGTTATTATTACACCTTTCCAGGATCTGTTTCCTTATCTGTTCCTCGATATCCCTGTTACTACTGGGCAGCCTATAAAAAATACCCAGTAAAGTTATTGACCCCTTCCTGTTCCTAACCTTCACCCACAGAGACTCCGTAGACAATCCCTCCATGACGTCCACTTTTTCTGCAGCCGTGACACTATCTCTGATCAATAGTGCCACGCCCCACCTCTTTTGCCTCCCTCCCTGTCCTTTCTGAAACATCTAAAACCTGGCACTTGAAGTAACCATTCCTGTCCCTGAGCCATCCAAGTCTCTGTAATGGCCAGCATATCATATCTCCAAGTACAGATTCACGCTCTAAGCTCATCCGCTTTATTCACAACATTCTTGCATTAAAATAGACACATCTCAAACCTTCGGTCTGAGCGTGTCCCTTTTATCACCTGCCTATCCTCCCTCTCGCACTGTCTACAAGCTTTCTCTATTTGTGAGCTAACCTCCTCTTCCCCAGTCTCTTCAGTTCAGTTCCCACCCCTCAACAGTCTAGTTTAAACTCTCCCCAGTAGACTTAGCAAACCTCCCCACCAGGATCTTGGTCCGCCTGGGATTCAAGTGCAACCTGTCTGTTTTTGTACAGGTCACACCTGCCCCAAAAGAGGTCCCAATGATCCAGAAAGCAGAATCCCTGCTCCCTAGATGTACAGAAGAGCCTATTTCTGCACTGTATTGTTCTATGACTATGACTCTGTTAAAAAAGGCAAATGCTTTGCCTAGTTTATTTATACAAACTAGGATTTCATAAATAAACACATCATCTTTTACTTGGTGTTTATAATTAGAATAAAAAATGAGGGGTGGGAAAAGCAAATCTTTTTGAACTGACATGTTCCAAAATTAGTTTGGGAATCTCTATTCTGGAATAATAGAATTAAAAAGTTGGGAAGAGTTATGCTAAATCTTTGGTATGACATTGAATTCTAGGCACCATTGTGTTAAATAATGTGGTTGCTATATTTTTTTAAGGAAGATCCAAACCTTCAAGACAATATTGATCAGGAAAGGTTGGACAGAGAAGGTTGAATAGAGAAGGCAGGAATTAACCATGAGGATGATACTTTGAAATATTGGAAATATTCTGCAAATGGAGTGCTTCAATTTTGGGGGAAGAACAAAGCCGAAATAAATTAATATCTTAATAAATTGAAATAAACGAGTTGAAGGTCACAAGAAGCAGAACAGAAGAAAGGATCCGAAGATACAGTATATGACAGGAGAAATCAAACAACAGTAGCAAACTTAAAGAACAGCCATGCAAAGTTGCAAGGAAAAGAGCTGAGCCTGAGGACTGGAGGCACAAGAGAGGCTCTAGATGCTGCAATCGGAAGCAAAAACCAAACAAGCTGCTGGTGGAGCTCAAATGGTGAGGCAGCATCAGCGGAGGCAAAGAAATGGTTGATGTTCTGGGTCCAGACCCTGCATCAAGTCTGATTCAGGTCTCAATCCAAAATGTCAGCCATTACTTTGTCTCCAAGAAGCTGCTCTACCCCACCGAGCTCCTTCAGCAGTTTGTTTTAAGCCTGTGTGTTGGGTGTGTTTTGGAATACAAAGGACAACCAAGAAATTGATAAGAGTATGGAAAAATTGGATTGGAGAATAAACTTGCAAGAAACACAAAAGTATATCATGAAAACTACAATACTTTTGTAAACATGGAAAGACAAGCATGGGAAAATGTGGATCCATTAGAGAGATGGAAGAATTTATAATGAGTATGAGGAAATGGCAAAGGGTGTGAAACAAATTCTTTACGTTAATCTTTGTGGAAGTAGTCAAAGGACTCCCCAGAAGTACTGAAGAAACTAAAGTCTGGTATAAGTGAGATAATGAAAGAATTCAGTGTTAATAAACATATACTCCAAGAGAAACTAATAAACTTAGAAGTTGATACATCTTAAAGAATTTATGCTCTGCATTCCAGTGTTTTAACAAAGGTTGAAGTGGAAATGAACACTCAGGTCATCAACTTTCAAAATATCTATCTTATAGGTATTGATAGCTCTATAAAGCTCTGGTTAGAACTCATTTGCAATATCATGATCAGTTCTGGTTGCCTCGTTATAGGAAGGATGTGAACCCTTGGACAGGACACAGAACAGATTTACCAGGATCCTGTCTGGATTATTGAGCATGCCTTATGAGGATATGTTAAGCAAGCTAGGGCTTTTCCCAGTGAAGCAAAGGAGGATGATAGAGGTGTACAAGATGATAAGAGGCATCGACATAGATAGAGTGGACAACCAGAGATAATTCCCAGGCCACAAATGGCTAACATAAGGAGGTATAATTTTAAAGTGATAGAAGATAAAGTATAGGGGATGTATTAGAGGTAATTTACACAGAGGGTGGTAGGTGAATGGAATGTGCTGCCAGGGGTGGTGGTAGATATATTAGGGACACTTAGAAAAAAGGAGTGCTGTGTGGGAGGGAAGGATTAGATTGATCTCGGAGGAGGTTAAAGTGTTGGCATCACATTGCCAGCCAAAGGGTCTACACTGTGCTCTACTGTTCTCTGTTGTGCAAATTTGGAGTGCAGCAAACGTGACCTCATTAATAAGGAAATAGATAGAGAAAAGAAAACAGAGAACCGTCAAGCTGTTCACCTGGCATCTATAGTCGGGAAAAAGTTGTAACCTACAAACAGGAAGGTGATAGCAAGCCACATATAAAATAGCAATACAATAACTGAGAAGAGATTGATGCAAGGGAAGCAATCTAATGGAGTCTCTTGTAGAGTGGGGTAAGGGAGAATTAATGAATGTGGAGCACTTGGAATTTCAGAAGGCATTTGACAAGGTTCTATACCTGAAGTTGCAGAGCAAAATCAGAGCATGCGGAATTGGAGTTAACATGCCATTGCAGTTTAAGAGGAGGCTAAAAGCAATTGGCTGGTCTCCTGAGGCTAGCAGACTAGTGAGTCACCACAAGGATTGGAGTATGGGCAGGAAGTATTCACAGGTAACGTATATCGATAATTTGGCTTTAGGGACCAAATAGAATATTCTCAAGTTTGCCGAAGAGATAAAACTAAATTGGAATGTGAAAAGTAAAGAAACTGCAAAGAGATTTCAAGGAGTTGCAGAGGAGTTGAGTGATGGAGCGGGTAAATGGGAGGTAGAGTACAGCAGGAAAAAAATGCAACGATGCCCACTTTGAATATAAATCAGATAGATTAGAAAATGGTAATGTTCAAAACTCACTGACAACTAACTAATGGCAATTAGGAAGGCAAGCAGTACATTGGCCAACAACGCAAGAGGAATTGAGTAGAAGAGTACAGCTGCATCACATCAGTTACATAGGGCTTTGGTGACAACATACATGGGATAGCTTCTATAGGCTTGGTCTGCTCACCCAAATAGGAATGCACTAGCTATAAAAGAAATGCAGTGAAAGTTCACCACATTGAGTCCTAGGAAGGCAGACGTCATATGAGGAGAGACTAAGTAAGCTGGACCTTCATCATCTAATATTTAGGAAAATAAGATAAGTTTCTCATTGAAACATGCAACAAGAGGGGTCAGTAAGATAGACTTGGGAAGATATTTCTTCCGGCTGACCAGAGTAGAGCTGAGGGATCACCAAGTCTCAACCATAAACAAAAGCGTATTTAGAAGTGAAATGAGGTGAGATTTCAGAGTGAAATTTATTCATTCAGTGGGTGTTCCACTTTTGGAATTCTTTACACAAAAAACCACAGAGACCAAGCGCGCAGAGATCTAAGGATTTCTGGAAATTAAGTGATTCAAGAAAATAGGGCAGGAAAATACAAATGAGGTGGAAGATCAGCCAAGATTCTGTCGAATGGCCCAGCAAACTCGAGTTGCCACATAGCCTACTCTTGCTCCTGCTTTCTTTATTTATGTGTTTATATTATTTCTGTAGAGATACAGCACAGTAACAGACCTTTCTGGCCAACCTAGCTCATGCCACCCAGGTGACCAACTAACCTACGAACCCATGCGTCCCCTGGAATGTGGGAGGAACTGGAACACCTGGAGGAATCCACACAGTCACATCAAGAACGTACAACTCCTTACAGACAGCACCGAAATGGAACCTGAGTCGCTGGCACTGCAATGGCATTATGCTAATCACTATGCTGCCATGCCATTCTAAAGAAACCAAGTGCTGGCATATTCCTGCTAGGCCCGTGTCTTTAAAGTTCAAAGTAAATTTATTATCGAAGTATGTAAATGTTACGATACATTACCTCGAGATTCATTTTCCTGAAGCCATTCGCAGGAAAACAGAGAAATACAATAGAACCAATGAGAAACTACACACAAAGACTGACAAACAAACAATGCGCAAAAGAAGACAAATGAGCAAGTAACAAAAAAAAAGTAAATAAATAATACTGAAATAATCCTGAGAGCATGAGTTGTGAGGCCATAGATGGTGTAATCCATTCAGGGTTGACTAGAGTAAGACTTATTAAGTGAAGTCTCTCAAGAAGTAATTTGGGTGGAGTAAGTGCACATGCATTTGTCTTATCCACAAGGCGTAAAACAATATTTTTTCTCTCTTAATATTCCAGCAAAATTAGACCTTCCATATTTACTCATTAAATTGCTGTCAGGTAACCAAATTTTGTACTCCTTCTTTAAATAAGCAATCTAAATTTCTGTTGTAACCTGGAATAAAATGATTGCCATCTTTTGCTTGATTGTGAAACATTCAACAAACTAGACAGTGAATCTTTGACTCTTAGGGTATGTACAAGATTTGTCTCATTTCAAATGCAAATGAAGGTAACTGAGCAACCATGCTGTGTCAACAGAATCTGATGCTTCTCCTAACAGCAGGCAGATGTAAAATTTATCTGTTTTAAGTGGTATCTTCATTCTGCAACATGCTCTATTTATTCATCACAACTAAAAAGACATCTCAGCAATAATGTTTTTTGTACAATATTTTAAAACTCTGTTTTACAGAATAAGAACGTGGTAGAGTCTTGAGAGTATCATTATGATTTGTGCAATAGTTCACTCTGAAGAAAAAGGAGTATAAAACTGCTAAGGGAACCTTGCATTCCCACTCTGTTTCTAATTCAAATTAATGATCTTTGCAGCATAATTATTCCATTTCTAAAATAAAGAAAAAGGATTGTTGATTGGAAAGTGTGCTGCTGCTATCAGGAAGGAGGTACTGGAACCTCAAGATTCACATCATCAGGTTCAGGAACAGTTACTACCCTCAACCATCAGGCCCTTGAACAAGAGGGGATAACTTCACTTCACTTGCCCCATCATTGAAATGTTCCCACAACCTATGGACTCACTTTCAAGAACTCTTCATATGTTCTCAATATTTACTGGTTATTTATTTTATTATTATCTTTTCTTCTTTTTGTACTTGCACAGTTTGTTGTCTTCTGCACTCTGGTTGAATGCCCTAGTTGAGCGGTCTTTCGCTGATTCTGTTATGGTTATTATTGTATAGATTTATTGAGTATATCCACAAGAAAATGAATCTATATGGTGATATATATGTACATTATAATAAAATTTATTTTGAACTTTGACCTTTTAAGCCTTCAAATATTTGTGGCAGCAAGTTATACCAAGAATTTGTAACATAATAATAAATACCTTTATTTTTAACATTGCATTTGGTAATATTTATTTCCTACCTCCTGCTTTTTATGCAAAATGGATTATGCAAAATCAATTACTTTTGACTGTGCATCCCATGTGCTGTTTTTGATATTTCAACCACTTGAAAGAAACCATACTCTCACTTGAATTGTTACACACAAGTTCCATTAAACTCTGAATGAAATTGGTACTTAAAAGCACTAACACCTACACATTAGATATCAGCTCTCAAAACTGTCAATAACCAAGTGTAAGGAGATCCAAAACTGAACTGTTTAATCACGAGTAATATGTACTGCCAAGGACATGTATACATAGACAAGTTAAACAATAATTATTATAAAAGTTACTGATTTTATTTTCAAAAACAGAGTTGAAAATAGTAACTTAATTAATTATTCATGTAGCGTGAAGTTTTGACACATTCAGTTTGAGTTTGGTACAAGGATTATTTTTTAAGCAGGGTCTGTGGGAATTTAAATGCTTTCACAATTTATTTATTTAGAGATACAGCACAGTTGTCTTCTGCAACTGGGAGCTGTGTGCTTGCTCCCGCCCTATTCGGCATCTTCTTCGCAGTTATGCTGAAACACGCGTTTGGAACTTCAACCGATGGAGTTTACCTTCACACCAGATCGGACGGAAGGCTGTTCAGTCTGTCCCGGTTGAGGGGAAAATCCAAGGTCCGTGAAGTACTCATCAGAGACATGCTGTTTGCAGACGACGCAGCGTTGGCGACACACTCTGAAGAGCAACTGCAGCCTCTCAAGAGCCTGCCAGGAATTTAGCCTAACGTGAAGACCAACGTGATGGGCCAAGGTGTTGGCCCCGTCATCAACATCAACAATTACGAGCTGGAGGTAGTCCACGAATTCACATACCTCGGCTCCATCATCACGGACAGCCTCTCCCTGGACAACGAGATGAACAGGCGGATCGGATGAGCAGCCACCACATTCGCCAGGCTGACCAAGAGAGTCTGGGAGAACAGAAAGCTAATTACGAACACCAAAATTGCAGTCTACAGGGCATGCGTCCTCAGCACACCGTTCTACGGCAGCGAGACCTGGAGGCAGGAGTGACGTCTCAATGCCTTCCACCTTCACAGCCTGACACGCGTTCTGGGCATCAAATGGACCGACCAAGTCACCAACACCGAAGTCCTTACCCGCGCCCAGTTACTCTGCCTCTTCACCCTTCAACAACGCCAGCTCCGCTGGATCACATGCCGGATGGGAGGATTCCGAAAGACCTACTGGACAGGGAACTAACCACCAGCAAGAGAGCACGAGGACGTCCGCATCTTCGCTTCAAAGACGTCTGCAAGAGGGGCATGAAGTCAATGGACCTGGACGTCAAAAGATGGGAAGATGTCGCGAACGATCACTCATGCTGGAGACGAGAACTACACAGAGGGCTGGAGCGAGGAGAAGAGAAACTGAGGCTTGCCACCGAGGAAAAGCATGCTCACCAAAAAGACAACAACACGGCAACATTGGAGGAGAGCGTCTTCAAACGCAATCACTGCAACCGAGACTGTCACTCCCGTGTGGGCCAGTACAGCCACAACAGACACTGCACCGCCATAAGCAGCTGAATCAAAGCTCTGCAGGCGCAGATCCATGGTCTCTCGAGACCGATGGATGCCACAGTTAACAGGCCTTTCTGGTCCAAATACAACCATGTGACCAATTAACCTACTAACCCGTACAGTACACCTACGGAATATGGGAGGAAACCAGAGCGCCCGGACAAAACCCACGCAGGCAAGGGGAGAATGTACAGTATAAACTCCTTACAGACAGTGGCGGGAATTGAACCCAGGTCGCCAGTGCTATAAAGTATGACGCTAACAGCTACACTACCCTAGCACTCCAGAAGGGAGCAGAGCAAGCCAGTGGTACAACAGCTACCTTGCAGCCCCACCAAGCCCAGTACAGTCCTGACCATTCCTCGTGTGACCATGTGTTTCCCCACACCCATCCCAAAGGTGTTAAAATTGGTTGGTAAATATCTATTGAAATTCTCCTCAGGTATGGAGGACAACTGATGGAATTTGAGGAGCATAAGATGGCATTTGTGGAAATAGGTGGCTAATGGCTTGTGTGGGCTTAATGATTTGAGTCCATGCAGTCTCTATTATTCTACTCAGGCAATATTTGATTAGGCTTTCCTTTGACTCAATATTTGTCTAAATTTCCATCAAAATAACTTCAATATTCACTTCCAGTGGGAAAAATTGGCATGAAGAAAGCTGCTGAAAAATGGCACCTCACTCTTCATGGTAATTTCCTACAAACTTTTCTGAAAAAGAAGAAATAATCTTTCCTTATACATGAAGTTCAGAAACCTTATTAGATCCCCTTCACGACTTCCTTGGTTCCAGTTGAAAGTCTCAATATTTCCTGTTCCCCTTCAACTATGTAACTTCTTATTTCTGGTAATAAACTGGACTATTGTTGCTGTTCCTTTCCGTGTCTTCTGGCACATCGGGCGGCAACCTTGCTATTTCTCAAGCGTTTTGCCAGTTTTTTTAGGAGGCCGAGTTGCTAGCTCGGCACTCAACTCTGCAAGGAGCTGGCTGGATTTGTACCCGGGACCTCTCGCCTCGGAGTCTGGGGCGGATGCCACTACACCACTGGGCGGCTTATCTTGGTCTGAATGAGCACTTAACTCTGTACACGCAGCCGGGATAAAATACTGACTGAGCACAGAACTTCAGAAAACATTAGCTTCAATATGGCTAGAGCCTGCACACACAGCTTTGGTTGCCATATGACAGAAGGAAGTATGCCAGTATGGGGAGATAATAGAAGAAATTGAACTTTTGTTATTAGACCAAGCTGATTGATGTCCTTGTAATGAAAGAAGCTGATCTTTGTTTAATGTCTATAAAACTATGAATTGCATAGATCTATTTTTCTTTGAAAAGGTCAATAACCACAAGATAAAGATTTGCGGTAATTGGTAAAAGGATCAGAGGGAATGTCACCCAAATTGTGGTTGGATTCTTGAACTCACTATCTTAATACAGTTAAAAAGTCCTTTAAAGTATAACTCTAACTTACAAAACAGAGAACCTGGGAATAGCTTTGTTTTAGTGCATCAATTTCTATGAGTCTTTGATTCTTATCTCACAAGCATGCAAGTAATCAAGCCAATCTCAGTTACTGTGAACTGCACCTTTATACTTGCACAAATGTACAGCATTGATGGGTTTGGGAGAGAAAAGCTGATTGGTTTGCGCCAGTGAATAAAGGCAATGAGAGAATTGGGGATAACAAAACGGAAAGGAAGCAAGCACAATGTTCATAGTTGTGACACATAAAATGAGCTTGTGGTAAACTCAGATCTAAAAATTCATGACACAGTAATCTTACTGGGCATAGACAAGTTCACACAAGTCCATAAAAGCTCTTGAATTTGCCATTTCAAGTTGCTTTACTTTCCCTGCTGAAAGTCAATACTGGTGCACTTGAAGGACGCATGTTTCGCCCACCGCTCTACTCTCCCTACCCTCACAGCTGAGTGACAAGGGATAGCTCAAATGCCAGTTATAAATTCACTAGGAACACCACTGTTGTTAGCAGAATCTCAGGTGGCAAAGAGGAGGCATATGGGAGCAAGATAGATCAGTTGGAGTAATTGAGTGGAACAACCTTGCACTCAACATCAGGGATGGACTAGAGAATATACCCTAATTCTCTTTTAGGGGTTGGCAGTGGAAAGGTTGAGCATGTTCCTGAAAGCCACCATCTCAGAGGATCTATCCTGAGGCCAACACATAGATATAATCACAAAGGCACGTCAGTGACTATACTTCATCAGGAGTTTGAGAAGGTTTGGAATGAAGGCAAAGACTTTTGGAGTTTTCTACAGATGTACCGTGGAGAACATCCTGACTGGTTGCATCACTGTCTGTTAGGAAAGTGCCACTGTACAGGATCGAAAGAGGCTACAGAGGGCTGTCGACCCAGAAAGCTCCATTGTGTTCCCCACCATTGAGGACATCTTCAAAAGGCAGTGCCTCAAGAAGGCAGCATCCATCATTAGTGCCATCAGGGAGAAGGTTTAGCAACCTGAAGACCCACACTCAAACATTTTAAGATCAGCTTTTCCCCTCTGCCATCAGATTTCTAAATGGTTCAAGAAGTCATTGGCATTAAGTCACTATTTCTTAGACACAAGAGGTACCACAGTTGCTGGAAATCTAGCGCAATAACACAATGTGCTGGAGGAACTCAGCAGGTCAGGCAGCATCTATGGATGGGAATAAACTGTCAATATTCATCAGGACCCAGTCTTGCTGACCTGCTGAGCTCCCACAGCACATTGTGCGTGTAACTCACTATTTCTCCTCTGCACTATGTATTTATTATTGTAACTTATAGGAACTTTTTATGTGTTGCATTGTACTGCTGCCACAAAACAACTATTTCCACTCTAAAATCAATCATTTACAAGCTAAGACTATCATCAGATATTACAAAAAACGCTTGTCGATTTCAGTGCTCAGACACGTCCCATAAACTGGATATTACACAACTTACACAGCAAAACGCACAAAAGACCAGCTCCTCCAGGGTGGCACTTATTAATGAAACTGGCAGTGATTGTTACTGAATATAGAAGAGCATCCAATACTTATTCCATCTTTCATCCTACAAGTCCAGTAGATCAAAACACTATTGATCACACACAAGCATACAGGAGGGCAAATGTCTCAGAGAAACCACATTTCTATTGAGAAAGTATGTGTATTGAGGTGTGACATGTAGGCAAAGTAAACAAGTGCGCAAATATTGATCCTCAGCTGACAGCTGAGGCTTTGGCATAAAAACTTTGATCATCAATAGATACAGGGGTTTAAGGAACTAGGCATTAAATATTTGATTAGCTCTAGTACTACTGAATGACAGAAGAGGTTGTTAGGCTGCGGGGTCTTCTGCTGCTCCCATGGATGAACAGAATAGATTTTCTTACTAGTTCAAAGATATCGGATGAAAGAAAACAATTCATAAAGTGTTAGTAGACCAACATTTACTTCAATGAATATTGAAAGATAGGTCTTTGAAGCTTTCTATTGTAGGAGGGTCTAGGGCCAGAAGACACAGCCTCAAAATACAGGGACTTCCATTTACAACAAAGATGAAGAGCTAGTTCTTTTGCCAGAGGGTGGTGAATCATTAGCTGTGATGGCCAAGTCACTGGGTATGCGTAAAGAGGAGGTTGATTTCGTTTTTGATTAGTAAGGGTGTGGAAGGTTATGAGCATTAGGAAAGAGAATGAAGTTGAGCCAGAAAATAAATCATCCATGAGGGAATGCTGGAGTAGACTCGATGGGTCAAATGGTCGAATTCTGCTCCTATGTCTTATGGTCTTATAGCAAATTGGAACAATTAGGTAACTAATTACCCATCCTGGTCAAGAATCAGTCAAGTCAGTGGCCAAACAGTGTGTAAAAAAGAAATTATACTCAGATTCACATGTGAGTATCCAAGCTTCCAGAGAAGAAACTACTGGGTGCAAACTAAATTCGGAACTCACTGTCATATTATTCAAGTACGTTTCACTAAACCCAGCCCAGTCACTCTGCAGAATACCAGCTTCGTAAACTAGACAAAGCTCGTTTCGCTTGGTTCGGAATCTGCGTTTATGGAGCCATTTATCACAACCATCCTCTACAGTACTGTGCAAAAGTCTTAGGCACATGCAACAAGATCCTGTAAAGTGAAGATGTTTCCAAAACGAATTGAATGAAAAGTATATAAATATCAAAAAAACTATAAAGAGTAGTAAACCGTCAAAAACGTAATCAAATCAATATTTGGTGTTCCCACCCTTTCCCTTTAAAAATACATCAATTCTCTTCGTGCAGTTTTGTGTGAAGATCATCTTGGAGAACTTGCCACAGTTTTTCTGCAGACTTTGGCTGTCTCACTTGCTTCTGTCTCTCTAGGTAATCCCAAGCAGCCTCTATGATGTTGGGATCAGGGTTCTATGGAGGTCATACTATCTGAAACCATATAAAAAACCTGGCGTGCCTGTGGTGAACTACATGTACCTGTCTGGACACGCCCCTCTGCTGACTGCTCCTGTGGCCCCTCCCACAGACTCCTGTATAAAGGCGATTGGGGCCTGAGCCCTGCCTCTCAGTCTCCAGGATGTAGCATGGTGGTCAATTGTTACTTGCTCTTTCTTCCAGTCAATAAAAGCTAATATCTCGCCTCAAGTCTCGGAGAGTTATTGATGGTGCATCAGTGCCTAAGACTTTTGCAGACCACTGTATATCCTCCACAATCCTGAATTAACAGCTTCTCCGGCGGATTAAGAGCTTTATCGTTCGTTGATTTAGTTTCTGCTCACGTGAATTTCATTGGACCCAGCGTTGCTTGCGCTTTCCTGAACACAAAGGTTGTGCAGATACAGTACTGCAAATCTTTTGCGCAACACACACAAAATGCTGGAGGAACTCAGAAGGTCAGGCGGCATCTATGGAGGGGAATAAACAAGAGACATTTCGGGCTAATGCCCTTCACCCAGTTCAGGAAAGGAATAGGCGCTGACTTGCAGAGTTCTTCCAGCATTACCTGTGCGCTGTCTGGGTTTTCCCGACGGAGATCAGCGCGCCCCGGTGTAGCTGCTGCCTTACGGCACCATTGTCCCGAGCTCGGACGCTCTCCGTGTGGAATTTGTACGCTTTCCCTGCGTCCCTTACAGGAAGCTAGAATTGAACTGCTGGGCCGAATAGCCTCCATTGGCATCATTAGAAGATAGGTTGGGAGGGATGTGGGGATAGGTAAGAATGGGAATGCGTGGAGGGGGTGTGGATAGGACCGTGCTGTGGACAGGTAGAAGAGAAATAGAAAGGGCCTTCTGGGTGGGGAGAAGAGGATGCGGTGGAAGCGATGGGACTCAAACAGGACGGTGGGTGAGCAGAGATGGCCAGAAGGAAAGAAGATGATGGGAGGGAGGGATAAGGTTTAAATTAACGAGCTTATGAAAGGGAACGGGGAGAGGAAAAAAAAAGGATGGGTGGGCGGAGAATGCCGAGGGAGGAAGGGAAGGTGGAGAGGAGAAACGGTGGAAGGAGGGCAGATCGGTCAGTAAACTTCTCGGAACTGGGTTAAACGCATCTGAAGCTGAGTCGATCAGAGTCAGCTCTTGAGTCTCGCGAAAAACAGAGTTGGTCAGATTGTAAAAATGGGAAACTGGTGACAATGAATAAATAAAAAAACAGCCAGTCCAGCTATTGATAAATGCGAACACATAGGTTCCGAACTGAAATCTCAACCTTCATGCACACCAGCCTTTCGGTACTTCCGACAGCAAACATCCACTGAGGGTCGGGATGGTTCCGTGCAACTACGGATCTGCTGCTCCGGGAACACAGAGCGCCCAGGACTCACTCTCAGCCCTCTTACTCCAGCAACCCGTCGAACAGCTCATTCTGTTTTACACTGGGTGGTGGGAGTATCAACTGTGAGAGGGGCAAACGTTACCGGCTGACACCAAAGTATCAGCACCCCAGAACCAAGACAGAAACCGTTCGTTGTAACTTCCCATAAAGACTGTATGTCTCGGCCGATACTAATCCCTAGCTTGGAGAAAACATTGCTCTACTCACGGGCTGTCTTCCGATTGAATGCGTTACGTGCTGGGCTGTGCAGACCGGCTCCGGTGTGTGTGTGTGCCGCTTGTGTCCAGGCTAATTGCATGTCGTCCAGCCGCCGGCCCGTCCTCTGCGCTCCTCAGTGACAACTAAACACCCTCCGCGTCTCCGCTGTCCATCTCCCGCCCGATCAAGTACTTGGTTCTCGAAACCAGAAACGCACAGAGCCCAGGTTGCGTGTGGTGGCAGAAGCTGTCAGCCCGCCTTCCGCACAGTGAAGGCTTTGGCAGTTCAACTGAGAGCGTTGGCTCCCTCTCTCTCTCTTTCTGTCTCACCCCTCTCTCTCTCTCTCTCAGACTTGGGAACCGCGACATCCACACCCCAGCATTGACTGTTAGTACAGGCGGCTCTTCAGACTCGATAGGACAGGAGCTAACCCAATGGTCACCAACTGACCCCGAGCTCAGTAGGTCATCTACTGATTCTAACCGCACCCGGTCACCAGCTGACTCGAATCAAAAGTGGTCATCAACTGAGTCCAAATGCGCCTGTTCATTTACGGATCCTGAACACTCCGGGTCACTAACATGTCCTGTCCATCGACTGACCCTGTCAAGCAAATCACCCTAACCACACTAATCATCAACCGACTCTAAATGCACCTGGTCATCCACTGACCCTGACCACACCTGGTCATCCACTGACTCTAAATGCACCTGGTCATCCACTGACTCTAAATGCACCTGGTCATCCACTGACCCAGACCTCACCTGGTCATCAACTGACCCAGACCTCACCTGGTCATCAACCGACTCTAAATGCACCTGGTCATCCACTGACTCTAAATGCACCTGGTCATCAACGGACCCAGACCTCACCTGGTCATCAACCGACTCTAAATGCACCTGGTCATCCACTGACTCTAAATGCACCTGGTCATCAACGGACCCAGACCTCACCTGGTCATCAACCGACTCTAAATGCACCTGGTCATCCACTGACTCTAAATGCACCTGGTCATCCACTGACCCAGACCTCACCTTGTCATCAACGGACCCAGACCTCACCTGGTCATCAACCGACTCTAAATGCACCTGGTCATCCACTGACCCAGACCTCACCTGGTCATCAACCGACTCTAAATGCACCTGGTCATCCACTGACCCAGACCTCACCTTGTCATCAACGGACCCAGACCTCACCTGGTCATCAACCGACTCTAAATGCACCTGGTCATCCACTGACCCAGACCTCACCTGGTCATCAACCGACTCTAAATGCACCTGGTCATCCACTGACTCTAAATGCACCTGGTCATCCACTGACCCAGACCTCACCTGGTCATCAACTGATCCAGACCTCACCTGGTCATCAACCGACTCTAAATGCACCTGGTCATCCACTGACTCTAAATGCACCTGGTCATCCACTGACCCAGACCTCACCTGGTCATCAACCGACTCTAAATGCACCTGGTCATCCACTGACCCAGACCTCACCTGGTCATCCACTGACCCAGACCTCACCTGGTCATCCACTGACTCTAAATGCACCTGGTCATCCACTGACCCAGACCTCACCTGGTCATCAACCGACTCTAAATGCACCTGGTCATCCACTGACCCAGACCTCACCTGGTCATCCACTGACCCAGACCTCACCTGGTCATCCACTGACTCTAAATGCACCTGGTCATCCACTGACCCAGACCTCACCTGGTCATCCACTGACCCAGACCTCACCTGGTCATCAACCGACTCTAAATGCACCTGGTCATCCACTGACTCTAAATGCACTTGGTCATCCACTGACCCAGACCTCACCTGGTCATCAACCGACTCTAAATGCACCTGGTCATCCACTGACTCTAAATGCACCTGGTCATCCACTGACCCAGACCTCACCTTGTCATCAACGGACCCAGACCTCACCTGGTCATCAACCGACTCTAAATGCACCTGGTCATCCACTGACTCTAAATGCACCTGGTCATCCACTGACCCAGACCTCACCTGGTCATCAACCGACTCTAAATGCACCTGGTCATCCACTGACTCTAAATGCACCTGGTCATCCACTGACCCAGACCTCACCTTGTCATCAACGGACCCAGACCTCACCTGGTCATCAACCGACTCTAAATGCACCTGGTCATCCACTGACTCTAAATGCACCTGGTCATCCACTGACCCAGACCTCACCTTGTCATCAACGGACCCAGACCTCACCTGGTCATCAACCGACTCTAAATGCACCTGGTCATCCACTGACTCTAAATGCACCTGGTCATCCACTGACCCAGACCTCACCTGGTCATCAACTGACCCAGACCTCACCTGGTCATCCACTGACTCAGACCTCACCTGGTCATCCACTGACCCAGACCTCACCTGGTCATCAACCGACTCTAAATGCACCTGGTCATCCACTGACTCTAAATGCACCTGTTCATCCACTGACCCAGACCTCACCTGGTCATCAACCGACTCTAAATGCACCTGATCATCCACTGATTCAGACCTCACCTGGTCATCCACTGACCCAGACCTCACCTGGTCATCAACCGACTCTAAATGCACCTGGTCATCCACTGACTCTAAATGCACCTGGTCATCCACTGACCCAGACCTCACCTGGTCATCAACTGACCCAGACCTCACCTGGTCATCAACCGACTCTAAATGCACCTGGTCATCCACTGACCCTGACCTCACCTTGTCATCAACGGACCCAGACCTCACCTGGTCATCCACTGACTCTAAATGCACCTGGTCATCCATTGACCCAGACCTCACCTGGTCATCCACTGACCCAGACCTCACCTGGTCATCCACTGACTCTAACCATCTGGTCCCCCCTGACTTTGTCCATTAATAGATCCTTTCCATACCTGTCCATCAACAGATTAACTGCTCCTGGTCATCAACTGATCCCATCCACCATCTGACCCTGACTGGGTCTATCCATCAACTGACCTTGACTGCACCAGGCGATTGAACCTGTTCACCAACTGACCTAGACCGCCACTGTTCATGGACTGATAAACAAAGTTTAATGTTCAAAGTAGATTTATTATCAAAGTACCATATATCACCATATACAACCCTGAAATTTGATTTCTCACAGGCATACACAGTAGATGCAAGAAACAATTAAACTGACCCTGACTGCTCCTGGACATGGGCTGACCCTGTCACCAACTGACTCTGACTGCTCCTGGACATTGACTGACACTGTCACCAACTGACCCTGACTGCTCCTGGTCATGGACTGACCCTGACTTCTCCTGGATATTGACTGACCCTGTCACCAACTGACCCTGACTCCTCCTGGACATTGACTGACCCTGTCACCAACTGACTCTGACTGCTCCTGGACATTGGCTGACACTGTCACCAACTGACCCTGACTCCTCCTGGACATTGACTGACCCTGTCACCAACTGACCCTGACTGCTCCTGGACATTGACTGACCCTGTCACCAACTGACCCTGACTGCTCCTGGACATTGACTGACACCGTCCACCAACTGACCCTGACTGCTCCTGGACATTGACTGACACTGTCCACCAACTGACCCTGACTGCTCCTGGACATTGACTGACACCGTCCACCAACTGACCCTGACTGCTCCTGGATATTGACTGACCCTGTCATCAACTGACCCTGACTCCTCCTGGACATTGACTGACCCTGTCACCAACTGACCCTGACTGCTCCTGGACATTGACTGACACCGTCCACCGACTGACCCTGACTGCTCCTGGACATTGACTGACCCTGTCATCAACTGACCCTGACTCCTCCTGGACATTGACTGACCCTGTCACCAACTGACCCTGACTGCTCCTGGTCATGGACTGACCCTGTCACCAACTGATCATGACTCCTCCTGGACATTGACTGACACTGTCCACCAACTGACCCTTATCACAACAGGTCATTGAGTGACTTTGACTGCACCTAGCAACCTCTGACCCTGGTCCTGCCAACCAGTACATTTCCTAATTTTATAAAAGGCAACTGCACATCCCCAGTTTTCCTGTCAGGTGGCAAGTGGATGAGAAAGCAATGGGGAGTTGGATCGAATCAGATTAATGCGGTTTCTCATCCATGTTGTGTGTAATTTGCCCAATTCTTAATCCACTGCCAAATCAGTGATTACATTTCCCAAAGCCGTTCACAAACCCTATTGTTGACTCATCACCCTCTTTAGTGAGATCAGGTTGTCAGGAGCTTTGCAGCTGACAGATTTTATAAACAATCACTGGCACTATTCATACTCGGCTCTGTTTACTGCTGATAAATTGCATCTTGTCTGTTGAAATGCAGTTGTGCTCGGGAGCGTCACAGTTGGTAACAGAGTTGCACAATGATCGAGTGTAACCAAACATTTGCAGCTTTTCTAACATAAACAGATGCAGGCTTTGTGGAAAGGCATTTTGCAAAATGTTTCCATCATTTATAAAAATCAGATCAAGTTCACAATGAAACACAATACATTGGTTGCTGGAATATTGTAGCTTTGGCTTGTCATACAGTAAGCAACTGCACATAGGAAAGTATAACCCTTCTCTGAACAGATTTCACGGCATAAATGCCAATGTCCAAGATTGTTTAATGTCATTTCCTGTACACAAGTTTGAGGAGAACGAAATAATTGTTACTCCAGATCTGATGCAACACAAAAAGATCACTAAAGATAAAGAACACAATAATAATAACAAGGCTAGTCAAGAAGGGTCCGGCATTTGACATTCAAGATGAGGCATTGAATTTGACATTGGCTTCATGGAAGAAGCCAGAGAATGGCTATCGATGGTTGATTTTCTGACTGGAAGCCTGTGACTAGTGGTGTGCTGCAGGGGTCAGTACTGGGTCCATTGTTGCTTGTCATCTGTATCGATGGTCTGGTTGATGGTGTGGTAAACTGGATCAGCAAATTGGCAGGTGATACCAAAACTGGGAATGTAGTGGACAGCATGGAAGACTATCAAAGCTTGCAGTGGGATTTGGACCAGCTGGTAAAATGAGTTACAGGGAAAGTTTGAATAGGGTAAACTTTATTCTCTAGAACATTGAAGATAGAGGGGAGATTTGATAGAGGCATACAACATTAGGGGTTTAGATAAATTAAATTGAAGTAGAGTTTTCCTCTAAGTTGAGGGAGACTACAACTAGAGGTCATGGGTTAAGTGTGAAAAGTGAAATGTTTAAAGGGATCTTCTTTGCTCGGAGGATGGTGAAAGTGTGGAATACATTGCCAGCACAAGTGATGGATGCATGGTCAATTTCAACATTTAAGTGAAATTTGGATGAGTACATGGATGAGAGAGGTGTGGAGAGCTATGGTCCAGATACAGGTCAATGGGACTAGGCAGATTAATGGTTGGCAGTGACTAGATGGGCTGAAGGACCTGTCTCTGTGTTGTAGTGTTCCATGACTCTATAACTCCAAGTGAGGAGGGAGTAAGAAAGCTCATTGGGCATTAGAGAAAGGAGACCGGACACCGCAGAGGGCTTAAACCTGGAGATAATAGATAGGAAGGAAAGCAAGGCTATGAGGAGAAACTCTGAAGCACAAAGCATTCACAACCAGAGCATTCTGTTGTCTTAGGTTTGAATGAATCAGAAATTTGGCAAATACCAGTCTACATTTGCAAAGATTCAATTGAAACAATATTGGTTGTTTTACATGAGTTTCCTAATGAGTGTTTGCTACCAGTTTAACAATACTTTGTTGTGTCTTTATACAGTTTCTTTATGCCCTTTTTATTGTTTAAGGATCTTAAACATGCAGTCTTTCAGCCAAATAACTGAGATCATTTTACAATTTCACCAAATGGAGGAATGAGTCAGAAAGGAGCCAATGCGGAGAACATTGCAGGCAAGGCAATTCCATTAAAGAGGTGAATCCAACGAGATTAGGGAGAAAAAGATCATGCCAAGACTATATTGTTGACTGCCTTTCAATTCCAATTCATGCAGTACGGATTTTAGATTACTCATGGTTGGCATAGCTTGCCACAGGAAAACAGCAAAAGATCAGCAACTTTCAATTCCTCAGAGTTATCATTTCAGTGGATCTGTTCTGGGTCCAGCACGTAAGTACAATTACAAAGAAAGCATGTCAGAGCCTCTACTTTCTTAGGAATTCACAAAGATTCAGCATAACATCTAAAACTTCGACAAATTTCTACAGGTGTGCATGGGAGAGTATATTGACCGGCTACATCAGAGTGTAGAATGGAAACACCAACACCCTTGAATTGAAAATCCTACAATTAGTAGTAGATACGGCCCAGTCCATCACGAATAAAGCCCAACTCACCATTGACCATATCCACACGGAGCACTGTTGCAGGAAAGCAATATCCATCATCAGGGACTCTACCATCCTGGTCTCTTCTCGCTGTTGCCATCAGGAAGAAGGTACAGTACAGGAGCCTCATGATGCACACATGACGTTACTACCCCTCAAAAATTAGGCTTTTGAAACAGAGGGGATAACTTCACTCAACTTCTTTGCCCCATCACTGAAGTATTTGCACAATCTCTGGACTCACTTTCAAGGGCTCTTCATCTCATGTTCTCAACATTTAGTGCTTATTTATTTAATATTATTATTTCTTTTTTTTTGTACTTGCAGAGTCTGCTGTCTCGCACATTGGTTCTAGGCCCAGTTGGTGCAGTCTTTTATTTATTCTGTTATGGGTATTATTTTATTATGGATTCATTGAGAATGCCCACAAGAGAATGAATCTCAGGGTTGTACATAGTGACATTTATGTACCTTGAAAATAAATCTAAAGCCACAAAATGCTGAAGGAACTCGACAGATCAGGCAGCATCTAGAGTGAAATACAGAGCCAACTTTTGTGGCTGAGACCTGTCATCAGGATTGGAAAGGAAAGGAAAGGGGAAGAAGCCTGAAGAGGGAGGAAGGTGGGGTGGGGTGGGGGAAGGAGTAGAAAGTGTCAGGTGATGATTAAGCCAGGCGAGGGGGAAGATCTGTGGGTGGAGAAAGTGAGAAATTCGAAGACGATAGGTAGAAGAGGTAATGTGCTGAAGCAGATGGGAGAAGATAGTGGACCATGAGAAAGAAGGAAGAGCATCAAGGAAGGTGATGGGCAAATGAGGATCAAAGAAGAGTAAGAGGGGAGCTAGAATGGGGTATGGAAAAAGAGAAAAAGGGGAGAGGGGATAAATTACGCAAAGTTAGAGAAATCAATGTTCATGCCCTCAGGTTAGAAGCTACCCAGAAGGAATATGAAGTGTTGTTCCTCCAACTTTAGAGTGGCCTGCTGTTCATAGTTATAGCCCTAGAGATACAAATGGATGAACTTTAGCTCCAGGACTTTGGTTAACCAGCCCACTTGGCTGAAGGTGGGAATAAAATGCAGCCTTCAGTTACTTAAATAATTCACAGTTGGGGACATGAGAAGGTCTGCAGATGCTGGAAATGCAAAGCAATGTATACAAAATGAGGAGATGAGGAGGAATTTCTTTAGCCAAAGAGTGGTGAATCTGTGGAAATTTTTGCAACAGGAAGCTGTGGAGGTCTAGTCTTTAGGTGTATTTAAGGCAAAGGTTGATTGATTCTTGATTAGTCAGGGCATGAAAAGATACAGGAAGAAAGCAAGAGATTGGGGCTGAGAGGAAAACTGGATCAGCCATTATGAAATGGCGGAGTAGATTCGATAGGCCAAATGGCCCAATTCTGCTCCTATATCTTATGGTCTAAAATGCTGGTGGAACTCACCAGGCCAGGCAGCACTAATGGAAAATAATACTTATGAAGGGTCTTGGCCCAAAGCGTCTGTGGAGTTCCTCCAGCAGTTTGTGTGTGTCACAGTTGGGTACAACTTCTTCTTTAGTGGTTGCTTGACATGCTTCCACTCCAATTTTGTGGATTCAGAGTTGACCAAGAAGAGTAGTGTGGGACCTGCAGACTCTCTCAGAAATGAAACAGTACTTGCTAGGTGGGGCAGGCAAGTGGGTTACTTAGGAAGTAGTTCAGTCCTTCCAATGTTTACATTGGGCTTCTATGTGGTCCTGCCACATAATTTAAAGAGATGCTGGGTGAGTGTAGTCAAAGTATTGGGCATTAAGGAACATAGAACAATACATCACAGTATTGGCCTTTCAACCTACTCCAGGATCAATCTAATGCTTCCTCTCACATACCACCCCATTTTTCTTGTGCCTGTTTAATAGCCTCTTAAATTAGTCAGATGACTCCAGCTCTACCATCTCCCCTGGCAACAAATTCCAGACACCCACAACTCGCTGGGGTGCGAGGGACACTCATTTCCTCCCACATTTCAAAGATGTATGGATTTGTAAGGGTTAATGAGTTGTAAGCTTGCTATGTTGGTGTCAGAAGCATGAGAACAGTTGCGGGCTGCCCCCCGCACATAGTCAGACTACGTTGGTTGTTGTCTCAGATGACACATTTCACTGTGTGTTTCGATGTATTATCACATCTAGAGATATATTGAAAGGTTTAGAATCATTAAAAGTAGATAACTTACCAAACTGAGAGAAAGTTCATTTCAGGCTGCTGAAAGAAGGAAGGAAGGAATAATCAGGGCTCCATCATGTTCCGATCCTTTTGACTAGAGGCCTGGTAGCAGAGGAAGGAACAGATGAACTGAATACAGACCAGATAACCCAACGTCATCGGAAATGTTTTGGAAGCAATTCTGAGGGATATTGTGGAATTTTTAAGGAAAAGTCAAACCTGCTTAATAATTGAATTTTTTGAGGTTAATGAGAAGGGTCAATGGGGGACATATTTAATAAGGTACAGGCATATAGCATTGTGGGAAATTGAAAATGGCAGACAGATCAGCAAAAACATCTTCCATGAGATCCAAGAAAAATGCTGAGGTGGATGCAAAACTCTTAGGAAACAAAGTGTACGGAGAAAGAATGAGTTAAACTTTCACTTTCTGTTTGTAATGTTTTAGTAACAATATTGTCCACAGCAATCTTTAAAATGACTAAAACTCTAGAAGCCAGAAAGATATTTTTTTCAATATCCAAAAGTGGCTCTTGGCATGATATGTATTTCTGCTGAAAAAGATAACATCCTTCTATGCAATAATGTAAACTGTAATGTTTGCTGATGAAAATTTAATTCGGTTAAAATCAAAATCAGCTTCTGGGAGTGCACTTCTCACACAACCTCTCATGGAGTCAGAACACATCATACACAATCAGAAAAGCTCACTGATGCCTCTACTTTCCGAGGAGGTTGAAGAGAGCTGGGCTTTCTACATCTATACTCACACCATTCTACAGATGTGCAGTACAGAGCATCCTAACAAACTACATCACTGCTTGGGATGGGAATTGAACTGAAGTGGACAGATAGGTTAGGCACAGCTTGAATGGCATTGATACATTTGCTGATGATAGAACCACTGTTGGCAGTATCTCAGATGGTGACGAGAAGGTGTACAGGAGTGTGATATACCAGCTAGATAAGAGGTGTCGCAGCAACAACCATGCAGTCAATGTCACCAAGATCAAAGATTGTGGACTTTGGAAAGGATAAGACACACCAGTCCTCATAGAGGGATTAGAGGTGGAAAGAGTGAGCAGTTTCAAGCGCTCGGTTGTCAATATTTCTGAGGATCTAACCTGGACCCAGCATATCGATGCAGCTATAAAGAAGGCAAGACAGCAGGTATATTTTATTAGGAGTTTGGGGAGATTTGGCTAGTCACCAAAAGCACTAATTTCTGCAGGTGTACTGTGGAGAGCATTCTAACTGGTTGCACCACTGTCTGGTATTGGGGGGGGGGCGGGTGCTGAAAGTATGCTAGGCAGGATCAAAGTACGCTGCAGAGAGTTGTAAAATTAGCTCCATCTTGGGCACTAGTCTCCATAGTATCCAGGTGATCATCAAGGAGTGGTGCTTCAGAAAGAACCCCCACAACCCAGGACATGCCTTGTTCTCATTGCTACCGTCAGAAAGGAGGTACAGAAGCTTAAAGGCACAGACTCAACAATTCAGGAATAGCTTCTTCCCCTCTACCAGATTTTTTTCCCGTCTCTATTATCATGTATTGCATTGTGTTGCTGCTGCAAAGTTAACAAATCTCTCAACATACACCAGTGATTTTAAACCTGATTCTGATTCTGATTCTACAATAGGTAGTCAAAGCTGCCCAATGCATCACCGGCATCAGCCTGCCTGCCATCATATATATAAAGGTGCTGGTAAAGGCCCTACATCATCATGAAGGATCCTACCCACCCTGCTTATGGTTGTCCCAGTCCCATCGTGGAGGAGGCTTCGTAGCATCCAAGCCAGGACTATCATACTCAAAAACAGTTACTTTCCCCAAGCAGTAAACATGATCAACACTACCATTACTTTATCATTCTCTGTCAGAGTCACCTTATGTACAGACACTCATGTGCCTAGCATCACTTTATGGACATAGAATCAATCTGCGTATATAAGCTATCTTACATTTTTATATTGTATTTTTATTGTGTTCCTTATCTCGTTGCGTTTTTTTCTTGTGCTACACAGGATCTCAAGAAGCAATAGGTTCATTCTCCTTTACACCTGTATGCCGGAGATGACATGAGTGATTCAATCTGAATCACTGGCATATGTCAGGACATTTATTGTTTTGCGGCAGCAGTACAGTGCAATACATAATAAAGATGATAAGTTACAATAAGAAATATATATAGAGAAAAAACTTAAATACTTAGTACAAAAAGAGAGTAAAAAAAAAAGTGAGATAGTGTATGTGGGTTCATTGACCGTTCAGATGTCTGATGGCAGAGGGGAAGAAGCTAGCAACCACAACTATTAGAAAGGTTGAAATACAGTGAAAACTTTAAAATTCCAGAGAATAAACTCCCTCAGTCTTTCAGCTGGGTACGACTATCAATTATAACCAATGTTTTGATGACAAACTCTGCCATCTTCTTCAGGGATGATATCTGAGCATGTGTTGTCCAGTGGTATTTATACCCCCTTAAACCGACCCTCCTGATTGGTTAGCCTCATCCAATCAGGTTTCTGCTCTCCCACCTTGTTTACAATTACAGTTCTTACTTAGAGTAAGATCTTCTTCCTTGTTAAAATTCTTTTCCTCTAGTTTTATTTTAATGGCTTCCTTAAACAGGTGGCCCAAAAGCCACTGGCACAACACATTATCTGAAGAGACTTCTCCCATTTTAACCATACTTTTTTGTCATGCACCTCCAAGAGGACCACAACCTTGTCATGGTTTGGAGGCTTGCGTGCCTCGATAGCTGTGTTGGCTGGAGTCAGGGCTTCATGCTTTAGTTCTTGGTAGGATCACCCATGCCTAACAAGTCAGAAAGTAGAGGCCAGACTAAGAGTGGTCTACTGGTCCTTCAGGTTCGGGAGGTTCAGCTCAGGGCTAACAACTCTGACTGATAAAACAAAACTGTTATGGAAATAGCGATGAAGAACCCTTTTACATTTGAGTGTGATAGTTTTCCTGACCCTCCAGTAGGGATTTGCATGGCTGACAGTCGAGAAGACTGAGAGGAAGCTACTGACATGATGAAGGAAGCTGTGACCACCACCACAGATGGAGGAACTTCAATGCTGCCCATTGGATTGCTGACAGGTTTAAGAAAGATTAAACAAGATTAGATTTATTTTTCATATGTACATTGAAATATTGAAACATACTGTGAAAAGAGTCTTTAGTGTCAACAACTAACACAGTCCAAACATGTGCTGTAGCAATTATCAGCATGCTTCTGACACCATTATAGGATGCCCACACCTCACCAACCCTAATCCAAGCAACACACACAAAATATCAGAGGAACTCAGCAGGCCAGGCAGCATCTATGAAAAAGAGTCCAATCGATGTTTCGGGCCGAGACCTTTAATCAGGACTGGAGAAAAAAAGATGCCGAGTCTGATTATGACGGTGGGGGCAGGGCTAGCTAATTTTCCCCTAATCCATATATCTTTGGAATATGAGAGGAAACAGGAGCACCCAGAGGAAATCCGCACAGTTATGGATGAAGGGGGAAATGTACCCATATCACTAGTGCTGTAAAGTGCTACACTAACTGCTACACTGCTGTGCTGAATATTAGCAAATGATGTTAATCTTCAAAATGGGACTGGGATAGGTGCCTGAGGGAAATATAATTTAAGGTGATGGGGAGAAAATGATATAATGGGATTGAATATATATTGCTCCACACAGGACCAGCATAAAATTGATGGGCTGAATTGTCTCTTTATGTAGCATAATCAACTGAAGTATAAGGTGCTGAAAGTGCAGTTTGGAAAATTAGGTAGCAAATTAATAAACAAGAATTCTAAGGCTGTAATCCCTGCTTTGCTTCCAGATCCACATGCTCCTGAACATTGGAGAAAGAGTTTGAGCAGCTGATAGTGTGGCTAAACAATTAGTGTTAGTGAAAGGGATTTGAATCTCTGAATAATTGGGACCAGTCCTAGGTATGGTGAGATCTATTACACCACGAGGTAATGTTTCAGCTTTATAAATCTCTGGTTAGACTACACTTTAAGTATGGTGTTCAGTTCTCAATGCCTCATTATAGGAAGGATGTGAGAGTGCAGAGGAGATTTACCAGGATGCTGTCTGCCTGGATTAGAGAGCATGTCTCATGTAGAAAGGTTGAACATGTTAGCACTTTATTTCTCTTAGAAGCGAAGGAAGATGAGGGGTGACCTGATGGAGATGTACAAGATGATTAGGGACATTGTCAGAGAGGACAGCCAGTGTCTTCATTCCCCCAGGATGGAAATGGCTAATACAAGGGGGCATAATTTTAAGGTGATTGGAGGAAGGTATGGTGGGAATATCAGAGGTAGTTTTTTTAAACACAGAGAGTGGTGGGTGCATGGAATGTGCTGCCAAGGATGGTGATAGAGGCAGATACATAAGGGGCATTTAAGAGACTCTTAGATAGGCAATGGATGAAAGAAAAATGGAGAGCTCTGCAGGAGGGAAGAGTTAGATTGATCTTGGTGAGGTTTAAGAGATCAGCACAGCACCATGAGTGAACAGGTCCGTACTGTGCTGTAATGTTCTATATAAACCAGGATGAACATGAAACAAAGCTGGTTCAGCTATCCTCATCAGGAGCTTTGGTAATTCTTCTGTAGCAGATTTAAATTAATCTGACTGAGGAATCAGGGGCACAGAATAAAGATATAGTAGGAGATGAATAGCCAGATATAAAAGGAAAACTCAGTAGGTTACTCAGTCTAGTAGGCATTATTTGTGCATAGACTTGACAGGGCACTTGGGAAGAATACAAGTCTAGATTACATCTATTTTAATACAAAGAGTCTGACAAGTAAAACAGATGAACTGAGAGTGTTGATTAGCATATGGGAATGTGATATTGTTGCCAGATGTGGTTAAAAGCTAGGCAGGATTGGAAACTCAGCATTTCAGGGTGTAGAATCTAAAAGCGTCATGGGGTGCGAAATGTAAAAGATAAGATGGCCACGCAGTATTGATCAGGAAACCGTAACTGCTGTAAGTAGGGAGGATGGGAAGAATTTTTTTGTCCTTGTAAATGTTCACTGTACTCTTTCAATCTTATTTACATCTTTCCTGTTGGTTGGTGACACTCTACTCCAAATTAGGTTTCACCAATGTCTTATACAACTTCGACATAACATCCCATTTTCAGTACTCAATACTTTAATTTATGACGGCCAATGTACAAAATGGTTTCTTTATGACACTAAATCCCTGTGACACCACTTTCAATGAATGATGGACCTGCATTCCCAGATCCCTTCACCTTGACTGCTAGGACAACTCCATGCCTTCTTTAAGCCCTCCTGATTTCTTTCTTAAATATCCTCATGCATTTCTCATACTTCATAGCCACCTCCTTTGTTCCTTTTTGCCTATATCTGCAATACACCTTTTTTTTTTCTTAACCAGGGCCTCAATATCTCTTGAAAACCAAGGTTCCCTACATCTGTTATCTTTACCTTTTATTCTGACAGGCACATACATGCTTTGTACTCTCAAAACTTCACTTTTGAAGGCCTCCCACTTACCCAGTACACCTTTGCCAGAAAATAACTAGGCCCACTCCACAGTTGCCAGATCCTTCCTGATACCATCAAAAATAGTCTTTGTCCAATTTAGAATCTCAACCAGTGGACTAGACCTATCATTTTGCATTTTTACTTTGAAACTAATGGCAAAATGCAAAGATGCAAAGTGTTCTTCTGTCACCTGCTCGGTCTCATTTCCTAATGGCAGATCCAGTATTATTCTCTCGTTGGGACTTCTACGTACTGATGAAGGAAACTTTCCTGAACACACTCTATCCCATCTAGACCTTTTACAGTATGGGATTCCCAGTCAATATGTGGAAAGTTAAAATCACCTACTATAACAAGCTTATTTTTCTTGTAACAGTCTGCAATCTCTCAACAAATTTGTTCCTCTAAATCCTTCAGACTGTTGGGTAGCCTATAATATAGCCCCATTAACATGATCATATCGTTCTTATTTCTCAGTTCCACCCATAATGCCTCACTAGAAGAGTTCACCGGTCTGTCCTGACTGAGCATTGCCAAGACATTTTACCTGGCAAGCATTGCCACCCATCCTCCTTTAATCGCTCCCGCCCTGTCGCACCTATATCAACGGAACCCCTGAATATTGAGCTGCTAGTCCTGCCCCTCCTGCAACCAAGTCTCACTAATGGCTAAACATCATATTTGTAGGTGTTGTTCCATGCCCTGAGCTCGTGCAAACTTCCTACAATATTTCTTCTTTTGAAATGTATGCAGTTCAGGACATTAGTCACACCATGATTAATCTTTTCATTCCTCACTTTGAAGTCTTAACAACATCTGTCCCCACAACCTCTCCAATATCTGTTCTGAAACTCTGGTTCCCATTCCTCTGCAGCTCTAGTATAACACCGCCCCCCCGCCCCCCACAACACATGTCTGCAGCCCCAGCAAGTGTAAGTGTTACCGCTAGGATATTAGTCCCCTTCCAGTTCAGGTACAAACTGTCTCGTTCTAGATGTCTCTACTGTACAGGTCCCAGCCTCCCTGGAAGAGAGCCCAATGACCCAAAAGTCTCATGTCCCCCCTCTTACACCAACTTCTTAGCCACATGTTAAATTGTGTAATCTTCCTATTTCTGTCCTCACTAGCACGTGGCTCATGTAACAGTCCTGAAATCACAACCCTGGAGGTCCTGCCCTTTAACTTAGTACCTAATTCCCTGAACTCACTTTGCAGAATTCTGTCACTCATTCTGCCCATGTCATTGGTACCTACATGGGCCATGAACTCCTCCTGTTCCCCCTCCCACTTCAGAATGCTGAGGACTCAATCCTAGGTGTCCCAGACTCATGCACCCATGAAGTAACATACCATCCAGGAATCTTGTTCTCACCCACAGAACCTCCTTTCTGTTCCCCAAATAAACTAATCCCCTATCACCATAGTATGCCTCTTCTCCCCTAATTCCCTTCTGAGCCACAGACAGGGGCGGTGCTGAGGTGGTTATAGCAGCAACAAGAAATTAACTGGAAATTTGACATACAAATTGCAGCTGCTTTCTCTGTATAGTTTTGAATACAGCTTGTTTCTCCAGTTGATCTAGTGAAACAGCGCCCCCAGTTACCATAGCACCCACACAGCAACCAAGTTATAAACTCTGTGCAGGTCTGTGGTCAGATCCACTCTACACTTCCGCTTATTCATTCGTTGTCAATGTCTTGCCGTCGCTGTCCTCATTCAGATCAGTTAAGCTGATCTAAGATCACTTAAGGGGGTGATGTCACTCACTCTCACACAAGGGATTGATAGTATACATACATTGTGCAGGATCCAGAGGCAGATCCGTGGTCTCGCGAGACTAACAGATGCCACACACACATACACATTGTGCTTTTACTAGCTCGCGTGGGCCTGGCACGTGCATTATTTTGGCCGGCGTGAAAAATGGATCGATTCTTAGTGAGAAAACGACCTCATCCGGAGGAATCAGTGGCGTCTCAGCCTGAGCCTGTCTAAATTGAAAGTGACATGCAAAAAGTGAGTGGGGAAGAAGACGACAGCAGTTCATCGAAGGAGTGTTAGGGCGAAGTAGAAGAACAAGAAATGGAGCGGGATTCGGAAGAGAACGTGGATGAAGCTGCTCTTAGTGCTAGTGGGAATACTGTTAGCAATGTGAGCCAGCATCCTGAGGAAGGACCCCGTCGGCCAGCATTGAGAAAGTACCCTTCGCAACAGTTTGGCAATCAGCAAAGCCAGTGTTTAGTATCTTCTGCCCAATGAGAGATGGTGGGGGGCGGGTGGGAGAGGAAAGGTATTGTGTGGTGTGGGTGTGTTTTTTTGATTATGCTGGCTGCTTTACTGAGGCAGCGAGAAGTACAGACTGAGTTGATGGAGGTTCATGTGCTGTGCTGAGCTGTGTCCACAACTCTCTGCAGTTTTTTGCAGTGACGTGCAAAGCAGTTGCCATATCGAGCTCTTATGCATCCAGACAGAATGCTCTCTATGGTTCAGCCGATAACTCAGTGCTCTTCCTTATTGAGAATTTCTTGGAAGAAACATCAGGGATAATAAAGGCACAGAGTTTGCTCGAGGCCGGATGTCTATTATCAGTAATTCAGAGAAAGCATCATTGAGCAATCACTAAATTCTGAAGGACACAGCACATGGCAGGTGGATTATAAAATGTGATAGAAAAGCCAATGTGATCTGTTCACAGATCTACCTATTGCAAATTGCGTGTGTCCATGGTAGCAGTGCTGGAACTGACAAGTGCAGAGAAGTTATCCTTCCTCTACACTGGGGATATTGTGTACTAAATGGGGTAGATTATGAACAAATCAGGCAAAAATTGGGGATTCAGGAGGTGCTGTTGAACATCAGCTGCATTATAATTTTTCTGCACCAATAATCCATTACAGTGTATCATTTATTCCATTAAAGATTAGCTTTATTTGTCACACATACACCAAAACATACGGTGAAACACATCACTAGCTTTTAATCAAATTAGGAAGTGCCGCCACATTTCAGGTGCCAACATAACATGCCCACAACTCACTAACACTCATCTGTACATCTTTAGAATCTGGAGCACCCAGAGGAAACCCACACAGTGACGGGGAGAACGCACAAACTCCTTACAGACAGCAGTGGGTATTAAACAGGTGGTGCTGTAATAGTGTTACACCAGTGATTCCCAATGGGAACGGTACCACCCCCCTCCCCAAGGGGGCAGTTACATGTCCTAAGGGGCGTTAGGGGAAATAGAGGTCTTCACAGGGTGTTCGAGATTCTTAGGGGAGGTAAGCGGCACCCTAACTCGAGGCACGAGACCTGACTGACTGTTCCAAAAAAAGGACGAGGCACTGGAACACAGGAGGGACCATAGCTCTGCGTCATCGTCACAACACATCCGAAACTCGGCAATCTCATCAGGCCTTAGCAACAAAACAGGCATTATAGGGGATGCATAAATTAGCAACCAGACTGTCCAACATTTCCCCTTGACTCACAGCATGGAATGAGCTCATGCAATTTAACAGTTGGTAAGTGAAATACACCCTCTCAACTTTCTCTACAGATCTACGGAAAAAAGGTTGTGCAACGATGCAATGCTGGCCATAACCAAACGGGGAAATAGAGCCAATCAGTGAACCTGCCAACCCTCCCTGGGGATTCCTTTTGACGTGTTCAAAGTGACCTTGGCTTCATGTATGCAGTAAGAACCATCTTTGGTGGAATTATGAGACTTCATGTGATTGGTCAATCGTGCTAACTGGAATAGTATAAAGGCAATCTGCTGAACATCGGCTCTATCCCGACTAACATTCAGATTCCAATCGGAATCCTTGCCAATATAATTGTTGTTGTTGAGATCGTCATCTTCCCCTCACCATTCCTTTGCGTGCCACCACTGTTGTTCCATCAGCGTCAACTCGCTGCCATCCTCAACATCCAATAGGCATTCGCAGTTTGTGCTAACGTTTTATTTTAATTTTGTCCTGTTAATGATAGGTAAATAAGTATGGTGCAATCTCTATGAGTCTGACGGTAGGGAAGCCTTGAATTCTAATCCTGCTAAGAAAGAGGAACTACAGAAAATGCGTCAATACAATGTTACATACCTGGAGTATGGTTTTATTCCACTCCCGTCAGATCAGCAATGCCCCATGTGTCTTATTTGTAAAGAAACCATGAAACCATCAAGATTGCAGGAATACTTCCATAGAAGTCACCCTGAAAAGGCTACTTCATTCTATTACTCTGTTCCAGAAGTTGAAAGAAGCATTTGACAAGTGTCGCACACTCAAGTCGTTTGCCAAGAAAGCTAAAAGTGACCTCAATAGTGGTCTCGTTGCTTCTTATAACATTTCCAAAATGATAGTAAAGTGTGGAAAATCTCAATCAATTGGTGAAAGATAATAATGCCTGCTGTATCATAAGTGCTCACCACTGTTCTCAAAATGGATATCAGTACTTTCCAATCAATTCTTCTGAGTAATAACTCTGTAGATCATGGTATTGATGGAATGAGTGAAAACATTGAGTATCGACTAAACACAGGTTCAAAAAAGAGAATTTGGAATACAACTTGATGAATCAACTGTGTGAGACAATGTGGCATTGCTAAGGCATATGTATATTTTATCAAGAATGGAAAAGTTTATGAGGATATTCTCTTTTGCAGAAAGTTCAAAACAAAGTATGGCACTCTCTTTCACAGACAGTGATTTGCAAGGGTACTGCTTACACCTGTAGTCACTGAAGAAAAATGATCTGGCAATTCCAGACTGGATAATTAACCCATTTCTTTACAAGAACAAGTGGAGTGAGCTACATATGCACAAAAAACAGAAAACGGTTGGACATTGTTATGTGTAGGGACTTGAGGTTTTTGCTGTAACGTCTTAAAACAGTTATTTCAACTCTTACTAAAACCCATCAAGGTCAAGAATCACGTTGATATTGAAGCTGCTGTACAGAGCACAGGCACAGTGTAAGACAAATAAAAATTTAATGAAGAATGATTTTTCTCATGTTTGCATATGTTAGACGTGCTTTTACACTGTGGAAAGTATATTGTGCCTAAGAGTGGTGTTGTCAGGTATGAAGTGCTCTAGAGGGGCATTTTAGCTAAAAACATTTGGGAAGCACTATGTGACACTAACCAGTTTGCTACTGCATGTGACACCTGTGTAGTGTTGGTCCTATCTCATGTGACTGGTCGCTGCACTCTTTATGAGAAAAATCAAATTACATAGTACTATACTAGGTGCTAGTAGGCCATCAAAAGCTCTAGGTATCCAAAGAAGACAGTCAATAGAAAACATACACCTCTGGAGGCAAGTTTTGTTTATAAAAAAAACAATATATACAAAATATTTACATGAGTAAGAACAATTCAAAATTCCAAAATTCTGTTTAGGTTCCAAATCTCAGATATCAACAAAATCTGCATTCCTTTTTAGTTAGAATCAGTGATATTCATTAGAATAACCTTTGTTACTTGGATTTCTCTAATTAATTAGATCTAGTGTTATTCTCTATTTAAAGGTTTACAGACTAACCTTTCCTTTTTATTTATCTCTATTAGTTAGAAAACTAGTTCAATTCCTAGTAAGTATTATAGTTAACTTCAGTTTCAGTTCAAGTCTGTATTTCTACAAATTAAAAAATTATATATCTATACATCTCAACTCCTTTCACAATTCTCCATCACAGCTTTTAAACAAAGTAAATCTCATTGAGTAACTTACCAAAGTCTATGCAAAAATAATCAGTTCTTGCAGAAAATCAAATTCAGATCATTCAAATGAAAATAAATTTATATATCCAATTGTATTAAATCTTCTGCCTCATTAAACTTCTGGCTCCCGCACTGGTTCTACAACCTTGGGTGGATCGCCATCTCGTTTCTTGGTTCGTCGGGTGAACTAGCTGATCATCCATGGAAAATCAATTTACAAACTTATACAAAAAAAAAACCTGACAAATCCCTTGGTGTGATTTAACAGAACTAATTCCCGGTTACACAGTCGAGATCTTGGACACTCGTCTCTGCCGATATTGTCTTGTTATAGCTGTAGTTTCAATAGATCCTTTATCGCTATCATCTCTCCTCCAGGGGTTTCACCCCGAGCTTTTCAAGTTAGTAGGGTAGAGATACGCACTACTAATTCCACTTTTAAGTTTATATCTTTAGTTTCTAATAGCTTGCTGCGTTTCTCTCACTTTCCCGCGCTGTGTCAGCCACGCCTTGTTCTTGCTTAGCTTTTTTTTCTCCCCGAGTTTATTTTTAATTCGGTAAACCTCATTTATATCCCTCAACAGGTGGAGCTGTTTAACATTTCACCTTTGGGTTTATATAATCTGGGCTACACGTTCCACCCTATCAAACCAGGACAATAAGAGTACAATTAGGAGAACAGACATTGAAAAATGAGATGCAAATCCAGTGAAATTACATCAGTATCCAAAAAACAGAAGTGCACTATAATCAGAATCGGGTTTAATATCACTGGCATATGTCATGAAATTTATTGTTTTGCAGCATCAGTACACTGCAACACAATAATAGAGTATAAATTACAATAAGAAATATATATTTAAAATTAAATAAGTAGTGCAAAAAGAGACCAGAACAAGATGATAGTGAGCAAGTTTACATGAGTTCATTGTCCATTCAGAAATCTGATAACAAAGAGGAATAAGCTGTTCCTGAAACATTCAATACATGTCTTCATGCTCCTGATGGTAGCGAGGAGAAGAGGGCATGCCCTGGATGATGGGGGCACTCAGCGATAGGTGCTCCTTTTGAAGATGACCTGGATGCGGGGGAGGTTAGTGCCAATGACGGAGCCGCTGAGTTTACAGTTTTTTCCAATTCCGTGCAGCAGCCCCTCCATACCAGACAGTGATGCAACCAGTCTGAATGCTCCTCACACTACATCTGTAGAAATCCATGAATTTGAAATTTGTAATCTTACAGCTAACAGATTAGATTCAGCATTAATTTTGGGTGATGAGCAAATAACAGGTAATGGGAGGAGGATGTCCAAAGAATAAATAAGCAAGTACAAAGGACAAGGGTGTGCTCAGTTCAAGGATCTTTATTTTCAGAAGAAGGCGATGCTTTTCAAATTCCTCCTGCAACAAGTTTCCAGTCCACATGATGGGAAGGAGGGAAGATATAAAAAAGGAGAGACTGAGTGAGGTAGCTCTCTTTTGGAAGAGGACAGCGAGCCTTTGAGAGCAAGTGCGGCGGCGGCCATTTTCAAATTGTCCAATTGCGTCTCAGATCGGAGTTCTGAGAGGCGGGACTGCGCAGGCGCGTGAAGGAGGGAAGATATAAAAAGAACGCAGCCTTAAGAAGCGGGCAGCGGAGTTCGCTGGGAGCAGAGTGTAGGGCTTGGGCTCGGGGGCTTATTTTATAGTTCTTGTTATTTTTCAGTTTTTCGGGAAGTATGAGTGTGAGGGCAGCTTGTTGTTCTCGGTGTCGGATGTGGGAGGTCCTGGAGTCTCCCAGCCTCCCGGACATCCACATCTGCGCCAGGTGTACCGAACTGCAGCTCCTGAGGGACCGAGTTAGGGAACTGGAGCTGCAGCTCGATGACCTTCGCCTGGTCAGGGAGAGTGAGGAGGTGATAGAGAGGAGTTACAGGCAGGTGGTCACTCCGGGGCCACGGGAGGCAGATAGGTGGGTCACGGTCAGGAAGGGGAAGAGGCAGGTACTAGAGAGTACCCCGGTGGCTGTACTCCTTGACAATAAGTACTCATGTTTGAGTACTGTTTGGGGGGGGGGGGGGGGACAGCCTTCCTGGTGGAAGTGACAGTGGCCGGGCCTCCGGCACAGAGGACGGCCCTGTAGCTCAGAAGGGTAGGGATAGAAGAAAGAGGACCATAGTAATAGGGGACTCGATAGTCAGGGGTTCAGACTGGTGGTTCTGTGGAGGTGATCGGGAGTCCCGGATGGTAATTTGCCTCCCTAGTGCCAGGGTTCGGGACGTTTTTGATCGCGTCCAAGATATCCTGAAGTGGGAGGGTGAGGAGCCAGAGGTCGTGGTGCACGTAGGTACCAATGACATAGGTAGGAAAGGGGAAGAGATCCTGAAACAAGAGTATAGGGAGTTAGGAAGGCAGTTAAGAAGGACCGCAAAAGTAGTAATCTCAGGATTACTGCCTGTGCCACATGACAGTGAGAGTAGGAATAGAATTAGGTGGAGGATGAATGCATGGCAGTGGGATTGGAGCGGGGGCAGGGATTCAAGTTTCTGGATCATTTGGACCTCTTCTGGGGCAGGCATGACCTGTTCAAGAAGGATGGGTTACACTTGAATCCTGGGGGGCCAATATCCTAGCGGGGAGGTTTGCGAGGGCTACGGGGCAGACTTTAAACTAGTAAGATGGGGGGGGGGGGGAATCAATTTGAGGAAACCATGGGAGAGGTGGTTAGTTCACCAGTAGAGCAAGTAAATAGACGGTGTGTGAGGGAGGAAAGGCAGGTGATGGAGAAGGGATGCGCTCAGCCCAAAGATGCCGGGGAGAAGAAAAAAAAGGAGAACAAATTTGAATGCATAGTTAGGGATGAAAAGAGAGGAGGGGGTGGGGAGTATCTTAAATGTATCTATTTTAATGCTAGGAGCATTGTAAGAAAGGTGGATGAGCTTAAAGCGTGGATTGATACCTGGAATTATGATGTTGTAGCTATTAGTGAAACATGGTTGCAGGAAGGGTGTGATTGGCAACTAAATATTCCTGGATTTAGTTGCTTCAGGTGTGATAGAGTAGGAGGGGCCAGAGGAGGAGGTGTTGTATTGCTTTTCCGAGAAAATCTTATGGCGGTGCTTTAGAAGGATAGATTAGAGAGCTCCTCTAGGGAGGCTATTTGGGTGGAATTGAGGAATGGGAAGGGTGTAGTAACACTGATAGGAGTGTATTATAGGCCACCTAATGGGGAGCATGAGTTGGAAAAGCAAATGTGTAAGGAGATAGCAGATATTTGTAGTAAACACAAGGTGGTGATTGTGGGAGATTTTAATTTTCCACACATAGACTGGGAAGCTCATTCTGTAAAAGGGCTGGATTGTTTAGAGTTTGTGAAATGTGTGCAGGATAGTTTTTTGCAACAATACATATAAGTACCAACTAGAGATGGGGCAGTGTTGGATCTCCTGTTAGGGAATGCGATAGGTCAGCTGACAGATGTATGTGTTGGGGAGCATTTTGGCTCCAGTGATCACAATAGCATTAGCTTCAATATAATTATGGAGAAGGACAGGACTGGACCTAGAGTTGAGATTTTTGATTGGAGAAAGGCTAACTTTGAGGAGATGCGAAGGAATTTAGAGAGAGTGGATTGGGTCAAGTTGTTTTATGGGAAGGATGTAATAGAGAAATGGAGGTCATTTAAGGGTGAAATTATGAGGGTACAGAATCTTTATGTTCCTGTTAGGTTGAAAGGAAAGGTTAAAGGTTTGAAAGCACCATGGTTTTCAAGGGATATTAGAAATTTGGTTCGGAAAAAGAGGGATGTCTACAATAGATATAGGCAGCATGGAGTAAAGGAATTGCTCGAGGAATATAAAGAATGTAAAAGGAATCTTAAGAAAGATTAGAAAAGCTAAAAGAACATACGAGGTTGGTTTGGCAAATAAGGTGAAAGTAAATCCGAAAGGTTTCTACAGTTATATTAAAAGCAAGAGGATAATGAGGGATAAAATTGGCCCCTAGAGAATCAGAGTGGTCAGCTGTGTGTGGAGCCGAGGGAGATGGGAGAGATTTTGAATGATTTCTTCTCTTCGGTATTCACTAAGGAGAAGGATATTGAATTGTGTAAGATGTGGGAAACAAGTAAGGAAGTTATGGAACCTATGACAATTAAAGAGGTGGAAGTACTGGTGCTTTTAAGAAATTTAAAAGTGGATAAATCTCCGGGTCCTGACAGGATATTCCCCAGGACCTTGAGGGAAGTTTGTGTAGAAATAGCAGGAGCTCTGATGGAGATCTTTAAGATGTCATTAGAAACGGGGATTGTGCCAGAGGATTGGCGTATTGCTCATGTGGTTCCATTGTTTAAAAAGGGTTCTAGAAGTAAGCCTAGCAATTATAGACCTGTCAGTTTGACATCAGTGGTGGGTAAATTAATGGAAAGTATTCTTAGAGATAGTATTAATAATTATCTGGATAGACAGGATCTGATTAGGAGTAGCCAGCATGGATTTGTGCGTGGAAGGTCATGTTTGACAAACCTTATTGAATTTTTTGAAGAAGTTACGAGGAATGTTGACGAGGGTAAGGCAGTGGATGTAGTCTATATGGACTTCAGCAAAGCCTTTGACAAAGTTCCACATGGAAGGTGAGTTAAGAAGGTTCAGTCGTTAGGTATTAATGCTGGAGTAATAAAATGGATTCAACAGTGGCTAGGTGGGAGATGCCAGAGAGTAGTGGTGGATCATTGTGTATCGGGATGGAGGCCGGTGACTAGCGGGGTGCCTCAGGGATTTGTTTTGGGCCCAATGTTGTTTGTAATATACATAAATGATCTGGATGATGGGGTGGTAAATTGGGTTAGTAAGTATGCTGATGATACTAAGGTAGGAGGTGTTGTGGATAATGAGGTGGGTTTTCAAAGCTTGCAGGGAGATTTATGCCGGTTAGAAGAATGGGCTGAATGTTGGCAGATGGAGTTTAATGCTGAGAAGTGTGAGGTTCTACATTTTGGCAGGAATAATCCAAATTGAACATACAGGGTAAATGGTAGGGCATTGAGGAGTGCAGATGAACAGAGAGATCTAGGAATAACAGTGCATAGTTCCCTGAAGGTGGAGTTCATGCAGATAGGGTGGTGAAGAAGGCTTTTGGAACGCTGGCCTTTATAAATCAAAGCATTGAGTACAGAAGTTGGGATGTAATGTTAAAATTGTACAAGGCATTGGTAAGGCCAAATTTGGAATATTGTGTACAGTTCTGGTCACCGAATTATAGGAAAGATATCAATAAATTAGAGTGTAGAGACGATTTACTAGGATGTTATCTGGGTTTCAGCACTTAAGTTGCAGAGAAAGGTTGAACAAGTTAGGTCTCTATTCATTGGAGCGTAGAAGGTTGAGGGGGGATTTGATCGAGGTATTTAAAATTTTGAGAGGGATAGATAGAGTTGACGTGAATAGGCTGTTTCCATTGAGAGTAGGGGAGATTCAAACGAGAGGACATGATTTGAGAGTTAGGGGGCAGAAGTTTAAGGGAAACACGACGGGGAATTTCTTTACTCAGAGAGTGATAGCTGTGTGGAATGAGCTTCCTGTAGAAGTAGTAGAGGCCAGTTCAGTTGTGTCATTTAAGGTAAAATTGGATAGGTATATGGACAGGAAAGGAGTGGAGGGTTATTGGCTGAGTGCGGGTAGGTGGGACTAGGTGAGATTAAGAGTTCGGCACGGACTAGGAGGGCCGAGATGGCCTGTTTCCGTGCTGTGATTGTTATATGGTTATATGGTCACACTTCCCCATGGAAGACCCATTGCCTTAGATAAGCCAAGGCATTTTCAACTAGTCACCAGTACTGATAGCTGTCCCTGTGCCACAACACTCTTCATGCATTAAAGAGAGAAAGATTTCAAGATCAGCTTTATTTGTCACACGTACAAAGAAATGCGTTCTTTGTGTCAACAACCAACACTGTCCAAGAGCACATCGGTGGCAGCCCTTAAGTGCCACAATGCTTCCAGTGCTAACATAGCATGCCCACAACTTACTAACTTGTATGTCTTTGGAATGTAGGAGCAAACCGGAGCACGAAGAGGAATTCTACAGAGTCATGGGGAGAACATACGAACTCTTTACAGGTAATGGTGAGAATTGAACCGCAGTCACTGGTGCTGTGGGGTGTTAGGCTACCATTCTGCCTGAACCATGAATTATTCATGATGACCAGTGGGACATCCATGCTAATAAAAATTATCAATGCCCATTTCAAGTATACCCAATGATTTAGCCTTCACAGCCATCTGAGAAAATTAAGTCATTCAAAATATTTAAAGCAGAGGTTTAACTTTCACAAATTCACCAACTTCAGACTAAAGAAATTCCTCCTCGCCTCTTTTCATTGAAGCGACTGGAAACATCTTATTCAAGTCCTCTTCAAGGAAGATTATACAATTTAACACATGGCTAAGGAGTTGGTTTAGGAGGGAGGGCAAATGATTTTTGGATCATTGCGCTCTCTTACAGGGAAGCTGGGACCTCTACAGAAGGGACGGTTTTCACCTGAACTGGAAGGGGATTAGTACCCTGGTGAGAAAGTGAGTTAGTGCTGCACAGTGGGGCTTAAACAAGTTGCAGGGGGATGGGAACCAGAGTGCCAGAACTGTTGGAGAGCTTGTGGAGACAACTGTTGTTACAACCTCAGACAAAGCGAATAATCAAAAAGGTTGAGCATGGTGCGACTATTTCAATGCAAGAAATATTATAGGAAAGTCAGGTGAGATTAGGGCAAGGATCAACACCTGGAATTATGATATTGTAAGTCATTAGTGAAAATTAGTTGCAGGAGGAGCAGGACAGGCAGCTCAATATTCCAGATCCATTGGGAACAGAGCAGGGACAATTAAAGGTAGAGGAGTGGCATTATTAGTCAGGTAAAATGTCACGGCAGTGCTCTATCAGCGGACACTATAGAATTCATCCAGTGAGGTGTTATGGGCGGGGGGATAAAATCAAAAAAAAAAGAAAGTTAAGTAAGAAAGCCCCCATGTAAGTGGGGCTGTATTACAAACCACCCAAACATCTGAGGGATTTAGGTGAACAAATTTGTAGAGAGATCACTGATTGTAGCAAGAAACATAAGCTTGTTATAGTAGGTGATTTTAACTTTCCACATATTGAGTGGGGCTCCTATACTGTAAAAGGACTAGATGGGATAAAGTTTGTCAAATGTGTTCAGGAAGGTTTCCTTAATCAGTACATAGAAGTTCTAATGAAAGAGTGTGCGAAACTTGATCTGATGTTAGGGAATGAGACGTGGCAGGTGACGGAGGTTAGTGTAGGGGAACACTTCGCAACCAGTGATCACAATGCCATTAGTTTCAAAGTAAATATGCAAAAAGACAAGCCTGTGGGATGAGATTCTAAATTTGAGAAAGGGCAATTTTGATGGCATCAGAAAGGATCTGCCAAGTGTGGATTGGGTTTGGCTGTGTTCTGGTAAAAGGTGTACTTGGTAGGTGGGAGGCCTTCAAATGTGAAATTTTTAAGAGTACAAAGCTTGCATGTGCCTGTCAGAATAAAAGGGTAAGATAACAGGTGTAGGGAACTTTGGTTTTCAGAAGATATTGAGGCCCTGATTAAGAATAAAAGGAGGTGCTTTTAAAGTCTTGGCAGGTAGAAACAAATGAAGTGCTTATGGAGCATACAAAATGCAAGAGAATACTTAAGAAATCAAGAGGGCTAAAAGAATGTATCCGGTTGCCCTAGCAGACAGGGTGAAAGAGAATCTCAAGAGGTTTTACAGATATGTTACAAGCAAAAGGACTACAAACAACAAAATTGGTCCTCTGGAACATCAGAATGGTAATCTATGTGTGGAGCCAGAAGAGATGGGGGAGTTCTTAAATTAATCTTTTGCATCTGTATTTACTCAAGAGATGGACACTGAGGCAAAGAGTCATCAACTTAATGGATCCTATATAGATTACAGAGGAGGTGTTTGCTGTCCGGAGGCAAACGAGGGTGGATAAATCCCCAGGGCTTGATAAAGTGTTCCCTTGGACCCTGTGGGATGGAAGTGCGGAAATTGCCACAACCCCAACAGAGATATTTAAATGATCCTCAGCAGCAGGTGATTATGAGAGGATTGGAACGTAGCCAATGTTGTTCCACTGTTTAAGAGAGGCTCTAAAAATATCCCAGGAAAATGTAGACAAGCGAGTCTGACTTCAGTAGTGGAAAAGTTATTGGAAGGAATTGAAAGGGGCTGGATATATGAGTATTTGGATCGATGGAGTTTATCCAGATGGAATTTAATGCAGACAAGAGCAAGGTGTTGCACTTTGGTAAGACCAACCAGGGTAGGTCTTACACAGTGAATGGTAGGACACTGAGGAATGCTGTAGAACAAAGGGATCTGGGAATGTAGGTCCATCATGCATTGAAAGTGGTGTCATAGGTTGATAAGGTCATAAAGTCTTTGATTTTTGAAGCCCAATGTGCCAATGTACTGAGTACAGGAGATGGGATGTTATGCTGAAGTTGTCCAAGCTGTGGCGAGGTCAAATTTGGAGTATTGTGTGCAGTTTTGGTCACCTACCTCTAGGAAAGATGCAAATAAGGTTGAAAGAGCACAGAGAAAATTTACAAGTATGTTTTCAGGTCTGAATGACTTGAGTTACAAGGAAAGATTGAATAGGCTAAGACTTAATTCCTTGGAACGTAGAAGGTTGAGACATTTAATAGAGGTATACAAAATTATGAGGGGTATAGAAAGGGTACATGCAATCTGGTATTTTCTACTAATGGTTGGGTGGGACTAACTAGAGATAATGGGTTAAGGGTGAAATGTGAAAAGTTTAAGGGGATCATGAGGCAAAACTTTTTCACTCAGAGGGCCATGAGTGTGCATATGAGCTCGACTTCAACGTTTAAGAGAAGTTTGGATAGGTACATGGATGGTAGGGGTATGGAGGGCTATAGGCAGTTTAAATGGTTCAGCGTGGAGTCAATAGGCTAAAGGGGCTGTTTCTGTGCTGTGCTTTTCTATGACTAAGTCCATTCTATTCAGGCTTTTGAATATTCAGCAGGTTTCAGTGAGATCCCCTTCATCATTCCAAATTACAGTGAGTACAGGAATTTTGAGGAAATGCATGATGTGACCCAACACTTGTCACAATCATGTGAAAGCTAGCCATCCCAAGCATGTTATCAGTAATAAACCCATTATGTCTGAAAATATCCAAATAAGTTCTACAGTTGCTCTAAAAGTTGCATATATTGGATTGGTTCAAACTGACCTTATAGCTTTCCATTAATTTAGTGCAGCAGTACAAAGATCGATTGTCAAATGACTGACATACTTCCATACTGGCCAAGCTTATTTATTCCTGTTTACTTCTGCCTTAATAGTCCTAAAGTAATTCCTTAAAAGCAAGATGGATGACTTGCAGCATTTAAGTTCCTTTCCAGGGAATTTTATGATAAGTTCTAACCAACAAATTTAATTTAATTCCCTCATATGATGTGAACAACATTGATAGAATGGGCATTTTAATTGTCTTTGAACTGAATGTCCTGAGCTGTTTTTAAAAGTAATCAGCCATAATCCACAGTGCTGTGGGTACAGAGATCTTAACCAGATTGCGTAAGAATGGCACATTTTCATTTCTAACAAATTCTCAGTGCCTTCTAAGACCCCAAGACACAAGAGCAGAATTACACCATTTGGCCAATTAAACCTGCTCCACCTTTCCACCATGGCTGATCTATTTTCCATTGCAACCTTATTCTCCTGCCTTCTCCCTGCAACCTTTGATATACTTACTAATGAAGAACCTATCAACCTGTTTTACTATACCCAATGCCTTGATCTGATGCTAGCTTTTTAATTCCTAAGTTTATTAACTATGTTTAAATTCCCCAAACACACTAAACTCTTGCCTCTGGACTACTGCAATTGGCCTTTGGATTACTCGTCATATTTCCTTTTTACATAAAAGGCAGCTTTTCTTAACCCAAAGTCTACATTAGCTCTCAGAACAATCTATTTCTCCTTTACCTACTACTCTGTTTTGTCCTCTCCATTACTGCTCTAGAAACATCTAGTGGAAGAAATATTTATAGTAAAGATGATCACATTAAATATCCATTTGGTAATGTTCAGTCTTTTATATAATCTAGTTTGCTATTACTTAAGCACACAAAAGTATTTTATGCATGTTTGTACATAATATCAGCTCTGATAGATACTTTATTGATCCCAAAGGAAATTAGTGTCACAGTAGCATTACAAGTGCACAGATATACAAATATTAGAAGAGAGTAAGAAAGAAGAAAAAATAAGCTACCTCAAGCAGTCTAGCAGGTGGGGGTCATCAACTCCCTGGTTATACGTTGACTCATTATAGAGCCTAATGTCTGAGAGTAAGAATTACCTCATATAGTGTTCTACTATCCTCCTAGGATCCTACATGGTTTGTGCAACGTTTTATAGTACAAGTGACCTAGGTTCAATTCCCACCACCATATGCAAAGAATTTACACTCTCTCCCAGTGACCACATGGGTTTCCTCTGAGTGCTCCAGTTTCCTCCCACACTCTAAGATTTACAGGTGGCTAGGTTAATTGGCCATTGAAAATTGTCCTGTAATTAGGCAAGAATTAAATCAGGGGATTGTTGAGCAGTATGGCTTCAAGAACCAGGAAGACCTATTCTGTGCAATATCTTAATCAATGAATACATTAACAAATACATTTAAGTAGTCAATAGGATAGGGCTCCAAGTGACACAGTTTACTTTGATGAAATCACTTCAAACTATAACTCCCTGTCCTGCCTGCACACAAATACAGTGTGGATGCACTACAGGCTGACATTTCCAAACATTTTAAAGACAGGCCACACTGGAGGTCTTGAAGAATTTTAGATGCTTAGTTTCACCAACCACAGTACAAATCACCAATACTATTAGCAATCAATACAGGCAGCCTCCAGCCTGATGGAAAGCATGTTTGAAACATGAAGGAACAAGAAGTCACATAGCAAACTGCACGTGGTTTTGCACAAAACTCAGAAATCATAGTTTTCAGTACGTAAGTGGTCCATCTGTCTTCATTCCAGCACTTGTAAAATAGGGACTTGATTCAAGATGGTTAATGTCATTTCCAATGCACAAGTGTAAAGGAAAATGAAATAATTGTTATTTTGGATCTGACGGAGCAGAAAAAAGATAAAGAACATAATAAAATGAACAAACTTAAATACATAAGCCAGTTTTTATACATAAATTGATTGTAGTCCATAAGGTGACTGACAGGAAATGATAATGGGTGAAGGTGTTGATCAGCTTCATTACTTGGAGAGTCTAACTGTTATTGAGTCTGATTGTCCTGGCATGGATGCTACATAGTTTCCTTCCTGAATAGTCTATGAACAGGGTGGGTGGGATCCTTTGTGAATGTCACTAGCCTTTTCCTGGCACCTTTCTGTGTACATGTCCTTGAAGGTGGGTAGGCTGGTGTCAGCGATGCATTGGGCAGTTTGACTACCCATTGATGGGAACTTTGACAGCAATGTCACATCTTTCCAATGCAGGAAAAGGTGGATTCTGGTATAATATACTTGTCAACAAAACAATTGGCTTTTACATTGTCCTGAGACAAGAAACATATTGTACTGTTGATCCTCTAACAAATTTATACATTTAGGGTGGGAAGTACTCTGTATCTTCCCACTTTCTGGATCAACTTTGTTTTAACATCTAAATGCATGGAATGAAAATATAATCTTAAAGAAAATAGAATAGTACTAATTGGAAATTCAGCACTATTTCCTTGAACAGATTGTTTTGAAATATGAAAATGATTATTTGTCTGACTCATTTCCAAATGCTGACACTTAACATTTTATGGATTATAAAAATGCATCTTATCAAGAGTTTGTAGCTTCTGTTTAGCAATCACAACATGCAGAGAATTTGTAAGTCATTTACGCATTTTTGGGCAGGGGTTCCCCACCACTTTAATGTCATGATCCACTACCATTAACTGAGATGTCTGTGGTTCCCTGGTTGGGAACCTCTGCTTTTGGTGTTATCCACATTTATTAATCATACATTGCAAGAATGTACTTGTATGGTCTTATGGTGCAAGTGTGCAGTTCAAGTGAAGAAACTTGGGACAAAACTCTCACCACTCCCATTTACCTTTATAGTTCCAGTGTCAGTTGCAAAGTGGATTATTCAATTATATAAATTTAATTTGTTTTTTCACATTAATGACTGTATTTAATTGAACAACATGGTTGTCATAAAGGCTTTTTCCCCAGATTCTGCTTTGACACTATTCCGTTAGTCTCTCATCCAATAATTCAATAGGTTTGCTCACACACGTTGCATATTACTACAGCTCCCTCCAGTGGAATGTGTTGAATAGCTAATTAAGTTGCAATAAACCTAACTTACTGTTTAACATTTTTAGCATACTTTAGATATTTTGTTTGGATTTGTTATTACTTTCTTGAGATAGCCAAGGAGTTAAATAGCAAAATGTTTGAAAACAGTTCCAATTTTGTGTTTCGTGATGACCCAAGCATGTTTCACCTGGTCCAGAACACAGTGATGCATGTACTGTGACATTATTGTATTTATCTGCACTGCTGCTGTCCTTGGCTTTCACCGCCATAAGCCAGTCATCAACAACTGAAGCCATTCTAATTTTGTGAAGGCAGGTGCTTTATGGAAGTCATTCTGAAAGAATTAGGAACTTTGCCAGAAATTTTGCCCCACCCTAGGAAGGGTATTGAGTCTTTGGTGAAATTGCAGATCAGGTTCATCAGGATGCTGCCTGGTTTAGATAGCATGTGCTATCATGCTGGACAAACTTGGGTTGTTTTCTCTGCAGCAGCGGAAGCTGAGCTGAGATCTGACGGAGGTTTAAAAGATCATGAGAGGCATAGGTAGATAGACAGGGAGCATCTGTTTCCCAGGGTAGAAGTATCTAATACAGAGAACATATGTTGAAGGTGAGGGGGGGGGGGGGGGGAGATAGAGAGAGCAGGGCAATGAGAGGGTAGGTTCATAGGAGATGCAAGTTTTTTTTAATCTCAGTGGCGCATGCCTAGACTATGCTGCCCCGTGTTGCAGAGGCAAATACAATAGAGGCTTTTAAGAAGCATTTAGACACATAAATGAGGAAGATGGAGGGACTGTGCAAGGAGAGATTAGTTTTTGTTTTTTTAAATTTAAGTTTTACCTGTTTCAGCATAACATTGTGGGCTGCTGAAGGGCCTTTTCCTGGGCTATCTGCTCTATTTGCATGTCAGAAAACAAGTGACAAGTTACTGAATTTTCACTGTTGCTGAGGAAACTTTGACAGCTAAGGTGGAGCGACTGGTTAGTGATCTTCTAGGCACAGGGAGCAGGGAATATGCCAGGCACACTGTGCATTGCCAGCGACTGAGATCCAAAACCCTTAGTCACGTCTCTGACATGATCCTGTAAGCACATTGATGCCCTAATGACATAACTCCCAAATTCCATTCACTATGCAGTAACTGCATTCACTGACCAAGCAATATAGCCCACAAAATCTCAATAGAGCTCTCAATTTATTGCTCCACTAATTTAGCAAAACTTACCACTAGTTCAGAACTCAATACAATCTCAGAGCTTGCATACAATCAACTGTGGAATGCTGAAACAAGTTTTGCAGTACATCATAGGCACCAGTGTTTGTATATTCTCTCTTTTATCACGTAGGTTTCTTCTGGGTGCTCTAGTGATGCAGGTTGGGGTTAGTAAATGCTATGTCAGCACCAGAAACATGTGGGCTGCCCCCACTATATCCTCGGACTGTGTTGGCCATCAATGCAAAGGACACATTTCACTGGTTTCGATGTACATGTGACAAATAAGACTAATCCTAGATGCTGGAGATCTTGAGCAACAGTGCTGAAGGAACTCAGCAGATCAGGCAGCATCTGTGGAGAGGAATAAACAGGGTCTTGGCCTGAATCGTTTACTGCTTCTTCCCCACCATCGATTCTGCCTGGCTTGTTTTCTCCACCAGCGTTTTGTGTTGTTCGAGTTTTGCAGTATTTACTTTTTCCTCTCTTGCAGGACACGGCAGCACATAATTGGAAACAGTAGGAGAAAGCAGCTGAGGGATGAGAATGACTGCAGTCTACCCCATAAATAATACAATGCTGGATGCAGGAATGATGAGTTTGTGGGAACAATCATTGGTAACAGTATCTTCATACCTCACCATCCTTCCTTCAGATTTAGAAGCTGCAAAAGGTGACACATTCAGTTCATTGATTGCCCACTCTATTCAGTATGTACTCTATTCATTATTGTAACAGGAGTGGAAAATAATAAACTTGGTAGAGCCAGCATGCATTTCAAAATGGAAATTTATTTATGACTGTTGTATGGAAGTTCTATGAGGATGTAACCAGTAGTTTATTAACATGGGTGGCTGATGAAAGTTAGAGAATATGGAATTGGGAGTAATGTACAAAGACTGAGAATTATTACTGGACAGAAAGCAAAGAATGGGAATAAACGGAGCATTCTCAGATTGGTCTACTAACTTGAGACATTATAAAATTTGGTGCTTTGGCCCCACCTTTTCACAATCCATATCCACAGTTTAGCTGAAGGAACCTGTTGTCATATTTCCAAGTTTGTGATTATACTAGAGTCTGCAAACACTGGAAATCCAGAGCAACACAAATAAATACTGGAGGAACTCAGCAGGTCAGGTGGCATCGATGGAAATGAATAAAGTCAATGTTTCAGGCCTAGACCCTTCTTCAAGACTGGAAGGGCAAAGGTGGGGGGGGGGGAGATGCCAGAATAAAAAAGGTGGGGTGGGCAGTTGGGGGAGTGAGATAGCTAGAAGGTGATAGGTGAAGCCAGGTGAGTAAGAATGATAAAGGGCTGGAGAGGAAGGAATCTGATAGGAGAGGAGAGTGGGTCATAGGAGAAAGGTAGGGAGGAGGAGCACTAGGGGAAGTGATAGGCAGTTGAGATGAGGCAAGAGGCCAGAGTGGGGAATAGAAGGGAGGGAGGGGAGGGATTTCTTTTAAAACATAAGGAGAAATAGATATTCATGCCATCAGGTTGGAGGCTGCCCAAAAGGGAATACAGTGTGTTATTCCTCCACCAGGTGGTCTTACTGTGGCATGAGGAGACATGGGTGGACATGTCAGAACAAGAATCAAATTAAAACATTAGGCCACTGGGAAGTTCTGCTTTTGGCAGATGGAACGGAGCTGCCTGCTGAAGCAGTCCCTCAATTTAAGACTGGCCTTACCAACATAAAGGCCTTATTGGGAGAACTGGATACAATAGACAATACCAACCTAGTCATGGGTGAAATCTTTGGGGCCCTGAATAGAGGTGAGGGAGTAGGTGAGTAGGTGAATGGGCAGATATAGCACTAGGGCTGCTTGCAGGGCTAAACACTGGATGGATCAATGGACAAAAGAATCAGATCCCTGTGGAAAAGAGGGGGGTGAAGGGGAGGTAAAAATGTACTTAGTAGTAGGATTCTTTGGAAATGGCAGCAGTTGCGGTGATTGATGTGTTGGATGCAAAAGTTCATGGGGTGGTAGGAAAGGACAAGAGGAACTCTATCACTGTTAAGGCAGCGAGAAGATGAGTTGAGAGCAGATGTCTAGGAAACAGAAGATGCAGGTGAGGGCAGCATCAATGGTGGAGGAAGGGAAACCCTGTTTTTTGAAGGAGGAAGACATCTGATGTCCTCGGAACAGATGCAGCAGACAGAAAGGAATCGAGAAAAGGGAATAGAATTTTTTTTTAAAACAAGAGAGAATGGGAAGAGGTATAGTCAAGATTGTGTGGGAATCAGTATGTTAATAGAAAGGTACATCTGGGAGGAAACTGGAGCAGCTGGAGGAAACTCGGGCAGTCAGCACTATTCCCATTTTCATTGATTTTGTTCAGAAATCTTGTCTGAATGCATATAATGACTAAATATCTGCAGCCCTTTATATTGTTACTCGGGGGGAATAGCACAACTATCTAAATCTTCCATTTAACAAATGCTCTTTCATGTCGTGTATCAAAGTGACTAACATCAATTTACCCCATTTCCTGTTTTCTCATCAATTTAGTCAACTCATCTATATCCTCAGGCAGCCTCTCCTCCATATCCTTAATCCCTCATGCTCGATCTCCTCTCTACCTTTCAATTCTCTGGCCCTCACTGCCTTATTTTCGCCATGCATGTCCACTTCCTATACATTTATATCCCCGATCCAGAGATGAAGACACAGTTCGAGAAAGGGGAGAGAGGTGTCAGAAATGGGCCAAGTGAATTTAAGGGCAGGGTGGAAGTTGGGGGCAAAGTTGATAAAATTGATGAGGTCAGCACGGGTGCATGAAGTTGCACCAATGCTGCTTCAATGTAACACAGTAAGAATTGGGGAGCAGTACTGGGGAAGGCTTGGAACATGGACGGTTTTACGTAGCCAACAAAGAGACAGGAATAGCTGGACCCATGGCTACCTGGAATTTGAAGAAAGTGAGAGTCACTGAAGGAGAAATTGTTGAGGGTGACGGCCAGTTCTGCCAGATGGAGCATAGTGCTGGAAGGGAATTGGTTGCTTGCTTTATTCAGAAAGAAGCAGAAAGATTTAAGGTCTTCTTAATCGGGGATATAAATGTATAGGGAGTGGACATCCATGGTGAAAATAAGGCAGTGAGGGCCAGGGAATTGAAAGGTAGTGAGGAGATCGAGCATGAGGGATTAAGGGTATAGAGGAGAGGTTTCATGAGGATAAAGATGAGTATCTCAATAAATACATTTTTAAAGTGCTGAGATAGTCCAGCCATGATCTTAATGATAAGTAGAGTGGGTCAGATGACTTCCTCTTATCTCATCAAGGAAACAGAGGCAAGTAGCTGTACAAGTAAACAGAGAATGCACTCCATCACTCAAATACTTACAATCAACCCAAATCCTTCCACTTCATTCACTGAGTGTAGCTTAGGCAGATGACTTGCATAAAGCAAGTCATGAGGTAAGAATGATATACAGCCCGAGAAGGGATGAGAGCAATTCAGGAGTCAGCTTCCCTGATGCAAGACTACAAGCTGATTCTACTTCAGATGAATCAGATACCAACTTCAGTTAGGCCTGATGAAGGGTTTTGGCCTGAAAAATTGACTACTCCTTTCCATAGATACTGCCATAGGTTCCTCCAGCATTAAAATAATGAATGAACCTCTGAGTCCCTGAAATTTCAGACGGCCATAGTTTACACATTTTATTTGCAGCTTTAATTTGCGGGGAATCCGAACGCATGAAGCCCTGATCCACGAGTGGAGTTGTTCAATCTCTGTTCTGCTGTGTGGTTTTGCCTCAGGAAGGAAGAGGTGGCTGAGAACTTATTGCAATAAAAAGTTAAACACTTTTCAATGTTAGTCACCTTCCGACGTGATTCAGTAAACTACTCGGAGCACTCCATTTTTGAAGTGTTGAAGAGTTAATCTTGGGTAAAAGGAAGTTATTACCATCTGTTGTTAAGCATGTTGCTAATTTGGCCAAATATGATCTGGTCAGAAGGAGACAACAGATTTATAAGATAACCTTTCCAGAAAGTAACAGATGTTGATAAGGGAGTGGCTCAAGGCTGCCAAAAGGCACTTAAGGTTTTGCAAGGAAGACTTATTAAATAAATACTACAGTATGCTAAATCTGAGGCAATGTGCCTGGTTGAATGAAAAATTAATAAGTAGCAATGCAAGGTAAAGGTAAGAGTTGTGCTCAAAATGGCAAATGTGATTAATGACATCCCAAAGCAATCTGCACCTGGACTTCAGCTCATCCTTGGATTAAAGTGTAATGCTATTACAGCTCAGCAACTAGATTTTTACTCCGCTGCCGTAAGGAGCATGACCATATGGGTTTCCCTGCATTCCAAAAACATACATGTTACTAGGTTAATTGATCACACGGGTGTAATTGGGCAGCCCAGGTTTGTGGGGCCATAAGGGACTATAACTATGCTGCATCTCTAAATAAATAAGACCTCCTCTCAGATCTTGCAGGAGCTTCTCTGAAGCCAGAAGCACAAACATTCCAGTCAGAAGTTACTGCATACCTCAGTGTCACCTACTAGTTATGATCCCACAGAACAGCAACTGATAGAGGACTCTTCTGTTTTCTCTACAGAGTGCCTTACTGGAACAGTTGTCCATTCCAGAAAATGTATTGCTGGTTGCCAACTAGGAGCAGATGGTAGCCTTCCAGGAATAAAGCTGCGTATCAAGAGCAGAGGTCTGGTAACTGGACAGAAGCAGCTACCAGCGTGATGCCTCATCTGGAGGCAGCAATGGAACTGTGAAATCCAGTTTACACTAGGTAGCTCACAATTAAGAAAAATTTTGCACTAGCATGGTAGCAGTCATATGTGGATGGTGCATGGTTGTTTTAAACCCAACAAACCAATTTGGAAAGCTACTACTTGGGCAGAAAATAGGATTCAGCAGACTGGCTCCTTTCATCTTAGTCTGAATGTTATATTTACTAAAATGTTTGCTGCTGTGGGCTGATTTGTCTACTTCAGTGAAGTGTGCAGAAGTTGAAAGAACAAGAACTTTGGAAGCCTCCAAACCTCAATCTATTTAGCTATTTCACTTTATGGTCCATGCTTAAGGGAGAAAATGAATCTTTCTCAAATTGTTGGTATTAACAACTTCCTTACAGAGCATAGGTCAGTGCAGAGCAGTCTGGGATATTTGGCACAGGTAAGCAGTAGCTGGATCTCTGCCTGAAGGTCACCATTGATTAAGAAAGCCTTAGTTTTCACACACATTCTTTTTCAGAACTGGGAGATAAGAGCATGGATCCTCATACGTTCCAGGGACAAAAGGTTTATGGACCCGAGCCATTCTCTGTTCTCAACGAAAGCAGCTATGGCTGATAGGTAATATTGAATGAAATATGGGTAACTCAGTGACAGCTAAATCACTATATTGCATTGATTGACAGCATCACACAAACCCCAAATGCTAAACATATGCAATATAAAACATTTTGCATAATTACTAGATAAAGCTAGCTGCTTGTCAGAAAGAAAATCAGGAATCCAATTTGAACTTTAGTTAGAAAATATCACAATACATCCATCTCGAGTACAGTAAGGAATGAGTTTTGATTTAGAGTGACTTCCACATCAGCAGCTTCTCAGCACCGTTCAAAGGAGAGCTATTTTGATGCAAGATTATCGCTGCAACAAAAGTCTGTCAGAAAATCTTACAAACAGTATTGACCAGATTAATTTGTTTCAATGCTGTTGATTGGCAGGTAAATAAAAGACAGCATCTCTAACACAGCAGCATTCCTTTACTTTTCATCAGAATGACATTTTGCATTATTCTAGGTAAACTCGTTCCCAAAAACTGGATAAAACTGTCATATCTAGAGATCCTTGGCTATCAAAGTATATAGCAGAAAGGTAAACGAGACACTTGTGAGACAAAAAGAGCTAAATATAAAAGTCTAGATGAACATAGAATGTCTGTAAATAAAGGGACTTTAGAAAAAGTACTGTTATAAAGTACTGCCAAAGTAAAAAAAATCAATGATTTCTGAGTACAGACAAGCAAGATGATAGAGTAAGGCCTTTTGGATGTCAAAATAATACACTGAAGAGCAAGTGCACATGGGCAAAGTTCTTAAATGGCTTTGCTATTATTGAGAAAATATGCAACAAACTGAATTTAATTCAGAAGTCACAAACAAGAGAAAACCTGCAGATGCTGGAAATCCAAGAACACACACAAAAAAATTACTGGAGGAACTCAGCAGGCCAGGCAGCGTCTACGGAAACCTTCCAGAGTTTCGGCCCAAAACGTCGACTGTACGTTTTTCCACAGATGCAAGCCGCTGAGTTCCGCCAGCATTTTGTGTGTGTTAATTCAGAAGTGCAAGTTTGAGATTTAGAAAAGCATAATAAGGCAAAGGAATATATAATAAATGGGAGGGTGCTGAGAGCTAAGAAAAATGTTAAATAAGCCCAAGTGCTTAAAAGTAAGACAGGTGAATAAGGTGGTCAAAAAGAACATTTTCATTTGTAGCCAACACACATAATATAAAAGTAAGGTTACTCTGAATCTGTTTACGATAATCATTAAAGCATTGCTGAAGTACTGAGGCAGTATTCTGATCATCACAAGGTAAGATACAATTGCACTCTTGGGTAAACCACATTTACAGTGTTGTTACTGAGCTTGGGAAATGGCAGCTTGGAAGAAAGATGGAACAAGTTTAGGCCATTTCCTTTGGAAGTGAACAGAATACTTCAGAAATCAAAAATGAAGGAGCCAAGATTGTATATAGGAAGATCCCAATTTCCACAACAGGGCAAGTAAAAGCCAGAGGGCTTAGATGTTAAATTACATAGAATGTCTGGAAGGTTTAGATGGGAACTGAGACAAGGATTTATCTTCACACTCCTCCTACCAGGCAGAAATGTTTATGTACTTGAAGAGCTGCGATCTGCAGATCCAAAACCAATGGTGGAAGGTGCAATTAGACTGGGTTATTTATCTCTGCCACAGACATGACACATCCAATGGCCTCCATTTGTGCTCAACTCTTAAATGAGAACACAGAACAAATGCACTGATGGAATTCAGTACAAACATGATATTATTTATGCCCGAGTTCCATTTACATTTCACATGAAATAAAGAGTGAGGGCCACCAAGATCTGAGAGTACACTCACAACAATTACTAAAATATGGTGGCTAGTCACATTTGCTCCAATGAAGAAATCTAGGAAGAAATAACTAATAATCAGAGCCTGTTAATTCAGACATCAGAAACTATTAGTTTTCCATTAACCATGGCGGAAATGAGATTCTTGCAAAAGGCAATGGATTGGCAACTTAATGCTATACCATTGTTATTTGAAAGCCACATTTGTATGGCCTATATAAGCAGGATACAGGTGAGTTATAATTTCACAGAATGACAGAGCAGGCTGAAATGCCTACACACTCGCATGTGAATTCAGTGGAGTGGGCAAGAACCAGTATACCCAAGGCCACACATCTTTAAGTCATCTATTCTATTTGGCTTACATCTAATATTCGCCACTTCCTTATACATTTACCCATGGCGGGGGGTGGGGGGTGTTGGCTGGCGAAATCCCTCACTGTTCCTTTCAATATACTGCTCTTTACATTTATTTGCTGGACTGTGCTTGCTTTCTAAGTCCAACCTTCCAACCCAAGGAGCAGACTGAAGCATATGTGACACGCGATCCATGTATTATATCAATGGCTTTGAACAAACAGTATGTATCTGCAACAGCAGGACTCTAATTTACAATTAATTTACTCACTATTTTGGGTAGGTTGATGTTTTCCATTTTTTGCCATTTCCTAATATATTAAAGGCATAAAAATCCGTAACTTAAATCTTGACCACAATCCTTGCAGTTACAGTTGTATAACGTGTTTACCTGGATGAAAACTGTAGCTCTGGTTTCTTCTTCAGTAGTCATAGATCTATCAAGTTATTCACTTCCTCCTTCAGGTGAATAGCTGCTCAAAGAACAATCCACAATGTCTGATAGTACAACATATCTACTCTATTCAATACCAAAGTGTTTGTACTTGAAGGTAACCAAAGCATGGCACAATTTTTAAGCTTTCAAAGTGGAGAGAGTGGGTGAAAAATGCTAAGATTTACTGAGGTAACAGACAAGAAATAAATACAGAAAATGCAGGAAATAAGCAGATAAGGCAGAATTGGAGGAGAAGGGGGTGTTAATGGCCTTGCATCATAACTGCAAACAGATGAACAACATTGCTTACAAAATGTAACGGTAAAGGGCAGTAGAGAATAATTGAATAGGTCTGAAAAGGGTGGAAACAAAGAGAGATCATATGGCAAAGAGTTCTTAAGAGGACAGTTATGAAAAGAGGTTGTCACCACTGGCAAATTGGTACAATGTTCTAAAGACAAACTTAGCTAAAATGGATAAAACCAGCTACAAAATTAATCTGCCATCTTGGGACCAGAGAGAAGGACAAAACAACTCCGATCATTCCAATCACACCTCTGGCAGTAGTGAGCCACCTTAATGCACCTTAAAAAATGCATCATCAAAAAAAGACACTGAAGCATCACGGTTAAAATAGTCAAGGCACTAGCGCCAATCACAGAATATTAGCAAACTCAGGAATGAGTGAATTTTGTGTTTTAGCCATCAAGAGGAAAGGAACGTTGGAGATGAAACAATGGTATTTAGAGGGCAAGGTTGGGTTTTGAGGGAGAAGCTTAAAATGGCAGATTTGGTGCAGGAAACAACAACTGATTGAAAGGTCAAGAGAACTTGCAAGCATTGGAACCAGGCAATAAAATGGGAAGAGTAAGAGCGGTATGTTATTACTGTGGTTAGTGCTGCTGCTTCACACCATTAGTGAAATTAGCTTGATCCCAACTTCAGGCATTCGTTTTGTATGTTTGGACTTTCATTTTGCAACACTACCTCCTACATCCCAAAAATATGTTAATTGTCTACATCTTAACCAAACGGCAAAACTGAATCAAAGGAGAGCTTGTTGGTATATGAGAATATTATATGGGCAGAGAAAAATGAGTAGGAATGAGACAAATGGGATGGCTTCCCTTCGAGTCAGCATGGACTTTAGAGTCTCCTGTTTTGCACTGAGTGCTGCTTTGAGGAAGCTCAAATGAGGAAAGAAGTTAAGAATTCTGAGACAGCGTGAGTTAATATAGCAGAGAAAGATGACATTGAAGTTTAGGCTGGAACAATATTGACTGTCTAGCCTGACAGGTTGGGAAAGAAGGGAATGAGAATAGTATCAGAAGCAATAGTTTTGCACAGGCTTTGAAGTCTAGGCAGATGAAAAAAGTGAAGAGTTCGACTGTTAAATGCCATATCTTGTTAAAAGAAACATCTTCAGGACTGAATGGAAAATAGAAAAAGGTGAAGCGAATGTTAAATTGTGTGGGACAGAATCAAGTTAGTAATGATTTAACCAAAAGTGTGCTCTGTTTAAAAAAATATCAGATGGCAGAAGAAATAATCTTGAAGGCAAAATTTTGATGTAACCCACAAAATGCTGGGGGATCTCAGGATGTCAGGCAGCATCTAAAAGGAATAAACAGTTGATATATTGGACCAAGACTCTTCATTAGGTGTCCATTTTCAGCTTAACATTCATTCTAAAACTAATCAGCACCAATTCTAAAATCCAACAATGCAAATTAGTTGTAAAAGATAAAGTGAGCAAGAATTGTGACTTGGCCCACACTCACAAATACTCAAATATATTTGTACAATAGATCAAATACAATTGTTTCAGTAAGTTTATTAAAAATAATCAAAGAATAGAAAACTATACATAAAAAATATGTTGAATTTTCACTTGCCGTAACAAGTTGCCCCAGTAGAGTCCTAAACACGATTCTTTTTTTTTTTGTACGCAAGAACGTACAGCCCCACAGTGGTAATCTGGCTAATTCATTGTTCACCATGACACGACTTGAACATGATACAGATGGTTATCTAGCACCACAAAATACACAGCATTTTCAGATGTTAATTGCATAAACCGAATATGTACAAAGTAATGTGTTTCTGCCATTGCTGAAGCTTATATAGCTAGATGTTATAATCAATAGAAAATCATTTCAGCACAATTTCACCCTTTTTCATTTGAGCTTTGGTTTGAGCTGTACTGTTTGGTGGGATCACCAGTATGATTAAACTGATACCTTGTACAGTAATTTCATAAAAATAATTTGTTCTCACCATTTTTGTAACTGGCAGGGTCTAATTGCTACAGAAGCTAATTCTGACAATTTAGCCCTCAGTTTCAGTCCAGTGGAATTACAAAACAATTGTAGAAAACTTGAAGTTTTCTGACAACAATAAACCGTTAAGAAAACATGAAATTAAGTGACAATTTAGGATTTCGTGTTAGACAAGATGCTACAAAGTCAGCAAAGGTAGCATCAATGTCAACTGGAAACAAATTCACTTAAATTTAAGAGTTTAAATACACTGAGCCAATTAAAAACAAAATCCCTGTTTACTATGGCTGACACTTGGTGAAATGAAAGTTCTTTAAATATATAATCAAAAATTTCCTGATTTACAAGGAAATAAAACTCAAATCACAATTGTTTTTTTTTAAACGGGCACTTTGTGGAAAATCATAGCATATGGTTCAGATATCCTAACAATGCATGTTAGGATTTTGTGCAAAATACACCACCCTGATTTCATTACTTTTTATTTCAGATTAGAAAACTTAGCAGTATCTGTTCACCCTGTGTCCAGTTTTAAGTCACAATTATACTGATAAATTATGGACAGGAATCACAATTCTGAAAGCAATCATGAGAAACTAAAGCCTTCTAACTGTACAGCAAAGGTGTCCCAGTTTCACTAACCAAAGGTACAGAGAAACCCAAATGCTGAGACCTCGATGACCCGCATTAATGAAAAGCAGTTTCAAAACAGTGGCATAGGGAAATACCTGTCACTATGTGGAATGATATGCAGCATCTAGAATACATTACAGGCAAAATATTGCCCCAAAATTTGTTCGTGCATTGGAATGTGTAGCTACAAAACTTTCATTTTGGCTTTACATTATACCTGTCATTCTACAGAGCAAGAATGAATAGATTATTGATACATAATCTATAGTTGAACAAAAATAATTCTCTGCACTGCATTATTCTACCATGCCCATTATGAATTTGGAAATACTTTGACTCACTATCATGCTAATTACACTGGAGTGGAGGCACTAACACCTGCACTTGGAAGTTTCCACTACTATTATAATGTCCACTTTCATGAGGGCAGTTTGACAAATTTATAAACAAGATGTTGGAAACACCCAGCACATCAAGCAGCGATTTCAGGAGAGAGAAACCACATTAACATTTCAGGTAAAAACCCTAGAACAGACCCTAGTTTTCTGTTTTCCACAGGTGCTGGTTGATCTGACTGTTTCCAACCATTTGCTTTTATTTCAGATTTCTGGCATCTACAGTGTTTTTTCTTAAATTTTCAACTGGCAAATTTGAATGCTACATCAACAAAATTTCTACAAATTTAACCCTCCTGTAAAACAAATTTAACAGATAATTATTTTCATGAAATTACAGTGTGTACAAAGTGTGGACTTTACTGGAATGTTATAGAATATAAAGCACACCAGCTAAACAAGTCAACAGCATGCAACAGAAAATCATGGCAGTGAGCTCGCAGTATCACACAATAATATAGAAGTAACATTATGAAATGTCCTTGTATACCGTTACTGAGAAAAGACTAAGCTTGAAAATTTTCCAAGTGTTTTCTTTCGAATTCCTGAATGTCATGGCAATATTATCTCCAAACAAAACCACCTCCACAAATGGACTTCATCCACCTATTAGTGTTTAGTTGGGTCGGCACCTCTTCATTTCGTGTTTAAATTTCAACTTAATTCAGGCAATACAGAAGGCAGATCAAATCCCTCAGGGCAACTGTGGTACATTCTTTAAAACATAGGGCTAGGCAGGCTGTAGTTTTTCTCTCTTCCAAAAAGGTAACAAAACAGTGGTTGTCATGAAAAAAATCTTGCATAGTCTAACTGTATGCATGAGTAATATTCATTAAGTGCCAGCATTACAGTTGAGTTAAAATCTTTGTTGTCCATTGCAATACTGCATCAAAACACTTCCTACAAATGCATACAGTAGAAGTACTTTTTTTTGCTCCTAATAGAACATATGCATACTGGTATACAGATTCTTTAATAGAATCAACATAATTCCTTCCACCACATTCTGTTAGCTGGGAACATCATTCATAAATGCCATTTGGACCCCAACATTAACAGGTTATGTTTTTATGACTAGCATGACTTTAAACACTGAACAAAGTTCTCCAAGTTCGGACAAAATTTGAGTATGCTTCTTCAGTGTTGTTAAGACTTGCGTTTCTGGCTCTTATTCAAATCAGAAGTTATAGATTCAAGGTGACTATAAACAGACCCTGAGAAAACGCAGCCTAAAACACAAATAATGACCAAAGCAGAAGAAAAAATGATTCCAGTTGCGCTAACTTTCTTTAAAACTTCTGGTTAGTACTGAGCATTATATAATGAATCAAGGAGCCAGAACTACTCAACAAAATCCCTTACAGTGTTAGCACACTCAGCTTAAATATCAAACCTGCCAAACTAAGAATCCTCTACAAACTTAGAATATGCAACCTGGGAAAGGATTTGTAAACTTGAAAAATGTTTCCCTCCTCCACTTAAATATAACTTAAACATGTGATAATAACATCATATGAAAATTAAATAAAAACTTCTGAAAACAGTTATTGCACGAATGATACAATTTGTTCAATATGTACAGAGTAAAAAGTTCTGATATATGTATGAAACCATGACTAAGAAGCGGCAAAACTAATTGCCATGAAAACATCCACCTAGATCAGCTACTAGAATGACCCTCGGGTTAAAGGATTCCTTAAGTTTGCCTCTGCCATGAAGAATTGCAGGAAATGCTCATCAACTGCAGAGTTTTGTGGTGAAAGCTTCAAGCTCTTGCAGGTCTATCACCAGAGCCGTTCCAGCAGCGACTTACTTGAGAACTATGGAAAGCAAAACCTCCATATCCAATAAGGCTTCACAAATACTTAGCACAAGATGATATGTTCTGTAAGATGGAGTTCAACCATCATAATCGGACACATGCAAACAGCCAGTTGCAGATATTAACCAATATCCACTAACTGCAAGTAAATGCTGGTCTTTATTTCCAGTCTGATGTTGAGATCAGTTTTAAGAAGACTGAGGATGATTTCCAATGGCACACCCCTACCGACTTAAACTAACAGTTATGGTATCCCTTGTCTGTCTTCTCCTTTTAGAGATGGTGCGATTATATTGGTTATGCCCTCTGTGAATGACTGGCTGCTTCATACCTCCAACTGAATTATGACTAGAGCCTTGATTATGGAGTCCCTTCACCGAATACTTTGGCCCATTGTGCTGCTGTGATGTTATAAAAGACAAAAAGGGAAACAAAGTCAATAAATGGGAATCCTGATCTCCAAGAGACCAATTAAATCCATTAAAATATCAGGAAAACAAACATTCATTTTAAACATTGATCTTCAGAAATTTAAATATAAAATGTTATTGTAGATCACTTGTTCCTCAGACTTCACCCAAGTGTTGCAGTTAACAGTCGGTAAGAAAGATTACTACTGTTGGGAGCATCACTAAACAACAATCAGGAATAGGGATTGTAAAGTTATCTTCTGTTCATATGCGCAATTGATTTCCAAGATTAAGTAACGCAGTCTAGAAACCAAGCTCAAAACTTTGCGCAGTTTAAACAGATCAAATCACAGCATTCGAGAATTCAACAGACTCACCTATAATTTCTCCTTGCATTGACCCCAAAATTTAGCCAAATGCTAATTCAGCTGTTTCAATGCTTATGAAATGGGGTTTTAAAACCAATTTGGACTATTTTAGAAGGAACACAGTCTTAACTTTCCAAATGTAACCCATTTAATTCCTGATGGCTTATGTTATTCCTTACTTGTTCCTTTGACCTGTTCAAAAATCAGTTTTATTCCCCTCTGAACAGGACTGTGTAGTTACTTGGCTAATTTCCCCCCCAAAAAATCATAAATTCAAATATTTAATATGGCCCAACATACATATATAAATACCGAATAAAAATAATGAATTCCTCTCCCACTCATTTGCCCTGCCTTTGACAGACAAGATGTACTAATTACTTTCAATTTTAGACATCATTCTTCAGCTATTGGGAAACAAGGTCCAACCTTTAGTGTTTTTCTATATGCATATATATAGCATCAAAAGTTGCTCAAAGCCTTAAAGTTTAAGACAATTATTCTCTAATTACTGTACAGAACATTACTACCCCAAGCCAAAATTATTTTGCAAATATCACCATTTAAGAAATTTGCAAATTGTGCTTTCTAAAGGTATAAGTTCAGTCTGGTACTAGCACCGTAGTGGTTGGTTTTTATTTTCACTTCACTGGTTCCTACCTCGTGATGCATATTTAGACTTGACAGAAGGCTAGAGAATGCAGTAGGGGGGATAGGAAATACAGCAGTGACAGGATTCAATGGTGCTCCTTCAATACCAACCTGCCTGGAAGGAAGTGCAGGGTGTGTGGAAACACCAATACTGGCTGGTGAGACAGCAATCCTAGCCTGTACATGGTAGAAAATTGACAAAATTAATTACCTGTCTACTTTAAAAAAGAAACTAAAATCTGCTAATGAAATTACTTGCATTAAAGTTTCATTGGTTTTCTTATTTTATAATCTTAAATGATATTTTAATTCTAAAACACATACAAAACATTATCAGCATCGCACTCTATTAAACAAATAATTGCAGGGTGTGTTTTAAAGTGTTTAAAATTTCCATCGAGTCAAAATCATAAATAGGAACATTCCTTCCCATATTAAACATATGCAGTGATTTAAATGTATAGCATAGATACATCAAAAGGAAACAAAAATCTAGTAAAAAAGGAGAGATTGTGTAATCCTGTGTGTTAGGCAAAGGATGACATGAAAATCTGAAGTGGTAATGTAAATGCTGGTATCAAATGTTTCCACCAAATGGCCTTTTCTATAATGCACATTCCATTTAATTTTAAGTAGCTGTCTTGAAAAGTTTATACAAGTATAGAACTAAAACTCTTATTCATGACAATGGCAAAAATTATAATGTGGAATAGAAGGCAGAAGCTAAATTCTGTTAGATCAGTGCAACTTTTCAGGTCATAGAAAATTATATTGCATATTAAAAAGCACAAATTTCAAACAGACTTTTCCACAACCTTTGCAAAGAGGTATTAAAGGCAGTGATAATTACTTGGGAGAAAACAGACTGTAACAGTTGTGAATGGTTTGAATAAGAGTTGAATGGTTTGAGCCATCTAAGGTTTTAGATAATTATTATAGCATCACTTTGTTCCTCTGAAGGATCAGTGAATAAACCATCTCAGCCATCACAGTACAGACACAAATGACAAAAAGTCCAGTTCATTTTTCTGTGCTGAATTAACTGTTCTTAAATAAAACAATAATCAATGAGTTATAATGGGCCTCAGGACAATGAAGCTTAGGTCATTCATCAACTCAAATCCTTTCCAAAAAGAAGTCTACTACTCCTGGCCTTCATGTGACACTGTTCCCATGATGTGTGACTGGCTCTGTAGACTTTCCAATTTCACTTGTGTTAAGCACAACTTCAATCACAGTCAAAGTAGCTCAATCATCAAATACTGAAATATGAGATTTTATGAAATGGAGTAAGGTTTATCTGCAATTCCTTGTTGAGATGCATGAATCCTAAGTGCATGAATACATCTTACAAATTATAAATTCAGACCAACATTTTTTTTCTCAAAATTATTTACCACAGTACAGGGTTTGACATAAAACCTAAATAATTAGAACTAGATAAACTGAATAACTGAAAATTAATAAATGTCCCATTTCTAACATAGGGCTTATACCTATTTTTAGGTAGGTATGCTTGGCTTTCCATTAAATTAATCTTCCACCCCACAATTTTGCCGAGTTTTTCTTCCCTTCCTTGCATCCACCTTACCTCCTCCACTTGGGATGAATACATTCAGTCATAACTAGCTGCTTCCCAACCATGGAGCTGCAGCAGACACATTTACCACACCAAGAGAGTATTAACCATTAAGAAATTAGTAATTATGCACAAGACATTTTTAGAACATAATTGAGCAATGAGGTGGCAAGTCTGGATGTGAAAGTATTGAAGCATTTTAAGTTATGTAAATTTTTATTGAGGAACAGAATGGATCCTTCCTTCTAAAACTAGTTTCATTTAATAGGCATTTCGGCTTTCAAGTCTTCATTATCAAAGTGGGATATTCAAGTTCAGAATGTTATCCATCAATAATTCAATTAAAACAGTTACTGGAAAAGTACTCTGTGGTGCAGAACCCAAGAAATTAATTATTTTTGTTAAATTTACATTGCGAAATGTGCAAGTAGAGCTTCCATAGAATTAGTAAATATTTAACAAAATTCAAGATGGAGATCAAGATGTTAGGATTCTCTTGTAATAAAGTGAGCAATGGTAACAAGATTAGAGAACACAACTGTTTTACAAAGTCTCTAGAACTACTGGTAAACCCTAATGAGCAATGGACTAAAACTTATTTTGATGGCCTACGAACTGAAAGATTGGCCACCCTGGATTACATTTGCTTATGCTCAAGACCTGCTGACTTTGAAAGTTGAAAAGGGAGATTGAAGTACTCAAAGGACAACAACTTTCTCACCTGAGTATTTGAAGTCACTATCAATGCACCTGTTATATTTGGCTGTGGTTTCCCACTTGGGATGGGCAGTGTAGGTGCTAAAGTTGCCATCAAAGGAGCTAATGCAGGGATGCCAAAGTGGTGAAGGTTTGGAGTTGTGCATGGTGTAGAATCAGAATCCTGTCAAAAGCACCATTAAAAACACTTTCATAGTGCTATTGCAACTGATGTCAATATATTAGAATTTACTATAAACTGGCTTCACAAGATCAATTTCAAAATAATAACATCAACCTATTATTCCAAATAATTAATAAATGTATTTTAGATGTAATTTTGAGTACAATATTGGACACGAACTATTAAAGCCATTTTAGTTTGTTGGATGACCATACTTACTATATCACTTCCAGACAGTGAAGCAGCTGATGAAGAGGAGGCAGATGAGAGCTGCTGCGGGCTTGACAATGACATAGGTGATGCTTGGCTATATGGAGACTCAGAATCTCGGCCCTGTTGGTGTTCTCTGTTGATATTACTAGTAGTCTTATCCACTGGTTCAATCTTAACACTATTATCTGATTTGGGAAGAACAAGAAGACGTAGAAATACACAAGAGTCAGTTTGAACAAGTTATCTTATCACTGTCTTGCTTGACATGCAATCTGTTATTTTACAGCAACAGTAGTGCAAAGACAAAAGGCTACAAGTTACAAAATAAATAGTCAAAAAAATCATGAGGCAAGGTTCATCTGATGGCAGAGGGAAGAAGCTATTTCTGAATTGAGTGTGGGTCTTCAGGCTCCTGTCCTCCTTACTGGTGGCAGTGATGAGAACAGCACATGTCCCAGATGGTGAGGGATCTTAATGATGGATGTCACCTGCTGAGGCGCTGTCTCTTAAAGATGTCCTTGATGGTATGGAGGTTTGTGCCTACGATGGAACTGGCTGAGTCTACAACCAGGATCTAGGCATTTGATCTTCCATACCAGGCTGTGATGCAACTAGTCAGAATGCTCTCCACAGTACATCTACAGAAATTTGAAATATCAAATCTCCCCAAACTTCCAATGAAGTACAGCCAATGTCAGAGAGAAAATGACAGCCAAATGTGACCATATGAACTAGCCTCATATGTTTGTGTTAGGCCCAAATCCCCCAAACCCTTCCCTACCCTGTGTAATTGTACTCACCTTGAATGTTTCCTTTGGAAGCTTGCTCCACATACCATCTGTGAAAAGGCTACCCCTCAGTCCTCTAAAAAAAATTTTTTTCCCTTTAATCTATTCCCCTGAGTAATAGATTCCCTCATCTTGGGAGTAAAACTGGCCATTCTCATTATCTTTGCCCTTAATGATTTTATATACCTCCATGAACTCACCCCTCAACCTCTCTCACCGCAGGGAAAAGCCCCAGCCTATCTGGTCTTCCCTTGGATGTCATGCCCTACAGTCCTGGCAACATCTGTGAGAATCTTTTCCATACCCTTCCTAGTTTAATAACGCCCTTCCAATAACTGGGTGACCAGAAATGCACACAAATACCTTAAATGCCATCTCATCAACATCTTGTACAAATGTTACACAGCATTCCAACTCTACGTGCTCAATGCTGTGAGCAAGGAAGACCAAATTCAGTCTTCACCAATGTCTACTTATGCCACCACTTTCAGTGAACTACATAGTTATACTCCTAGGTCTCTGTTTACAACAACTTCCAGGACCCAGCCATTTACTAAGCAAATCCTGCCCTGACTCAACTTCCTAAAATGCAACACTTCATTTACGTTGTGTTAAATTCCAATTCACCTTTTTCTACTTTCCCAGTAAATCTAAATGCTGCTGTAATCTTAGATAACCTTCATTGTACACTATACCACTGATTTCACTATCATCAAACTTATTAAGCATACTACCTATATTCACGTTCATGTTGTTAATACAAACTGTAGCACCAATCCTTGCAGCACTACTAGACACAGGCCTCCAATCTGGAAAAACAACACTACTCTGACTCCTCTTCACTCCAATTCATCAACTCCAAGGGTCTACTACCCTTGACTCCAATTTTGTATCCAATAGTCTAGCTCACACTGCATCTCATATGAACTAATTCTTCTAGACCAGCCTACCACTTGGGATGTTGTTACAGCATTGCTGAAGTCCACATGGACAAGGTCTATTGCCCTACACCTGTCAATAAGATTAACAAACCTGTCAAATTGGGGAATGGGAGGTAGGAAAAGTGAGAGTGGCCATTTTCAGAACAGGTGTCACTGAGGTCAAAGTACAGTGACTTGTGACAAGTGAGGTTTCACTGAGAAGGATGAGTGGCAATATACAGTTGGGCAAGGTAAGATTGTTCCTCATTTCTGTCAGTAGTTTGGATTTATAATATCACTTAAGACTGCCTCCCAGGTGCCAGTAATAGGAGTGCTCAGAGTGGGGTAAAGAACATTTTGAAAGCGGGTGAGTAGCCAGAGCCATGGCCCATATCAATGCTGATACTAATATCAGTATTAGCAACATAAGACAGATATAGTTGTGCAAAAGAAATTTAGAAACACCTAAATGGCCTGCCATTTTTGCAGTGTGAATGTAGTCTCGAAGGTGCAGGATGGTTGCAGCATGGCACATATGGGCCGAATCAAGACAATGGGACCAGGGCCCAAGAGTGAGGAATAAGCCAATGTTTGGCCATCACTGGAGCAGCCTTAGAGGTGATTTGATGCGGCAGAGTTGAGGCGATGTGGTCCAGCCCTGGGCCCAAGAGTGAGGAGAGACTCGAGGTTTGATTGATTTAAGTGCCAGGCTGAATTGGAAAGGTAGGGTATGGTCCGAATCGAGGCAGTAGGATCTGGGCCCAAAAGCATATCGAGGCAGCAGTGTCTGGGTCAGAGAGTGAGGATGAACCCATGGTGTGGCTGTTTTAAGCACTGGGACAGATTAAACAGGTGAGTGCCGGGACCAGAGGCAACGGATAGGGCATGCCAGTTCAGCTTGCTGCTCTGTGAGGTTTACTTGTCTCTGAACCGAGCTGAGGCTGTGGCCTGCAGCTAACAAAATACTGGATTAGCTACAGACTTTTGTGAACTTCACTTGTTTGTTTGCACAATGCATTTTTTCCGTGCATATTGGGTGTTAGATAGTCTGTTTATTTAAGTGGGTTCTATTGTATCTCTATTTTGTACACCTGAGCAGGGATATCAGGGAAGACCAAAAGGATGTGGAGCAACAAACAAATGCTGGAAAAACTGACAGGCAGCATCTGTGGTGGGAAACCTGAGTTTCAGTCGAGACCCTTCGTCTGGATTAGATAAGGATGTGGAAGCTGGAGAAATAAGAAACTGATACTCTGGAATCTGTCTGTATCATGATGTAGGAAGTGGTATCGATGATGGCGTACTTTAAGATGGATAAAACCCTAGGGCCTGGGGTTAAGGGGAACAAGCAAAGAAATTACTATGATTCTGATTGCGATTCTTGAACTTTGTTAGCCATGGGTGAGGGCCCCTTGTTGAAAAAGGGGAAAGAATAGCTGGGATAAGCCTGGAAACGAGCTGGTGAGCCTTACATAATTAAAAGTGAAGTTGTTGAAGACTGAGAGACTGGAGTTATGTTCACTTGTAAAAGGCAGGTAGTAATCAGGAGTTAGCATGGTTTTCTGCAAGAAAATTAAAACTGATTGAGATTTTAATGAATTAAGAAATTGATGAAACAGAGTGGCAAATATGGTCTACAACGGACCTAAGTCTTTGACAAGGTCACAGATGGAAGGTCACTAGTCCAGAAGGTTAAAGTTCAAGGGATCTGAGACATGTTGACAAACTGTATCCACCGTTGGCATGACGGAAAGCAGAACTGTAGTGGATGGGCATTTCTCCAAATGCAGTTCAAGTTTAGATGTCATACTGCTATCTGAAAGTGGTGTATGTATAGAGGGCTGAGACAGAAATATCACCTGATACTTGTGTTACAGATTTCATTTTCTACTCATCAGCAGAAATGAATGACGGTTAGGTCTTGCTGCATGCAGGATCTGAATATTATGAATTAATTGAAAAATTTTAAACCTTATAATGGAAAGAACATTCTGAAGCAGTTGAACATTGTTGGCCTAGGGCATTTCACCAAGAAAAACTAAACACTAGAGATGTTGAGATACTGTAAAAGCAGAGTAACACACAAAATGCAGGAGGAACTCAGCAGGAAAGGCAGCATCTAAGGAATTGAAGAGTTGCCGTTTCTCGGTGCTGAACATCAACTCTTTATTCCTTTCCATAGATGCTGCCCAACCTGCTGAGTTCCTCCAGCATTTTTTTGCGTGTTGTCAAGGAAGATCTACAGCTATTGTGTAGTGCTGAGATAATTAAGCACTATGAACCATGGTCAATGATGCCGAGTAGAAGCAAAAGCAGTGAGTGCTTTTGTACACATGCTGCTTCACCACTAATTTGGCCCTTGGTAAAAACAATTCCTGATGAAATTAATCTTTTCTAGGCAGAGCACAATGCAATTCGCCCATTCTTGGGAACTGTATCAACAAACCACAAAAATTAAAGCAGGTGATTCCATTAACCTCACTAGATGTCAGAATAGCCAAGTCCTCTTCAGATGAATGAAACAGGCAGAGTCTCAACAATTAATAAAAACATTAGTGTCTATCATTGACAGAAAATGCAATACCTTTAACTACAACTAGAGGTCTCCTTACTATTCTTAAATGAGCAACTATTTATTCCGAAACCATGCCCCTAATTTTGCTATACAGAAAGAAAATCTCATTATTTACCCAGGCAAACGCAGTCAGAATCTTACTGTTAAAGGTCATTCTTCTTATAATAAAATCCAATATTCCATTGGATCAGTTATTCACTCAACGGTTTGTTAACCATATTTCATCAAAAATGATACCTAGACCTTCTGGACAGAAGCACTCATCACATTATATTCCAACAGCAAATATTTTTAGTCAACTCGATTACCTGTCCTTCATTTACAGAAATTTTATAATACCCTGCTTCTTTGACCATCTTCAAATTTTCAGAAAAATCTGTCTTTTTGTGCAGGCTAGTCAAGGCCCCCAAACTGATCCCTGTAGTGCCCTGTAGTTACAATTTGTCAACTTAATGGTTTTTATTTTCATTACCCAATGCTCTATCCATGCTAAACAATATTGACTCCAGTTCATAAATACTTGAAAAGCTGGTATTCTCCAGTATGTCATGTCTAATCCAACATCTGAAATCCCTCAATCAATAGAACGATGCTATTTAAACATTCTCCAAGACTCTGATGTTTATCTGACCATCAGAATTGGACACACTGCTCCATTTGAAGCCTAAACAACATTCAGTACTGTTTTAATATAACTTCAGATTTTGCTCTCAATTCATCTGAATGGTATTACCAGAATTCCACATGCTTTACACCCAAATTGCTTTTGCCACACACTCAAGTCCCTGTTCCTGCAGACCCTGTGCTAGTCAGTCTATATGGCCTTCCCTTATACATTCAGTCAAGGTATATCACTGCATATTACTCCATTCATTTTCATCCACTTCTTTACTCATTCATCTAGCTTGCCCTTTCTACATCTCAATCAAGTGGATGTCATCCACAAATTTGGAAAACTTTAACCTATATGCTGCAAGGTGATCAATATTAGCACTATGTCCAAGTGTCAATCACTGGGAAATAGCAGTGATAAACATCCTCCTGTCTGAACAATCATTTACTATTCATAAAACACCATCTAATTATTTCTCTGTTTGGCATAAGTTATTTTGAACGTAAGTAATTTGTGTCTTGATACTGTACTGCTTCCACAAAACAAATTTCATGATACCTATAGTGATAATAAACCTGATTCTGTTTCCTGTCTTTAAGGTAGCTTCTCAAGCATGACTAATACAATAGACCACATTTTTGAGTAATGGTTTATTAAACAACTTCTCAAACTACATTCCTTCAGATTTTTCTTAATGTCCATGTTTTCCTGATTTCTAAAAGCTTCCCTACTACACATTTATCTTTTTTCAATTGTATTTTAGCATGACAATACCTCTGTTCTAGCTGCTATAACCCAAAATAACAAATTAAACATCAGCTTACAATATTAATTGTACTTGCATGTTGAAAATACAAGGTGAATGGGCTCCATTTATAATAAAATTGACCCTAACTTAATGTAGTAAAAATGCAAAACATTTTACGTGAAAGGTGATAAGAATTTTCCAAATCCTACCAGGTAAAGAAAAAAACTTTGTTAGACTCAAAGTAGGTTTACTTGACTATGACACTATTAAAAAAATGAGATTTATACTTTAATTCTACACCAACTCAGTGCAGGAAAGCATTACATACCAGAATCAGGTGATCCTACAATCGCACCCCATTTCTTCCTGATCCACTCCCTGTAATCTATTACCTCTTGGGTCACTTTAATGATTCTTCCAAGTGTGCTGCAAAAAAAATAAATAAATACAAAGCAAATGTAACACGCTGGGAAAGGTTTCACTGGTAACGCAATGGTCTTTCTGTAGAAGCAATGTTTGGGATATGGTTAGAGATAACAGGTGCTTTAGAGAATGTGAGCTGTCTGTTGAAGGGGGTGTGCTTTCGAGTTGTGTGCCTGACACTGAGGTGAGCTGGGTCTTTTGTTCAGCGGGAGATGAAGGGAGAAGATGCCGGAGAGAAGAGGTCTTGACCTGGAGCAGGGCGATGATTCAATGAAGCCCAGGGAGATCAAAGGAGAATTGGCGAAGGGGAAACTGAGCTCCAACTTGTGCACATTAGGCTGTTTTATTAAAATAAGCCCTTTTTTTCCTTTACCCCTTTAGTCAAATTAAGAATTATAAAGCTAAATTGTATGCGGTGCACCATCTGCTATTTTAGTAAAATGTCTTTCATTTAGAGAAATTTTGCTTCTTTGTCCATCTTCAAAAGGATTTTCTTTTCTCCCTTTGGGCAAAGAATACAAAGCATACACCACCAGGCTCAAGGACAGCCTCCATCTCCTGAATGGACCTCATGTACAATTATGCTCTCATGACCTCAATCTTGACCTCACCGTGATCTTGAACTTATTGTTCACCTGCACTTTATCTTGTTTACCTCAATGCACTGTAAAATGATTTGAGCTGCATGAACATTATGCAAGATAAGCTTTTCATTGCGTTTTGGTACATTATTTACAGTCCTCCTGCTTCAAAATATCCACCATTGCCCCTGTACCAAAGAAAACCAAGGTAACATGTCTGAACGACTGGTGTCCTGTTGCACTCAGCTCAAAAGCAAACGTTTTCAGAGGCTGTTCAAGAACAGCATGTGCAAAATGCTACCACCCACACTGGACCCCCTATAATTCAGCTACAAACACAACCAATCAACAGACAATGCCATAGCTCTACACACCATCCTCACTCACCTGGAAAAGAGGGATACTTATGTTAGAATGCTGTTCTTGGGACTATAGTTCAGCATTCAACACCATAATACCCCCCAGGCTCAACAAGTAGCTCAGAGACCTTTGCCTGCACCAGCCTTGTGCAGCTGGATCCTGGACTTCCTGTCAGATTGCTGGCAGGTGGTAAGGATGGGCTCCCTCACCTCTGCCCCTCAACACACAGGAATACCCCAGGCTTGTGTCCTGAGGCTTCTCCTCTACTCCCTTTTCAGCCATGACTGTGTTGCCAAGCACAGCTCCAATCTTATCAAATTTTCAGACGACACAATATTGATAGGCCTCATTTCCAACAATGATGAGTCAGCCGACAAAGAAGTCAATGCCCTAGCACACTGATGCCAAAAAAACCTTTCGGTCAAATGTCAAAAAAATATTGATCGTGCTTTATGGGAGGAATGGAGACTGTCTAGTCCCTATTGACATCAAGGGGACTGTAGCGCAGAGGTTCAAGCTCCTCGGTATACACATCACCAAGGATCTCATCTGGACTGTACATACTTGCTACGTGGTGAAAAAAAGCACAACAGCGCCTCAGCGTAAGTAGTTTGGCATGAGTCCCCAAACCCTTAGACTTTCTACAGGGACACCATTGAGAGCATCCTGACTGGCTGTGTCATTGCCTTGAATGGGAACTCTACCACCATCAATCACAGGGCATTGCAGAGAGTGTTGCGGACAGCCCAGCACATTTGTGGATGTGATCTTCCCTCTATTAAGGACATTTACAGCAGATGTGTAAAAAGGACCCAGACAATCATCACCGATTCCAGCCACCCTAACCACAAACTGTTTCAGCTGCTACAGTATGGCAAAGGGTACCGTAGCATTAAGGCCAAGACCAATGGGATCCAGGAAAGCTTTTCATCAGGCCATTAGATTTATCAATACACATTGACCTGATTGCATATCTGACTGTAGTGATCCGATTGTGTATCTGACTGCACATACACGTATACAAAACAATTATGTATATAATCCTAGTGTTTAGGCAATATCCTCCCACATTATTGCTTATATTGGCAATGGAGACGCAACAAAGATTTTTACTCCCTTGGATGTAAGAAATAAAAATAATACAATGCATTTGACAATAATAAACCAATACCTCTCAGAATCTTTGTTTGGGTAAGATCTTGCCAGCGGTGACACGGCGTGACTTAGGACAATGTATGCATAATCAAACACCTGCTTGACTTGCATGGCTCCATATGAACTCCTCCCTACATCATTTCCTACCAGAAGGGAGCAACATTCAAAATTATTCATCAGTAGCTTTGAGTGCTGAACATGAACCATTACTGAAAAAAAATTGTGACTGTATAGAGTTCAAATGTAATTTAAATTCTGAATAATCATTACAGTCCCAAACAGCCATTGCAAAGGTTTTGTTAATGTAGTGTATTTAGGTTAACCAGTACATTTGGGCCCAATTAAGTGGCTGTCACAATTAGCTAAACCTTTGTGGAAATAGCTAAAAAAGATATAAAAAAGACAAACTACCGTTTAACTGAGGAAGAAATTATATGTTTAAATGGAATACAGAACAAATTAGAACACTAGCAATACTACTGCAGTACTATAAAACTGTATTAGCTCCAAATAGTTATTGGAGGAATTCACACTGCCATGTTATTTTCATTGAATGTAATTGAATAAAATTATTGCAGACACAGTGCAGATATTCCTTCAAACATTGAACATTGAAGGACTGCCTTCAAACATTGTTTTCGACAACTGCATCTTCCAAATCTTCATTTTCATTGTAACATTCAAGATCATTGCCAATACTTTCTAACACTTCATAGCTCCTGAAGTAGTAAAAACATTTAATTTGCACTCTCAGCTGTTTGTGGAATCTCCACTGCTTGAAACTTCAGTGAGCAACACAGTTCTGAATTGTCTTGCTACTTATTTCTTGCCAAATATTTGTGACAAAAATTGTTGCTTTTTGAACACAAACACATGCAACCTCACTAGTTAAAAACTGTTTGCTCAAAGCACGGTCACACATAACTATTACTAGTTATAAACTGTTCAACTCCTGTCCCAATTAAGTGGCACAGTGTCCCTAATAAATGAAGTGAATCATAGCTATTTTCTTGATAGTTTTTGTTCTTCTGGAGTCATCCCAGATAAGTGACTGCCCTGATTAACCAATGACCCAATTAGCCAGTACTGGTATTTTTGCAAACTGCACGACTGCCCAGATTAGGCATAGGCAGTGGTGTGGCTCTGGTGGCAAGAGATCTTTAGAAAAATGTGACATAGGGTCAGATAATGTTGAATCTTTGTGGGTGTAGTTAAGAAATAGCAAGGGTGAGAAAAACATTATGGGAATCATATATAAGCTTCCAAATTGTAGCCAAGACATGGGTTCAGATTGGGAGCTGGAAAAGGCATATAATAAGGATAATGACAATTGTAATGGAGGACTTCAAAATTCAAGGGAATTGTGAAAATCAGATTGGTTTCGGATTGCAAGAGGAGGAATTTGTTGAAAGCCTACAAGATGGCTTTTTAGAGCAGCTTGTGTTTGAGTCTATTCAGAGAAAGGCCATCTTAGATTGGGTATTGTGTAATAACCCAGATATTATTAAGGAGCTTAATCCTTAGGAGACAGTGATCATAATATGATTGAATTCATACTGCAATTTGAGAGAGAGAGAAAAACACAAGTCACATATCAGTATTGCAATGGAATAAAGGGAATTACAGAGGCATGAGGGAGGAGTTTGCCCAGGTGCACTGGAGGAGAATACTGGCGGGGATGACAGCAGAGCAGAGATGGCAGAAGTTTCTGGGAATAGTTCACAAGGCACAAGATAAATATGCCCCACAGAGGAAGAATTACTCAAATGGCAGGGGAAGGCAATTGTGGCTGACAAAGGAAGTTAAAAGCAAGGAAAGGCCAAATAAGGTAGCAAAAGTGAGTGGGAAGCTGGATGATTGGGAAGCTTTTAAAATCCAACAAGAGGCAACTAAAAAGAGCTACAAGAAGGGAAAAGACAAAATATGAGGGCAGACTAGCCAATAATATAAAGCGGGATACCAAAAGTTTTTTTCAGTTATATGAAGAATAAAAGGGAGTCGAGTTAATATTGGACCACTGGAAAATTATGCTGGTGAGGTAGTTATGGAGGACAATGAAATGGCAGATGAATTTAATGGCTACTTTGCATCTGTCTTCACTGTGGAAGACACTAGCAGTGTGCCACAGGTCTGTGAGTGTCAGGGAGCAAGAGTGAGTGCCATTGCTCTTACAAAGGTAAAGGTGCTAGGCAAACTGAAAGGTCTTAAGGTGGATAAGTCACCTGGTCCAGATGGACTACATCCCAGAGTCCTGAGAGAGGTTGCTGAAGAGACAATGGATGCATTGGTCATGATCTTTCAAGAATCACTTGATTCTGGCATGGTCCCAGAGGACTGGAAGATTGTAAATGTCATTCCACTCTAAGGGAAGAAGGCAAAAGAAAGGAAATTATAGGCCACGTAGCCTAACCTCAGTGGTTGAGAAAATGTTGGAGTCTATTATTAAGGATGAGGTTTCAAGGTACTTGGGAGACTAATGATTAAATAAGCCAAATTAGCACTGTCAGCAGTTTTCAGGCCAATATCTCAGAAAGGATGTGCTGTCATTGGACAGTCCAGAGGAGGTTCATGAGGATGATTCCAGGAATGAAGGGATTAACATATAAGTATTTGGCAGCTTTGGGCCTGTATTCACTGGAATTTAGAAGAATATAGGGGGATCTCACTGAATCCTACAGTATGTTGAAAGCACTGGATAGGGTGCATGTGGAGAGAATATTTCCTTTGGTGGGGGTATCCAGAACTAGAGGGCACAGCCTTAAAATTGAGGGGCCACCTTTTTATTTAGCTGGAGAGCAGTGAATCTGTGGAATGCTCTGCCCCAGACTACTGTGGAGGTCAAGTCTGTGGGTATATTTAAGACGGAAGTTGATCGTTTTCTGATCAGTCAGGGCATCAAAGGATATGGCGAGAAGACAGGTATATGAGGTTCTGTGGGATCCGGAATCAGCCATGATGGAATGGCGGAGCAGACTCAATGGACTGAATGGCTTAATTCTGCTCCTGTGTCTTGTGGTCAAATTCAAGATTTATTTCACACCCTTTAAATCATGATGAGAGTACCGCCAACTTTCATTGTAGCTAGGAAGTATTCCTGCATCCAAGGATGGACATCACCCAAAAAAATCAGTATCAATGAGGGGCTTATACTTTGATAGGTTCATTTTGAGGCAATGCAATTAATTCCACTAAATAATTTCTTGAAGAAAGCAAAATATGTGCAACAGCTATTTCAGAACATTTTAATTCATCAGGCAATCATCCAGTGCATAAAACGTATATTACGCAAAAGAGCTCCCCTGTATTTGGCAGTGACACAGCCTGCACCAAGATTTCCTTCATTTGCATATTTATAGGTTTGGTGTGCATGTTTTCATGAAGGAACTAAAAGCAATGTTTTTTGTGTATAGCTGATTGATCCTGAAGGTTCTATTGATTTAAAGTGTACTGTACATCAGTTGGTGCCCTATCGCTGAGTTGTTCGACGTTGGTATCCATCATGATTCTGGATGGCAGAATCCATACAATGATTCAGGAAGTAGCTCTTCAGCTGAGATCATATACAAGATCCCTGCCTTAACTTTTTCCCTTTGCACTTCTCAGCTAGATTTCCTCTTCTCAAAGGAGAAGGTGGGCTTCTCAGAGTACATACAGCAACCCCTGAGATTCATTTTCTTGCGAGCATTCACAGTAAATACAAGAAAAAACATAGAATCAATGAAGGACTGCAAACTACAAGACAGACAAACAACCAATGTGCAAATGCAACAAACAGTGTAAATAAAAAAAGCTAAAATAAATGAGCAGTAAATATTGAGGATGTGAGATGAAGAGTCCTTAAAGGTGAGTCTGTAGGTTGTGGGAACAGTTCAGAGATGAGGTGAGTGAAGTTCAGTTTAGTTATCCCTCTGGTTCAGGAACCTGATGGTTAAGGGGTAATAACTGTTGCTGAACTTGATGGTGGGGGTCCTGAGACTCTTGCTTCTTCATTCTGATGGCAGCAGCAAAGAGTATGGCCTGGATGGTGGGAGTACTTGATCGTGTTGCTGCACTCCTGAGACTGCACTCCATGTATATGTGCAAAATGGTGGTGAGGACTTTACCCATGATGGACTAAACTAAATCACTTTTTGTAGGCTTTTCCATTCAGGAGCACTGGTGGTTCCATATCAGGCCATGACGTAACCAGTCAATATAGCTCTCCACCACACATCTACGCAAGTTTGTCAAAGTTTTAGATGACATGCTGAATCTTCACAAACTCATAAGGAAGTCAAGGTACTGCTGTGCTTTCTTCATAATGGTACTTATGTCACATTTACAGTCTCTGAGGTGCTTGGCACATCTTCTTCCCTTACGCAGGTAATGTGATACTCAATATGCGCTCCACTGGTCAAGGCCATACTGTTTACCCCTGATATCAAAACTGCCACTTCACTGAGGCTTATAACAAGATGAGGACAGAATCAAAAGTCCAGTCAAAATCCTCTTAAAAATTCAATATCTCTTCAGTCTCTTGAGAATTCCTGGTTTGACTACTCTTTTGGGATGCTATTAAGAACCTCAGTCCAAATATCAAAAATGCAGAGAAAGTTGTGTAAGTGGTGTGAGAAGCATACCACCTCAAACTACCCACCCTCATACTCCATCAGGCACTACATGCCCCATCGGTGGAACCATTTGCATTTCCACAATGGCTTCAGTCACCTCAGAACCACAAAAACATTAACTTGTTCCCTGAAGGATTCCCCTAAGACCAAGACATTATATTAATTTAATAAGAGTAGAAAATGTTGGCAGCTTTAAACAGGTCAAGAAGCATCTGTGTCAAGAGAAATAGTGATAACACTTCAGGTTGAAGACCCAACTGTCTGAAAGGTGTCTGACCTGCAATGCTAGTCACTTCTTTTCTCACAGATGTTGCCTGACCTGTTGAGGTTTTCCAATATTTCCTGCTTTTATATCATATTTCTAACATTTGTTGTTTTTCTATTTATAGTACAATGATGAAATTATCTTGTACTGCTCCAAGCCAGTTACTTGGTTAAAGCAGGCAAGGCACTCAAGCAAAATGCATTCTTAATCACTTTGAATTACCTGGAACCAGAGGATCTTCAATACATAACATGGATGGTCTGTATCCATTGGTCATGTTCTTCATGATTTCATCTTTGGCAACGTACGCACCTCCACTTCTTATTCTAATACCAGTTTTCAAGTAATTAAAATGTCTCCCATACAGTTCAAAGAATTCCACCAGAAGAACTCCAAGATTTACAGTAGGCCTTCTGGCATCAATCCTTGGATGTAACTGAAATGTTCAAGGTTCAGAGATTAGCTTGAAAGTATCCACTTTTCCAAAGTGGTAAACCCATTAGCTTTCATAGTCAAGTATTTTAAAACATGAAGAATACAGGACCAGATCTTGCCAGCCAATAAATCTAGCTGAGTGACCATCTATGGTCTAACCATACTTGCACTTAACTGATTGGAATGCCCACTCTGCTGGCCAAAAGACATCCTAAATGCCAATGAAACAGTTTGGACAGAAGCATGGCATCTAGTGTTCTGAGACAACCCATGCCTTGAAACCCTTCAAACCTTTCACAGCTGTTTACAACCTCCTTCCCAGCATTTCTTTGTTTTAAACAGCAAGTGAATTTTCACATTTTAATTTTTAAAACTTAGGGTTAATTAAAAATCAGTAAATTTGCAATAAGCTAGCCCTTCACCTCCCTAATTATAATGAACATTCCCTTTGCACTAAACTTGTGCAATGGAGATAATGTGAAGCTCATCTGAGAAAAGAAACCCCATTAATGCCAAAGTCTTAGGCACACACAGTGCTTATATACAAGGTGTATTCACCTCCCTTTAAGTTTATGTTTTATCGTTTTACAACATTGAATCACAGTGGATTTAACTTGGCTTTGTTTTGACACTAATCGAACAGAGAAAGACTTGTTCGTGTCAAAGTGAAAACAGACCTCTGCAAAGTGATCTAAATTAATTACAAATATAAAATACAAATGAATCGATTGCATAAGTATCCTCCCTTTTAATATGACACACCAAACCATCAGTAGTGAAGCCAATTGGTTTTAAAAGTCACAATTAGTTGAATGGAGATCACTGTGTGCAGTCAAAGTTTTTCCAATTGTATGTAGTAAAAACACATCTGTATCTGGAACTGCTGGCAAGTCAGTATTCTGGCAAGAACTGCACCATGAAGACAAAAGTGTACTCCAAGCAACTCCGCAAAAAAGGTTCCTGAAAAGCACAAGTCAGGAGATGGATAGAAGAAAATTTCCAAGTCAGTACAGTTACATCAATCATCAAGAAATGGAAAGAATACGGCACAGCTGTGAATCTGCCTGAAGCAAGCCGTCCTCAAAAACTGAGTGACCGTGCAAGGGGACTTGTGAGGGAGGCCAACAAGAGGTCTGACAACTCTGCAGGAGTGCTGGCTTTAGGCAAAGAGAAAGCCACTGTTTAAAATAACTCACGTGAAATCACGGCTAGTTTGCAAAAAGGCACATGGGAGACTGAGCTCCTATGGTCTGATGAAACCAAAAGTGAAATTTTGGCCATCAGAGTAAACGCTACGCTTGGAGAAAACCAAACACCTTGTGTCATCGAAAACACACCATCCCTATTGTGAAGCATGGTGGTGGCTGCATCATGCTGTGGGAATGCTTCACTACAGCAGGCCCTGGAAGGCATGTGAAGGTAGAGGGTAAAATAAATGCGCAAAATACAGGAAAATCCTGATGCAGTCTGCAAGAGTACTGCGACTGGGAGATTTATTTTCCAGCAAGACAATGACCCCCAAGTATAAAGCCAAATCTACACACTAATTGCTTAAAAGCAGGAGTGGCCAAGTCAAAAGCCTAGTTCACTCAGTCTGCCAGGGTGAGCAGTTTAAGACAAATGGGGAAAAACTGCAGTATCCAGATGTGCAAATCCGATACAGGCTTATCAACAGACTCAAGGCTGTAATTGCTGCCAAAGGTACAAACTAAATATTGACTTGAAGGGAATGAGTAATTATGCAATTATTTTGTGTTTAATAATTGTAATAAATTTAGACCAATTTGTATAGTTTTCACTTTAACACAAAAGTGACTTTTCTCCCTTTCTCTTTGATTTGGCTATGGAACCTCTGGCGATAGCATTTCGAAACTGCCCTGAATTGACTGGGATTTGGAGAGGGGGTATTGAGCATAAAGTTTCTCTCTACGCTGATGACTTATTACTCTTTCTCTCAAATCCGTCTACATCCTTACCTCTAATGTTTTCACTTCTTGACCAGTTTAGCCAGATCTCTGGCTATAAACTTAATTTACATAAGAGTGAACTTCTCCCAATTAATAAAGAAGCACAAGAACTAACATTTCATGATCTCCCTTTTAAAGTAGTCCATAATCAATTTACTTATCTTGGAACTACAGTCACAAGGAAGTTCAAAGATCTCTTTCGTGAAAACTTTGCCAATCTTTCATATGCTATAAAACAGAGTCTGGTACAATGGTCACCTCTATCTATGTCTTTGGTAGGTCGTATTAATGTTGTTAAAATGTATGTTCTCCCCAAATTTTTATACCTATTTCAATCTATCCCAATTTTTATTCCTAAATCTTTTTTTGATTCCTTAGACTCTATTATTTTGTCATATCTGTGGCAGAATAAGCGCGCTAGAATTAATAAAATCCATCTCCAAAAATCTAAAAAAGAGGGTGGCATGGCTTTACCTAACTTTCGCTTATATTATTGGGCAGCTAATATACGTTGTGCTACCTTCTGGTCTTTCTTCCATGGCCAACCTGAATGCCCTAACTGGGTGGCGATGGAGCTGAGCTCCACTAAAGAATTATCTATCTCTGCACTTCTTGGCTCTGCACTCCCTAGTAGTCTGCCCAGATCAATAGCTAATCCTCTTGTTAGACACACTTTGCGTATATGGGCTCAGATCAGGAAATGCTATGGTTTCCAGGGGTTTTCCATTTCCAGCCCTATTGCTCATAATCACCTTTTTTTTACCTACTACATACGATTCAGCATTCCAGGTTTGGTATAGGAAGGGCATTAGACATTTTGAAGATCTTTTCATTGATAATCGCTTCGCTTCTTTTCAGCAGCTCTCTGTTAAGTTCAATCTGCCCAATGCTCATTTTTTCAGATATCTCCAAATCCGACACTTTATTGCTCCTTTAATTCCTAACTTTCCTGAAATGCCTGCGAAAAATGCTATGGACTTATTTCTTTCCATGAATCCACTAGGTAAAGGCTTAATATCAATCATCTGAGATAAACTAGCAGCCTTACGACGGGCCCCCATGGATAAAATCAAAATGGCCTGGGAGCAGGATTTAAATATCTCCTTATCTGAGGAGAGCTGGGATTCAGTTCTCAAATCGGTTAACTCAACCTCTCTTTGTGCTCGCCACTGCCTTTTACAGTTTAAGATTGTTCATAGAGCCCATTTGTCTAAATCTAAACTATCTCGATTCTACCCTAGCGTTAGTCCGCTCTGTGTTAAATGCAAAAGGGGCGTGGCTTCTCTCATCCATATGTACTGGTTCTGTCCTAGCTTGGAGAAATCTGGAAAGATGTCTTCACTATGTTATCGTGTATTCTGAATAAGCACCTAGAACCAAACCCCTTAATTGCTCTGTTCGGTTTTTGGGGCGAGACAGAATTATGTCTGGGTCCGACCAAATGCCGAATATTATCCTTTGCCTCTCTCCTGGCTAGATGCTTGATCCTCCTTAGATGGAGAGATGTTGCCCCGCCCACTCATGCTCAATGGCTTAACGACATTATGGCCTGCTTGGACCTTGAAAAAATTCATTATTCATTTCTTAATTTGGACCTAAAGTTCCATAAGGTCTGGGGACCTTTTCTCGAGTACTTTCATAACCTTCCTCTTAATTCAGGTGCTTTTTTTTTGCTAAATTCTCTTCCTTTGTAGCATATTTTTATTGTATGCTTAATTTTGCACTGTTTTAATGTTCCTAATTGGGATTTGGGGTTTTTAATTTGTAAAATGTCTTGAAAAACTAACAAAAATTTTTTTTTTTAAATTTTAAAAAAAGTGACTTTTCTGTTGATTAGTGTCAAAAAAGCCAAATTAAATCCCCTGTGATTCAATGTTGTAAAACAATAAAACATGAGCACTTCCAAGGGAGTTGAATACTTTTTATGGGTACTGTACATAGCTAGGGTGCCTACAACTTTTGCTCAGTACTGTTGTAGTTTTAAGTATACATTGCACTACTGCCACACAAAAAGAACATTTGTGTGATGATAAACCCGATTCTGATATGGGTCTCTATTGTGGACAGGGTGGGAAGGAGGTAGAAGAGGGAAAATCACTGTTGGGAAAAGGGGAAGAAGAGGGGAGGGAATGGGAAACACCAGAGTGATGTTCTATAACAATCAATAAACCAATTGTTTGGAAACAAATTGCCTTGCCTGAAGTCTCAGAGCTAAGAGTATCTGCACCCGTGCCACCCTCCACTGTTGGCACTCCTTCTCTGCCATATGTCCCACACCCCTCCTGTGGTGCTCTTCCCTCACCATTCCCAACATCCTTTGCTCCAGCCAGATTGACAAACACACCCTCTGCTCCACATTGATAAATACAGTACTGTGCAAAGACACCCTAGCTATATAAAAAGTATTCAACCCCAACCGCCATCAGAAATTTTCATGTTTTATTGCTTTACCACATTAAATGACAGTGGATTTAATTTGCCATTTCTGCTGCTGATCAACAGAAAAAACTGGTTTCAAATTGAAAACAAATTTCTACAAATTGATTTAAAATTATTACAATTATTAAACACAAAATAATTGATTACTTAATTACTTAGCCCCTTCAAGTCAGTGTTTAGTAGGTGCATCTTTGGCAGCAATTACAACCTTGAGTCTGTGTGGATAGGTCTACCAGCTTTGCACATCTGGACACTGCAATTTTTCCCCATTCTTCTTAACAAAACTGCTCAAGTTGTGTCAGACTGCATGGGGATCCCGAATGAACAGTAATTTTCAAGTCCAGCCACACATTTTCAATTGGATTGAGGCCTGGACTCTGACTTAACCACTCAAGGACTATAACTTTGTTGCTTTTAAGCTATTCCTATGAAGTCTGGCTTTATGCTTTAGGGTCATTATCTTGCTGGAAAACAATTCTTCTCCCAACTCACTGTTCTGTTGCGGACTGCATCAGGTTTCCCTCCCATTTTTCCCTGTACTTTGCTGCATTCATTTTACACTCTACCTTCACAAGCCTTCCAGAGCCTGCTGCAGTGAAGCATCCCCCACAGCATCACGCAGCCACCACCATGCTTCATGGTAGGGATGGTGTGTTTTTGATAATGTGCAGTGCTTGGCTTATGCCAAACATAGCATATAGTCTGATGGTCAAAAAGCTCAATTTTTGTTTCATCAGACTGCGGAACCTTCTTCCAGCTGACTTCAGTCTCCCACATGCCTTCTGGCAAACTCCAGCCAAGACTTCATGCGAGTTTTTTACCCCCAATGGCTTTCTCCTTGCCACTCACCCATAAAACTGCAACTGGAGAAACACCTAACAGTTGTTATATGCCTAGGCTCTCCGATCTCAGCCACTTAGCTTATAACACCTCCAGAGTTGTCATAGGTCTCTTAGTAGCTTCTCTCACTAGTCCTCTTCTTGCACAGTACTCAGTTTTTGAGGATAGCCTGCTCTAGGCAAATTTACAGCTGTGCCATATTCTTTCCATTTCTTGATGATTGACTTTACCGTTCTCCAAGGGATATTCAGTGATTGGAAATTTTCTTAAATCCATCTCCTGACTTGCGCCTTTCAATAACTTTTTTGCGGAGTTGCTTGTAGTGTTCTTTTATCTTCATGATGTAGTTTTTGCCAGGATACTGACTCACCAGCAGTTGGACCTTCCAGATACAGGTGTATTTTTACTATAATCAATTGAAACACCTTGACTGACCACAGGTCTCGAAAAACAGATCTCTATTTAACTAATTATGTGACTTCTGAAACCGATTGGTTGCACTGGTGATGATTTGGTGTGTCATACTAAAGGAGATGAATACTTAGGTAATCAATTATTTTGTGCTTTGTATTTGTAATTAATTTAGATCACTTTGTAGAGACCTGTTCTCACTTTGACACAGAAGTCCTTTTCTGTTGATCAGTGTCTAAAAAGCCAAATTAAATCCACTGTAACTCAACGTGGTAAAACAATAAAACATGAAAACTTTGGGGGGGGGGGGGGGGGGAGGGGTAAGAATACTTTTTAAAGGCACTGTATATGTGCCCAAGACATTTGCACAGTACTATACATCCAGGACTTGAACATTTGACAAAACATGAACAAAACACATAAATGTGCTGCCATACAATTAAAACCATCTGGCTCCAAGTTGTACAATTAACATTTGTCAACAAAATGTTGCCTTCATCTTAAACTTAAGAACTTTTTACCTGTAGGAAACTAATAGCCATTAAAATGAGGCTGTAAGAACTAATTCCTCCAGTAAAGACTTCATTCAAATCCCTCTGAAGAAGAAATTGTTTTAAGACCAGTATTAAGTAAGGTAACACTGGGTATCCCTGTGAAGAAAAATAAACATATCTGTGTTAACTTAAAATAAAACAAAAATTGTCAAGGATTAAAGCTAAAAATATCAAAAATGATCCAGAATCAGAAATCTGATCAATTGATTTAAGGTGCCATAAGACATTCAGAACATTATCATGTATATACAAAATTGAAAAGTGTAAGCACCCAAAAATAGAATGTTTGTTACCTGTGATGATAGTATCCAATTTAGTAAGTCAAATATACTAAAGGGAATATACAGGTCAACAAAACAGCTGCATGGAGTAATAGTATTATTGATTGCTTAATGGTCAACTGAGTTGCTGTACCACTGAAATGAGCTTAAATTATATCTCAGTTGGCATATCTTTTACGCCAGAAGTTGGCACACAGCAGTTTCAATAGAAGACTGGGCCCTCATTGACAACATTTGCCTATTATAAGTCATTTCAATAATTTCAAAACAGATTTTTCTTTCTATAATTACATTTTAAGACTAAGAATTCCTTTTTAGGTGAAGCAGCTACAAGTAACCTCCCAGAAAATGCTGGAAATTGGGAAGACGACAGAGACACAGACAAGAATTCAGAAAAATTCCAAACACGAGGGATATGAAAGCACACAAATTGTCAGAGGATGTCTTGATGAACTTCGTGACAAGATCTCCAAAGATGGGGCTAATGGGATAGCTGAAGCATTGGATTTACTTTTCTTAATAATCTTTCTCTTCAATGAAGGATCTATTATACTGAAAAAATATTAAGTACCACTCCTTTGTTCAATCACGGTAGAGAGATGGAAGCATTCAACAAGCCAGTTTACCTTAATGTCTGTCAGACATTAATAACATCACTAACATTTGTCCTGTCAATAAAAGTGATATAGCAAAGTGCTTCGGAATACAAGGAGCAGATAGAAAAAGCTTCATTTGTCATTTAGGCCCATCATATCAAACTAGCTTTCCTTCAACAGATGTTGGATGCAAAATCATAAACACCTAACTCAATCATCAGTTCCACTTCTGGCAGTTAAATAAATGGTTTCAGCTAAGGACAAACTATAGATAAACTGGTTTGTGGAACAGCCTCAACAATTAAGTAATTACATTCAGAACAAATGCAGAAAATAACTGATTGTTAAGGTCAGAGCAGACTTGAAATAAACTATAGTGTTTTATGGGCTTAGCTTTAGATACAAGCTTTCAATATATAGTAAATTATAACACACATTTTATTACACATACACAAATATAAGAGGTTTACAAATGGTGACTGTTTTAAGGGAAATTCACTGAAAACAAAACAGTACATTTTAAGTGCTAGTTTCAAGCAACTCTGCAGTCAGCCTCACGTGGACAAGCCTGTTAACGTGGGAAGAGATTCAACAATTAGATTAAAGGCAAAACAAGGCCTGGCATATTAGGTGAACAGAACACTCAGGTTTTACCAGCTAGTTATTCTTTATCTCTGAAATCTGTGCAAGCCAGACTAGTTTGGTCATAAAAATTAAATATCTTCTGGAAGTTTATATTGTCTTGAGGATGTTGAATGGAAGTCCCACTTCCTCCACTACTTCAGTGAAAGCATTGATGGCTTGGGGTTCAGCCTCTAATTGCATGCAAATGTAAGCATGTTTATTGCAGCTTTAATATTGATATTTGGGTGACACAAATTCTGCAGCAAACTTGCCAAGTTTAAGATCAGTACCATTCTGCAGGACATTTGTTGAAGGTGAAGTACAGCACAGTAATGAGAAAAACTGAAGAAAGTGTGAGACAATGAAGCCGCCTTGCTCAAGACTCATTGTTGGATTATGCACAAATGTCATATTGGAAACATTGAAGGGAAACCAATTTCTATGGGTAGCTGAAATGGAGGTCAACACTCCATAGTGGCACCCAGTTGACTGTGTAAAAGACTTCAGTGAATTTCAGAAAATTCACTTAGTGACTAGAGCTGCTGTCTGACTTTCTTGGAAATGTTGCCTGATTTAAGGCAACCACATTCTGCCGCAGGTTAGTCTGAACCCATACTGCAATTCAGGGAACAGCTCTTCAGTCACTAGAGGCAGCTATTCAGAAGGAACTTGGCCATAACTTCCCTGTGGTAGACAGCAGGAGGGACTTCTCTGTAGTTCCCACAGGTTAAATTGTCTCCTTTCTTGATTATTGCAGTTGTGGCATGAGGTCCCCTGGTGATTCTTCCTTTGTCAAGATTTGGGACAATGAGATAATGGTGAAGAACCTCTATCACAAATCCAAAGTGTTTTAGAACTTCAAAAGGGATCCCATCTAGTCCTGAAAGATCATTTACTTTAATTTGGCATGGAGGTTTAATTTGTAGGTCAGGATAGGTGGCAAGTCTGTTGACTGGAGGATGGAGTCAAAAGGGCTCACAGCAGTGACAGAGTCCTGACTGAAGAGATTTTTAAGTGTTTGGCACAGCAACCATTAACTGCCCCTGTCCTTAGCAAGTTCATCTCCACCATGGCTCTTAGTTGGGTGTGGCCTTGGGTGACTGGGCTCTCAGTGGCTTTAACAGCTCTGATAAATTCATGCATAATTCGGCTGTCAAAATGCTGAGCCTCTTGTGTTTCAGCCACCAATTATGCTTCAGAAGTCTCTGCTGTCCCTTTGTTTTATTTCCTTTGAGGAGCTTCCAATCCAGGAACACTTTGCAGTTAACAAGTTCTTCAGTTTTATGACCATTCTCAACAAATCAAGCCTGGGTGAAGCTCAGAATCAGTTCACAAGAGTCAATTACATTCAGCTTCAGAACAGCTTGTACCATGGGCACCCTGTGGTTCTCATGGTTGCAGGTTTGACAACTATTCTGAAAAGTGATGTCTGAAAACAACTGCTTCTGTAGAGTCCTTGAGAGCTTCAGCATTGATCTACATGTGGTAACCTTTCAGATGATGCCTCTCTTGTCAACAGACTGATGAAGATAACAGAGTGGAGTAGGCAGAGTCAGTTCAGCAGTAATTGATACCTGTCAAATGAACATCTTTGCTGTCCTTCCCGCAGGCAATTTTATAATCTAACTACTGTCTTCCTCCAGTCAGAGATGTTGCACTAAGATCCTGTGCTTGGTGAAGCATCTTATCAGAAGGACTGTTTTGAACTACACTTACACCCCTTCATTACTGATCTTTCATTGCCGGAAGGTATCTTTTCCGCAAAAATTTTCAACCTTTAAGATAATTCAAAAAAATTTTTTTGAGGCATTGTAAGTGTTGATACTTTGATGTACCTGTGTAGTTTTGAACAATAACAATAATAATAATAATAATAAAAAAAAGATTTGAAAAGAAAGATAAAGGTATCTTTTCCAACCCCACATGAAGTTGATCAGGAGGACCAGTTAATTGTCCTCTGGTATACAGAACAGGACATTTCATGATCAAACCTTCTTGAGGCATTAAGCAATAATGGGTTCATTGCAAAATGGGTCAAAATTGTTCATTCTAACAATTTTCCCGAGATGTCACCTAGCTCATCAAGAAGACAGCGTTCTCTTGCAGAAGGTGGTTGTTGTGCCTCACCAGGAGGCAGCAATTCCAAAGTTCCTGGTCAACGACAGCAGAATGATGCTCCTATGAGTCACTACTGGGCCTGTGCATGAGGATCCTAACACTACAGGCCTAGAACTTCATATCATGGAATAAAAAATGCCAGTATACAGTGGCATGCAAACGTTTGGGCATCCCTGGTCAAAATTTCTGTTACTGTGAATAGTTAAGTGAGTAGAAGATGAACTAATCTCCAAAAGTCATAAAGTTAAAGATGAAACATTCTTTTTCAACATTTTAAGCAAGATTAGTGCATTATTTTTGTTTTGGACAATTTTAGAGTGGAAAAAAGGAGAGGAGCACCATGCAAAAGTTTGGGCTCCCCAAGAGATTTGAGCTCTCAGATAACTTTTACCAAGGTCTCTGACCTTAATTAGTTTGTTAGGGCTAAGGCTTGTTCACAATCATTGTTAGGAAAGGCCAGGTGATGCAAATTTCAAAGCTTTATAAATACCCTGACTCCTCAAACCTTGCCCAAACAATCAGCAGCCATGGGCTCCTCTAAGCAGCTGCCTAGCACTCTGAAAATTAAAATAAATGATGCCCACAAAGCAGGAGAAGGCTATAAGAAGATAGCAAAGCATTTTCAGGTAGCCATTTCCTCAGTTCGTAATGAAATTAAGAAATGGTAGTTAATAGGAAAGGTGGAGGTCAAATTGAGGTCTGGAAGACCAAGAGAACTGCTAGAAAGGCAAATCAAAATCCCTGTTTGACTGCAAAAGAATTTCAGGAAGACGTAACAGACTCTGGAGTGGTGGTGCACTGCTCTGCTGTGCAGTGACACCTGCACAAAGATGACCTTCATGGAAAAGTCATCAGAAGAAAATCTTTCCTGCATCCTCACCACAAAATTCAGGATCAGAAGTTTGCAAAGGAACATCTAAACAAGTCTGATGCATTATGGAAACAAGTCCTGTGGACCGAAGTTAAAATAGAACTTTTTGGCTGCAATGAGCAAAGGTATGTTTGGAGAAAAAAGGATGCAGAATTTCATGCACTGTTAAACTGTTAAGCACAGGGGTGGATCAATCGTGCTCTGGGCTTGTGTTGCAGCCAATGGCACGGGGAACATCTCACTGGTAAAAGGAAGAACGAACTCAATTAAATACCAGCAAACTCTGGAAGCAAACATCACACCATCTGTAAAAAAAGCTGAAGATGAAAAGAGGATGGCTTCTACAACAGGATAATGACCCTAAACACACCTCAAAATCCATAATGGACTACCTCAAGAGGCACAAGCTGAAGGTTTTGCCATGGCCCTCAGTTCCTCGACCTAAGCATCATCGAAAATCTGTGGATAGACCTCAAAGGAGTAGTGCATGCAAGTTGGCCCAAGAATCTCACAGAACTAGAAGCCTTTTGTAAGGAAGAATGGGCAAAAATCCCCCTCTTAGACTCTTAGCTGGCTACAGAAAGCATTTACAAGCTGTGATACTTGCCAAAGGGGGTGTTACTAAATACTGACCATGCAGGGTGCTCAAACTTTTGCTTCAGGCCCTTTTTTTTTGTTATTTTGAAACTGTAAAAGATGGAAATTAAAAAAGTAATCTTGCTTAAAATATTTTTTTTTAAATTAAAGAAATGTGTCATCTTTAACTTTATGCCTTTTGGCAATCAGGTCATCGTTTACTTGCTTAGCTATTCACTATAGCAGAAATTTTGACCAGGGGGTGTCCAAACTTTTGCACACCACCTTATGGTTACTCTGAACTTAGGGCAGCTACCACATTTTCTTGAAAGAGCAAGGTTTTAACTGAATGGCAAGAATGGTCCAGAACAAATGGGAGACAAAGTTTTCATGTATCAATATTTACACATTGAGCATCACCATCAGGTACAGACCCATGTGTCATTACTGTCAATCATGTGGGCACACAAACAATATGCAAATTGTTTTACCATTGTCACATGTCCTAACATGCAGTCAAATACAATTGTCATTATTACCTTAATAAAGTCTTTGATAAATTGAGCTGCCTTCACACCAGTTTCAACATTGAAACTGATATCTACTTTGACTTCTGTCTCCTGGTCAGTCAGTTTTATAATTGGCACCTGCAAAATTAAGAACATTTGTTCGAATCATGAAAACACTAAAAGAAATAGTTTTAAAAGTAAAAGCAGACATTCAAGTAACCTACTGTAGCTTTGTCAAGTACTTTAATAGAGTATGGTTCAGCAATGTTCCGTCTTCGCAGCGCTTGCTCTAATAGCTGTAAAGGTGGGTTCTTCCATTTCCCGAAAACTACAAGGTCTATGTCACTGTAAAGTAAGAGAATGAAAAAAAATAACACTAGTAAATTCTAGATAAGAAGAAACTTCTGTAGAGATAAGCCAGCTATAAACCATAAACATATTGCTATAAATTTTATTTAAAAAAAATAACTGGATCATCTTAGAATTTCATCATTTTTATTAAAAAAATTTTACTTAAAACTATCAGAACACTGAACAAATGCGCATACCTTTGCTTTGCTTGCAAGATCAAATAAATCTTTTACAATTAAAGTGACAGCAAAAAGTTATAGCTTTAAATACAAGTTTTAGAAATGTAAATATGCCTGTCATTCGGAGGAGTCCCATGAAATCTTATTTCCACTATTTAAAAAAGTTTTACACTTGCTTTATAAAAAAAAACCTTTCCTTTAATAATATTTTCCGCTCTCTCAAACCTGAGGATCTTTGTCGTTAAATGTTCTTAGCCTGGTATTTTAAATAAAGCCCACATTATTTTCTGCAGCATGTATATAACCTACACATAAAAACAGTTCTGCCTGAGAAAATTAGGAGCCAAATTTGCTCCACCATTCAGTAGGATCAAGGCTGATCTGATAACAATCTTGAATGTGTATTTCCATACTCCTGAAACCATTCACCATTTGCTTGTCAAAATGTACATACTTCTGCCTTAAACATATTCATGAGTCTATACTTCCACCTTTTTCCAAAACTCAAGACAAATAGGTAAGAAAACCTCATTTGTCTTGAATGAGTAACTGCTAGTTCAATATTTTCACATACCAGGAAAGATTCTCCCATTCCATTTATCAATTCCTTTCAGGACCTCACATGCTTCAATGAAATCCACTCTTGCTATTCCACATTCCAGCAACAACTATAGCTTGTTTAGCTTTTCTCATAAGCCAACCCACTCATTTCAAGTGTCTGTTCTGCTAATCTGAACTACATTGCATAAGCATCTAAATTCTTAGATGAAACACAGCATTTCAAATGTGAAGTCACCAATGCCCTATACTTATTCTTCATCTCCTTACTTTAATGTTCATTTGTGAGTGATTTGTATTATCCTCCATAAACTCATTTTACCACCTCAGATTATTCCTCAGTTCTGTAGTCAAGTGAACAGGTCATTGGCACATGATCTATTGTTGAACTACTATGTACACTTTATACAAGCAGCCAGACTTAAACTTACTCCTGAACTTCATTTTATGAAGGCATTACTAGAAAATGAGCTCAATAGAACTCAGTTTCACATTGCTACATATGAATGCAAGATTTACTGTCTCATCCTTCTTGCTGAAAAACCAAATTCAAATCAATATGCCAATGTTAATCACATGTGTATCAGTACACCCCAATTGAACAAAGGAAACTTACAGCTTCAAGATAAACTAATTTCAGAAGTATAAAAGCTAAGGCAATGCATTTTAAAGTTAGTTAGACAGCATGGAAACAGACTCAGGACTAGCTCAGGTGGACAGCATGAATGAGTTGACCCAATTTTAGTATGACTGTGCAATTTATTTCTTTTACTTCTTACGTTGCACGCATAATATATAATCACATCTTTAGTAAATACATTTTAAGTAAACACTTTATAAGCTGAGTGAAAATGACAGGAGAAATTAAAGTACAATACATCATATGACAATATCCACAATAAATCATTAAATAGTGTTTAAACAACCCTGTAATTACCAGCTGTGGTTCAGAAGAAAGTCAATCCTTCTTTCCCATACAGGCGTGATAGTACTCAACTCTGAGGTACACTTTAACACCAAACTGCACTATCAGATGGCAAGTTTAAAAGTGAAACCCACCACCAAGCAAAGGAAAGGGATGCCCTTGATTCCCTTGGTGATCTTGCCAGCATCACTAATATTTAACTCTTAACATCACTAAAGTTACTTGGTCATGGGCTTGTCATGCACAAAACTGCTGCTTTATAACAGAGACCATGCTTCATAATACAAGGACTTTATTGGTTTTGAAAAGATTTTGGGATGTTCTGAGATAGTCAGTTATGAAAAATATTTTATAAATACAGGGCACTTCTTTAACCTTGGTATTAAATAAGTTATGTTAAAACAAAGCAATAGAAAACATGTTACAAAACCACTTGCTATAATAGATTTTTTTAAATTGCATACCTGGTTGGGAGATAGAGACCTGTACTGAAACTTCCAAAAATCTGAACCTGGAGAAGAGACATGCATGCATCAATTTAAAATTACTTTTCATTCCCTGCAATAAATTACTACAAAGTTTTTCATTATAATTTGCTTCATTATTATAGAATGTACAATGCCCAAATTGTTTGATTTTTGACTAGTTATTTTAAAAGGGAACATTAATCATTTTATCAAAACAATATTGTAGGTACTAAACAAAAAACTTCTCGAAATTAGCATACATTGTTATATTGATCAAAAAACACATTTAACTTCAGTTTAATTTCTTAAAGTAGTGCAGCTCTCCAAATGATTATAACTGATAAAGCAGGGGGTAACTTCTGTCAATAAACAAATTTGCATTCTCCTGAAAAATGCTCACCAACAGATGAAAGCAAGCTTAAACAAACAATGAAGCAATGAAGAAAGCAGTCAAGTTAGTAAGCCACAGAGAAAACTGCCAGCACATAGCAATCAATGGTGTATCATAATATCCTTCAAGTATTAAAAACTTAACTGCATGAACAGTAAGGTAAGCAAAATTAAGGTTCTGCCCTATAAGAAAGTCTCGTCAATTAAAAATTGAGATTATGTTCCAATTTTATTTGTGGTTTTAAACAGTAATAATTTACAAGATTAACATTTTGAAATAGTTAATAATTAAATAATTTAACCGTTTAAACATTGCTTTTGACAGTTTTGCCTACAGATTATGCCAAGTTTTTGTGGCTTATCTGCCTGCCAAAATAGATTTCCAACATATTTGCAGATGGGGGCTTGTTCTACCACCCGAGCCCAACAATAAGAGGCTTTGAAAAGGAAGACACGTGTGAACAGCAATGAATTGGTGGTGAGCTATCAGCTTGCCAGGGACCAAAGAAATCTGGACAAAATTCATTTTTTTGACAATTGTAATTTATACATTTAGAAAAAAAAATGGTAGTGTTAACCACAGATATCTACTATTTTCTAACAATGACAGCTCCTGATACATGAATTTACAAACAAAAAATGTTTTTCAATTTTACATCCCTCAAAATCCCTAGAAAATTACTTAGTTTAAAGATACAGCATTTTCTCTTCAGTTTATTGCTTGGGATCATTTGGATAAGCTACAAATCAAGAAATCAATCTAACGTATTTGCAATGTAATGTTTTCAGCAATCTCAATACAAGAATATCAAACAATTTATTTTGATGCCTTAACTATATATACTCAATTCAGGCATCTCTGCACACATAGGTATTTAAACCAGGTACACCGAAAATGTTGGGTTAGATTCAATACAGATCTTTTTTTCCTATTCAAGACCAGATTTCTATTTGTCAATAAGAATACCTTTTTAAATTAAATCTCTTATAAATTTGGAACTCCCCTCAAGTAATTAAGAAAAATGTTAATAAATTCAGTGACAAGTAGTGCCATATACGGTAATACTCACATCAGCTGAAGGCCAGAGCTCCTTGATAACAGATTCTATTCGTTTTACTACTTCTTTACGCATGGCCTCCTCTTCAGGGCGTGGTGACATGAAATTGTAGAAGTCTAAGACTTCTTCATGAAGTCTAAAAATGAAGCAAAATTAACTTAGCATTCCATATCCAACCTGTCTAGTACCTTTCATTTCAACTTTACAAAGCTTTTCATTATATTATAAATAACTTTCTCTACACTAAGTAAAATTCCAGTTTGACTACAAAACAATCTTCAATGAATATCCCTTACTTAGGGAGTTACGAGTTTTGCTTAACCAGACTGAAAAATTCCAACCATTTCCAAAACTTTTGGGAACAACGTCATATTTTTAATTACTTGAACGGTAATTTGCCACACAAATTACACACTTCTGTCACAGCAGTATTGCAGCAAGTAGATTAGCATTTTCTAAGCTGGTTAACAATCACAAACCAAGTCCTCTGTTTAGCATACTGAAAGGTTTGACAACTTCAAACAGTACAATTTTTATTTGTTATCTGCTCATGAAGAAACAGTCTCAATAATTCCCACCATTTCCAGTTTCAACTTTAGCGCTAGAACAATTTTTTTAAAAAAAAACACATTGCTGTTTTACCAACATCCCCCCCCCCCCCACCACCCCTGGCCCGGTTTACTATGTACCTGTTTGACATCCTTTATTCATTTTTGTTTGTATTGCTAGAGTGCTTCCTTTCTCTGGGCCATCAACTTGTATAATTTCCAAGCAATGTAGATGAAACTCTACTGCAACCCTTGTTGATGCTACAGTGCAACACCTTTCGAATCCCTTTTTTCCTTTTAAACAAAACAAGTATCTAAAACAAACACCATCTAACTTTACTGTTCACTTTCTCACCTAGTACACAGAGGATGAACCAGGTAAGGAAATTATCAAAAATGTAAAGCTGCAAAAAATTAAGTAACATTCACATTTACTAGCATCCAAACATGACGAGGATGACAGCGGAGCAGAGATAGCCGAAGTTTCTGAGAATAGTTCACAAGGTGCAGGATAGATATGTTTCACAAAGGAAGAAGTTCTCAAATGGCGGGGTAAGCAACCATGGCTGACAAAGGAAGTTAAGGATTGCATAAAAGCAAAGGGCATGTAAAGTAGCAAAAGTGAGTGTGAAGTTGGATGATTTGGGAAGCTTTTAAACTCCAACAAAAGGCAACTAAAAGGCTAAAGGGAAAATATTAAATATGAAGGCAAACTAGCCAATAATAGAAAGCAAGGTACTGAAAGATTTCTGTTATATAAAGAATAAAATGGAGGCGAGAATTGATATTGAACAACGGGAAATGATACTGGTGAGGTAGTAATAGGGGACAAAGAAAAAGCAGCTGAACTTCATGGCTACTTTTCATCTATTCTTCACTGTGGCAGAGACTAGAAGTGTGTCAGAGGTCCATGAGTGTCAGGAAGCAAGAGCGAGTGCCATTGCTATTACAAAGGCTAAGCAAACTGAAAGGCCTTAAGGTGGATGAGTCACCTGGTTCAGATGGATTACATCTCAGAGCTCTGAAAGAGGTTGCTGAAGAGATAACAGATACATTGGTCATGATCTTTCAAGAATAACCTGATTCTGGCATGGCCCTGGAGGACTGGAAGATTGCATATGTCACTACACTCTAAGGAAGGAAAGCAAAAGAAAAGAAATTATAGGCCACTCAGCCTATCCTCAGAGGTTGGGAAAATGTTGGGAGTCTTTTAAGGATGAAGTTTCAAGGTACTTGGAAACTAGATGATAAAATAAGTCAAAGTCAGCATGGTTTCTGTAAAGAGAAATCTTGCCTAACAGAAATCTGTTAGAGTTCTTCAAGGAAGTAACAAGTAGGGTGAACAAAGGAGAGGCAGTTGATGTCATTTACTTGAATTTTCAGAAGGCACTTGTCACACGAGGCTGCTTAACAACATAAAATCCTATAGCGTTACAGGAAAGATACTGCCATGGATAAAGGAATAGCCTACAGGCAGGAGGCAGCAAGTGGAATAAAAGGGGCCTTTTCTGATTGGCTGCCAGTGACTAGTGGCATTCCTCAGGAGTCAATATTGGGACCGCTACTTTTCACACTGTTTGTCAATGATTTGGATAATGGAATTGACGGATTTGTGGCAAAAAGTTTGTAGATGATACAAAGATAGGTGGAGGTGTAGGTAGTGCTAAGGAAGCAAACAATTGCAGCAGGACTTCGACAAAGGGCAAAAAACAATGGAAGATGGAATAGTGTTGGGATATGTATGATAATAAATTTTGGTAAAAGGAACAATAGGGCAGACTATTATCAAAATGGGGAGAACATCCAAACATCAGAGGTGCAGCTAGACTTAGGAGTCCTCATGCACCAGAAGCTTACTTTACAGGGTGAGCCTCTGGTAAAGGCAGCAAATGCACTTCTGGCATTTATTTCAAGGGGAATATAAAAGCAGGGAAATATTGCTGAGTCAAGTCACGCTTGGAGTATTGTCAACAGTTTTGGGCCCATATCTCAGAAAAGATGTGTTGTCATTAAACAGAGTCCAGAGGAGGTTCACAAGAATGATTCCAGGAATGAAGGGGTTAACATGTGAGAAGCATTTGGCAGCTTTAGGCTTGTACTCACTGGAATTTAGAAGAATGTGTGGAGATCTCATTGAAACCTACTGAACATTGAAAGGACTAGATAGGGTGGATGTAGAGAGGATGTTTTCTATGGTAAGAGCATATTTAAAGCAAAGGTTGATCATTTCCTGATCAGTCAGGGTGTCAAAGAAAATGGTGAGAAGGCAGGTGTATGGGGTTGAGTGGGATCTGGGATCAGCCATGATGGAATGGCCGAATCCTGCTCCTATGTCTTATGGTCTTAAATCTACTGTTTTAAGTGTTGAAATGTCAGAATCAGAATAAGGTTTTGTTTAAAAAAAATTAAAAGGCAGCAATTTTTAAATCAAGTGTCAATTGTTTAGAGCATAAATTTTAGTGTGAATACTGCTATAAAAGCCAAATGGCACGGAACAATTAAAGGATTTTATCTGAAACATAGTCATTCAAGTACATTCTCCTAGGGGAAGAAATTGCAAGCAAAACATGCCTCAACTGTGAAACTCAAACACATTTTCCCTACTTTATCTTAGCAGCTAGTACAGAAATTCCAATTACATCTCAAAAGGCAAGCTGTCAAGTTATAGCAATCTTATATCTGTTATACCTGATTAACATGGAGTGTAGTTGTAATTAGAATAGATACATGGTTGTCAAAATTCATCCCATTCTTGGAATGGATCATCAGAAAACATTGAGTGTTTCTTTCCCCATAGGTACAGTTTGACCCAAGTACTTTCAACGTTTTATTAATACAAATTGGAAAACACACTTATAAGTAGTGTGAGAAAATAATAAATATTGAACGACACCAAATTCCACCTAGTGTGATTAAAATTATTCAAGGGATATAGGCTTCACAAACTGAACTGGCATTTAATTGCCCAACCCCAGACTCTGTTGAAAAAAGTGGCAAGATGCTTTCTTCAAACTCTAGTCTTTCATGCATGGGTCTGTCCATGATGCTCTTAGGACAAGAGATTCCGTATTATGACCCAGAGATGCAAGACTGGTGATACGTTTCCAAGACGTCATGGAAGTCAGGTATTTCCACTGAAGAATATCTATAAGCAATTAAGTAACAAATCAAGAAAATCCATGCCTATGGAAGATTGAGATTTTGATAAATAGTGGGAAAACTATTCTTTGCTCTATAATCACACTTCAATTTAGATGCCACTGTATTTGTACACACGTTAAAATAAAATCACATACAGTCCTCAAAATAACTCATTGTTTAATGTACTCAGAGCCAAGATAACTGAGATAGACTTGCCAGATGGCTACTTTCTAGAATTTATATTGATCCTGGCAGAGGTTTTCCCCCAAATTTGAAAAGGCTACTGTGCTTCTGATGCTGTCCCCATTTTACAATGGACTATAGCCAACTGGAAACATTTCAGAGTCACAAGTCACAAAAACAATGGCTAATTCAGGAACACACTTTCAACATTACATCTCAGATTGGTTGGGGTTCATAGTCCTTATCTTGTTCACTCAAGCACTCATACCATGTACGGTGAATTCCACTGGCCTCAGGGTTCTTGTTCCAGCACTTTGGAATAAAAAATGGTTGTATACTGAGCCAGGTCTCTGACAACACCTGCTAGATTTCTGATAACTGAGAATGAGGTTGAGTTATGGGAGGTACGATCAGCCCTCCTTATCTGCAGGTTCCGCATGCATATATTCAACCAACACAGATCAGGAAAACCCAGAAGTTCACTCTCCAGCACCTGTTGTTTGAGCATGTACAGACATTTTTTTCTTGTCATTATTCCCTAAACAATGCAGTACAACTTTCTACATAGCATTTACATTGTATTAGGTATAAATAATCTAGAGATGATTTAAAGTACAGATTTCCCCCGCTATCCATTCCTATGAAACAGTTTGTAAGCCGAAATGCCGTAAAGCGAAGAAGCAATTACCATTAACTTGTACGGGGAAAATTTTTGAGCGTTCCCAGACCCAAAAAATAACCTACCAAATAACACAAACATGTAGTAAAAGCAGGAATGATATGATAAATATACAGTCTATATAAAGTAGAAATACTGTATGTACGGTATAGTTTCACTTATCAGAATGGGGAAGACAGTGAGCCAAAATCAATTTGAAGATGGGGAAAAAAAAAAAAAAAAATCGGCACCTGCACGCATGCGCACACAAGGCTTCACGGTCATGGTAGTCTTTCTCAGGGTAAACACACATATAAAGTGGGCGTCTTTTTTTTGTAAAAGCGAAAATCCCCTTTGGTTAGCGAAAACAGGTACTAATGTAGGTCTTTCGTAACAGCGAGCTGTCGTAAAGTGAACATTTGAAAAATGGGGGCCACCTGTATACGAGAGGATGTGCGTAGGTTACCGCGGATCAGGATTGGGAAAAATCCCGAAAGTTCTCTTACAAGTTAAGTCGGAACAGGTACTTTGGGTATTTTGTAGTGTCAGTTAGTCAAACGTTTGTCTTAGTATATAGTATATATTTTACCTTTCTATGCAGATAAAACGCTTAAGAAATGTATGTATTTCAATAATTAAACCGCTGCATTGCATAGTAATAATTGTAGTTTTCACTAGGGCAGGGCCTTTCTCACTTTATCCTTTAAAATTGTTTCAATCGTTCACCAACTGTAGCCTAACGCTTTTCCAATGACCGATGGTGTTTCACCTCTTTCCGATCGCTTTATTATTTCCAATTGTGATTATTTTCGTGAACAGAAACACTGCAGATTCAGAGCTCCACCGAGTCCTAAAGTCCACCACACTGAGAGAGGTTATATAAGGGACTCGAGCATCCACTTTTTTTTTGTATCCACGGGGGGTTCTGGAATCAATCCCCCGCAGATAAGGAGGGCCGACTGATGCATTCATCTATCTCTCTACACAATGAGTTCTTCAATTATTCATCACTATTCATGGTTGGATGTGGCAGAATCGCAAAAGCTTTATTTTTTTTTTGTGGAATTCTGTATCACTTCACGATCTAAATTTGTTGTAAATTTTTGTAAACACAGATCTATAATTTCACCATTTGATCTCATTTTAGGTACACCTGTGAGTTCCCTGCAATGCTTTCACTATACTTGTTGAATGAGGATAAGTTCCTCAGGTTTTTGCTATGAATAAGCTGTACACCACCATGCGAGTACATGTGCATGGCGGTTTATCCCTTACTCAAATTCATTCCCTTGTACACTTTGCCTAAAATATCAGTCTAAATTAATCGTGAAGTTTTAAAAAGTCAAATTTTATTTACACATTCAAAAATTTTCAACTGTTCATTCACTTTTCAGCGCAATTGATCCTTTATTACCACATGGCTACATTACTTATTCTGTCACTTAAATTTTTAAACAAGCACATACTCCATCCCTATTCCTTCCTCGCCAACTACTCTAATGGCATTCAGATGTTTAAATCTTACTCATTCTTCTGTGAACACATAAATTGCTTTATTATTGCTACATGTATCAAATCCATGGTTCTAAGGTTGTCAAGCTGAGGAATGATAGAGGGAACAAGCTCCCACTACCTAAAAGTGCTCCTCATGGCTTGTGCATCAAATAGCCTCTGACAACCAAGTCCAACTCCTGGCCTTCTCGTGTGGCTCAGCCTCTAAGCCCAGTGGAACTGTTTCTTCTGACAGGAGAAAGAGCGAAGGCAGGTCCTGTTGCCAAAAAACCAGTGCTTCAGGTAGATGGAGCTTGTCAACCTAGGAAGGCAGTCCATTTAAGAGAGGGAAAACTCTTTTTCAAGCCTCCGCTGCTTTGCTGCTATACCCACTTATGGGAAAGGCTTCAGGAGTAAACCCTGAGGACAAATCCGGAGCTGGAGTCCCTAAGGCCGTTGTTGTCGATGTTGTCTTCAACCTCGCTCTGGCAACTCCTGTGACGTCACTGGTGCCAAGCTGTATCAGCCCTTGCCCTTCCTTTGGACAATATTGGTGGTATGAAGAGAGGAGACTTGCTGCTTGGGCAACTGCCAGTCTTTCATACAACTTTGCCCAGGCCTGTGCCCTGGAGAGGCTGCAAGACTAACAGATGCCATCCTATTCTACATATCAAATCTCAATGGCTCTCCACACGGCTTTAGACCACCTGGACAACATAAACACCTACATCAGGATGCTGTTCATCAACTACAGCTTAGTATTTAATACCATCATTCCCACAATCCTGATTGAGAAGTTGCAGAACCTGGGCCTCTGTACCTCCCTCTGTAATTGGATCTTCGACTTCCTAACTGGAAGACCACAGTCCGTGTGGATTGTTGATAACATCTCCTCACTGACAATCAACACTGGTGCACCTCAGGGGTGTGTGCTTAGCCCACTGCTCTACTCTCTATATACACATGACAGAGTGGTTAGGCATAGCTCAAATACCATCCATAAATTTGCTGATGATACGACCATTGTTAGTAGAGTCTCAGGTGGTGACGAGAGGGCATACAGGAGTGAGATATCCCAATTAGTGGAATGGTGCCACAGCAGCAACCTGGCATCCAACATCAGTAAGACGAAAGAGCTGATTGTGGATGTCAGGAAGGGTAAAACAAAGGAACACATACCAATCCTCACAGAGGGATCAGAAGTGGAGAGTGAGCAGCTTCAAGTTCCTGGGTGTCAAGATTTCTGAGGATCTAACCTGGTCCCAACATATCGATGTATAACCATATATCAATCACAGCACAGAAACAGGCCATTTCGGCCCTCCTAGTCTATGCCGAACTCTTAATCTCACCTAGTCCCACTTACCTGCACTCAGCCCATAACCCTCCACTCCTTTCCTGTCCATATACCTATCAGTTAGTTATAGTAGTATATGTAGTTATAAAGAAGGCAAGACAGTGGTTATACTTCATTAGGAGTTTGAAGAGATTTGGTGCATTAACCAATACACCCAAAAATTTCTATAGTTGTACCGTAGAGAGCTTTCTGACAGGCTGCATCAGTGTCTGGTATGGAGGAGTTACTGCACAGGACTGAAAGAAACTGCAGAAGGTTGTAAACTTAGTCAGCTCCATCTTAAGCACTAGCCTACAAAGTACCCAAGACATCTTTAGGGAGCAATGTTGCAGAAAGGCAGCGTCCATTATTAAGGACCTCCATCACTCAGGGCAAGCCCTCTTCTCATTGTTACCATCAGGTAGGAGACACAGGAAGCCTGAAGACACACACTCAGCAATTCAGGAACAGCTTCTTCCCCTCTGCCATTCGATTCCTAAATGGATATTGAAGCTTAGGACACTACCTCACTCTTTTTTAAATATACAGTGTTTCTGCTTTTGCATTTTTTAAAATCTATTCAGTATACATAATTTACTTGTTTATTTATTATGATTAGGTTTTATTTTATTTATTATTAATTTTCTCTCTGCTAGATTATGTATTGCATTGAACTGCTGCTGCTAAGTTAACAAATTTCATGTCACATGCTGGTGATAATAAACTTGATTCTGATTCTTATCTTGCATATTGTACATGCAGACCACTTCATTTCAACAGTGTATTGAGGTAGTGCAAGGTAAAATAACGGAGTGCAGATAGAATGTGTTACAGTTAGAGAAAGTTCTGTACACAAATAAGGTACAAGCCGTAACAAGGTAGACTGCAAAGTCAGATGTGCATCCTATTGTACCATTCAATAGTCTTTTCACAGTCAGATGGAAAATGTCCTGGCACTTTGAGCCTTCTGTATCTTCGGCCCGATGTATGTCTGGGATGGGTGGGGTCTCTGATTTATGATGGCTGCTTTAGTAAGGCAGCAAGAAATGTAGATAGAATCCATGGAAGGGAGGTTGGTTTCTGTGATGGGCTAAGCTGCATCCGTAATTCCATAGTTTCTTGTAAGGCAGAGCTGTAGTCAATAAACAATAGTTCAATGTTGATGTCTTTACTGTATAAATGCTTCACAAATGAGTACAGAGCCAGGTATCTGCTGTAGACCTGTTTTGGTGATAGCCAAATTACTGGATCAAGGTTCTCTGGAAGGCTTAAGTTAATGTGTCATGACCATCCTCTCAATGAACTTCATGAGGGTGGATGTCAGCCATGTATTAAACTACCATATTTAATTCTTTGAAATATTCTGTCCTCTTGATCCCTGTTCTATTACAGATAATTCACTCAATATTACCTCAATAGTTCATTTCTTTTTTAAAAAAAGCTGTTCCTTCCTATTTTTATTTTTTTTTTATTGCTGTTCTATACAACTTTTTGTGACTACACCTCATGTGAATTTGAACCTCCATTACTAAATTTACCTTAAAATAATGACAGCCGCTATTGAGCCAAGTTTTCTCCCAAATCCTGCTGTATAATATGGACAACACTCAAAAAATTGTTCACATGTCTTGATTTGTCTGATTACAAAAAAAACTTGATGAGCTGACTTAAGACCCCTTTTTACAGTTATTTTGTAACTTTCTGGTCAACATTCAAAATTCTTAAGCTGAAAAGAGCAGATGTACACACAATCACATAAAGGTCCTGTATAATTATAACAAGACATACGTATTCATTTACTGAAAATCACCTATAAAGGCCAACATACCATGTGTCTTAACTTTTGGCTGTAGCTGAATATTTTGTTTCTGTAACTGATAGAGAAGGATACTCAAATCTTGATGTTTATCAACATTTAAATAATTATCTGCCTTTATTTATCCTGTCATGCTTATCCATATAATTTGACATACACCCTACATTTCTTATTCAAATAACATGATTAATTGCTTAAAGAAGGGCCCAAACCTTTTAACTTTCAATTTGTTTGTTCAAAATATACACAGAGACGGATCACATACAAACAATCACACTTCTATTTGGAGAACAGTTGCTTTATGATATCACAGAAATTTAGAGAATGATATGGTCACTGCCACTTCTTAAGAAAGCTTTCCAATCCAATTTACAGCAGTCAAGCTATGTCACTCAATATTCAACTTTTTTTGTTTTGTAATTGAGAGGGTTGATGGCAGTAGTTCATGTGGCTAGAAATTTTCTTAAGGAGTTTGATAAAGTACCATGTCACTGATTTACCAACGATACTCATGGATAGTGGCAAGGCCGCCCTGAGACAAAGGAATATTATCCAGCATCTGCAGAATCTTGTGTTTAGAATATTAACTGTCATCTTTCATACTAAAGGGGATAAGAACACAGTCATGTCCTAAAAGGGCCACTTGTCAAAAGAAAATTAGCCTACAAGGCAGAAGCATGCAGAAAACTAACATCTCATTTCATAAGCCGAAGGAAAGAACTAGCTCAAGTTGTGTGATCAGTTTTTAATGCAATATTGTGAAAAATATTAATATCTTAGTAAATGTATAGGTCCTCCCCAGATTACAACAGGGTTCTACTCCTGCAGACTGTTCATAACGTGGACAATTTGCTGAACAGAAATGAGGCTGTCAGTCAAGTTCCCAAGCAGAAGATGCCTGCAGCACTACAGAAGCTGGCAATTCTATCCCACTAGCTTTGCAAATACTCACTGTACACAAATTGGGGATTCAGAACCTAGAGTTTTTATAGAATTACTAAAATAGCAATTAGGAATGGTAGCCCTCAGTTATACTGGGGGGGGGGGGGGGTAGAGGAGGAGGAGGACAGCTGAACTAGAAAAACTTAGATTACCCACTTTTGCAACCAAAAATTGATAGGGATATTCCAAATTGTGGAATTTGGAATGAGTACTTTAAACAGAACTGCTATGATCTTCAATGCACTAGACAAAAAAAAAAGCAAAAGCAATTCAAGAGCAACTCTCAAGTAAATACTTAGCGAGGAAAAGATTACCAGATTAATTTTGTGCACTCTGATCAATTATCCCTGGTTCTCTAATCCTTAAGACTACTTTGCCACTCCATTTGTTGAGTTAGAGATTAAGATTGACTGTTAAGGTACAAAAGTAAAAAAAAGTGCTATAAATTGACCAGTATAACAGGACACAACTTAAAAGCCTTGAATACTTAGAAATTCTCTCTCGAAATGGACATAGTGCAATATTTAGGTCACCATGGCTGCATTTCCAACTATGGGCTATCAAATGTGTGGGATCATCTAAACCAGAACACTTTAAGTACACTGCATGAAAACACCTTTTTACAGCACTGAAGAAATTCAATCTTTACAATTTAAAAAAATGCTGTCCCCCAAAATTAAAGATTCAAATTAAATATGGCAAGTACAGCTAAAATCCAGAGAACTTTTTGTGTATAAAGAATCACATCCCACAGTTTTATAAAATGACTACAAGGCCAAAGCTTCGTATACATCTTAAGTATGCTAAACCAGGTACACAATATAGTTTACTGCACTACTCTCTCTACACCCACGACTACGAGACTAAGCACTTGAGCTGAGCCATCTATACATTTGCAGATGACACACTGACTGTTGGCAGAATTTCAGAAGGAGGCTAGGAGATGCACGGGAGCAAGACAGATCTGCTGGTTGAGTGGTGTTGCAATATCCTTGAACTCAATGCCAGTAAGACCAAAGAATTGATCATAGACTTCAGAAAGCAGAAGTCAAGGGATCACACCACCTCATTGAGAGATCAGCTGTGGAAAGGAGTAGTTTCAAGTTCCTCTGTGTCAGCATGTCTGTAGATCGATCCTGTCACCAACATATTCAGGCAATTACAAAGACACAACAGCAGCTATATTACATTGGGAGTTTGAAGAGAAATAGTATGTCACCAAAAACACTTGTATATTTCCATGCATGTACTGTGGAGAGCATTCTTAACTAGCTGCATCACTGCCTGGTATGGAAGTGTCACTGTACAGGATTGGAAAAAGCTGCAAAAGGTTGTAAATTCAGCCAGCCCATCGTGGGCACTAGCCTCCCCAGCATCCAGGTACCTGCAAGCGGCATCAGTAAGGAACACCATCACCCCAGATATGCCCTCTTCTTATCACCCCCATCAGGGTACAGGATCATGAAGACGTTGCAGGAACAGCTTCTTCCCTCCACCATCAGATTTCTGAATGGACAATAAACCCAGGAACACTACCTCACTATTTCTGGGGGGGAGGGGGGGGTTTGAACTTGTTAATTAATGTTTACTCATACTTATTAGAAGTTATAGTTTTTAAATTATGTATTGCAATGTACTGCTGCCAGAAAATAACAAATTTCACAGCATATGCCAGTGATAAATTAGATTCTGATTTAGTTATAACCACTCACTGTATGATCATTATTCCTCTCCGTGCCTTGTAGCGCATCAGACAGCAACCTTGCCATTTCTTTTAGCATTTTTCTGCTTTTCCTACGAAGCCAAGTTGCTAACTCGATGCTCAACCCAGCACAGATTGAAAGCATGCAGGAAGCATGCAGGGAGTCAGCCAGATTTGAGCCCAGGACTACTCGCTCAAAGCCCAGTGCTGATGCCACGACACCACCAAATGATCAAGTATTACTTTCCTTCAATTTTCCTGAATTGGAGAGCATAGTTCAACTATACGAGCCCTTCAGCTCACTAAGTCTACACCAACTATGATGCCAATCTAAGCTAATTCCATATGCCTTCATGTGGTCTGTCTCCCTATTCCTTACCTGTTCACATATCTGTGAAAATGACATTGAAACTTTGTTTCCGTATCTGCTTCTACCATGTCTCCCAGCAGACTGTTCCCAGCACCCACCATTCAGTTTAAAAACAACTTGCCTTGCAAATCCCCTGTGAACCTTAAACTTGTGCCTGGGAAAAAGACCAGCTATCATCTTTATCTCCACCTCTCAATTTCAGATGCCACTGGAAGAAAAAAATTTGTGAATCCTTTACAATTACCTGGTTTTCTGCATTACTCATAAAATGCGGTTGGATCTTCATCTAATACACAATAATAGATTAACACAATCTGTCTAAACTAATAACACAAACAATTGTACTTCTCAACAATACTGAACAAACCATTTAAACAATCACAGTCTAGGTTCAAAAAAAGTATGTGAACCTCTGAACAATGCTACTACAAACATTATTTGGAGTCAGGTTTTCCAAACAGTGAGATGAGATTGGAGGTGTGGGTTGTAGAGGTGCCAACAGTAAGGGAAACTGTCTACAAATGGAGGAAATTCAGTACTGTTGCTACTCTTTCTAGGAGTGAGCAGCCTGCAAAGATCACATCAAGAGCATAATGTGCATTGCTGAAGGTGAAAAAGAACCCAAAAGACCTGCAGAAATATCTGGAGCTTGCTAAAGTCTCTGTTCATGTGTACACTATAAGAAAAACACTGAAGAATGGTGTTCATGGAAGGATGCCACAGAGGAAACCACTGCTCTCCAAAAAAAAACAACCACATGGCTGCATGTCTCAAGTTTGCAAAAGTTGAACTTTAGAAATGCACCCCGCTATGTTTGGGGGGAAAAGGGCAATACACACCAACACCAAAATCTCATCCCAATTGTGAAGCATGGTGGAAGGAACATCATAGTCTGGGGCTGCTTTGCTACCTCAGGGCTAGACAACTTGCAAATGTTGAAGGAACAATGAACTCAAAATTGTATCAAGATATTTTACAGGAGAATGTCAAGGTAGCGGTCTGTCACCTAAAGCTTAATAGAAGTTGAATGATGCAACAAGACAAACATTGGAAATAAGAGTAAATCAAAACAGCAAGTTTTAAAAAGAGAATGTGTTTTGGAGTGGCCAAGTCAGAGTCCAGACCTTAATCCAATTGAGATACTGTAGAGGGCTGTTCATGCAAGGTATCCCAGAAATATTGATGAACAGGAGCAGTCTAAAATTTCTCCTCACCATTTGCAAGTCTGATCAGCAACTACAGGAAACATTTGGTAGAGGTTATTGCTAAAGTAGGTTCTACTAGTTATTAAATACAAGACTCACATACTTTTTCCAGCCTGGACTGTGAACAATTAAACAATGGACTTCCATAAAGACATGAAAAGTACAATTGCTTGTGTTTTATTAGCTTCGGCAGATTGTGTTTGTCTATTATTGTGACTTAGAAGACCAGACCACATTTTATAAGCAATTAATGCAGAAAACCAGGTAATTGCAAGGGATTCACAATCTTTTTCTTACAGCTGCATACATCTACCAGGCCAACCCTCGGCCTCTGACACACCACAGAAAACAATCCAAGTTTGTCCAATTTCTCCTTATTCATAATGCTCTCCTATCCAGGCTGCACCCTAGTCAATCTCTCTGAAGTGAGATCCACTTTAAGAGAAAGATAGTTGGAACCAAAGAGGAAAAAATCTTTTTCCAACTGCAGAACCAAAGGATTAACATTTGGTTACCACAGACATACAAGATGCTGGAAATTCAAGCAACACAAACAAAATGCTGGTGGAACACAGTCATGGGAATGTACTTCTTCCTATAGATGCTGCCTGGTCTGCTGCGTTCCACCAGCATTTTGTGTGTCTAGCTTGGTAGTATCTACACTTGTCAATTATGACTGGGGAAAAAGGGAGGTGACTAACTAAGTTTGACTATAATTTAGTTCTCTCTAAACTACACTGATCTCTTTCTACACAGTTTGGAGATCACAAGCACTCCTGCCCACGAAAGGATGTTCTCATCAAAATAGCGACTTTCCGCATAAACAAGATTACCACATTAACTGGAACAAATCAAAAACAGATCCTGCATTCTGGTGAACCAACACATTCTTCTTGCTTTCATTAAATGTGAAATTCTGATTTTCCACCAGATGTGACTGAATGGCTAGAAGCACTGTACAAGAGGTCAATACCCACAAGATGAAACTAGCCAAACAAGCAATCATATCGAGTAGACTCCAAAATATGACAAACTGAAGAGCCAACTGCCAGCCTATCAATAAAAAAATAGAAAGGATCTAACAATAGTTATCACCAATTATCTGCTCACTACTGCTTTGGGTACTACTCCAAAACCATTTGGCTTCTAATCTTTCAGCCTCATTTTTAAAACACAATGTTCATTTTCATCACAATTTGCCCCAGAAATTTTTTTGCTGCTTTTCAACTACTGCTAAAACAACTTTGTGCATCAGCAAAACATTTTGTTAAAAATCCATAAGAGGTTACAACTTTCTAATGTGAGGTTCCAAGTGCAATATTGTCAGCTGCCGCAACAGTTTCAGTAAGTTTTTTGTTGATCTACTGCTGGCACATGGCCTTGCAGCTATTACAACGGAAGCCATTCCTTAAAGGGCTACAAGCATAATACAAGGAACACATTACTAGCCAGAGGAAATGCTCCTGCTTAAAGAATGCTATAATGATGAGAATGGTAGCGTGCTCATAGGTGCTCAACAGGATCTGAACAGGCTAAAGGAAAACGTTACCCGCAGGAGGAAGATTCTTTGGACAGAGAAATAAAAGAGCCCTCAAGGGCAGGAATCAGACATTCTTGGAACAGAAAAGTGCTACATGAACACCTACTGAAATCCACAATGTCTTTCATTCTTCTTTTCCAGTTCTGAAGAGTACCTGACCCAAAATATGAATGGTTTAATTTTCCATAGGTGGCATTCCCAGTGACAAATCGCCATGCTTGCCCTCCACTCATTTGGGCTCTCAAGTATACAACTTGGATAAATAAATGCCACACATTGGCAGTACTAACAGTCTGGAATGATTTGAGATTTTATGAAAGTGAGAATAGCCCATCTTCCAAATCAAAGTAGTTCAGGTACATACAAAGCTGAATTTTAAATCACAGGTCAGCAAGGATCACAGAGAAGCACAAGTTGTATAATATTTTAAAAATTATTGCTCTTTATTCCAAATATAGACAGTGAAACAGCATCTAATTATCTTGAGCAGAAAACTCCAAATGATCACTGGTACTCTGGGTAAAGCAATTTCTTATCATCTGTCCAGAACTGCCATTTCCTTACTTTAAGAGACCCCAGCAAAGGCAAACACTATCGCTGCTTTTACTATACCAAACTCTACAGAAATTATGTTTCAATAAAATCTGAATATTCCACTTTGCTCAAGTTCCTAACTGCACCTGCACATTTTACAAATTGGGTACATATTCAGGTCCTTCTGAACAACATATACCTTTGAATGCCATTTAAAAATCACTTCCATTTTTGAACAAAATTTCACATTTGACCATGTTACATTACATCATCACTTAGTCTGTTCCTATCTCCACAACACCTCAGCACATCCTTTTTGTAATCCACTGCCACCCAAGTATATTGCATTTTATCCCCTCGTCCACAACAGTTATGTACACAATAGCTGCTAACATAACATAGGTAAAAAAACAATCACAAAAATGTTACTTATATGACCTGGTCTTGCCCTATTTTTTAATCCCACCATCCATCCTTCTTGCCATCTTATTTTTTTTTTAAATCACTTTCATTCTTCTTTTCCAGTTCTGAAGAGTACCTGACCCAAAATATGAATGGTTTAATTTTCCATAGGTGGCATTCCCAGGATCACCTTGGTTTCAGATTTAGCATTCTGACCTGCATTTCAGTTTTACATGTCCCTGTTTTCTCTCCCTCTCTAGCCCAGATTGTCCTGCAAGTACTGGAACCATCTCAGCGACCTAGCCTCTATAAGAAATATTCTATGTGTTATACCTATTCCCCCATCTTCTTTGCAACTTTGAGCTAACTTCTTTTCTTTCAGTTCTTAAATTTCAACTTAAAGATTTAAACAGTTTCTCAGTAAACAGTAAAAGAGTAAAGGAATCTCAGAGAGAAATCATTATTTTTAAAACACTGCTCGGGGAAAAGAGGCTAGATTGCACAAGTGCGTGACGTAGAGCACCAAAGGTTTAAAAAATAGACCACCGTATACAGCGGGCAGTGGAGTGAAGGAGCAGAGTGGGATGGTTTTGGCTCAACAGGCTTCGACGTGAACAGGCAGAGGCGAGGGTAGGTTCTGGTAAGTATTGTTTTGTTTGTTTAGAGTAGAGAGAATGCCAGGCAGGATGCTGGAATGCTCCTCTTGCAGGATGTGGGAAGTCAGGGAGACCTCTGGTGCCCCTGACAACAACACCTGCAAGAAGTGCATCCAGCTGCAGCTCCTAACAAACCGAGTTAGGGAACTGAAGCAGGAGCAGGATGACCTCCGGATCATTAGGGAGAATGAGGAGTTTATAGATAGTAGTTTCAGGGAGGTGGCTGCACCAAAGGAGCAGGGCACAGGTAATTGGGTTACCCTCAGCAGAGGGAAGGGGAAAGGGCAGGCAGAGCAGGGTTCCCCTGTAGCCATTCCCCTCAACAAGTATACCAATTTGGATACTGTTGGGGAGGGGGAGGGGGGAAATGACTTACTCGGGACAAGCTGCAGCAGCTGGAACTCTGGCACTGAGTCTGATTCTGCAGTTCAGAAGGGAGGGTGGAAGAAGAGGAGAGTGGTAGTGATAGGGGACTCGATAGTTAGAGGTACAGACAGGAGGTTCTGTGGTTGTGACAGAGACTCCTGTATGGTTTATTGCCTGTCGGGTGCTAGGGTCAGGGATCTCTGATCGCGTGCACAGCATTCTGAAGTGGAAGGGTGATCAGCCAGATGTCATGGTACACATCAGTACCAATGACGTAGGAAGAAAGAGTAAGGAGGTCCCGAGTACAGAGAGCTTGGTAGAAAGTTAAAAAGCAGGACCTCGAGGGTGGTAATGTCAGGATTGCTACCTATGCCATGTGCCAGTGAGGGTAAGAATAGGATGCTCTGGCAGATGAACACACGGCTAAGGAACTGGTATAGGGGGCAGAGTTTCAGTTTTCAGGATCATTAGGACCTTTTTTGGGGCAGGTGGGACCTGTACAAGAGAGACAGGTTACACCTGAACTACAAGGGGACCAATATCCTTGCAGGGAGGTTTATTAGTGCTATTGGGGAGAGTTTAAACTAGATTTGCAGGGGGATGGGAACCAGAATGCCAGAGCAGATAGGGGAGCAGGGGTGAAAATATATGATGTTAAAAGTTCATGCAGTCACAAATAGAAGGGTTGCATGTGGTGATAATCTTCTGAGGTGTGTCAGGGAAGGCTGACAAGCTGAGGGCATGGATTGACACATAGAATTATGACATTGTAGCCATTAGTGAAACTTGGCTACAGGGGGCAGGACTGGCAGCTTAATGTTCCAGAGTTCTGATGCTTCAGACTTGATAGAGGCAGAGGAATGAAAGGTGGTGGGGGGTGGTTGCATTGCTAGTCAGGGAAAATGTTACAGCAGTGCTCAGGCAGGACAGATTAGAGGGCTTGTGTACCGAGGCCATATGGGTGGAGCTGAGAAACAGGAAAGGTATGACCACATTAAAGGGGTTGTATTATAGACCATCCAATAGTCAGCAAGAATAGGAGGAGGAGGAGGAGGAGGACAACGAAGAGGGGGACAGAGGGGGAGAGAGAGAGAGGGAGGACAACAACAAGAAACAAAGTTGTGATAGTAGGGGATTTTAATGTTCCACATATTGATTGGGACTCCCATACTGTTAAAGGTCTAGACAGGTTAGAGCTTGGAAAATGTGTTCAGGAAAGTTTTCTAAATCAATATATAGAGGTACCAGCTAGAGAGGATGCAATGTTAGATCTTCTATTAGGAAACGAGTTAGGATAGGTGACGGAAGCATGTGTAGGGGAACACTTTGGCTCCAGTGATCATAACACCATTAGTTTCAACTTGATTATGAATAAAGATAGATCTGGTCCTCAGGTTGAGGTTCTAAACTGGAAAAAGGCTAAATTTGAAGAAATGAGAAAGGATCTAAAAAGTGTGGATTGGGACAGGTTGTTCTCTGGTAAGGATGTGATTGGTAAGTGGGAGGCCTTCAAAGGAGAAATTGAGAGTGCAGAGTTTGTATGTTCCTTTCAGGATTAAAGGAAAAGTGAATAAGAAACCTTGGTTTGCAAGGGATATTGGAACTCTGATAAAGAAGAAGAGAGTGACGTATAACATGTATAGGAAACGGAGCAAATAAGGGTGCTTGGCAGTCAAGGTGAAGGATAATCCAAAGAACTTATACAGGTATATTAAGAGCAAAAGGATAGTAAGGGATAAAATTGGTCCTCTTGAAGATCAAGAGTGATTCACTAAGTATGGAATCAAAATAAATGGGGGAGATCTTTGCCTCTGTATTTACTAAGGAAACTGGCATGGAGTCAATGGAAGTAAGGCAAACAAGTAGTGAGGTCATGGAACCTATACAAATTGAAGAGGAGGAGGTGCTTGCTTTCTTGAAGCAAATCAGAGTAGATAAATCCCCAGGACCTGGCAGGGTATTCCCTCGGACCTTGAAGGAGACTAGTGTTGAAATTGCAGGGGCCCTGGCAGATATATTTAAAATGTCAGTATCTACGGGCGAGGTGCCCAGAGGATTGGATGATAGCTCATGTTGTTCCGTTGTTTAAAAAAGGCTCTAAAAGTAATCCGGGAAATTATAGGCCAGTGAGTTTGACGTTGGTAGTAGGTATTAGAAGGAGTACTAAGAGACAGGACCTTCAAATATTTAGATAGACAGGGACTTATTAGGGAGAGTCAACATGGCTTTGTGTGTGGTAGGTAATGTTTAACAAATCTATTAGAGTTTTTTTTAAGTTTTTTCCATTGGTTACCAGGAAAGTGGATGAAGGGAAGGCAGTGGATGTTGTCTACATGGACTTCAGTAAGGCGTCTGACAAGGTCCCGCATGGGAGGTTATTAGGAAGATTCAGTCACTAAATATACATGGTGAGGTAGTAAATTGGATTAGACATTGGCTCAATAAAAGAAGGAGGTAATGAAGGATTGCTTCTCTGAGTGGAAGCCTGTGACAAGTGGTGTGCCACAGGGATCAGTGCTGGGTCCATTGTTATTTGTCATCTACATCAATAATCTGGATGATAATGTAGTAAATTGGATCAACAAATTTGCTGGTGATACAAAGATTGGAGGTGTAGTGGACAGTTTTCAAAGTTTTCAAAGCTTGGACCAGCTGGAAAAATGGGCTGAAAAAAAAATGGCAGATGGAGTTTAATGCGGACAAGTGTGAGGTACTGCACTTTGGATGGACAAACCAAGGTAGAACATACAAGGTAAATGGTAGGGCACTGAGGAGTGCAGAAGAACACAGGGATCTAGGAATACAGATACAAAATTCCCTAAAAGTGGCGTCACAGGTAGATAGGATCATAAAGAGAGCTTTTGGTACTTTGGCCTTTATAAATCAAAGTACTGAGTATAAGAGTTGGAATGATATAGTGAGGTTGTGTAAGGCACTGGTAGGCCGAATTTGGAGTATTGTGTGCAGTTTTGGTCACCAAATTACAGGAAGGATATTAATAAGGTGTATAAAATTATGATGGCTATAGATAGAGTGAATGCAAGTAGGCTTTTTCCAGAGGCTAGAGGAGAGAAAAAACCAGAAGACATGGGTTAAGGGTGAAGGGGGAAAAGTTTAAAGGGAACATGGGGGGGGGGGGCTTCTTCACACAGAGAGTGGTGGGCGTGTGGAATGAGCTGCCAGATGAAGTAGTAAATGCGGGCACACTTTTAACATTTAAGAAAAACTTGGACAGGTACATGGATGAGAGGTGTATGGAGGGATATGGTCCAGCTGCAGGTCAGTGGGACTAGGCAGAAAAATGGTTCAGCACAGCCAAGAAGGGCCAAAAGGTCTGTTTCTGTGCTGTAATGTTCTATCCTTCCATGGTTCTATACAAATGACCAAGTTAACATATAACTGTCCAAGTGATACACTTAGCCACAATAACTCAACTGGATAATGAAAGAGGGAATGTGCAGATGCAAAAATAAGGCAGGGGAAATAAATTAAAAGGTAAAATTTGATTGCCCACAATGGTGATCATTATTTGCTTGGGAAGAGAACAAAGATTTTTTTTTAAAAAAAAGAGTTTTGCTTCCAAGATGATAAAAACTTAGCAGCAGAATACTGAAAAAAAATCCACCTTAATACTTCAACTTCCCAAAGCACCTCATTGTTCATTTATCAAAACAAAAAAAGGCATGGGATCAATTGCTTTACTATATTTTAGTGCTAGCAGATTGCGGAATGAAGTAAATATGGGAAAACTCAGGTCAACTTTACATAATAAATATAGTATGTTCTTTCTCATGCTGCTGATTCTGAAGACATCTGTCATTCAGGCACTCCCCTTTTTCGTATGGACTAGTCTGAAAGACTAAGAAGTGCTGAGTGATATCTTCAGTCATCACTGGACTCCACATGGAATTCAACTATAGAACCTTACCTTGTTGGGTAAATCTCTCTCATCCTATGCTCTGCAGGTCCAGTATTAAGAGACCCCATTCATTCGATCTTTCAATTGCAAATAGGAGAAAGTTATCTTCTCCCATTTGTCTTAAGTTTAGTGTTTTAAATTAATGTTAATTACATTTAAAGCATCAAATGAATTATTCTTTTAAAAAATTTTGGCAGTTGAACCAAATGTCTTTGAATATGAAAAATATAAACAAAGCATCCAAGCAAAGAAAGTATGAAAGATCTACCTTCAGATGTGTGTAATGTCCTGACAGACAGACATTTCAGGGTGGGACACAGCTTTCATACAACTGTACTCTGCTGCCCAAATCTTAGGTGCAGGTGGATAGAGCTGGTCAAGCTGAGACAAGTGTGGATGAGCTAAATTCAGCTCAAATCAGTCCAATATCCTTCTGGTTTGAAAAGGAATCCTTAGCTTAAATGTTCTATCTGATAAAATATTTCTACCCTAGTAGCTTCTGAATATATCTGCATAATTAGACACATAAACCAAAGTTCTCTAACAACACAGGATACAATGCTATCAACACATCCAAGCTCAATTCTGTGTCAGTCTCAAATATTCAGTTCAACTCTACACTTTCAGGTGCTGCCATTAATCTGATAATAATGGACATCACTGATTCAGGGGCCTCTCCTCAGAGCTTGTTATTCAATAAATAACATCCAACAGGAAGAACTCACAAAAGCAACCCAACTAGGGGTCAATACCACCATAGACAGCATTGTTTTTATAAAATGATTACGAGACTCTTACCAATGCACGCAAAGTTTCCAGGCTTAGACAATGGAATTTGTGTACATAATCACATCAAGGAAACAGATTTCATTTTTTTTGCAAGCGGTGAATTTTTAGCATCTATTCAAAGGTGAAGTCCAGTTGATCCAAATAAATTAATAGATTCTTGATTTTACATTTATGCACCTGTGATTTAGCAATTCAAACTTGTATTTGGCATGTATTTCTCAGAATTAATGATACTGATTTATTTACCACATGCACATCAAAATATACAGTGAAATGCTTAGCACTCATTTTAATCACAACTTCAGAACTTGTCACAGACTTGATACCTCTGCTTTACAAAACTTGCCCATTACTTTGAATTATTTCATCCAAGCCTTGACTTGTTATAAAGTATTCAAAAATAAAATAAAATCAAATGCACAACATAGTTGAATCATGTTGCAACAAGGAGTGTTAAGACAACTAAAATTAACTGTAGGTTTTCTTGTGTGGAACATTTATGATCCAAGGCATTTTTAGGATGGGGGAATTTTTTTTTACTCCAAAGTACTGCTATCAGTATATAACTTATAAAAATTGCCAACCAGTAGTATGATAAAACACTGTTCTAATGGTAGACTTGAGTTCAAACAAGGGAGTAGGGATGTTAGCCAATTTTTCAATATCCAAGATGCAAAATTAACAGATTCCCACAGCAGACATTCTCCCATTAATATGAATGGGATTGAAACATTTAATGGAACTAATTCAACTTCCCATTTACAGGCAGGTCTAATTTTGTCAAAACATAACAAAACTGCCCATTTAATGCAAAGCTAAGTTGAGATGCTAACATCTGCACCTTGCTAATAATCAACACTGGTGGACCTCAAAGATGTATGCTTAGCCAACTGCTCTACTCTCTCTACACCCATGACTACGTGGCTAGACAAAGCTCAAATGTAATCTATAAATTTGCTGACAACACAACTATCGTTGGCAGAATTTCAGGTGGCGATGAGATGGCATATAGGAGCAAGATAGATCAGCTGGTTGAATAGTGTCCCTAAAACAACCTTACACTTAATGTCAGAAAGACCAAAGAATTAATTGTGGACTTCAAAAAAATTAAGACAAGGAAACACAAAGATACTCACAAAATTCTACAGATGTACTGTGGCGAGCATTCTAACGAGCTGCATCATCGTCTTGTATGGGGAGAGGGGGAGGAATTCTACACAGAATCAAAATAAGCTGCTTAAAGTTATGCACTCAGACAGCTTCATCATGGGCACTAATCTCCCCAGCGTTCAGGACATCTTCAAGAAGCAAGCCTCAAAAAGGCAGCATCCATCATTAAGGACCCCCATCACTCAGGACATGACTTCTCATTGCTACCATCAGGAAGATGGTACAGGAACCTGAAGGCATACACTTAATGTAGGAATAGCTTCTTCCTCCTGCCATATTTCTGAATGGACAATGAAACCACGAACACTACCTCTCTAATTTTGTCTTACTTTTTTTAAAAAAAATGTATTGCAATGCACTGCTGCCACATAGCAACAAATTTCATAACGTATGCTGGTGATATTAAACCTGATTCAGAGCTTCAGAGACTTTGCAGCCTTTTTGTTTTCACTTTGACAATTGTTTAACGTTGATCTCATCCCTGCTCCCACTCCACTTCCACTCGTCAGTATTAACACTGTCAGCTCCATGTACTTGGCCAAAAAAAAAAGACACCAGCTGTCTCACTGCCTGATCTTGCCACCAAGCCCAACAGCAACATACCAGAGGATGAATCAAGATGCATTTGGCACACAACCCTTCACTTCACCTCTGCAGTGATGGATTCAAGAAGAATAGTTAATTTTATTTCAAAGGGGATGCCAACCCTGTACACTTACTTTACACAATTTCCATGTTTGCAATTACAGGCTGCAACCCTCATAAAAGGCAGTTTTATACCATAGTTTCAGATATAATGGGCAGCATAGTGGGTATAAAACTTACGTTTCAATTATGACACAAATAGCTTCCAAGACGTTGAACTGAACACCCAAACACCCACATTACAGAGGGTCTACTGTTAAGTTTGCTTTTCCTAATATAACAATTTTTAAAATCAGGATACTAAAGTCAGTGATAATACCTGGAGTGCCCTTGCAGACTGAGCACACTTCTGCCCTTGGTGACATAGAGTCAGTCTATCCAGCCCACTCCTCAAAAAGGGAACGACTGACTCCGAGACCGAGGGCTGAAATGGATTCCAGGCTACAAGTTCGCTTCAGGTATCCAAATTTTTTATTTTTATTTCAAGCCCAACGATTGCATCAAATGAAGTTACCCGAAATCCAAGGACTAAAATAATATTCAGGTTCTTTTCAGTTATAGCACTTGATAAATTAGTCACTGAGACAGCAGAACAAAACTGAACAGTCTGCATGACAGTACAGTTATGGAAATGCAGATTAATTTATAAGGATTGCACGTTCAGAAAAGCAAACACCCAGATTAGGTGACATTTTAGAATTGACTGAACAACAGCTTTACAAAATACGAGTTTACAAAATTCTTTATTTTGATATCCTGACGAAAGGCATAGTCAGACTATCATTAAACGCCAGAGATTCATCAGATGCTGGAAATCCAGAATAACATACAAAATGCTGGAGGAACTCAGGTCAGGCAGCATCTTTAGAAAGGAATAAAGATTTGACATTTCGAGATGAGACACTATCAGGATTGATGAAAAGTCTTGGCCTGAAACTTCAACTATTTATTTCTTTCTATAGATCAGAGGTTCCCAAACTTTTCCAGGTTATCTTCCCCTTGGAGGCACCTCTATTTTCTTAGAAGTTTGAAAAGACTTGGCATATCACCTAAAACTTCAAAAGATGTACTGTGGATACAGTATACTTACTGGCTGCATCACGGATGGTATGGAAATACCAATGTCCATGAATAGAAAGCCCTACAAATAGTGGATGTAGCCCAGTCCATCACAAGTAAATCCCCCTCCTCACCACTAAGCACATCAAGTCGAGTCATAGGAAAGCAGCATCTGTCACCAAGGTCTCCCACCATCCAGGCCATGCTCTCTTCTCACTGCTGCAATCAGGGAGGTACAGGAGTCTCAGAATCCACACCACCAGGTTCGGAAACAGTTATTACCCCTCAACCATCAGGCTCTTGAACCAAAAGAGATACCTTTACTCAACTTCAGTCACCCCAACACTGAACTGTACCCATAACTTATGGACACTTTAAAGGATGCTTAATCTCATATTCAATATTTATTGTTTATTTACTTCTTATAATTATTTTGTCATTGCAGTTTGTTTTATTTTTCACATGGATTGTTTACTCTCGTGTCTTTTTTCCACTGATTCTATAATGTTTTTGTTATGGTAAATGCCCACAGGAAAATGAATTTCAGGGTTGTATATGGGGACTTGTGTACTTTGTAAGTAAATTTACTTCAAACTTTTTGGCTCTCACACCACATCCTCTCTTTTTGGATACTACACAAAAGCTATAAAGAATTCTGATTTACAATGCACAGTGAAAGAAAATAGGAGTTGCAAACTCAAAGCAATGATAAATAATTGCAAAAATTATTCAAATCTATTTAAAGCTACAGATCATTTAACTACAGTAAAACAATTTTTATTAATTTCAGTGCATACATTAATAAGAGGGGTGATTGATAAATTTGTGGCCTAAGGCAGAAAGAGTCAATTTTAGAAAACCTAGCGCATTTATTTTTCAACATAGACCCCTGCTACATTTACACACTTAGTCCAGTGGTCATGGAGCATAAGGGATCCCTTCTTTGTAGAAGTCAGCATCTTGGACCTCCAGAAAGTGATCCACAGCAAGGGTGATTGATAAGTTCATGGCGTAAGGTAAAAGGAGATGAGCTATACAGCTCTCGTTACATGCATGTGCAATTCAACTCTGAGTAATTATGCAGAAAGTTTGAAGTTAATAACGTGGTATCTCTGTTTCAGATCATTGAAAATTGCAAGTAAGCACTGTCTGAGAAAACGGACAACACTGGCCTTCATGCAGTCATCCGCTACCTCGGTCTCAAGGGCTTATCACCCAAGGAGGTCCACAAGGACATGGTGGCAACACTAGGGGAGGGTGAAAAATAAAGTTTTGACTGAGCGGAATTGCTTTTTGGTCTGGTGACTTCTGCAAAACTGTCCTCAGAACCTCCCTTACCGCTGGCAAAAATCCGTTCTTCTCCAATTGCACAGGGCTTTCCAGATTTAGCAATGAAATATTGTATGAAGCAGGTAAACCATTACTGTTTTGCTGTGATGCGCTGACAAGCATGCTTGAAATGTTTTCTGTTTCGGAAAGTTTTCATAAAGTGACTGAAAATAAGCAAAGTTCTTGTTGGTGCTATCTGAGTACATTCTCTTCAAATATTCAAGGAGCCTGAATGATTTCATTGCCTCATTTGAAAACATTTTCCATACAGACACATTGACAGCTGTTAGATACTTGGTGCCGGTACAAATCTATACTTCAGATACTTTACACTATACTTTTTCATTTGTTTGGCTCCTGGTCTATAACTATTGTTGAAGTCCAACCTCAAGCACTGCTATCAATAAGGAGGGAGAGGAAGTTACAACATTATAACTTATTCAAAACTTGACTCTCTGTCTGGAGGTATATTAACTGGGATGAAGATATCTCAACTGGGCCAAGAACTAGACAAGTGCGAGCAAGATCATTCAAAAGGGCAGATTCTGAACTTTACACCGTTGAATGCCATAACCCAATTCACAGAAACTTCTCCACTGCATGATTAGAACGTGGGAATTGTACTGGTCAATACAGCACCAAAATAGTGAACAGCAGTACTGTAATGTGCCGGCAGAGCCCTGAAATAAAATGATTTATTTGATAAATAAAATATGAACAAAACAAGAGATGGTTGTTGACTTCAGGAGAGCACACAGCAACCACTCTCCTCTGAACATTGACGGCTCCTCGGTAGAGCTTGTTAAGAGCACCAAATTTCTTGGTGTTCACTTGGCGGAGAATCTCACCTGGTCCCTCAACACCAGCTCCATAGCAAAGAAGCCCTGCAGCGTCTCTACTTTCTCTGAAGGCTGAGGAAAGTCCATCTCCCACACCCCCATCCTCACCACATTCTACAGGGGTTGCATCACTGCCTGGTTCGGAAATTGCACCATCTCGGATCACAAGACCCTGCAGCAGATAATGAGGTCAGCTGAGAAGATCACTGGGGTCTCTCTTCCCGCCATTACAGACATTTACACTACATGCTGCATCTGCAAAGCAAACAGCATTATGAAGGACCTCACGCACCCCTCACACAAACTCTTCCCCCTCCTGCCATCTGGGAAAAGGCACCGAAGCATTCGGGCTCTCACGACCAGACTATGTAACAATTTCTTCCCCCAGGCCATCAGACTCCTTAATACCCAGAGTCTGGACTGACACCAACTTACTGCACTCTACTGTGCCTATTGTCTTATTATTTATTGTAATGCCTGCACTGTTTTGTGCACTTTATGCAGTCCTGGGTAGGTCTGTAGTCTAGTGTAGTTTTTTCTGTGTTTTTACATAGTTCAGTATAGTTTTTGTATTGTTTCATGCAGCACCATGGTCCTGAAAAACATTGTTGTTATGGTCGAAATGAGAATAAAAAGTGACTTGACTTGATTTCTTCAGTCTAAATTTCTCATATGCCAAATACAGAAAAGACACATTGCTTTTTAATAGCTTTAATATGCTTCAAGCAAAATCTAAGAGAACGATGGGTTAGCAAGAAATGAGGTGATTATGTGATCATTGCAATCAATTATGTGGCACGGAGGATCAAATGCTTATAATAAGAAATTCATTTCTTAAATTAAGCCTAAAATTTGCTACTAAGCACTCTTACCACCCCCTTAGAAACTCGCACTGCTCTTCCTCAACCTTCTCCCTCCCTCCCCCAGAGGAGCAATATCACCCACTTTGGGGAACCTCTGCCATACAAACTGCCTAATCTAAATTGGAGAAGGTTCAAACATCAGGGCAAATGCAGTGTTGGCACTTAATTTAAGGGAAATAGAATATAAAAGCAAGGTGATAATGCTGAGCTTTATAAGACACTAGTCAGGCTGCACCTAGACTATTGTCAACAGTTTTAGGCCCTATATCTCCGAAAGGATATGGTGGCATTGGAGGGTGCCCAGAGGAGGTTCACAGGATGATTCCAGAATGAAGGAGTGAACATATAAGCAGTGTTTGGCAGCTTCAGGCCTGTACTCACCAGAATTTAGAAGAATGCATTGGAATTTCATTCAAACCTACCGAATCAAGTCCAGTCACTTTTTATTGCCACTTTGACCATAACTGCTGGTACAGTACACAGTAAAAACAAGACAATGTTTTTCAGGACCATTGTGTTACATGACAGTACAAAAACTAGACTGAACTACGTAAAAACCACAAAAAAACTACACTAGACTACAGACGTATCCAGGACTGCTGGAAGGACTAGATAGTGTGAATGTGGAGAGGATGTCTCCTATGGTGGGGGTCCAGAACCAGAGGGCACAGTCTCAAAACTGAGGTGTGACCTTTTGGAACAGAGGTAAGGAGGATTTTTTTTTTAGCCAGAGAGTAGTGAACCTGTGGAATGCTCTGCCACTGACTGCGGTGGAGCCAGGTCCGTGGGTATATTTAAGGCAGAAGTTGATCATTTCCTGATCGTTCAGGGCACCAAAGGATATGACGAGAAGTCAGGTGTATGGGGTTGAGTGAGATCTGAAATCAGCCATGATGGAATGGCAGAACAGACCCAATGGGCTGAATGGCCCAATTCTGCTCCTATGTGTTCTTGTACATTAGTCAATGAAAGCAAACATGCAGGTACAGCAGGCAGTGAAGAAAGCTAATGGCATGCTGACTTTTATAACAAGAGGAATTGAGTATAGGAGTAAAGAGGTCCTCCTGCAGCTGTACAGGGCCCTGGTGAGACCCCACCTGGAGTATTGTGTGCAGTTTTGGTCTCCAAATTTGAGGAAGGACATTCTTGCTATTGAGGGAGTGCAACGTAGGTTCACAAGGTTAATTCCCGGAATGGTGGGACTGTCATATGTTGAAAGATTGGAGTGACTGGGCTTGTATACACTGGAATTTAGAAGGATGAGAGGGGATCTGATTGAAACATATAAGATTATTAAGGGATTGGACACACTGGAGGCAGGATGCATGTTCCCACTGATGGGTGAGTCCAGAACTAGAGGCCACAGTTTAAGAATAAGGGGTAGACCATTTAGAACAGAGATACGGAAAAACTTTTTTCACCCAGAGAGTGGTGGATATGTGGAATGCTCTGCCCCAGAAGGCAGTGGAGGCCAAGTCTCTGGATGCATTCAAGAGAGAGTTAGATAGAGTTCTTATCCCTTGACCCCACTATCTATATAGGGAGAGGGCAGGAACGGGGTACTCATTGTGTAATGAACAGCCATGATCACAGTGAATGGCGCTGCTGGCTAGAAGGGCCAAATGGCCTACTCCTGCACCTACTGTCTATTGTCTATGTCTTATGATCTGCTGAGTTCCTCCAGCATTTGTGATACTTCAGACTATAGTTGCATGTGATTAGTAATAAGCATCCATGGAGAAAGTTCACTTTCAATTAAAGGCAATCTTTATCCAATTAATTAATTCTATATTAATTTAAAATAGCTGCACATTGCATACATAGAAAAAGCTGCAGAAATTAGATGGTGAATTGTCACTAATTGTTCCAGCTTAGTCAACTGCAGAATTAAGATCAATCTGAGAACACAATTTAGTCTTACTGCAACTGGGTATACAAAATGTCATTTTATTAGATTCTTTGTGAGTAAGTAGGTGTACATTAGCTAAACATTCATGCCCACCATTTCTTTTCCCCAAGGTTCTCATCTAAATATTAACAAGCAAAAAACCAGATACAGTCATGGCCTCAAGACACAGATTTCAACTGTTTACAGCTGAGCTGCATCTTCATGCATTCTACTGAGTGAAAATCTGGCACCCACATGTCATTAGGACCCCAGCTCTAACATTTCTACTGAATGACCAACCCATTCAAGTAGCTTGCTTTATCTATGGCAAAGGGCTAGAAATAGCAGCTCAAGCAGGGCACTACACTTATCAACTACATTATTAACAATTGCATCAACCAGGCCAACAGCTACTATCCTACTAAAACCAATCATGAACAAGTTCAAGGTCAGTTTTTTTTAAACTCCCACCTGCACAAAAGGCAACACAAATTAAAAGCTAAAGCTAAACACAACTGAAATGGTGGAGGAACTCAGCAGGCCAGTCAATGTCTCGGGGCAAGACCCTTCATCACGACTGGGGATAACAAGATGAGGTCAGAGTAAGAAGGTGGGGAGCAGGGAGAAATGTGTCAGGTGAAACCAGGAAGGGGGGGGGGGGGGTGAAGTAAAGAGCTGGGAAGATACTTGGTGAAAGATAAAGGGCTAGAAAACTGGGAATCTGCCAGGGGAGAGTAGAAGACCAGAGAAGAAAGGGAAGGGGAATGGTACTAGAGGGAGGTGATGGACAGGTAAGGAGATAAGGTGTGATGGGAAACAGAATGGGGAATGGTAGAGGAAGGGAGGCAATTACCAAAAGTTCAAGAAATCTGTGTTTGTGTGGTGCTGCTCCTTCAACCCGAGTGTGGGCTCATCGCAGAAGAGGAGCCCATCGACTGACATGGTGGAATGGGAATTAGAATTGAATTGACTGGCCACCGAGAATTCCACTTTTTCTTGCAGACAGAGCACAAGTGCTTAGTGAAGCGGTCTCCCAATCCATGTCGGATCTCACCAATATACAGAAAGCCTCCTGGATACAGTGAATGACCCCAACAGACTCACAGGTGAAGTGTCGTCTCCCCTGTAAGGACTGTTTGGGGCCCTGAATAGTAGTGAGGGAGGTAGTATAGGGGCAGGTGTGGCATGTGTTCCGCTTGCAAGGGCAAGAATCAGAATGGAAATCAATGGGAAGGGACGAATGGCCAAGTGAATTGCACAGGGAGCAATCCTTGTGGAAAAAAAACTGATCTCTCCCTGCGCAACTCCCTTCCAATTGCAAGCAGAACAAATGCCACACCTACTCCCTCACTACCATTCAGGCCCCCAAGAGACTTTCCAGATGAGATGACACATCACCTGTAAGTCTGTTGGGGTCACCTACTGCACCTAATGCTCACTGTGTGACCTTCTATACATCTGTGAGACCTAACCTAGACTGGGAAGACTGTTTTGCCAAGCATCTATGCTGCGTCTGCCAGAAAAAGCAGGACCTGCAGGATGGTCACTCATTTCAATTCTACTTCCCATTCTGACATGTCAATTATGGGCTCCTCTTCTGCTGCAATGAGGCCATGCTCAGGTTTGAGGAACAATACCTTGTATTCCATCTGGGTGGCCTCTAACTGATGGCATGAACATCGATTTCTCGGAAGTCTGGTAATTCCGCACCCCCCCCTCACTGTACCCCATTCTGTTCCCCTCACACCTCATCTCCTTAACTGCCTACACCTGCTGCTCCCCATTTCCTCTCTTCCATGGTCTTCTACGCTCTCCTATCAGATTCCCCCCCCCCCCCTCCAACCCTTTATCCCTTTCACCAATCAACTTCTAAGCTCTTTCCTTCACCCTTTCCTGGTTTCACCCATCACCTACCACTTTTCCTCCCCTTCCCCCACCTTCTTACTCTGACTTCTCATCTTCTTTTACCAGTCCTGACGAAGGGTCTCAGCCCAAAACTTCAACTGTACTCTTTTCCACAGATGCTGCCTGGTCTGCTAGAGACCCTCCAACATTTTGCACATGTTGTTTGTATTTCCAGCATCTGCAAATTTTCTCATGTTTGTATCCTTTAACTGAAATAGTGCTCATTTCGCTCAGTACACAAATCCTGATTACTTCAGGGAAAGTTTGGACCTCTCATTCCCTTATAAGAGTAATGCTAGGATGATGAGGACAATGAAGAATGAGTCGCTGAAGCAACACCTGGAAGTTTGGAAACTGAAAAGTGAGGACACATCTATGCACAATTCAAACCCTACACCTCGACTGTTTCTCCTTTACTAAGAATGCTCACCTGGAATGGGAACACTGCAGAAAAGGAAAGACACCAAGCTGTTGAACAGTAGCTATAGAACTTTTATAGGCTGCCAAATGACAATGAATGTCGATAGCAAGTACATCCTTAATTAGACAGCATCCTCAAACATCAAAAATGCTGTTGTAAACTAAAGAGAAAGAAAATGGTAAACAAAGGGTGCCAGACATACTCAACATGGTCACACCATCACAAAAAAATTCACCTTATGTCACACAGGAACTTCATCACAACAGATATCCCACACTCCCACTGCAACCATCTGTGAGTTGTGATAGCATGGGCATTCAAGGAACACAGTATCCTCCTGCAGGAGGAGAAAAGAAACAACCCACAAAGTACAAACTGCTACTGCTCTCAAACCAGCTAGTCAAGAATCAACATGGGACTATAAGAAACAAGGACTGCAATTAGTGTGAGAGCCAACCATAGAGCTGCTTGAGAACAGTGCATGAATGTTTCAAGATCATACAATGCCAACTCATGAACTTCATGGAAAGATACAACTCTAGTGAATGGACAAATGATTAAGGGATGAGAAGGCAGCTTTCTTACTGATCAAGCACATGGAAGCCTGGCTAAATAATCTTGAAACTTGTTTGAATCTTGCCCCGGCAGTAGATAAATCTACACACAATTAATAAAACTGGCATTAATAAAACGACCAAGAAACCGGTAAATTGTTATAAAGAAACAACTGGTCCACTAAAATATTGCTCTCGGAGGGAAATGTACCTCCTTTAGTGGGACTATACCAAGAGACTCCAAAATTGTATTAAGACAGCACACAACTTGATTCAAGGACAATTAGTGAATGAATAAAATGCAGCTATTGCCAGTAAAATCAACTTATTCTGAAACAGTAAAACTAAGTATTTTAAAAACAAGAATTATTCCAACAGCTTCCCTCCTTCCATCTAATTGCGGGGGACTTGGAAAGTGAGCAAAATTATTACAATATCTGAAACGTGGCTTGAGTGGAGTCTTGTACAATGATCCTTTCGTGGTGAGTTTTACATTAGGCTACAGGAGTCACACACATTTCTTCAGTACAACTTTAGAAATAGCCCAAGATGTGTACTTTTAGAGCTTCAGGTAGTAAAAACAATGTGACAATATTCTAAAAATTTCAGAAGTTCACAGTAAGAAATGCTTGATATAGGCCCTGACTATTCAGGGTTTATTCCTGTAAAGAGTCTGTAAACCGAACACATAACAAAATGCAGGAGAAAAGTCAAGCAGTACCTGTGGAGGGAAATGAACATTTCACAGCTTGGGCCAGAAGGGGTCAGGAATCAGAATAAAATGATGAGGGGAGAAAGACAATCTGACAGGTGATATGTGAATCCAGATGAAGGGAAAGTTAAGTGGCCCTGCCCTCATAACCTGCTCATCACCTCCTTCCCTTTACTTCATGGTCAACTATCCTCCTCCTTCAGCCCTTTACATTTTCTACCCATCAGCTCATAGCATCTCGTATCAGTCCCCTTCTTCCCCACCCAACAAACTTGTAGTCCAATGTGGACTCACCCATCACCAATGGGTGTTCCAACCATCCAACCACCTTTTTATTCTCACTCCTGACCTTGTCCTTTTCAGTCCTAACGAAGGATTTCAGACAGAAAGGCTGCCTGGTCATTTCCCTCCAGAGATGCTGCCTAACTTGCTGAGTTTCGCCAGTATTTTGTGCACATTACTTCCAACATCTGCAAACAGTGTACCCACACAGCAGAAAATGCTGCAGCCCAGCCGGAGTGGGCGAATCCATACAATCCGTCTCCTAAACACTCGTTCCTATGCAGATAAGTTGGTTATTCATATGGTGGGAAGGACATCTATTGCCTAGCCCGGGGGTCGGCAACCCGCGGCTCCGGAGCCACATGTGGCTCTTTTACGTCTGTGCTGCGGCTCCCTTTTGCTTTGGGAAATAATTGGTTGTGGCGACCCTTTTCCTGGCACATCCGAACCGATTCACAATTAGATAGCCTACGGGGGTTTGCGAGCACAGAGCTTTGGAGCCTCTGTGCACGGGGTGGGGGGGGGGGCAGGTTGAGGGAGGCTTAAAAGTGAGGCTGAAGATTTCGAATAAAGTTTTTTCCTTCGACTGTAGTTACCGACTCCGTGTCGTAATTTTAGCGCTGCGTGTAGCACACCGCTACATGGTCAGTATTTAATTAAAATGTATTTTATGTTAGTTTGTTAGTTTTTGAAATGTAAATCTAAATTTGAAGATTATGGTGATCTTGTACAATCTAAATAAGACGTTGTGGCGACCCATTTCCTGACACATCCGAACCGGCTCACAATTAGCCAGCGTTCAGGCTAAGGGAGATAGCCTACGGGGGTTTGTGAGTACGTGTCTTTTGCAGCATCCGCGCCCATGGGGGGCGGGTTGAGGGAGGCTTAAAAGCAAGGCTGTTTAGTTCGAATAAAGCTATCTTTGACTGCAGTTTACTGACTGCGTGTAGCAACCGCTACAACGTGTTTTTATCGCTGGCTGTCCAGAGGGGAGGTGCTGAAACGCTTTGTCGCGTGTCTGGAAGAAGTGAAAACTTTCCTGGGCAGCAAAGGGCTCAACTTTCCTGAGCTGGAACAGCCAGAGTGGCTGGAAAAGCTACACTTCATGGTAGACATGACAGCGCACCTGAACACACTGAACACAGCTCTTCAGGGGACAGGACGTACAGCCCTGCACATGTTGGAGGATGTTTTGGCATTCGAGCGCAAGTTGACAGTGTTTGCCAGAGATTTACAGAAAGGCACATTGTCTCACTTCCCCAATTTGAGAGAATTCAAACAAGGTCACGACATGATAAATTCGGAGTATTTACATTCTGCAATCATCGCAATGCAAACATCGTTTGGGAAACGCTTCTGTGAGTTCAGAGAGGAAAAAAACACATTATCCTTCCCGGTCACTCCCCTGAGCATAGATCCATCCCTACTGAATACGACTGCATTGTCAGGTGTGAGTCAATCTGAACAAGTATGATAAATATTTTAATTGCCTATTATTTTACGTATATTCATATGTTTTCATTGTTCAGTGAAATAGTCCTTTTATTTTTCAGGTTGACAGCTGGCTGACGTTATTTTTGGTTTGCTGCTGGCGGCAAATTTAAGTTTGGCGTTTTTCATAAATACAAGAAGGACTCAAATAGACGTTGGGTATTTTACTTCAAAGTAACCTTCAACCCAACGTCTTTTTTTCGGAGTTCAAAATGTTTTTGTTGCATGCAGAAATGTAATTTCGTTTTCTCTGCAGGAGTTCATCAATTTCATAAATTCAACACATTATAGTTTGTTTATACATAGCATAAAGGCAAAACAAAACGTTGTATGCAGTGTTATTTCATTTTAAATGTCAAATGGGTTTTGCGGCTCCCAGTATTTTCTTTTCTGTGGGAAACGGGTCCAAGTGGCTCTTTCAGTGGTAAACGTTGCTGACCCCTGGCCTAGCCTTTTTATCTAGCTACATTCGCTGACTTTTGAACATTTCCAAGCAACAAGCTAAATCTGTCATCCACATTCACAGCATCATTTACTATTTTCAAGAACTTAGATATACAGTCGGTGCTCCTTATCTGCGGGGACCTGGCTTCAGGACCCCCCCCCGCGGATACCAAAAACCGCAGATGCTCAAGTCCCTTATTTAACCTGTCTCAGTGCCGTGGACTTTAGGACCCCGCACAGCTCTAAATCTGCAGCGTTTCTGTTCACAAAAATAATCACGATTGAAAATAAAATGGAAGTAATAAAGCGATCAGAAAGAGATGAAACACCATTGGTCACTGGAAAAGCGTTAGGGTACAGTCAGTCAACGATCAAAGCAATTTTAATCGATCATGTGAAAGGCCCTGCCCCGATGAAAGCTACAATTATTACTAAACTACGCAGCAGTTTAATTATTGAAATACATATGTTTTATGTGTTTTATATGCTTTAAGTATTTTATATGCATAGAAAGGTAAAATATATACTATATGCTCAGACAAACATTTGACTAACTGACGCTAAATAATACTCGATGCACCCGTTCCGACTTAAAGACGAATGCAGGAACGGAACTTGTTCATAACCTGGGGACTGCTTTACTTTAAAATCATCTCTAGATTACTTATAATACCTCATACAATGCAAATGCTATGTAGATAGTTGTTATACTGTATTGTTTAGGGAATAACAAGAAAAATAGCCTGTACATGCTCAAACAACGAGTGCTAGAGAGATAACTTCCAGGTTTTCCTCATCCGCAGCTGGTTGAATCTGCGCATGCGGAACCCGTAGATAAGGAGGGCCAACTGTATTGGCACAAATCTATCATACTGCCAATCTCCCTATCATACTGCCATTCCCCATATTACAATGATATTCAACCAAAAATATCAGGTGAATGATCTACCTCAACATACTCCTCAATTCCTATTATTACCCAAGTCCATCAGCAGTTCAATCAATTTACTACAAGTTGTTGTGTGACGACCTGGACAGCAAGGCTTGGGAAGGATGTCATTAATAAGGAAAAAGTGCAGACAATATTCACAAGAACATTACCAGGACTGGACAACTTGAGTTATAAGGAGAGGCTATTTTCTGCCCCTGCACTGTAAGGGGGCAGGGGATAAAAGTTCAAAGTACATTTATTATCAGTGTATACTTTATGAAACCCTAAGATTCATCTTATAGACAGCCACAAAATTTAAGAAACCCAACAGAACCCATTAAAATAAAGGAAGACTGTCAAACACCCAATGAGCAGAGAGACAAGAGACAAATTGTGCAAACAATACAATAGCATTTAAAACTTAAGTTCACAAGTCAATCTGCAGAGTGATAATTGCAGGCCACAGCTATCGTTCAGTGCAGAGATGAGTAAACCTCACAGGGCAGCTATTTGCAGAGGTATATCAAATCATCAAGTGATAAGTTGGATGCTCACAGTCATATGCAAGCCCATTGATGGAATCTGAAATCTGCCAGTTCTTTTCTAATGAAAAGATCCCAAACCTACCTTAAATATCTTTCTAAAGATACTGCTTTACCTGAGCATCACTGCAATTTTTTCTTTATTTGAGAGCTCATAGGTTAACTTCAACATCACAAATTATTTTCTCTCCAATAATCTTTGACTTATCAAATGTCTTCTGGGAAACTCTGAAGTCCCTTCATACACTGATGACTTCCTCAAAAGAATGCCAAAAAGAGTCAAACACAAAACCACCTTCATAAAACCATGCTAGCCTTGCCTAATTGCCTTGAATGTTTCTAGATATCCAGCTGTACTAGCTGAAAACTAAATATTCTCCAACAATAAGTTTTCATTTTCCTGCTTCCCTATTTGAATTAAGAAGTTGCATATTTGGGGACATTAGATGGAAAATTAGAAAATAATTATTGGAAAAGTAAAACCGATGCAACTTTCTCAGTCGGATCTTTTAATCTACTCGGATAAAGTTTGCTCACACTTTGCAGCCTGCAGCAATTTGATCAGAAGTGATAATTTCTAGAATAGATTCCTCTTTACATTTTTCCCCATTCACAATTTTGTGGATGCTGCTTATATTCTCAGTAATGAATACTGATACAAGATCACCAGTTTAATTCAATTGTCAATTCCTTATTTTCCAACATTAATTTCTATCCCACTCACTTGACCAGAATCGGACTATTTTTAAACATCCATATTAACCCACCTTTTTGTTTCTTGTTAATTTCATTTTACATTCCATTTCCTTCAGTTTTAAATGTTTAGTTTAAAATATACCACCTCTTTCAGTGTAATTCTGCCCACTTACTCTCAAGTTTGATACTATCTTTAATTTTAAAGTTACCCAGTGTCTCGTCAATCCCTCTTAGAATTCGTTGTAACTCATTATAATGTTTCTGCTCTGCTTTGGAAGACCCTCTTAAACCCACTATTAGGTTTTGTTTGACCAAGATCTTATTCTAATATCTAATAAATCTAATATTTAATTACTATTATTGAAGGTTTTAACATACCTTGCACACATTCTTCTCCCTCAAACTTAATGCAAAATTCAATCATTTAATGATTACTTTTACCTACAGAAATCCAATACATCTTTATTTCATTGCGTTCTTGCTTGGTACTAGAACATGCTGTTCCATATGGAAAACATAATTAACTTCTCACCTAGGTTACCTTTGAATATCTGATTTTTCCAGTTCATGGAAATTAATCCCCAGAAATACCTTTATGCCAAGCTTCCATCATTTCTTTATTTCATACTTCATTATTCATCTTACTTTGAATGCTATGCACACTCGTGCTTTTAATTCTATCCATTTGTTTTTGTAATCTCTAGCCTTAGATTTACTTTTTGCAGTCCCTACTCGTTCCCATCATATCTTATTTCCCATAATAAAACCTTCCTCTCACCTTGCCTCTAATTTCATTTGCTACATAATCCCAACTTTGATCCCTTGCATCCACCATTTAGTTTATAATCATCAGAACTTTTCCAGTTATGATCTACTGGAATAATAGCCATCACAGTTCAGGGTGAATACGAACAGTACAGCTCTCCAGCTTGCCACAACATTGGCTCCAGAACCCACTTCTTCCTTAGCAGTATGAGTAATGTATTCATCTCTCAAATCAAATTTACCTTGCATCAATCCAGAGACTGGCACCCAAGGTTGTGCTTCTCAATTAACGACCACCTCTTTGCATCAACTATATAGAACCACCTTGGTGATCTTATAGCCTTAGAAAAGTACAGCACCAAAACAGGCCCTCCAGTCCATGCCAAACCACTTAAACCGCCTAGTGTGTTCTTTGGCTCCCACTACACCACAATCAGATCCTACCCTCCCATGGCAAGTATCCTTCTGGCTGTGTAAAGATGCTGCATACCCTGATACCAGATGCACAAAAGAGCTTTTTGCACTCTACAAACAGCAATGTTGTTATCTTCAGCAAGACATACTAAGAACAGGCTATTCAGCCCTTCAAGCCTGCTCCATGATTCTAAGTATGGCTAATATTACCTTCTCAGCACTAACCCCATAACCCAAGATTCCTTTAACATTGAGTCATCTCGTTGATCAGCATGTGCATGCTTGAGCCTTTCCAGCCTCCCACATAGGGAATTCCAAAGATTCACCCTTGAAAGATTTTTTTCTTATGCAGTCCCCTTCTTTGATTACATTTGTTTTCTCTCTCATCTGAATGGCTTCCTGCACCATCATTGGTCATAAACCTCATCCACCACTCAAAGAAACTAAAAACTCAAATTTCCTTACCTGCTGCTCTCCCTCAGCCCTGACCAACTAACAAAGTAACTGAACGGGTCTGACCATCTCCTTACACAAAGCAATCTGGTAATGCAACCCTACCATGAGGTGTTACAGAGGCAATGACTCCGAGCTCAAGCTCTTTGATCTACACCAACACTTCCTTAACATACATGCCGCTGGTCATTTGCTCACCTTTAAATGCACACATGCTGCCCTGCTGAGGTATTTTTTCAAAACTTGGCACTTACTACGATTTGTCATTTTTTATCAAGTATAGAAGTCTTATCAGAAATTTTCCCCTTCTTTCTGTTATATCTAACTGTCAATGATCTAAGATCTAAGTCCTTAGATCTAAGTGTGCTTGACCTCCTTATCTAACCACAAGCTCCCCATCCTTTTTAAAATATAATGGTGCATCCACAATTTCATTCACACTGAATTATGAAAGAAGTTGATTTTAATTATACAGCAATGCTGATGATTTTACTTTAAACCTCAAAACATGATAACTGCAGTTAATCAATATTAATTTTTAGCACACATTACAAAAAAGTGCTATTCAACTGACTATCCCAGTTAACTGGTTATCAACTGCATGTACATTATAACTGATCTAGTAGAAAGATGACCTGCCTCCAATTTTAGATCTACAGCTCCACTTACAAAAGGAACACAAGTGACAAGCTACTGGTAAAAAAAATAGAATGTAATAGATCTTTAATATTTTTGAAGTCCTGAAATAATTAGTTGCTGGGACTAGTTATACTTTTTCATACTGAACAATTCGGCCAGATTATACAGAAGGACTTTTTCTGTTAAATGTTACACATTCTTAGTATAACCAATGATGTCATTTCTTGAAGTACTTGTAATATTTCGGTTCCTGAAATAATAGTATAAAACCATCCCTGCAAAAGTTTCTTACAATTCGGACACAGAGGGAATAATAATTAAATCAAATTCTAAACACTTATCTGATTTTTTTCAGTACGTGAATGCAATGTCAAATCACGTCTAATGTGGCAAGAGATGCAAGTCAGCTTTTTTGGTAAAATTACCTGCCTTAAAAAGCATTAGTTTTTGTTTAGTAATGTTAAATAAAGCTTTAATTTCAGTGATTCGGCAAAATCCAATACACGTTGATCTAAAAGCGCACAGGCCAGTACTGTAACTATAAAATACTACTGCTTTTACCGGCCATGCTTCATCACCAGCCTTATTCAACGCCATTTTTTTTAGTTTAAGCATCTCAGTCGGGGGCTTCGTCTCCCTTATAAAGACAGTAAGCCGGAATTTAAGACACTAGGATTAATGGGCTAGCTAGTTTTATTATTTTCAAATTACAGTTTATAGTTGAACCCCAAAAATAAACGCTCCATTCTCGTGTCACTGCTAAAATCCTGTTTATAACCATATATTACTCAAAATGAGGTGCAACTACATAAAGCGCTTTACACACAGCATCTCATCTCGGGCAATGTAGGTGCCCATGTGCTCCTACATCGCAAGCGCTGCCTCCACATTCTACACGCCCCGGTGTTCTCTCCAGTCTTTGTCTTAACATGACATTAAACGCTAACCAATCATTGAAACAGACTTTAAGGTGCATTATATTTTAAATGAATTTTATCCACTCGGTACCCCGCCCCCTGCTCATTGCATGAATGCAGCTGCCGATATCCAAAGTGAAGGCTGGAAATTTGCACATTTACACACAACGCGGTCAGCGAGTCTCTTACCCCGTCACCCCCACGTTATATTTCATGGTTTTCCAGGGCGTCCCGCTGTAGTAGTTCCCATTGCTGGAGCTCAACATATAATTTATGCCGTAAGTGCTGGCCTTGTTCTCCCTCTTCCTTCTCCCTCCCACCACCAAGCTCTTCAAATTGTTATTGTGGTAGTTGTTGTTCTTCACCAAGTTATTGCCAATCCCGCCACCATTCATTTCCGTGAAATTGTGATGATTGAAGTAGGTGCCGGTGCCGGCTTTAGTCCTTCCCGAGGAGGAGGTGGAACAGCACGAAGACGAGGAGCTGCCGGTACCCGATTCGGGGGAAGGGGACGAAGAGGAAGACGATGAGGCTGAAGAGGACTTCTGCAGCGCCCTACAGCCCTCGCCGTTGCCCGGCCCCGGCCCTGGCCCAGGGCCATTGCCGGTGTCGGGGCGGCCGGCGGCCGGGGGACCGGTCCGGTGGCCGTGCTCGGTGGCGGGCGCTAAGCCGGGGGAGGCGAGGCCCCCGCCGCTGCTGCTCGGCGGTGTGTCGAGCGCCGGCGAGTTCAGGTACAGCGGATGATGGTGGTGAGCCGAGTTGCTGCGCATTCCCTGAGACGTCTCCCAGATCTGCATCCACAAGGCATTGGCAGGTCCCTTTTGCTCCGGCTGAATCCAAGCCACCCTCGGATCCATCAAACAGTGCTCGCCCTCAGCCCAGCAGAAAACCTCTGTCAAACAAAGCGCCGACCACCTCACGAACCACCGGCTCGGCAACCACAACCCACCGGGACCTCCGCTACACCGGGCTCTGCCTTCCGTTCTCCTGCTCTCTCCCTGCGATCTGCTTCTTCTCTTCTTAAATAGCGCTTAAACTTTGTTTTCTTTTGCTGTTACGATTCTTTTTTTTCTTCTTCCTTAGATAAAAGCAATGCCGAGACCGGGTTCTCGCTCCCACCAAACTAACGCTGCACTTTGACAATATGGCGTCTTTCCCTGAACCCGGCCGCCCCCGCCGCGCATGCGCGCGAATTTTTAAATGCTTCGCCCGTCTCCAACCGCCGGGGGGGCGCATGCGCTCGTTCCCCCCCCACCCCACCCCCACCCCTTTGGCCGCCGCCATCGCGCCTGCGCACTGGCCAGCAGAGGCGGGGAGCGCGGAGCAGGAGCGCACAGTGTGGGGTATTGATTTTCGCAGTCCTCCGCCCCCGGCTTGGAATCTGTTTGCAATGTGGTCTCACTTAACTCTTACTTTGTATTCTGATTTGCGTTGTGCCACCCTTTACTCATTTTCTACTTCTGATTTCCTCCATTATTTCAGCGAGGCCGAAAACAAAAGTCCCAAACTTGCAATCTTAACTCTTTTTAATTCCTGCAATGTTTCCCACATGTTGACACATACGTGGTGGCAGAGATCTTCACCCCCCCCCCCCCCCCCCGCCACCGCACATTGGCTTATTTCCAGTAATGTAGCCTGACCTGCTGTTAACCATACAGACAAATAAGTAATCATCATTTAAATATCTGCATTAACCTATCTGACCTGGCTTCACCCTGTCCCTTTGGCCTATCCGGTTTATTTACAACGTTGAGCTAATTTGTTCTTTCCTTTTTTAAGTGAAACTTGTTAACTTGCTCTTTCCACATAAGCTGCCTGACATGCTTAGCGTTGCATTTTTTTTTTGCTTTTATTTATTCTGATTGCAATAGTATTGTTTATAGTACAATCTGAACTTCATCCAAACCAAGATTTTGAAAATATTTACAAATTTCATTGTAGCATACTTTGATCTACTCAAAATATTTAGCAAAAAAAACAACTTAACAAGAGTTGGACTTCCAGGTAAAAAGGTAGTTGTCAGCAATATGCCTGACTGTGAGATTTTTCTCAAGTCTGGAACACTTAGTAAACTGCAGCCATCAGGCTCCTGAACCAGTGTGGTTAATTTCAATCACGAAATCTGAATTGATTTAGTTTCAAGGATTCTTTATAACCCATGTTATCAATTTTTTTTTGGATAGTTTGTCTTTGGTTGTTTGTCAATCTTTCTCTTAATGAATAGTATTTCATAAATTTTATTGTATTTCTTTTTTTTGCTGTAAATGCCTGAAAGAAAATTAATCCCAAGGTAGTATTGTAATACGTATGTACTTTGATAATTAATTTGTTTCTGAAATTTGAACTTTGAAATGTTGAATACAATTGTTTGTAGGTAAATGACTTTTATTACAATGGAAGGCATTTAAGGAGATTCAGAGGACTTGAGTTAAGCATGGCCCTGTGAAGAAGAGTTTGGTGGATATAGAAAGTATACCAATGAAATTAAAAGAGAAACTGGGGAAAAAGGACAAAAATAGTGGCAAGGAATATCAAAAAGTTCTAAAGAAGTTGAGAGCCCATTAGGGATCTATAAAAATAGGCCATGTGTGGAAATTGGTTAGACTTTTGACTCATTGCTGGCTACCTCCACATGTCATTTTTATTTTATTTTGAGATTTAGCACAGTTACTGGCCCTTCCAGCCCAATGAACATGCGCCGCCCAATTACGCCCATGTGACCAATTAACTTACTATGTCTTTGGAGGAGCTCCGACAACCCAGAGGGAACCCACATGATCACAAAGGGAGCATACAAACTCCTTGCAGACAGCAGAAGGAATTGAACCCGGGATGTTGGCACTGTAATAGCATTATGCTAACAGCTATGATTGTTATTGTTGTTAGGAATGAAGTATGAGGAAATATTGGACAGACAGGCATACTGTATTGATCCCGAGGGAAAATGTTTCGTTACAGTCGCACCAACCAAGAATAGTGTAGAAATATAGCAATATAAAACCACAAATAATTAAATAATAGTAAGTAAATAATGCCAAGTGGAAATTAGTCCAGGACCAGTCTATTGTCCCAGGGTATCTGACGCTCCGAGGGAGGAGTTGTAAAGTTTGATGGCCACAAGCAGGAATGACTTCCTATGATGCTCGGTGTTGCATCTCGGTGGAATGAGTCTCTGGTTGAATGTAGTCCTGTGCCTAACCAGTATGTTATGGACACAATAGGGACTTAGGGAGTTGGGAAAGTGTTTCATGTTTACAAAGATGGGTAAATCATGAGGACCAGATGAAATATTTCCCAAGCTGTTAAAAGAAGCAAGAGAGAAATCATAGCAGCATCACCAATATTTCCAATCCTTGGCTGCAGAAGTGATGAAATACAATCTGAGGACAGTTATTTGAGTTACTTAAGAACAAAAGAAGCAATAATATAAGTGTTTTCAGGCCAGTTTGTTAAATTTAGTTTTAGGGGTGGAAGAACTATTCAAATCCATTGCAGTATATAACCTGTTTGTTAGAAAGGTACAAAATAATTACAAACAGTCCATTTGTATGTGATAACAAAATAAAGTGTCTGATTGATCAGTTTAACTGATTTCGGCATGGACTAGATGGGCCAAAAGGCCTTCTTCTGCGCTGTACTCCTCTAAGACTCTATGATGGAAATTCTTGAAGAGGTAACAAGGAGTATTGTTGGGTTCAGTGCATTTGATGTAGCCTGCATGGATATTTTTGACAAGGTTCCAGATGACAGGCTAGTCAATATAGTAAGAGCCCAAGCAATTCAGATGTGACAAATGGGATACAAAATTGGCTCAATGCTAGGTTACAAAGATAATGGCTGACAGATGTTTTTGTAAATGGAAGGCTGTATCCAGTTTGGATATTTCAGGACTCACTAAGTTTGCCAAAGTCCAAGTTTATTGTCATAATGCACAAGTACATGAATGCACAGGGGTAATGAAAAACTTGCAGCAGCATCAAAGTCAAATAGCATCTTATAAGCTGAATTTAGAAGAAAAATATAAATCAAACATAACATAAATTTTACAAGAAAGAACACAATTAGAAAAAAAAAGAAAATCCATTTACTGCATGGTGGTCAAAATTGTCATTATGGTTGTGTTGGTTTGTTCAAGAGCCAAATAGCTGAATGATACTGCCTACTCCTGGCCTAGTTGTAATGTATATTAATAATTTAAAATTAAAATTAAATATAAGGGGCACAATATAAAAGTTTGCAGATGATACAGAAAAAAATAACCATGTGGTCTAAAGTGTGGAGGAAAGTATTCATTAGAGATAGCAACGGACTTGTCAGTTGTGCATAAAAGTGACAATGGAATTCAGTCCAGAAAAGTCTGAGGTACAATAAGGCTGGCAATACAGAATAAACACAGACATTCTGCAGATGCTGGAAATCTTGAGCATTATACACAAAATGTGAGAGGAACTCGGAAAGTTAAGTAGCAAATATGGGAGCAAGGGGAATAAACAGTTGACCTTGTAGACCGAGACCCTTCATCGGGACTAGAAAGGAAGGTGGATAGAAGTCAGAATACAAAGGTGGACAGTGAGAGATTTGGTGGAACAAAGGGGCCTTGGGCTGTATATTGACAAGGTATTAAAAGTAGAAGCACAGTCTACTGATTAAGATGCTAATATTTTCCTTTGTCAGCTGATGCAGAGAATAACGGGAGTTATGGAATAGAAGTTATAGAACGTGATAGTACAGATGCGGGCCTTTCAGCCCATCTAGTCAGTGCCAAATTAGTAATCTGCCTAGTCCCATCAACCAGCATCCAGACCATAGCCTTCCATATCCCATCCTATCCATGCACCTATCAAAATTAATTTATATTCTACCAGGAGGGACTAATTGGTTCAGGTCTCTTTTCCTTGGAGTTTAAAAGAAGTGAGGATGAACTTACTTAAACATTTAAGATCCTAAGGGGGCGTGACAGGATAGAAATCTGAGATGTTTCCACTAGTAGGAGAGTCTCAAACAAGGGGACATTAGTACAAAATAATGTACTTAGAAACTGTGATGAAGGGTCTAGGCCGGAAACATTGACCATTCATTATCCTCCATAGATGCTGTCTGACCAGTTGAGTTCCTCCAGCATTTTGTGCTGTAATCATAGTATAAATTACCAGCAAAAAGGTGAATAAATCTAAGGGCCTGTTGAGATAAATCTTAGGCTGCTGTTGGAGGCAAGGGAAGAGATTGCTGACGCTCAGCCCTGTAAAACGCTGGCAAGAAAATGAATTCCAAGGGCATAAATTTACTTTGAACTTTGAAGGTAAGAAGATTTAGAAGAGATTTGAGGAAGATTTTTTTTCCACATAGAAAGAGGTTGAAACCTGCAACTCACTGCTCGAAGGGAATGTATAGGCAGTTACTTCATAACATTTAGTTTGAGTATTACAGATATTTTCAAAATAGGTGTAAGCATAAACCCAGCAGCTATAACCTAATCAGTTTCACCTGAAGAAGTAGCTTGAACTGATAATGATGGTCACTCGAGCAAGAAAGAATCTGGTGGAGGAACTCAGCAACATCTGTTACCAAGTTGCTGTCGGGTTGAGCAACATCTGTAGGGGGAAAGGAACTGTTGACATTCCAGATTGAAACCTGCCATGAGCACAGAGTTCCCCCAGCAGATTCTTTATTGCTCCAGATTCCAGCATCTGCCATCTCTTCTGTCACTTGAGCAAACATGGATTACTGAAGTGAAGTTATTAAAAAAATTTTAATCGATCATTTGTATGGAGATTGCAATTTAACGGCCAGTTCCTCCCCACCTGGACCTGGTGACTAATATACCTTTGGTGAACCCAACCCACTCATTTTTCCTTTCTAGAATATCAATTTTCAGCCTATCTTAACACACTCTTTGATTTTGGCAGAATCTCTGAAAAACAGATACATGGCAATAGCTTTGAAATGTTCTCAGCCTTCTTGCAGAGAATTCTTTATTCTAACAGGCCCTGCACCACCTCATATTAACTATTTGTTACTTGAGTAGTCACAAAGGACTTTTTGATTTCTTTATATGTTAGTTGTGGTCAACTGTCATGTTCCTTTTTTTGTCCGTATTTTTAAGCTTTTCTGACTTTACTTTCTTGTAATTGGCTTGATTCCTGTTTGTTCTGAAAGTTATCATTTGCCATTTGAAATTTGTCTGGAGGTTGAAGCCCCTGGGTTGGTAGGTCCCGATGTCAGCACATCTGAGTGCCTGGGGCACAGATGTCTGGAGGTCAGAGGCCGGAGGCAGCCTGCCCTGGTTTGGAGGTTCATCGGTGTGTGAGGGTGGGCAAGGGGCTTGTTTTGCTGTTGGTGTTTTGGCTTGTTTTTGTTGTTGCTGCTTGTGTTGTTCTGTTGAACATTGTGAGCATGCTTTGTTGGGGCAGGTTGCCCCAGCACACCCTTCAGTTGTGTCAGTTGTTAATGCAAACATCACATTTCACTCTATGTTTCGATGCCCATGTGATAAATAAATAAATCTGAAATCCCTCTTTCCGTTTTACCTTACTCTGCATATCTTTTGGTCAGAGGGGAGTCCTGGTTTTGGTTGCTCAATCCTTTTCCCAGGTGGGAATGTAGCTGGACCATACCCGTTATTTCCTCTTTAATAGGTGACCTTTGTTCTATTATATCTTTGCCTGCCGATTGTTGATGTCGGTTTACCATTCTGAAAATTGGCTCTTCTTCAATGAAGCACTCTCTCAGTCCAGATTATCTTTGTCCTCTTTTACAGCTAATCTATAGTTTATGAATATCAAAACATTGCAGATGCTGGAAATCTGAAATAAAATCAGAAAATGCCAGAAACACTCACCAGATGAAGCAGCATCTATGGAAAGACAAACAGAGTAAAGGTTTGAAATTACAGACCCTTCATTGTGAACCTTTATCTTCAACCTTACCCAGATTTAATTTAAATCTTAAATTCTGACACCTGTTCCCTAAGTGCTCCCCTACCAAACTTGATTCACTTGTTCCGAGGTGGATCAATATCCAGTAAAGGCTTTTTCCTTGCTGGTCTAGAAGTGTTTTTGAATGCACTTAAGAAATTCTTCCCCCTTCTTTGCTCTTTACAATATTATCATGCTGTATCTGAATTAGGACCATTGTATATCCATTATCACTGCCTTATAGTTCTTGCAGCTGTAGTAAAAAACCAGCCTCCGTATCTTCTTACTGAATAATGGCCTATAGAAAACACTTCTAATATTTCTTAACTGTATGCAAATAGATTGTATCCCTGATTCTCAAGGAAACACTCCCTCTGAAGCACGGAAATAGTCTCCTTAAATTGAACATACCCAGTCAGGTTCAGATTCATTTATTATTATTCAGTCCTTCCTTTCATTCCTGATCTTTTCCAATCTTATTGGTTCCTTAATGTTGTTATAGCCAGGGGTAGTAATGGGGACAAGCTCCCACTACTCATTAAATGCTCTCAATGGTGTGTGACTCAAATAGCCTCTGACAGCCAAGTCCAGCTCCGGGCCTTCACATGTTGGTTAGCTACTTAGCCCAGTGGAACTATTTCTACTGACAGGAGAAGGGGCAAAGGCAGGTTACTGGTGCTTTAAAACCAATTGCTTTGGGCAGATTGGGCTTGTCAGCTGTGGTTGGCAGCTCATCTGGGAGAAGGAAAACTCTGATCTTCCTCTGCTTAGCGATTGTACCCACTCCTGCAAAAGGCTTTGGGAGTAAACCCCAAAGGAAAAATTCAGAGCTGGAGTCCGATGTTGAGCTCAATACTGACTGGTAACTCCTGTGACGCTGCTGGTGCCAAACGGTATTGCCTTTCCTTTAGATTCGTCAGATGTGTGGAGAGGAGTTTGCTACATGGGCAACAGCTTGCTTTCCATATTGTACTGCAGGTTTATGTATCTCAACATTCTTGGTCAACTCTGACCAACGGAGACCTCTGAGGTTGTTTCCAGGAATGTTTAGTGCCTAGTGATATTCTACTTCGCAGTGCGGGCTAGTTGAATGTCCTAGTCTTATTTATGAAGCTTTGCCCTTATACATTCATGTTCTTACATCTTATCTTGTGGCTTAGTCTCTTCCCTTCTAATACTCTACTTTTTCTTTCTCTAGTGCTCTGTCTCATCCAAACCTTTGTTGACGTTATTTCTTCTTTCCAATGCTGTGTGCTGATTCCCATCTCCTGCTAAATTAGCCTAAAGCCACACACTCAGCACTGGTGAATTCATCTGCAAGGGGTTGCTTTGGCAATGATTAGATGGCTGTCTGTTGATGCCAAGTGTTGATTTCTGTGTGGAGATGTTGTATTCTTGTATATTAAAGAATACTAGTGTATTCTTTAGTTGTATGGGGAAACAAAAGGTTGCCAATGCTAGAGCAAAAAACAATGTCCTGGAGAAACTCAGCAAGTCAGGCAGCATCAATAGAGGGACATAGATAGTCAATGTTTTGGGTTGGGACCCTTCATCTGCATACTGTCCAAGTAGATTGACCCAGACAGCTCAAGGAAATACTCCCACTGGAGCACTGCAATATTCTCCTTCATACTAAACGAGATCTTCCTGATCTTTCTTTAGCTCAATGTTTCCAGAAGAGTTTCATACCTGAGATGGTAGATTTTTAAACCAATCTTCTAGATGCAGTGTCTCAACCTAAAACATTGACTGTCCACTTCCCTCTTCAGTTGTTGCCTGACCCGCTGAGTTCCTCCAGCAGTTTTTTTTTGCATTTCTTTAATTATAAATTGACGACTGCATTGGTTTTTCTTCATACACCTGTACTGAGCTTGGTAATTTCATCAATTTTGCCTCTAGCTTCCACCTTGCCCTTAAATTCACTTGGTCCATTTCTGACACCTCTGTCCCCTTTCTCGATCTCTCTGTCACCATCTCTGGAGACGAACTGTCAACTGACATTCTTTATAAATCTACCGATTCCCACAATTATCTTGACTATACCTCTTCCCACCCTGTCTCCTGTAACAATGCTATTCCCTTTTCTCAGTTGCTTTGACTCTGTTGCATTTGTTCTCAGGATGAGGCTTTCCTTTCCAGGATATCAAAGGTGTCCTCCTCCTTCAAAGAACAGGTTTTCCCTTCCTCCACCATTGATGCTGTCTTCACCCAGATCTCCTGCATTTCCCAAATATCCACACTCACCCAATCTTTCCATTCCTCTTGGCCTTTACCTATCACCCCATGAGCCTCCGCGTTCAACACATCAACTTCTGCCATTTCTGAAGGGATCCTACCATCAAACGCACCTTTACTCCCCCCTCCACCCACGGCTTTCTGCACTCAATTTTTTAAACGCAAGAGATTTTGCGGATGGTGGAAATCCAGAGAAAAACACAGAAAATGTGCAGGATCTCAGCAAGTCGGGCAACATCTGTGGAGGGGAATAAACAGTCAATGTTTTGGGCTGAGAATCTTCATCAGTGGAGGAAATGAAGGATGCCGAAGGAAGGGATGTGTGGACTATTTATTCTCCTCCACATAAGCTGCCTGACTTGCTGAGTTCCTCCAGCACTCATCTTTAATTTCTTGTCTTTCTGCTACCTGTGTCAAACAGCTGCAGATTTGAGCGCAAGGATCTCTTTTGTAGACTGTGAATGAACAATATAACTGACACATTTTGCAATTGTTTGAAAGGCATTACTGCAATGCCGTGAAGTTTTGAAGGAACAAGATGTTCTGAGTACAATTGTAAATTGAATGGTTAAAGAACTTTGCTGTACTGGTTATTCATTCAATATGCACATTGTAGCACAGATTAATAACTGTGGAAATCTCAAATATGTTTATTTTGTTTGCTGTATCAAGTAATTAAGATAATACATCTTATTTACTTTTATCTGCATTCTATCAGACATACTTGGCCCCTTTGGGCCTATGAGCATGAATAGCAATTAGAGGAAATGCTGGCTGTACAAGGAATTATAGGAAACATAGTATAGGATTTATGATTTCTCCACCAAAACATTCTAGTACAAGGTTTTGCCTTTCCAGATAACAAATCTTGTTCAATGAATGCACTGTAATCCTAGTCCCAACGCCACTAGGATTCTAGTTTAACCCATTTATTTACTTTTATTTCATTATTACTGCATGGTAACAAACCATTCCGACACAAAGAGTACATGCCACCCATGTGACCAGTTAACCTACTGGCCTATATGTCTTTAGAATGTCGGAGGAGACCAGTGCACCCAGAGGAAAGCCACGCCTTAACAGGGAGATTGTGCAAACTTCTTACAGCAGCAAAATTGAACCAGTGTCACCAGCGCTGTAATAGCATTATGCTAACCACTATGTTGGGTCAGCTGGTGGTGTAGTGGGATCAGCATTGGTCTTCAAGGCAGATGGTCCTGAGTTTGAATCCAGCCAGGTCCCAACCTGGGCAGCAGCAGTACCTGCGCGGAAGAAAGGCCTGGCAATCTACTTTTGTATTTTGCCATGAAAACCCTATGGACTCTGTGAAGTCACGAAGACTCGGACTCGACTGAAAAATGACTGAACAGCACCAAAAACAACTGCTCTGCTACAGTGCTACCCCAAATAGTGATTGAAGCTTTACAACAACAGTTTGTATCTTGCAGTATTTTTAAAGTATGAAAATTTTCAAGTCATTTCATACAACAATAAGTAAAACTTTAGTTCATGAGCCCTACAAGTTCCCACTGGACACAGCCTTCCATTTGCAAAAAAAAAATGTCTACCTTTATTTCTGCTACATAGACCTGAATCAATTTTGGATCCAATTTGCCATTTAAAGAAACATTCATCATTATCATTATGTGCCATGTCATATGATGTAGGCGATCATGGTCTTCCGTGACCGTGATTGTTCTTGGCAACTTTTTCCAGAGAAATGGTTTTCCATTGCTTTCTTTTGGGCGGTGTCTTTACAGGATGCGTGGCCCAACCAGTATCAATGTTCTTCAGATATCGTCTGCTTGGCATCAGTGGTCGCATAACCAGGACCTGTGATGTGCACCAGCTGCTCATACAACCATCCACCACCTGATCCCATGGCTTCACATGACCCTGATCGGGAGGCTAAACAGGTACAACACCATGCCCAAGGATGACCTGCAGGCTAGTGGAGAGAAGGAGCACCTTGCATCTCTTTTGGTAGAGACCTATCTCCAACCCGCCATAGAAGAAAGACAATTATTGATGAATGTCTTAAAGGGTAACATGCAGAGTAGAGAGATTAAGGAGGGAATCTCAGACTGCTGGGCCAAATCAACTGAAGGCGGATCTACTAAAGAAGAGTTTAAATAAACCTGAAGAGGGGCGTGATAAGGAAAGAGGATGCACAGAGAAATCTGAGTGTATAGAGTTTATAGAAATAGGAAAGGGTGAGGAATTGTGCAAAGTATAACAATACTTTAGATTGTTTTAATGATCCAGCTTTCACCATCTGCTCAACCAGAGATTCACCATCCTCTGAAAGAAGAAATTTCTATCTAGACCCACAGGAAACTGCAGATGCTGTCCGTGATTTTCTATCTACAGTATATGTGGATGGAATTCAAGATGGACTCCCATTTCTCACCGATTAAAGTGACAAGGAAAGATTGATATTAACAAGGATGAGAGCAGATGGTGAGCAGGTGTTTAGTGTCATCTGCCTAAGAGTGACCGGTCCGGTCTCTCGCTCGCTGCTGCCAGAGGGATGGTACCAGAATCCTGGGTCTTGGGCAAGGTTTAATCGACGTGGATTGGGGATTGGACTCTGGTAGCTCGTGTTATCATGTGTTTCCGGTTGCATCATTTTCTGTTGTGGTTTTGTATGCTTTTGATTGGGGCGGCCTGCAGTCAATGAACAATACAGCTCTAAATTGAACTGAGCTGAGCTGAAACTGAACATTCGGGGAGTGCTTCGAATACTTAGTGGTTTGATACTTTATATTTTGTGTTTCCTGCTCTTTTTTTGCCATTTGCACGTTTTGTTTTTTTTAATGCATTAGGGGTTTGATATTTTGCTTTGAAAAGGTTCAATGGTTTTCTTTGTTACATGGCTGTCTGTAGGAAGACAAATCTCAGGGTTGTATAATGCATATGTACTTTGGTAATAAATGTACTTGTAGACCTTGAATTATTCATGTTAAGGGTTGAAACTAGCTTTAAATGGAAAGTAGGGAGACATTTAACTTTTAAGATTGTATATTGGAAGTATTCGAACAGCACAGCTCCACGTGGTGATGACACACTGAGGTCTGGCTGTAAAAGATGGACCAAAGCAAGCTGGATTCATTGTTGGACTGAAGTCTACATTGCAGTTATGACACACATCTCAGTTGCTTGCAGTGAAATTTGTATTTATTAGTGCAAGCATTATTTATGTACTCCTAAAATGAGAGAAATGTTAATGAGTATGAGTAGATAAGCAAAAGTAAGTTTCAAGTTCGGGTACATATTCAGTTTTATTTTTCACATCTTCCATAATACATAAAGTGAAATGTGTCATTTGCATTAACAACCAGCTCACCCAAGGGTTTGCTGGGGACAGCCCGCGAAGTTATCTTTATTTATGCGTGCATTAATAGTGTACTCAAAGGAGCATTATGCTAACTTACAGTGAAGACTATTCTGAAAGAAAGTGTTTTCTGATTTGGTCTAAATTTTAAGATTGACATTTACGGGTGATTCAAAACAACTAAATTAGCACAATATCAGGAAACTAATCTTGACATAAAGAGCAATGATTGATGTTGCACTGATATTTTTCCCTTTTTAGTTCTTGAATTGAAAGATTTTAAACAGCAAACATGACAGGAAATATTGAGGAGACTTCCCTCAAATGTAGAGCAGCAGAGATGGTTTAGCAGTAAGCGATAATTTTTAATAATAACAAGACAAGATGAGGGGTCACAAAATGAGAGAACCAATATTTAACATTACAAGGCAATAAAGTACAGTAACTAAAGGCTGGGAGCACATGGTTTAGGTTGGCTGGTTTGTATGCATGCACAGGGATTGTGGATGAGAGCAGGGTTTAAATAGGCTGCAGGTTTGATGAGTTGGAAATGAGCGGTAGGTGACTCCTGTTAGTTCGGAATGCCAGCATATGCAAGCCTGAGAAGACCTCTCCTCACGCAGACCAGGACAATCTGAGCAGGTCTGGTAGAACCTCTCAATGAACAATAGATCCAAGATGTAACTGGCCAACACTCAAAATCTCTCCTTCGGGGCATACCCTTTCCATTCAACCCATCCTGTCCATGATGACGTGATTCCATCAAGCGGTAAAACCATGCACAGGGGACCACTTTGCATCATCCTAGTTTCTGGAATTGCAGGCTCAGATGGGTTGAGTGATCCATGGACAATGGGCTTGAGGCAGGACACATGGAAGATAGGTGTGATCCTGAAGGGTTGGTGGCAGCTGGAGACGGTGAATAACTGGTTTGATGCAATGGGTAATCTTTTTTATAATTTTTTTAATTGAATTTTCGAATGGTTACAGAAGGAAAAACCCTTCCCCCCCAACCCCTCCCCCCTAACATATCCCTGTAGAAGGAGAAAAAAGAAGAGAAAAAAAAGAAAAGAAAGAAAGAAAGAAGGCCTGGATATCGGAAGATCCCCACATGCTCCATGGAGTTCATACTAGCTTTAGTATATATATTTATTTCTTTCCCCAAATAACCAATAATTTTATCTTCGGAGCACCTATATATTTAATCCTATCTTTTGTAAATAAGGGCGCCACATTTTCAGAAATATTTCATATTTATCTCATAAATTATAAGTAATTTTTTCAAATGGAATGCAGCTAAAAGCTATATCTATTTTCATTTTCTTAATGTATGTTAAAATTCTTTTTCTTTTCACTGGTCCATTAAGCCCATTAACATTAAAACTTTAAAAATTCAGTAAATTAGTCATTATTTTTCACAGGGTTACTCCAGTCTATAATAATACCTAACTTTTCAACTTTCGTAGTACCTTGGGGAATTTTTTTTTAATTCTCCATGTTGCTATGTGTCTCCCCCCCCCCCCCCACAATTGTCCAGGCAAAGAAAGAAAGATTAAAGAAAAATTGATTATAAAGAAAAAAAATATCCCCTACTAATGTTGTGAATTTAAAAAAACACAACATTACCCCCCTCTGTTGTACAGGTCATGGCGATCGCCATGATTACACACGTGAATCCCGTAGCAATCGATCCAAAGTTCCCCCAGCTCCCCCGTAACATAAAAAAGTATATATAAGAGAAGAAAAAATAATATCACTACTCTTGATTAATATTTCTCAATTTTTTACCTTTCTCCCCCTGAATCATAAAATTAAGAAGATATTTAAATATTCTTCTGTCCTTAAACATCCATCAACTCCATTCACTGTCCCTGTCTTCATCTTTAATCCATTTCACTTTTAAATCTTTGGCTGTGGTTAGCAAATATTTGGGAGTTCTTGTGCAAATTCTTCCGCATCCCGATAATCAGTAAAAGATCTTCTTTTTCCGTCATCCAAAAAAATTATCAGGGTTGCCGAGTGGTGCAATATAAATTTATAACCCTTTTCCCATAAAACTTTTCTCACTGAGTTAAATTCCTTCTTTCTCTTCAAAAGGTCATAACTTATATCAGGATAGAAAAGAACTGTTTTCCCTTCTATCATCAATGGCCCGTTTCTCTTTCTGGCACGTTGGGCAGCCGCCTTCAGAATCTTTTCTTTATCTTGATACCTTAAGCATTTTATCAAGATTGACTGTGGGTTTTGATCAACTTGAGGTCTTGATCTTAAGACTCAGTGAGCCCTTTCAATTTCAATTAACTAGATTCCTTCTTCCATTTCCAAAATTTCCGGAATCCATTTTTGAAAAAATTTTATTGGATCCTCTCCCTCTATAACTTCTTTAAGTCCAACAATCTTAATATTATTTTGTCTGTTAAAAATTTCAAGTACATCCCCTTTTTCCAACAACCATTTTCTTTCTGATGTCCAGGCAGAAATATTATCTTCCATTTTATTCACTCTATCAATGGTGTCTCCCGTTGTTTCTTCCAAGTCTTTAATTTTCTTGTCCATTTTGTCCTGTCATTTTATCATTTTATCAAACATAATCTTCATATTTTTAATATCTTTTTTATTACTTTTAATGCTTTTAATTTATGCATTATTTGCACCAAAGAGTTTTTTATGTCTCCAATATCACCTCCAACCTCTTCCTGTTGCTCTTCTTTGTTTGTCTCTTAATCTTCGTTGATTTATCCAGAGAATCTGATTCCACCTCATATTCACTTTCACTTTCAGTTCCAATCATAGCTGGGATTTGTAGTTTGGGTTGCTTGTGTTTGCACATGCCCCTTCCTTCACGCCTGTGAAATTCCTGTTGCTCTTTTTTTTGGAAACAATTGATGTTGCCACAGTTTCCTGTTCTGTATTGCCAGAGATAAAATGCACTTGAGCCTGAGGCTCTTTCATGGCCGCCGGCCTTGTTTCTTTTCCAACTTGTGTTGTCTTCAAAGTAGTAGTTTTCTTCAGCTTTAAGAGACATATCTTAAGACAATCCTGAGTAGTTTATAAGTAATTTTTAAGAAGTATTTACTAACTTTTCTTTATTTAAACATTATTTTACTGGTTTTTTACAGGAGAGCTGGATTTCCACATCTCGATCCTATGTCATCACATGACATCCCCCGCAATGGGTAATCTTAAAGGGACTAATGAACTTCGACAAGAGCTTATGGGAGTTGGTGCACGGGGGCAGATTGTGGGTGGACAGTCAGACCAGAGGAGTCTGGCTGAGCACTGATAGCAGTTAGCCAGGCAGCAGTAGGCATGGTTAGCAGCTAAGGATGGCCCTCCATGCACTCTTCCAAGTATTTCGGTGAGCCATGGCTCTGGGGGAAGGGACCTCCACCGTTGGCTCTTCCACGGAAAACATGGTTGGTAGCCATGAAAACATTTCAAAGAGTGGCATACCCTTGGCAGAGATTGTGGGACAGCTCGAGCAGATAATCAGTGGTTTCTCGCTGCCTCCAGATTGTCTACTCATGTTGGTGGATGACTTTCTTTAGGCAAGTATTTTCAATTGGCGGTTCACTCATCCTGTCAAAAGTACAGAGGAAGCTTGACTCAAATGCAGAGCAGTGAAGATGATTTAGCTGTGAGGGATAACTTTAATATTAAACTGCAAAATAATGAGCCACAAGGGGCCACAAAATCAAGAGAGAACAGATATTTAACAGAAAAAAGCAACAAGGAAAATGAAGGTTGAGATTAGCTGGTTCGTATGAGTGTATAAAGATTGTGGCTGAGAGCCAGGTTTAAATAGGCTGCAGGTGATCAGCTGGCGATGAATAGCAACTGATTCCTGTTAGCTGGGTGGAGGCTGGGAGGGACCTGTAGGTGCAGGCCTGACAACCAATTTCATGTATTGCTATTTCAGTGAATTAATATTACACATGAGGTAGTACATAGTAAGCTACAACTTAAAAACTGAGTGATTGTTTAGGGGAAATATGCTACATTGGCACTGGAAGCATGGTGACTCTTGCAGGCTGCACCTAGCACATCTTCAGGCTGTGATGGTTGTTGATGCAAACAATGCATTTCACTATGTTTCGATGTACATGTGACAAATAAAGATATATTTTACCTTTTAAAATACAGAACAATTGCTTGATCAGCTTAATCACAATACCTCATCTTGACAATAGCTGATTTCTTCGTCAAATTTGACTTTTACAACTCATTTATAACATGATAAAAGGGAGTGTATATTGAGGTTTGCTGAATTTTCTAATTGCTGTAAAGTGTGACTTTAATGTAATCTGATGACAGAACAGGTAATCGAAGTTCAAAATAAAATTTATTATCAAAGTATGTATATGTCACCATATACTACCTGAGATTCATTTTCTTGCAGGCCTTCATAGAACAAATAAATACAGAAAAATCAATGAAAAATTACACACAACCAATGTGCAAGAACAGAGAAACAGCTATGCAAATACATAAAAACAAATAATAATAATAATAATAATAATAAAAATAAATAAGTAAATAACTAATACTGAGAACATGACTTGGAAAGACTTTGAAAGTGAGTCCAGAGGTTGTGGAGTCACCAGGCGGGCCCTCTGCCCTGGTTGATCTACTCATTTTAGCAGCCTGCCTCAACTGTGTTCAGTCTTCACAACTACAGCTTTTATTCAGGGGTATCGTTTATGTGTAGAAGGATTTTGGCTCAAGTCATGGATCAAAATGAATCAATCAACTTTATACACAGAGCCAAGTATTCATCTCCATTGCAGTAGAGTTGTTTGACCAAAACATACGCGGTTTGTCAATTTCCCTTCAATCTATTTATGCAGTTCAACAACATATTAACTTCATTGGGAATTGATTCAGCTGTTTTGATTGCACCATGATACGTGTGTTGGCGGTTTATTCTTTCACTTCACTCTTGTCTAGATTAAATTTTATCTGCCATTGTCCCTATGTGGAAAATATATCCATTTTATTCCTTATATAATGAACTGCCTCTTCTAATTTCACAATAGTCCCACACACCAACATCTCTCCTTGGTCAATCACCTCGCTCTGACTTTCTATGTGTTTCGCACCTATCCCTTAAGTATTTCAACTAGTACCCTGCTCCTCCTCCAGTTGAATACTCAAACAAGTATTCATTGTTTCCTACCCTTCAGCCAATGTCTTACTCATTCGGAAATTACTCTGAACCCCTACAGTGTCTGATGTCACCATGTAACTTACACTGTCTATGCTAAACTACTTTCTTCAACCAATTGCTAGAAATAACTGCAGAAAGTTGGGCCATCTCCAAAAGGACAACAACTTCTGTATAAACAATTTCTGCTTCTATGCCTGCATGCTTCTTAAACATCAGGTGGTCAGAACAAATAAAAATGCAAGTCTATTGTATTTACCCCTAGCTGGCTGGCATATTAAGTGCAGAGAAAGGACCTTTCTCAGGTTATTCTGTATGAATCAATGTATTCTCAATGATGAAAAGATCAGAGGGTATAAAGGAGGGATCAGATGAGGATGGACTTGGAGGATGTGAACTCTTAGAACTTGCTGTATTTAATTCTCTCTCTATGGAGCAGCCATGTACTCACAGGGGAGGATGGTTCATCTGTACCTTCCTGAAGTCCAGAATGATTTCCTTTGTCTGCTCCACGTTCAGGCTTAGGTTGTTCTTCTTAAACCAATCCTTAATCCACCAGCCACTTCATTTTCTCTCTATGTGCCATCTTATCATCGTTCTTGGCAAGGCCAGCCACTGGTGTGTCATCTGCAGACTTGATGACACGGTTTGAGCTGAGTCCTGCGACACAGTCCTGATTCAGCAGCAGGCAGCATAGGGGATCCATGGGAACAGTATCCCACAATTATTCTGCAAAGAAAAAATATATAATCAGAGTTTATGGATACATATACAACTACAACATCCACCCCATCTCTTCACCCACAGCTTCCCACCACAAGAAAGAAGAATTGGGAAATCCTGTTATGGAAGTTATAGTATATATGGAAGAAAAGGATTAGAAATTGGGATGAGTGGCCAAATCAGACCTTAAGAGCTTGGCTTAGACATAATTGAAAAATAAAGATAAAGATTGGCTTTATTTGTCACATGTACATCGAAACATACATGGAAATGTGACATTTTGTGTCAACGACCAGTGCACCCCGAACACTGTGCTGCGGGCAGCTTGCAAGTCTCGCTATGGTTCTGGTGACAACATAGTTGCTCACAACTCACTAACCTTGATGAAAGGCCTTGATAGAGTGGATGTGGAAAGGATGTTTCCTATGGTGGCGTAATCTAAGAACAGAGGACACAGTCTCAGAATAGAGGGGCATCCTTTTAGAGAACGGAGGTGAGGAGGAATTTATTTAAACGGGGGTGAATCAGTGGGACTCTTTGCCACAGGTAGTTAAGGAGGCCAAGACTTCATGTATATTTAAGGCAGTGGTTGTAGACTCTTGATTGGTCAGGCTATGAAGGGAAATGGGGAGAAGTCAGGAGATTGGGCCTGAGAGGAATATTGGATCAGTCATGATGAAATGGCAGAGCAGACTTGATGGACCAAAGGGCCTAATTCTGTTCCTATACCTTACGGCCTTAAAGTCTCATGGTTATTCCAAAGACGTACGGGTTAGTAGATTAGTCGGTCACATGGATGTAATTAATTGACATGGGCTCATTGAGGTGAAGGGGCCTGTTACCATTCTGTACCTCAAAATCAGGGGTTCCCAACCTGGGTTAATGGTAGGGGTCCATGGCATAAAAAAGGTTGCAGACCCCTGCTTTAAATAAGTTAAAATCATGTCAGACTTATCGGGACAAAATACCATCTGCTATTGCTCGGCCGATTTGATCAATTAAACAATGTCATCCTATAGCTTATAACTATCCTCTTTGGCATCTGTTCCCTGATTTGGTCCACATTTCTCTTTAGGCATAGAATCACTGAAGAATGATCAAATGATGTTCAGAGCTGGAAGAGGATGGAGGAGGAGGAAAGAGAGAAAGGCTCTCAGTAAACAGAATGAGAATGCGATTTATTATCACTGACATTTATTGTGAAATTTGTTTTGCAGTTGCAGTACAATGCAAGACATAAAAATGACAATAAATAACAATAAAAAATAAATATTGTAGAAGATAACATTATCGATCATGAACACTTACGGACAGATCTTCTACCTGAACGTACCTACCTGTGCCAAAGTCTTGGGCGCATACATATAGCTTAATTTTATGTATTGCACTATACTGCTGCCAAAAAAAGCTTGTGATGTATGTGAATGATGATAACCCTGATTCTGATATGGGTCTCCAATGTGGATTGAGAGTGGGAAGGAGGCCGGGAGAGGGGAATTTTGGTTGGGAAAAGGGGAAGGGAGAGGGGGTGGGAGCAGGAAGCACCAGAGAAGCATTCTGTAATGATCAATAAACCAATTGTTTGGAATCAAATTACCTCGTATGATGTCTTAGGGCTGGGTGAATCTGCACCTGCACCATCCCCTCGCCCCTGGCACTTCTTCTCTGCCTCCTGCCGCACACCCTTCCCGTGGAGCTCCATCCTCACCATCACAAACGTCCTCTGCTCCTGCCAGATTTACAAACTTGCTCTCCGTTCCACATTGACAAACACATTACTGTGCAAAAGTTTGAGGCACCCTAGCTATATACATGTGTCTAAGACTTTTGCATAGGACTGTACATAGATAGCCCATAAGACATAGGAGCAGAATTAGGTCATTTGCTCCGCTGTTTAATCATGGCTCATCCTTTTTTTCCCTTCTCAGCCCCACTCCCTGGCCTTTTCCCCATAACCTTTGATGCCATGTCCAATCAAGAACCTTCAATGTCTGTCTTAAATACATCCAATGACCTGGCCTCCACAGCTGCCTGTGGTAACAAATACCACCAATTCACCACCCTCTGGCAAGAGAAATTTTTCTGCATCAGTGTTTTAAATGGTGGACCCTCTATCCTGAGGCTATGCCCCCTTGTCTTAGACTCACCCACCATGGGAAACATCCTTTCCACATCTTCTCTGTCTAGGCCTTTCAATGTTTAAAATGTTTCAATGAAATCCCCCCCTCATCCTTCTAAATTCCAGTGAGAACAGACCCAGAGCCATCAAACACTCTTCATATGATAACCTTTTAGTTCCTGGAATCCTGCTTGTGAACCTCCTCTCCAATGTCAGCACATCTTTTCTTCGATGAGGAGCCTTAAACTTTTCACAGTACTCGAGGTGAGACTCTTGGTGTGTTCTGCACAAGGACTCCCAAGTCCCTTTGCATCTCAGGTATTTGGATTTTCTCCCCGTTTAAAAAATAGTCCACACATTTATTTCCACTAGCAAAGTGCACGACCATGCATTTAACAACATCGTATTTCATTTGCCATTTTTTTGCCCATTTGCCTAACCTGTCTAATGCCTTCTGCAGTTTACCTTTCCCTCAACACTACTTGCCCCTGCACCTCTCTTTGTATCATCTGCAAACTTGCAACAAAACCATCCATTCCATCAAAAAATCATTGACATACAGCATAAAAAGAAGTGATCCCAACACTGACCCCTGTGGAACACCACCAGTCACTGGCAGCCAACCAGAAAAGGATCCTTTTATTCCCACTCACTACCTCCTACCAATCAGCCAATGCTCCACACATGCCAGTAACTTTCCTGTAATACCACGGACTCTCAACTTGGTAAGCAGCCTAGTGTGTGGCACTTTGTCAAAGGTATTCTGAAAGTCCAAATGTACATTCCTTTTATCTATCCTACTTGTAAACTCCTCAAAGAATTCCAACAGGTTTGTCAGGCAAGATTTTCCCTTAAGGGAACCATGCTGACGTTGTCTTATCTTGTCCTGTGTCACCAAGTACTCCATAACCTCATTCTTAATGAATGACTCCAACGTCTTCCCAACAACTGAGGTCAGGTTAACTGGTCTATACTTTCCTTTCGGCTGCCTTCTTCCTTTCTTAAAGAGTGGAGCAACATTTGCAATTTTCCAGTCCTCTGGCACCATGCCAGAGTGCAAAAAATTTCTGAAAGATCATTACTAATGCTTCCGCAATCTCTATCTCAATTTCTATGGATAGGAACAGCTTAAGTAGTTATGTGCCAAACATCGGCAATGGGAGCAGGTTGATTGTGCTGCTTACTTGACATGGACAAGTTGGGCCAAGGGATCTTATTTTATTTTATTTAGAGATACGCCATGGTGGCAGGTCCTTTTGGTCCAACAAACCCATGCAATCCATTTAGACCCATGTGACCAATTAACTGACTAACCTATGCATCTTTGGAATGTGTAGTTGCTGGAAGATACCCATGGGAAGAACATACAATTCCCTTACAGACGGTGGCAGGAATTGAACACAGGTTGCTGGCACTTTTGTCATGATGAGCGTAACACTAACAGTACCATGCTGTCCCAAATTCTCTGCTGTATTGTCTAGGACTAATGCTACCATGACTACCAAATCTTGCTATCTCATTACTGACGACATAGCTATTGACTTACCTCCATGATCCATGGAAAAAGATGGACTATGAAGGCTCCTTCACAGACCATGTTTACAGCTGATTGTTGGTCTGTGACTAAATAATACTGTGGGCAGATAACAAGCAGATTACTGGCAGAATGAAAGTAAAGAAAAAAAGATGAACGATTAGTTTTATTTTTCACGTGTATTGAAATATTGAAAAACTCACTGAAATGTTTCATTTTGTCAGTCCAATTTTGTGCTGAGCGCAGTCTGCAAGCATTGCCATGCTTCCAACGCCAACATACTATGCCCAGAACATACTAACCATAACCTGTACATCTTTGGAACAGAGAAAACATACAGACTCCCTATAAACAGTGACGGGAATTGAACCCCAGTTGCTGGCGATATAAAGCATTATGCCAACTGCTACTCTATCATACTGTACGTGGAGGAATAGAATGGAATTGCACTATAAGTAAAGTCATCTTATTACGTCCTGCCATAAATTTTTTGCAATGCGTGTCCAAAGGGTCTCCTAGACCCTGTATTTGAGTTTCATTTCTCCATCTCCTCCATCCAATTCCAATGCAGCTTCATAAAAGTATGGGGCCTGCTCTTTCTCAAGTTTCGTCATTAATATATCTTTTTTCACAAGTGCTTTCTTAAAGATGAAGTATGAAAGAAAACTAGCCAATAATATAAAAAAAGGATACAAAAATTTTTTTCTGATATATAAAGCGTAAAAGAGAGGCAAAAATGGATATTGAACAGCTGGAAGATTATGCTGGAGAGATAGTAATGGGTAACAAAGAAATCATGAGTGATCTTAATAAGTATTTTGCATTAATCTTCAGTAGAAGACACCAGCAGAATGCCAGAAATATGATAATATCAGGGGCCAAAAGTTGTTATTATTACAAAGAAGGTGCTTGGGAAGCTGAAAAGTCTAAAGACAGATAAGTCACCTGGACCGGATGGACTACACCTCAGGGTTCTGAAAGAAGTAGCTGAAGAGATAGAGGCAGCATTAGCAATGATCTTTCTAGATTCTGGCATGGTTCCAGAGGAATGGAAAATTGCAAGTGTCACTCAACTCTTTAAGAAGGGAGGGAAGCAGAAGATTGGAAATTATAGGCCAGTTCGCTGACTTCAGTGATTGGAAAGATGTTGGAGTCCATTAGCAAGGGTGGGGTTTTGGGGTACTTGGAGGCATATGATAAACCAGGCCAAAGTCAGCATGGTTTTTCAAGGGGAAATCTGTTGGAATTCTTTGATGAAATAACTAGTAGGATAGACAAAGGAGAGACAATGGAATTTTAATTGGATTTTCAGAACGCGGAACTCTGCCTCCCAGCTACGGGCATGTAAGACTAGTTGCTTCTTGTCCGCCTTTAATCTCTCCCTTTTCCGATTTAAACTTTGAAATTTCAACTTTATTCAGTTGGATCAGTTATAATTATGGCTACTCTCAGAAGCGCCAAAAGAAATCCGGACCCAGGCAATGGAAAGTCCAAGAAAACCAACGAATTCTGGGAGGAACTCCCCTGGGTAAAGAGACTAGAATCTCAAATCAGCAATATCAGCATTGAGATAACTCAACTAAAAGAGAAATTTGAAGGAAAAGTCGACTCTTTGAGCCTTGATCTTAAAGAAGCCAGTTGAAATACTGTGCACCTTTCTTCACGTTTGGGAAAAGCTCACAATGGATCGTCGATCTCGAAGCTCAATCACGTCGGAACAATATTCGAATTGTTGGATTAAAAGAGAAATCAGAATTGGCCGACGCACCGGATTATTTCACAAAAATGTTTCAGATTTTATTTCCGGAGGTTTGTTTACAGCCTTCAGATATCGAAATGGCTCATAGAATCGGCACTTTAAAATTTTTGGATCAAGGTAAAAACAGACATATTGTGGTGCGCTTTCTCCATTTCAGAGACAAAGACCATATTATTAAGCTTGCAAGAAAAAAAAGACTCTTTCAATATCAGAATTCAGACATTCGTTTCTATGAAGATTTTCCACGCGAAATTGTTAAAAAGTGTGCTGGATTTGCAAATGCTATGAAATCAGCATATGAAAAAAAGCTCTTTCCATTGCTCCAATATCCAGTGAAACTGAGGCTCTTCGTTAAAAAATCTGGTTTTCATTTCTTTGATGATACACTTGATGCATTGAGTTTTATTAATTCTTTATCCGACGAATGATGAATCAGAAGCTTGAATGATTTATAATGATTTGATTGTCTTGTGGTGTAAAGAGTGATGACATTGAAAGGTTTGATGGTTACAGAAGTCTTTACTTTAAAATACATTTTTATCTCTGAAAAAGACTGATTTGGATGGCTTCAATTTCAGAAGACATAGTGGGAGAACTGTCGATAGTCTGTAATAAATTTGAACCATTTAGAATTTTTTTCTGCAGCATTTAAATGAATTAATTGTTTTTTTTTTGTTTCGTATGCTTTTGTAAAGATTTTTTTAAGTAATTATTTGGATTTCTTTATGTTTTAAAGATAGGACTGACAATTTAAAGATGGCGATTGTTTTTCTTCTGTGCAAATATTTCAAGGATTGTTTTGGATGTGTTTTTCTTCCCTTTTCTAATGTTATGAAGGCTACTTTCAATTGAAGGTCTTTTTGTTATACAAGAAAAATGCTTTCTTTCCAAGTTAATTATATTGAGATATATGTCGACTGTAATGAGTTTTATGATCGGTAGAGGCAGACAGAGATTATTTTTTAAATTTTTTTCTTTTTTTGCTGAGGTAGGCGGACTTTGTATTTGCATTAGTGTCTATGCTTTGCTTGGGGCTTGCGTCGATTGATATCGACTTGTTTCTGGGCTTTGTAGTTTGGGTGGGATTTTCTTTCTTTTTTTTCCCAATTATGGAATCCTGGAGCATATGCCAATTATTTTTATTGTTGTGCATCTCCGCCATTTTCGACTATCGTATCCTGGCATACGTCTAACTATTGTTTTTAGACACAAAGTACAGCTAAATGTTTTAACTTGGAATGTTCATGGCTGGAATCATCCTATTAAGCGTAAGAAAACATTTAAAGTTATGAACCGATTCCAGCCTGATATAATTTTTGCTCAAAAGACGCATATCAGGTTATGTGATAAAAATCGATTTTTCAAATTTTGAATGGGTCCTCAGTTTCATACAAATTCCCAGAGTAAAACTAGAGTGTTTCTATTTATATTGATTTCAATATTCCTTTTAACCAGGAGGATATTATAACTGATATCAATGGTAGATTTCTGATTCTTAAAGGAACAATTTGTAATAGAAAAATGGACAAAATGTTTCGATCCCTCATTTTTTAAAACTGTTTTTGCATTATTACCTGATTTAAACAAACATATGTTATTAATGGGTGGTGTAGTGTTCTCGCTTGGGTGTAACGGAATGCCGAACTAAACACCGAGGTAAACCGTAGTCAATGAAAACAAGGTCGCAGTAAGATTAACCATTTACTGTTCACTCTTCCACATTAACGTATGGTGAAAACTGTTGATAAAACAATACAAGATTTGTACAGCATTTGTTTCCTTCTTGATATTACATTTACATCGTAAATACTTGCAAAAGTAAAACTACAACTGCTACATTACACTAAAGTGCAGCATACAGTCAGAGTCTACCTACGCCATTGACTGCTTTAAATACACTTCATCGCAAACTATCCGCAACTCTTTAACTAACGAAAACATAAACCTTATCGACCATCATTACTTTTAACAGAATCGGCGTTAACATTTTAATTCAACATATCGATTATCTCATGACTTACGGCGTTGCTTCCACTATGTTTCTAGTGTGTAGAAAGGCAACTTTCCTTGCGCTGATATCGCACATGTCAGCCCCTCATCTTCCCGTTTCTCCAAACCGGTATTTTCCCACAAGACGCAGCGAAACCGGATGTGACATCATCACATGCTGCGATATATCACAGACAACGAATTTACTTTAAACAATCTTAACTTTAACTAGAATGCTAACAAACGACTTACTAAATAACTGCCATAAAGGCAACACAGGTGGTGATCTTAATACTTGTCTAAATCCTTTAATGGATAAGTCATCATCCAAATATTAACTCCCTAATCATACTGCATCACTTATTGATTCCTTTTTAATTGATTATGGTGTAATTGAGGTCTGGAGGCATATGCACCCTAGTGATAGAGAATATTCTTTTTTCTCACGTGTTCATAATAAATATTCGAGAATCGACTATTTTATAGTTGACCCTCAACTTTTATTCAATGTTCAGAAATGTGAGTATGATGCAATCGCTATTTCTGATCATGCTCCTTTAAACTTAATATTTGAACTGAAACATGTTGTTTCTACCAGACCATTTGGGCATTTTTTTAGAACGTTTATGACAAAGTTCAGAATTTGTTGAGTTTATCGAAGCTGAGATAAAAGAGTTATTTCTCTTTAATAATATAGGAAATGTCTCTAAGTTAATAATTTGGGATACATTAAAAGCTTATTTATCTGGTCAAATTATTTCATATGTAGCTAAACTGAAGAAGCAAACAAGAATAGAATTAGATAAAATCTCTAAACAAATTAAAGAATTAGATAACCTTAATGCAATCTCTCCAAATGTTGTTTCATTTAAAAGAAGAGAAGAACTACAATCACAGTATAATTTATTACTAACATATCCTATTGAAGGATATTTGCTTAAATTGAAAAGTCAATTTTATATCTTTGGGGATAAAAATATAAGCTCTTAGCTTCTCAATTAAGAGCAGCTAGAGCTAAAAGACAAATCTTAAAGATTTGTTAAAATAATGGAGATATAGTAAGTAACCATGAGGACATTAATAATACTTTTCAAGATTTTTACTCTGATCTTTATAGATCTCAATTTCCTGCAGACTCCTCTAAAATGAAGGTTTTTTTGCATAAGATTAAATTTCCACAAATTTCTTTTGAAGGACAACAGATGCTTAATGCTCCAATTACCGAGCATCAAATTCAGAAAGCTATTTTATCAATGCAATTCGGTAAAGCTCCTGGACTTGATGGTTATTCAGTGGGATTTTAAAAAAAATTTGAAAGATTACTTTCTCCATATCTTTTGGAAGTACTTCATGAATCCTTTGACAAGGGTAATTTACCTTCTTTTTATGAAGCATCTATTTCCTTAATTCTTAAAAAGATAAAGATCCTGTTGAATGTTCATCATATAGACTTATTTCGCTATTAAATGTGGATGCAAAAATTCTCTCTAAAATATTGACCAATCGCTTGGAAAATATTTAACTGAAATTATTTAAATAGATCAAATGGGCTTTATTAAAGGCTGGTATTCTTTCTCTAACATTCGGAGATTGATGAATATTATATATTCATCATTATCTAAGCAACCTCAATGTGTTATCTCTCTTGATGCAGAAAAGGCATTTGATAGTGTTGAGTGGCCATATTTGTTCAAAGTATTAGAAAAATTTGGTTTTGGTTATAATTTCAATAGATGGATTCAAATTATTTATAAGAATCCTATTGCCACAGTCATTACTAATAACTGCCGGTCTTCTTTTTTCTCACTTTCTCATGGCACTAGACAGGGATGTCCATTAAGTCCTTTATTATTTAATCTTGTATTGGAGACTTTAGCTATAACATTACATGAAGCTAAAAATATCCATGGTATCTCAATGAATGGAACCATACATAAGATTTCTCTTTATGCAGATGAACTTTTGGTTTTTATTTCAAATCTTGAGAAATCAATTCCTAATCTTTTGGAAACACTTAAAGATTTTGGTAAATTTTCAGGATATAAATTTAACTTGAATAAAAGTGAATTGTTTCCATTAAATGTTCATGTTAGTACATGTAATGATATTCCTTTTAGAATTGTTAATACATTTAGATATTTAGGTATTATAATTACTAAAAAATATAAAGATCTCTATAAAGTGAATATAGTTCCTTCAATGGACTCCATGAAACAATTATTTTCTAGATGGAATCCACTTACTTTTTCTTCAATAGGTTGTATTCATGCTGTGAAAATGATGATTTTACCTAGGTTTTTATATGTTTTCCAAAATATACCTAACTTTTTAGCTAAAAATTTTTTTTGATCAAATTGACTCTCTTATTTCTTCTTTTATTTGGAAGAACAAGACACCTAGAATTAATAAGTATCATTTACAAAAATTTAAAAAAGATGGTGGACTTGCACTTCCTAATTTAAGACTGTATTATTGGGCTGTTAATATCAGACAATTATGTTTTTGGTTATATTGGCTTGATAAGAGCCAAAAACCATTATGGGTTGATTTGGAATTAAAAGCTGTTAAACAATTTCATTTAACTTCAATTTTAGGAGCTCCATTACCTTTATAGCTCTCTAAAATTCCAAATTTAAATCGCTATCCAATTATTAAACAATCCCTACAGATTTGGGTTCTGTTTCGTAATTCTTTTAATCTTAAACAATTTAAGTTAGCTAGTCTTTTATGTCGAAATTTTTTATTTAAACCTTCAACAACTGACCACATTTTTCTTCTATGGAAAAATAAAGGAATTCGCTCTTTTACAGATTTATTTTGTGACGATCGATTGATGACTTTTGAGGAGTTAATTAATAAATTTTCTCTCGCTCATACACAGTTTTTGCAATATTTTCAGGTTAGACATTTTTTACAACAATATTTACCTAAGTTTCCATATTTACAAGAATCTGATTTGTTGGATACCAATTTGAAATTGAATCCCTTAGTGAAAGGTACAATTAGTAGAATTTACAATTTACTTTTGTCACAAAAAGAGAACCTATCACTAAAGGTTAAACAAGATTGGGAGAGAGAAATTAATATGACCTTTGTTAATGAAGATTGGCTTCAAGTTTTGAAAAACATAAATTCTTCTTCTGTATGTGCCAACCGTTGTTTAATTCAATTTAAAATTGTACACCGTTATTACTTAACAAAGGAGAGACTATCTAAAAAATTTCCTAGTATAGATCACTATTGTGATAGATGTAAAACTGAAGTAGCTACTTTGTCACATATGTTCTGGTCATGCTCTTCTTTAAAATCGTTTTGGAAATCTTTATTTTTCTACAATTTCTAAAGTTTTGAAAATTAATTTACAACCTAATAGATTAACTGTTCTACTTGGAATAGTTCCGCATCATATTCAGGATATCTCATCTTCAGATCAACACGTAATTGCATTTGTTACACTGCTGGCAAGAAGGGCTATTTTATTAAAATGGAAAGATATTTCTTCCCCTACATTAATTGAATGGTTTTCTCAAGTAATGTTATGTCTTAGTTTGGAAAAATTCAGAAGTAGAACTTTTGATCCTTGATTTGATTTTGAGAGAAGATGGGGTTCTTTTGCCAAATATTATCATTAAATTTGAATTAAGTTATATGGTTTCCTTCCAATTTTATTTTTTTAACATAAGTATGAAATGACGGTTGATGACTCTTTTTTTATATATTTAGATGATGGTCAAATGTATTGCTCTGGGGGGGTTGATTCCTAATGGGTTTTTTTATATAGTTAATGGGTTTTTTTTCTTAGATGGGGCTCTTCTTTTTTCCTTCTTTTTACTATATATAAATTTTTTTTCCCATGTTTATATTTCAAGATCAGTTTTTTTTTCTTTTTTTCAGCTTTATTAATTGTATGCATATTAATCTGTTAAAGTTTTGTATCATTTTATAGCTGTTGATGATTACATATCAATAAAAAGATTCTAAAAATGGATTTTCAGAACGCCATTGAGAAGTTCCACATATGAGGCTGTTTAACAAGATAAGAGTCCAAGGTATTACACACATGGATAGAAGATTGGCTGACTGGCGGGAAGGAAAGCATGGGATTAAATGGGTCTTTTCTGGTTGGCTGCCCTTGACTAGAGGTGAGCTGCAGGGATCAGTGTTGGGACTGCAGTTGGGAGAAAATTCAGAGTAGTAAAGGGACTTGGGAGTTCTTGTGCAGGATTCCATACAGATTAACGCAGTTTGAGTTGGCGGTATGGAAGATAAATGCAATGTTAGCATTCATTTTGAGAAAACTAAATATAAAAGCAAGACTAAGGTCTTAAAAGGCTTTGGTCAGACCACACTTGGATGTGCTGGCATTGAGGAGGGTCCTGAGGTGGTTCACAAGAATGATATCAGGAATGTCAGGATTTACATATGCAGAGTGGAGAGATGGCTCTGGGCCTGTACTTGCTGGAGTTTAGAATAAAAGGGGAGGGGGGGGGTCTCATTGAAAACTATCCAATCATGAAAGGCCTAGATAGAGTGGATGTGGAGAGGATGTTTCCTGTAGTGGGTGAGTCTAGAATCAGAGGAACATCCATTTAGAACAGAGATGAGGAAAAGTTTCTTTCACTAGAGGGTGGTGAATCTGTGGAATTCATGTGCAGGCCAGTTCATTGTGAATATTTAAGGCAGAGATTGATATGCTGTTGATTAATCATGGTGTCAAAGGTTACGGGGCAATGGTAGGAGAGTGGGATGGAGAGGAACAATAAACCAGCAATGGTTGATGAGCCAAATGGCCTAATTCTGCTTCTATGTCTTATGGCCTTAAGTTCGCTGAATATTACAGATATGGTCTGTTTTTAAATATTCCAGGCTAGCTTTAAATGATGCGGGTTAATGATATTTGGCTTCTTGCTGAGTTATCTTTCCAGCAGAGTAGTTGGGAATCAATGCACGCAGGACTCTTGAAACTGAGCAGAAAGCATGAAGTGGCATACTGCCTGCATTGTAAGCAATGGGCATGGGCCACTCCCAGCTGGCAACTCCCAGCAAACCTTTTAAGGACTATCCAATTTAGTCCTGTGCAAACATTGATGCCGTTTGCTCATGATTTTGCTGGCAGGCTCTAATAACAAAGTTAACTGGAATTTTGTTATTTTTTTCAAAGGGGTAATTCTGCCCCACTAGATCTGTTTGATCTACAATAATACCTGCAGTGTTCGATTGTTATTGAGAGGTGAAATCATAACTGTGAAAGACTGAGAATGGGAAAAAGAAAGTCAGAATGATTTCAATAGATCATCATTACATGTGAAATCAATGAAGATGAAGAGCAAAGTGTACTTGCCAACAGTCTGGAACAATATTCCAGAAATTAGACCATACCTTCAGGAATTTCTTTAAATAAAATCACAGTGAATACATAATTCAAAATGCATGTCTGTCTGGCACAGCCTTTGGTTTCATGCTGGCCATGTTGGCAAGGCTGCCTGGAACCACAGAGATAGGAAAGTAACCCTTAGCTGCCTGCTGATTAATTTCTTTTTGCTGATTACCAGGGTCTTTACACTTTTCCCAAAATATACTCAGTGTCTATGCTTTCAGGTACAGGAGAAACTTAATAAAGTGGCCATAGAGTGTATTCCTCTCTGCGGCTATAGCCCGTAGGTTTGACATGTTGTGTGTTCTTCTGCACACCACTATTGGAGCGCATGGTTATGTGAGTTTCTGTCGGCTTAAACCAGTCTGGCCATGCTCCTCTGACTTCTCTCATTAACAAAGGTGTCTTTGCCCACAGAACTGCCGCTCACTGGATGTTTTGTTGTTTCTCGCACCATTCTCTGTAAGACCTAGAGACTGTTGTGCATGAAAGTACCAAGGCGGCGGCAGTTTCTGAGATGCTCCAATCACCCCATCTGGCACCAGCAGTAATTCCAAGGTCAAAGTTGCTTAGATTGCATTTCTTCCCCATTCTGATGTTTAGTCTGAATAACAGCTGACCCTCTGGACCACATCTGGATCCTTTTATGCATTGCTACTACATGATCAGCTGGTTAGATCTTTGTGTTATCAAGCAGGTGTACAGGTGTAATAAAGTGGCCACTGAGTGAAGAAGGTTATAGTCCAATAGGAAAGTAAGTATCTTTTTTGATTCTTTAAGAAGAATAGGCTTGCTTTGCTAATTCAAAATACTGGCTGCTTAACTTATAAGTACAATTAGTTTCCAATATAGAAGATGTAACATAGTAAAACAAGTTGCATGCCTTAATGTCTGAGCTGAGCAGCCAGCCGCCACATTCTCTGCCAACAGCCTGAACTCGTGAAGTTACCCCAGAAGGTATTCTAGTGAATCTCCTGGGCAGTGTTTATTGCAGCTGGAAAAATAACTCCATGTTTCTGACTCTGAGGGCGAGGAGTCAATGTGTGATTTCCCGGGCAGCCTGTAAAGAATGTATTGTGATTTTATTTCTTGCCACTGTCTATTGGTTGGCTGCCAGACTGCATCATGCTTTTGTGGCATTGAAAAAAAAGATAAACTATCAAGGCTGATTTAATTAATTTAAAGACTTTTATAGACTTATCAGATTCAAAATCAGAATCTGGTTTACTATCATTGGCATGTGTTGTGAAATTTGTTGTTTTGTGGCAGCAATACATTGCAAGGCATAACATTGCTATACATAATTTTAAAAACCATAAATTACAATAAGAACTATAAATTAATAAATTTAATAAGTAGTGTAAAAAGAGAACAAATAAAAATAGTGAGCTAGTGTTCATGGGTTGGTTCACTGTCCATTCAGAAGTCTGATTGCAGAGGGAAAGAAGCTGTTCCTAAATTGTTGAGTTCATGCCTTCAGGCTCCTTGATGGTAGCAATGAGAAGAGGACATGTCCTGGGTGATGGGGATATTTAATGTAATCAATCAAGAACAAATAATTTAATTAATTAAATCAGGGGTTCCCAACCTGGGGTCCACAGACGCCTCAGTTGATGATAAGGCTCATTGGCTTAAAAATGGTTAGAAACCCTGAATTAATCAGAATCAGGTTTAATATCACCGGCATATGTCGTGAAATTTGTTAACTTTGCAGCGATACATGATAAACGTAGTAAAAAGCTGAATTACAGTGAGTATATATAGCTATATTAAATAATTAAATTAAGAGAAGTATGAGGGGTGATTGATAAGTTTGTGGCCTAATATGGAAGGAGTCAATTTTAGAAAACCTAGCACATTTATTTTTCAACATAGTCCCCTCCTACATTTACACACTTAGTCCAGTGGTCGTGGAGCATACGGATCTTGGACCTCCCAAAAGTGTCTACAGATGGGTGATTGATAAATTCGTGTCCTAAAGTAGAAGGAGATGAGTTATACAGCTCTCGTTACATGCATGTGCAGGTCAACTCTTTGAGTGATATGCAGAAAGTTTGAAGTTAATAAGTCATAAGGGCTGATTGATAAGTTTGTGGCCTAAGGTAGAAGGAAATGAGTTAACTTCAAACTTTCTGCATAATCACTCAAAGAGTTGAATTGCAGGTGCAAGAGTGTAAATGTAGGAGGGGGCTATGTTGAAAAATAATTGTGCTAGGTTTTCTATAATAGACACCTTCCATCTTAGGCCATGAACTTATCAATTATCCCTCGTAGTGAGTGCAAAAAAATAAATTTTAAAAAGGTATTGAGGTAGTGTTCATGGATTCAGTGTCCATTCAGAAACCGGAGAGGGGAAGGGAAACAAACAATGAACCATCAAACTTATATCGTTAACTTAAGTGCAAGGTTGAAGGCAAATTTTTGATAGTATCATAAACCTGGATTAGAGGGTTTGGAAAAATAGAAATAGATTACCTTAATTCTTCATGCTTGTCACGACAGCTTCCTGATGTAGAGTAAGTTTCTGCAAACATCAGAAGTACCTTTACATACACTATAATGAATGGATGCACAATGTTCCATACTTCATGCTGAGAGTTGGCTGCACTTTCTTCTCATCCATATGCAATGAATAAGCTGCTTTGTATTTTATTCCTTATTTGCTAAAAACTGTACTGGTGTGTTTTTTTTCAACCAAAGTTCTTGAACCTAAAATGTAATGGTGTATATTTTCCAGTGGGAATCACTTGGCTTCAACGTGAAATAAAAAGGGCCATATCAGATGCTGATTTATGTAACATTATCTTTCAATATGTATTTCCTGATCACATTTTTCTCTGTTAGTGAGAATGATTTGTGCTGGCAATAACAGTCAAAGATCAATCCAAATCAAGATTTTTATCAGGAACATGTGAAATTTGTTTGTTTTGTGGTAGTAGTACAGCGCAAGGCATAAAATTGCTATAAATGACTAAATAAATAAATATTGCAAAAGAGTAAGAGCGAAGTAGTGGTCATGGGTTTATGGGCGGTACAGAAATCTGATGGCAGAGAGGAAGAAGCTGTTCCTAATATGTTGATTTTGGGTCTTTGGGCTCCTGACTGATATGACCCTGATTGTTTTTACCTAAGGATATTTGTAGTATCTTATAAGGGACATCAGTTCTGATGTCCCTTGTGGCCTAATTCTGATTCTGATTCAGAATTACAGAAAAGAGTCCAATAGAGGCTGACAGCCCGGCCTATCCTGACACTGGAGGACTGTCAGTGTGAGTGATTTGATGGGAGCCAGAAAGGGTGTGTTTTGTTGCCTAATGCCCCAACGAAGGGTCTCAGCTAGAAATGTCAGCTGTTCGTTCCTCTCCATAGAAAGGTTCCGCCTGACCTGCTGAGTTCCTCCACAATCTTGTACACGTTACACAAGATATCCAGCATCTTGTTGCTGTTGTCTCGTGGAACATTGTGGGTATACTACGCTGCCCAAGAACGTAAATGGCAACATTTGCAGACTGTCTGTAGCACATCCTCAGGTCGTGACTGTTGTTAATGCAAATGATGTATTTCACTGTATGTTTGGATGTACATAATAAATAAATTAATCTGACATTTTCTAGAACAGGGGCTCCTAACCTGGGGTCTATGGACCCCTTGGTGAATGGTAGGGGTCCATGGCATAAAAAAGGTTGGGAACTCCTGTTCTTGAAGTTAACTGACATATCGTGAGACTATTGTGATGGTTGCTGTCTAGTTTATGTGATTCCCACTGAATAGACAACAGCAGTGAAAAGGCTAAGTTGTTATTCTAGATCAAAGTTTCCTCAGGAATGATAGTAAATAACATCTATTTCGTGTTAAAAAGCAGAACACAATGTTCCACCACCTCAACAAAAGAGGCCTCCTTAAACATGTAAGAATGATTGTAACTACGTGCACAGAATAATAAAGGTTTTAACTTGGTCTCACTGCACTCGATTTTTAAAATATTTTCCAGCAATCCATTTGAGTCAAATTCAAAAAAAAGTTGTAAAATTGCATTCAAAGTTAGAACACCAGGACATGAGTATTTAAAGTATTTATCCTGATGCGGAATTTCAATTGCCAGAAGAGATGAGAGAAGTTGTTTCAATATAAATTTCTTTTCAGTCCAAACTTTTTGTTGCCCAGAACTCAGCCAGTATAGGGTCAGTGTAGAACTGACTTTGGGAAGTGTTATTTGCAACTGAAACTAGAGGGTCTGGAATAGTTTTATTCGCCTCAGAAGAGTCAGAGGATTTCTTACCCTCTATTCGTGTGTTTCTCTCACGCAGGTAATTGGTTTATTAATGTCACATATACCAAGATACAGTGAAAGCTTTCCTTTGCATGCTATCCAGGTAGACGCATTGAGGTAGTACCAAAAAAAAAAGAATATAATGTTATGGTTACAGAGAAAGTGCTGTGTAGGTAGTGATGCACCATCAATAACTCTCTCTGAGACGTAAAGGCGAGATATCGGCTTTTATTGACTGGAAGAAGGAACCAGCAGTGAGTGACCATCATATTACATCCTGGAGACTGAGAGGCCGGGCTCAGGCCTTGATCGCCTTTATACAGGGGTCTGTGGGAGGAGCCACAGGAGCAGTCAGTGGGGGGCGTGGTCCAGACAGGCACACGTAGTTCACCACAGGTAGACAAATAAAACACAACTGCTGTGACGAGGTAGACTGCAAATTCAAGAGTTCATTGTTATTGTATGACAAGTCCATTCAGGAGTCTTATAACAGTGGGACAGAAGCTGTACTTAAGCATGGTAATTTGTGGGACATCCTAAAACAGCAGTTCCCAAACATTTTTATGCCATGGGTCCCTACCATTAACCAATGAGTCCATAGACCCCAGGTTCGGGACCCCTGTCCTAGATGGACCAAAATGTCTGTCTGTTTGTCATTATCTGTATGTTCCTAACAACAACTGGACATGAAAGCATGGTTAAAGTTGAAAGTAACAGAGCGTGAAGAGACAATGTATAATTTGTTTGATTTGGACAGCCCACAACAAATCAGATCCTAAGGCATTATCTTAATTTGATTGTCCTGATGAAACTTCTATATTTCTACCTGACTCAAAGCCAGGTTTTCTCAACACTTCATGCTACTCCTCAGGATTTCAAAAAGATTCACCTTCTATTGCCAAAGACAGTGCTAAAAAAAACCATGGAAACACCACTTCTTCCTTCCATTTGGAGGGTTCTATGAATATCAATCTTGCAGAAAACCTCTCTTCATTTCTGACCAGAGTAGTGGTGGGTAAAACCTCAAAACAATCTTAGCCCAAATGAAACAAATTAACATTTGGTTGAAAACGTAGATTTCAAAGGACCTCCCATTGAGAATGCCACATGAAGTATACTTAAGAATCACTAACTCTGACACTACAATAACAAATGTGGAATTCTCTATACATGAAATTTATGAGGCTAATTAAATTCTACACTTTGGAAATATAAATCACCAATTCTGACCTAAAAGGCTGCTGCCTTTATAAAAAAATAAATATTCTTTGCTTTTAGATCTCATTTCTGCTTTGTTTCAACATACTGTATGTTATTTGCTTGGGCTGCAAAATGGATGAACTAATTCTCCAATCATATCAAATATGTTTTGACACAAACACATATTAATTTCCAATGATCTTACCTCAGAGCCCAGATAAAAGCTACAGGTGCTTCTTTTGGAAAGCTTTCTAAATTGATTTTTTTAAAAATAAAAATCTAACAGTTAATCCTTCAAGCTAAAAAGCACTCAAATAATCCATGAAAATCTTAAATAGTCAAAATATGCCTATTAAATACTCAGGTGACCTTGTATTCAATGTATTTCACATTTACTAGAGGCACAGAGATGTGGAGATTTCATATATTAAGATTCAGTGTGATCACATGAACATTTCATAATTTCTTAAGTCTGAAACAAAGCCAAAGAATTCTTTGCACTAATACTTTTGCATTTTGAAATTCAATCTGAAAGTACACTGAATTATGATCTAGTAAAGTGATATGAAAGGTCACATAACTCATGTTTGTGACTATCAGCCAGCCTCTATACAGAGTTGAATTGTCTGAAGAAACGGGACAGTATTGAACTTTTTCTATTTGCAGAACTGTTTAGGATATCCGAGATCACCCATTGGATGGAAGCCCAGTTGCTTTAGAAACTTAAGAATTATGTAGAATAATATTTTTCTCTTGCTTGGAATGAATCCTTTTCAAGGTTCAGATGTTAACAATTTGTTAACTGGGTAAGTTTCATTCGATCTTAAAATGTACAGCATAATAAAATTATTTGGTTAAATCTTGAAGCAAAGAGGAACATTTTCTCTGCCTTCATTTATGAAAATGAATGGTATTGTCTTTTTTACTGTATATACGTGTAAAGTGAGCAGTTGTGGGCGCCTTATCTAAGAAAAGATGAGCTGATTTTGAAGAGTGTTCGAAGGAGATTTATAGAAATGATTCTGGGATTGAAAGGCTTGTCATTTGAGGAGTGCTTGATGGCTCTGGGCCTCTAGTCTTTGGAATTCAGAAGAATACGGGGGGATCTCATTGAAACCTTTGAAATGTTGAAAGGCCTCGAAAGAGTGGAGTTGGGGAGGATGTTTCTTATGGTGGGGGTGTCTAAGACCAGTGGACACAGCCTCAGAATAGAGGGACATCCATTTAGAGTGAAGAAGGGGAAGAATTTCTTTCACCAGAGAATGGTGAATCTATGCAGCAGTGGAGGCCAAGTCATTGGAAGAGGTTGAAAGATTCTTGATTAGTCGGGACACAAAGGGATAAGGGGAGAAGATAAAAGACGGGAGCTGAGAGGGAAAGTGGATCTGCCATGATGAAATGGCTGAGCAGTCTTGATGGGCCAAATGGTCTAATTCTACTCTTGTATCTTATGGTCTATTTACACAACTATACTTGCCCCGATGATTCTGTAATAGTTATAGAGTCATAAAGCACTGCAAGACAGAAATTGGCCCTTCAGCCCATCTAGTCCATGCAGCGTTATTATTCGGCCCAGTCTACTCAACCTGCATCTGGGCCATAGCCCTTCACACCTCTCCTATCATGTACTTATCCAAATTCCCCTTCAAAGTTGCAATCAACCCTGTGTTCACCACTTCCATTCCACATTCACACCACCCTTACTGTTCATTAAATCGAAGGCAACATCTCTAACCAAACTCTGCTTTCACTAAAAGTTCAAAGTAACTCATTAGAGAGTCATAGAGACTTAAGAACAGGACAGACACTTCAGTCCTTCAATTCCATGTCGACCATCGACAATCTATTTACACTAATCTTACACTGATCCCAATTTCTAATTTCCTCACATACTTATCAGCTTCCCCACCCTTCACATTGTAACACTTATCTACATACAGGACACTTTATTAGTCTTTCAACCTGCGTATTTGTGAGATGTGGGAACACTCTGAAGAAACCCAGACAATCACAGGGAGAATGTGCAGACTTCACACAGATATCACCCGAGGTCAGAACTAAACATGGGTCTTTGATGCTACAAGACAGGTTGTTTATTAGCCAAGCCACCATGTTGCTTCAGGACAAGCCTGACACGAGCTTCATTGCATCTTTCAGCAAACAAGATGCACTGTTGATGGACAAGTATGAGAGATGAATCTTTTGTACTAAAACCTGGAAAAAATAAATAAACTAAAGGTGATAGTATGCCTACATCTAATTAGGCTTCTCACGTTGGACAGTGTAAGCTGCATAAATATATTTATATAAATTATATATACAGTATTGAGCAAAAGTCTTAGGCGCATATAGGAAAATTCTGTAAAGTGAAGATGCTTTCAAAAGTAATTAATCATTTCTAAATATAAAAAATTTGCTATAAAAAGCAGTAGATATTTAAAAAAATCATATCAATATTCTGTGAGACCACACTTTGCCTTTAAAACTGCATCAGATCTCTTGGATACACAGCCATGCAGTTTTATAAAAAAAAATTCAGCTGGTAGATTGTTCCAAACATCTTGGAGAACTTGCCACAGTTCTTCTGCAGACTTTGGCTGTCTCACTTGCTTCGGTCTCTCCAGGCAATCCCCGGAGAGGTTCCCTTGACGATGCTGAGATCAGGGCTCTGTGGAAGCCATACCATCTGAAACCAAATAAACAATGTAGGGTGCCTAATATTTCTGCACAGAACTGAATATATAATTATATTGACATATATTTATGTAAATGTATTTCAGTAATCTAAACCCCTCTAGAACTTTGTTTCCTCCTGGAAGAATCAAAGTTCTAGAGAGGCTTACAATCACTGAAATGATCCTATGCTGAAATGTGATTGGGTGTCTCACTATAAGAACATGCACAGTTCATACTACCCTGTGGATATCAGTCAATTAAAAATATTTGCAAAGCCAAATGCAAAGTTGGTGCTGGATTTCTCCTTGTTTCCTGCCACTGCATGCATATTTTCAAGCAAGTGGACCAAGCGGAGCATAAAATATAGAACAATACAGCACAGTATGGGCCATTCGGCCCATGATGTTGTGCCAACCTTTCAACCTGCTCCGTGCTCAATCTGACCTTTTCCTCCTACATTGCCCATAGTGGACATTTTCCTTTTGTCCTTGTGCCTACCCAGGAGTATTGTAAATATCCTGAATATATCAGCCTCTACCATCATCCTTGGCAATGCATTCCAGGAATTTACAACTCTCTGTGTGGAGGACCTACCTCTGATGTTGGTATTAGTCGTCGCTGTCTCTCTCTCCCTCTCCCACACACACACACACATACACACACACACACACACACACACACACACACACACACTTAACATCAGCTCAACCTGCTAGTTAAACCTTAGGGAATCCTGTACGAGGACTTGTAAGTCCCTTTCCATCTCTAACTCCTGAACTTTTTCTCATTTAGAAAATAGTCTATGCCTTCAGTTCTAACAAAGTGCAGGTCCATACACCACCTTACATTGCATTCCATGTGCTATTTCTTCACCCACTCTCCTAATGCGTCTAAGTCCTTCTGCAGACTCCCTGGAAGGAAGGAATTCCTGTATCTGGATGAAGAAAGGTACAGGGGTAGGATTATGATGATGTTGGGTGGGGGGGGGGGGGTAGCACCTAAAAAGGTGCATCTCTTATGTGATGTGTCTGATCAGTCATTAACATGCATTCATCTTCAATTGTGTTAGCCCTGTCCTCTGGGCCCTGTTTCCAGGACAGTCAGTCATTGGACCTTGATTGTTTGTGCCTCTTTCCTCGCAAGGGAAAGGGATGTGTTCAGATGATTTCTCTGTTATGTTTTTAGGTGATGTGGCTGTCACAGTTGAATAGCTGGCAGCTTATGAAAGCAATGAGATGCGATTTTGAAACTTGGTGTTGTGCTGGAATTCTGTGAAGGGCACTGATGGATAATATATTGATGATAGGTGATTGATGGAAATGGAGTGAACCAAATGGAGCCTAAATGTTATGGTGCAGTTGTTGACCACTTCAAAGTACAAACTAAATTTATTATTAAAGTACGTATATGTCACCATATACAAATCTGAAATTCATATTTTGCAGGTATTTACAGTAAAACAAAGAATTACAATAGAATCAGTGAAAACGTATACATGAACAACCAATGTGTAAACTAAGATAAACTGTGCAAGTACAAAAATAATAATAATAATAATGAATAAATAAATAATCCTGAGAACATAAGTTGTAGAAAGTGAATCCATAGTTTGTGGAATCAGTTCAGAGTTGAGGAGAGTGAAGTTATCCACACTGGTTCAAGAGCCCGATGGTTGAGGGGTAATAACTGTTCCTGAACCTGGTTGTGTGAGATGTAAGGCTCCTGTGTCTCCTTCCTGATGGAAGCAATGAGAAAACAGCATGCAAAATGCTGCCTGACTTGCTGAGTACTTCCAGCATTTTGTGTATGTTGCTTTGGATTTCCAGCGTCTGCAGATTTTCTTGTGTTTGAGAAAACAACATGGCCTGGATGGTGGGGGTCCTTGATAATAGATGCTGCTTTCTTGTGGCAGCGTTCCTTATAGATGCATTCTCTCCATTGATCAAAGTGTCCGTATTGGTGTCCAAAATTCAGGATGCCTGTTCTTTGCAATAACTGTTTATAACAAACAAACGCCAACTGTTTATTTCCTTCCAGGATGCTGCCTGGCCTGCTGAGTTCCTCCAGCATTTTGTGTTTGTTCTTCCATGAACATTTCCATTTCAAGAGGTGCATATGTGACTTCAATCATTCCCAGCTATCTTTGACTCATGCCAGTAATCAGTGTAATTAGCCTCTGTGTTTATGTGCTAACTCAATAAAACATTTGGTTGGTGTTGGCTGAGTACTTAGAGTGCAAAGTTTGCCTCCATTTTACACCAATTCGAGCTAATTTGAGACTTCAGCTTCTTTTTCCCAGTGCTTTACAATATCACCCTTCAGTAATATCCTGAAAACAAAATCTGAAACTCGGTGAAAATAAATTAGTGTGGCATGGTGGCGTAGTGGTTAGCACAATGCCTTACAGTATCCGCGACCCAGGTTTAATTCCTGCCGCTCTCTGTAAGGAATTTGTACGTTTTCCCCGTGACTGCGTGGGATTCCTCTGGTGCTCCGGTTTCCCCCCACAGTCCAAAGAAGTACCGGTTGGTAGGTTAATTGGGCTTTGTAAAATTGTCCTTTGATTAGGGTAGGACTGTATTGGGGGGGGGGGGGGTTGTTGGGTGGCACTGCTCCAAGGGCTGGAAGAGCCTTATCCTGCGCTACGTCTCAATAAATAAATAAATAAATAAATAGATTGTCTATGAAGTAGTAATATGCTGAGTTCTGATGCAGAAGAACTGCAAACTATTTGTAATCTCCATTAGTATACAATGTTCCCTGGTTTACCTGTAGTTCCAGGGATCATGTGTCAACAAACCAATGAAAATTGTAATCTAATAATCAAACAAAATTGATGGTGAACTGATACCAGTAAAAAACATTTTCTACTCCTTTATTGAATTAGATTGGCTGCTTTGCCACTTGCTGTTTTCACTTCTTAATAGAAAATCTGTTGCAGCAATCTAAAGTATCCAAAGTGGGCTATTACAGGAAATAGCAAATCATTTAAATTACTCATGTACTTTTTCAGCAGTAAACTAGGAGTAATACAGAAAAGGAATAATATCATCACTGGATCTTTCATTCACTCAATTTTATCCAATTTCATTGGAATTTCCTTTCGTTTAGCTCTTTAGGTGAATTGGGTTACCGTAGATGATATTTGGACCACAAGCAATAAGGGCACAGCTGTACAATACAGTTTCTCCAGTGCCCCAGGCCAGTCTGACTTGGCTAGTTTTCAGAAAACTTGCCTTGGTACACTTAGAAAATTTGGTTTTCTAAAATTTTTAAAAAATTATTTGTTGATTTGATCCTGCAGGCAATGCCAGCATTTATTGTCTATTCCTCACTCTCCCTGAACTATAGAGGCTTCCTTGAATGAAATGGATCTATTTTTTATGACTAACCGGTAGTTTCATGGGAACTATTGCAGATATTAGGTTTTCAATTCCAGATTGGCTTGTTTAGTTTAATTTAAATTCCGCAGCTGCTATGATGGGATTTAAACTCTCTGGATCAATGATCCATGTTTTTGGATGCAGTCCTGCAAACTTTAACCATTATGCTACCATATCCGCCACTATGGTACTATTTCTAGGCTTAAACTGATGGAGTATTCACATTGCCATTCATACTGTGGGTGAGGCTCGCTTGTTGCCTAGTACTGGAGTCAAGGCCCTGGTGCTTCTATTGAACTGAAGAAGGGCAGACTGCAAGAGTTGATTTATGCCTTGAAATTACCTGCTCATGTGATTCACCATTTTATCCACTTTCTTCACTGCCTCCTCCAAGTAGAGTTCATTGTGCAGCAATTTGGCAATGTGGCAGAAAGAACACCTGGCCGTAGTGTCATCAGAGGTGATGATACGTTCCAGACTAGATTGGCAGGTTTGAGACTTGATGCTCACCTTCTTCTCCTACGTCATATAATCAAAGTCAAAATCAAAATGAATTCATTATCAAAGTATATACTGTGTATGTCATCATATGCTACCTTGAGATTAATTTTCTTGCAGGCATTTATATGAAAATAAAGAACACAGTTAAATTTATTTTAAGATATTCATAAATAAAGACTGACAACCAACTAATGTGCAAAAGATGACAAATTGTGCAGATATAAATTACACTTGTACTGAAAACATGAATTGTCGATTTCTTGAAAGTGCCGGCCTGCGGCATTGGCTATTTGCTCTTTTCCACGGACGCTGCCTGGCCGATTGTGTTCCTCCAGCATTTTATGTGTGTTGCCTGAAAGTTGTGAAATCTATCCACCGTTGACGTGAGCGATGTTATCTTAGCTGGTTCAGGAGCCCAATGGCTGAAAGGTAATAACTGTTTCTGAACCTGGTGGTATGGAGAACATGATCTGGATGGTGGGGACCCTTGACAATGGATGTTGCTTTCTTGTGGTAGTGCTCCTTGTAGATGTCCTCAGTGGTGGGGAGGGCTTAGCCTGTGATGGACTGGGCTGTAACCACCACTTTCTGTAGACTTTGTTCCTGGGCTTAGGTGTTTCCATACCAAAACCCTGATGGAACCAGTCATGATAGTTTGTCAAAGTTTTAGGTTAGGGGGCTTCCCCCTCTAACTTGCAGCAGTCAGTCATGAAAATCACCTTTTCAAGACTGAGGTCCTTGGGTTCCAGATCAATTTTTCAGCCAGTGAAGTTCGAAACAGACATTACAAGATATCATTCTCTGTGGGGTCCTTGCTAACCCTACACACCTGTACCCATACAACAGGTGGGTAGTGGTACTACATCTATTTCATACTACTTATTACAGGATTGTTCACTTGTTATAGGATCCTCAAGCTCCCTATCTATTCCACCAGATCTACTAACTTTGCTGCAGCGCCTGGCCGTGCCTGATTGCCTTTCTCTAAAGAATACCTATTGGCCTGTTTTCTTGTGTAGTTCCTTTTTGCTGAGAAGGATCAGGAAGAAGTGAAGGGAAATATTAGGGTGGGAGTGAGTGAACGGTACCACCATTTCATCATTCTTACTGAGGCCTTTGTGTTTATTGGAGGTGTAATTCCTTCAGTCAATATGAAGGAATTTCTTTAGCCAGAGCGTGATGAATCTGATTTGGATGAGGAAATATTGAATCACCTGGGCCTGTAATCAGAATCGCAGGCAGAATCAGGTTTAGTATCACCGGCTATATTGTAAAATGTGTTAACTTTGCAACAGCAGTACAATGCAATACCTGATAGCAGCATTTAGAAGAATAAGAAGAGATCCCAATGAAACGCAGATGTTCCGTTTGTACAGGCTGGATGCAGGGAGGGTGTTTGATGGGGATAGGACCATATATCACTACTTTAGGTTATCGGGTAAGGCATTTTGGACAGAGTTAACTTACTGATTCAGAAGGTGGTGAACTTGTGAAATTCCCCACCACAAAAGACTGCGGAGACAATGTTGCTTGATATACACTTGATGGCCACTTTACAGGGTACTTCCTGTATCTAATAAAGTGGTCACTGAGTGTGTGTTCATGGTCTTCAGCTGCTGTAGCTCACTCCCTTCATGACTCAATGTGTTGTGCATTCAGAGACGCCCTTCTGACGCTCTTTTCACACTGTTGTAATGCAGTTACTGTTGCCTTCCTGTCGGCTCGAACCAGTCTGACCACTCTTCTCTGACTTCTCTCATTAACAAGGCATTTTTGCCTACAGAACTGCCACTCCCGGATGGTTTTTGTTTCTCGCACCACTTTGTGTAATCTCTAGAGACTGCGTGCATGAAAATCCCAGGAGATCAGCAATTTCTGAAATAATCAAGCCACTTGGTCTGGCACCAACAATCATTCCACGGTCAAAACCACTTAGATCTCATTTCTTCCCCATTCTGATGTTTGGTCTGAACAACAACTGAACCTCTTGACCATGTCTGCATGCTTTTATGCATTGAGTTGCTGCCACATGATTGGCTGATTAGATATTTGCATTAACGAGCAGGTGTACAGGTGTACCTAATAAAGCAGCCAGTGAGTGTATTAAGAAGGAGGCTGATAGGTTTTTTTTTGGTACAACATGGATCTGGAGATTGAGAACGGGAGAATGGTGTTGAGATAATAAATTGGTCCCAATCATATGGAATGATTCAGAAGGCTTTTAAACAGGCCTTTCCCTGTTCCTGTTTCTCAATGTTTCTAAGGTGCATCAACCCACTTTGTGTGAGGGGAAAGCCCCTCCTGAATGACTTGTCAACAACACCACCTGGGTGGTTTCTAAAATTCTGAGTACACCCTTTCTTTTTAGACCAGTCATCTACAACATCCAGCAAAATCGCAGAGGATAGAGTTTCAGTGTAGCCTTCCTGAGGTACAGTATTTATTTTAATAAGCAGCCTCATGACTCCCATTGGAAATTGTACACAAGATGGATGAATGATCTGCAATTGGTTGGCAACTTTCGGCCCGTATCATTATGAGGCCTATCTGCCAAATTCGCTTGGGCCTGATTTCAATGTTCTTTTCCAAGCACCACTCCTCTGTTAATTTTCACATTAGTGGACCTGAGCAATGCATTTTCCTTCCTTTTCATTGGCAACCCAGATATTTCAGTAAACAATGTTCCTTGCTCTTCTGAAAACGTCCCTTTGTGTCTTGAGTTTTAGAAGCTTTGCCATCCCATCGTTGCCTCCGAGCGAAGAAATCCACAATCCACACAAGCAGCAGCAAACAGCTGTTTGCTTATAAACACATATTTTAAATTCCCTAATGAACCCAGTTGAAGCTTTTCGTCTGTGGGTTGGAATATAATATAACCACATTGAGAGTATTTTTGCAGGCTAACAGCTTCATTTTCTTTTCTGTAATTTTAAATGATTAAATGTTAACCAAAAAAATTATTTAATCAGTTGAATGCAAATAGAGTCAACTGTAATCAAATTGAAAGCAATTTGTTTCAATTGTAGATGATATCCTTATTCAACCAATATGCACTCAATGGCCACTTCGTTAGGGACCTCCTGCACATAATAAAGTGGCCACTGAATGGTTTTCTGCTGCTGTTGCCCTTCTAGTTCAAGGTTTGATGTGTGTGTGTTCTGCTCTCCACTGTTGTCATGCAGGGTTATTTGAGTTACAGTAGCCTTCTTGTCTGCTTGAACCAGTCCGGCCCATTCTCCTCTGGCCTCTCTCATTAACAAAGCATTTTTACCCGCAGAACTGCTGTTCACTGATAATTTTTGTAAACTCTGGAGACTGTTGTGAGTGAAAATCCCAGGAGAACAGTAGTTTTTTAGATACTCAAACCATCCTATCTGGCACCAGCAATCATTCCATGGTCAACGTCACTTGGATCAACTTTCTTCCCCATTCTGATGTTTGGTCTGCAGACAGTATGCATTGAGTTGCTGCCACATGATTGGATGATTGCATATTTGCATTAATGAGCAGGTGTACTTGGGGTCCTAATAACATGGAAACTGACTGTACTTCATTTACTGTCCATACATAAATGCTACAAAATAGCCATGACAGTTACCATTTAAAGAAATAATTCCTAATTATTAACTCCATAATTTTGTTGAAAGGTAACCAAAACCCATAAGACCATAAGGCATAGGAGCAGAATTAGGCCATTTGGCCCATCAAATCTGCTCTGCCATTCATTCAATCATGGCTGATCCTTTATTCCCTTCCTCAGTCTCACTCCCCAGCCTTCTCCCTGTAATCTTTGGTGGTATGGCCCATCAAGAACCTATCAAGCTCTGACTTAAATATACCCAATGACCTGGCCTCCACAGCTGCCTGTGGTAATAAGTTCCACAAATTCACCACCCTCTGGCTAAGGAAATTTCTCTGCATTTCTGTCTCTCTATCCTGAGGCTGAGATTTCTTGTGATTTGAATGTTGACTTTGTCTGTAGTCTTTTTTTCAGTCTTATAGTTTCCTACATTCTGTGTTTTTCGCCCAGTCTTTCTTGTTTTTTTTTGTGCCAGGAGGGGGATTTGGGGGTCAATGTGCCTGTTCCATTTTTGTTTGGTTGGCTTTTTTTTGTGTGGGAGGAGGGATGTGGAGGGTGGTTGATGCGCTTGTTCTGTTTTTGTTTGTTTGTTTGTTTGTGTGGGGTTGATGATCGTGCTGCCTTACTTTTCTTTCTTGGTTTCATGGCTACCCAGAGAAGAAGAATTTCAAAATTGCATACTTCGAAAATAAATGAACCATTGAAAGTTATTGTAGTCATTTAATAAATGAAGAGTCCCTCCCATACTCTGATCTAGACCTGACTCACTGATAACTCAATAAATTTCAAAGCCAGGGTGAGCAATATTTGGTGGGAAAATGGACTCTTAACATAGACACAAGAAGTACTGCTGATACTGGAAATCTAGCAAGGCTGTTGGGGTCATCTGCTGTATCTGATGCTTCTGGAGTGGCATCCTGCATATCAGTGAGACCTGGCATTGATTAGGGAGCCTCTTTATTGAGCACCCTCCCTCTAGTGGGATTTCCCAGTGGCCACCCATTTCAATTCTAATTCCCATTCCCATTCCAACGTGTCAGTCCATGGCCTCCTCTACTGCACAATCAAGTTGAAGGAGCAGCACCTTATATTCCGTTTGGGTAGCCACCAACCTGATGGCATGAACATTGATTTCTCGAACGTCTGGTAATGCCCCCCCCCCCATCACCAATCCCCATTATTTTTTCCCTCTCACACCTTTGCGTCATACCTGCACATCAGCTCCTCCCCTTTCCCTTTCCTCCATGGTCTTTTGTCCTCTCCTATCAGATTCCCCCTGCTCCTACCTCTTATCCCTTCCACCAACCAACTTCCCAGCTCTTTACTTCAGTCTTCCCCTTCTCCCTGTTTCCATAATCACCTGCCACCTTGTACTCCTTTCTCTCCTCCCTCCCCCCACCTCCTTATTCTGACTTCTGCATGCTTCCTTTCCAGGCCAGATGAAGAATCTTGGCCCAAAATGTCAACTGTTCTTTCCCATCCATAGATGCTGCCTGATCCTGCAGCACACTGGGTGGTCTCTCAACATGTCTGTGTGTGGCACTTTAATACATCCCCTTAATTAGAAATTCCAGACTTGTCAAACTTCTATTCAAAAATTTAATAAGTGGAACCTTAAAGAATTAAGTCTCCTAGAAAGGAATCAGGACAATAAAATGGTTGTGCCTTGATTTAATTGTACATGATTTAAAGCAGAATCAGAATCAGGTTTAATATCACTGATGTATGCTGTGAAATTTGTTGTTTTGTAGCAGCAGTACCGTGCAGTACATAAAATACAATAAATTACAATATATATAAATTAAATACATATTGCAGAAAGAGAGCAAAAATAGTTATGTGTTGTTCATGGATCAGTTCCATTGCCCATTCAGAAATCTGACGGTAGTGGAGAAGAAGCTGTTCCTAAAAGGTTGAGAGTTGGTCTTCAGGCTCCTGTACCTCCTTTATAATGGTAGCAATAAGATGAAAGCATGGCCTGGGTGATAAGAGTCCTGAATAATCGATGCTGCTTTTTTGAGGCATTGCCTTTTGAAGATGTCCTCAATGCTAGGGAAGCTAGTGCCCAGGATGGAGCTGGCCAAGTTTACAATCCTCTGCAGTTTCATCCGATCCTTTGCAGTGACCCATCCATACCAGACGGTGATGCAAACAGTTGGAAGGCTCTCCACGGTACATCTGTAGAAATTTACGAGAGTCTTTAGAGACATACCAGATCTCCTCAAGCTCCTAATAAAATAGCTGCTGATATGCAGACTTCATAATCACATCAATATGTTGGACCCAGCATAGATTTCAGAGATATTGACACCTAAGAACTTGAAACTGCTCATCCTTTCCACTGTTGATCCCTCAAAGGGAACTGGTCTGTGTTCCTTTGACGTCCTTTTCCTGAAATCCACAATCAGTTCCATGGTCTTCCTGATGTTGAGTGCAGGGTTGTTGTTGCACTCAACTAGCCGATCTATCTCACTCCTGTCGGCCTCCACGTCTCCATTTGATATTCTGCAGACGACAGTTTTGCTATCGGCAAATTTATTTGATGGCGTTTGAACTGTGCCTAGCCACACAGTCATGTTTATAGAGAGAGTAGAGGAAGCTAAGCACACATCCTTGAGGTGAGCTGGTGCTGATTGTCATCGTTGTGGTAGGTAACTTTCTTTTCCAGCAACGAAGGAAAAAAAATTCAAGACGCAAATTTATTTTATTTAGCAAAAAGCATGGAAACAAGCCCTTCATGAGTGTATGCCACCCAATTACACACGTGTGGATAATTAACCTACTACGTCTCTGCCTTTGGAATGTGGGAAGAAACTGGAGCACCTGGAGGAAAGTCACCAGGAGAACATAAAAACTCCGTCTGGACAGCAATGGAATTTAACCCAGGTCGTTGGTGGTCTAATGGTTTTAAACATAGCACAGTACGACACAAGAACAGGCCCTTCAGCCCAAAATGTTGTGCCAAACCAGCTAAAAAACAAATCGAAAGCTCCCAAATGCTAATTCCTCCTACCTACACAATATCCATATCCCTCTGCATCCACGTGCCTATTTAAACATCTCTTAAAAGCTTCTCACAAACGAGAAAATCTGAAGAGGCTGGAAATCCAAGCAACACACACAAGATGCTGCACACAGCACACAACAGTCCAGGCAGCACCTACGGAAAAGAGTACAGTCGGTGTTCTGGGCTGAGACCCTTCATCAGAACTGGAGGAAAAGAGTTGAGTCAGAGGTAGCTGAGGGGAGGAAAAAGTAAAAGGTGGTAGGTGATGGGTGAAACCAGGATAGGGGGAGAGGTGAAGTAAAGAGCTTAGAAGTTGATTGGTGAAAGGGATAAAGGGCTGGAGAAGGAGGAATCTGATAGGAGAGGACAGAAGGCCGTGGAAGAAAGAAAAGGGGGAGGACCACCAAAGCGAGAAGATGGGCAGATAAGGAGATGAGGTAATGGGGAATGGTGAAGGAGGGGGGCATTATCAGAAGTTTGAGCAATTGATTTTCATGCCATCAGGTTGGAGGTTACCCAGACAGAATATAAGGTGTTGCTCCTCCAACCTGACTGTGGCCTCATTGCAACAGTACAGAAGGCCGTGGGCTGACATGTTGGAATGGGAATGGGAAATTGAATTAAAATGGATAGCCACTGGGAGGTCCTGCTTTTTCTGGTGGACAGAATGTGGATGCTCAGCGAAGCGGTCTCTCAATCTACATCGGGTCTCACCGATATTCGGGAGGCCACACTGGGAGCATTAGATACAGTAGATGACCCCAGCAGACTCACAGGTGTAGTGATGCCTCACTTGGAAGGACTGTTTAAGGCTCTGAATGGTAGTGAGGGAGGAGGTGTAGGGGTAGGTATAGCATTTGTTCCGCTTGCAAGGATAAGGGCCAAGAAGGAGATTAATGGGGAAGGATGAATAGACAAGGGAATTGTGTAGGGAGTGATCCCTGTGGAAAGCAGAAAATGGGGGAGGGAAAGATATTCTTGGTGGTGGAATCCCATTGGAGAAGGCGGAAGTTACGCAGAATTATGTGCTGGATGTGCAGACTGGTGGGATGGTAGGTGAGGAAAAGAGGAATTCCATCCCTGGTTGAGGGCAGTGTTGATGGTGGAGGAAGGGTCTCGGCCCGAAACATCGACAGTACTCTTTTCCATAGATGCTGCCTGGCCTGCTGAGTCCTCCAACCTCTAACATATTTGCCTCTACCATACCAGGCAGTGCATTCCTGGCATCCACCACGCTCTGAGTAAAAAACTTAACCCTCACATCCTGTTTGAATCTATCCTCTCTCCTGCTGCTATTAGACTTTTCAACACTGAGAAAAAGATACTCCTTGCCTACTCTATCTGTGCCTCTCATAATCTTATAAACCTCTATCAGATCTCCTTTCAGCCTCTGGCACGCTAAAAAAAATCCAAGTTTATCCAGCCTCTCATGATAGTATCCATGGCAGCATCCTGGTAGCCCTCTCTGCAATCTCTCCAGAGCCTCAATTTCTACATCACCATGCAACCCAAAGGAGGAAGAAAATTCCTGTTGGAAGGAATCTGTGGCTGAAGGGATCAGCTCCAGGTGCCTTATGCCCTCAGTGCAGGAAGTACTTTCGAACAAAGCCAGGGAAGTCAATACATCTGAGATGGAAAGGGACTTGGGAGTCCTTGTGCAGAACACCCTGAAGGTTAACTTGCGGGTTGAGTCGGTGGTGAGGAAGGCAAATACAATGTTAGCATTCATTTCAAGAGGTCTAGAATACAAGAGCAGGGATGTGATGTTGAGGCTTTATAAGGCACTGGTGAGGCCTCACCTTAAGTATTGTGAACAGTTCTGGGCACCTCATCTAGGACAAGATGTGCTGGTATTGGAGAGAGTCCAGAGGAGGTTCATAAGGATGACTCTGGAAAGGAAAGGGTTATCATACAAGGAACATTTGATGGCTCTGGTTCTGTATTCACTGGAATGTAGAAGAATGACGGCAGGTGGTGGGGGAGGATCTCATTGAAACCTTTCAAATGTTGAAAGGCCTAGATAGAGTAGATGTAGAAAGGATGTTTCCCATTCTGGATGAGTCTAGGACCAGAGGGCACAACCTCAGGATAGAGGGGCATCCATTTTAAACAGAGATGCAGAGAAATTTCTTTAGCCAGAGGGTGGTGAATTTGTGGAATTTGTTACCACAGGCAGCTGTGGAGGCCAGGTCATGGGGTGCATTTAAGGCAGGTTCTTGATTGGACAGGGCATCAAAGGTTATGCAGGTTAAGGCTGGGGAGAGGGGCTGAGGAGGGAAAAAAGATCAGCCATGACTGAATTGTGGAGCAGACTCAATGGGCCAAATGGCCTAATTCTGCTCCTATGTCTTACGGCCTTATAGTCTTATAATATTCCTGTAGATCATGTTGTGCATATCATCACCATTCCTTTGCTCTATTTGGCCATCATATTGTCCCTCATACTCATTCAATGCCAAATCTTACACATCTCTGACTATCCTTCCACCTCTGTCGCTCACCACTTTCCCGCCGTTTGAAACCTCGCCAAGTGCATTACATTTGGCATGGTAGTGTGGAGGGTGACACTATAGCATACTAGTCAGCATAACGCTTCAACACTTTACTACACCAGCACTGGAGTATAATTCCTGTTGCTGTCTGTAAGGAGTCCGTGCGTTCTCCCTGTGACTGTGGGTGCTCCAGTTTCCTCCCACATACTGAATGGTAAGTTGTAGGCATGTTATGTTGGCACCAGAAGCACGGCAACACCTCTGGACTGAATATATACCCCAGCAAATATTCGGACTGTGTTGGTCGTTGACGCAAAATGACGCATTTCACTGTATGTTTCCATGTACATGTGACAAATAAAGCTAATCTTTAAGTTTAAATATTCATTGGGTGAATAAATATTATTATAATCATCCACAGATCTTTTTCTTTCTTCATGACAGATGGAAGTGGGACATGCCTAAGAGTAAACAAACACATTCTTAACCAATTTAATCATGTGTCCCTGGCACAGCCAGCAAATGTGATTTAGCCTTAATTTCCCTTCTAACAGTAATGGTTAGGCATCTTCTGAGCCATTATTGTACATTTGGGGAAGGTACTCCCACATAGCGGTGGACAGACAGTTCTACTATGGACATTGTGGTTGATGCAGACACGTTCAGATGAAGGGCCTGTTTCTCCATGATATAACTCTATGACTATGACTTTTGTTCTGATCTAGTCACAAAATAGAAATTATTTTACATTCTTGTGTAGTAATAAGAAAAGATACTGGTGAAGAATGTTTTCTTCTTCACAGACTCCCAGCTCTATGATGATGAAGGAACATACCTACACCCAATGGCAATTCCACTACTGTGTAAAAATATTTTAAAATTTGTTCCTTGTTCTTTCGAGATTTAGCAGCAAGAGATATCTGAAAACAAAGAAGACACTATATACATGTTAAAGATTATAAGACATTACTTTATTCGATTAATATAAAGCATAAATACAGAAAGAAAGAAAAGTGGTTAATGAACTAACAAAAGAGACATAATACTCATCAGCTAATGACTAAGCCACGTTACACAATACACTGCTGGAAGAAACCACAAGTCTCCAACAGCTTTTCAAGTCCCTCTCTCTTGATGACGTTGTGTCTGTCTCCAGCTGTTAGCACTAGTTGCAACCCAGCCTAAGAGAAGAAGATTCCCACTTGCACAAAGAAAATGTCACTTTTTTATACTCTTCAAACATCTAACATAACTTTTACCCCAGTACTTTTCCATCCCCGAGTGCTGCCAGCCCATACCTTCTTACCCCTCATGACCTTTGGCCTGGACACATCACCTAGAAACAGAGACAGCAGGTATATGAGGAAGAATTCATTCTTCACCAATATCTTTCCTTGCAACTACACAAGAATGTAAAATCGTTTCTATTGTGTGATTTGGTTAGAACAGAAGTCATAGTCAAAGAGTTTTATAGTGAAGAAACAGGCTCTTCAGTGCAACTTGTCCACACCTGCCAAGATGTCCTTCCAAGCTAGTCTATTTGCTTGTACTTGGCCCATAATCCTCTAAATCATGTACCTGGCTAAGTGTCCTTTAAACATTGCAATTGTACCTGCCTCGACAGTTCCCTCTGGCTGTTCGTTCCATATTTCCTCCACCATCTGTTTGAAAACGTTGCCCCTCAGGTCCCTTTTAAATCTCTCTGGCATAACCTTATATCTATGTCCGCTAGTTTTAAGCTCTCCCATCCTGGGAGAAAGACTGTGACCACCCATTTTATCAATAACCATCATGATTTTATATACCTCCAAGGTCACTCTTACTACACTCTAAGGACAAAAGTCCCAGCCTATTAAGCCTCCCCTGGTGAAATCCTTGGAATTCTTTTGTGCGCTTTTGTATATTGTATAATTAATATATATTTAGGGGATACAGGGAGAAGGCAGGAGATCGGGGTTGAGAGAAAAAAATGAATCAGCCATGATGAAATGGTGGAGCAGACTTGATGGGTCAAATAACTTAATTCTGCTCCTATAACTTAAGATCTTGTGGCCCTCCCAACTTCATGACATCCTTCCTGGAATGTTCTTACCAATGTCTTGTAAAATTGTAATATTACATCCCTGCTCTTGTACTCAGTGCTCTCCACACTGTCTAACTGAGCCACTCTCCATAGCCCTCTCATTTATCGTGCGAGTCCTGTCCTGGTTTCACTTACCGAAAAGCAACACCTGGCACTTGTCTCAGTAGAATTACTTTTGCCAATTCTTGACTCACTTGGTTGCAGCTCTGGTCACCTACTAGAGGAAAGAGATCAATAAATTTGAAAGAGCTCAGAGCAAACTTACAAAGGATTTTGAAAATTTGGTAAAGAAAATAAAAACGTATACTATTTTCTAAGCAGATAGAAAACACAAAAATCCAAGGTACAAAGGGACTTGGTAGTCCTCGTGCAGGATTCCCTGAAGATTAATTTGCAGGTTAGGGTGGTGGTGAGGAAGGAAAATGCAATGATAGCGTTCATTTTGAGAGCACTGGAATATAAAAGCAAGAATGTGATGCTAAGGTTTTATAAGGCATTGGTGAGGCCTCACTTGGAGTATTGTGAATAGTTTTAGAAAGGATATACTGACATTGGCGAGGGTTCAAAGGAGGCTTACAAGAACAATTCTGGGAATGACTTACTGCATGAGGAACGAGTGATGACTCTGGGCCTTTACTCGTTGGAATTTTATAGAATGATCTCATTGAAAGCTATCAAATGTTGAAAGGCCTAGAAAGAGAGGATGTGGAGAGGAAGTTTCCTATGGTGGGGGAGTCCAGGACCAGGGGCACAGCCTCAGAATAGAGGAACGTCCACTTAGAATGGAGATGCGTAAGAATTTCTTCAGACAAAAGGTGATGAATCTGTGGAAATTATTGCCACGGGTGACTGTGGAGTTAAGAACATTGAGTGCATTTAAGACAGAGGTTGATAGCCCCACTCCTTAGTCTTTGCCCTGTAACCTTTGATGCGATGTCCAATCAAGATCCTATCAAACACTGCCCAATAGGAGTTGTATTCAGACCCTCAAACAGCCATAAGGATATGGTCTACAAATTACAATGGGAGAGAGAAAACAAATGTCAAAGGGACAATATTACAAAAGCCACATGGGATTTCAAAATGTAGATAAATTGGGAAAATCACGTTGATGCTGGATTCTAGCAGGTGGAATTTCTGGAGTGCCTACAAGATGGCTTTTTAAAGCAGCTCGTGGTTGAGCCTGCTAGATGATCAGCTATTCAGGATCGGGTATTGTACAATGAACAGAATTGATTAGAGAACTTGGGGTAAAAGAACCCTTAGCGGCAAGTGATCGTAATGTGATTGAATTCACCCTGAAATTCGAGAAGGAGAAGCTGAAGTCAGATGTATCAGTAATACAGTGGAGTTAAGGGAATTACAGAGGCATGAGATAGGAGATGGCCAGAATTCTTTGGAATAAAATGCTGGCAGGGATGATGGCAGAGCAGCAATAGCTGGAATTTCTGGAAGCAATTCGGAAGGCACAGGATATTGTTATGTACATGCAACCTGTAAAAATATCAGCAACAATAGAGCACACCTGAAATCTGGTTTTGCTGTTAACAAAACACTACTTTATAGTATCTACTTAATATAGTAACTTAAACCAGGTAAATCAAGAGTTAACGGTGTTATGCATATATAGATGTAAAAAAATGAAGTTCCCAAACTTATTCAAGCTCAGGTGGCAAGAGTTGCAGTCTTACGATGGAATATAAAAAAAGTTCAGTTCAAATGCACAGGTTAATTAATGCGAGATGTTTGTAATCCAAAGGCGAATGTTGTGAGAAGGCAATTACGTTACTATTCCACAGATTCCGCAACAGCAATACAGAACAACAACAGCAGTAGGTTTTATCTCCGAAGTTGTTCTACTCCACACACGAAATACACCGACAGTGATCTTCAACAAATATCCTTTCAACACAAGTGATAGCACACTCGAATTCAGCTCCGGGACCTCTCAAGGTGGTGGCCACAGGATGCTCAAACAGAATCGATGTGGGGGTTCTTGGTATTACAGAGAAGATTCTAGCATGGATAAAACAGTGGCTGATTGGCAGGAGACAAAGAGTGGGAATTAAGGGAGCCTTTTCTGGTTGGCTGCCAGTAACTAGTGATGGTCCACAGGAATCTGTGTTGGGAATGAATCTTTTTACGTTAAATGTCAATGATTTGAAGAATGGAGTTGATGGCTTTGTTGCAAAGTTTATGAAAATAAGTGGAGGGACAGGTAGTTTTGAGGCTACAGAAGAACTTGGGCACATTAGGAGAATGGGCAAATAAGTGGCAGATGGAATATAGTGTTGGGATGTGTATGGTCTTGCACTTTGGTAGAAGAAGTGAAAGGGTTGACTACTTTCTAAATGGAGAGAAACTACAAAAAACTGAGGCACAAATGGACTTGGCAATCCTTGTGCAGATTTCCCTAAAAGTTAACTTGCAGGTTGAGTCTGTGGTGAGGAAGGCAAAAACGATATTAGCATTCATTTCAAGAGGACTGAAGTATAAAAGGAAGGATGTAATGTTGAGACTTTATAAAGCACTGGTGAGGCCTCACTTGGAGTATTGTGAGTAGTTTTTGGCCCCTTATCTGAGAAAGTGTCTGCTGAAACTGGAGAAGGTTCAATGGAGGTTCACGAAAATGATTCCAGAATTGAATGGTTGGTCATATGAAGAGCATTTGATGGCTCTGGGCCTGTATTCACTGGAATTTGGAAGAATGAGGGGATGATCTCATTGAAGCATATCAAATGGTGAAAGGCCTCATTATAATGGATGTGGAGAGGATGTTTCCTATGGTGGGAGAGCCTAAGGCCAGAGAACTCAGCTTCAGGATAGAGAGACGTCCTTTTAGAACAGAGATGAGGAGGAATTTCTTTAGCCAAAGAATGGTGAATCTGCAGAATTCTTTGCCACAGGCAGCTGCGGAGATGAAATCTTTATGTATATTTAAGGCAGAGGTTGATAGATTCTCGATTGGTCAGGGCATGAAGGGATATGAGGAGAAGGCAGGAGATTGGGGCTGAGGTGAAAATTGGATCAGCCATGATGAAATGGTGGAGCAGACTCGATGAGCCAAATGGCTTTAAATTTGCTCCTATATCTTATGGTCTTAATAGCCATTAGATTAACTACTTCAGATTAGGTCGGTGGACAGGAATAAGAGGATGTGATTGTGAGTGATACAGGTAGGAGGATTACTGGAGTGGGAGTTCAGTGTTGCTGGAGGAGCATCAGTCCTTTTGCTTGTCCAACTGGTCTGAGATTATTCATCCCTTGTCTGTGTTGTTGATGTTGTTTGTGTTTTTCTGCTGTTGTGTCACCGCTGCCAAGGAAAGTCAAAAACAGCATAAAAACAAAAGAGAGGGCATACAACATATTAAAAATTATTAGGAAGCCAGAGGATTGCACGTTTTAAAAGCTAACAGAAGGCAACAACAAGCCATGAGAAGAGAAAGATGAAACAAGACGGAAACTAGCCAGTGATATAAATGAGAATACCAGAAGTTCTTTCAGATATATGAAGAGTAAAAGAGAGGCAGGAGTGGGCATTGGACCACTGGAAAATGGTATGCTTACAAATGCACATATGCCAACCATTATACATACCAAAGGAAATAACACTTATTTCTTAGAAATAACAACCACTGAATTTTTAGCTTTATTCTATTAATCCTCCTTCGAGAATAAAACTGACAAGAAAATTGTGTTATAATTATATCATTTCCTTACCAATTCCTGGAGAACTTCTTGAACAAAACAAAACCTCGGGAGAATAAACCAGCTAGTTCAATAATAATGAAAGGAAGAATTTACTTGGAAAAATGAATGATTAATGTATGACTATAAGCCACTGGAGCAGAATTAGGCCATTCAGCTCATTGATTCTGCTTCACCATTCAATCATGCACAATTTATTATCCTCTCAACCCCATTCTCCTGCCTTCTTCCAGTTACTTTTATCCATCCAATATTTTTATTAAATTTCACATAGGAAAATACAGAGTTCATGAGGATACATATTATGAATCAAAAAAAAAGATAGAATAGTACAAAATGTACTATATTTAAATCATGCTATCGCAATCACAGTACCCCATATTCATAATCAAACAAATGAATTAAATTGAATTGTAATAGTTTTATTCATTTTAATAATGACAAAATAATCTAAACCCACTACCAAGATTGAAGCTGTTTGGTAAAGGAAGGAAAGACAAAAACAACCTTATCACATAGTAATTTATGTTAATTGCCAACATCTATACTTTAACACCAGATCAAAGGTTTGGAAAATAGTTCAAAAAAGGTCCCCACAATGTTTGAAAGTCTTGATTAGAATCAGAAATTGAACAACGGATTTTCTCTAAATTTAGCATGACATAACATCACATAACCATTGAGCATGAGTAGGTGGAGCAACATCCTTCCATTTAAGCAACACCGCCCTCCTAGCCATAAGAGAAATAAAGGCCAATACATGCAAATCAGATGACTCCAAAGTTATGCCTCTTTCTCAAACAATTCCAAACTTGGCAGTTAAAGGATTAGGCTTAAAATTTACTTTAAAAAATACAGAAGAAGTTTGGAATACTTCCCTCCAGTATTTTTCAAGACTCAGACATGTCCAAAACATATGAATTAGTGAAGCCTCTCCATTGTTACATTTATCACAACAGGGAGATATATCTGCATAAAAACGAGATAGCTTGTCTTTGGACATGTGAGCCCTCTGGACCACTTTAAATTGTAGGAGGGTGTGGTGAGCACATAGTGATGAGGTATTAACCAATTTAAAAATTACGTTCCAAGTCTCTTCAGAAATTGAAATCTGTAAATCCTGTACCCTTGCTTTTTAAATTTTGTCTAAAGGAGCCTCTCTCGTTCCCAACAGCATGTCATAAATGTTGAATATTGAGCCATTATGGAAAGGTTTCAAATTAGAAATTACATCTTTTAAGTTCTTATCAGGACTCATAGGAAACGTGTGTAGTTGTGATCGCAGAAAGTCTCTAATCTATAGATATTGAAAAAGATGGGTATTTGGTAAGTTATATTTAACTGACAATTGCCCAAAAGAAGAGAAACTCCCTCCAACAAACAAATCTTGGAAGCATTTATTACCCAATCTATTCCATTCTTTAAAAACTACATCGGTCATCATAGAAGTTTTTAAAAAATTTGAAAAAATGGGACTAGAAAGAGAAAATCTCAATAAACCAAAATATTTTCTAAATTGTAACCAGAACCTCAAAGTATGCTTAGCTACCAATTTGTCAGTTTATATAAAGATAAAGAAAGTGAGGATCCAAGAAGAGAGATAATAGAAAATTTTCTAACAGAATTAGCTTCCAAAGAGACCCAATTCTGGACAGTCTTCACAATTAATGTAATATGACCAGAACATAAGATTTTGGATATTGATTGCCCAGTAATAGAACTTAAAATTTGGTAAAGCTAAACCTCCATTCTTTTTAGCTTTTTGAAAGTGGCCTTTGCTTAATTGAGAATGTTTGTTCTTCCATATGTAAGAAGATAGAATTGAATCAAGAGAATCAAATAAAGACTTAGGAATAAAAACAAATAAGGCCTGAAAAAGGTATATAAATTCTAGTTACCTCTGACACCCTTAATCATCAGGAGCTCAACCTCCGATTTAAATATACCCAAAGACAGGGCCTCCACAGCTGTCTGTGGCAATTAATTGCAGACATTCACTATCCTTTAGCTCAAGAAAGTCCCCCACATCTCTTTTCTAAAGGGATGTCCTTTTACTCTGAGGCTGTGCCCTCTGGTCCTAGACTCCCCCACTATTGAAAATATCCTCTCTATCTATGCCTTTCAATAATCAGTAGGATTCAATGAGTTCCCTCTTATTCTTGTCAACTCCAGCAATTACCGGCTCAGTGTCATCAAATGTTTGTCATACATTAACTCTCTCTTTCCTGGGATCATTCTCATAAACCCTGCTCAGGGCCCTCTCCAATGCTAGCATATTCTTCCTTAGATCTGGGGTTCAAAATTGCTTGCAATAATCTAGATATGGTCTGACCAATGGTCTCAGCTTACATTCTTGCTTTCATATTCTGATACTCTCAAAACAAATGGTAACATTGCATTTGTCTTCCTTACTACTGACTCAACCTGCAAGTTAAACTTTATAGAACATTGGACCAGGATTCCCAGGTTCTTTTGCATCTCTGAATTTTCTCTCCACTTAGAAAATAATCTACACGTTTATTGCCTCTGCCAAAGTGCATGAGCACACACTTCCCTACACTGTGTTCCATCTGCCACTTCTTTGCCTATTCTAACCTGTCCAGGGCCTACTGCAGACTTACTGCTTCCTCAATGCTCCCTGCCCCTCCGTCTATCTTTGTATCATCAGCAAACTAGGTCACAATGCCATCAATTCTGTCATCCAGATCAATAACATAACATGAAAAGAAGCAGACCCCTGTGGAACACCACTAGTCTCTTCAGCCAACTCTTTACAGATATCTCTGACAGATATCCAATCTTCTATCCGTGATAGTATCTTTCTGTAATACCCTGAGATCTGATCTTGTTAAGCAGCTTCGTGTGTAGCACCTTGTCAAAGGCCTACTAAAAATCCAATTGAACAACATCTCAGACTCTCTTTGTCTATCCTGCCTGTTATTTCCTCAAAAAAATCCAACAGATTTGTCAAGCAAGATTTCTCCCTAAGGAAACCATGCTGACTTTGGCCTATTTTGTCATAAGCCTCCAGGTACCCTGAAAGCTGACATTTAATAATGAACTCTAATACCACTGAAGTCAGGCTAACTGGCCTTTAATTTCCCTTTTTTTTTGGCCTCTCTCCCTTCTTAAAGAACAGAGTGACATTTGTGATTTTCCAGTCCTCCAAAACCATTCCTGACTCTCATGATTCTTGAAAGATCACTATTAATGCCTTCATAATCTCTCTTCTGCTCCCTCTGTCAGAAGCCTGTGCTATAGTCCATCTGACTTACTGTATCTACCTTCAGACCTTTCAGCTTCCCAAGTATCTCCTTAGTAATAGTGACTACACTCACTTTCGACCCTTGCCTTTTTTTGAATTTCAGGCTTCTGATAACATTTCCAAAATTATAGTAAAGTGTGGAAAATGTCATACAATTGATAATGCCTGCTGTATCAAAAGTGCTCACCACTGTTCTCAAAATGGATACCGGTATTTTAAAATCTATTCCTCTGTGTAATAACTCTGTAGCTCGTTGTATTGACGAAATGAGTGAAGACATTGAGTATCAGCTATGCACAGAGCTACAAAAAAAAACAGAATTAAGGATACAACTGGATGAGTCATCTGTACAAGACATTGCTAATGGCATATGTATACTTTATCAAAAATGGAAACGTGTACAAAGAGATACTCTGTTGCAAAAATTTAAAAACATGTATCATCAGAGAATCAATCTGCAACGAGCCAAAATTAATATTGAGGATGAAGGTATTCCAATTAGGAACATGATTTCTTGTCCAACAGATGGAGCATGATATATAACGGGTCGCCATACTGGTTTAGTGCCATTTATGAAAAAAGAAATTCAAATCCTGTTTGTAATCCATTGTGTAATTCATCATCAACATGTTGTAACCAAAAACCTCACACAGCGACTTTTTTCAAGCATGACTTTTGTAATATCAGTTATCAACAAAATTAAAGCTCATCCATTAAACAACTTGAATCAGATATTTCAACTTTTGCTTAAAGCCATCAAGCTCAAGGATCACATTGATACTGAAGCTGCTGCACAGTGTCCAGGTACTGTGTAAGCTAATTTTAAAGACAAATAAAAATTTAAAGCAGAATAATTTTTCTTATGTCAGCATACATATGGTAGACATGTTTTTACACTGTGGGGACGCTGGAAAGTATATTGTGCCTTAAAAGAGGATTGGCATGTATGAAGGTGCTTTAGGGGGGGGGCATTAGGCTAAAAAAAAGGTCAGGAAACACTGCACTAACCTAATCATGAAACAATTTACAATGACTGATTAACCTACCAGCACATCTACTCGGTAGACTATCAGAGGAAACTGGAGAACACATTCCACAGGGAGGACATACAGAGATGGTGTATAGAGGGCACCAGAATTGAACTCCACATTCCGATGGCCCAGGCTGCGATAGAATCGCAGTATTGACAGAACAAAGAAATACAATAGAATCAAAGACAAACTGCACGCAAAGCCAGACAAATAATCAATGTGCAAAAAAAACTGTGCAAATAGAAAATAATGTGGTGTACAAAGGCTGCAATAAATCTAATCAAGAAGAAAAGAAAAGATTACAAAAGGTTCAGAGAGCTAAATAATGTTAGAGATCTAGAAGATTATAAGGTTAACAGGAAGGAGCTTAAGAAGGAAATCAAGAGAGCCAGAGCCATGAGAAGGCTTTGGCGGGCAAGATTAAGGAAAATCCCAAGGCATTTGAAGATCAAGAGGATAAGATATGAAAGGATAGGACCTATCAAGTGTGACAGTGGCAAAGTGTGAATGGAACCGGAGGAAATAGCAGAGGTGTTTAATGAATACTTTACTTCAGTATTCACTATGGAAAAGGATCTTGGTGATTGTAGTGATGACTTGCAGCAGACTGAAAAGCTTGAGCATGTAGATATTAAGAAAGAGGATGTGCTGGAGCTTTTGGAAAGCATCAAGTTGGATACTTTGCCGGGACTGGACGAGATGTGCCCCAGGATATTGTGGGAGGCGAGGGAGGAAATTGCTGAGCCTTTGGCGATGATCTTTGCATTATCAATGGGGACAGGAGAGGTTCCCGAGGATTGGAGGGTTACAGATGTTGTTTCTTTATTCAAGAAGGGGAGTAGAGATAGCCCAGGAAATTATAGACCAGTGAGTCTTACCTCAGTGGTTGATAAGTTGATGGAGAAGATCCTGAGAGGAAGGATTTATGAACATTTGGAGAGATATAATATGATTAGGAGTAGTCAGCATGGCTTTGTCAAGGGCAGGTCATGCCTTACGAGCCTGATTGAATTTTTTGAGGATGTGACTAAACACACTGATGAAGGAAGAGCAAGGATTTCAGCAAGGCATTTGATAAGGTACCCCATGCAAGGCTTATTTTGAAAGTAAGGAGGCATGGGATCCAAGGGGACATTGCTTTGTAGATCCAGAACTGGCACGCCCACAGAAGGCAAAGAGTGGTTGTAGATGGGTGATATTCTGCATGGAAGTCAGTGATCTGTTCTGGGACCCCTACTCTTCTTGATTTTTATAAATGACCTGGATGAGAAAGTGGAGGGATGGGTTAGTAAGTTTGCAGATGATGCAAAGATTGGAGGTGTTGTGGATAGTGTGGAGGGCTGTCAGAGGTTACAGCAGGACATTGATAGGATACAAAACTGGGCTGAGAAATGGCAGATGGAGCTGAACCCAGATAAGTATGAAGTGGTTCATTTTGGTAGGTCAAATATGATGGCAAAATATAGTATTAATGGTAAGATTCTTGGCAGTATGGAGGATCAGAGGGATCTTGGGGTCTGAGTCCATAGGATGCTCAAAGCAGCTGCACAGGTTGACTCTGTGGTTAAGAAGGTGTATGGTGCTTTGGCCTTCATCAATCATGGAATTGAATTTAGGAGCCATGAGGTAATGAGGTAATGTTGCAGCTATATAGGATCCTGGTCAGACCCCACTTGGGGTACTGTGCTCAGTTCTGGAAAGTATACTTTCCAGAATTGAACTCCACATTCCGATGGCCCAAGCTGCGATAGAATCGCAGTATTGACAGAACAAAGAAATACAATAGAATCAAAGACAAACTGCACGCAAAGCCAGACAAATAATCAATGTGCAAAAAAAAAAATAATGTGGTGTACAAAGGCTGCAATAAATCTAATCAAGAAGAAAAGAAAAGATTACAAAAGGATGTGGAAGCCATAGAAAGGGTGCAGAAGAGATTTACAGGGATGTTGCCTGGATTTGGGAGCATGCCTTATGAGAATAGGTTGAGTGAACTCAGCCTTTTCTCCTTGGAGCGACGGAGGATGAGGGGTGACCTGATAGAGGTGTATAAGATGTTGAGAGGCATTGATCATGGGGGTAGTCAGAAGCTTTTTCCAGGGCTGAAATGGTTGCCACAAGAGGACACAGGTTTAAGGTGGTAGGGAGTAGGTACAGAGGAGATGTCAGGGGTAAGTTTTTTACTCAGAGAGCGGTGAGTGCGTGGAATGGGCTGCTGGCAACGGTGGTGGAGGCGGATACGATAGGGTCTTTTAAGAGACTTTTGGATAGGTACAAAGTTGTACATGGAGCTTAGAAAAATAGAAGGCTGTGGGTAAGCCAAGTAATTTCTAAGGTTGGGACAACTTTGTGGGCTGAAGGGCCTGTATTGTGCTGTAGGTTTTCTGTGTTTCTAATTAGATGAATGAATGAGTGAATAAATAAATAGATTGATAAATAAATATATTTATTGAATTTAATAAACTTATTGAATGACAGGGCAGGCTCGATGGGCCAGATGGCCTACTCCTGCTCCTATTTCTTATGCTCTTATGTTATAATACTGAGAACATAAGTTGTAGAGTCCTTGAAAATGAGTCCATAAGTTATGGAATCAATTGGATGTAGGGGTGAGTGAAGTTATTCACACTGGTTCAGAAGCCTGATGGTTGAAGGTTAATAACCATTACTGAACCTGGTTGCATGGGTCCTAAGGCTGTTGTACCTCCTTCCCAAAGGCAGTAGCAAGAAGAGAGCATGGCCTGAATGGTGGGACTACTTGATGATTGATGCTGCTTTTATATGGCAGCATTCCTTTCAGATGTGCTCAGTGATAGGGAGGGCTTTTCCTGTGATGGACTGCATTGTATCCGTTACTCTTTGCAGGCTTTTCATTCTTGGGCATTGGTGCTTCCATACCGGGCTGTGATGCAACTAGCCAGGATACTCTCTACTACGCGTCAAAAGAAGTTTGTCAATCTTTTAGGTGACATGCTGAATCTATTTATACTTCTAAGGAAGAAGAGCCACCTCCTCTGTAAAAGCAGTTACGCACTGGACCCAGGACAGATCTTCTGAAGTGATAATACCAAGGAGGTTAAAGTCGCTGACACTCTTCACCTCTGAAAACCTAATGAGGATGTGCTCATGGACCTCCATTTCTTTCCCCTGTAGTCACTGTAGAATTCTTCCAGTGCTGTGAAGGAGTTGTCAGAATATAGAGGATTACTGGCACCAACAGATTGCTTCTTTGGGGTATGCTTTGGAACTGGAATTGGTTTACTATTGTCAGATCTACTGAGGTGCAGTAAAAAGTTTCTCCATGAACCCAAATGTACGTGATTTCAGACGTCTGTATCTACTGCCCAATGGAAGAGGGGAGACAAGAGAACATTTGGGATGGGTGGGGTTTTTGATTATGCTGGCTGTGGTACTGATGAGTGAGAAATCTAGACAGAGTTGAGAGGGGAGGCAGGTTTCTATGAGGTGCTAAGCTGTGTCTACCACTCTCCGCAACTTTCCTGTGGCCACATGCAGAGCATTTGCCACAGAATTCAAGCCAGAATGTCAAAGTGACTTAAAGGGGAACCTGCAGGCTGTGAGGCTTCCATCTGCCCACAGTTCCTGACCTTCCTGGCAGTGGAGGGTGTGGACTGGGAGTGGATGCAGAAGTACAACTGAAACTTGTAGATGGAACAAATGAAGTCACTGTATACTGATCCAGAGGGAATGGGTGTCAATCGAGTGGACTGCTTTGGCCCGGATGGTGCCAAGCACCACTGAGAGTTTTTGAGGCTGCAGTTATTCAGGGGATGGGAGAATATTCCAGCGCACACCTGTCTTTGGTGTTCCAGCTGAGGCTATCACGGCTGGATGTCCAGCCTTTGGGCCACTCACATGGTCACCGTATTCAAGTGGTTGGTTCGGTTGAGTTTTGGGTCATGGCAACCCAGGTTGTTGATGCATGTGAAGCAGGTAAAGGTAATGCAAGTGATTGTCAAGGGCAGGTGGTCAGAATTGTTCACTTGTTTTCACTGTGGATATTTCGATGCGCATATGACAAATAAAGCTGGTCTTTCAATCTCTTGAATCTCTTTCATTTCCATGACGCTTGTAATACAAATATAAAATGTTGTCTTGGTCTTACAATTGAAGATCTCTTGGAAACTCTAGGAAATGCTGGTTCTGTTGGCCCTCCATGATCACAGATGTACATCAGTTTCTCACCACCAAGTATCAAAAACCTATCACCAGCGATGCTGAGTTCACAGGAAGGACTTCACAAAAGACTCTAGGATGGAGAAAAGCACCATCCTTAATTTGCAACACACACAAAATGCTGGAGGAACTCAGCAGGTCAGGCAGCATCTACGGAAAAGAGTACAGTCAATGTTTTAGACTGAGACCATTCAGCAGGACTAGAGAAAATAAGCTGAGGAATAGATTTTAAAGGTGGCGTGGAGGGAAGAGAGAAACACAAGGTGATAGGAGAAGTAAAGAGCTAGGAAGTTGATTGGTGAAAAAGATACAGATTTGGAGAAGGGGGAGTCTGATAGGAGAGGACAGAAAGCCATGGAAGAAAGAAAAGAGGAGAGGAGCACCAGAGGGAGGCAATGGGCAGGTAGGGAGATAAGGTGAGAGAGGGATAGGGAATGATGAGGAGGGGGGCATTAACAGAAGTTCGAGAAACCTATGTTCACGCCATTAGGTTGGAGGCTACCCAGGTAGAATATAAGGTGGTGTTCCTTATGACAGTGAAAGAGGCCATGGATAGACATGTCGGAATGGGATTGGGAAATGGAATTAAAATGGGGTCCTGCTTTTTCTGGTGGACGGAGCTTAGGTGCTTGCTGAAGCGGTCTCCCGATTTACGTCAGATGTCAGCAATATACAGGAGGCTACACCAAGAGCACCAGACACAGTATATGACCCTAGCAGACTCACAGGTGAAGTGTCGTCTCACCTGTTTGGTGCCCTGAATGGTAGTGAGGGAGGAGGTGTACGGGCAGGTGTGGCACTTGTTCTGCTTGCAAGGATAAGTTCCAGGAGGAAGATCAGTGGGGAGGGACAAATGAACATGGGAAATGTATAGGGAGTGATCCCTGTGGAAAGCAGAAAGTCGGGGGGGGGGGGGGGGGAGAAGTATGCTTGGTGATGGGATCCTGTTAGAAATGTTAGAAGTTACAGATAATTATGTGGTGGACGTGGAGGCTAGTGGGGTGGTAGATGAGGGAAAGGAACCCTATCCCTGGTTGGGTGGCGGGAGGATGGGGTGAGGGCAGATATGTGCAAAATGGAAAAGAGCAGTTGAGGGCAGCGTTGATGGAGGAGGAAGGGAATCCCCTTTCTTTGAAGAAGGAGGATATCTCCTTAGTTCTGGACTGAAAAGCTTCATTCGGAAAGCAGATGCGTTGGAGATGGAGGAATTGAGAGAAGCAGATGGCATTTTTACAAGTAACAGTGTGGGAGGAGGTATGGTCCAGGTAGCTGTGAGAGTCAGTGGGTTTATAATAGACATCTGTGGATAAACTCTCTCCAGTGACAAAGACAGAGAGATTAAGAAAGGGGAGGGAGGTGTCAGAAATGGACCAGGTAAATTTGAGGGCAGAGTAGAAGTTGAAGGCAAAATGGATGAAGTCGACGAGTTTCGCATGGGTAGAGGAAGCAGCACCAATGCAGTTGTCAATGTAGCGTAGGAAATGTGCAGGACGGTCACCAGTGTAGGCTTGAAACATAGACTGTCCATGTAGCGTACAAATAGGCAGGCATAGCCAGGACACATGTGAGTACCCTTGGCTACACCTTTTGTTTGAAGAAGTGGGAGGAGCCAAAAGAAAAATTATTTAGAGTGAGGATAAGTTCCATTAGGCAGAGGAGAGTGGTGGTGGAAGGGAACTGGTTGGGTGTGGTGTTCAGCAAGAAATGGAGAGCTTTGAGGGCTTCCTGGTGATGGATGGTGATGCATAGGGAATGGACATCCATAGTAAAAATAAGATGATGGGGGCTAGGGAACCTGAAATCATTAAAAAGATCCAGAGTGTTTGAAGTGTCTTGGATCTAGGTAGAAAGGGACTGAACTAGAGGGGATAAACCATGAGTTCAGTGGAGCAGGAACAAGCTGAAACGATGGGTTTACCTGGACAGTGGGTTTGTGGATCTTGGTAGGAGGTAGAAACAGGAGGTGTGGGGTGCAGTGAATGGGAAATCCCCAGAGTCAGTAAAGTAGGTGATGGTGTAGGAGACAATGGATTGCTGTTGTTTAACGGAGTCCTGTTCGAAGGGTAATTAAGAGGAGGGTTCTGAGAGTTGGTACTGGGCATCAGCAAGGCAGTACGGCAGATTACTACAGGACCTGCCTTATCTGCGGGTTTGATGGTGACGTTGGGATTGTTGTGGAGGGAGTGGAGGGCAGAGCCTTCGGAAGGAGAGAGGTTGGAATTGGAGACAGGAGTGTTGAAGTCTAGACAGTCAATGTTCCATGGGCAGTTGGCAATGAAAAGGTCCAGAGCAGGCAGAAGAACAGGGCAAAGTGTCCAGGAAGAGGAGGAGGGCTGAAGCCAGGGGAAGGGGTCATGGGTGTAGGGCGGAGAGTCCTTGTCAAAGAAATAGGCTCAGAGACGGAGGCAGTGGAAGAAGAGCTCAGGGTCATGGCAGGCACGGAACTCACCGAAGTTGGGTGCAGGGTGACAGGCGAGGTTCTTACTGAGGACAAAATATTCTGCCTCAGAGAGGGAAGGTCAGAGGAGATGGTGAAGATGGCATGGATGAGAGCTGGCTTTGGAGGAAGGAAGGGGGATGGTAGTGTCTGAGGGGAAGGGAGGTTTGGGGTTTTCAGGGATGGTGGGGTGAGAGGAAGATGGAGACTCCGAGGACCCAAGAGCTGGCGGTGGGACCTGAGAGAGACGGGATTGCGGAGTGGCAATGGGGAAGGGGAGACGGGAGTTCCAGTGGCAGCGCGTGAAGACCCGTCAAGGCCAGAGTTGGAGTTGGAGGTTGCTGAATTGGCTTTTTGGAGGTGTCCAAGGTTGTTGGAGCCCACATTGATAGTGGTGAAGTCTGGGTTTTGAATCTGCTCTGAATCATTAGAGCTGTGGAGTCAGAAGCAGGGATCGTGGTCTGGAGACGTCCAGGCCTGCTGGAGTTGGAGACATCCTTAATTTGCTTCTGCTTGAATTGGAGTGCTGTAATTTATGAACAGGTTGGAATACATATTTTGTTCTGGTTTTAATTGCAACGTTGTGGCCAAGTGGTCAGTGGTCATTTATAAAGATAAAGATAAGTATTGAGTGTAGCTTTAGACTTCATTAGGTTTATATTCGCTGAATCAGTGGTTAGGTTAGGGTTTAGGGACATGATATGGGGAAATTAGAGGGCAGGCCAGAACATGTTGTGTTCTGTGTTGTTCTGCCAAACACTTTGATCTTGTTATGTTGGCATCAGAATGTGCGGTGATCTTGCAGGCTGCCCACAGCACACCTTGGGAGTGTTGGTTGTTAACGGAAACAACACATTTCACTGTATGTTCTAATGTCCACGTGATTAATAAATATGAATCTTGGTTGGTCACATGTATGACACATTTCACGGTATGTTTCAATGTACATCAAGTCATACAGTGAGATGGTCGTTTGTATCAACAATGGACAGAGTCTGAGAGTTGCTGGGGGTAGCCCAGCCTGCAAGTGTCACCATGCTTCCAGCACCAACATAACATACCCACAAGGACACATTGAGAAATCAGTATACATAAGGCGGTCTGCCAATGTCTGACACCATTAGTTCTTTAATACAACTTGGACTGTAGTGAAACACATTGGAATAAAGTGCAGTAAACTATGAGGTCATAAGGGCACCAAAGTCGCTCAATGTTGGATGCTTCAGTGTCGACATTTCCCAGCTGAGTAACGGACGCAGTTGAATGTATCCTGCCTTCAGTTCCTATAAATCTGAAGCAGGCAACTTTCATTACATCACTTCTTCTCCAGCTATTTTTTTTCTCTCTGTTTGAATGTTTGTTTAGCATTAATCACCAGAGTGAAGTCACTCACACCTTTCTTGGAGAACACTTGGCGTTTGTGCCTCTGCTGTTTTGTGGGCAACTATGCTGAATGAACCATGCCCAATAACTGAGGCAACTTCCTTACTCCTATTACGTAGCACCTCTCAACCACTGATCTTCGCAAGGACCCTTAAAGTACACTTCCCCTCCTGTGAAGTATTACTCTGGAGAAAAATATCTTTCAACTTCCTGTTAGGGATTATATTTATCTAAGTTTACTTAATGGTCTGTGTTTTCTGCATTATGAACAGTTGTATGTAGTTTTAAAAAGCCTAGCTGCGTTTTTCAACAAATAATAGTGAAAAGGCATAAATATACTCTTAATATTTGTCACTAGTAATGAAAATTTGCTGCATACATACATATCCATTATCCCAGCTGCTCTGAGGGGCCACCAATGACGGAGGTAAGTAAAGTAACTGCTATAAAGTTTCTCTCTTACTTCATAGCGCTAGGAATGTATCATTTTGCTTTGGATGTTGTAATAAAGGTATCGTGTGTACAGTCAATCAAATTCTGACACTAAAGAAGTAGATAAGAACTGAACTTCTACAAAGTTGATCCCAAATGTCAAGTCAAGTCAAGCTTATTGACAGACAGATAGACGGACATACTTTATTGATCCCGAGGGAAATTGGGTTTTGTTACAGCTGCACCAACCAAGAATAGTGTAGAAATATAGCAATATAAAACCATAAATTATTAAATAATTTTAAGTTAATCATGCCACGTGAAAATAAGTCCAGGACCAGCCTATTGGCTCAGGGTGTCTGACACTCCGAGGGAGGAGTTGTAAAGTTCAATGGCCACAGGCAGGAATGACTTCCTATGATGCTCAGTGTTACATCTCGGTGGAATGAGTCTCTGGCTGAATGTACTCCTGTGCCTAAACAATATATTATGGAGTGGGTGGGAGTCATTGTTCAAGATGGCATGCAACTTGGACAGCATCCTCTTTTCAGACACCACCATCAGAGAGTCCAGTTCCACCCTCACAACATCACTGGCCTTCTGAATTAGTTTGTTGATTCTGTTGGTGTCTGCTACCCCCAGCCTGCTGCCCCAGTACACAACAGCAAACATGATAGCACTGGCCACCACAGATTGTCATTTAACTATTTGTATGTATACTGCCAAATCAGACAATGCTTCTCTGGACCGCAGAGCACATGACACACAATGGCTTAGGGTTAGAAAGTTAGAGATTAAATCTACAGATGAATTGCACCTAGACAAACAAATATGCATAAATTAAATATTGTAGGCTTCACTACAAGTGATCCGGTGACACTTTGAATGCGATGTGGCAGGGAGTTAAGAAGCCTAAAGGCCTGAGGGAAGAAGCTGTTTCCCATCCTGACTGTTCTTGTCTTAATCATTGTAGTTTTCTGTCTGATGGTAAAATGTCAAAGAGGATGCTGGATGGATGGGTGGGATCCTTGATAATACTAAGGACTCTGCATATTCAGCGCTCCTGATAAATGCCCCTGATGGACGGTAGGGTGGCCCTTATGATCCTCTTGGCTGTTCTCACAGTCCTTTATAGGGACTTGCAGTCTGATGCTCTTTAACTCCTATACCAGATGGAGATGCAGCTTGTCAGCATGTTCTCAATGGTACTCCTGTAAAATTCTGTTAGGATGGTGAAAGATCCAAATTTATTTCCCTCTCCAGATTTACCAGAATCAGAATTATTACTATTGACATATGACACAAAATTTGTTGTTTTGTTGTAGCACTGTGATGCAAAGATAAGTAAATAGTGTAAAACAAAGGAATTATGAGGGTTATTCTTGACAATCCATGAGGAAATAGCAAGGGTTGCCCAGTCAATGTTCATACATGTTTTTTTTCTATAACTTTTGTAACAGATTCAAGCAACAATAAATATATGAGTCAGGCAGGGTGTTTTATAACAAATAACACGTTTATTAAACACTGAAAACAACCCCCCCAAAAGTAAACAAATCACTAACGTAACCGGAAATCAGCTGCTGTGCGGCAGCTTAAACAGTTCTTAAAGCGATGTTGCAAAAACAGTTCTTCAAAGTAGTATTGCAAAAGTTCAAAATGCTCACAGTCCATTTAAGGGAGAGACTTTTTAAGACGATTTAAATTCTCTTTCACGTCGTGTTGTTGCAATTCCCAGTCGAACTACTTTTCCCATGAAGAATTTTACGAAGATGATATGTAACGGCTTTAAGGCACTAACCTTTCCTTTACAAAACTGTTCCCAATCCTTTCTGCTATTATTCACAGGGATTAACACGAGAACAGTCAACGAATTCCTTCCGAATGAGGATCAAACAAGGTTGAACCTGTTTCACCGTCGAAATCAATTCTCCTCGATCTTTTAACTCCCGAACTCCGATCTTCACTCTCCACTGATTCTCAACTAGCAGTATTATAAAGAAACTGCTGGCAATGACCTTTTAAACTTTAGACATTAGATAAAACTTCATCTTTCAACTAAACTGCATCATAACATTAAATCATGCAGTGGCATGAAGTCAACATGGCAAATCCAGCCATGAACTGCCCCTCCTCACAGGGAGGGGTCCTCCTTTTATATCCTGTAAAAAAAACTGTCACGTGACCTCTACTGGCGGGAAAATGATGTCCCTTCACCATCACAAGACCATTACCTCAAGTCCAGTATAGCTTCAACACCTGTCACGTGACAAGGGTATGTAACACTTTATATAAAAACTTTCTTCTGACTCCTCTTGAACGGAACTAGTGTGTAGATTGATGAGGGCTGTTCATGGGTTCATGGACCATTCAGAAATCTGATGGTGAAGGGAAGAAGTTGATCCTAAATCAGTGAGTGAGGGTCTTTAGACTCCTGTACCTCCTCCCTGTTGATCGTAATGAGGGGATGTCCCATACGGGAGGCTTCAATGCATAATGGATCTGGGGTTGAGAGGGTGAACAGCCTTAAGTTCCTTGGCATACACAACACTGAGGATCTCACGTGATCTGTACACACCAGCTGTGTGGTGAAAAAGGCATAGTGGTGCCTTTTCCACCTCAGACAGTTGAGGAAGTTTGGTATGGGCCCCCAGACCCTAGGGACTTTCTACTGGGACACAATTGAGAGCATCCTGACTGGCTGCACCACTGCCTGGTATGGGAACTGTACTTCCCTCAATCGCAGGACTCTGCAGAGAGTGGTGCAGACAGCCCAGCACATCTGTAGATGTGAACTTCCCACTATTCAGGACATTTACAAAGACGGGTGTGTAAAAAGGGCCCGAAGTATCATTGGAGACCTGAGTCACCGGAACCACAAACTGTTCCAGCTGCTACCATCCGGGAAGTGGTACCACAGCATAAAAGCCAGGACCAACAGGCTCAAGGACAGCTTCACCCACCAGGCCATTAGACTGATTAATTCATGCTGACACAATTGTATTTCTATGTTATATTGACTGTCCTGTCGTACATTCTATTATAAATTATTATAAACTGCACATTGCACATTTAGACGGAAATGTAATGTAAAGATTTTTACTCCTGATGTATATGAAGGATGTAAGAAATAAAGTCAATTCAATACCAGACTGTGATGCAACCGAGGAATATTTCTGCAGGAATGAAACTCATTGATCGAAATGTGCCCTTGTCTCCCCTTCATTGTTGTATTCTCTCTTTCTTATTTGCGAGATCCAACGAGTAAGCAGACCCCAGTTGATGAGCTAACAGATTCAAAATACAGCACCTCACTCTATAAGTGGCCATCACATCCACCGTCAGCTCCTGTGTAGAGAGTACTTTAGAGACGGGATCTACACGCAGATACCCACTAGCCATGAGGGGACTGTGGTTAGGCAATGGTAGAGGAGTATCTAGTGTGAACCAGAAAGGGAAATCACATACTGGTTCCATTCAAGAGGAATCAGATGGGGAGTTCTATAGACAATTATTAATGAAAATATATATGTATGCAAATTGACTGGTCTGTGGAAAAGTCTGTGTCAAACATTCGGGCGTATGAGAAGTCTTATTCCACCAGCTACCTGTGAGCTCAGCACCTGACTTCACAGTGCCAGTGTAAAGTACAACAGATGACAACAAAGGGGCAAGACCACCTGGGTACAGCACTACATCACCTCCACACACTCCAGACAATGGAATCTCCATAAGTCTATTTCCATTTGCCAAAATGAATAATTTGTTTGTCATGTACAGTATGATTGTTCTAGGGTGTTTTTTTCTACACAAATACTTTGCCTTCTTCTGGGCAGGGTCTTTACAAGACAGGCAACCCCAGCCATTATCAATACACTTCAGAGATTGTCTGCCTGGTGTCAGTGGTGGCATAACCAGGACTTGTGATATGCAGCAGCTGCTCCCATGGCTACATGTGACTCTGATTGAGGGGGTGGGGTGCTAAACAGGTACTACACTTTGCCCAAGGGGGACCCACAGGCTAGCGGAGGAAAGGAGTGTCTTACACCTCCTTTGGCAGAGACATAGAGACATATCTAGACCTCGGTTACCCAAAATAAATAATTACATAGTTTATTAACTCTTTGTCAGTGAACTACATGAATTCTATTAATATTATGGTGAATATTCCTGATAGAATATTTGTAATGCAAAAATATTCCAATGGCAATCTGATTTTTAAAATACAGAATCAGGACAATATTTGAACTCTAGCAGTCAGATTGGATCCATTGGTGGCTGTGGGAAGAAACTACACCAGGGAAGCACTTTTCATGTTAAAGAAGATTCACAGATGCAGGATCTGTTATTGATATCCTAAACTAATTAGTCCTGCTGATCCAGCATTGTGTGTACAAATGATGCTGCAGTGGAGGGAACTTGGCTTAGTTTTCGCAGCAAACATCCAAGTGGAAAAGTCCAGGTTGAAATGGTGTTGGATCATAAAGAACAAAACCTCGCGTTCGTCACTTGTTCAGATGTAATGCCTTATGATTACGTGGTACATCACATGTGGCGCCATAATAGCTTGGTGGTTTGTGTGACACTATTGCATTTTGGGATGTTCCAGAGGTTGTTGTTCTATTCTGGTGCTGTCTGTACATCCTCCCCGTGGAACGCATGGGTTTCCTCCCATAGTCCCAAGATATATTGGCTAGGTTAATTGGTCATTGTAAAATGTCCTGTGATTGGATTAGGGTTAGGGGTAATCAGGTTTATTGGGGTTGCGTGGCGTGGCTCAGTTCTGGAGGGACACACTCTGCGCTTTATCATTAAATACATAAATAAATACAACCTTGACTTTTCTTTCTCAATGAAACGATTTTTGACTTTTCTCCTGTTCGGCTGTAGCACTTTAATGAAAAAAGAATGATAATAAGTTACTTTCATGGCTTGAGAAGTAAAGATGGATTAGTGGATGGAACAGCAGAGCACTTTCTGTTTTGCTTCCCTGCTGAGTCCTTGACGTTATTAAGACAAGGAGGGAAAGTGCTTTCGTAGTAAGAAAATGCCTCAGTTTTCAAAAGTTGTGGGTGCTTCGGCTATTATCTCACTCATGTAATCATTTTACTGAAAGCAGGAAAAACAAAGTAAATGTATTCTGAACCAGCACAGGAATAAATCCTTTGTGCCTGCCCTGCCATTCAATAAGATCTTAGCTGAATGTTTTTCTCCACATCACACTCTTGCGCTAATTCCTTTTTATTTGCGACCTTTAATACACAGAAAATCCGTTGAACTTGACGTTACATGTACTCTGAATATGCTATCTGCTTAACACATCAACGCCACCACCCTACGCACCAAGAAAGGTCAACGTCAAGGAAAAGGGCCAGTAACATCATGAAGGATCACACCCACCCTGCTCATGGACTGTTTGGTCCACTCCCACCGTGGAGGAGGCTATGTAGCATCCACCCCAGGACCACCAGAGTCATAAACAGTTACCTTCCCCAAGCAGGGGTTGATCAACACCTCCACACACCCTACCACTACTTTATCATTTCCTATCAGACTCCAGGATAGGTACATGGAGCTTGTAAAAATAGAGGGCTATGGCTAAACCTAGCTAGTTCTAATGTAAGGACATGTTCGGCACAGCTTTGTGGGCCGAAGGGCCTGTATTGTGCTGTAGGATTTTTATGTTCCTACTCACCTTATGTACAGACACTCCTGTGCCTAGCATCACTCTATGGACATACAATCAATCTGTGTATATAAGTTATCTTATGTATTAATGTTCATTGTGCTTTTTTATTAGTGTGTTCTTTACCTTATTGTATGTGTGTTTTTTTTAGCTGCATCAGATCTGGAGTAACAATTATTTCATTCTCCTTTGCACTTGTGAGCTGGAAATTACATTAAACAATCTTGGATCTCGAATCCTGCAACGACTTTCTTGGGTGAATTCCTAAGATTCCAAATAGGTCTACAGATTTCTTCGTAACTCACTGTTTTGAAGACTGGTCCCTGGGAACCAGGAAACAGATCAGCCTCTATCTACTCTTTTGGGTTCCAGACGACTCTTGTGCACTAAGTTCTTGTTATTCAGGAGTAATAGTGCTAAGACCCTCTCTGTTGATTTCAATATACTCTTAAGTAATCTTGAACGGTCACTATAATGTCCTACAAGCATTAACATGTATTAAAAAGCACATAGACACTTTTAAATACTGTAAAAGGATGTGATATAATTAAGCATGATTTAGGATCAGTGAACTGTGGGCATCCTATGTTGGTGCTGGAAGCATGGCCACTCTTGTGGATTGTATTGATCATCGACACAGCCACACATTTCACTTTATGTTTCCATGTACATGTGACGAACAAAGCTAATCTTTATCTTTTAAATGAAGTACAGTAGCTCAATTGAATGCATTGACACTAATAAGCAGTATTGGTTTTGAAATCAATAGGTGCAGCTGTATAAACAGGGACCACGTTCAAAAGGCCCTTTGTCACAAGTAGTCTGAAAACAGATCACCATATTTAAATAGGCAGAGATTAGTTCCTCAAGGTACAGAAATCTATCGAAAGGGACAAGATGGTGCAAATATTTGTTGGGACTAAAGGTAGACACGTCACCAGGACAATGACCTGCACTCAAAGATGTTAAACAGAGTGACTGCAGAGTGCTGTTAGCTGATGTTTTTCAAAACTCACTGAGGACTCCTGCAAACTGGAAAATCACAAATGTTTAAGGGAGAGAGACCAAAAGTAAGCCAACTATAGGGCAGTCAACTTAACTTCTTTTCTTTCTTTTTTATTAGTTTTTCAAAACATTTTACAAATTAAAAACCCCAAATCCCAATGAGGAACATTAAAACAGTGCAAAATTAAGCATACAATAACAAACTTAACTTCTTTTATTGGTGAGATGCTGGAATCCATTATAAAAGGGGAAAAAAAAGTCACATAGAAGCTCAGTGCAGGCAAGTCAATTCATAGTGGTTTTATTAAAGCACAATTGTGCTTGACAAAGTACTTATGAATTACAGAGATGAACCTGTAAATACTTTTGCCACAGCCAAGTGTCCTTTCTGGACACCTATCACCCAGTGGTTCTCTCTCCCCTCCCCTCCCCGCCCTTTCAAATCTACTGCTCAGCTTTTTCTCCCCCCCTGCCACCCCCCATCCCCCACCGTTCTGCTGAAAGGTCTGGAAACATCAATTGTTTACCATAGATGCTGCCTGACCTGCTGAGTTCCTCCAGCATTGAGAATAACATCAGCAAATTTGCTGATGATACTAAGCTGGGTGGCAGTGTGTCATGTGATGAGGATGTTAGGAGAATTCAGGGTGACTTGGATAGGCTGGGTGAGTGGGCAGATACTTGGCAGATGACGTTTAATGTGAATAAGTGTGAGGTTATCCACTTTGGGAGTAAGAACAGGAAGGCAGATTATTAGCTGAATGGTGTAGAGTTAGGTAAGGGAGAAATACAAAGAGATCTAGGAGTCCTTGTTCATCAGTCACTGAAGGTGAATGAGCAAGTGCAACAAGCAGTGAAGAAGGCTAACGGAATGTTGGCCTTTATTACAAAGGGAATTGATTCAAGAGCAAGGAAATCCTCTTGCAGTTGTACAAAGCCCTGGTGAGACCACACCTGGAGTATTGTGTACAGTTTTGGTCTCCAGGGTTAAGGAAGGACATCCTGGCTGTAGAGGAAGTGCAGCGTAAATTCATGAGGTTAATTCCTGGGATGTCAGGACCGTCTTACGCAGAGAGGTTAGAGAGACTGGACTTGTACACGCTGGAATTAAGGAGATTGAGAGGGGATCTGATTGCAACATATAAGATTATTAAGGGATTGGACATGATAGAGGCAGGAAATATGTTCCAGATGCTGGGAGAGTCCAGTACCAGAGGGCATGGTTTGAGAATAAGGGGTAGGTCATTTAGGACAGAGTTAAGGAAAAACTTCTTCTCCCAGAGAGTTGTGGGGTCTGGAATGCACTGCCTTGGAAGGCAGTGGAGGCCAGTTCTCTGGATGCTTTCAAGAAGGAGCTAGATAGGTATCTTATGGATAGGGGAATCAAGGGATATGGGGACAAGGCAGGAACCGGGTATTGATAGTAGATGATCAGCCATGATCTCAAAATGGCAGTGCAGGCTCGAAGGGCTGAATGGTCTACTTCTGCACCTATTGTCTATTTTGTGTGTGTTGCTCGGATTTCCAGCACCTGTAGATTTTCTTTCGTTTGTGATTTATCCTGTAAATGTATTTGGGTTTCAGGAAGATATTTGATAAAGTTTCGCATAGAATAAGAATTTGTGGGGGTAAAGGTGTGTGAAAGTGGTCTGGTGATTACATAATGGAGGGATAGAATAATGCAATGTTTTCATGGTGAAAGGATGTAAATGTAGGCGTTCCATGAGGGTTATTTTTGCATTCTAATTATTTACTATCTACATCTGTGAGATAGAAGGAGTGAAATGTAAGGCACAGTATCTAAGATTGCTGAATAAGCTGTCAAGACTGGGATGAGGACATCCTGCAACAGAATGTAAATGGGTTGAGGGAACGTGCAAAAAAAATTGAAAAATGGAATTTCTTATGGGAAAGTGTTAAGTCTGCACTTTGATAAGAGGGATCAAAAGACAGACCATTCTCTGAAAAGGAGAGTTTGCAATGAGTGGACTATCTAAGGATTTATTGTTGTTGTACATGAACACAAAAAGTTAGAATACAGGTGCAGAACATAATTGGGAAGACAAATGCCATGTTGGCCTTTATTGCAAGGAAGTTGGAATTTGAAAACAGGGAAGTAGCCTTATAGTTGTACAGAGCCCTGGTGATGTCACAGCTGTAATACAGTTAACAATTTTGGTCTACTTATTTAGGAAAGGATATTGTTTCGTTGAAGGTAATTCAAAAGAGCTAATCCCTAGGACAAGGATTTGTCCTTTCCTTTCAGCAAATAAATTTAGATCAGTAACCTCTAGGAATTTAGAAGAAATGAAGAATGGTCATATTGAAACATAAAGGATCATAAGAAGATAGAACTTTGAACAGTACAGCCCTTTTGGTTCATGATGTTGTGCTCCACCCTAACAGGGCATTGCAAAGTAGATGTTGAGACATTTCCTAAATGGGAGAGACTCAAATAAGGGCACAAAGTTAAGAACAAGGGAAAATGTGCAGGTGCTGGAAATGTAAGCAATACACACAGAATGCTGGAGGAACTCAGCATGCCAGGCAACATTTATAGAAAAGAGTGCATTCAACATCTCGGGCCAACTGGAGAGAAAAAAGATGAAGAGTAGAGTTAAAAGGTGGGGGAGAGGAGGGGGAATCACAAGGTGATAGGTGAACCTGGGAGGGGGAGGAATAAAGTAAAGAGCTGGGAAGTTGATTGGTGAAGGAAATACAGGGCTGAAGAAGGGGGAATCTAACAGGACAGCCATGGAAGAAAGAAAGGAGGGGAGGAACACCAGAGGGAAGTGATGGGCAGGTAAGGAGATAAGGTGAGAGAGGGAAATGGTGACGGAAGGGGAGCCCATTACCAAAAGTTCAAGAAATCAATGTTCATACTATCAGGTTGGAGGCTATCCAGACAGAATAAATGGTGTTGTTCCTTCAATCTGAGAGTGGCCTTATTCAAGAGTAGAGGAGGCCATGGATTGACACATCGGAATGGGAATGGGAAGTGGAATCAAAATGACTGACCATAAAAGAATCAGGGAATTGAAGGCTAGGTGGAAGTGACATGGAAGAGGAGTTGAAATCAGCAATCATCATATTGAGTGTTGGGGGCAGGTGACCTTCAAGGTTTGAATTATTCTCTTTCTGACTTTTTAATCTATTGGATACATTGACTATTTCAATATATGAAAGGTATCAAAATCTTTCTTGTCTTTGGATAATCTTCAAACTTTTCCAGATACCATCTGCAATGAAAAAATAAATTATTATACAGGCGTCACCCATTTTTCGAACGTTCGCTTTACATCAACTCGCTGTTACAAAAGACCTACATTAGTTACCTGTTTTTGCTAACAGTAGATGTTTTCACTGTGACAAAAAAAGGCAGTTGCGCGCCAAGCCACCAAGTTCCTTCCCCGGAACTGCATTCTAGCCAGCATTGCTTAAACACGTACCTGAGAGCATCTGTGCTTTACATCGAGTTATTTTGTGCCTATGTTAGCAAGATGAGTTCTAAGGTATCGGAAAAGCCTTAAAGAGCGCATAAGGCTTTTATACTTAGTGTATAACTAGACATAATTAAGCGTTTCGATCATGGTGAACAAAGTAAGGACATAGTGAGTTTGGCTAAGGGTTTGTGGAAGTTGACAAAGATGATGTTGAAGAGGTTTTGGCATCCCATGACCAGGAACCAGGAGAGATGAAGAGCTGATGAAGAGGAAAGGATAACAATTGAAGCTGAACACAGTAGCAAACATTATATAGGCTGATTATTTGGTATGATTTGGTAGGTTATTTTTTGGGTCTGCGAATGCTCACAAATTTTTCCCATATAAATAAATGGTAATTGCTTCTTCACTTTACGACATTCTGGCTTACGAACCATTTCATAGGAATGCTCTACCTTCGATTAGCGGGGGAAACCTATGTATCTTAACAGTATCAACAGAAATATTTTATAACAATTTCCAGTATTTGGATAATATTTACAGTACTTTCCTTCATGTTTTTGGCCAGTTGATTCTAAATCCTTTTGAATGATCACAACCCTTCTCCCGAAATAAATGCTGAATGAAGTCACAGGAATGCTGGAAAAACTCACCAGGTCAGGTACCATGGAAGGATGAACAGAGTCAATGCCCAAGGTCAGAGACCCTTTGTCAGAACTGCAAACGAGCTTGTTATCTCCATCTCTGACAAAGGATCTCAGCCTGAATCATTTTATCGTTATACTTCCCAGAGCTACAGCCTGCCTTGCTGAATATTTTCAGCACTTTCCGTTTTTGTTTCAGATTTGCAGCATCTGCAGTTGTTTTGATGTGACATGCTTGGCCTTTCATGGTGTTAGAGCTATCACGGTAAAGGTTATAATTAAAGTACATATATGTTACTTTGAGATTCATTTTCATGCGGGCATTTACAGAAAAATAAAGAAATACAATAGAATTTACTAAAAACTATACATAAACAATGACTGGAAAGCAACCAATGTTCAAAAGACAAATTGTACAAATAATAAAAAAAAACTGAGAACATGAGCTGTAGAACCCATCAAAGTGAAGTATAGGTCGTAGAATCAGTTCAGAGTTGCAGTGAATGAAGTTATCCATAGTTAACCTGTCTCACTGAGAGGAAAACTAGCTTGTGTTACTTTCTCAAACAGGAGAGAATCTGCAGATGCTGGAAATCCAAAGCAACACACACAAAATGCTGGAGGCACTCAGCAGGCCAGGTAGCATCTATGGAAAAAAATACAGTCGACGTTTTGGGCTGAGCCCTTCCCTGTAACATCGCCTGTACTTTTTTCCCATGGATGCTGTCTGGCCTGCTGAGTTCCTCCAGCATTTTGTGTATGTTCTATGTATTACTTTCCTTTACCTTTTTATAATCTTTCTAACTAAAGTAGTACAATATTATTATAAATTTTTTGAAGCTCCTGTAATATTTACAACCTCTGCCTTCTAAGAAAGGTTTGTGTGTCCCAGTTTGGTAACTACAGTGTTAAATACTTTGTACAATTCAAATGTACTGAACTTTAATTCAAACTCTAATTAGCACTGGTTCTACTTAAAACTGAAGTATGAATACAAAGCAAAAGGCACACAGATCTAAATCAAATGCTAAACACAAGCAATTCTGCAGATGCTGTAAATCTTAAGCAACACACACAAAATGCTGGAGGATTGCCCAAAACATGTTTATTCCCCTCCACAGATACTGTTTGACTTCCCAAGTTCCTCCAGCATTTTGTACATGTTGTAACATGGTAGTTTGACCTTATATATATATAATATCATTTACATCAAGCTGGAAAAGTTACACTACTCAGAGTATAAATTTACAGTTCAGAAATATGGAGAAATTTCCAAGGTTAATAATGCTGCATACCGGCAAGATTGAAAAGAGTAGCTGGAAAATCAGCTCAAAGATATAGGTTGAACAAGATTGAGGAAAATTTGAGAAAGAAATAAATGCTATACTTAAAGCCCAAAGAAACTAGAAAGTGTGTAGAACATTGTGCCGCAATTCTTCCTCATTACAAGTGAGCATTAAGAAGAACACAAGAAATTCTGTAGATGCTGGAAATCCTGAGTATCAACACAAAATGCTGGAGGAACTCAGCAGGTCAGGCAGCATCTATGGAGTGGAACGTTTCGGGCTGAGACACTTCATCGGGACTGGAAAAGAAAGAGGAAGCTCACTTCTTTCCCTTTCCTTTCCAGTCTGATGAAGTCTCAGCCAAAAAACATGAACTGTTTAATCCTCTTCATAGATGCTGCCCGACATGCTGAGTTCATCCAGCATTTTTGTGTTTCTGGGCATTAATTATGTTTGGTTTGATGCATGTTGAGCAGCCATTGTGGAAGATAAGACTTTTTCATGTCCTGCAAGGATCGGAAGATCGTTCTTCTACAGACCACAGAACCTGTTGACTCCAGTGCCAGCAGGCCTGGATGTCTCCAGACCACGATCCCCGTTGCTGACCTCAACAGCTCTAACAATTCAGAGCAGATTCAAAACCTGGACTCTACCACCATCAATGTGGATTCCAACGACCTCGGATACCTCCAAGGTGCCGAATGAGCAACCTTCAACTCCAACTCTGGCCTTAACCTCCAAGCCGGGTCTTCACGCGCTGCCACTGGAACCCATCTCCCTTTCCCCACCACCACTCCTCAATCCTGTCTCTCTCAGGTCCCACCACCAGCTATTCAGCCCTCGTAGACTCCATTTTCCTCTCACACCATCATCCCTGAACACTCCAAACCTCCCTTCCCCTCAGACACTACCAACCCCCTTCCCCCCTCTGATCCCAGCTCTTATCCATGCTGGGTCTTCAACATCCCAACTCTGAGACAGAACATTTTGTCCTCAGTAAGGGCCTCACCTTTGTCCCTCTGCGCTCACACCTCTGTGAGTTCCGTGGCCACCACAACGCTGAGCTCTTCTTCCGCCATCTCCAAGACTATTTCTTTGGCAAGGACTCCCCACCCTGCACTGATGAACCGTTCTCCCGTCTTCAGCCCTCCTTCTCTTCCTGGACTCCTGCCCTGGTCTTCTGCCTGCTCTGGACCTTTTCACTGCCAACTGCTGACGGGACATTAACCACCTAGAATTCAATACTCCTGTCTCCAGTTCCAACCTCACTCCTTCCGAACGCTCTGCTCTCCACAACAATCCCAACTTCACCATCAAACCCACAGAAAAGGGAGGTGCTGTAGGAGTCTGGTGTACTGACCTCTACCTTGCTGAGGCCCAGCAGCAACTCTCAGAACCCTCCTCTTTCTCACCCCTCAAAGAGGACCCCACTAAGGAACACCAGGCTATCGTCTCCCACACCATCAACAACGTTATTAACTCTGGGGATCTCCCATGCAACCTTATAGTTCCAGTACCCCACACCTTCCATTTCTACTTCCTACCCAAGATCCACAAATCCACTTTCCAGGTAGACCCATTGTTTCAGCTTGTTCCTGCCACACTGAACTCACATTGGCATACCTCGAATCTGTTTTATTCCCCCCAGTTCAGTCTCTTCCTACCTACATCCGTGATACCGCGCACACTCTTGATCTTTTCAAGGGTTTCAAGTTCCCTGGTCCCCATCATCTTATTTTCACTGTGGATGTCCAGTCCCTATAAACCTCCACCTGAAAGACCTCAAAGCTCTCCATTTCTTTCTGGACACCAGATCCAACCAATTCCCCTCCACCACCACTTTCCTCCCAGCCTAGCAGAACTTATCCTCACTCTAGATCATTTCTCCTTAGGCTCCTCCCACTTCCTTCAAACAGAAGGGGTAGCCACGGGCACTTGTATGGGTCCCAACTATGCCTGCCTGCTTATCAGCTGTGTGGAACAGTCTATGTTTCAAGCTTACACTGGTGACCATCCCACACTTTTCCTACACTACATCAACAACTGCATTGGTGCTGCTTCCTGCACCTGCACTGAACTCGTTGACTTCATCCAGTTTGCCTCCAACTTCCACCCTGTCCTCAAGTTCACCTGGTCTATTTCCAACACCTCCCTCCCCCTTCTCGATCTCACTGTCTCCATCTCTGGAGACAGCTGATCTGCAGATGTCTGTTACAAACACACAGTCTCTCACAGCTACCTGGACTATACCTCTTCCTACCCTGTTACTTGTAAAAACGCCACCCCCTTCTTTCAGTTCCTCCATCTCCACCACATCTGTTTTCAGGATGAGGCTTTTCCTTCTAAAAAAAAGGCAGCGTCCTTTTTCAAAGAAAGGAGCCATCAACACTGCCCTCAACCACATCTCTTCCATTTCAGGCACATTTGCTCTTACCCTATCCCCCCACCACCCTACCAAGGATGGGGTTCCTCTTGTCCTCACCTACCACCTACCAGCCTCCATGTCCAGCAGATAATTCTCTGAAACTTCCACCACCAAGCACATCTTTCCCTTCCCCCGTCTCTTTCTGCTTTCCACAGGGATCACTCCCTACGTGACTCCCTTGTCCATTCGCCCCACCCCACTGATTTCCCTCCTGGCACTTATCCTTGCAAGCGAAACAAGTCCTACGCCTGCCCCTACACCTCCTCCAGGGCCCTAAAAAGTCCTTCTATGTGAGGCAACATTTCACCTGTGAGTCTGTTGGGGTCATTTACTGTGTTCAGTGCTCTCGGTGTGGCGTACTGAATATCAGTGAGACCTGACACAGATCGGGAGACTACTTCACCAGCATCTACACTCCGTCCACCAGACGAGTGGGATCTCCCAGTGGCCACCCATTTTAATTCCACTTCCCATTCCCATATGTCCACTGTTGTGGTGAGACCACACTTAGGTTGGAGGAATAACACCTTATATTCTCTTTAGGTAGCCTCCAACCTGATGGCATAAACATCAATTCCTCAAACTTTCAGTAATGTCCCCAACCCTACCCCCTCCTTCACCATTTCCCATCTGCATTTCCCTCCCTCACCTTATCTCCTTGTCCACCCATGGATTACCTCTGCTGCTCCTCTCACCCCCTGCCCCATTTCTCTTCCTTCCATGGCCTTCTGTCTCTTTCACCATTCAACTTCTCAGCTCTTTCCCTCTCCCCCTCCAGGTTTCACCTATCACCTGGTGTTTTCTCTCTCCCCTCCTCCCACCTTTAAACCTGCTCCTCAGCTTTTCTTTCTCTGGTCCTCTGAAGGGTTTCAGCCCGAAACAGCGACCGTACTTTTTTCCGTAGATGCTGCCTGGCCTGCTGAGTTCCTCCAGAATTTTGGGTGTGTTGCTCGGATTTCCAGCATCTGCAGATTTTCTCTTGATTGTGGAAGTCATTGGCCCTTTGGTTTTAGAACCTAATTATTCGTGTTTTGGTGTCAGAAACTAAACATTTGAGTTGAAAAGTCAGGAGGTTATGTTGCAGCTTCCACAAAACTCTGGTTAGGCCACATCTGGAGTACTGTGTACAGTTCTGGTCGTCCCACTATAGGAAGGATGTTTAGGCTTTGGAGAGGGTGCAGAAGAGGTTTACCAGGATGCTGCCTAGTTTAGAGGGCATGTGCTATCACAAGAGGCTGGATAAACTTGGGTTGTTTTCTCTAGAGTGGCAGAGGTGGTGGGCAGAGCTGATAGAGGTTTATAAGATTATGAGGAGCATAGATAGAGAGGACAGAGAGCATCTGTTTCTCAGGGTTGAAATGTCTAATACCAGAGAGCATGCATTAAAGGTGAGAGGGGGTAAGTTAAAAGGGAATGTGAGGGGTAAGTTTTTTTTTAATTCAGAGAATCATGGATGCCTGGAATGCGCTGCCTTGTATGGCAAATACATTAGAGGCTTTTACGAGATGTTTGGGTGTGCACATGGATGCAAGGAAGATGGGGTGGGGGGGAGAGCATATGGACATGGTGTATGTAGGGGGGATTAGTGTTTGGGTGTTTTTGATTTGCTTTTTAGCTGGATCAGCACAACATTGCGGGCCGATTGGCCTGTTTCTGTGCTGTACTCTTCTATGTTCTATATATAATGCAACTCAACTGGGATTGCTAAAAATAACACACAAAGACAGCTTCCTAATTGGGAGATGGTGTTGTAGATCAAGAAATCAAACTGCTTTTCTCTGAACTAAGTTGAAATTTAGAGAGCAGGCGATTGCTGAAACCATGTCTTCTCCCACTTGACGTTCCTGCTGCTGCTCCTCACTGTGCTGAAGACAATGTTCCCACAAACAAAGTAAGAACGATCATTTCTGAGTTTGGTCGCGGCAGCCTGCAAATAACAAACGGAGCTGAACTGAATATGCCTGAACCCTTTTGATTTTCAACTTTGTGCCTCATATATTCACTGTTTTTTTTTCACTTACTTTTTTCCTACATTGCCGTTTGTGTGATTTGGTTTTTTTTTGCACAATGGGTGGAGGGTGGTTTTTCTTTAAACGGGTTCCATGGTTTTCTTTGTTTTATGGCTGTCTGTGACGAATCTCAGGGTTGTTAGATAAGTTAGATATGGCCCTTGTGGCTAAAGAGAGAGAAAGCAGGTACAGGGTTCTGAGTTGGATGATCAGCCATGATCATACTGAACGGCTGTGCTGGCTCGAAGGGCCGAATGGCCTACTCCTGCACCTATTGTCTATTGTTATTTATTGCTATTTATTTATATTTGCATTTGCACAGTTCATTGTCTTCTGCACTCTGATTAATCTTTTGTTGGTCCTGTTATAGATTTGCAGAGTATGCCCGCAGGAAAAAGAATCTCTGGGTTGATTGTGGTGACATATATGTACTATATAATAAATTTACTTTGAACTTTATACTTTACACAATTGACGTTTCGGGCCGAGGCAACTTCATCAACAAGAGAGATGAGCTTTATTTGTCACATGTATGTCCAAACACCGCAACATACCATGAAATGTCTCATTTGCCTCCATGACCAGTGTAGTCCAAGGCTGTGCTGTGGGCAGCCCACAAGGAAAAGTCAAAATCCATGTAGCACCATGCTTCTGAAACCAACATAGCATGCCCATAACTTATTAACCCTAACCATATGTCTTTGAAAACGCACAGTCACGGGGAGAGTGTGGCTGATCGTCCACAACTGGTACCCCGTTCCTGCCTTCTCCCCATATCCCTTGACTCCGCTGTCTTTAAGAGGTCTACCTAACTCTTTCTTGAAGGCATCCAGAGAATTGGCCTCCACTGGCTTCTGAGGCAGAGCATTCCACAGATCCACAACTCTCTGGGGGGAGAATTTTTTTCCTCAACTCTGTTCTAAATGGCCTACCCCTTATTCTTAAACTGTGGCCTCTGGTTCTGGACTCCCGCAACATTGGGAACATTTTTCCTGCCCCTAGCGTGTCCAATCCCTTAATAATCTTATATGCTTCAATCAGATCCCCTCTCATCCTTCTAAATTCCAGTGTATACAAGCCCAGTCGCTCCAACCTTTCAATATATGACAGTCCCGCCATCCCGGGAATTAACCTTGTGAAATAACAAGACAAAGAGTTCTTAAAGTGAGATAATTGGTTGTGGGAATATCTCAAGGGATGGGCAAGTGAGTGCAGTCCATTTCTTTTGTTTAAAAGCCTAGTGGTAGAGGGGCAGTAACTGTTTTTGAACCCTCATTTCCATAGATGCTGTCTGACCTGCTGAGTTCCTCCAGCAGTTTGTATGGATTACTCTGTGATTTTCAGCATCAGCAGAATCTCATGTTCATAATCTCGCTCACTTATCTACTTCCTGCTTGTTTGCATTCTTATTAACTTGTCAATTGAAGTAAATCAAATTCAGCAACAAGGACGGTAGTGATTTCAAACTGAACCTACCGATGATGATGTTTACCCCGAGCAAGAAGTATGAAAAAGGTAAACAAAGCAAATGCTGCACTTGGCAGCGACCAGCAGGCTATAGCAAACCCAATCCATTCGACTGTCTCTCCAAAGAAGTTGGCAGCAGTCACGTATTCAAACAGTCCTCCTTTAAAATATTTTCAAAGAAATTATTTGGAGTTATTTAGAATGATTTAGTTGTAAGCTTTAATTGCTACTTTTCTAAAACACTCACCTCGTGGGATTTTGTATCCAGTTTCACCCGGTTTTCGTAGGTTTCTGAGTATGTGGTCAGAATGCAGGTTCACTACCAATCCAAGAAACCAGACAGCCGAGCCTAAAAACAAGAATTCATGTGCAACACTAACTCCCTACAGTTTCTATGCTGTTTGAGAGATAAATAAGGCTTTAGTTGGCAAGAAAAAACAAAGAGAGTGTGTATTTCTATATCAAAATAGAACATAGACTTTTTTGTTGCTTCATCGGGCTAAGAGCAGACCCAATGTATTTTGAAACTACTCCCTTTCAATTTTGGACTAGGTTTGTTTATTGACAATACTATTTTTTATGGGCAATGCTTGTTCGGAGTCAGCTCTCCTCAGATCTCCCTAATTTCACATTGTGCCTTGCAAGTGAGAAATGAGTTGCAAGTCAGATTCTTGTAGGTGTTTGGGCTATGGAGCATAATCCAGTCCATTTATCTTGGAACTTATCAGGATTTACCATCAATATACAGTAAACAAGATGACAAGTGTTAGCATCTTAAATCAAGCATATAAAGTGCAGCCAGCTTTTGAAGTTTCATCCAACATCACTGAGACTCATCATTCAAACATAAGGCATAAAATTGGGACACCGATGCCAGAAAATATTAGATCATGTCTATTCAAGTAAATTTTGACAGTGCATGTTCTACAAACTACTGCTGAGTAATATCTGTCACCAAATAGTTATATTTTAAATCATGTCATCTGTTTTTTTTATTTTAACTATATTGTTATTTTCATTTTAAAAATCTTTTTATTAATATATAATCTTCTACAACTATAGAATAATACAAAATTTCAACGAATTAATATATATACAATTAATAGAGCTGAAGAAAAAAACTAATCATAACATATAAAAATGAAAAAAAAACATATAGAAAAAAGGAAAAAAAAGAACCCCATCTAACTGAGAAAAACAACCCATTAACTACAAAAAAACCCCATTAGGAATCAACCCCCAGAAGCAATACATTTAACCATCATCTAGATATATAGAAAAAAATTCATCAACTGCCAGTTCACATTTTTTTTTAAAAAAGATAATAAAATTGGAAGAAAACCATATAGAGTAATTCAAATTAAATGGTAATATTTGGCAAAAGAACCCCATCTTCTCTCAAAATCAAATCCAGGTTCAGAAGTTCTACTAATTTTTTCCAAGCTGTGACATAACATTACTTGAGAAAACCATTCAATTAATGTAGGGGAAGAAATATCTTTCTATTTTAATAAAATAGCCCTTCTTGCCAACAATGTAACAAATGCAATTACATGTTGATTTGAAGATGAAATACCCTGAATATGATGCAGAACTATTCCAATTAGAACAGTTAATTAGGTTGTAAATTAATTTTCAAAGCTTTAGAGATTGTAGAAAATAAAGATTTCCAAAACAGTTTTAATGAAGAACATGACCAGAACATATGTGACAAAGTAGCTACTTCAGTTTTACATCTATCACAATAATTATCTACACTAGGAAATATTTTAGGTAGTCTCTCCTTTGTTAAATAATAATGATGGACAATTTTAAATTGAATTAGACAGTGATTGGCACATATAGAAGAAGAATTTACAATTTTCAAAATTCGAAGCCAATCTTCATTCACAAAGGTCATATTAAGTTCTCTTTCCCAAACTTGTTTAAACTTTAGTGATAGGTTCTCTTTTTGTAACAAGAGTAAATTATAAATTCTGCTAATGGAACCTTTCACTAAGGGATTCAATTTCAAAATGGTATCCAACAAATCAGATTCTTGTAAATATGGAAACTTAGGTAAATACTTAGGTAAAGTAGCAAATAAGTATATGAGATAAAGTTAAAAAAAATCTCTCCAGAATTTCTCCCAGCTAGGACAAGCCCAATACATATGAATAAGGGAAGTCTCGCCCCCTTTACACATCGCAACAGGGACTAATATCAGGATAGAACTGCGATAATTTAGTTTTAGACATATTAGCCCTGTGTACAACCTTGAATTGTAAAAGGCAGTGGCGAGCACACAGAAAAGTTGAATTAACTGACTTGAGAATTGAATCCCAAACATCTTCGGACAGCGGAAAATTTAAATCATGCTCCCAGGCAATTTTAATTTTGTCAAATGGGGCTCGCCTCAACATTGCTAACATATCTCGAATAGTAGATATATGACGTCTGCCCAATGGGTTCATACAAAGAAACAAATCCACATTTTTAATCAGGCATCTCAGGAAAGTTTGGTATTAAAGGGTTGATAAAATGTCTAATTTGGAGATAACTAAAGAAATGAGTGTTGCGTAGGACAAACTTTACAGACAGCTGTTCAAAAGTTGCAAAGTGCTTGTCTATGAAAAGATCTTCAAAGCACCTAATGCCCTTTCTGCGCCAGTCTAGAAATGTTAAATCCTGTATAGAAGGCAGGAAAAGATGATTATGTAGAATAGGACTAGAAAGAGTGAAGCCATGAAGCCCATTATATTTTCTGAACTGAGCCCACATTCTCAGGCTACATCCACACTACGCCGGATAAATCTGTAACCAAAGCTTTTTCTCTTCGTTTTTTACCCTCCGCCCACACTAAAATGGCGTTTTCGTCTCCCGAAACTGGAGCTTTTCAAAAACACTTTCCAAAGTGGATATTTTTGAAAACGCTGCTTGGGCAGATCAGTGTGGACGGGGTAACCGGAGACTTGAAAACGCTGTCAGACAGCAGTGCGCTATTTCATTGTTTTCTTGAACGCAACCTAACAATTTCAGAACAGACAGCAACGAGACTGAAGCCAGAAGAGTTAGAAATGTGCTCACCAAATACTTTGACCCATAACTTACTGAATAAATAAGTATACTGTACTCACTTTGCCGTTTTCTGTCCTAGCTCGTATGAAGGTGGTTTACCTATTTATGCAACTACTTCTCTGACAATAGATGTGTAACAGTCTAATGTAACATTGTATGGAAATACAAGATAACACTGATGCAGACATGTTTTATACATTTAACAAGGTGCTTTATTAATGCAACAGAGTTAGTCAGTTTCTCAATGTTTGTCGTCAGCCGGGTCAATCTGTCCATGAACTCCTTGTCGGTTGCTGCCATATGCTCCAGTATTTGTTTTTTTCTAGTTTTAAGTTCTCCTGCGCAAAAGCCAACAGCTGTCCGTCGTTTTAAGTTTTTCTAGTCTGTATCTACATAAACGTGCACTTCTATGGCAAGATTCGACACCAAACGTGTCGCTTGTTTTCGGTAGATGTGTCCTGCACATGCGCAGGAGGAGGAGATTCACCGAAATCTCCGTTTCAGTGTGGATAGAGATATTTTCAAAAACGCATAGTGTGGACACCTATCGTTTTTATGCAAAACCGGCGTTTTCAAAATTATCCAGTCTGGTGTGGATGTAGCCTCAGGGTGTGTCTGATAACTGGATTAACAATTGATTTAGGTAAATGGCAAGGAAGTGTGGATCCAAGAAGTGCAGAGATGGAGAGATCCTTATTGGAGTTCAACTCCATTGCCACCCATATTGGACAGTCAGACTGATTATAAAAGTAAGACCAAAAGATAAGACAATGTAAATTGGGCAAGGCCATACCACCTACCCTTTTAGATTTTTGAAGGTGAACTTTATTTAGTCTGGGATGTTTGCCCTTCCGTAGATAGGACAAAATAAAAGAAACAGGTCAAAAAAAAAGCTTTAGAAATAAAAATTGTTAAAGATTGAAATAAGTATAAACATTTAGGAAGGGCAACATGAATTCGACCTATCAGAGACATGAATAAGGGTGACCACTCTGCTAAACTCAGTTTTGTATGATTTAAAAGATTAGTGAAATTTTCTCCAAAAAGTCGCTTATAATTCCTTGTTACTGTAATGCCAAGGTAAGTAAATTGATTATTTACTACTTTAAAAGGGAGGTTATGAAATTCTAATATTTGCTCTTCTCTGTTTATTGGAAAGAGTTGACTCTTATGTAAATTAAGTTTGTATCTGGAAAGCTGGCTAAATTTGTTAAGGAGTGAAAACATTGGGCATAAGGAGGTAGTCGGGTTTGATATAAAAAAGTAAAAGATCATCAGCATAAAGAGAGACTTTGTGCTCAACACCCCCCCTCCCCGCAAATCCCCATCAATTCAGCACAACTATGAAACACAATCGCCAATGGCTCTATGGCCAGATCGAAAAGTAAGAGACTTAAAGGGCACCCTTGCTGGGTGCCATGTTTAAGGCTGAAAGGTTGGGATGGCTGAGAACTAGTCAAGACAGAAGCAGTACGGTATGACCATAACAATTTAATCCACGTAATAAAACTTTGTCCAAAATCAAATTTCTCTAAAACCATAAAAGGGTAATTCCACACCACAAGATCAAATGTTTTGTCCGCATCTAGAGAAATGACACATTCAGGAATCCCAGCTGAAGGTGAGTACAAGATATTAAATAGACAACGTTTATTAAAAAAAGGGAGACGATTTTTAATTAAACCAGTTTGGTCTTCAGAAATAATTAAGGGTAGAATATACAGGCCAAAACTTTAGCCACAATTTTAACATCAAAGGAATTGGCCTGTATGAGGAACACTCTATTGGATCTTTGCCTTTTTTTGCTAAAAGGATGATACATGCCTCACGAAATGATGCTGGCAATTTACCATGTTTAAACGAGTCAGTTAAAACTAACATTAGTTGAGGTGAAAGCAGTGAGGAAAGTGATTCATAAAGTTCTGCAGAGAACCCATCAGATCCAGGAGATTTTTACCAGACTGCAGTACAGAAATAGCTGAGGATATTTCCTTTAGTGATAATGGTTCATTCAGTTTTGCTTTAAAATCAGGAGAAAGCGTAGAAATATTTAAATTATTTAAGAAATGCTCGACAGAAATATTATCATTTAGAGATTCAGAAATATAGAATCAAGAATGGTAATTCTAGAATGTGTCATTAATTTCAGAATGATTCAAGGTAATGTTCCCATTTCCCATTTGAATTTTTAGTAATTTGTTGTTTAACTTTAGAGCATCTTAGTTAGTTGACTACGAATTTACCAGATTTATCACCATGGATATAAAACCAGCTTTTACTTTCCAAAAGTTAGCGTTCAATTGAGTGAGTGGAAATAAAGTTTGACTTGTTTCTTATACAGCTGTGGATTTTTAGTCTGGGCATACAGTTGGTCTGTTGCTTTAATTTGATTGACCAGATCTAATCGCTCTTTATGGGTCTTTCTATGCAAATTCACAGTATATGAAATTATTTGACCCCTTAGGTATTCTTTCATAACGTCCCAAACAACCTGATTTGAGGTTTCCGATGACGTGTTAGTATTTTTTTAAAAAAGTGAGCTGGTCCTCCATAAATTTGACAAAATTATTATCTAACAACAAGGTCAGATTAAAACGTCAATGCTTATTCATTTGGGGGAAACCAAGAAGAATTATAGACAGGGTGACTGGGGCGTGATCTGAAATCAATATCCTCTAATCGTCACAAGAGCAAACGGATGAAATCAACTTATTATCAATTAAAAAATAATCAATTCTAGTAAAAGTATGATGGACATATGAAAAAAAAGAATAATCTCTCATACTTGGATGGAGAAAACACCATACATCGGAGATACCTTAATTAGAAAGGGAAGACTGAATTGATAAAGCAGATTTGCTTGGTAGTCTAGGAATACAGGATGATTGATCCAAAACTGGATCTAACCCACAATTAAAATCACCGCCCAATAAGAGAGAATATGAACTCAGCTCAGGCAATAAAGAGAAGAAACGATCAAAAAACTCCACATCATCTGGATTGGGAGCATATAAATCTGAGGGAATCAAAGCCATAGGGAGGTCATCAATAAATTTCTGTGCTTCTGAAGCTGAGTTAAGACACTTTTTGCCTCCACTGGTCAGAATTATTTGGAAACAAGCTGGAAATTGAAGGGAAGGCCTGAACCCGCAATTATATAATGACTCCTTTAAACTTGGCTCGCAGACTCAGAACTTGCGGAGCATAGTCCTCGACAACACGAATTGGTTGACTCTTGTCTTCTAACTTCCCTCTTGATACACCATCAATAACTCTCTGAGACGTGAGGCGAGATATCGGCTTTTATTGACTGGAAGAAAGAACAAGCAGCAATTGACCACCATGCTACATCCTGGAGACTGAGAGGCAGGGCTCAGGCCCCAATTGCCTTTATACCGGGGTCTGTGGGAGGAGCCACAGGAGCAGTCGGGGGGGGGGGGGGCGCGTGTCCAGACAGGTATATGTAGTTCACCACACCTCTCCAACAGGCTTCCTTAATCAGGGGATCTTTAATCTGGTAGCAATGAAAACAAATGATTACTGGAAGTGGCCTGTGCCCCGGCCCTAAGGTACGATGAGCTCTGTCTATCTCGGGCAGAGTCAAAAGTATATCATTCCTAAGAATCTTACATAGCAGAGTAGAGAAAATTTCAGCGGGAGATCCATGTTTGATAAACTCTGGCAATCCGAGAATATGTAGATTTTGATGTCTGCTGTGACTTTCCAAATCAGTAACTTTGGATATCAGCTTGCTGTTATGAGCTCTCAAGCTGGAACAAACACTTTCCAACTCTTTAAAACAGCGGTCTAACACATCCATGGCAGACTCGAGATGTGATAAGCGTTGGGCATGACCCTCCACTATGGACTGAATTTGATCCAATTAACTGATAGAAGACTTAAATTCAGCTATTATCTCCTGTCGACGCTGCTCCAAAATCGAGATAATGTTTTTGCCTAAGGAACTTCTTTCTTCCCCGATTTGGTGGTCTTTAAAGCCATTGTAAAACAGGTGTATTCGCAGGCAGGAGGGAGAATAAAAAGTTCAACAGTTTGGAGTGGAAAAAAATAGGAGTGCGGAGATAAATAAAATGGAGCGATAGCTTTTAGCGATTAAACCATCGCCATCTTGACCAGAAGTCGCCCCAGAAGAATTTTGATCATTTCACTGAGATCGCCTCTCATTTTTCTCTTCATTCTCAGGCAATTTACATGATTTGGTCCGTTTCTCTGACCACACCACACAGACACCTGGCTTTCAGATAATGATTACCCGGGAGCACTCAATGCATTGAGGATTTCATCATTTCCAGTGGAAGTTACTCAGGTAACACTAGCCATCCACATCATGTGGAAGCTACAGCAGTTCACAATCAATCTGCAGCATGAACAATGCTCAGTCTATAGCATTTAAACAGGAACAGTTCCTCTAGTCCAACGAATTCATGGCCACCAGTTACATGGATGGGATCAATTAACACGTACATCTTTGGAATGTGGGAGGAAACCCGTGCAGTCACGGGGAGAACATACAAGCTCCATACAGATGTCAGCGGAATTGAACCAGGTTACTTGCCCTGTCATAGTTGCTGCTATGTGACCTGTGCCACCCCTAAAATTATGTTGAGGAAGAATAACTTAAACACATGGTGGGTACAGCCTGTAGAAATTTGCAAAAGCATCTGTGATAATATTCTTTATTTCCCTTGCCATCACAGAGGCTTGAGCCCATAATGCCTGAGATATCTATTTCGTTACAGTCAAATTGACATTGACAGAAGCTAAGTTTGTCTCCACAAGTGAGGTTGACCTAAGCAAACTACCAGGTACCAGTGTTACAAATGTGCCACAACTCTGAGGGGCCGAAGGGTACAAAGTCGCCCCCTCCTTTTTGAGAATCGCAAGATGGCTATTAATTCAGGTCAGGGTCCCAGAAAATGAGAGAGAATCCTCAAGGTTTTGGAATGTGTCCTGGCCTCAGCGAGACAAAGCCCCGGATAACGGCCATTGTCTCTTGGAGCCGGAATTGTGTATTGAGTACTGTACTATTCATTGAAGCCCTCAGGGGATGACCAGAGTGGGCTGGTTGAGGGATTGCATCATCCCAACCCGATTGACATCTGAGACCCCGTGAGTAAGGATAAAAGAGGGTCTGGGGAACAACCCCTTCAGACGCACCAGGAGAAACGCTAGGAATCCCGTGACAGCGTTTAATAGCAACAGCCGGTGGGGGGCTCGCGTGCGTCCTTTTCCCTTGCCTGGGAATTGGTGGGCTCGCCACGGAAGAACGGCTTTAGCTAAAGGAGAGGCCACAAGTGACCGGCCACACCAATGGAATTCTCGAAGGATCGAAATCATAAAAGGAAAAGCCGGCAAGTTTCTAAAAATCTCTCTCTTGACTCCAACCAAAGGCTGCAGCCTGAATGAACTGAGTGACTTTTATATTTCCATCGGACAATACATTATCCCCTAAACAAAGATAGAGCTTATTTCTTATTGATTGTTATTATACCCGCACTTTTAGATTTAGTATTGACGATGTATATTATCTGTATGTTTGCATTGATATTATTTTTGTGTATTTTTACTAATAAATACTGTTAAAAATAGTACCATCAGACTTCAACGGACCTCTCTATCTTTGCTGGTAAGTGACCCAGTTACGGTGTTCATAACACCAGTTACATCACAATGAACAGGAGCCCATTTAACCATATATAACCATATAACAATCACAGCACGGAAACAGGCCATCTCGGCCCTCCTAGTCCATGCCGAACTCTTAATCTCACCTAGTCCCACCTACCCGCACTCAGCCCATAACCCTCCACTCCTTTCCTGTCCATATACCTATCCAATTTTACCTTAAATGACACAACTGAACTAGCCTCTACTACTTCTACAGGAAGCTCATTCCACACAGCTATCACTCTCTGAGTAAAGAAATACCCCCTCGTGTTTCCCTTAAACTTCTGCCCCAACTCTCAAATCATGTCCTCTCGTTTGAATCTCCCCTACTCTCAATGAAAACAGCCTATTCATGTCAACTCTATCTATCCCTCTCAAAATTTTAAATACCTCGATCAAATCCCCCCCTCAACCTTCTACGCTCCAATGAATAGAGACCTAACTTGTTCAGCCTTTCTCTGTAACTTAAGTGCTGAAACCCAGGTAACATCCTAGTAAATCGTCTCTGCACTCTCTCTAATTTATTGATACCTTTTCTATAATTCGGTGACCAGAACTGTACACAATATTCCAAACTTGGCCTTACCAATGCCTTGTACAATTTTAACATTACATCCCAACTTCTGTACTCAATGCTTTGATTTATAAAGGCCAGCGTTCCAAAAGCCTTCTTCACCACCCTATCTGCATGAACTCCACCTTCAGGGAACTATGCACTGTTATTCCTAGATCTCTCTGTTCATCTGCACTCCTCAATGCCCTACCATTTACCCTGTATGTTCAATTTGGATTATTCCTGCCAAAATGTAGAACCTCACACTTCTCAGCATTAAACTCCATCTGCCAACATTCAGCCCATTCTTCTAACCGGCATAAATCTCCCTGCAAGCTTTGAAAACCCACCTCATTATCCACAACACCTCCTACCTTAGTATCATCAGCATACTTACTAACCCAATTTACCACCCCATCATCCAGATCATTTATGTATATTACAAACAACATTGGGCCCAAAACAAATCCCTGAGGCACCCCGCTAGTCACCGGCCTCCATCCCGATACACAATGATCCACCACTACTCTCTGGCATCTCCCACCTAGCCACTGTTGAATCCATTTTATTACTCCAGCATTAATACCTAACGACTGAACCTTCTTAACTCACCTTCCATGTGGAACTTTGTCAAAGGCTTTGCTGAAGTCCATATAGACTACATCCACTGCCTTACCCTCGTCAACATTCCTCGTAACTTCTTCAAAAAATTCAATAAGGTTTGTCAAACATGACCTTCCACGCACAAATCCATGCTGGCTACTCCTAATCAGATCCTGTCTATCCAGATAATTATTAATACTATCTCTAAGAATACTTTCCATTAATTTACCCACCACTGATGTCAAACTGACAGGTCTATAATTGATGGCTTACTTCTAGAACCCTTTTTAAACAATGGAACCACATGAGCAATACGTCAATCCTCTGGCACAATCCCCGTTTCTAATGACATCTTAAAGATCTCCGTCAGAGCTCCTGCTATTTCTACACAAACTTCCCTCAAGGTCCTGGGGAATATCCTGTCAGGACCCGGAGATTTATCCACTTTTAAATTTCTTAAAAGCGCCAGTACTTCCACCTCTTTAATTGTCATAGGTTCCATAACTTCCTTACTTGTTTCCCACACCTTACACAATTCAATATCCTTCTCCTTAGTGAATACCGAAGAGAAGAAATCGTTCAAAATCTCTCCCATCTTCCTCGGCTCCACACATAGCTGACCACTCTGATTCTCTAAGGGGCCAATTTTATCCCTCATTATCCTCTTGCTTTTAATATAACTGTAAAAATCTTTCGGATTTACTTTCACCTTATTTGCCAAACCAACCTCGTATCTTCTTTTAGCTTTTCTAATCTCTTTCTTAAGATTCCTTTTACATTCTTTATATTCCTCGAGCAATTCCTTTACTCCATGCTGCCTATATCTATTGTAGACATCCCTCTTTTTCCGAACCAAATTTCTAATATCCCTTGAAAACCATGGTGCTTTCAAGCCTTTAACCTTTCCTTTCAACCTAACAGGAACATAAAGATTCTGTACCCTCATAATTTCACCCTTAAATGACCTCCATTTCTCTATTACATCCTTCCCATAAAACAACTTGACCCAATCCACTCTCTCTAAATCCCTTCGCATCTCCTCAAAGTTAGCCTTTCTCCAATCAAAAATCTCAACTCTAGGTCCAGTCCTGTCCTTCTCCATAATTATATTGAAGCTAATGCTATTGTGATCACTGGACCCGAAATGCTCCCCAACACATACATCTGTCAGCTGACCTATCGCATTCCCTAACAGGAGATCCAACACTGCCCCATCTCTAGTCGGTACTTCTATGTATTGTTGCAAAAAACTATCCTGCACACATTTCACAAACTCTAAACCATCCAGCCCTTTTACAGAATGAGCTTCCCAGTCTACGTGTGGAAAATTAAAATCTCCCACAATCACCACCTTGTGTTTACTACAAATATCTGCTATCTCCTTACACATTTGCTCTTCCAACTCACGCTCCCCATTAGGTGGCCTATAATACACTCCTATCAGTGTTACTACACCTTTCCCATTCCTCAATTCCACCCAAATAGCCTCCCTAGAGGAGCTCTCTAATCTATCCTTCCAAAGCACCACCATAAGATTTTCTCGGACAAGCAATGCAACACCTCCTCCTCTGGCCCCTCCTACTCTATCAAACCTGAGGCAACTAAATCCAGGAATATTTAGTTGCCAATCACACCCTTCCTGCAACCATGTTTCACTAATAGCTACAACATCATAATTTCCTTCAGCTGGATGACTGCAGACTCAACTACTAACCTGAGGCAATCTATCCAGTCACTAAAGCTATTTAGTCATCCAATGGCTGCACTCAATCCTAGTTATCCATTTTTTATGATACAATTGACCTGGCCCAGAGCACAAGCCATAAAAACACGGTAAAAGAAATTAACATTCGACAATTTCTTTACAAAACATTCACAATGTAAACTTGAATCTAAACTCTTAACATGGCTTTGTCAGTAATTCACCTTTGTAGTCTCTTCATTGGATAGTTCCTTCCCACACATAGGAGGGTATTCAGCCTGTCAAATCTCAGAGTAAACCCATCGATCCCATTCCCCCATTTACCTGCCTGTGGCCTCTCTTCTCCACATGCTTTACAACACCTCTTTGAATCCCCCAACACCCCCCAATATTTGGGACAATTTTCAGACAGCTGCAAACCTAAAAACAAGCATGTCTTTGGGCCATGGAAGGAAACTGTTGAAACATATGTGGTTACAGGTAGCATGATAGGGTAGTTATTGGCATAACATTTACCAGTGCCTACTATCAGCGATCGGGTTCAATTCCTGCCGCTGTTGGTCGGGAGTTTGTATCTGCTCTCCCCCAGGTGCTCTGGTTTCCTCCTCTGAACTAAAGTGACACTCGTCATCACTTTATACTCTGGTGGTAGTCATGTGATGTTTACATGTTAAAAAGATAAGGCAAGAAAAAGACTAGTTTTATTTGTTACATGTACATTGGAACATGCTGTGAATTGCATCATTTTGCATGAATGACCAACACAGTCTAAATAGGTGCCTGGGGCAGCCCACTGGTGTCCATTGCCAACAGGGCAATCAGAGAGCTTCCTATCCCTACGTCTTTGGAATGCAGGAGGAAGGTCCTACAATGGGTAGTCAAAACTGCCCAATGCATTACCAGTACCAGCCTATCTCACCATTAACTACATATATACAGAAAGGTGCTAGAAAAACACTAGTAACATCATGAAGGATCCCAACCACCTTTTTTCATGGACTTTGTCCCACTCCCATCAGGGAAGAGGCTACATAGCATCCACGCCAGGACCAATTGGCTCAGGAACAGTTACTTTCCCAAGCAGTAAGGCTGATCAACACCTCCACCCACTAACCCATCCCACCACCACTCTCCCCCCACTACTAATACTTTATCATTTCTTGTTAGAGCCATCTTATGGAGACACTCCTGTGCCCAGCATCACTTTATGAACATGCTAGCTATCTACCTATATAGGCTACCTTATGTATGTATTTATATTTATTTATTGTGTTTTTTACTATTGTGTTCTTTATCTCTTTATATTTTTTTGTGCTATGTTGGATCCAGAGTAACAATTATTTCATTCTCCTCTACACTTGTGTACTGTAAATGACATTAAACAATTTTGAATCATGAATCTAAATAATCGTGAATTTATTTGCAGAAGACAGCTGCTATGATTGAATAGCTGCAGTTAGCTGGCAGCCACAAGGAGAGCGTGGGTGTTATCAGAACACCGAGACCACGTCGATAGTATCTCACTCACAGCATTAATTTCTTTGTGATAGAGACAGAGACAGAGACCTCCTACTCTTCATGGAGGCCCCACTGCTCCCTGTAACTTCAACCACGATAATAGGGCATTGTTATTAATCTAGGGTACCACAAATGTTTCTTCCTATTGATGGATTGCTAACGGCTGTCCTCAAATGATGTTAATTCAAAGTTAAAGTAAATTTATTATCAAAGTTACATATACTGCCTTGAAATTCATTTTCATGAAAATAAAGAAATACAACAGAATTTATGAAAAATTATACATAAATAAAGACTGATAAACAACCAATGTGGAAAAGCAACACGTACAACAAGCTGGAGGAACTTAGCAGGTCGGGCAGCTTCCGTGGAAATGAGCAGTCAACGTTTTGGGCCAAGACCCTTCGTCAATGTGGAAAAGACTAACTGTGCAAATAAAAAAAAATGGAAGTACTTGGATTCCTTGGCTGCGTAAATCTAGGGAATACAAACTCCTGTCCCACTGAAACCCGTGAGAATGAGATGGCTGTCCCAACACAAACCCCGGTTTGTGGGGATGCTGTGTAATTTGTTACTCTCTTACAACGCAGTGCCAAGAAATAACGGACAGCACACTGCATACAATTAAAGGAACTTTCCGAACATCGCTCACAATCCACCTCGAGCAAACGGGTCTCCCACCTGGTCGTATCCTACGACTGGCTCACCCCAGTGTTTTCCCTCTTCATCCCCCACTGAACAAAAGACACAGCGGTGTCAGGCACACAACACAAAAACACACCCCCTCATTGGACGGCTCACATTCCAAAGCACCCATAACCTCTAACTTTAACAACCCAATCTCTGCTTCTACAGAAAGACCACTCTGTTAGCAGTGAAACCTTTCCCAGGGTGATGCATATATATAGTACTGAGAACATAAATTGTAGAGCCTAGAAAGTGAGTCTGTTGGTTGCGGAAACAGTTCAGAGCAGTGGTAATTAAAGTTATCCATGCTTCATCAAGAGTCTAATGGTCTCATCAGTTGCAGAGTAATAACTGTTCCTGAACCTGGTGGTGTGAGACTTGAGGTTCCTGTATCTCCTGCCCAATGGAAGTAGTAAGATGAGAGCATGGTCTGGATGATGAGGGTCTTTGACGATAGGTGCTGCTTTCTTATGGCAGCACTCCTTGTGAATGTGAAGTTTTCCAATGATGGGCTGGACTATATCCATCACTTTCTAAGAGTTTGCTGTTCCTGAGCATTGTTGTTCCCATGCCAGGCCACAATGTAATCAGTTAGTGGTTAGCTTCCCTTTAGTTTTGTTCCACAGAACTGGTGAAACAATGTGCTTACAAGTCAAACCTTGAGAGTCAACAACCTGTCTCTTAATGTTGGCAGTCCGTTAGCCGCTGCACCTCCTCTCTGTAAGCTGACACATCGTTCTTGCTGATGAGACCCACCACGGTCGTGTCATCGGCGAACTTGATGATATGGTTCAAGTTGTGTATTGCAGCACAGTCGTGGGTCAGCAGAGTGAACAGCAGTAGACTGAGCACGCAGCCCTGGGGAGCCCCCGTGCTCAGTGTGATGGTGTTGGAGATGCTGCTCCCAATCCGGACTGACTGAAGTCTCCCAGTCAGGAAGTCTAGGATCCAGTTGCAGAGGGAGGTGTTCAGGCCCAGTAGGCTCAGCTTTCCAATCAGTTTCTGACGGATGATTGCATTGAATGCTGAACTGAAGTCTATGTACAGCATCCAAACGTATGTGCCTTTTTTTGTCCAGGTGGGTTAGGGCCAGGTGGAGGGTGGTGGCAATGGCATCATCTGCTGAGCAGTTGGGACAGTACGCAAACTGCAGGGGGTCCAGTGAGGGGGCAGCAGGGTCTTGATATGCCTCATGATGAGCCTCTCAAAACACTTCATGATGATGGATGTAAGTGCAATGGGACGGAAGTTATTGAGGCAGGACACTGAAGACTTCTTCGGCATGGGGACGATGGTGGTGGCCTTGAAGCACGTTGGAACAGTGATGCTGCACAGGGAGATGTTGAAGATGTCAGTGAGAACAAAGTCCAAGGGTGGGTGATCACTAGGTCAGTGGTATCTAAATTTTGTTGCAAACACACACATAAAATGCTGGAGGAACTCAGCAGGCCAGGCAGCATCTATGCAAAGAAGTAGAGTCGACGTTTCAGGCCAAAACCCTTCAGCAGGATGGAGAAAAAAAGCCGAAGAGTCGATTTAAAAGGTGAGGGAGGGGAGAGAGAGCCACTAGGTGAAAGGTGACATCTAGAGGGGGAGGGATGAAGCAAAGAGCTGGGAAGTTGATTAGTGAGATGAGGGAAGAGGGGATGGGAAGTGGAAAACAGGGCGGGCGGTGGTTTGGGGGGGCATTGCCGGAAGTTTGAGAAATCAATGTTCATACCATCAGGTTGGAGGCTACACAAGTGGATTATAAGGTGTTGTTCCTCCAACCCAAGTGTGGCCTCAGCACGACAGTGGAGGAGGCCATGGATGGACATATCCGAATGGGAATGGGAAGTGGAATTGAAATGGGTGGCCACTGAGATCCTGCTCAGTCTGGCAGATGCTCAGCGAAGCACTCTCCCAATCTATATTGGGCCTCAATGATATACAAGAGGCCACACTGGGAGCACCAAACACAGTATATGCCCCGAACAGACTCACAGGTGAAATGTCACCTCACCTGGAAGGACTGTTTAGGGCTCTGGAGGAGGTGTAGAGGCAAGTGGAGCAGTTGTTCTGCTTGCAAGGATAAGTGCCAGGAGGGAGATCAGTGGGGAGGGACAAGTGGACAAAAGAGTTGCTTAGGGAGCAATCTCTGTGGAAAACAGAAAGGGTGGGGGGGGAGGGAAAGATGTGTTTGCTGGTGGGATCCAGTTGGAGGTGGCAGAAGTTTCAGACTTAAGCGCTGGACGCAAAAGCTGGTGAAGTGGTAGGTGAGGATGAGGAACCCTATCCTTGCTAGGATGGAGGGAGGATGGGGTAAGAGCAGACGTGCATGAAATGGAAGAGGTGCAGTTGAGAACAGCATTTATGGTGGAGGAAGAGAAGCCCCTTTCTTTGAAAAAAGGACATCTCCTTCGTTCTAGAATGAAAAGGCTCATCCTGAGAGCAGATGTGACAGAGGCAGAGGAATTGAGAAAAGGGGATGGCATTTCTACAAGCGGTTGGGTGGGACAAGGTGTAGTCTAGGTAGCTGTGAGAGTCCATGGGTTTGTAATAGACATCGGTGGATAAGCTGTCTCCAGAAATAGAGACAGTGAGGTATAGAAAGGGAAGGGAGGTGTCAGAAACAGACCAGGTGAATTTGAGGACAGGGTGCAAGTTGGAGGCAAATTGGATGACATCAATGAGTTTAGCAAGGGTGCAGGAAGCAGCACCAATGCAATCGTCGATGTAATGCAGGAAAAGTGTGGGATGGTCACCAGTGTAGGCTTGGAACATAAACAGTTCCACATAGTCAACAAAACAGACAGGCATAGCTGGGATGCTGGGAATCAACTTTCCAGCTCTTTATTTCATCCCTACCCCTCCAGGTGTCCCCTATCACTTGGTATCTCTCTCTCCCTTCCCCCAGCTTTTAAATCTACTCAACTTATTTTTCTCCAGTCCAGTCCTGCCGAAGGGTTTCGCCCAAAACATCGACTGTTCTTTTTTCCATTGATGCTGCCTGGCCTGGCTAAGTTCCTCCAGCATTTTGTGTGTGTTGCTCAGAATTCCAGCATCTACATACTTTCTCATTTGTCATTCAAATTTTGTTGAATAGGTGTGAAATCATCAATAAACTTTTTAAAATTAGGAAACCCAACACCTACTGTGCTGCAAATGCCTTTCATTATCTGTGTTACTGTGGTGAACTACATATACCTGTCTGGACACGCCCCCCCCCCCCCCCCCCGCTGACTGTTCCTGTGGCTCCTCCCACAGACCCCGGTGTAAAGGCGATTGGAGACACTGCCCTGGCCTCAGTCTCCAGGATGCAGTGTGGTGGTCAATTGCTGCTTGTTCTTTCTTCCAGCCAATAAAAGCCTATATCTCGCCTCACATCTCCAAGAGTTATTGATGGTGCATCAGTTACCACTTTGCCTTCAGCTTTGTGCTGTGTTCAATGACAAGGCGAAGAGAACAATGTAACTTCAATTTGTCTGTGAGATTGGGTTCAAACCTCTGGAAATCCCTCGGATTTTTCCTCCCTGTCCGCAAAGTGTCTCTGTCTCTTTCTCTAGCGGCAGCTTATCTACTGATATCTATTATAAACCCACACTCTCTCAGCTACCTGGAGTATACCTCTTCCCACCCCTTTACTTGTAAAAAATCACCATCCACTTCTCTCAATTCCTCCGTCTCCACCTCATCTGCTCTCAGGAGGAGGCTTTTCATCCCATAACGAATGAGATGTCCTCTTTCTTCAAAGAAAGGGGCTTCCTTTCCTCTACCATCAACGCTGTCCTCAACCGCATCTCTTCCATTTCACGCAGTCTGCTCTCACTCCATCCTCCCCACCACCCTACCAGGGATAGGGTTCCTCTTGTCCTCACCTACCACCCCACCAGCCTCCAAATCCAGCAAATAACACTCGAAAACTTCTGTCATCTCCTATGGGATCCCACCACCAGGCACCTCTCCCCTCTCCCCCCCCCCCCACCACCACCCACCCACACTTCCTGCTTTCCACAGGAATCTATATTACTCACTTGTCCATTTGTCCCTCCCCACTGATCTCCCTCCTGGCACTTATCCTTGCAAGCAGAACAAGTGCTACACCTGCCCCTATACCACCTCCCTCACTACTGTCCAGGGCCCTAGGCAGTCCTTCCAGGCAAGGTGATACTTCACCTTGAGTCTGTTGGGATCATATACAGTGTCCGGTGCTCCTGGTGTGGCCTCCTGCTTATCGGTGAAACCCAGCGTAGATTTGGAGACTGCTTCACTCCTTCCACCAGGAAAAGCAGTATCTCCAAGAGGCCACCCATTTTAATTCCACTTCCCATTCTGATACGTCTATCCATGGCCTCCTCTACTGTCGCAATGAGGCCACACTCAGGTTGGAGGAACAACACCTGGGTAGCTACCAACCTGATGGCAGGAACATCAATTTCTTGAACTTCCAGTAATGCCCTCCCCTTCACCATGGCCCAACTCCTTTTGCCCCTGCTCACCCTAAATCTTGACTACCCATTACCTCCCTCTGGTATGTCTCCCTCCCTTTCTTTTTTTGTTCCATGGCCTTCTGTCCTCTACTCGATTTTCCTTCTCCAGCCCTGTACCTCTTTCACCAATCAACTTCCTAGCAGTTTACTTCACCCCTTTCCCTCCTGGTTTCACCTATCACCTTCCTCCCCTCCCCCCAGCTTCTAACTCTGGCTCCTCATCCTTCTTTCTCCAGTCCTGCTGAAGGGTCTCGGCCTGAAATGCCAACTGTGCTCTTTTCCGTAGATGCTGCCTGGCCTGCTGAGTTCCTCCAACATTTAGTGTTAGTTGCTTGGATTTCCAGCATCTGCAGATTTTCTCCTGTTTGTGAGTCAAACTCAGGTTTATTGCTTGCCAAAGTACACACGTACATATTGCATCACCACAGCAGCCACAAGGAAGGTACAAGAGGAAACATAAATTATACAGAAAGTTGATGGGAAAGCACGATTAGAACAAAAATATTGATTTAGCACAAAGTGGTCAGTGATCATATTGTTTCTAAATTCCTGTGATCTTGTACCAGTTGATTCAAGGACTGAACAGTTGAAGGGAGGTACCAGTTCTTGAACCTGGTGGTGTGGAACGTCAGTGTTCTGCATTAGCAGTTCCATGTACCAACTGCTGTTGTCCTGATCGTCACCTCCCCTAGCCCCCACTTTTCACCAGTTCCCTAGTCATCATGGACTCACCGTCACTAAGGAGCAGGTGAGAAGGGCTCTGGGGAAACTCAGACATGGCAAAGCATTAGGACCGGATGGTGTGAACCCCAAGGTCCTGAAGGAGTGCGCTGAGTAGCCGTTTGGAGTTCTCCAGAGCATTTTCCATTCGAGTCTCAGCCTGGAAAGGGTCCCGACAGTGTGAAAAACATCATGTCTGGTCCCAGCGCCTGAGAAGGGCTGGCCGAAAGTCTTGAATGACTACCAGCCAGTGGCCCTGGTCCCACACATCATGAAGACCATAGAGAAGCTAGTCCTAACTCACCTCCCACCCCTGGTCAGATCAGTCCTGGATCCCCTGCAGTCTGCCTACCAGGAGCACATTGGAGTCGATGAAGCTGTCATCTACCTGCTGAACAGAGCCTACTCCCATTTGGATAAGCAGGGCAGCACGGTGAGGATCATGTTTTTTTCATTTCTCCAGTGCCTTCAATACCATACAACCTTCATTCTGGGGGAAAAGGCTCCAGTGAATGCAGGTTGGCACTTCCATTGTATCCTGAATAATGGACTATCTGACTGGCAGACCGCAGTTTGTGCGACTTCAGAGCTGTGTGTCAGACATGGCTATAAGCAGCACTGGGGTCCATAGGAGACTGTGCTGGCTCCCTGGCTGTTTACCCTGTATACCTCAGACTTTAGATACAACACTGAGTCATGTCACCTGCAGAAATTCTCTGATGATTCAGCAATAGTTGAGTGCATAAAGGGCAGATGGAAGGATGAATACAGATCCCTGGTGGAGGACTTTGTCAAATGGTGCAAGCTGAATCATCTGCAGCTCAGCATCAGTAAGGCAAAGGAGATGGTGATGGACTTTAGGAAAACTAAGCCTGCACTGCTCCCTATTACCATTGAAGGTGAGGACATGGATGTGATGAGGACCTACAAGTACCTGGGGGTGCACCTGGATGACAGACTTGAGAGGAGCACCAACACAGAGGCCGTGTACAAGAAGGGCCAGAGTTGCCTCTACTTCCCAACGAGATTGAGGTTCTTTTTAATATGAAGGCCTCTCCTTCATATATTCTACCAGTCTGTTGTCACCAGTAAAATCTTCTATGTGCTGGTGTGCTGGGGTAATGGCATCAACACAGGTGGTGCAACAGGCTCAATAAACTGACTAGAAAGGCTGACTCTGTTATAGGATTCAAACTGGACACACTGGAGACTGTGGTAGAACAAGGGACCCTACGGAAAATTCTGGCATTCTGGATAATGTTTCTCACCCTCTGCATGCCACCTTAGCTGAACAGAGGAGCACTTCCAGTGATAGATTAGGACAACTGTGCTGCTCCAAAGAGCACTATGTGAAATCACTCTTACCCTCAGCCACAAGGCTCTATAATGAATCAACCTATACCGGGGAAGCGATGACCCCCTCCTGTTAGACTGTTTAAGGAAACATTTTTTTATTTATTTATTCTTCTTATTTCTCTTTGAATATTGTATATCTGTGATCTTGTAATGCTACTGTGATGCTGTAATTTACTTTGGGATCTAAGGTAAATCAAGTAGAAGGAAATTGTTACAATATTATGGCAACAACATTAAAAATTGTAAGAGAAACAATTAAGGAATAATGAGTAATCTTCTCTTCCATCCAACTAGGAATCTCTTTGACATCCTATCATCAGGCAAGGACTCTTCGGACGGGAAACAACTTCTTCCCCCAGGCTGTGAGACCAAGTGCCAGTAGTGTTATGCTGTTCACTTGTTGAATTTGTGATGTAAACACACCTTATTATTTGTTAAGTTATTTGTGGTAATATGTGGTGTGTTTGAGTTATACTTATTTTATTTGCTTGCTTTATTGTTTGCATGATTTTTTTTTTTCCTTTCTCTGCACATCAGGTGTTGTTGGGTCTTTTTTTAAAATGGTTCTTTTGGGCTTCTGGTTTTGTGGCTGAATATTGTACAACGTATACATACTTTGATAATGTACCTTGAACTGTATATACTGTGTGCACCTTAGTCTGGAGGAACTTTGTTCCATTTAACTGTATGCATGTGTACAGTTGAATGACAATAAACTTGAACAATTTTCTAAAATGACGTAATCCACTC